>NC_134358.1:434728944-436028944 GCF_048569485.1 Anomaloglossus baeobatrachus
TGGCTGTGAGGGCCATCATACTGAGTGTGTGTGTGTGTGTGTGTGTGTATGTGTGTGTGTGTAGGGGTGGTGGTGGCTGTAAGGGGCCATCATACTTAGTGTGTGTGTGTGTGTGTGTGTGTGTGTGTGAAGGGGTGGTGGTTGCTGTGAGGGCCATCATACTGAGTGTGTGTGTGGAAGGGTGGTGGTGGCTATGAGGGCCATCATACTGAGTGTGTTTGTGTGTGTATGTGTGAGTGTGTGTGTGTGTGTGTGGAGGTGTGTTGGTGGCTGTGAGGGCCATCATACTGAGTGTGTGTGTGGAGGGGTGGTGGTGTCTATGAGGGCCATCATACTGAGTGTGTGTGTGGAGCTGTGGTGGTGGCTGTGAGGGCTATCATACAGAGTGTGTGTGTGGAGGGGTGGTGGTGGCCGCAAGGGGCCATCATAGTGTGTGTGGATGTGAGTGTGTAGAGGTGTGTTGGTGGCTGTGAGGGCCATCATACTGAGTGTGTGTGTGTGTGTGGAGGGGTAGTGGTGGCTGTAAGGGTCCATCATACTTAGTGAATTTGTGTGGAGGGGTGGTGGTGTCTATGAGGGCCATCATACTGAGTGTGTATGTGGAGGTGTGTTGGTGGCTGTGAGGGTCGTCATACTGAGTGTGTGTGTGTGTAGGGGTGGTGGTGGCTGTAAGGGGCCATCATACTGAGTGTGTGAGTGGAAGAGTGGTGGTGGCTATGAGGGCCATCATACTGTGTGTGTGTGTGGAGGGGTGGTGGTGGCTGTAAGGTGGCCATCATACTGGGTGTGTGTGTCTGTGTGTGTGTGGAGGGGTGTTGGTGGCTGTGAGGGCCATCATACAGTTAATGTGGAGGGGTGGTGGTGGCTGTAAGGGGCCATCATAGTGTGTGTGTGTGTGTGTGTGTGTGTGTGTGTGTGTGTGTGGAGGGGTGGTGGTGGTTATGAGGGCCATCATACTGATTTTCTGAGTGGAGGGGTGGTGATGGCTATGAGGGCCATCACACTGAGTCTGTGTGTGGAGGGGTGGTGGTGTCTATGGGGGCCATCATACTGAGTGTTTGTGTGGAGGGGTGGTGATGGCTGTGAGGGCCATTATACAGAGTGTGTGTGTGTGGAGGGGTGGTGGTGGCTGTGAGCGCCATCATACAGTGTATGTGGAGGGGTGGTGGTGGCTGTGAGGGCCATCATACTGAGTGTGTGTGTGGGGGGGTGGTGGTGGCTGTGAGGGCCATCATACAGATTTTCTGTGTGGAGGGGTTGTGATGGCTATGAGGGCCATCATACTGAGTGTGTGCGTGGAGGGGTGGTGGTGGCTGTGAGGGCCATGATACTGAGTCTGTGTGTGGAGGGGTGGTGGTGTCTATGAGGGCCATCATACTGAGTGTTTGTGTGGAGGGGTGGTGGTGGCTGTGAGGTCCATCATATTGAGTGTGTGTGTGGAAGGGTGGTGGTGGCTGTAAGGGGCCATCATACTTAGTGTGTGAGTGTGTGTGTGTGTGTGTGTGTGTGTAAAGGGGTGGTGGTGGCTGTGAGGGCCACCATACTGAGTGTGTGTGTGGAGATGTGTTGGTGGCTGTGAGGGCCATCATACTGAGTGTGTGTGTGGAGGGGTGGTGGTGCTGCCTGTAATGGGCCATCATAGTGTGTGTGTGTGGAGGGGTGGTGGTGGCTGTGAGGGCCATCATACTGAGTGTGTGTGTGGAGGGGTGGTGGTGTCTGTTAGTGGCCATCATACTGAGTGTGTGTGTGTGTGTGTGTGTGTGTGTGTGTGTGTGTGGAGGGGTGGTGGTGGCTGTGAGGGGCATCATACTGAGTCTGTGTGTGTGGAGGGGTGGTGGAGGCTATGAGGGCAATCATACTGAGTGTTTATGTGGAGGGGTGGTGGTGGCTGTAAGGGCCATCATACAGTGTATGTGGAAGAGTGGTGGTGGCTGTGAGGGCCATCATAGTGTGTGTGTGTGTGTGTGTGTGCGTGTGTGTGGAGGGGTGGTGGTGGCTGTGAGGGCCATCGTACTGAGTCTGTATGTGTGGAGGGGTGGTGGTGGCTATGAGGGCCATCATACTGAGTGTTTGTGTGGAGGGGTGGTGGTGGCTGTGAGGACCATCATACAGTGTATGTGGAGGGGTGGTCGTGGTGGCTGTGAGGGCCATCATGGTGATGGTGATGGCTATGAGGGCCATCATACTGAGTGTTTGTGTGGAGGGGTGGTGGTGGCTATGAGGGCCATCATACTGAGTCTGTGTGTGGAGGGGTGGTGGTGTCTATGAGGGCCATCATACTGAGTGTGTGTGTGGAGGGGTGTTAGTGGCTGTGAGGGCCATCATACTGAGTGTGTGTGTGTAGGGGTGGTGGTGGCTGTAAGGGTCCATCATACTTAGTGTGTGTGTGTGTGTGTGTGTGTGTGTGTAAAGGGGTGGTGGTGGCTGTGAGGGCCATCATACTGAGTGTGTATGTGGAAGGGTGGTGGTGGCTATGAGGGCCATCATACTGAGTGTGTGTGTGTGTGTGTATGTGTGTGTGTGTGTGTGTGTGTGTGTGTGTGTTTGTGTGAGGAGGTGTGTTGGTGGCTGTGAGGGCCATCATACTGAGTGTGTGTGTGTTGGGGTGGTGGTGGCTGTGAGGGCCATCATACAGTGTATGTGGAGGGGTGGTGGTGGCTTTGAGGGCCATCAAACTGAGTGTGTGTGTGAAGGGTGGTGGTGGCTGTGAGGGCCATCATCCTGAGTGTGTGTGTGTGTGTATGTGTGTGTGTGTAGGGGTGGTGGTGGCTGTAAGGGGCCATCATACTTAGTGTGTGTGTGTGTGTGTGTGTGTGTAAAGGGGTGGTGGTTGCTGTGAGGGCCATCATACTGAGTGTGTGTGTGGAAGGGTGGTGGTGGCTATGAGGGCCATCATACTGAGTGTGTTTGTGTGTGTATGTGTGAGTGTGTGTGTGTGTGTGTGTGTGTGTGTGTGTGTGTGTAGGTGTGTTGGTGGCTGTGAGGGCCATCATACTAAGTGTGTGTGTGGAGGGGTGGTGGTGGCTGTAAGGGGGCCAATATACTGAGTGTGTGTGTGTCTGTGTGTGTGTGTGTGGAGGGGTTGTGGTGGCTGTGAGGGCCATCATACAGTACATGTGGAGGGGTGGTGGTGGCTGTAAGGGGCCATCATAGTGTGTGTGTGTGGAGGGGTGGTGGTGTCTATGAGGGCCATGATACTGAGTGTTTGTGTGGAGGGGTGGTGGTGGCTGTGAGGGCCATCATACTGATTTTCTGTGTGGAAGGGTGGTGATGGCTATGATGGCCATCATACTGAGTCTGTGTGTGGAGGGGTGGTTGTGTCTATGGGGGCCATCATACTGAGTGTTTGTGTGGAGGGGTGGTGGTGGCTGAGAGGGCCATCATACAGAGTGTGTGTATGGAGGGGTGGTGGTGGCTGTGAGGGCCATCATACAGTGTATGTGGAGGGGTGGTGGTGGCTGTGAGGGCCATCATACTGAGTGTGTGTGTGGAGGGGTGGTGGTGGCTGTGAGGGTCATCATACTGAGTGTTTGTGTGGAGAAGTGGTGGTGGCTGAGAGGGCCATCATACAGAGTGTGTGTATGGAGGGGTGGTGGTGGCTGTGAGGGCCATCATACAGTGTATGTGGAGGGGTGGTGCTGGCTGTGAGGGCCATTATACTGAGTCTGTGTGTGGAGGGGTGGTGGTGTCTATGGGGGCCATCATACTGAGTGTTTGTGTGGAGGGGTGGTGGTGGCTGTGAGGGCCATCATACAGTGTATGTGGAGGGGTGGTGGTGGATGTGAGGGCCATCATACTGAGTGTGTGTGAAGGGGTAGTGGTGGCTGTGAGGGCCATCATACTGAGTGTGTGCATGGAGGGGTGGTGGTGGCTGTGAGGGCCATTATACTGAGTCTGTGTGTGGAGGGGTGGTGGTGTCTATGAGGGCCATCATACTGAGTGTTTGTGTGGAGGCTTGGTGGTGGCTGTGAGGGCCATCATACTGAGTGTGTATGTGGAGGGGTGGTGGTGGCTGTAAGGTGCCATCATACTGAGTGTGTGTGTGTGTGTGAGTGTGTGTGTGTGAGTGTGGAGAGGTGGTTGTGGTTGTGAGGGCCATCGTACTGAGTGTTTGTGTGGAGGGGTGGTGGTGGCTGTGAGGGCCATCCTACAGTGTATGTGGAGGGGTGGTGGTGGCTGTGAGGGCCATCATACTGAGTGTGTGTATGGAGGGGTGGTGGTGGCTGTGAGTTCCATCATACTGAGTTTGTGTGGGGAGGGGTTATGATGGCTATGAGGGCCATCATACTGAGTGTTTGTGTGGAGGGGTGGTGGTAGCTATGAGGGCCATCATACAGAGTGTATGTGTGGAGGGGTGGTGGTGGTGGCGGCTGTGAGTGCCATCATACTGAGTGTGTGTGGAGGGGTGGTGGTGTCTATGAGGGCCATCATACTGAGTGTGTGTGTGGAGGTGTGGTGGTGGCTGTGAGGGCTATCATACAGAGTGTGTGTGTGGAGGGGTGGTGGTGGCCGCAAGGGGCCATCATAGTGTGTGTGGAGGTGAGTGTGTAGAGGTGTGTTGGTGGCTGTGAGGGCCATCATACTGAGTGTGTGCATGGAGGGGTGGTGGTGGCTGTGAGGGCCATTATACTGAGTCTGTGTGTGGAGGGGTGGTGGTGGCTTTGAGGGCCATCATACTGAGTGTGTGTGTGTGGAAGGGTGGTGGTGGCTGTGAGGGCCATCACACTGAGTGTGTGTGTGGAGGGGTGGTGGTGGCTGTAAGGGGCCATCATACTGAGTGTGTATGTGTGTGTGTGTGTGTGTGTGGAGGGGTGGTGGTGGCTGTGAGGGCCATCGTACTGAGTCTGTATGTGTGGAGGGTTGGTGGTGGCTTTGAGGGGCATCATACTGAGTGTTTGTGTGGAGTGATGGTGGTAGCTGTGAGCGCCATCATACAGTGTATGTGGAGGGGTGGTGGTGTCTGTGAGTGCCATTATACTGAGTTTGTGTGTGGAGGGGTGGTGATGGCTATGAGGGGCATCATACTGAGTGTTTGTGTGGAGGGGTGGTGGTGGCTATGAGGGCCATCATACTTAGTGTGTGTGTGGAAGGGTGGTGGTGGCTGTGAGGGCCATTATACTGTGTGCGTGTGTGTGTGTGTGTGTGTGTGTGTGGAGGTGTGTTGGTGGCTGTGAGGGCCATCATACTGAGTGTGTGTGTGGAGGGGTGGTGGTGGCTGTAAGGGGCCATCATACTGAGTGTGTGTGTGTGTGTCTGTGTGTGTGTGTGTGGAGGGGTGGTGGTGGCTGTGAGGGGCATCATACTGAGTCTGTGTGTGGAGGGGTGGTGGAGGCTAAGAGGGCAATCATACTGGGTGTTTATGTGGAGGGGTGGTGGTGGTTGTGAGGGCCATCATACAGTGTATGTGGAGGGGTGGTGGTGGCTGTGAGGGCAATCAAACTGAGTGTGTGTGTGAAGGGTGGTGGTGGCTGTGAGAGCCATCATCCTGAGTGTGTGTGTGTGTATGTGTGTGTGTGTAGGGGTGGTGGTGGCTGTAAGGGGCCATCATACTTAGTGTGTGTGTGTGTGTGTGTGTGTGTGTGTGTGTGTGTGTAAAGGGGTGGTGGTTGCTGTGAGGGCCATCATACTGAGTGTGTGTGTGGAAGGGTGGTGGTGGCTATGAGGGCCATCATACTGAGTGTGTTTGTGTGTGTATTTGTGAGTGTGTGTGTGTGTGCGTGTGTGTGGAGGTGTGTTGGTGGCTGTGAGGGCCATCATACTGAGTGTGTGTGTGGAGGGGTGGTGGTGGCTGTAAGGGGGCCAATATACTGAGTGTGTGTGTGTCTGTGTGTGTGTGTGTGTGGAGGGGTTGTGGTGGCTGTGAGGGCCATCATACAGTACATGTGGAGGGGTGGTGGTGGCTGTAATTGGCCATCATAGTGTGTGTGTGTGGAGGGGTGGTGGTGGCTGGGAGGGCCATCATACTGATTTTCTGTGTGGAGGGGTGGTGATGGCTATGATGGACATCATACTGAGTCTGTGTGTGGAGGGGTGGTTGTGTCTATGGGGGCCATCATACTGAGTGTTTGTGTGGAGGGGTGGTGGTGGCTGAGAGGGCCATCATACAGAGTGTGTGTATGGAGGGGTGGTGGTGGCTGTGAGGGCCATCATACAGTATATGTGGAGGGGTGGTGGTGGCTGTGAGGGCCATCATACTGAGTGTGTGTGTGTGGAGGGGTGGTGGTGGCTGTGAGGGTCATCATACTGAGTGTTTGTGTGGAGGGGTGGTGGTGGCTGAGAGAGCCATCATACAGAGTGTGTGTATGGAGGGGTGGTGGTGGCTGTGAGGGCCATCATACAGTGTATGTGGAGGGGTGGTGCTGGCTGTGAGGGCCATTATACTGAGTCTGTGTGTGGAGGGGTGGTGGTGTCTATGGGGGCCATCATACTGAGTGTTTGTGTGGAGGGGTGGTGGTGGCTGTGAGGGCCATCATACAGTGTATGTGGAGGGGTGGTGGTGGCTGTGAGGGCCATCATACTGAGTGTGTGTGTGGAGGGGTAGTGGTGGCTGTGAGGGCCATCATACTGAGTGTGTGCATGGAGGGGTGGTGATGGCTGTGAGGGCCATTATACTGATTCTGTGTGTGGAGGGGTGGTGGTGTCTATGAGGGCCATCATACTGAGTGTGTATGTGGAGGGGTGGTGGTGGCTGTAAGGTGCCATCATACTGAGTGTGTGTGTGTGTGTGTGTGTGTGTGACTGTGGAGAGGTGGTTGTGGTTGTGAGGGCCATCGTACTGAGTGTTTGTGTGGAGGGGTGGTGATGGCTGTGAGGGCCATCCTACAGTGTATGTGGAGGGGTGGTGGTGGCTGTGAGGGCCATCATACTGAGTGTGTGTATGGAGTGGTGGTGGTGGCTGTGTGTTCCATCATACTGAGTTTGTGTGGGGAGGGGTGGTGATGGCTATGAGGGCCATCATACTGAGTGTTTGTGTGGAGGGGTGGTGGTAGCTATGAGGGCCATCATACAGAGTGTATGTGTGGGGGGGTGGTTGTGGTGGCTGTGAGTGCCATCATACTGAGTGTGTGTGGAGGGGTGGTGGTGTCTATGAGGGCCATCATACTGAGTGTGTGTGTGGAGGTGTGGTGGTGGCTGTGAGGGCTATCATACAGAGTGTGTGTGTGGAGGGGTGGTGGTGGCCGCAAGGGGCCATCATAGTGTGTGTGGAGGTGAGTGTGTAGAGGTGTGTTGGTGGCTGTGAGGGCCATCATACTGAGTGTGTGTGTGTGGAAGGGTGGTGGTGGCTGTGAGGGCCATCATACTGAGTATGTGTGTGTGTGTGTGTGTGTGGAGTTGTGTTGGTGGCTGTGAGGGCCATCACACTGAGTGTGTGTGTGGAGGGGTGGTGGTGGCTGTAAGGGGCCATCATACTGAGTGTGTGTGTGTGTGTGTGTGTGTGGAGGGGTGGTGGTGGCTGTGAGGGCCATCGTACTGAGTCTGTGTGTGTGGAGGGTTGGTGGTGGCTTTGAGGGGCATCATACTGAGTGTTTGTGTGGAGTGATGGTGGTAGCTGTGAGGGCCATCATACAGTGTATGTGGAGGGGTGGTGGTGGTGTCTGCGAGTGCCATTATACTGAGTTTGTGTGTGGAGGGGTGGTGATGGCTATGAGGGGCATCATACTGAGTGTTTGTGTGGAGGGGTTGTGGTGGCTATGAGGGCCATCATACTTAGTGTGTGTGGAAGGGTGGTGGTGGCTGTGAGGGCCATTATACTGTGTGTGTGTGTGTGTGTGTGTGTGTGTGTAAAGGTGTGTTGGTGGCTGTGAGGGCCATCATACTGAGTGTGTGTGTGGAGGGGTGGTGGTGGCTGTAAGGGGCCATCATACTGAGTGAATGTGTGTGTGTGTGTGTGGAGGGATGGTGGTGGCTGTGAGGGCCATCGTTCTGAGTATGTATGTGTGGAGGGGTGGTAGTGGCTATGAGGGCCATCATACTGAGTGTTTGTGTGGAGTGGTGGTGGTGGCTGTGAGGGCCATCATACAGTGTATGTGGAGGGGTGGTGGCTGTGAGGGCCATCATACTGAGTGTGTGTATGGAGGGGTGGTGGTGGCTGTGAGGGCCATCATACTGAGTTTGTGTGTGGAGCGGTGGTGATGGCTATGAGGGGTATCATACTGAGTGTTTGTGTGGAGGGGTGGTGGTGGCTGTAAGGGGCCATCATACTGAGTGTGTGTGTGTCTGTGTGTGTGTGTGTGGAGGGGTGGTGGTGGCTGTGAGGGGCATCATACTGAGTCTGTGTGTGGAGGGGTGGTGGAGGCTAAGAGGGCAATCATACTGAGTGTTTATGTGGAGGGGTGGTGGTGGTTGTGAGGGCCATCATACAGTGTATGTGGAGGGGTGGTGGTGGCTGTGAGGGCAATCAAACTGAGTGTGTGTGTGAAGGGTGGTGGTGGCTGTGAGAGCCATCATCCTGAGTGTGTGTGTGAAGGGTGGTGGTGGCTGTGAGAGCCATCATCCTGAGTGTGTGTGTGTATGTGTGTGTGTGTAGGGGTGGTGGTGGCTGTAAGGGGCCATCATACTTAGTGTGTGTGTGTGTGTGTGTGTGTAAAGGGGTGGTGGTTGCTGTGAGGGCCATCATACTGAGTGTGTGTGTGGAAGGGTGGTGGTGGCTATGAGGGCCATCATACTGAGTGTGTTTGTGTGTGTATTTGTGAGTGTGTGTGTGTGTGTGTGTGTGTGTGTGTGTGTGGAGGTGTGTTGGTGGCTGTGAGGGCCATCATACTGAGTGTGTGTGTGGAGGGGTGGTGGTGGCTGTAAGGGGGCCAATATACTGAGTGTGTGTGTCTGTGTGTGTGTGTGTGGAGGGGTTGTGGTGGCTGTGAGGGCCATCATACAGTACATGTGTCACGCTCCCAGTGTCCCAGCACCACTCCTTACCCACTGATCCACTCCATGTGTCCACCAGTCATGGCTGCCGCTCCCGCTCCTGCTCCCCTGACTCCTGCTCCTGGTCTCAGGAGTCTGACTTTGAGTATTGGCCTCATGGTTCTGTATAGGACCAGGCCGCGCCCACTCTCTTGGTCTTATGGGCCCAGCACACCTGATGCAGGTAATGACATGGGGCTGTGCTGGGTATATAAGACTTGCCTTTCCATGTGGGTGGGGCCTGATCAACGTGTCCTTAAGCTTGTCTTTAGAGCTAGGTGCTCAGGTCCCCTTGTGCTGTGTCCTGTTACTGTTTGTCTTTTGCTACCGGGTACCTGTGCCTGTTTCCTGTATTGTCCTAAAGAACTCCGTGACCCTGGTGACCTGGTTATAACCGTCCCGGCCACGCCAGTGCTCCGGCTGCCGTGTACTCTGCCCCCCGGTGGGGTACTCGGTCCAGTGGATCCACCTCCTGGGCCCACCAGTCCTCCCGGCCCTGACAGATTGATCAGGCCATGGATCCCGCTGGAGCACAAACATCAGAGCTGGCTGAGCTGCGCCAAGAGCTGGCACAACAGCGTGAAACCCTGAGCCGGATGCTGAAATTCCTGGCGTCCGTGGACCACCGGTTATATACGCTACAGACAGCCGTCTCATCTGAGTCCACGCAGCAACCAGTCTCTACGTCTGAACCTGTTGTCTCTGCAGCCTCGCAACTTCGCCTTGCTGCTCCGCCTCGGTATGCCGGGGACCCCAAGAACTGCCGGGGGTTTTTGAACCAGTGCTCGCTGCACTTCAAATTACTCCCGCACCTCTTCGCTTCCGACCAAGCCAAGATAGCCTTTGTGATGTCGCACCTGGAAGGCGAGGCGTTGGCCTGGATAAATCCGTTGTGGGAGAACGAGGATCCGGTGACGACCGACATCCGGGAATTCCTGCAGGCTTTCCGAAGTACCTTCGATGAACCGGGACGCAGTACCGCGGTTACCTCCTCGCTCCTCCGGCTACGCCAAGGGACCCTGACCGTCGGCCAATACGCCATTCAGTTCCGCACGCTTGCCTCCGAGCTAGGCTGGAACAATGAGGCCTTGACTGCCGCCTTCTGGGAGGGGCTCTCCGGTCGCATCAAGGACGAATTAGCCGGTCGTGATGTTCCCCGTACCTTGGATGCTTTGGTATCACTAGCCACCCGGATTGATCTCCGTTTTCAGGAACGAACCAAGGAGGTATCCTGGGAAAAGCGACCAGTCCGTCACGCCTTTGTCCCGCAGAGGTCTACCGTTCCCCCGCCACTGCCGTTCTGCGACTCCACTCCTGAGCCAATGCAAATAGACCGGCTGAGCCAAGCCGAGCAACGTCGTGCAGAGCGACTCGCCCGGGGCCTGTGCTTCTATTGTGGAAGCGGTTCACATCTGCTCCGCTCTTGCCCTGAGAGGCCAGGAAGACCCCAAGTCCAAGGGATGGTGGGAACCGCCACCCTTGGTACCGGAATCCCGTCAGTCCCGGTTACACAGACTGTCCAGGTCACGACCGAGAAGACCCAGTTCACGGCAGAGGCTCACATTGATTCGGGAGCAGCGGGTAATTTCATCCAACAAGCTACCGTGGACCGTTATCGGATACCGGTCATCCCGCTTGCAAAACCCCTCTGGTTCGCCTCCGTGGACGGAAAACAATTATACTTACCTGTCCGGTACACCACCGAACCCGTGAGACTTTGTATTGGTACCCTGCACACTGAGACTATTGCGTTTTATGTCATCCCGAGAATGGCTCCTGAGCTCCTGCTGGGTCTGCCCTGGCTTAAACTCCATGATCCTGACATCAGTTGGCGCTCCGGCGCAATCTCTCGCTGGAGTCCCTCGTGCCATGATACCTGTCTTCAGCCCGTCCCTCAGCCCCTGGCACCTGATCCTATCATGTCACAAGAACAGGAGAAAATGACGCAGTCCAGCGTTGTACCACAGATCCTGGCACTTGTGCCTGTGGTGCCACCGGAACCGGAAGTGATGACGCACCCCAGCGTCGTTCCACCGTCCCCGACGATTGAGACTCTGATGCCACCAGCTACCGGGGATGAGTCACCGTCCTGTGCCCGGTCCGAGTCGCCCGGGCCGGTTCTCCACGATGTCAGTACTGTTTCTGTCGGTCCTCCTCTTCCCGTTGCCCCCGCTGCCACTGCTGGTAGATCGGCTAAGCGCCGTGCGGCTAAGAAGGCGGTACGGGGTCAGAGGTCCTTCCCCGCCTTTGCGTTGGGCCCCGGCTCGGTGTCTCGATCCAGGGTGCCCCTGGGGTTCTGTGCTCGGAGGGGGGGGCTTAGAGGGGGGGGTACTGTCACGCTCCCAGTGTCCCAGCACCACTCCTTACCCACTGATCCACTCCATGTGTCCACCAGTCATGGCTGCCGCTCCCGCTCCTGCTCCCCTGACTCCTGCTCCTGGTCTCAGGAGTCTGACTTTGAGTATTGGCCTCATGGTTCTGTATAGGACCAGGCCGCGCCCACTCTCCTGGTCTTATGGGCCCAGCACACCTGATGCAGGTAATGACATGGGGCTGTGCTGGGTATATAAGACTTGCCTTTCCATGTGGGCGGGGCCTGATCAACGTGTCCTTAAGCTTGTCTTTAGAGCTAGGTGCTCAGGTCCCCTTGTGCTGTGTCCTGTTACTGTTTGTCTTTTGCTACCGGGTACCTGTGCCTGTTTCCTGTATTGTCCTAAAGAACTCCGTGACCCTGGTGACCTGGTTATAACCGTCCCGGCCACGCCAGTGCTCCGGCTGCCGTGTACTCTGCCCCCCGGTGGGGTACTCGGTCCAGTGGATCCACCTCCTGGGCCCACCAGTCCTCCCGGCCCTGACAACATGTGGAGGGGTGGTGGTGGCTGTAAGGGGCCATCATAGTGTGTGTGTGTGGAGGGGTGGTGGTGGCTGGGAGTGCCATCATACTGATTTTCTGTGTGGAGGGGTGGTGATGGCTATGATGGCCATCATACTGAGTCTGTGTGTGGAGGGGTGGTTGTGTCTATGTGGGCCATCATACTGAGTGTTTGTGTGGAGGGGTGGTGGTGGCTGAGAGGGCCATCATACAGTATATGTGGAGGGGTGGTGGTGGCTGTGAGGGCCATCATACTGAGTGTGTGTGTGGAGGGGTGGTGGTGGCTGTGAGGGTCATCATACTGAGTGTTTGTGTGGAGGGGTGGTGGTGGCTGAGAGGGCCATCATACAGAGTGTGTGTATGGAGGGGTGGTGGTGGCTGTGAGGGCCATCATACAGTGTATGTGGAGGGGTGGTGCTGGCTGTGAGGGCCATTATACTGAGTCTGTGTGTGGAGGGGTGGTGGTGTCTATGGGGGCCATCATACTGAGTGTTTGTGTGGAGGGGTGGTGGTGGCTGTGAGGGCCATCATACAGTGTATGTGGAGGGGTGGTGGTGGCTGTGAGGGCCATCATACTGAGTGTGTGTGTGGAGGGGTAGTGGTGGCTGTGAGGGCCATCATACTGAGTGTGTGCATGGAGGGGTGGTGATGGCTGTGAGGGCCATTATACTGAGTCTGTGTGTGGAGGGGTGGTGGTGTCTATGAGGGCCATCATACTGAGTGTGTATGTGGAGGGGTGGTGGTGGCTGTAAGGTGCCATCATACTGAGTGTGTGTGTATGTGTGTGTGTGAGTGTGGAGAGGTGGTTGTGGTTGTGAGGGCCATCGTACTGAGTGTTTGTGTGGAGGGGTGGTGGTGGCTGTGAGGGCCATCCTACAGTGTATGTGGAGGGGTGGTGGTGGCTGTGAGGGCCATCATACTGAGTGTGTGTATGGAGGGGTGGTGGTGGCTGTGAGTTCCATCATACTGAGTTTGTGTGGGGAGGGGTTGTGATGGCTATGAGGGCCATCATACTGAGTGTTTGTGTGGAGGGGTGGTGGTAGCTATGAGGGCCATCATACAGAGTGTATGTGTGGAGGGGTGGTGGTGGTGGCTGTGAGTGCCATCATACTGAGTGTGTGTGGAGGGGTGGTGGTGTCTATGAGGGCCATCATACTGAGTGTGTGTGTGGAGGTGTGGTGGTGGCTGTGAGGGCTATCATACAGAGTGTGTGTGTGGAGGGGTGGTGGTGGCCGCAAGGGGCCATCATAGTGTGTGTGGAGGTGAGTGTGTAGAGGTGTGTTGGTGGCTGTGAGGGCCATCATACTGAGTGTGTGTGTGTGTGTGGAAGGGTGGTGGTGGCTGTGAGGGCCATCATACTGAGTATGTGTGTGTGTGTGTGTGTGTGGAGTTGTGTTGGTGGCTGTGAGGGCCATCACACTGAGTGTGTGTGTGGAGGGGTGGTGGTGGCTGTAAGGGGCCATCATACTGAGTGTGTGTGTGTGTGTGTGTGTGGAGGGGTGGTGGTGGCTGTGAGGGCCATCGTACTGAGTCTGTATGTGTGGAGGGTTGGTGGTGTCTTTGAGGGGCATCATACTGAGTGTTTGTGTGGAGTGATGGTGGTAGCTGTGAGGGCCATCATACAGTGTATGTGGAGGGGTGGTGGTGGTGTCTGTGAGTGCCATTATACTGAGTTTGTGTGTGGAGGGGTGGTGATGGCTATGAGGGGCATCATACTGAGTGTTTGTGTGGAGGGGTGGTGGTGGCTATGAGGGCCATCATACTTAGTTTGTGTGTGGAAGGGTGGTGGTGGCTGTGAGGGCCATCATACTGTGTGTGTGTGTGTGTGTGTGTGTGTGTGTGTGGAGGTGTGTTGGTGGCTGTGAGGGCCATCATACTGAGTGTGTGTGTGGAGGGGTGGTGGTGGCTGTAAGGGGCCATCATACTGAGTGAATGTGTGTGTGTGTGTGTGTGTGGAGGGATGGTGGTGGCTGTGAGGGCCATCGTACTGAGTATGTATGTGTGGAGTGGTGGTAGTGGCTATGAGGGCCATCATACTGAGTGTTTGTGTGGAGTGGTGGTGGTGGCTGTGAGGGCCATCATACAGTGTATGTGGAGGGGTGGTGGCTGTGAGGGCCATCATACTGAGTGTGTGTATGGAGGGGTGGTGGTGGCTGTGAGGGCCATCATACTGAGTTTGTGTGTGGAGCGGTGGTGATGGCTATGAGGGGTATCATACTGAGTGTTTGTGTGGAGGGGTGGTGGTGGCTGTAAGGGGCCATCATACTTAGTGTGTGTGTGGAGGGGTGGTGGTGGCTGTGAGGGCCATCATACTGAGTGTGTGTGTGTCTGTGTGTGTGTGTGTGGAGGGGTGGTGTTGGCTGTGAGGGGCATCATACTGAGTCTGTGTGTGGAGGGGTGGTGGAGGCTAAGAGGGCAATCATACTGAGTGTTTATGTGGAGGGGTGGTGGTTTTTGTGAGGGCCATCATACAGTGTATGTGGAGGGGTGGTGGTGGCTGTGAGGGCCATCATACTGATTTTCTGTGTGGAGGGGTGGTGATGGCTATGAGGGCCATCATACTGAGTCTGTGTGTGGAGGGGTGGTGGTGTCTATGGGGGCCATCATACTGAGTGTTTGTGTGGAGGGGTGGTGGTGGCTGTGAGGGCCATCATACAGAGTGTGTGTGTGGAGGGGTGGTGGTGGCTGTGAGGGCCATCATACTGAGTCTGTGTGTGGAGGGGTGGTGGTGGCTGTAAGGGGCCATCATACTGAGTGTGTGTGTGTGTGTGTGTGTGTGTGTGTGTGTGTGTGTGTGTGTGTGTGTGTGTGTGGAGGGGTGGTGGTGGCTGTGAGGGGCATCATACTGAGTCTGTGTGTGTGGAGAGGTGGTGGAGGCTATGAGGGCAGTCATACTGAGTGTTTATGTGGAGGGGTGGTGGTGGCTGTTAGGGCCATCATACTGAGTGTATGTGTGTGTGTGTGTGTATGTGTGTGGAGGGGTGGTGGTGGCTGTGAGGGCCATTATACTGATTTTCTGTGTGGAGGGGTGGTGATGGCTATGAGGGCCATCATACTGAGTGTGTGTGTGGAGGGGTGTTGGTGGCTGTGAGGGCCATCATACAGAGTGTATGTGGAGGGGTGGTGGTGGCTGTAAGGGGCCATCATACTGAGTGTGTGTGTGTGTGTGTGTGTGTGTGTGTGTGGAGGGGTGGTGGTGGCTGTGAGGGCCATCATACTGAGTGTGTGTATGGAGAGGTGGTGGTGGCTGTGAGGGCCATCATACTGAGTTTGTGTGTGTAGGGGTGGTGGCTGTGAGGGCCATCATACTGAGTGTTTGTGTGGAGGAGTGGTGGTGGCTATGAGGGCCATCATACAGAGTGTGTGTGTGGAGGGGTGGTGGTGGTGGCTGTGAGGGCCATCATACTGAGTCTGTTTGTGGAGGCGTGGTGGTCTCCATGAGGGCCATCATACTGAGTGTGTGTGTGGAAGGGTGGTGGTGGCTGTGAGGGCCATCATACTGTGTGTGTGTGTGTGTGTGTGTGTGTGTTGGTGGCTGTGAGGGCCATCATACTGAGTGTGTGTGTGGAGGGGTGGTGGTGGTGGCTGTAAGGGGCCATCATACTGAGTGTGTGTGTGTGTCTGTGTGTGTGTCTGTGTGTGTGTGTGGAGGGGTGGTGGTGGCTGTGAGGGCCATCATACAGTGTATGTGGAGGGGTGGTGGTGGCTGTAAGGGGCCATCATAGTGTGTGTGTGTGTGTGTGGAGGTGTGTTGGTGGCTGGGAGGGCCATCATACTGAGTGTGTGTTTGGAGGGGTGGTGTTGGCTGTGAGGGCCATCATACAGTGTATGTGGAGGGGTGGTGGTGGCTGTGAGGGCCATCATACTGAGTGTGTGTGTGGAGGGGTGGTGGTGGCTGTGAAGGCCATCATACTGATTTTCTGTGTGGAGGGGTGGTGATGGCTATGAGGGCCATCATACTGAGTGTGTGCGTGGAGGGGTGGTGGTGGCTGTGAGGGCCATCATACTGAGTCTGTGTGTGGAGGGGTGGTGGTGTCTATGAGGGCCATCATACTGAGTGTTTGTGTGGAGTGGTGGTGGTGGCTGTGATGGCCATCCAACTGAGTGTGTGTGTGGAAGGGTGGTGGTGGCTGTGAGGGCCATCATACTGAGTGTGTGTGTGGAAGGGTGGTGGTGGCTGTAAGGGGCCATCATACTGAGTGTGTGTGTGTGTGTGTGTGTGTGTTTGTGTGTGGAGGGGTGGTGGTGGTTGTGAGGGCCATCGTACTGAGTCTGTGTGTGTGGAGGGGTGTTGGTAGCTGTGAGGGCCATCATACTCAGTGTGTGTTTGGAGGGGTGGTGGTGGCTGTGAGGGCCATCATACATTTTATGTGGAGTGGTGGTGGTGGCTGTGAGGGCCATCATACTGAGTGTGTGTGTGGAGGGGTGGTGGTGGCTGTGAGGGCCATCATACTGAGTGTTTGTGTGGAGGGGTGGTGGTGGCTGTGAGGGCCATCATGCTGAATGTGTGTGTGGAAGGGTGGTGGTGGCTGTGTGGGCCATCATACTGAGTGTGTGTGTGTGTGTGTGTGTGGAGGTGTGTTGGTGGCTGTGAGGGCCATCATACTGAGTGTGTGTGTGGAGGGGTGGTGGTGGCTGTGATGGCCATCATACAGAGTGTGAGTGGAGGGGTGGTGGTGGCTGTAAGGGGCCATCATGTGTGTGTGTGTGTGTGTGTGTGTGTGTGTGAGGGCCATCATACTGAGTCTGTGTGTGTGGAGGGGTGGTGGTGGCTGTGAGGGCCATCATACAGTATATGTGGAGGGGTGGTGACTGTGAGGGCCATCATACTGAGTGTGTGTGTGGAGGGGTGGTGGTGGCTGTGAGGGCCATTATCCTGAGTGTTTGTGTGGAGGGGTGGTGGTGGCTATGAGGGCCATCATGCAGAGTGTGTGTGTGGAGGGGTGGTGGTGGCTGTGAGGGCCATTATCCTGAGTGTTTGTGTGGAGGGGTGGTGGTGGCTGTGTGGGCCATCATACTGAGTGTGTGTGTGTGTGTGTGTGTGTGTGTGGAGGTGTGTTGGTGGCTGTGAGGGCCATCATACTGAGTGTGTGTGTGGAGGGGTGGTGGTGGCTGTGATGGCCATCATACAGAGTGTGAGTGGAGGGGTGGTGGTGGCTGTAAGGGGCCATCATGTGTGTGTGTGTGTGTGTGTGTGTGTGAGGGCCATCATACTGAGTCTGTGTGTGTGGAGGGGTGGTGGTGGCTGTGAGGGCCATCATACAGTATATGTGGAGGGGTGGTGACTGTGAGGGCCATCATACTGAGTGTGTGTGTGGAGGGGTGGTGGTGGCTGTGAGGGCCATTATCCTGAGTGTTTGTGCGGAGGGGTGGTGGTGGCTATGAGGGCCATCATACTGAGTGTGTGTGTGGAGGGGTGGTGGTGGCTGTGAGGGCCATCATACTGAGTGTGTGTGTGGAGGGGTGGTGGTGGCTGTGAGGGCCATTATCCTGAGTGTTTCTGTGGAGGGGTGGTGGTGGCTATGAGGGCCATCATACAGAGTGTGTGTGTGGAGGGGTGGTGGTGGCTGTGAGGGCCATCATACTGAGTCTGTGTGTGGATGGGTGGTGGTGTCTATGAGGGCCATCATACTGAGTGTTTGTGTAGAGGGGTGGTGGTGGTCATACTGTGTTGGGGAACTATGGGTTCATCATGCTGTGATGATGACTGTTTGGGTATCATACTGTGTTGGGGAACCATGGGTTCATACTTTGATGATGACTGTTGGGGTATCATACTGTGTGTGGGCGGTACAAGGGGTGAATAGGGCTGAATAAGAGAAGCATATGTTTAAAAAAATTTAAAAACAAAACAATAAATTGTATGGTTTTATTAGCTGCTATTGGAAAGAATACACATTAGACCTCAGTCCCAATTGCTCATAGCTTCCGATTCAAATATATCATGAGAAATCAATCGCAGATGGACAATGTCCCATAGTTGTGCTCTGGTGCGAGTGCAATCTGATGTGTTATCGGATTGCACTTGTCCGTGCAAAACGCAAGTGGAATCGAGGCCCAACAATAAGCCATAGTCACATGTATTAGCAATCGCGATTAGTCAGTAACAGTTAGCAATTAATCTAACGCTCAGGAAACTTAATTGCCTACCCCAAGTATGTACAGTAGCTACATAACATGATTTTATGTTTATCATCTTCAAATTACTGAACTGCCTTTGAGGTTTATGACTTGAAAATAAAGATAGTTTCTTTTCTTTTATATTGAAAACCTTTGGAAGTATTTGTTATAAAAATAAGAACATTTAATGAGGCTGCATACACATTTGAAATACGTTTGTATTTGATTGCCAAAAGACGTACCATGGAGAGAAGTCTGTTACTACAGCAAACATAATCTCTAATTCTCAGGAAATTGCTGTAAATCATATGAAAATGATAATGTGGTTTTTGTCTTGAAATCCAGAATCAAGCAATGGTTTAGATTATCCTTTAGTTATAAAATGAAGTGTTCTTTGATAGCGCTAGACAAAAATATTTAATTTTTATTGTGAGCTCATTTGAACAATAGGGCAATATTATATGGTTACAATTAATTACTTGGGGGCTAATTCAGCAAGGTTTTTATTGCCAGAAAAGCAGAACAAGCCTTGAAAAGTCGCAAATTTTTATAGCAATGCAACCTTTAACGTGTTGACCTATTGCAGTATATATTGGCAGTTTGTGACTGGTCTGTGCTTAGTTGCAGGTTTGCATAGTTTTACACAATGTAGATGGCACAAATGCACAAATAAACTAATGATAACATCCCACAGGGCCGCCACAAGAAATTTCAGAGCCCCATACTGGCATAAGTTTCTGGCCCCCATGAGACTCTGCCCAGGCTCCAACCCAGCTCCGCCTCCACCCCGCAAACCTTCCACACTCTCACTGCCATTCCTGGAATAACGTGTATGTGCTTATGTATGTATGAATATGCATACATACGCACATACACACCTACACACACAGTCATGGTCAAAAATGTTAGCAACCTTGAAGTTGTTTCAGAAAATGAAGTATTTCTCTCAGAAAAGTAATACTACACCCCCTACACTTCCCCTCTCCATAAAACACCCTCTACATAATACACCTCTAGACTTCCCCTCTCCATAATATTTATCTACACTGCCCCTATGTATAATATCCCCACACATACACTGCCCCTCTGTATAATATCCCCCCCTCACAGACACACACTGCTCCTTGCAACCCTTTGTTAAGAAAGAAGTAGTCGGCACCACAATGTAAAAATATAAATAAAGGAAGGGGTGGTAACAAAAACTATGCAAAAAAATGAATTATAAAATGAGAGAAAGAGAGCTGCATAGTAAACCGCCCTGGTAAGCCATATGTGATTTCTAAGACACATCCCCATTTTCCCCCACCAGTTGACGCTCGCACTCGCTGCCTCACTTTGTTTGTGGCCTTTTCCTGATGAAGAAGCCGGTGTAGGCTTTGATACGCGTAGAAATAAAACACAGCTGATAATAACTCTCATGATCATGGCCTCATCATCCTTATACTAGTGGGGCAGCGCAAAAAAGATCCAGATATTATTCATTACTCTCATCCTCCTTGCCTTTGGATCTGCAGCAGCCTTTCATAGTTACATAGTTACATAGTTACTTAGGTTGAAAAAAGACCTAGGTCCATCTAGTTCAACCTTCCCCCACCAGTTCTACATTTAGTCACTAAGTCATTTATAACCAACAATGTTTTGTGTACTGAGGAAATCATCCAGCCCTTTTTTAAAAGCTGTTATAGTATCTGTCATTACTACCTCTTGTGGTAGTGTATTCCACAGTCTGACCGCTCTAACTGTAAAGAACCCTTTCCTATTTAGGTGTCGGAATCGCTTTTCTTCCACTCGCAGTGAGTGCCCCCTGGTCCTTAGTACTGTCTTTGGAAGAAATAAGTCATGTGCCAGTCCTTGATATTGACCACACATGTATTTATACATATAAATGAGATCTCCTCTGAGACGTCTTTTTTCTAAGCTAAACATATCTAACTTTTTCAACCTGTCATCATATGGGAGGCCTTCCATTCCTTGTAATAGTCTAGTTGCCCGCCTTTGAACTGACTCTAACTTCTGAATGTCCTTTTTAAAATGTGGAGCCCAAAACTGGATCCCGTATTCCAGATGTGGCCTTACAAGTGATTTATAGAGGGGTAACAATACGTTGGGATCACGGGATCTAATCTCTCTTTTTATACACCCTAAAATCTTGTTTGCTTTAGCAGCTGCTGCCTGACATTGAGTGCTGCTGCTCAGCTTATTTGTAATGAGAATACCCAAGTCCTTCTCCTGTTCTGTAGTCCCGAGTTTACTTCCATTTAATGTATACGCAGTTATAGGATTACTCCGTCCTAGGTGCATTACTTTACATTTATCAACATTAAATCTCATTTGCCAAGTATCTGCCCATTCTGACATCTTATCCAGATCTTTTTGTAATATTGTACTATCCAGGTCAGTTTTTAATATCCTACATAGTTTGGTGTCATCGGCAAAGACTGACACTGTACTATCAATCCCATCCACAAGGTCATTAATAAAGAGAGTAAAAAGAATCGGTCCAAGCACAGATCCCTGCGGCACCCCACTGCTGACTATAGCCCATTTAGAGAATGTTCCATTTATGACTACTCTTTGTTTCCTATCTTTTAGCCAATTCCTTACCCAGTTGCATATTGTGTCCCCTAGTCCTTGCTTCTGGAGCTTTAGTATAAGGCTATTATGTGGTACAGTATCAAATGCCTTTGCAAAGTCCAAATAAATCACATCAGCTGCATTACCAATATCCAGGTTTGAACTTACCCCCTCATAGAACCCCAACAGGTTGGTTAGACACGACTTATCTTTCAAGAATCCATGCTGTCTGTCAGTTATTATATTATTTTCTGCAATATATTTTTGCATGTCATCCCTTAAAATGCCCTCAAAAACTTTGCATACTACTGATGTCAGGCTTACTGGATGGTAGTTGCCTGGATCTACCCTCTTACCTTTCTTAAATATCGGTACCACATCAGCAATCCTCCAATCCTGAGGCACCAACCCTGTTACAAGTGAGTCTAAAAAGATGAGATACAGCGGTCTGTCGATTACGGAGCTCAATTCCCTCAATATTCGTGGATGAATGCCATCTGGCCCTGCATTTTATGTGCATTACTATTCCCACCAGGTGAGCATACCTATTATTTTTTCTGTCCTCCATACCACTGGATAAGACGCTATGGGCTTTTTTTTTTCGCCAACACATTCTCTTAAAATCTAAATTTGTTCCCTCCCAAATTTTTGAATAGCATACATTTTGGCATTACTGTAATCATTCTGAACTGCAGAATTATGTTACATGGCTGTTTTTACCATAATAATTGGCAAAAAACAAAACTCAAAAAACAATGCAGAATGCTGAGCATTTTTTTGTTGTATTTCAGTACATTTTATGATAAAATGAATTGTGTAAATGTGAATGTGCCCGGGACGGTAGCCATGGGAGAGCTATGCATTTTTTGCGCTCCAGCATGTTACAAAAAATGGTGTTGAGTGAGTGGTGCTGTGTGATTGGTGCACTGGTACCGCTGGGTTCGGGGTCTTCACCTTTTCTGTAATTGCACATTGTGAAGAACTATTTCTCTTCATACCCACAATAAAGAACACAGTTCATGTCGTAAAAAC
The DNA here is from genome assembly GCF_048569485.1 of Anomaloglossus baeobatrachus. Classification (NCBI taxonomy): domain Eukaryota; kingdom Metazoa; phylum Chordata; class Amphibia; order Anura; family Aromobatidae; genus Anomaloglossus; species Anomaloglossus baeobatrachus. Next base: position 434,750,447 of record NC_134358.1, read on the forward strand.
AATGTCTCTTTAATGTTCGGGTAAATTCACAGACATAGAATAACACAAAATACAATCACCATTTTGTGTCACTCCACATACCGGCTCCTTTTGCAACATTTCGGACTAGTTATTAATTCCAACACCAAGGACAACAAACAAGTTGGGGTATATGCACAACAAACAAGTTGGGGTATATGCACTTTGTATATGCAGTTGTGGTATATGCACTCTTCTCTATATAAAACTACACGGGTCAAGATGTATCGCTGTGGTTACAATACCTCTAGCACTGCTTTGTTACTTTTCTCAGAGCCACTCCTAGAGTCGATGCCCGTTTGCCAGTGTCCTTCAGCTGGGGCCGGGCACCCCCTTCTCTGTCAAGGTCCTCATTTTCGCTGGACAACACTATGTCCGCACTTTCACAAGCTTGCTTTTTAGGAGTTTTTCCATTGTCTGAAGTCCTTTGCCACCTCTGTATTGTTACATTTTCCCATTTAGCTCGGTATTCTTCTCTACAGCTATTCCTCTCCTTTCACTTTCAGTTCCACTACTCAACTACCTAAACAGGAAAACTGCTTCTCCCTTTATAACCTAACACTTCTCTTCTCCTTGGCTAGCTAGGAGATTAATCCTATATCACCTAAACACAGGGAAATCTAACTATATCCAGAAGAAAACAGTGACCTCTTGTGGCCGTCTTCAGCACTGCGGTCCACATACCCTAATCCAATTTATACACTATACATTAACAACATTGCTATATCTTGTACTACATTACACTGCTTAGACAATATCACATTGCATCTACATTACACTATTGTAATAAAACTATTGATGTCTTAAGGGGGGTACACCACCGTAGTTCCACACCCTTTCATAATTAAAAAATAAAACTGATGTCTTCAAAAACAAGTCCTATGCCTATTTCTCAGAACAATGTTATAGCTCTTGGAAGAAGAGAGGATGGGAGGTGGGAGGAGTAACAAAAGTGTAAAGAGGAAAATTTCATAAGAACATGATAAAATCCATGCTGGAGGACATTTATTCGCAATTATTTACTATAAGCAAAATGGTTTAGAATATTTAGCATGACACATTTTTGTATCATGTCATTTTAAAACACATTGAAGACAGCTGGGATCACATAATCCAGCTGTAAAATCTGATCAGTTTATTGCACATCAGGATTAGATTATAAAATCTAACAATGGAGATGCAGCATGAAACTGAATACTGGGTTTATGAGTTTACACTCTTCAAATGTAAAAACCCTGGCCAATATTACTTAAAAAAGTAAAGTGTAACTGAAGATTTCCCAAGAAAAAGGCATGGAGTTCATTGAATGTTAGGCTAAGTTCACATGTCCAGTAATCATCTGTTACAATGCATCCAGCAACAATCCGTTGGCTAAAACGTGTAGAAACAAATAATTTGTGGATTTTTAAATAACTGATCTCAGTTGGATCTATGAAAAATGGATCCATTACCGGATTGCTATTTATCTTCCATTTTTCTTTCATTTGTAATTTATCCATTCAGTTTTAATATGAAAGATAAATAACAATCCGTTATCGAATCTGTTATCTATAGACTTGAATTTTAAAATAAAGTTGTGTTTCGACTGAATATTTTGGTACTCATGTAACAGGCTACAAGGTGCTGCAAAAGCTGACATTCCTGTGTGTGATTCCTTGTCTGTAGAGAGGAATGAGAGAGCTGCAGGAAATGGGAAACTCCTCCCTGCCAAAGGTGGGGGCCGGAGGAGAAAGGAGCAGCATGCACAGGGTGTGGAGAGTCAAGCTGAAGGGAGAGAGTTGGAAAGAACTGTGGAGAGCTGTTGTTGAGAGCTCCGGGAACTGTGGTCGGTAGCTTTTGCTGAGGTGAAGGCCTTCTGCTATCGCATCGACACCCAGAGGGTGACGAAAAGCCTTTTCCCTTTTAAGGACACTAAAGGACCCCTGCAAAAGACGACATCCGAGCGGAGGCCCTAGAGCGTTGAGGAGGAGAGAAGACACATCTGCTTGTGGACGTTTGGATTGATCCTTTGTTTGGTGCAGAAAACCCCAGGAGGACGGAACGCTTCACAGGCCTGTGATGGACTCCGCCAGGCAGTACGGTATCTTCGGTACAGTTGTGTTCGGGTATACTCAAATTACTTACAATGTAGCACCCCTGAGAACATCAGGGTGCTACAAGGTCCATCATCCCCACCAGGATGCAGGGCCTACCGCCTTAGGTAACCAGAACCCCAGTGCTGGCACCGCCAAAAACCCAGGTAATCTCAGTTTTCCCCAACAATCCCTCATACTATGGTACTTAGTTAGGGTGGGACCAATTGATGGCCACCTAGAGGTGGAGCCACTCCAGTCCACTAGTTGACCAGGCGGGAGGGGCAGCCTGTGGAGAGTAGACTTCTGAGTTGACAGTGGAGGTGTAAAGGTGTGATTGAGCAACGTCCTGACTCGGGTTGATGGTGACCTGGTACCCAGGAGAGGTGGTTGCTGGTGGAGTACGTTGGAGTACTCCCGGAACTATGCACCAACGGGGTACAGGACCCTAGGACAGGAAAGAGCTTCAAGCTGACCTGTTAACACCTGCACAGCAAAGGGGACCATCAAGGACCTTGCTGACCCTAAAGAATCCGAAGACTTGGTAGCTAAGGGAGAACCGGGGACAGGACCAGAGACTCCATCGCCAAAGGGTTCATGCTACCATCAGGCGGACAGAATTGGATAAACCACAGACCGGGATCCCCAGTGTTCCATACCACGGGGACCCACTTACCAGAGACATGTGCAGGGGAAGAAGGTACCAGAGAACCAGACTGGCACTGGGACGAAGGGGACCTGGAGGCGAAACCAGCCGGCCTCAGGCAACCAGTTAACATCTAAAGTGAGTAAACAAGTTGCACTGAAAAACTGTCTGGACTTCTTCTGACGCCCACTGCACCATAAACCCGCTGTGGCAATACCCTACTTGCGGAAGGACTACCAAACTACTTGCTAATACGATCAGCCCCAGTAGAGACATTCTGCAGTGGCGGCTCCCTAAACTTTGCCGCAACACTGCAAGTGGCGTCACAAATCAACTTTATTCAACAATCCCCTTTAAATATCTTCATTACAAAAAGGGCCCAGGGCACGAAACCGGGTAACGGCCATTATCGTGACATTCCCAATAGACACACTGCCCGGAACCGAGTACCCCATATCCCTGGGTGCTACAACCCTTTTTCCTGACGTCACGAACAGGATTTAACTGGACCCGGTCAAAGCGGGAGACGTGTGCCTTAAAAACTGTATTATATGGACTGAACTTTATTGTTTGAAAAACCGATGCCATTTTGCTGTGAAAAGTAACTGCGCCACAGCAGACTAAAAGGCGCGAAAAGAAAGACCTGCCCCCTGGGAGTATCCGGAATGTAAAACGAAACTGGAAGCAGGGAGCCTGGCGGCCCTGCACCAGAATGCCTCCAGGACTGCGACAAGCAACCATGTCTGCATCAGGGGGTTGTGGCAGTGTCCCAAATCAACCAGGGACCTGGACCACGGAGAGGCTAGAGGCAGAGGTCCAGCGGCTGTGCTGGACTCTGCGAGCAGAGCACTTGGGATGATGGAGGTGGTGGCAGCAATGCGGGCTCAAGAAAGTGGAGCGCCGCTTAACCAGTCTGCACCGATACACCTACCGGAATCCATCCTCGACCAGGCCGTGTCACCTCCAGAGCCAGAGAGACCAGAAGCGGTCGTGTGAAGCCCCACAGGTACTGTTGTAGTAGTGCATTACCTTTAGGGACTCCAAGTGATGGGACGGTTCTGGTCACAGGTAGGGAACCTTCTTGGGATTGTCGTGACGCCACTCTCAGAACTGCGGTCAGTGGAGACCGCAACTGCAGATTAGGGGATGCCTGGGGCTGATGGTGGGTGCAGTCAGTTGTAATAGCCTACCGAGAGTGAGACAAGCCCCAGGGCCCGGTGTAGGAGTGTGGAACCACAAGGCGCAGAATAACTCAACACAAGCAGAATGTCTTTCAGGGGTCTTACTCACTGTTGATGGCAGGGTGAGTAACCCGGGCGTAGCTGGGATGAACCAGGCTGGAACCAGGTGTCCTTCAGGGTAACTGGTGAGGGTGGCTACTGACTCGCCTTCCTTAGCCCTTTGGTGGTTTGTGGTAACCCCGACTTGCAGTCCCTACAGGGGTCACCCAGGGAAGTTACTACTCCCCTCGTTTCGGCCCGTTTGCTTGTAGCCTGGACCAGGTCACTCCGGCTGCTTGTCTCCTGTGAGCTATGGGCCCTCACTCTGCTACGTGGCTGCGGACTCTGTGGTGTTGTCTTGGGGGTTTGAAGTGCCCCCTCAGGCAGGTTTGGCAGAAGAAAGGTGGATCTATCTTTGCACTGGGACCTGTTACCCGTTTGGGCCTGGTTACTCCCTGGCAGTCCCCTTACTTTGCCACCCCATTGCTCTCTCTAGCTTTGGGTGGATTTCGGGCGGCACTACCAGGTGACCGGTCTCCCCCGTCAGTAGTCACTGCGCGGACGCTGTTAGACTGCCACAGCTCCAGGATCTGCTTCTGCTCTCCCTGAGCTGCGCACTAAACCGGCTCACTCGTGGGTTCTGCACGATTGCCCTCTTTGCTGTCTTCTCACTACTCCTCCTCCCTTGACACTCCTTCACTGACTGACTCAGCTCACTCCTCTTTTCCTTTCCCCACTCGTGCCTGCCTATGCCACCTAGCAACCAGGCTCTGTACCACACCCCTTGAGTGGACATGGAGGCCATGCCCCCTCCTGGAAGTTCTCAGGAGTCCTCCCAAAGGTATATGTGTGAGGCCTGATTACTATGCGCCTGTAGTCACACCTCGGTCAGCCTTCTGGATCACCTGTATTGTACTGCCCCCAGCATGGGTGCTGCACTCAGCGGCACCTGACCAGGTCAGGAGCGCCACATTCCCCCTTAGTTATCACCAGCACGTCCTCGGGCTGCAAGACAACATTTAAAAATGCATAAAACAGTAAAACATATAAAACATTTTAAAACCACCAGGTATCATACATCACCACCCTCCACCCACAAGTCCATTAACCCACCCAAAACCCTCTCAGGAGGTAGGTCACCGGTCCTTTTGGCAACCAGGTCTGGGCCATCCGCTTCCCCAGACCTTTCCTCCAATCTTCTTCTCCCGTCGGCCGCACCTTCAGCCACTTCTGGCAGGGTGTAGAGGCGGCTTTCGTGGTCTGGTGGTTTCAGGGTATACCTGGCCTGGTGGAGCCGTGCCTTCAGCCTTTTCTGGCAGGATGTAGAGGCGGCCTCCACTGTTGGTGCTGACCAGGTACCCTCTTTGTGGTGGAGAGCCAGGCCCCATAAACAGGCGTGCTCCCTGGTTGCAGGCAAGCCAGGCCCCATAAACAGGCGTGCTCCCTGGTTGCAGGCGAGCCAGGCCCCTAAACAGGCTGGCTCTGGTGGCTGTACCTCTGGGGTAACTATTTACACTGCGAGAGTTTGTGGCTATAGCCAGTTCATAGCCTTAAGGTTCATAGGTTAAAGTGCAAAAGGGTTTCTCACATAAGTTCATGTGGGCACATGCTTAAACTTGTGAACGTTGCAAAACTGTACTTTAACTTGCTGTACTTCTTACTTTACTTTACATGGACTTCGTTCCTTCTTCCTCCTCACCAGGGCTTGGGCCTGTAGGGCTGTGGCACCTGTCGTCATCATCTGTACTGGTCTCATCAATGGGTTCTTTGTCTTTTCTTTCCTCTTCTTCTGTGTCTGTTTCTTTTTCTCTTTCTTTATCTTGTAGTGTTGAGACAGTAGGGTTTCTGTAGGGATTTCTGGGACATGGTGTAACATCTAGTGCGTACCATCCGCGTTCTCCTTGGTGTTTGGTGAATTCTACCAGGTCTCCCATATACAGATTTCTTCCTGGATGTCCTCTAGGCAGGTGTGCTCAATGTCTCTCCTGCTTACAAAGATGCCTTCTTTCATACCAGGTGCAACTATGAAGCCATATCCTGATTTCAAACTGAAGTCTTCTACAACTCCACGACAAAGGGGTCCTCTGACCTGGGATTTAGCTCTCCTTAATGACTGCTTCTCCTCCAAGTCTCTGGCTGTTACTTCGTCTTTTCTATCTGGAGATTGCTGTGCAGGGAAAAACTTTGTTCTGCTACGGCGCCGTGTCTTGCGGGCTGGATTCTGCTGGGTTGCTACTTCACTGCTTGCAGGCTCCCAGGTGATGTATTTTCTGGTCATGTAGATGTAATAACCTGCAGGTAACGGAATACGCAAGGACTGCACGGAACCACAGGGGTTAATCAATGCAAATTTAATAACATATTGCACAACACAGGTGGAGGAATAGTGCGGGAAAGGAGGGGAAGAAAAGCAGGAAGGTGCACAGCAGTATATATAATGTAATATACATACAACCACTTTGAATAGCTTGTCAAGGGTGGGAAGCCTCAGATTGTACTCTCAAAAGCAAAACACAAAAATCCTTATTAAGCAAAAAAAAACGCAGGGTCCTTGTTACCTTACTTGTGTAACACAGTGCAGAGTCTTTTCCTATCTGTCCCTAACTAAAGTAGTGTGCACACTTAACTGCAGGTTTCAGCGTGGGGTACCTCATCACTGTTGGGGCCCGTATTCCGTCGCAGACACCTCTAAAGTTCAGTCTTTGTCCTGGATCTGGAATTTGCCCGTGCTGTCTGGCTCCTCGCTCCACATCCAGCCTTTCTTGGATCTGTGTCTTGGGGAGATGTCACGCAACACTCAGGTACTTGGACCTTGTTCAGCAGGGCAGAATGCGGCTTTGCCTTCTTCAGCACGTCCGAACACACCTCTCTGCATAAACAGCCACCAAACAAAACTAGCTCCTCTTCACATCCTGTTCAGGACTGTCCCAAGTAAATCAAGCAGCAGGGGGTTTGTGCCCGCTGTTCTTTGTTTTGACAGCAGGTGGCAGCATAACAAGGAAAAGTCCACAGTCTTCTAACCTATATATGTAAATGTTAACAGGTCTTACATTTCCCCCCCTCTTTAACCTCGGCCGTCCCGGCCGATACTCTCCTGAGGCGCTCTGCACAGGGGCACATGGTGGCAACTCCTGCCCTGCTTCACAACCTGTTGCTTGGGAGCCAATGTCTTAAAACAGGATTCAGTGACAGAACACACAAATTCATCTGCCAAGTACCGATCAGGGGGAATACCAGCATTAGCCCGCTCAGTCCGGCGTGGTACTACGGCTAAGTCACCAGACGTCGGCGCCGTATCAGGGAGTACAGTATTCTCGTCCCCATCTCTGGTGATTGGTGACTCCTGCTCTGCAGGGGTGGCACCTGTGCCTTGAATGGATGGGGGCATGGATCTCTCCCAGTCTGCTGGGTTGGCCGGGGCCCGCCACCATTCTTCATCGTCAGAGCCCTCTACGAGGGTAACAGGAACGGGCACGGGCACCGTCTCCGAGGTACTTTGTCTGGTCCTGTCTTCTGAATAGGAGGGCCTCAGCATATTGCGATGCAGGATGAGGGTGCTGCCTCATTGCTCGCCTCTCACTTCGTATACTGATCCGTGGGGCGAGATTCTTCTGATCACAATGTAAGGCTCTGTTTTCCAGCGCTCGCTCAACTTGTATCTCGGGTGCTTCTCTGCAACTAGTACTCGGTCCCCTGGCAAGAACGGGGTTTCACACACAGGTTTCCGCTGTGGATGTGTCTTTTCTTGCAGCCGCTTGGTGACAATTCGATGGATAGTCTCCAGCCGTCGACGGTGACAGTCAACCCAGGAACCCACACTCTGACCTTCACTGATCTCGGGGGGAGCCAGGTTTAGCTCTTCAATGCCTCTTCCGGCTCTTCCAAACAGTAGCACGTACGGGGTGTACCCAGTGGTGGAGTGGACACGATTATTGTACGCCCACACGAGTTCTGCGAGATAGCCGGGCCAGTGATTCTTACGATCATCCTCTAACGTGCGTAGCATTTGTAGGAGGGTCCGGTTAAATCTCTCGCAGGCTCCGTTGCCTTGTGGATGATAAGGCGTAGTCCTTGACTTCTGCATTCCGTAAATCCTTTGTAGCTCTCTCATGACACCACCCTGAAAGCAAGCCCCTTGGTCGGAATGTATTCTTTTGGGGCAGCCGTACACCCGGATAAAGTCATCACTGATGGCTCGAGCAGCTGATTCAGCCGTCTGATCTCTGGTGGTCGTCACCACTACAAATTTGGAGAAGTGATCTGTCATCACAAGGCAGAACTGATAGCCCCGGTGGGAGTGACCAATCTTCAGATAATCGATCATGAGTACTTCCAATGGCTCTTTGGTTGCAATAGTCTGTACTGGTGCTCGCTGTGGGGGAGCTTTACTTAACTCACAGGAACGGCACAGTTTACAGGCCTTCTCTACTGCCCGAAGCATCTGAGGACAGTATACTATTCTTTGCAACCACTGTTAAGTCTTGTCCAGTCCGAAATGGGCTCCCTTCTCATGCGCCTCTCGGGCCAATGGTACTGCCATCTTCTGGGGTATCACTACTTGCCACCGCACTTCCAACTCTGTAGCTAGGTGCACCTTCCGATACAGCATCCCTTCTTGCACCGACAGCTTATCCCACTGGCTGAGAATCTGGAGGGCCACGTGCGACAGCGTGGCCCGTATTTCCTTTCTAGGCTTGCGCTGCTGGATCACCCACTCTTTAACTTGAAGTAGTTCTGGGTCAGATGACTGGATTTTCACCCATTCCTCTCTGGTTTGGCCAAGCAGGCGTGATATCATGCCCGACGTAATTTCCAGCATACGAGCCTCTACCAATTGAGCGGTGAATTTACTGAAGTCCGGAATTTCGTCTTCCTCCAACTGTTCATCTCTCTCCCACACTGGGGCTTCGGTGGTAACATGAGAAAGGGCATCCGCATTCTGATTTTCATGCTTGGAGCTGTACTGCACATGATAATTGTATCTGGAGAGTCGTGCCAGCCACCTCTGTTCCATTGCTCCCAGTTTGGCGGTAGAGATGTGAGCCAGGGGATTATTATCTGTATAGACTTCAATTTGGGCTCCCGTGAGATATTCCGAGAACCTTTCGGTTATTGCCCATACTAGTGCCAGTAACTCCAGCCGAAAGGAACTGTAATTCTCGGGATTGCGCTCGGCTTCTCGCAACGTCCGACTTCCATATGCAATCACCCGTTCAGTACCATTCTGTACCTGGGCCAGTACTGCACCCAGGCCGTAGAGGCTTGCGTCTGTATACAACCGAAAAGGGAGGTTATAGTCTGCATAGGCAAGCACAGGGGCGCTAACCAAGGCCTCTTTCAATCGGTGTAAGGCTTCTGCTTGTCTTGGTCCCCAGCAAATTTTCTGTGCTTTTGGTCCTTTCGCAGTCCCTCGGAGCAATTCGTGCAAAGGTTCTGGCTCCTTCGCGAAATCTTTGATAAAGCGACGGTAATATCCGGCTAGCCCCAGGAAAGCTCGAACCTCCCGCACTGTGCTGGGTGTGGGCCATTGTAGCACTGCTCTCACTTTCCCATCGGAGGGCTGTACGCCGGCTTCCGACACCTTGTGTCCAAGATATTCAATCTCTTCCTGAAAGATCCGGCATTTTTTTGGTTTCAGTTTAAGCCCATGGGCCCGTAACCGCTGAAACACTTGACACAGGTTTTCTAGATGTTTTTCGAAGGTTGCAGAATACACTACTATGTCATCCAGGTAAATCAACGTGGCCTCGAAGTTCATGTCTCCAAGGCAACTTTCCATGAGGCGCTGAAAATTTCCTGGGGCATTATTTAGTCCAAACGGCATGCGATTGAACTCGAAGAGTCCCATGGGTACAATAAATGCGGTCTTGGCCTTGTCTTTTTCTGCCACAGGGACCTGCCAATATCCGCTGGCCAGATCAAGGGAGGAGAAGTAACGTGCCTTTCCCAGTGCCGACAGGGACTCCTCTATCCGGGGCAGAGGGTAGGAATCACGAACCGTGCATCCATTAAGCTTGCGGTAGTCAACACAGAAGCGGGTAGACCCATCCTTTTTCTTGACCAGCACGATTGGGGTAGCCCATGGACTCTGACTTTCTCTTACCACCCCACTCTTCAGCATCTGCGCCAAGAGCTCTTTCACCTCTTGGTAGTACTTTGGGGGTATTTGTCTGTACCTTTCCCTGATCGGTGGGGCATCTCCCGTGGGTATTTCGTGCTGAATCTTGTCAGTACAGCCAAAATCTTCTGCGTGACGGGAGAACGTAGCTTGATTCTCCCAAATAAAGTCTTCTATGGCTTGGGCTTGCTCCGAAGCGAAGGGGCTCAGGTCCACTCCCATCTGCCCTAAGATGACGCGACTGTTCCACTGATCAGTGGGTTTCTCTTTTCTTTCCATAGAAACAGCCCAAGTCCAGGCTTCCCCTGCCATGGGCTGCAATTCAATCGATTCTGCGGTCGCCACCTCTTCAGGCGCCAGGTAGACATGGGCCAGAACAACTCCCGAGGTCAAGGTGTAGGCCTGTTCTCCGGTGTTCACGCAACGGAAAGGGACTCTTCCATTTCTTACTGTTGCTAAAGTGCGAACCACCAACGGTTCATCTCCGTTCTCTTCACCACGGTAAGGCTCCACCAACACCTCCATCCCCTTGAGTGTACGGTGGGCTCCGACTGGCAAGGTGAGGACTGTCTCACGATTTGGAAATCGTGGATAGATAGGAAAGTCGGGTTTAACACTGCGCTGAAAACCATGGAGCCAGACGATATGATGAATTCTTTGCTATATTTTCTTTATTTAGGACAAGTCAACGCGTTTCAAAGGCATGTCCGCCTTCTTCATCAGGACAAAGGAAATAACAGCATGACTGTTATTTCCTTTGTCCTGATGAAGAAGGCGGACATGCCTTTGAAACGCGTTGACTTGTCCTAAATAAAGAAAATATAGCAAAGAATTCATCATATCGTCTGGCTCCATGGTTTTCAGCGCAGTGTTAAACCCGACTTTCCTATCTATCCACGATTTCCTATTGTATCATCGGGGCTGCTGCTTGACCACATCTTTATGCCATCATAGGAGTTGTGCCTGTCACAACTTCCACAGGTGAGTACCTGTCCACTTCTAAGCCTGCACTGTTTGCCAGATAAGACCCTATGTGCGCTTTTTTCTCCACAGTATCCTGATTTTCACGATTTGGAGGTAGAGTAATTGTTGTCTGTCTTGGGACTCGAACCCTCCCCACCGGGTAGCGGCTCCCACCATTCCTCCACAGTCCTCGGGCACGGATAAGGTGTTAGAAGACCTTTTGGGCGGGCCTGTTAGCAACTGTCGTCTTCCAGTAATCACAGCCCCCCTTGTTGAAGAGCAACTGGTCTAATTCTTTCAGGACGTTCATACCCACGATAGCCGGCACCTCTCTGTCGTACCGGCCCTCCATTAACACAATCCCTTTTTTGCCTAAATTCTGGCCACATGCACGTATGTTCATCCACACGACCCCTACAGCCGGAATGGGAAGATTGTTTGCAGCCCTCAGTTTGATATGTGCCCCTTTGTCAATGGATACAGTTTGTCCAAAATGTTGGTAGAAGAACTGTTCTGGCATGGTGGTCACTTGGGACCCAGTATCCATCAAGCATCTTACTTCTTTCCCTTCAAATTCGGCCGTGATCGTCGGCGTGCTGGCTGCTATATCTTCAGGGCGTTGGTTTTCTCTAAGCTCAGTTGGTCTCCCCGCCATGTGCCCATCCATGGAGGGAGGCACTAGTTTAACGGCGGTCTTTCTTGAGACGTCTTCCTCTCCGGACAGTGTCGGAATAAATGGTTCTGATTTCCACAGTTCCAACACTGGTACTCTCCAGCGGGTCTCGATCGTTTCTGCTTGATCTGTCCCCTCTCTTCTTGATAGGTATGCGTGCGGGTATTTGGCCGCGGTGCTGTCGTTCTTACTTCTGACGCCGGGGCTTGCATATTCTTCAGCAACTCTTGTAGAGCAGTAACCGTCTCTTGTAACTGATCCACTTTAGCCTCAAGTTGGCTCGGTTCTCGGTTTTTCTCACCCGGGACTATCTTATGCATACAAACTTCTCCCCAGGCGTTCTGCGGGTCGCAATTTTCAGTTTGTGCGCGGGAGACTGCTTCTTCCAATATTTCCTGGAAAGTTAGTTTTTTTTCTGCCCTGAGCCGTTCACGGAGGGCACCTTTGATCTTGGGGTTATGTAACCCACGGAGGAATTGATCTCGTAGGGTACGGTCAGCATAACCGGGGGTTTGTGCCAGCTCTGGCTCTGCTGTAAGCATTTGTCTCATTATTCTCTGGAGTGCATTTGCATACTGTGGCAGACCTTCTTCTTCACCCTGCAGCCTGTAGAACAGTTGTGCCTGTAAATCTCCTGCTTCTGGTTTCCCGCCATACACTCTCTCAAGAATCTTCACCACCTGCTCTAACGTCTTTCTTTCACTCTCAGGGCGCAATAAAATGGTCTCTTGAGCATGGCCTTCAAGGGCAATCAACAGTATCTCCCCTTGATTTTCTGCAGTCACTCCTGCTACTCTCAACATGCCCCTCACTCTCTGCGCCCAGTCATGGAGAGGTGCATTGCTGCCAGTAAATTTTGGTATATGGGTCAGCATAGCCCCCAGGGACAGCTGCCTTGCTGGTATTCCCCCATCAGGTTGTATTAGAACACCTCCATCAGCGACACCCACCTGTCCGTCCATTGTTCCGTACCAGCCTGCGTATCCTGCCGACTACGCCAAATGTAATAACCTGCAGGTAACGGGATACGCAAGGACTGCACGGAACCACGGGGGTTAATCAATGCAAATTTAATAACATATTGCACAACACAGGTGGAGGAATAGTGCGGGAAAGGAGGGGAAGAAAAGCGGGAAGGTGCACAGCAGTATATATAATGTAATATACATACAACCACTTTGAATAGTTTGTCAAGGGTGGGAAGCCTCAGATTGTACTCTCAAAAGCAAAACACAAAAATCCTTATTAAGCAAAGAAAAACGCAGGGTCCTTGTTACCTTACTTGTGTAACACAGTGCAGAGTCTTTTCCTATCTGTCCCTAACTAAAGTAGTGTGCACACTTAACTGCAGGTTTCAGCGTGGGGTACCTCGCCACCGTTGGGGCCCGTATTCCGCCGCAGACACCTCTAAAGTTCAGTCTTTGTCCTGGATCTGGAATTTGCCCGTGCTGTCTGGCTCCTCGCTCCACATCCAGCCTTTCTTGGATCTGTGTCTTGGGGAGATGTCACGCAACACTCAGGTACTTGGACCTTGTTCAGCAGGGCAGAATGCGGTCTTGCCTTCTTCAGCACGTCCGAACACACCTCTCTGCATAAACAGCCACCAAACAAAACTAGTTCCTCTTCACATCCTGTTCAGGACTGTCCCAAGTAAATCAAGCAGCAGGGGGTTTGTGCCCGCTGTTCTTTGTTTTGACAGCAGGTGGCAGCATAACAAGGAAACAAGGAAAAGTCCACAGTCTTCTAACCTATATATGTAAATGTTAACAGGTCTTACATAGACAGTGAGCTCTTCTTCAGTAGAGGGTGTTGGGCTCTCCTGCGAGAATACGGCAGCATTTCTGGCTCTGGGCATGGATCCACTGCTGATTGCTCTGGGGTCAGCTCCTCAGCCTTCTGGCCTCCCCTCCCCCTTAGTTCTTCTGAGCCCTCCTCTTGTGGCAGCGCTGGGGATGGATTTTCATCAGCAGGCCAGGGCGGTGGGCTCTTTGCCGCAGACATCACTGAAGACACTCTGGGTGAGCGCCAGGGGAGCAGATAGCGTTCCACCATCTCTTTGGGGAACCGCGCCTCCAAGTCTGCTTTAAACTTCAGGTACTCTGGACCTGCTCTTCCTGGCGGGGACGTGGGACCCAGTTCCTTAGACTGGGGAGCGGTGTCTGCTCTGGCCTTACAGGCTGGGGTAGATAGCTGTACAGCCATGTCTTGGTGGGCAGCGCCTTGCGTGGCGGCGGCCTGGTCTTGACGAGTCGCGCCCAGCATGGCGGCGGCCTGGTCTTGGCGGGCCGCGCCCAGCATGGCGGAGGCCTGGTTTTGGCGGGCCACGCAGGGCATCGCTGCTGCAGCCTGGTCTGTGCGGGCCGGGCCTGGCATGGCGGCGGCCTGGATCAGCGTCGCTGTTGCGGCCGGTTCTTGGCGGGCCGGGCAGGGCATTGCTGCTGCGGTCTCAATCAGGGCCGCAGCCAGAGTCTCAGCGGGCATCCCTGCTGTGGCCGGTTCTTGGCGGGCCGGGCTGGTTGTTGCTGCGGCGGTCTGGGCTTGGCAGGCTGCACCTGGCGTGGCTGCGGCCTGGTTTGGAGTCGCTCCTGCGGCATGGATCGGCGTCGAGGCTGCGTCTGGATCTTGGCGGATCGGGCAGGGCATCGCTGCGGCGGCCTGGGCTTGGCAGGCCGCACCTGGCGTGGCTGCAGCCTGGTTCAGCGTCGCTGCACCGGGCATCTCTCCAGGGGCCGCGGGAATGGCAGCAGGGGTCGGGGCACTCCAGCGGGCAGGGGCAACACAGGACTCACCCATCGGTAGCATCATCGGGGTCTGAATCGTCGCCGCCCAGTGTGGCACTCGTCGTGCGGTTCCCTTCTCGTAGGCCCGAACCGCTGCAGCCATCTCCAGAAGCTCCGTGCGTCCCTCTCTGATCTGCCGTACGATCCTGACCTACAGTCGGTCGAAGAACTGGGCAAGCTCCCGATACCACGAGGCAGCGGAGCCTGGCTCTGGGTCTCTGCGTTCAGACGCCATCTCCTCTGCTTCTTCCGGTAGCTTTTCTCTCAATAGCAGACTTTCGCTTTCTCCTTTTTCTTCCACCAGCCTTGTACTTCGCCTCCGGGTAAGGTCAGAGCTCCTTCCATCACACCCGAGGTCAGTACGCTGCAGGGGATCTCTCTCTGTAACTAGCCACACCTCTTCGTGGGTGGTCACTTCTTCCAGCACGGGCTTCTGTTGTTTTTCAGCACGCTTTTAATGGTGGCAATATGGCGGCGCTTCAAACTTTTTAATTGGACCGCCCAGGCACATGGTCATCTGTCTTAACAGGTCTAGTCCTTATCCTGTTCGTGACGCCAGATGTGAAGCCCCACAGGTACTGTTGTAGTGGTGCATTACCATTAGGGACTTCACGTGATGGGACGGTTCTGGTCACAGG
Source organism: Anomaloglossus baeobatrachus (assembly GCF_048569485.1). Taxonomy (NCBI): domain Eukaryota; kingdom Metazoa; phylum Chordata; class Amphibia; order Anura; family Aromobatidae; genus Anomaloglossus; species Anomaloglossus baeobatrachus. The sequence goes on from NC_134358.1 coordinate 434,765,575, forward strand.
TAGGGAACCTTCTTGGGATTGTCGTGACGCCACTCTCAGAATTGCGGTCAGTGGAGACCGCCACTGCAGATTAGGGGATGCCTGGGGCTGATGGTGGGTGCAGTCAGTTGTAATTGCCTCCTGAGAGTGAGGCAAGCCCCAGGGCCCGGTGTAGGAGTGTAGAACCACAAGGCGCAGAATAACTCAACACAAGCAGAATGTCTTTCAGGGGTCTTACTCACTGTCAGGGTGAGTAACCCGGGCGTAGCTGGGATGAACCAGGCTGGAACCAGGTGTCCTTCAGGCTAACTGGTGAGGGTGGCTACTGACTCGCCTTCCTTAGCCCTTTGGTGGTTTGTGGTAACCCCGACTTGCAGTTCCTACAGGGGTCACCCAGGGAAGTTACTACTCCCCTCGTTTCGGCCCGTTTGCTTGTAGCCTGGACCAGGTCACTCCGGCTGCTTGTCTCCTGTGAGCTATGGGCCCTCACTCTGCTACGTGGCTGCGGACTCTGTGGTGTTGTCTTGGTGGTTTGAAGTGCCCCCTCAGGCAGGTTTGGCAGGAGAATGGTGGATCTATCTCTGCACTGGGACCTGTTACCCGTTTGGGCCTGGTTACTCCCTTGCAGTCCCCTTACTTTGCCACCCTGTTGCTCTCTCTAGCTTTGGGTGGATTTCGGGCGGCACTACCAGGTGACCGGTCTCCCCCATCAGTAGTCACTGCGCGGACGCTGTTAGACTGACACAGCTCCAGGATCTGCTTCTGCTCTCCCTGAGCTGCGCACTAAACCGGCTCACTCATGGGTTCTGCACGTCTGCCCTCTCCGCTGTCTTCTCACTACTCCTCCTCCCTTGAAACTCCTTCACTGACTAACTCAGCTCACTCCTCTTTTCCTTTCCCCACTCGTGCCTGCCTACGCCACCTAGCAACCAGGCTCTTTACCACACCCCTTGAGTGGACATGGAGGCCACGCCCCCTCCTGGAAGTTCTCAGGAGTCCTCCCAAAGGTATATGTGTGAGGTCTGATTACTATGCGCCTGTGTAGTCACACCTCGGTCAGTCTTCTGGATTACCTGTATTGTACTGCATGGGTGCAGTACTCAGTGGTGCCTGACCAGGTCAGGGGCACCACAGTCGCATCACGTTCTCCGCTGGAAAAGGGCAAAGTGGTACCAGCTTCCCCTGCTAGACCAGAAGTGGTCGCATCACCTTCTCCGCTGGAGAAGAAGCAAGCGTCGTCATCTGATCCAGTGACAGCAGCCCATGCGATGACATCATCGGGAGCCACAGAGGAGGCTGCCACCAGTGCTGACGATCTTCCCTAGGTACTGTGCCCAGTCGCTGTCGGGGCTCCGGCAGCGAGCTACCATGATCCAGGTAGCGGGAAAGCAGCAGTCGTCACCTGGGAGTGGGCCTACGTTGAGGAGGACACCTGTGGAGGCTGACAGGCTACCATCACCCAGTTGGCCCGGGAGCAGGAGCAGCGGGAGGTGCGTCGGATGCAGGCGGAAGCCAAAGACCTCCAGGAGAAGCATCGCCTACGGCTCGCCACCTACTGTGCCCGGGGCCTGATGTACCAGGGTGTTGTTGAATGGTTCAGCATCAAAAGGGGATGTGGGTTTATTGCAGAGCCCGGCCTGAAGGAGGGAGTGTTCATTTCCCACTGGGATGTGAGACCCCATCTCCCCAGAGGACACCCTGACCGGGATCTACATGTGGGTGATAAAGTTGCCTATACCCGGCACTATGTAGAGCGGGGCTGGTATGCCCTTGATGTGACGGTTCTTGCTGAAAGGCCAGTCCCCGCTCCCACTTCAGCATCCACTGCAGCACCAGTCCCTCATCTGCCACCAGGAGGCAGTGCAGGTGCCCGGGACCAGTGTACACAGACTCTAAGTGCTGATCCCAGGAGGCCAAGGGAACCTGATGGCCCCTACCCAGCAACTTGGTAGCCATGACCTGCTATGCTACCCGTTTGTCACTGTTGACTGTTCCGGTTAATGTGTGTGTTTAAAAATGATTTGAAAAATTGAAAAAGTTACCAGTTTCGTGTTTTTGGATAAAAATGGACCCAGGCTGCAGGACTGGCAGCAGGAGGTGTACCGCCCCCGTGTCAGCGGACGAGCCGCTCGGACCCGGAACCGCGATGGCTCAAGGGGGTCTCTGGACCCGAAGGGGGGTCGCGCGGACACTCGAATTTAAAAGGGGGATATGTACAGGGGGGTTAGAAGTTCATGATGCCACCCACGGTGTGTGGTAAGCTGGAGTACCACCGCTGCTTTTGGGAGTGCCCGGTGGCGGTGGTATGGCAGCAAGGTGTTTAACCCCTCCGTGGGTAGGGGTTTTTCCCTGGGGCCCGGTGATGGTAGTGAAGGGGTGCCATTGGGGAGGAAAGGGCTTTCTCCGTACTCACTCAGTCCAAGAATACTGACACCGACAACTTGTAAACCAGAATTCTGGTGTTGCTTGTTAGCCTGTGACCTTTTCCGTGACACTTTCTTCACTATTTGGACCCTGTAGTGTGGAACTAGTCGGGTCCCGCTCACCCGTATGGCTAACGGAGTGAGCTTGCTCTCAGGCTTCACGCTTGGGATTTTCTGGACTATGTATTGGGAAAGTCCTATCCCATCGTTGCGTTAGTACCCCGATTTTGGAGCGGTGGAGGATGAATCTTGAAGACTTCACCCTCGTCGGGTAAATTACCGGGCTGCGTGAAGCTACTTCCCGGCCTAGGGTCCACGTACCCCATCGTGCCCTGGCCCCTTCCTGGAGATGGCTCAAGGCCGCCGGCTGCCTTCCTTGCCAGATCCGTGCCCCTTGACATGATTCCCTGCGACTGGGGTTTCAGCTCCTACCAGGCCCAGACCAACGTCTGCCACCTAGTATTCACAAGGAGCCCTGTTCCTGACCTCCTCACACTTCTCCTCCTCCAACACTTCTCTACTCCTTCAACACTTCAGACTCTACCAAACCCCAAATAGGTGGCCCCATTCCCTTCAGGCCCTCCAATGGTGTGTCTGGTGGGTGTGGTGCAAAGTGTTCCTAGGGTTTTGAATGGCTCTGCTCTTAGCAACACCGAAGGACAGGGACCCGTAACCAAGGAGGATCTGGATACTGTGCGGAAGGGCAGATTGCACAATAACCTGTGATGACCTGATAGGCCAGGGCGTCACACTAACACAGACTTGTGTCTTTGTAAATAATTGCACCAGTTATACCCCACCAGGGTACAACCATCCAGCGGACATTGCTGTGAGCACCGCCACCAGGAGAGGCCGGGTGCAGGAAAGCTCTGCGGCAGAGGTGGCCGGGACCTGGTCACCAGTGAAACCGGTGACCTGCCTCCTGAGAAGGGTTCTGGGACCAGGATCTTTGGGTGGTGGGTGCAGGGAGGGATACCCAGGTCGCAAAGTTAAAGAAATGCACCTCCCCTGCGTGGGATGGACCTGTTATGCTTTATGCCTTGTAAAATACAAAAAAAATGTGTAACCAGTTTGCCTTGCAGCCCGAGGACGTGCTGGAATTCACCAAGGGGAGATGTAGCACCCCTGAGACCATCAGGGTGCTACAAGGTTCTGCATTCCAACCAGGATGCAGGGCCTACCCCCTTAGGTACCCAGAACCCCGGTGCCGGTACCACCAAAAACCAAGGTAATCCCAGTTTTCACCAACAATCCCCCATACAATGGTACTTAGCTAGGGTGGGACCAATGGATGGCTGCCTAGAGGTGGATCCAATCCAGTCCACTAGTTGACCGGGTGGGAGGGGCAGACGGTGGAGAGTATTCAGTTGAGTAGTGTCAGTGAAAGTGTGAAGGTGTGACTGAGCAATGTCCTGACTCGGGTTAAGGGTGAACTGGTACCCAGGAGAGGTGGTTGCCGGTGGAGTACGGTGGAGTACTAGCGGAACTACGCACTGATGGGATACAGAACCCAAGGACAGGAAAGAGCTTCAAGCTGACCTGTTAACACCTTTACAGCAAAGGGGACCATCAAGAACCTTGCTGACCCTAAAGAATATGAAGACTCAGTAGCAAAGGGAAAACCGGGGACAGGACCAGAGACTCCAACCCCACAGGGTTCATGCTACCGTCAGACGGACAGAGGTGAACAAACCACAAACCAGGGACCCCCAGTGTTCCATAAAACAGGGACCCATTTACCAGAGACAGGTGCAGGGGAAGAAGGTACCAGGGTACCAGACTGGCACTGGGATGAAGGGGACCGGGAGGCGAAACCAGCCGGCTTCGGGCAACCAGTTAACTCCCGAAAAGTGAGTAAACCAGTTGCACTGAATACCTGTCTGGGCTCCTTCTTCCGACATCAACGGCACCATACACCTGCTGGGGCAATACCCTACTTGCGAAGGGACTACCAAACTAGCTGCAATACCATCAGCCCCAGTAGAGACACTGCAGCGGCGGCTCTCTACATTTAGCCACAACACCGCAAGTGGCGTCGCGAATAACCTTGTTCACAAATCCCATATAAGTATCCCTATTACAAAAAGGGCCCAGGGCACGGAATAGGGTAACAACCACCATCGTGACATTCGCAATAGAGACACTGCCCGGAACCGAGTACCTTATATCCCTGGGTGCTACAGAGGAGCAAAATATACAGTTAGGTCCAGAAATATTTGGACAGTGACACAAGTTTTGTTATTTTAGCTGTTTACAAAAATATGTTCAGAAATACAATTATATATATAATATGGGCTGAAAGTGCACACTCCCAGCTGCAATATGAGAGTTTTCACATCCAAATCGGAGAAAGGGTTTAGGAATCATAGCTCTGTAATGCATAGCCTCCTCTTTTTCAAGGGACCAAAAGTAATTGGACAAGGGACTCTAAGGGCTGCAATTAACTCTGAAGGCGTCTCCCTCATTAACCTGTAATCAATGAAGTAGTTAAAAGGTCTGGGGTTGATTACAGGTGTGTGGTTTTGCATTTGGAAGCTGTTGCTGTGACCAGACAACATGCGGTCTAAGGAACTCTCAATTGAGGTGAAGCAGAACATCCTGAGGCTGAAAAAAAAGAAAAAAATCCATCAGAGAGATAGCAGACATGCTTGGAGTAGCAAAATCAACAGTCGGGTACATTCTGAGAAAAAAGGAATTGACTGGTGAGCTTGGGAACTCAAAAAGGCCTGGGCGTCCACGGATGACAACAGTGGTGGATGATCGCCGCATACTTTCTTTGGTGAAGAAGAACCCGTTCACAACATCAACTGAAGTCCAGAACACTCTCAGGGAAGTAGGTATATCTGTCTCTAAGTCAACAGTAAAGAGAAGACTCCATGAAAGTAAATACAAAGGGTTCACATCTAGATGCAAACCATTCATCAATTCCAAAAATAGACAGGCCAGAGTTAAATTTGCTGAAAAACACCTCATGAAGTCAGCTCAGTTCTGGAAAAGTATTCTATGGACAGATGAGACAAAGATCAACCTGTTCCAGAATGATGGGAAGAAAAAAGTTTGGAGAAGAAAGGGAATGGCACATGATCCAAGGCACACCACATCCTCTGTAAAACATGGTGGAGGCAACGTGATGGCATGGGCATGCATGGCTTTCAATGGCACTGGGTCACTTATGTTTATTGATGACATAACAGCAGACAAGAGTAGCCGGATGAATTCTGAAGTGTACCGGGATATACTTTCAGCCCAGATTCAGCCAAATGCCGCAAAGTTGATCGGACGGCGCTTCATAGTACAGATGGACAATGACCCAAAGCATACAGCCAAAGCTACCTAGGAGTTCATGAGTGCAAAAAAGTGGAACATTCTGCAATGGCCAAGTCAATCACCAGATCTTAACCCAATTGAGCATGCCTTTCACTTGCTCAAATCCAGACTTAAGACGGAAAGACCCACAAACAAGCAAGACCTGAAGGCTGCGGCTGTAAAGGCCTGGCAAAGCATTAAGAAGGAGGAAACCCAGCGTTTGGTGATGTCCATGGGTTCCAGACTTAAGGTAGTGATTGCCTCCAAAGGATTCGCAACAAAATATTGAAAATAAAAATATTTTGTTTGGGTTTGGTTTATTTGTCCAATTACTTTTGACCTCCTAAAATGTGGAGTGTTTGTAAAGAAATGTGTACAATTCCTACAATTTCTATCAGATATTTTTGTTCAAACCTTCAAATTAAACGTTACAATCTGCACTTGAATTCTGTTGTAGAGGTTTCATTTCAAATCCAATGTGGTGGCATGCAGAGCCCAACTCGCGAAAATTGTGTCACTGTCCAAATATTTCTGGACCTAACTGTACAGGGTGAAACTACCCAGACCAGGCTCATGTCATCTTCCCACTACAGATTGGGTGATCATGAGGAGGAGGAACAGGAGATGGTTGCCTGTACTGCAGAGGTTACTACCCACAACAGATTTATCCCCTATGTGCAGCATGGATGGCCTTAAGAGGAGGAGCAGGAGGAGGAAATGTATAGTTATCCATCTGGTGGGGAGAAGTCTTGCCTGTTGGGAGTCTTGTTTAAAAGAAATGAGAGTCCTCAGTGGTTGATACCTTTTAATGGCTAAAGGGTGCTTTATACGCTGCGACATCGCTAGCGATAGCTAGCGATGTCGTGCGCGATAGCACCCGCCCGTTCGTGCGACATTTGGTGATCGCTGCCCTAGCGAACATTATCGCTACGGCAGCGTCACACGCACATACCTTTTCAGTGATGTCGATGTGACCGCCGAACAATCCCTCCTTCAAGGGGGAGGTGCGTTCGGCGTCATAGCGACGTCACTGCGGCGTCACTAAGCAGCCGCCCAATAGCAGAGGAGGGGTGGAGACGAGCGGGCGGAATATCCCGCCCACATCCTTTCTTCCTCATTGCTGGTGGAGGTAAGGAGATGTTCGTCGTTCCTGCGGCGTCACACATAGTGATGTGCGACGCCGCAGGAACGACAAACAACCAGTGGCATGCACCACCAACAATATTTGGAAAAGGAGCGACGTGTCAACGATCAACGATTTTTGACGTTTTTGCGATCGTTGATCGTCGCTCTTTGGTGTCATGTGCTGCGATGTTACTAACGGCGCTGGATGTGCGTCACTAACGACGTGACCCCGACGATATATCGTTAGCGATGTTGCAGCGTGTAAAGCACCCTTAGGCCCATTTCACACGTCAGTGAAAAACACTGACGTTCCTCACTGACGTGTAAAACACACACATGTCCCTCCGTGTTCTGTGATTCACAGCACACGTGGGTTGTCTATGTGCAATCCGTGATCCGTGATTGCATATGGACATTACTCACCTGCCTTCACTACTGCTGTCAATGGTGCTGAACTCCTCGGCCCTGCAGCGTCCGCCCACCGCTCTCAGCAGCTACTTCCTGGTCGGCTATTCCTGCTCTCTTGAATATTCATGAGCCAGGCAGGAGCTGCTGAGAGTGGAGGCTGCAGAGCGAATCGCAGGCAAGGTAAGTTGAAAATATTTAATATGTCTGTGATTTTTTGGTACGTGTTTCACGGATCACACCATAGTGTGATCCGTGGGTCATCAGTGATGCCAGAAAAAAACTGACTTGTCTCCGTGCAGAAACACGGCCACGGGTGTACGCTGCACGGAGACACGTTCAGTGAAAAATCACTGATGTTTGAGCAGACCCATTGATTATAATGGGTCTGCGTATGTCAGTGATTCTGGTACGTTTAAAAAAAAGCACATACGTACCAGAATCACTGACGTGTGAAGGGGGCCTTAACTGAAATGATGGTAATAATAGCAAGCTTTCGACACTACTCAGGTCTCTTCATCAGGCTCAGTACCAGTAGGCACAATACTGAGCCTGAGCCTGATAAAGAGACCTGAGTAGTCTCGAAAGCTTGCTAATATTAACATCTTTTCAGTTAGCCGTTAAAAGGTATCAACTACTGAGGATTCTCAGTTCTTTTAAACAATTTTTTTATCTCTACTGGCTAAGGCCCCCTTCACACACACGTGTCTCCGATATGTGCTAAGTCCGTGCCCGCATGTACCGGAGATACGGGCACACGTAAACCCATTAAAATCAATGTGTTTAGCCATTGGCCCGTGCCTCCGTGTGGAGCACACGTGAGCCCGTGTGCTCCACACGGATGCATGTCCATGTTTCTCCGGCAGCACGGGTGTCACGTGTACCACACGGAAGTAGTGTGGATGCGGGCCCACGTGACACGCGCCGGAGAAACACACGTGTAATTGTAAAATTAAAAAAAACAAACTCACCTCCACGAGTCCTGCAGTCTCTGCTGTGGCTGTCACCTGCATCCGTCCCCCAGTGAATTTGAATAACCCATCTTCTTCACTGGGAGACGGAAGCAGCATCAGCGGGGCGTGGCCTGTGCCGGACGCTGTCATTCAGCACCACAGAAAGCTCCGGAAGAATAAGGTAAGGCGGGGCTTTCCGTTCTCCGTGTGTTATTATGTATAACACACGGAGAACACACATAGTGCCATAAACACGGCACATGGAGGGGAACACGCACCCTTGACACGTCCGTGAAACACGTGTGTGATTTTCACGGACGTGTGAAGGGGGCCTAACATGGTGCAAAGATATATTTTAACTGTTGGGAGTCTGGAACACATGGTAGGCTTTATGTCCCGCTGCGTTTTACAGGAGCCCTTGCATTATATGCGTTTTGGGCAATGCAATTCACTGATTGTGCATACCTCCCAACCGTCCTGGATACAGCGGGACTGTACCGGATTTCAGCTGGTGTCCCGGTGTCATGATCATGAGGCTTTTGTCCCGTGGCTCCGCCCACCCGCTCTCTCCCCATCTGACTTTCTCCCCCTCCTAATGCACATGAGCAGAGCCGATTGCTGCTTCACTGCTCTGGCTCTGTGCTGCCGCTGTTATTAGTGGGCGGCAGCAGCACTCTGGCTGCCGGCACTTTAAATCGGCACCTGCAGCTCAACGTGCACTCACTGCTCACTGCTGGGCTGCTTGGAAGTGCATCTGTGGGGGAGCTACCGAGCAACATGCTGAGCTCTGTCCACAGATAAAGAGACTGCAGGAAGAGGAGCTGAACACCAAGAAACGCTGTATGTGACCCCCCCACCTACCCAAAGCTGTATTCCCCAACCCCCTCCTCACCAGAGAGCTATATGCCTTCAGTCACCCCCCTCACCACATCTGTATGGCCCCATCACCAAATTTCTATGCCCCCCCACCAGATCTATATGCCCCCCAGCACCCCCCAGCTCTGTATGCCTCCAGCCCCCTCCCACCATATATGTATCCTCCAGCCCCCCCTCACCAGATCTGTATGCCCCAGCAGCCCTCTCCTCACCAGAGCTATATGCCTCCAGCCACCCCCCTCACCAGATTTGTATGCCCCCCAGCCCCCACACCAGATTTGTATACCCCCCAGCCACCCCACCAGATCTATATGCCCCCCAGCACCCCCCAGCTCTGTATGCCTCCAGCCCCCTCCCACCAGATCTGTATCCCCCAGCCCCCTCTCACCAGATCTGTATGCCCCAACCCTCTCCTCACCAGAGCTATATGCCTCCAGCCACCCCCCTCACCAGATTTGTATGCCCCCCAACCCCCACACCAGATTTGTATACCCCCAGCCCCCACACCAGATTTGTATGCCCCTTAGCCCCCACACCAGATTTGTATGCCCCCCAGCCCCCCCACCAGATCTATATGCCCCCCAGCATCCCCCAGCTCTGTATGCCTCCAGCCCCCTCCCCCAGATATGTATCCCAGCCCCCCTCACCAGATCTGTATGCTCCAGCCCTCTCCTCACCAGAGCTATATGCCTCCAGCCACCCCCCCTCACCAGATCTGTATGCCCCCCAGCCCCCACACCAGATTTGTATGCCCCCCAGCCCCCACACCAGATTTGTATGCCCCTTAGCCCCCACATCAGATTTGTATGCCCCCCAGCCCCCCCACCAGATCTAGTTGCCCCCCAGCACCCCCCAGCTCTGTATGCCTCTAGCCCCCTCCCACCAGATATGTATCCCAGCCCCCCCTCACCAGATCTGTGTGCTCTAGCCCTCTCCTCACCAGAGCTATATGCCTCCAGCCACCCCCCCTCACCAGATCTGTGTGCCCCCCAGCCCCCACACCAGATTTGTATGCCCCCAGCCCCCCCATCGGAGCTGTATGTGCCCCCAGAGCTGTATAAGCCCCAACACCAGAGCTATATGCCCCTTAGTAATATCTATGCTACCAGTAATTTGTATGCCCCACAGTAAAGTGTATTTCCCCCAGTAATGTGTGTACCCCTTAGTAACGTGTATGCCCCTCTGTGAAAAACAGACGTTCTTCACCGACGTATTAAACACGCATATGTCCCTTCATACTCCGTGATTCACAGCACACAGTGGTTGTCCATGTGTAATCCATGACACGTGATCCGTACTCCATGATTGCACATGGACATAAACTCACCTGCCCCCGCTCCTGCTCTTCGTGGTGCTGAAGAGTCCCGCGATTCAGCATCCAGCCACCGCTCTCTCACCTCTACAGCTACTTCCGGGTCGGCTCTGGCTGCATAAATGAATATGCATGCCATAATGAGCCGGGCAGGGAGAAGCAGAGAGCAGCTGCCGAACTCAGCATCGCTGGAGAAGGTGAGTTGAAAAAGCTTTTTATTTTAAATGTCCCTGTTTTTCTGGTACGTGTTTCACAGATCACACCATAGTGTGGTCTGTGGGACATCAGTGATGCCAGAAAAAAACCAGACATGTTTCTGTGCAGCAGTCACAGATACGCATGTACGCCGCACGGAGACACGGTCAGTGAAAAATCACTGATGTGTGTGCAGACCCATTGATTATGATAGGTCTGCATAGGTCAGTGATTCTGGTACGTATAAAAACTAGCACATACATACCAGAATCACTCACATCTGAAACAGGCCTAATAGGGATGTCCCTCAAGTACTGTCTATGCCCCCAGCCCCTCCTGTGCTGAATATACTGTAGCCCCCAGCCCCTCCTGTGCTGTGTATACTGTAGCCCCTAGCCCCTTCTGTGATGTGTATATACTGTAGCCCCCAGCCCCTCCTGTGCTGTATATACTGTAGCCCCCAGCCCCTCCTGTGATGTGTATATACTGTAGCCCCCAGCCCCTCCTGTGCTGTATATACTGTAGCCCCCAGACCCTCCTGTGATGTGTATATACTGTAGCCCCCAGCCCCTCCTGTGCTGTATATACTGTAGCCCCCAGCCCCTCCTGTGCTGTATATACTGTAGCCCCCAGCTCCTCCTGTGCTGTATATACTGTAGCCCCCAGCCCCTCCTGTGCTGTATATACTGTAGCCCCCAGCCCCTCCTGTGCTGTATATACTGTATATATACAGTGTGTATATATATATATATATATATATATATATATATATAGTATATAAAACCCCCATCCTCCCTTGTGACACATACACAGCAGTGTCAGTGTGCACGGTGCATGGCTAGGTCTGTTAAAGTGCTGCCAAGTGATCACATGCCAAGGAGGAGCTGGATAGAGACAAGCCGGGTAGGTGAGTGCGGCTGCTGCTGGCTTCCCCATGTTATTACCTCCAATGTGTGTATATGTATGATGTATATATCTATGTATGTCAGTGTAGATGACTGTGTATAGATTTGTCTGTTTATATGTATTTTAGGGAATTTGTCTTCAAATATGTACCGTATATGGGCGTATATGCCTGTGCCCACGATCAGGATTCACTGTGTCCTGGAGGCAGCAGGTCCTGACCTGCGGGGCTGCACGTCGCCTCCGCAGGAGACCAAAGCTGCCTGTGCCCACGAACAGGACTCGCTGTGTCTTGGAGGCAGCGGGTCCTGACATGCGGGGCTGCACGTCTCCTCCGCAGGAGACCACAGCTGCCTGTGCCCACGATCATGGTTCAGTGCGCTGCGGTCTCCTGCTGTGTTCTCCCTACGGAGGACGCATGCAACTGCAGCAAACTATTGATATGCTGCAGTCTGGAAAGAAGCTCCGCAGGTCAGTGTTTGCTGCAGAAAAAACAAGCACAATGAAAAGGCCCCCCTTTAGAGCGTTTAGCGTGGGGGGACTCATGGGTTCGCGTCGCCTGACACGTTAATGCTTGTTTTTTAATGGTTTTGTATTCATTAATTTATACATTAATTGTGGTTGGTATGGTCTGTTCTGCACTATTTCTTCCCCCCCGCTTTTGTTATGTTTTATGGTACTTACCTTCTAGGTGCTTCTGTAGCCAGTCAGCTGACTGGGCAGATTTGAGGAACAGATACAGGATTGGCTGTTGGCTTTTGGCGGGAAAAGTGAATTATATATAGACTGTCATCTGGTGTCAGGTGTCAGTTCTGACAGGAAGAGGATTCAAGCAGCTCCTCACAGGACCAGGATGGAGGATTTGTTGCACCTTATTGCTGCCAGAGCAGAGGAGAGTGGGGGAGAGGACTGGCTGAGGAGTATTTTGGAAACCGGAACAGAAGAAGAGTTTGCTGGCGTGGAGAAGGAGGTCGGTGTCATGTCAGTGCTGACCGTGGAGAAAGAAGAGGCAGGGTTACCACAGGATAGTGGCTTGACAGACCGAAGGGAGCTGCGCAAGACCCGGAAGCAAAAGAGCCACTTCTCGCCACAAAGAGGTCAAGCGAAAAAGAAGAACGCACATGGGAGGTCAGCTTCACCTGCGGGACCTTCAGGGCACACCAGCGCTGCAGAGGTCCGGAGTTCTGTCAGGAGAAGCCAGGAGACGAGCGCTGTGCCGGAGGGTACAGTGGGTGAGAGCACTACTGAGAGCATTAATGTTAAGGCCCCTTTACACACTGAGACTTTCAGCGATCCCACCAGCGATCCCAACCTGGCCAGGATCGCTACAAAGTCTCTGGTGAGTCGCTGGTGAGCTGTCAAACAGGCAAACCTGGCCAACGACGCAACAGCGATCCGAACCTGCAGAACGACCTAGCTAGTCATCGGGGACGTTGTAAAGCAGCTTTTTGAAAGGGAAGTCGCTAACAAAGTCGCTGTAAAGTCCCCTTTACACACTGAAACTTTCTAGTGATCATGCTGCACGGCGGGAAACAAAGGACCAAAGAATGGTCCTGAATGATTTGTAGCGATCAGCAACTTCACAGCAGGGGCCAGGTCGCTGATGTGTTTCACACACTGCAATGTCGCTGGGGAGGTCGCTATTACGTCACAAAACCGGTGACGTTACAGTGATGTCGTTTGCGATGTTGCAGTGTGTAAAGGGGCCTTTATGTTGGGTGAACAGATGTTTGATGCTGATAAAGCTACAGGCATGCTGTGCTTGTTTAATAAGTTTGTGGATTTCTTGAATAAGTCAGCTAGCAGGGTTGGTAAGCCTGCTGAGTTAATAAATGCTAATACTATTGGTTTATCTGTATTGGACAGGGTTAATGTAACACCTGCCAAGGAAAGAGTTAATGTGTTTACTTCAGAAATGTCTGATCTTGCTTCTGTTTGGGTTACTCCTCCCAGAGAGGGGAGGGAGGGTGATGTCATGGCTAACGGTAATGCAGCATCTCAGGCTGCTTTCACACCTCCGGTTTCTGCAATGCGGCACAATCTGGCCCTTTGCAGGAAAATCGCAACCGTTTTTTTATGCTGCCGGTTGCGTTTTTTCTGCATAGACTTTAATTAGTGCCGCATTGTGCCGCAAGGCCTTGCGTTCCATCCGGTTTTTGCCGCATGCGGCAGATTTAGCCGATGCGGCGGCCGGATGGAACGTTGCCTGGCACGTTTTTTCGTGCAGCAAAAAAACCCACAGCGCGCCGCATTCGGCTGATGCGGCGCATTTTTCAATGCATGCCTATGGCGGCCGGATGCGGCACGATGCGGCAAAAACCGCATCCGGACGCCGCATGCGGTTTTTGCCACTGCGTATGCTCAGTAGCATGCCGCAAGCACAAGCGGTAAAAACCGGACGGGCCGCATGGGAAAAACTTATGCAAAGGATGCGGTGTTTTCACCGCATCCGTTGCATAGGTTTCACAGCCGGATTGAGCCGCAGAGCTCAAGCCGGATGTGTGAAAGCAGCCTCAGTGTAGTGATGCTGGCATACTGGATTTGTTTAAAGGAATCCTTAACTTGTGATGTGTCACTCCTAGGCTTTCATTTGCCACTAGTGGTTAAAGAAAAAATTTGTTGAGGTGATTATGTTGATTTGTTTTCATTGTTACTTTCTGTGAAGGAAGTTAAGTCTGATAAAAAAGATGAAAGAGATAAGGATCAGAAGTGTAATACGAGATGAGGATCAGAAGTGTAATACCTTTATAGCTGGATACAGGATTTCTGTATATTTGGGTGAAAGATCACCGGATAAATGTTCTGGGCTTTTTCAACACCTGGATATTGTCCTTGAGGCATATAGAAATTTTGGTGGTTCAGCCTGGAGTGTGTATGATGAGATGTTCTGTCAAAAAATGGCAGTGCACCCACGCATGAAGTGGGGACAGAAAAACTTGGGCTTATGGATCAGTTTGATGATTCCTCAGCATTCTGTTGCCCCTAGACAAGCTGCGGGTACTAGCTCATTTTGCAAAGGATTGTGTTTTGCCTTCAACGAAGGATAAGGTAAGTGGTTTAATAACTGTCGCTACAGGCACAAGTGCTCATTTTGTGGATTCCCCCACCCCATGGCTAAGTGTTTTAAAAAAAAGCCAAACAATCCTTGCAGCAGCTCTCTAGTGGCAAAGACATGCTTTCTAAAGGCGTGGACGCCAGAGAAGTGAAACATGCTACACTGGTTAGAAAGGTATCCCTGCCTGACTGAAGGCAGAACTCATAACTGAGGGTTTTGTTAATGGATTTTTTTATTTATTTATTTATTTTTTTTGTGTGTGCCTCAATTTTTGAGTCCAGGATGTGCTTGGGTTGATAATTTAAAGTCTGTTAATTTAAATAAAGATATTGTCTGAAGAAAAAATGTACAGGAGGTTTCTGAGGGTAGGGTGGAGGGTCCATTTGATTCTCCCCCTTTTCCTGCTTTCAGGTTGTCCCCACTTAGTTTTGTTCCAAAAAAAAAAAAAAAAATAGAATAGTTTTTACTATAAATAAAGCTGCTGCATTAGTATGTTATGCGTCATTTGACCAAGCTGTTGATTTAGTGCAGCAGTGTGGTCAAGGTGCATTGATGGCTAAAGCAGATGTAAAATCTGCATTTCGGCTGATACCTGTCACGCCTTCAGGTTTCAATTCGCTTGGCTATCAATTTGATGGTAAATTTTATTTTGACAAAGCGTTGCCAATGCGATTTACGGTGTCTTGCTTTTACTTTGAATAATTTTCTTTTCTGGATTGGGCGGATCAGCAGGAGTGCCATAAGGGCAGGGTTTTCAATTACTTGGACTATTTTTTATTTGTTGGCAACCCTGGCTTGACCGATTGTTTGGATTTGTTAAATGTTTTCATTTCACTTATGCAACATTTTGGTGTTCCTTTGGCTTCGGAAAAAACTGTCACCCCTTGTACTTCTCTTGAATTTTTGGGTATCGTAGTTGACTCGGTTAATATGGAATTTAGGTTACCTGAGGAGAAGTTGAGGAAAATGGTGTTGAGGTTTGAGGTTTTATTACAGTTCAGAAAAACTTGTTTGAGAGATCTTCAGACTATTTTGGGATTGCTAGTTTTTGCATCCAGAGTCATGCCTATAGGTAGAATTTTTCAAGAAGACTTTATATGGTGACTAGAGGATTAAAACACCCTTGGTCGCATATCCGTTTAACACGTTCGTTGAAGGAGGATTTGGTGATTACATTGGATTTTCTGTCACAATTTAATGGTCGTTCCATTTTTCAGGATGATTTTGTGGAGTCGGAGACACTTGGTCTTTATTCTGATGCATTGGATGCAACAGGCTTTGGAGTTTTCTGGAATTTATATTGGTGTGCAGGGCAGTGGAAGGATACTTGGATAGTTAATGGTTTGACTAAAAATATTACTTTACTGGAGCTATTTACAGTGGTCGTGGCTTTAGTGTTATGGGGCCAGTTTTTTAAGAATAAACGCATAATTATTAATTCTGATAATATGGGTGCTGCTGTATTTGCGATTAATTGTCTGTCCTCGAAATCTGAGATGGTTCTTAAGCTTCTGCCTCATTTGGTGTTAGTGTCGTTGCATTTTAACATATGGATTAAGGCTAGGCATGTAAAAGTGATCCAAAATGATATTGCTGATTCTCTCTCACATCACCAGATGGAGAGATTTCGGGGTTTTTTTGTCCCGATGGCCGACGAAGAAGGCTTGGAATGCCCGAAGCATCAATGGGACCTGGTATGGGACTAGCTTCGCTATTTTTGAAGAAGTCACTGGTATAGAAGACATGGAGGAGCTGTTCAGCAGCATGGCAGAGTTGGTGCATTTTTTGTGACAGAAAAGATATCAATCTGGATGAATACGATAGTATTGTGGCTTAGGATTTTGTGTTTAGTTTATGTCAGCAAGGGCTTTCAGCTAGTCATGTATGGGAGTTGTTAGCAGGAATTTCCTTTTTTCAAAAATGGTTCAACATGATGCCAGTGAATTCCTTTCTTCAGGTAAAGCAAGTATTGAAAGGTTATGGTAAGGTTAGCAGTGTACCTGATTCGTGTCATCCTATTTCCTTTTTCCTTTTGAATAAGCTGTTGATTCTTGCCTGTATATATATTCTTCTTATTATGAATGTCAGTTATTCCAGGTGGCCTTGATAATCAGTTTCTTCGGTGCATTTAGGATTGGTGAAGTAGTTTCGGCAAGTAAAAGCAAGCTTTCCAATTTGGGTGTTGAAAACGTTAAATTTGATGATGTTTGTGTTGTCTTTCATGTGAAACGGTCAAAAACTGATCAATTGGATAGGAGTTGTTATGTTCGTTTGAATGCTTTCAAGGATGAGCGTTTTTGTCCTATGGTTCAAACTGGGTTGTTCATGCATGTTAGGCCTAAAGTTTTTGGTCCATTGTTGGTGCATATGGATGGTTCTTCTCTTACTGTTTATCAATTTGATGCAGTGTTGAAGAAATGTTTATTTTATTTACATCTGGATCACTTGAGATTTACAGCGCACTCTTTGGGATCGACGCCGCCACTGAGGCAGCTAGGTTGGGTTTGGATGAGCGGGTTATCAAGGCATTGGCAGATGGCGTTCTAAGCATTATAATGTTTATGTGAGACCTAAGTATTTGATTATTTTTAGGTGTCAGGAGGAAGGTTGTTTGGATAATAGGACACTCATTTGTTTTTTGGGCCAAGAGAAGAGCTTCCAGTTGAATCTATACTGAGAATTTATCCTTGGATGCTCGGGCATTTCATTTATTATGGTGGGGTGTTCTAGGTATGAAATGGAATCAACTGGGTGAGGTAGTATGGCAACTGAGTCAATTTTGGGGAAAAAACAGATATTATAGTGATTCATTTAGGTGGAAATGATCTTGGGCGAAGGCAAACATTAGCATTATTGGCAGATATGAAGAGCAGTTTTTGATGTTAAGGAGCCTTTTTCCCCAATGTGTTCTGTTTTTCTGAGATCATCCCTCTTTTAGTTTGGGCTAGCAAGCAAGTTTCTTTCTTGGATAGGATTTGTAAATGGATTAATAGGAGCTTGGTAAAGTTTTTCTTTTCTATGAATGGTGTTTCTTATAGACATGAAGACTTAGAAGGTTTTGAGGGAAGGTTGTATAGGCAGGATTTTGTTCATTTGTCTGATAAGGGCATTGGTATTTTTAATGTGGGATTAATGAATGTCATTGAAAAGGCTGCGGTGGTTTGGGGGGCCATGTATGCCTGAGGCATCCATGGCTTGTGGGTAGTCGCCCAGCTAAGCCTGGGTGGACAGTGTTTTTTCTGAGATATTGTAAGATTAATTATTTACACAAAAGGTTATTTTTTGGTCTAATTTATTTAATGGTTAAAATTATTATTTAATGGTTAAATTATTATGTAACCCATTAATAAACACAGCGGCCTCTATTCACCAAGATATGTTTTCTGTGTTTTTATTGTTAAGTTATATTTAGCTGTATAAGGGGTGTCTATGGCGTCTGCGGTCCCATGAAAAGGCCCCCCCCCCTTTAGAGCGTTTAGCGTGGGGGGACTCATGGGTTCGCTTCGCCTGACACGTTAATGCTTGTTTTTTAATGGTTTTGTATTCATTAATTTATACATTAATTGTGGTTGGTATGGTCTGTTCTGCACTATTTCTTCCCCCCCGCTTTTGTTATGTTTTATGGTACTTACCTTCTAGGTGCTTCTGTAGCCAGTCAGCTGACTGGGCAGATTTGAGCAACAGATACAGGATTGGCTGTTGGCTTTTGGCGGGAAAAGTGAATTATATATAGACTGTCATCTGGTGTCAAGTGTCAGTTCTGACAGGAAGCGGATTCAAGCAGCTCCCCGCTCTCCCTCCCCTTTAGGTGTAAGTCGCGGTTTTATTAGTTTGGTAGTCGCCTAGCTAAGCCTGTGTGGACAGTGTTTTTTCTGAGATATTGTAAGATTAATTATTTATACAAAAGGTTATTTTTTTGGTCTAATTTATTTAATGGTTAAAATTATTATTTAATGGTTAAATTATTATGTAACCCATTAATAAACACCGCGGCCTTTATTCACCGAGATATGTTTTCTGTGTTTTTATTGTTAAGTTATATTTAGCTGTATAAGGGGTGTCTATGACGTCTGCGATCCCATGGGTAGAAGATTTCTAGAAATCCCTCCACTATGCTTGTACTGTACAATGCAGCGTTTTAGACACAGCAAAAACACGCTACATCCAAAATGCTGCAAACACTGATCGTGGGCACGCAGCCTTAAACAATGTGATCAGCAGTGCTGAAAAGGATTGGATGTGGGCGTGACAGATTGCAAAATGGGTGTGGTTAGGGGCGTGGCTTAAAATTGCCACGGCACGCTACGCGCGCCGCATACTTTATCCCTCTTTCTCATCTTTAAATGTTGGGATGTATGATTGTGCACCCTTCTCAAACCATGCTATGAGGAGAATTTTACATCTCATTCCTGCGATTGAGAGGTCTACTAAAATGGTGCAATATCAGAAGGCCATAGTTGAAGAATTGGTCAAAAAAATTGACAATGCTGGTGGCAGAGGTCAAGGTTCTTTGAACAACCAAGGAGTAGAGAGGAGGGAGACACACAGCAGAAACAACAGAGGCAGGGGAAGACTATGAAAGGTCTTGGACAGTTTCATTACACCCTCCCAGCACTCAAGCCAGGCTGCACAAAGTACTCTGACAAGGAGGAAAATGTTTTGGCAGATGGTGAAGGATTACATAGCTGGCCGTAGCACCATCTGTAAGGTCCAGGTGGTAGTGGATCCTCTGGGCCGTTTACGGGACTCCCCCAGTGAGGTAACCCGGAGCTAACCCCTATACAGGGACTGTCCAGTCACCCCACCAGAAGGCCTAGGTACACGGTAGCCGGAGTACTAACGGGCAAAGTCAATGTCCTTCAGGAGACGAGTAGAACGGGGTCCCAGGAGCCACGGGGTTTCAAACGGAGATGACTTGAGGGTGGTACCGGTGCTGGGAATGGACCATGGGTGGGATCCAGGTGAAGCTGGTGTGACGGTATCGATAGCCGGATGGGACCGGGAACCGAGAAGGAGACCGGGAGGTGTATCGATAAAGATCATCTCCGCCGGTAGTCACAGGAGGACCTTTTGGTAATCCCGGATGCAGGACCCGATCACGGAGGCAGGACGGGGTACTAGAAAGAAGACAGGGTTAATGTCTGTACAGCACAAGAGGACCTGGAATTCTAGCTACTGAAACTCGACGAATGGGCAACGCCCCCACGGCAGGAAGACCCCCTATATACCCTACACCTGATTTAAGCGATATCCTGTTTCCGGACGCTGGCCCTTTAAGAGGAGGTCAATGACCGCGCGCGCGCTAAAAATGCGCATGCGCGATGCCTGAGTGCCGGCGACCAGCGCAGGAAGCGGTGCAGAGGATGCAGGGAAGCCCGTGTGAGTGTCCCGGGGTCGCAGATGTACGCCGGGGTCGGGGAGCAGGGAGCCTGGAAGGTGCAGAGGAGGCTGAGCGGGCTGAGCAGCCGCGGGCTGAAGGAACGGGGACCGGAGCGGTGAGTGGAGGACGGGGTCTGGGCCTGGGAAGCATGACAGTACCCCCCCTCACGCCCCCCTCCCCGCAACCGGGACAAGAAGTCACGTACCAAAGGAGTGCCAATATTCTCCCGGGGTTCCCAGGACCTGTCCTCGGGACCATAGCCTGCCCAGTCAACCAGGAAGAATTGCTTACCCCTCACGGTTTTCATGGCGATAATATCCCTTACCGCATAGACGTCATCGTCAGCAATAGGAGGAGGAGGATGATCACTAGCGGAGAAGGAACCGAGGACCACAGGCTTGAGCAGGGACACATGAAAGGAATTGGGTATCCGCATCGTGGCCGGAAGCTGTAGCTTGTAAGAGACGTCGTTGATCCTCCTGATGACCTTGAACGGGCCGATGTACCAAGGACCCAACTTGTACGATGGCATCTTCAGGCGGACGTATTTGGAGGCAAGCCAGACTGAGTCCCCTGGGGAAAAACAGGGCGGATCAAGACGTTTCTTGTCCGCGTGTCTCTTCATTCGTGTGGAGGCTCGTTCAAGGGAGTCTTTGACGGAGGCCCATATGGCAGAGAAGTCTCTGGCTAGGACGTCTGCAGCGGGAACATCGGAAGCCGAGGACACCGGTAGCGGGACGAAAGGTTGGAGCCCATAGACAACATGGAAGGGAGAGCTGGAGGTGGACTCGCTGACATGGTGGTTATGAGAGAACTCTGCCAAAGGAAGCAATGTAGACCAATCGTCGTGATGGACATTGACGTAGTGGGTTAGGAAGGAGGTTAGGATCTGATTGACCTGTTCCACTTGGCCATTTGACTGGGGGTGGTAGGCTGAGGAAAAGTCCAGAAACACTCCGAGATGTTCACAGACAGCCTTCCAGAAGCGTGAGGTGAACTGAGAACCTCAGTCGGACACAATGTGTGCGGGAAAGCCGTGCAACCGGAAGATATGCTGTATGAAGGCGTCAGCAAGCTCTGAGGCTGATGGGAGGCCGACCATGGGAATGAAATGCGCCATCTTCGAGAACCGGTCCCCCACCACCCAGATGACCGTATGACCAGAGGACAAGGGTAAGTCCGTGACAAAGTCCATAGCGATGCGTTGCCACGGGACTGAAGGGATTGGCAGCGGCAGAAGACGACCATAGGGCAGATGCTTGGGCGTCTTGTTCCGGGCACAGGAGGAACAAGCGGAGACGAAGGATGTGACGTCCTTACGGAGGGACGGCCACCAGTAGTGCCGGGCGATGGCGCCCCAGTTCTTGTTCTGACTGGCGTGACCGGCCACTTTCGAGGAATGTCCCCACAGAAGGACCTTGGGTCTGTCGGTTTCCGAAACGAAGGTCTTCCCAGGGGGTATCTGTGCCAGGGAGACTGGAGCAACCGGAACGAGTTTACTTGGACAGATGATGGGCTGAGTTGATTCTTCCTCTTGCTCCACCGGGACAAAAGATCGGGACAGGGCATCAGCCCGCACATTCTTGTCCACGGGCCGGAAGTGCAGTTGGAAGTCAAACCGGGCAAAGAAAAGAGACCAGCGGGCTTGGCGTGGATTCAGTCTTTGAGCAGACCGCAGATACTCCAGATTCTTGTGGTCGGTGTAAATGATTACCGGATAAACCGCCCCCTCCAGGAGGTAGCACCATTCCTCTAATGCCATCTTGACGGCCAGAAGCTCTCGATCGCCAATGGGGTAGTTGCGTTCTGGTGCAGAGAAGGTTTTGGAAAAGAATCCGCAGGTAACCATCCTCCCGGTAGTGGATTTTTGCATAAGAACAGCCCAGCCCCTGAGGAGGAGGCATCCACCTCCAAGGTGAATTGGTGATTCATCTCGGGTCGGTGAAGAACGGAAGCGGAAGCAAAGGCCTGCTTCAGGGAACAGAATGCAGCTTCAGTCTCTGGTGACCAGTCCTTCGGGTTGGCCCCTTTCTTGGTCAAGGCGGAGAGAGGTGCAGTCAGAGCGGAGAAGTGGGGGATGAACTGGCGGTAGTAGTTGGCAAAGCCGAGGAAGCGCTGAACGGCCTTCAGACCGGAAGGAGGGGGCCAGTTGAGGATAGCGGAGACCTTCTCAGGATCCATCTGCAGGCCGGTATCGGAGATTACGTAACCCAGGAAGGGAAGAGACGATTGTTCGAAAACACATTTCTTGTACTTGGCGTATAACCGGTTGTCCCTCAACCGTTGCAACACGAGCTGCACGTTTTCTCTGTGGGTCTGTAGGTCCGGGGAATAGATCAGGATGTCGTCCAAGTATACGACCACACAAGACGTAGAGGAGGTACCGGAACATGTCGTTTACCAGCTCCTGGAAGACGGCCGGGGCGTTGCAAAGACCAAAGGGCATCACACAATACTCGTAATGCCCATCACGGGTGTTGAAGGCGGTCTTCCATTCATCCCCTGAGCAGATACGAACCAGGTTGTAAGCTCCACGGAGATCCAACTTGGTGAACACACGGGCCCCCCTGAGCCGATCGAACAGTTCCGGGATGAGAGGCAGAGGATATTTATTCTTCACGGTGATCTGGTTCAGACCCCGATAATCGATACAGGGGCGTAAGTCGCCTTCCTTCTTCTTGACGAAGATGAAACCGGCTCCAGCCGGAGAGGAGGACCTCAGAATGAACCCCCTTGCCAGGTTCTCGGTAATGTATTCAGACATGGCCCGGGTCTCAGCAGGGGAAACGGGTATATCCGTCCCCGAGGAGGAGTGGTTCCGGGCAGTAGGTCGATAGCACAGTCATAAGGTCGATGTGGTGGCACTACCTCTGACTCCTTTTTATCGAACACGTCCACGAAGGGCCAGTAGGCAGGCGGTAGCCCTGGTAGGGAGTCCGGGGCCGTAGGTCGACGGACGGGCTGGACGGACTGCAGACACTTCTCGTGGCAGGACGGACCCCATCGGGTAATCTTCCCTGTGCGCCAGCTGACTGTCGGCTCATGTACCCGTAACCAGGGTTAACCCAGCAGGAGTGGATTGGACATGTGTAGTAGTACATAGAGAGTAATTTCCTCTGTGTGCAGCGCACCGATACGAAGTCCCAATGGTATGGTGACAAACCGAACGGTGTCAGACAGGGGTTTCCCATCCACAGACACAATCACGAAGGGATTCTTAAGCGGAACAGTAGGCACCTGGTACTTGTCCACCGTAGCCTGCTGGATAAAGTTACCTGCCGCCCCGGAATCGAGGTATGCCTCTGCCGTAAAACGGGTATTCTCCATCGTCACCTGGACTGTCCATGTAACAGAGTCCGAGAGTTTACCGGTATCTGGGGTGGCCTCTCCTACCAAGCCTAGGCTTTGGGGTTTCCCGGTTTCTCGGGACAGGAACGCAGCAGGTGTGTACCGTCTCCGCAGTAGAAGCAGAGTCCCTTAGCGAGCCATTCCGCTCGAGGTTGTTCGGACTGCCTTAGTCGGTCTACTTGCATGGGCTCATGGGTGGAGGTGCAAAAGGGCGCAGGCGGAGCGACGGTAGGCTTCAACAGTGGAGAAGAGTGCCTTATCGGGCATCGTTCATGGGACAGCTCCTTGGACCGTTCTTGAAAGAGGAGGTCCACTCGGGTAGCCAGAGCAATCAGGGCATCCAGGGTAGAGGGGACGTCGTGTCCTGCCAACTCGTCCTTGATGCGGGCTGAAAGCCCCTCCCAGAAGGCGGCAGTCATGGCCTCATTATTCCACAATAACTCGGATGCCAGTGTACGGAATCGGATGGCATACTGACCAACCATCAAAGTCACTTGGCGTAGCCTGAGGAGAGAGGAGGCGGCCGAGGAGGCGCGTCCGGGTTCATCAAACGCGGTACGGAAGGTTTGCAGGAAGTCCCGGATGTTGGTGGTTACTGGATCCTCCTTCTCCCATAAAGGGTTCATCCATGCCAGCGCTTCACCCTCCAAATGTGACAGTAATACTTATTATATGTTCTGAGGATTTCGATAGCGTAGGGCAATGATCAGCAGAGACGAGTTTTTGATACAAGATGTTTTATAATCTGTAACCACGGTAGATAACAACGGAACAAACACAGCAATACAAATACACACAATACCTTCCCGAAACGGAGCGGAGGGAATTCCCGGGGCCACGCACCGGACTCCCCCAGGGAGACCACCAGAGCGAACCCCTATACAGGGACTGTCCGGCAATCACCCCAGAAGGCCTAAATGCGCAGCAGCCGGGACACAAGGGGCAAGCGGTAAAAGTCCAGGAGTGTCCGTACGGGATGATTGTCCAGAGTGGTTACGAACCAGAGAGAACCGGGCAGAGTGCTGACCGAAGATGGCAGACGGAATCCGGGCACAGCTTGAGAAACCGGGTAAGGTCCAGAGTCGGTCGGTCGGTAGTCTTTAGGAGGATCCAAAAGCAATCAGGATTAGCAGCAGCAAAGCAGGAGCACACAGCAAGCAGTATACTCAGGCACTGGACTGGGCTGAGAGGCGGCCTTTTAAGCAGCTGGACAGGAAGTAGGGCAACAGAACCTTAAACTCCATGTTAACTGAGGGCAAGCTCATTCAAAAGAGAACTGGAAAACCTGGAAACCTGACATTACTCCCCCCCCCAGAGACGGCCTCAGGACGGATCAGGGCCCGGCTTGTCCGGGAACCGTCGATGAAACTGAGCGATCTTCCGGGGTGCCCGAATGTTACCCACCGGTTCCCAGGAATCGTCCTCGGGGGCGTACCCCTGCCAATGTACCAGATATTGAAGCCGACGACGATGGAGCCGGGAGTCAATAATGTCCTCAACCACGAACTGCTCCTCGCCGTCGACCATCACAGGCGGAGGAGGAGGCACAACACGACCACGAAACGTATTAGGGGAGACAGGTTTGAGGAGAGACACATGAAAGACTGGGTGTACCTTTAGATGGTGCGGCAACCGTAGCCGACAGGCCACAGGGCTCACGATCCCGGTGATCTTAAATGGACCGATGAATTTTTGTCCCAGCTTCTGCGAAGGAACACCCAATCTCAGGTTTTTGGTGGACAACCATACAGAGTCCCCTACCTTGTACATGGGTGCCGGTTTCCGGTGAGTGTCGGCCGACCTCTTGTAACGCTCCTGGGCCGTAGCCACAGTGTCCTTCAGAACCTCCAGATTTTGTCGTAGCTCTGTCAATCTGTCCTCCACCGCTGGCACCGAAACCGCAACCGGTGACCTAGGCAAAACATTCGGATGGTAACCCAAGTTAGCGAAAAAGGGCGTTACCTTAGTGGAGCTGCTCTGAGTGTTGTTATATGAGAACTCCGCCAACGGAAGCATCTTCAACCAATCGTCTTGGAGATGGCTGACATAACATCGAAGGTATTGTTCCAGGGTTTGATTCGTCCGTTCGGTTTGCCCATTTGTCTGAGGATGGTATGCAGAAGACAAACAGACATCAATCTGGAGTGCCGTACAAAACCCCTTCCAGAATCTAGACGTGAACTGCACGCCCCGGTCAGAGATGATCTCGTCTGGTACCCCATGCAATCGGAATACATTCTGGATAACCAAATCCACTGTCTCTGCGGCTGAGGGAAGACCGGTACACGGAATGAAGTGAGCAGCTTTAGTCAATCGATCTACCACCACTAAAATGGTATTGTGTCCGCATGAGACTGGCAACTCCACAATAAAATCCATGGAGATAGACCCCCAAGGGCGAGATGGCACGGGTAACGGTTGGAGGAGTCCCGTAGGAGCCACACGAGGGACCTTGCACCGGGCACAAACCACACATGAGTGGACATAGTCCTTCACATCCTTTAAGCAAGTAGGCCACCAGAAAAAACGGCTCAGAAATTCTTGCGTCTTCTGTACCCCCCTATGACCAGCCAACACGGAGTCATGGACCAACTTGAGAACCCGAAGTCTTACGGCCTCCGGGACATAAATGCGTCGCTCTCTCAACCACACACCATTCCGAAGAACAAGCGTTACATCATTCGGGGGGGCAGCAAGAAATACGTCACCATCATAGGCCAGCTTGATGTCCTTCCACAAGTCCTGGTCCTGGAGTACTCCAACGAAATTGGCATCCGATAACACGGTCTGAGACGGGGTTCCAGGCACGGAGTCCACGGCGTGGATTCGGGACAAGGCATCGGCTTTCCCATTACGTGAACCTGGACGGTATGTAACGACAAAATTGAATTGGTTAAGAAATAGGCTCCAACGGGCTTGCCGTGGAGACAGGCACCTGGCAGACTTAAGAAATTCCAGATTACGATGATCCGTGAGTACTATCACTTGCTGCGCGGCTCCCTGTAAGTGGTGTCTCCATTCCTTGAAAGCGGAAATAATCGCCAATAATTCCTTGTCCGCAATGTCGTAGTTCCTTTCTGCAGGGGACAACCGGCGGGAAAAGAAGGCACACGGATGCAAGAGACTCTTGTCCCCGGTCCTTTGAGAAAGAATGGCCCCTAATGCATAGTCGGAAGCGTCGACCTCCACGATAAAGGGAAGTGCGGGATTCGGATGGACTAATATTGGCGCTGAGGTAAAACATACCTTGAGACGATGGAATGCTTCCTGGGCCTGGGCGGACCACACAAACTTCTGTCCTTTCTTGGTTAACAGAGTGATGGGACGGACAATCTCTGAAAAGTTACGGATAAAGCGTCGGTAAAAGTTGGCAAAACCGACAAAGCGTTGTACCTCCTTGATGTTTCCCGGTTCCGGCCAGTCCAGAATGGCTTGTATCTTGCTAGATTCCATGTTTAGTCCCTGAGGAGAGATGACATAACCTAAGAATTGTATTTGTGAGCAGTGGAACTCGCATTTCTCCAGCTTAATGTACAGGTGGTTTTCCCTCAGACGGGTAAGTACGGTCTTGACGTGCTCCTGGTGTTCCTGTAGAGAATCAGAAAAGATTAGGATATCGTCCAGATAGATCACCATGAATTGGTCCATGATATCCCTAAAAATATCGTTAACTAGATGTTGAAATGCCGCGGGAGCGTTACAAAGTCCAAAAGGCATCACTAGGTACTCAAAATGTCCGTACCGACATCGGAACGCGGTCTTCCACTCGTCTCCGGGACGTATACGAAGCAGATTATATGCCCCACGGAGGTCCAATTTGGTGAATATTTTTGCCTGTTGGACCCTCTCCAATAGCTCAGGAATCAACGGTAACGGATACCGGTTCCGGATGGTTATTTTATTCAGTTCCCGGTAGTCAATACAGGGTCTCAGAGTCCCCTCCTTCTTTTTCACGAAAAAGATGGGTGCCCCTGCGGGTGAGGTAGACGGACGAATAAATCCCTTGGCTAGGCTTTCATCAATATACTCTTTTAGTGCTGCTAGCTCAGGTGCCGCCAACGGGTAGACATAACCAAACGGAATCTCCGCCCCTGGGAGTAAGTCTATGGGGCAATCATACGGTCTATGCGGGGGAAGTCGGTCGGCTTTTCTTTTGTCGCATATATCAGCGAAGTCACGGTAAACCGGGGGTAAAACAGGTACCTGTACAGTGCTCTCCGTATTTGGTGGTACTGGAACCGGAACAGTTGGACTAATGGTCGGAATATTCTGCGGTGGGAAGGATATTTCCTTAGTTTCCCAATCGATGACCGGATTTGTAGACCGTAGCCACGGAATACCTAAAATAATCGGAAAATGAGGAGATGAAATTAGCATGAAAACAAGGGTCTCCTGCTGACCTGGCTTCATGACGCATTCTAGCGGTACGGTTTCCCGATCGACTGGTCCAGAGATTAACGGAGATCCGTCTACCGTCTCCATGGTAACCGGTGAGGATCTTTGCTGAGTCCGGATACCGTGTTTCCTGGCAAAAGAAGAGTCCATGAAATTTCCCCCTGCCCCAGAGTCTATCATTGCAGAGGTAGGTATTAGCTGTCCCTCCCACCGGATCTGAATGGGGAGCGAGCAATGGGTATATTTCCCTTCCGAGTCCTTCGGTGAGGTTGACATTACAGTCAAGGGAAATACCGCATCCAAGTGTCCACTTGCCTCAGAGATATCGGACTCTGCGTCCGTGTTGTCACACTCTGCCATGGCTGCCAATACCTTATTTGGGCGATTCGGACGTTTCGGGCAGTCGATCAAGAAATGGTCCGATTGACCGCAATAGAAACACAAACGCTCACGGAGCCGGTGTTCGCGACGTTCATTGGTCTCTCGCTTTTGCAGAGAGTCTACTTGCATAGGAACGTCCTCGGCCTCCCGTGGCGTCCTGAGAGCGGGTTCTCTGGAAGGAAATGTAAAGTTGTTTACACGGTTTACAGCTGCCCATTTTTCCTGTCTACGTTCCGTCAAGCGGGTATCAATACGCACACAGTGCTGGAGAAACAGTTCAAAATCCCCTGGAGATTCGGAACGAGCTAACTCGTCCTTGATGGTACCGGACAACCCCTTTCTGAAAACAGACAATAATGCATTGTTTCCCCAGTCGGTGTCTACCACTAACCTCTTAAATTCAGTGGCGTATTCAACGACAGAACGCTTTCCCTGACGTAAGGAAAGGAGAGCCGATTCAGCGGTAGCACGGCGATTCGGATCATCAAACATTTGCGCCATTGCGGTCAGAAAATCATCTAGGTGATTTAAACGGATGTCTCGGTTCTCTATCATAGGATTAGCCCAAGCCAGTGCTCGTGAGGTTAATAACATAATTATACATAACACTTTGGACCGGTCAGAACGGTAATAATCAGCATGTACATCAAAAAACAGTATACATTGGTTCACAAATCCACGAAACTGACCACGGTCACCATTGAAACGGAATGGGGGTAACCTAGGCATACCGGCAGCTGATACGGACGTAGTGGGGCCGGCTTCCTGAGCCTCCACTCTGACTTGCAAATCCTGTATAGCCGGACCCAGTACCTGGTGATCATGACCCAGCTGTGCCTCCACATCTCTAAGTTTAGTCTGCACCGCCTCCATCTCCTGCTGCAAGGAGTTAATCATAGAAAAGAGCTGATCTACTCCTCGTGTCTCAGTCATTGCCCCAGCGAAATCCTCTTTTTTTTTTGGCCTGAGTATAAAGTAATACTTATTATATGTTCTGAGGATTTCGATAGCGTAGGGCAATGATCAGCAGAGACGAGTTTTTGATACAAGATGTTTTATAATCTGTAACCACGGTAGATAACAACGGAACAAACACAGCAATACAAATACACACAATACCTTCCCGAAACGGAGCGGAGGGAATTCCCGGGGCCACGCACCGGACTCCCCCAGGGAGACCACCAGAGCGAACCCCTATACAGGGACTGTCCGGCAATCACCCCGGAAGGCCTAAATGCGCAGCAGCCGGGACACAAGGGGCAAGCGGTAAAAGTCCAGGAGTGTCCGTACGGGATGATTGTCCAGAGTGGTTACGAACCAGAGAGAACCGGGCAGAGTGCTGACCGAAGATGGCAGACGGAATCCGGGCACAGCTTGAGAAACCGGGTAAGGTCCAGAGTCGGTCGGTCGGTAGTCTTTAGGAGGATCCAAAAGCAATCAGGATTAGCAGCAGCAAAGCAGGAGCACACAGCAAGCAGTATACTCAGGCACTGGACTGGGCTGAGAGGCGGCCTTTTAAGCAGCTGGACAGGAAGTAGGGCAACAGAACCTTAAACTCCATGTTAACTGAGGGCAAGCTCATTCAAAAGAGAACTGGAAAACCTGGAAACCTGACAGTGACATTACAAAGGCTACCTTAGCTTGGTCGGAAGCGAAGAGGTGCGGGAGTAGTTTGAAGTGCAGCGAGCACTGGTTCAAGAACCCCCGGCAGTTCTTGGGGTCTCCGGCATACCGAGGCGGAGAGGCTAGTCGGAGTTGTGAGGTTGCAGAAGAGGCCCCTACGGGAGCCGTGGAGGTGGCGGAAGTGGATAGAGACGTGTCTGTGGATTGCAGTGTATTCAGGCGAGTGTCCACTGACATCATGAAGGCCAGCATACGGGATTGGGTTTCTCGCTGGCGTACCAGCTCCTGCTGCAATCCGGCTA
This sequence comes from Anomaloglossus baeobatrachus, assembly GCF_048569485.1. NCBI lineage: Eukaryota > Metazoa > Chordata > Amphibia > Anura > Aromobatidae > Anomaloglossus > Anomaloglossus baeobatrachus. The sequence goes on from NC_134358.1 coordinate 434,795,536, forward strand.
GTTGGGACGCTAGTGCTTTGGCGGGATCCATGGCCTGTTCATTCTGTAAGGTCCAGTTGGTAGTGGATCCTCTGGGCCGTGTACGGGACTCCCCCAGTGAGGTTACCCGGAGCTAATCCCTATACAGGGACTGTCCAGTCACCCCACCAGAAGGCCTAGGTACACGGTAGCCGGAGTACTAACTGGCAAAGTCAATGTCCTTCAGGTGACGAGTAGAACGGGGTCCCAGGAGCCACAGGGTTTCAAACGGAGATGACTTGAGGGTGGTACCGGTGCCGGGAATGGACCGTGGGCGGGATCCAGGTGAAGCTGGTGTGACGGTATCGATAGCCAGATGGGACCGGGAACCGAGAAGGAGACCGGGAGGTGTATCGATAAGGATCTTCTCCGCCGGTAGTCACAGGAGGACCTTTTGGTAATCCCGGATGCAGGACCCGATCACGGAGGCAGGACGGGTACTAGAAAGAAGACAGGGTTAATGTCTGTACAGCACAAGAGGACCTGGACTTCTTGCTACTGAAACTTGACGAACAGGCAACGCCCCCACGGCAGGAAGACCCCTATATACCCTACACCTGATTTAAGCGATATCCTGTTTCCGCACGCTGGCCCTTTAAGAGGAGGTCAATGACCGCGCGCTAAAAATGCGCATGCGCGATGCCTGAGTGCCGGAGACCAGCGCAGGAAGCGGTACAGAGGATGCAGGGGAGCCCGTGTGAGTGTCCGGGGTCGCAGATGTACGCCAGGAGCGGGGAGCAGGGAGCCTGGAAGGTGCAGAGGAGGCAGAGCGGGCTGAGCAGCCGCGGGCTGAAGGAACGGGGACCGGAGCGGTAGTGGAGGACGGGGTCTGGGCCTGGGAAGCGTGACACCATCCTCCATAATTCCTCTGTTTTGTACAACTGTTGGATATCCAAGTTGCACAAGTGACATGAACTGTCTCTCTACACCTTGGAGGTGCTGGCCTGCCCTGCCACTAGCGTTTTATAGTGCTGCTGGGGAGCATAGTAATTGGTAGCCACATCAGCTTCACAACTGACAATGCTTAGAGTTGTCACATACACCATGGCCACATCCAGGTCTCCTACAAAGCCAGCTGAGCTACTGCCTGGTATAACTATACGCATATCACATCATCACTGCCCTTGAGACTTATGTCTGATGAAGGTCTGAATAACAAGACTGAAACCTTACTACTAGAAATAAAAAATTAATTTGTTTCACAAGGAGTGCCAGATTATTGTATTACTGACAGGCTGATGCATTGCTTATCAAAATGAACAAAGCGTGCATTTGCTCACAATTCTCAACTCCACCAGATGATTGTAGCTGGAAATATGGTCAATTGAAATGTTCCTTTTATTGCAGTATAGTCCCATGCACAGCTTCCCACCCAAATAAGGGTAAATAGTTTTTGTTTTCTTCTTTATTTGTGTCCTACTCCTCCTCAATCACCATATGCCAACATGGTCATGATGACACCCTTGCTATAACTTTTCCAAAAGGGGAAAAAAAAATCCAGCAACCGTGGCCAATAGTGGCATTGTTCACATAGGCTTTGTGAGTTTCAGAGTCCCTCTTTCATAAATTAAATAGGATGTGTCTGACCATGTCACACACTACATGCCCAGATGAAGTAGCAAAATGTTAAAATTACATTTGCCGGTGACTACCGGAGAGTGTAGTTTTATCTTCTCTATACGACATTTATCAAACTCTCACCCATGGGTCAAATCTGGCCAGTAGCCCGATTTTATTTAGCCTATAATGCTATTCTGTATGGAGGGATATGCAGGGACCATTATTCTTGTTGAAGGACTATGTGGGGCACATTATTCTGTATGGAGGAGTATACGTGGGGCACATTATTCTGTATGAAAGACAATGTGGGGCCCATTATTCTGTATAAAGGATGATATGGATCCCATTATTCTGTATGGAGATCTATGTGGGGCACATTATACTGTTTTGAGGACTATTTGGGGCACAATAATTTGTATGGAGGGCTCTCTGGGCCAAATAATTTTGTATGAGGGACTATTTAGAGCCCATTAATCTGTTTGGAGGACTATGTGGAACACATTATTCTGTATGGAGGGCTATGTGGGGCCCATTATTATGTATGGAGGACTACGTGGGGCCCATTATTCTGTCTGGAGGACCATGTGAGGCCCATTATACTGTATAGAGTACTATGTGGTGTCTGCGACTAGGTTAGCGCTCAACTTTGTCCAAGTTTTTTATTTTTTCCTTCTGTGTATTTGAGCTTGACATCCCTGCCCTATACTATGTCATCTACAAGGTGGCCATAAAATAACCTAAGGTGTTTTGACCTGTGTACAGACTGACCTAATAGACAGAATTGGCAAAAAATTGGTATGTATGCTATTCAAGGCATGGGGAAACTGAAGGCATCGTAAATTTTTTTTATACCAAAACTCCCCACCAGGTGAAAAAGTGGCACTCTACAGTGAGCGAACGGGACAAAAACCATGTGCCAATAATTGGAGATTTCACAATTGTTCCACAGACTAGCATAACTGTTCAATATGGCCGCCATCATGCATGGTGATCATGTTCATCCTATGCAGAACATGCTCGACGCTTGCGTGTAACATGTCTGGTGGGATGCTGCGCACTTCCAAAATGATGCCGTCTTTGAGGTCAGCTAGGGCGTCGACATTTCCCCAATAAACACGCTCTTTCAAGTGTCCCCACATCCAGAAATCACAAGGATTGAGATCGGGCGAACGTGGTGGCCATTTGTTAGGGAAGGAGCAGCTCAATATTCTGTCATTGGGAAAATGTGCACGCAGAACATTCTTCACACAGTTTGCGATGTGAGGTGGTGCTGCATCACGCATGAAGGTGGATATCTGAAGACACTGTCGCTGTTGGAGTTGATGATCGTCCACTGTTTCCAGCATTGTCTGGTATTTCACTGCTGTCATGGAACAGGTAGCAACCCCAGTTGGCCTCATTTCTTTGTAAAAGAACGGTCCAAGAATGAATGATGAGGTGAAGCCACACCAAACTGTCACGCTCCCCGGGTTCCGGCGCCGTCTGTCACTCACTGCTCCGGTCCCCGGCCCTCCTGCCCGCCGGTCCCGGCGTCCCCCTGCGACCCAGGACGCTCTATCTGGTCCACCTGCATCTCCTGCATCGCTTCCTGCTCTGGTCTCTGGCACATGAGCCTTGCGCATGCGCATTAGGGCGCGCGCGTGTACCGCCCTGAGAGGGGCCCGGCCGTTTCTCCGCTGCTCGGGCCGAGCCGCGCGAGGTCCGGGCTCGGGTTGTCGGTGGCACGAGCGCCTCCGGACCGGGGGCCACGTCGCTCTATTAAAGGGAAGGCAGTAGGGTGGTGATGGTGTGGGACGAGGCGCGCAGCCGGGTGGGCCGCGTTGTCGTCCTACGGATCGTGACGCCACCCACGGGTCGTGGTGACGGGATGCACCACCGCTGCGGCTGGAGTGAAGGTGGGATCGTCCGGGATCGGTGTTGCGGCAACAGCCTAGATGTTAGCCCCTCCGTGGGTAGGGGCGGTGTGTCCCGGGGCCCGGTTGGGGGAGACTGATGGCGACGGTGTTGTTGTCGGGGTGCAGGGTGCCGTGCTGCAGTGCAGTGTCGTGCCCGGATGGCATTGGTGTACTCACGATTAATTCACACTCAGAGTCACTGGTAAATCAAAGTTCGGGCTTGGTCGGGTCCCGCAGCCGGCTGCTTGTGTCCCCTGTGAGGTTGATGGTGGCCCCTTTCCCTTGCACCTCTTGTTGTGGTTTTTCGGCTCCCCTGCCTGGACAGTGGTAGCCCACTCCCTGGCGTTGAGCTGCCGGAGGAGCTCTCGGTTGCCCGCAGGCGCTGGCCCGTCGGGTGTTTGGCCCTTGGCGGTGGCACTCACCCGGTATCGGTGGGCTTTTGCCTTCTTTCGGGACTTTGGGTGTGGATGAACCCGTGGGGTCCAGCCAGCAATCTGTCAATTTGCCTAAACTCAGTGGCTTCAAAGCTAGGATGGGGTCTGAGTACCCGGTTTCTGGTGCTCCGGTACACGGTTGACTCCCCGGTTCAGGGCCGGCGGGCTCCAACCCTGGCCCGGTCCCTACAGTTTCGCCGGTTGCTGTACCGGTACTCCTGCAGACAGCCACCACCGTCTGCCTGCCTGACATTTCAAGGGTCTCAGGCTCCTACCCGGGTCCCTGACAACTCAGCAACTCCACTCCTCTCACTGTCACTGTACACTTCAACTCCCCACTTAAAACTGACTGTATTTCCTGCCTCAGGCCAGTAGTCTCCTCAGTAGTTGTGCCTTTCCGTCTGACTCCACCCACCTGGTGTGCCCTACTGGCCCTGAGGGAGGCATCAGGTCTCCCTTTCGGGTGACGGGTGTGTCCTCACAGGGGATGGGGGTTGTGTGTAATGTGGTAGGTGTTGTTACCTGTGACCCCTGGGGTCCAGGGCGTCACATACCCCTTTGGTTTAATGCAGACCGGGCTGTCCGACCAACTCCAGTTTATTTTTTATTTTTTCTTTGAACTGTAAAAACGGGAAACATTTACAATTATAATAACATTTGTACAAACTATGGTTACTGAAGGTCTTCCCATAACGGGAGGCATTTTGCTTTAACGTTTCAAAACTTTATTAAACGGAACGGGTCCATGTCCTTTCGCCTTTCCCACCCAAACAACCTAGCCTTGATGCTGCTGTCGCGGGCGGCGGGGCGCTGTGCTCGCTAACACTCGGGTCCGGCGCTGCTGCTGCTGCTCGGTGGCTCGAGTGGTGGGCCGGATCCGGGCACCACCGCTGCTGATGACGGGGATCCCGGGAGCGATGGTAGGGAGCAGCTAAGATGTTGTTTTCACCCTCCGTGGGTAGGGGTTGGTGGTCCCGGGGCCCCGTGGTGTGACGGGGAGGCAGGGTAGGTGAGGTGCAGGGTTGCAGGGACAGCGCGGCTCGGTGCCGGATGGCACGGGTGTACTCACTCAGCAAGAGATGCACAAAGTCTCCGGTAAACCAAACGGTTGGATGGACGGGTCTCGCAGCCGGCTGCAGTGTCTCTCCCCGGACAGGTGATGGCGGTTGTCTTTACCTGCACCCTTGTGTACTGTCTTGACTACGATGAGTCCCCAACGGTAGTCCGCTCCCCGGTGTATGGATGCCGGAGGAGCCCGTTTTGCCCGCAGGCGCTGGCCCTTGGGTCTCTAGCCGTTGGCGGTGGCTCACATTGCGGACGGTTGCCTTCTAACGGGTCTTTGGTAGTTAGGAAACCCCTGGGGTTCCTGTCACACTCGGATTTGACTGTTGACGGCGTCTCCAAGCCTAGTCGGGGTCCGATGGCCCTGTCTGTGTGTGCTAGCTTCACTTCGCTCCCCGGTTGATACCGGAGGGCCACCGCCCGACCCCGGTCCTACGGTTCCGTGTTGATCCACCACTCCTGCAGACGGCCAGCACCGTCTGCCAACCTTGTTGTCAGTGCCTGGGCCACAAACCCAGAAACTCTCCACTTCACTCCTCTCACTTCAACCTCCTGAACTAAACTACTCCAAACTCTAACTGCCTGCTTCTCCCGCCTCCAGGCCTGTGAACTCCTCGGTGGGTGGGGCCAACCGCCTAGCTCCACCCCACCTGGTGTGGACATCAGACCCTGGAGGGAGGCAACAAGGGTTTTTGTCTGACAAGTGTAACTGTCTGGGGGGGGGGTGGGGGTGTGTGTTTTATCTGTGGCTACCTGGCTAGTTCAGGGCGCAACACTGCCCCTAAGAAATGGGCAGCACCCCTTTTCCCCAGTCCGGCAACAGGAACACGGCCAGATCACCCAGGCGGGAACGGGTACGGTGCAGCGCACCCGGCAGTTGTCAAAGGGCTCCCCGGAGGATGGTCACCGGTCCCGGTGGTGACCGGACCCCAGCCTGTTCTGCTGCGGGTCCTACCTCCAATCTGCCTCTCCGGAGGCTAACGGAACGGGAAGGCATGTAAAGGGGGGGAGATAGGGCAATATTTACAAGCCCAATAGTTTTTGGGTGGCCGGCAAGTCCACGGCCTTGTCCATGAGCAGTCACTCATGCAACAGTGGGGAAACGGGGTTTTAAACACAAGTCCCAACGGGGATGGGTCCTTTTAGTAGCCAACGGGCTACCTGCTTACTCCACAACACGGAACTCTTCTTCCACCTCCACTTCAGGGCTGTACGGTGAAGGAGGGGGCTGTCTGCCACTCCGGACATCCAGGGCAAACCAGCCCCTCTCCCCTCTGTGCCGGGTGTAGTGCACCGAATCTCCGGGCAGGAGGTCACGGTCTGGGTGCCCGAACGGGAGATGGGCATTCACATCCCGCCGGGAAAAGAAAACTTCTCCATTTAATTCGAGGTCGTACAGGAACCCTCAGCCTTTGTCCTTGTTGAACCTCCTGACCTGGCCCTGGTAGGTCGGGCCCCGCACCCAATATCCAGTGCTCCTTAGGTGCTCCTTTCCCTTGATGGTACGGGCAAGTACCTCCTCTCTCCTCTTTTCCCTGGCCACTCTCTCCTGGCTCAGTTGGCTGGGCTGCCGCTCCCAGTACGGGGCACTTGCACGCCCGGGGTCTACTGCGGTGGGGGTCTGGCCCAGCCGGCGCTCCCTGGTGCCAACCACGATCGTCACTCTCCAAGGGGAACACCGCTGTGTCGCGGCAGGCTCTGCTGCCTTGCAGCTGCTTCCCCGCGGAACCTCAGCCGAGGCCTGCGACCCTGGAGCGGCTTGCCTTGCCTTCTGGGCTTTCTTGGCCGGGCGGACTGCTGGGGCCTGGGCACTCTTGGGCGTGGTCCCTTCTGGTACATCCGGCATCGCCTCGGGATCAGGTGCTGGCCGGTAACGGGTCCACTCGGGCAACAAGCACAGCGCGGCCGGGTTCCATAGCAGATCCGGGCCAGCCTCCCCAAGCATCTTCCCATGAGCGCCCGGGACGGACTCCACCACTGGTGTCGGGGGTGGGGATACGGGTGGAGGAGCAGCGACAACCACTGCGGCCAATGGAGGAGGCGGTATGGCAGGCAGCAGCAGACCTAGCCCCTCAGCCTTGATGGCCGACCCCTCAAGGGCACAGGGACATGGGTCACCTTCCCACCCTGCCAACACCGTCATCCTTTCACGGGCCCGCACGGCAGCCACTATCTCTAGAGGTGAGCGCGGTTCGTGGTTCTCCAGTTCGCGGTTCAAGTGATTTTGGGGGCTGTTTGAGATCGAACTAGAACTCGAGCTATTTGCTAAAAGCTCGATAGTTCTAGTTACGTTCGAGAACGGTTCTAGCAGCAAAAAGCCAAGCTAATTACTAGCTGGCTTTCCGCTGTAATAGTGTAAGTCACTCTGTGACTCACACTATTATGAAATTTCAGTTACCAACCTCATGTCCTATTTAGTGAAACTTAGCACTCTATGTAACATAATTACACACAACCATGGATGTCAATGGACACCCACATATACGAGTGACACGAAAGACAGTAAAAAAAGACACCTTTATTAATATTGATTAAAAAAAGTTTAAAATAGACAAAAGGTACCGTGAACAGAGAGGGACACAGTCAGGAAAAATTACCAAATATTAATGGTTTTTCAGGTGACCAAAATTATACACCTGCACCGGCATACCTGTTAGACTAAATGTTGAAAATTGCAATATCCTGCGCTGCTCATTGGTTATAGTAAATCACTACTAAATTGCTGTGCAGATGGAATTCCACCAACCTGCAGAGCATGTGTGTGAATGTTAATTAACAACCATGTGCAGAACACAGAGTGTAGCAATGAAGTATTCCACCTGCAGTGAAAATCCACTTACTGCCCCTCACCCATCCAGATCCACACATTGTCCGCGCATGGCATATACATGAATCATGCTAATATCAGTCACACCCCTAAGTGGGGCAACCTTCCAAGTTGGAACTATCTAGGCGATATAGCGTTCACCAAAACAAGTAAGGTGAACAAAAGTACAGCTTAATGAAGCATAATACATGCCAGGCACAAGCAACTGAGTAGATACCAAGGGGGGGAGGGGGAGTGGAAATGCAGGCAGACTTAAACAGGCAAGACGGTAGATAACAGGTACATTGAAAGTGCAAATAACAATTACATCACCTGAAAATATCCTGCCGCGGCCCTCACACTCCGACACGTGTTTCGCAGTTGCTTTCTCAAGGAGCGTGCCAGAGGTGAGGGGCAGGTTGGTTAAAAAGGCTGGAACAGCCAATGGAGATGAGCTTTGAGATCATGTGATCAGCTAAACGTAAATGAAACCACCTAAGGATGTGGCGCATGACAACTGTTACAACCACCGCTAATGGAATACGCTTCCCATATACCGCGATCACGTGCCCCGTGACGTCACGGCCCATGTGATAATGGAACCATGGAAACCACGGGACGCTTTCAGACGCGGTTTTGGAAGCGAGCGAGCAGTTCAGCAGGCATGCGCACTAGGTGGATTCACACACATAGAAACAAACAGGAAGTGTTCTAAATCTAAATGGGCTTTCAACAAACCGCCTTATGTTACACGGGGTCCGTATATATTACAACATTATAAATAGCACACAGTCATGGCGAGGAATAAGAGCAAACACTGCATCAGTAAGCATGTTCTAAAAAACATAATGCAATTTTAGGAAAATATAAGTTTTATAGGCAGCGTCCAGCCATCCTCATCATGTCATAACATCACTATATCCATGGTTACCCACGGAGGGCACTCAGCCACCTCCGCCACTTTTTAGTGCATACATAGATATGTAGGTATATAAATTTTATAGGCAGTGTTCAACCATCCTCACCATGTTATAACATCCTTATCAGAAAATTGACAGAATTTATATCAAAAGACATATATTGCTATATACAGTACAGATTACAAAGTACTCTCCCCGTTTGCCCACAAAGAGCATTCGGCCACCTCCACCACTTTTTGGTGCATACTCAGATATATAGTAACACCATTACGTCCTATAAGACATAAGAGCCCAAATCAGTAGTTATAGTCCATAAAAACAGGATCCTCTTCATTTCTTTAGATGGACGCCATAACCCATTGAACTCCAAGGCGCTGATGTAGAAGAATATGCTCCAAAAATAGACAGAAGCCAGACATAGGTAACCTAATGAACTAAAAAAACAGACAATTAAAATTACATAAAACACCCACCACATACACCTAACTAAAACCAGGTATAGCCATTGATACGCATCAAAAGGTCATAATGACAAAACCAAAAGCAGAGCCAAATGCATTGAAAGGCCACCTAATCACCTTACAGGAACGCTGAGAATCCCATATTCTCGTTCAAACCATTGGGGGCCAGGGTTCCCAATCTATAAATCCATTTGCTTTCGACCTGGGCAAGAAGCCTGCCCAGGTCCCCCCCTCTTGTTCCCATAGAGATCATAACTATACCCTTGACTTTCAACATGGTAGGATTGCAAGAATGAAAGTTCTTAAAATGCCTAGGGATAGTTTTCAAAAGACTTACATCATCAATGCCTTTAGCCTTCTCTATATCTAGACAATGCTCGCGAACCCTAATCTTTAACTCCCTCGTGGTCAGACCAATGTATACCTTTTTGCAAGGACATTCAGCCCTGTAAATGACCCCCCTTGATGAACACGTGATTCTTTGTCTGATCTCGAACTCACGAGATCCATCAAAGTTATGGAATCTTTTTGCCTTCACAAGGTTGGCACACGCCTTGCATAGGCCACAAGGGAAGAAACCAAACAGCGGTTGACCAAGCGTGCTTACCCGAGATGGTTCATAGTGGCTGTGAACCAACATGTCTCTCAGATTTTTAGCACGCTTAGCCACCAAAGACGGCCGCGATGGGAGAATTGATCTTAAAATTGGATCCGTCATAAGGATATTCCAATGTTTATGAACAATCTTTTTCAACTCATCCCATCTACTGTTATAAGTTGTAATGAGACGCACCATTGGTTCATTCTTGTTGCTGTCCTTTACAACATTAGAAAAGAGAAGGGAGTTTCTGGTCGATTTCATTGCCCTTTTAAACCCATGTCTGATGACTCTCCGACTATAACCTCTAGTCTCAAATCTATGTGCCAGTTCCTCCGAATGAGTCATGAAACTGGCATCATCCGAACAAATCCTCCTTATTCTATGGAACTGGCTACTGGGAATCCCCTGGATGGTACTTTTAGGGTGAGCAGAGGATGCCAACAACAATGAATTGGTAGCCGTAGGCTTACGATACACTTGTGTAGACAACAGGCCATTAGACGATGCAACAATCCTCAGATCTAAAAAATTTATGGTGCGCCCATATTCAAAGGTAAGTTTAATGTTCAAATCGTTCTGATTTAAACATTGCATAAATTCCTGGAGACCACTGAGATGACCCTCCCAGATGAACAGAACGTCATCAATATACCTGACCCAATTTTGGACCTGATGTGTACATAAGTTGTTGTCATCCACAAAAATTTGCCACTCCCATGCCCCCAAGAAAAGATTGGCATAGGAGGGCGCACAGCAAGCCCCCATGGCAGTTCCCTGCGTCTGTAAAAAAATCATACCGTTAAACGTAAAAATATTATGTGTCAAAATAAATTCTAACAAAATGAGTATTAAATCAACCGTTGGTCGCGAGATGTTACTAGCCTTCAGGTACCATGAAACCGCCCTGAGACCATCCTGGTGTCTAATGGAAGTATATAGAGACTCTATATCTGCCGACACCAACAGCATGTTATCTTCAAGGTGAATACCATCTAATCGTCTCAGGGCGGCAGTGGTATCCTGAATATAAGATGGTAATTCACAGACCAACGGTTTCAAATAAAAATCAATAACCTGACAGACCAATTCTATCAGGCTACCATTGCCCGATATGATGGGTCTGCCAGGGGGGTTTGCTGGGTCCTTGTGTATTTTTGGGATCAGGTAAAGTGCTGGGAGTCGTGGATGAAGTCCCTTTATAGTATCCAGGAATTTTTTCGGTATTATGCCCTTATCATATGCTTGCTCCAAAATCAAAATTAAGGAATTATGAAAGGATGAGGTAGGATTATATGGCAATTTCCGATAGCAATTAGTATCACCCAGCAATTTGTTGGCTTGCTCCTCGTACTTGTCACACGGCCATATGACTAAATTGCCGCCTTTATCGGCTGGCTTAATCAACACATCCCGCCAGGACTGTAACTCCTTCAAGCCAGCCCACTCAGCTTTGTTAAGATTGCGGGATGGTGGTAGCAAAACCGCCAAACCCTCAATTTCCTCAGAGACAAGCTTAGTAAATACCTCTAAGGCCGGGCAGATACTCAAGCTAGGAAATATTTTTGATTTATTCATCAATTGCAATGGAAAATTACCAACCTCATATCCTGAGCTTTCCTCCTCCAAAGATTGTAAGACCAAAAGTGCTTCCTGTTCCTCCCTAGTAGTAAAAACGTCAGAAACCTGTGTTTTGTGATGTAGTTTTTTAAGTAGTATTTTTCTGGAAAAGAGGTGAACATCCTTCACCGCTGTGAACGCGTCTAAAACATTAGAGGGAGAGAAAGTTAGTCCTTTTTCCAATAGCCGAATTTGTGTATCGGATAGCTTGTGCTGGGAGAGATTAATTACCTGTGGTCCATCCTTCCGTTTGTCCCGTGGATTGAATATATCATATCCTTTACGTTTATGTCCACTATACGAAGGATTTCTTGGACCCTCAGAACCACTAGTCGACACCATGCTCTCCGATACCGAATTCAGAGACTGATTGGACGCAGACCTAGACATCGTTAGATTCGATGCCTTCTTTGTCTGCCATTTATATATTTTATTGGACTCAAAATCGTGGACATCCCGCTGATACTTCTTCAATTTGTCAGCGCTAATCTCCTTCTCCCAGCGTTCAAAGTCCTTGTCCAGGCTTGCAAACAAATCATGCAATTCATCCTTGGACAGATCTTTTTGAATGACCTCCTCCAAATCTTTAATTTCTGCCTCTAGTTTCTGCAGGGTAATTCTATTTTTCTCATTTATGATTTTAATAAACTCAAACGAACAGGTAGCGGCCGCCTTACGCCATCTCATTATCAGGTCCTCCTGTTCCAAATCGAAACTAGGATACAAATGGATTCTAAGGCCCCGGGGTATTATTTCCTGTTCACAGTAGCTTTCCAATGCATTATTTGTCCACCAAATTTTAGTTTTTTTGTGTAAAGCATTTTTATATTTCTTGATGCTATCTTTACATGACACCTGGGGTAAACTCGTGACGGCACCTTTGCTGAATAAAGTTGAAGCTCTGGAAAGCCAGCTCGTTTCTCTGGCTTTAAAATCCATATTGGAGTTGGACCAACTGTTCAAAAAACAGTATACAAATATAGTTACCAACCTCATGTCCTATTTAGTGAAACTTAGCACTCTATGTAACATAATTACACACAACCATGGATGTCAATGGACACCCACATATACGAGTGACACGAAAGACAGTAAAAAAAGACACCTTTATTAATATTGATTAAAAAAAGTTTAAAACAGACAAAAGGTACCGTGAACAGAGAGGGACACAGTCAGGAAAAATTACCAAATATTAATGGTTTTTCAGGTGACCAAAATTATAAACCTGCACCGGCATACCTGTTAGACTAAATGTTGAAAATTGCAATATCCTGCGCTGCTCATTGGTTATAGTAAATCACTACTAAATTGCTGTGCAGATGGAATTCCACCAACCTGCAGAGCATGTGTGTGAATGTTAATTAACAACCATGTGCAGAACACAGAGTGTAGCAATGAAGTATTCCACCTGCAGTGAAAATCCACTTACTGCCCCTCACCCATCCAGATCCACACATTGTCCGCGCATGGCATATACATGAATCATGCTAATATCAGTCACACCCCTAAGTGGGGCAACCTTCCAAGTTGGAACTATCTAGGCGATATAGCGTTCACCAAAACAAGTAAGGTGAACAAAAGTACAGCTTAAGGCTATGTGCACACGGTGCGTTTTTCTCGGCGTTTTTGCGCGTTTTTCGGGTGCGTTTTTGGCCTCAAAACTGCATGACTTTGCTTCCCCAGCAAAGTCTATGAGTTTTCATTTTTGCTGTCCCCACACAGCGTTTTTTTTCAGCTGCGTTTTTGTGGTGACCACAAAAACGCAGCATGTCAATTATTCCCGCGTTTTTCACTGCGCTTTTCATCCATTGAGTTCAATGGGATGTTGAAAGACGCAATGAGAAACGCAAATAGCTGCGTTTTGGTGCGTTTCTAAGACCAAAAACGCAGATATAAGCGCAGGAGGTGGGTAGTAAAGTGACGTGTACAGGAAGAGGATTCCTTCTGTCAGTATAGACAGAAGCATGAATCCTCCCGGTACCGTCACCGCCGCTTCCACCTCCCGTCCTGGGCATGTATGCTGCCGTGCGGCGCCATGTACAGGCAGGAGGTGGAAGCGGCTGCGAAAACAAAAGTTAACAGTAGAATAAAAAAAAAAAAAGTTATACTCACCTGTCTGCAGCCTCCCGGTGCCATGCCCGCTCCCAGCTCCTCTCACGGTATCGCCACCCCCGCTCCGGCTGTGTGCAGACGGCCGGGAAAGCTCCGATGGATGCAGGACCTGGCGATGGATCACCTGATGCAGTCACCTGACGCATCAGGTGATCGTAAGTATCGCGATGACGCGGGCGCCCGGCCGGTATCAGCGGATGCGTCAGGAGACTTCATCCCTGATTACCGACAGCTGCTGCAGCGATCGGACAGGATCAGACTCCCGCCCCATCACTCCAGGAGCTGCCGGTAATCAGCCCATAAGTGAGTATTATTATTTTTTTTTTTTTTTGCACTGATGCATCAGCTGATTGTATAATCGGCTTTTATACAATCAGCTGATGTGTGATGGGATTCAGGCCTTGATCCTGACACATCATCTGATCGCTTTGCCTTCCAGCAAACCGATCAGATGATATTGGATCCGGATTGGACGGCGCGGGACCCTGACCCAGGATTACTGCGGAGGGGGGTTTATTTCAATAAAGATGGAGTCACTAATTGTGTTGTGTTTTATTTCTAATAAAAATATTTTTCTGTGTTGTGTTTTTTTTTTATCTTTACTAGAAATTCATGGTGGCCATGTCTAATATTGGCGTGACACCATGAATTTCGGGCTTAGGGCCAGCTGATAATATACAGCTAGCCCTAACCCCATTATTACCCGGCGAGCCACCCGTCACCAGGGCAGCCGGAAGAGTTGGATACAGCGCCAGAAGATGGCGCTTCTATGAAAGCGCCATTTTCTGGGGTGGCTGCGGGACTGCAATTCACAGCGGGGGTGCCCAGTAAGCATGGGCACCCTGCACTGTGGATTCCAATCCCCAGCTGCCTAGTTGTACCCGGCTGGACTCAAAAATTGGGCGAAGCCCACGTCATTTTTTTTTAAATTATTTCATGAAATTCATGAAATAATTTAAAAAAAAGGGCTTCCCTATATTTTTGGTTCCCAGCCGGGTACAAATAGGCAGCTGGGGGTTGGGGGCAGCCCGTACCTGCCTGCTGTACCCGGCTAGCATACAAAAATATGGCGAAGCCCACGTCATGTTTTTTTTTGGGGGGGGGCAAAGAAATCCTGCATACAGTCCTGGAAGGAGGATGCTGAGCCTTGTAGTTCGACAGCTGCTGTCTGCTCTCCTGCATACACTATTGGATGGAGGATGCTGAGCCTTGTAGTTCGACAGCTGCTGTCTGCTCTCCTGCATACACTATTGGATCGAGGATGCTGAGCCTTGTAGTTCTGCAGCTGTCTGCTCTTCTGCATACACTAGTGGAGAATGAAGAACTCATTGAAGAAGGAAATGACATCAGACCTTTTTTTTTTTGTTCACTGATAAAAAACGCATAAGGCCGCAGTGAGCAAAAACGCAGCAAAACGCAGCAAAAAAACGCACCAAATCGCGGCAAAACGCGTGCGTTTTTTGCCGCGTTTTTTCGACGCAGGTGCGTATTTGTGCGTTTTTAGCGGCCAAAAACGCACAAAAACGCAGCGTCAAAAAAACGCAGCGTGTGCACATAGCCTAATGAAGCATAATACATGACAGGCACAAGCAACTGAGTAGATACCAAGGGGGGGAGGGGGAGTGGAAATGCAGGCAGACTTAAACAGGCAAGACGGTAAATAACAGGTACATTGAAAGTGCAAATAACAATTACATCACCTGAAAATATCCTGCCGCGGCCCTCACACTCCGACACGTGTTTCGCAGTTGCTTTCTCAAGGAGCGTGCCAGAGGTGAGGGGCAGGTTGGTTAAAAAGGCTGGAACAGCCAATGGAGATGAGCTTTGAGATCATGTGATCAGCTAAACGTAAATGAAACCACCTAAGGATGTGGCGCATGACAACTGTTACCACCACCGCTAATGGAATACGCTTCCCATATACCGCGATCACGTGCCCCGTGACGTCACGGCCCATGTGATAATGGAACCATGGAAACCACGGGACGCTTTCAGACGCGGTTTTGGAAGCGAGCGAGCAGTTCAGCAGGCATGCGCACTAGGTGGATTCACACACATAGAAACAAATAGGAAGTGTTCTAAATCTAAATGGGCTTTCAACAAACCGCCTTATGTTACACGGGGTCCGTATATATTACAACATTATAAATAGCACACAGTCATGGCGAGGAATAAGAGCAAACACTGCATCAGTACGCATGTTCTAAAAAACAATGCAATTTTAGGAAAATATAAGTTTTATAGGCAGCGTCCAGCCATCCTCATCATGTCATAACATCACTATATCCATGGTTACCCACGGAGGGCACTCGGCCACCTCCGCCACTTTTTAGTGCATACATAGATATGTAGGTATATAAATTTTATAGGCAGTGTTCAACCATCCTCGCCATGTTATAACATCCTTATCAGAAAATTGACAGAATTTATATCAAAAGACATATATTGCTATATACAGTACAGATTACAAAGTACTCTCCCCGTTTGCCCACAAAGAGCATTCGGCCACCTCCACCACTTTTTGGTGCATACTCAGATATATAGTAACACCATTACGTCCTATAAGACATAAGAGCCCAAATCAGTAGTTATAGTCCATAAAAACAGGATCCTCTTCATTTCTTTAGATGGACGCCATAACCCATTGAACTCCAAGGCGCTGATGTAGAAGAATATGCTCCAAAAATAGACAGAAGCCAGACATAGGTAACCTAATGAACTCGCGGTTCGAGTGATTTTGGGGGCTGTTTGAGATCGAACTAGAACTCGAGCTTTTTGCTAAAAGCTCGATAGTTCTAGTTACGTTCGAGAATGGTTCTAGCAGCAAAAAGCCAAGCTAATTACTAGCTGGCTTTCCGCTGTAATAGTGTAAGTCACTCTGTGACTCACACTATTATGAAATTTCAGCGTATAGTGTGCGGGGACAGCGCGTTCAGATCACTGCTGCTGGGATAATGGCGATCGCCATTTTTTTTTCTTCTGTTCTTCCTTCCCTCCCTAAGCGCGCGTGTAGTGGGGCGGGCCAGCATGTCAGCCAATCCCAGACACACACACAGCTAAGTGGACTTTTAACCAGAGAAGCAACGGCATGTGTGATAGGATGTCCATGTCACATGTCCCTGCATTATAAATACGGGCATCTGCCCGTCTAGACGCCATTATCTGCCTTCTGCATCTGGGTGTCAGTCACCGCAGGTGCAGCTCCTGTCTCCGATACTGCTGTGTACGCTCTACACACAGCGCTATACAGAATAGTGATAGAAGTTTCTTTCAGCCCTTCTAAGGGATAATTACAGCAGGCTCAGAGCCATAGATGACAGTCAGGTCCGTGGAAAGAGTTTTTAACAGCTACAGATAAGAGCGTCTGTGTAGCTAAGGTCAGGGAGTTCCTTGCTGCATTTCACCATTAGGAGGGATAGAAAGTGAGGCTTAGTTTCCTCTACACTGACCCACAACCCGGCCACTGTACCCTCCTGCCCTTTGCACACTCAAGCTCATTGTTACTAAGCCATTATACTAGCAAACACTAAGGAAACTTAGTGGCATCCTAAAAGTGGCTGTTGGACTTCATTAGTGTCCCACTGGTGCAAATCTATTTGCAGCACCTCTGCATTGCACACTCAAGCTCATTGTTCCAAAGCCATTATAATACCAAACACTGAGGAAACTTAGTGGCATCCTAAAAGTGGCTGTTGGACTTCATTAGTGTCCCACTGGTGCAAATCTATTTGCAGCACCTCTGCATTGCACACTCAAGCTCATTGTTCCAAAGCCATTATAATACCAAACACTGAGGAAACTTAGTGGCATTCTAAAAGTGGCTGTTGGACTTCATTAGTGTCCCACTGGTGCAAATCTATTTGCAGCACCTCTGCATTGCACATTCAAGCTCATTGTTACTAAGCCATTATAATACCAAACACTGAGGAAACTTAGTGGCATTCTAAAAGTGGCTGTTGGACTTCATTAGTGTCCCACTGGTGCAAATCTATTTGCAGCACCTCTGCATTGCACACTAAAGCTCATTGTTCCAAAGCCATTATAATACCAAACACTGAGGAAACTTAGTGGCATGCTAAAAGTGGCTGTTGGACTTCATTAGTGTCCCACTAGTGCAAATCTACTTGCAGCACCTCTGCATTGCACACTCAAGCTCATTGTTCCAAAGCCATTATAATACCAAACACTGAGGAAACTTAGTGGCATCCTAAAAGTGGCTGTTGGACTTCATTAGTGTCCCACTGGTGCAAATCTATTTGCAGCACCTCTGCATTGCACACTCAAGCTCATTGTTCCAAAGCCATTATGATACCAAATACTGAGAAAACTTAGTGTAGTGGCATCCTAAAAGTGGCTGATGGACTTCATTAGTGTCCCACTGGTGCAAATCTACTTGCAGCACCTCTGCATTGCACACTCAAACTCATTGTTCCAAAGCCATTATAATACCAAACACTGAGGATATTTAGTGGCATCCTAAAAGTGGCTGTTGCACTTCATTAGTGTCCCACTAGTGCAAATCTATTTGCAGCACCTCTGCATTGCACACTCAAGCTCATTGTTACAAAGTCATTATAACAGCAAACACTAAGGAAACTTAGTGGCATCCTAAAAGTGGCTGTTGGACATCATTAGTGTCCCACTGGTGCAAATCTATTTGCAGCACCTCTGCATTGCACACTCAAGCTCATTGTTCCAAAGCCATTATAATACCAAATACTGAGGAAACTTAGTGGCATCCTAAAAGTGGCTGTTGGACTTCATTAGTGTCCCACTGGTGCAAATCTATTTGTAGCACCTCTGCATTGCACACTCAAGCTCATTGTTCCAAAGCCATTATAATACCAAACACTGAGGAAACTTAGTGGCATCCTAAAAGTGGCTGTTGGACTTCATTAGTGTCCCACTGGTGCAAATCTATTTGCAGCACCTCTGCATTGCACACTCAAGCTCATTGTTACTAAGCCATTATACTAGCAAACACTGAGGAAACTTAGTGGCATTCTAAAAGTGGATGTTGGACTTCATTAGTGCCCCACTGGTGCAAATCTATTTGCAGCACCTCTGCATTGCACACTCAAGCTCATTGTTCCAAAGCCATTATAATACCAAACACTGAGGAAACTTAGTGGCATCCTAAAAGTGGCTGTTGCACTTCATTAGTGTCCCACTGGTGCAAATCTATTTGCAGCACCTCTGCATTGCACACTCAAGCTCATTGTTCCAAAGCCATTATAATACCAAACACTGAGGAAACTTAGTGGCATCCTAAAAGTGGCTGTTGTACTTCATTAGTGTCCCACTGGTGCAAATCTATTTGCAGCACCTCTGCATTGCACACTCAAGCTCATTGTTCCAAAGCCATTATAATACCAAACACTGAGGAAACTTAGTGGCATCCTAAAAGTGGCTGTTGGACTTCATTAGTGTCCCACTGGTGCAAATCTACTTGCAGCACCTCTGCATTGCACACTCAAGCTCATTGTTCCAAAGCCATTATAATACCAAATACTGAGGAAATTTAGTGGCATCCTAAAAGTGGCTGTTGGACTTCATTAGTGTCCCACTGGTGCAAATCTACTTGCAGCACCTCTGCATTGCACACTCAAGCTCATTGTTCCAAAGCCATTATAATACCAAACACTGAGGAAACTTAGTGGCATCCTAAAAGTGGCTGTTGCACTTCATTAGTGTCCCACTGGTGCAAATCTATTTGCAGCACCTCTGCATTGCACACTCAAGCTCATTGTTCCAAAGCCATTATAATACCAAACACTGAGGAAACTTAGTGGCATCCTAAAAGTGGCTGTTGGACTTCATTAGTGTCCCACTGGTGCAAATCTACTTGTAGCACCTCTGCATTGCACACTCAAGCTCATTGTTCCAAAGCCATTATAATACCAAATACTGAGGAAATTTAGTGGCATCCTAAAAGTGGCTGTTGGACTTCATTAGTGTCCCACTGGTGCAAATCTACTTGCAGCACCTCTGCATTGCACACTCAAATTCATTGTTCCAAAGCCATTATAATACCAAACACTGAGGAAACTTAGTGGCATCCTAAAAGTGGCTGTTGCACTTCATTAGTGTCCCACTAGTGCAAATCTATTTGCAGCACCTCTGCATTGCACACTCAAGCTCATTGTTACAAAGTCATTATAACAGCAAACACTGAGGAAACTTAGTGGCATCCTAAAAGTGGCTGTTGGACATCATTAGTGTCCCACTGGTGCAAATCTATTTGCAGCACCTCTGCATTGCACACTCAAGCTCATTGTTCCAAAGCCATTATAATACCAAATACCGAGGAAACTTAGTGGCATCCTAAAAGTGGCTGTTGGACTTCATTAGTGTCCCACTGGTGCAAATCTATTTGCAGCACCTCTGCATTGCACACTCAAGCTCATTGTTACTAAGCCATTATACTAGCAAACACTGAGGAAACTTAGTGGCATCCTAAAAGTGGCTGTTGGACTTAATTAGTGTCCCACTGGTGCAAATCTACTTACAGCACCTCTGCATTGCACACTCAAACTCATTGTTCCAAAGCCATTATAATATCAAACACTGAGGAAACTTAGTGGCATCCTAAAAGTGGCTGTTGCACTTCATTAGTGTCCCACTAGTGCAAATCTATTTGCAGCACCTCTGCATTGCACACTCAAGCTCATTGTTACAAAGTCATTATAACAGCAAACACTGAGGAAACTTAGTGGCATTCTAAAAGTGGATGTTGGACTTCATTAGTGTCCCACTGGTGCAAATCTATTTGCAGCACCTCTGCATTGCACACTCAAGCTCATTGTTCCAAAGCCATTATAATACCAAACACTGAGGAAACTTAGTGGCATCCTAAAAGTGGCTGTTGGACTTCATTAGTGTCCCACTAGTGGAAATCTATTTGCAGCACCTCTGCATTGCACACTCAAGCTCATTGTTACAAACTCATTATAATAGCAAACACTGAGGAAACTTAGTGGCATCCTAAAAGTGGCTGTTGGACTTCATTAGTGTCCCACTGGTGCAAATCTATTTGCAGCACCTCTGCATTGCACACTCAAGCTCATTGTTCCAAAGCCATTATAATACCAAATATTGAGGAAACTTAGTGACATCCTTAAAGTGGCTGTTGGACTTCATTAGTGCCCCACTGGTGCAAATCTATTTGCAGCACCTCTGCATTGCACACTCAAGCTCATTGTTCCAAAGCCATTATAATACCAAACACTGAGGAAACTTAGTGGCATCCTAAAAGTGGCTGTTGCACTTCATTAGTGTCCCACTGGTGCAAATCTATTTGCAGCACCTCTGCATTGCACACTCAAGCTCATTGTTCCAAAGCCATTATAATACCAAACACTGAGGAAACTTAGTGGCATCCTAAAAGTGGCTGTTGGACTTCATTAGTGTCCCACTGGTGCAAATCTACTTGTAGCACCTCTGCATTGCACACTCAAGCTCATTGTTCCAAAGCCATTATAATACCAAACACTGAGGAAACTTAGTGGCATCCTAAAAGTGGCTGTTGTACTTCATTAGTGTCCCACTGGTGCAAATCTATTTGCAGCACCTCTGCATTGCACACTCAAGCTCATTGTTCCAAAGCCATTATAATACCAAACACTGAGGAAACTTAGTGGCATCCTAAAAGTGGCTGTTGGACTTCATTAGTGTCCCACTGGTGCAAATCTACTTGCAGCACCTCTGCATTGCACACTCAAGCTCATTGTTCCAAAGCCATTATAATACCAAACACTGAGGAAACTTAGTGGCATCCTAAAAGTGGCTGTTGCACTTCATTAGTGTCCCACTGGTGCAAATCTATTTGCAGCACCTCTGCATTGCACACTCAAGCTCATTGTTCCAAAGCCATTATAATACCAAACACTGAGGAAACTTAGTGGCATCCTAAAAGTGGCTGTTGGACTTCATTAGTGTCCCACTGGTGCAAATCTACTTGTAGCACCTCTGCATTGCACACTCAAGCTCATTGTTCCAAAGCCATTATAATACCAAATACTGAGGAAATTTAGTGGCATCCTAAAAGTGGCTGTTGGACTTCATTAGTGTCCCACTGGTGCAAATCTACTTGCAGCACCTCTGCATTGCACACTCAAATTCATTGTTCCAAAGCCATTATAATACCAAACACTGAGGAAACTTAGTGGCATCCTAAAAGTGGCTGTTGCACTTCATTAGTGTCCCACTAGTGCAAATCTATTTGCAGCACCTCTGCATTGCACACTCAAGCTCATTGTTACAAAGTCATTATAACAGCAAACACTGAGGAAACTTAGTGGCATCCTAAAAGTGGCTGTTGGACATCATTAGTGTCCCACTGGTGCAAATCTATTTGCAGCACCTCTGCATTGCACACTCAAGCTCATTGTTCCAAAGCCATTATAATACCAAATAACGAGGAAACTTAGTGGCATCCTAAAAGTGGCTGTTGGACTTCATTAGTGTCCCACTGGTGCAAATCTATTTGCAGCACCTCTGCATTGCACACTCAAGCTCATTGTTACTAAGCCATTATACTAGCAAACACTGAGGAAACTTAGTGGCATTCTAAAAGTGGATGTTGGACTTCATTAGTGCCCCACTGGTGCAAATCTATTTGCAGCACCTCTGCATTGCACACTCAAGCTCATTGTTCCAAAGCCATTATAATACCAAACACTGAGGAAACTTAGTGGCATCCTAAAAGTGGCTGTTGCACTTCATTAGTGTCCCAATGGTGCAAATCTATTTGCAGCACCTCTGCATTGCACACTCAAGCTCATTGTTCCAAAGCCATTATAATACCAAACACTGAGGAAACTTAGTGGCATCCTAAAAGTGGCTGTTGGACTTCATTAGTGTCCCACTGGTGCAAATCTACTTGTAGCACCTCTGCATTGCACACTCAAGCTCATTGTTCCAAAGCCATTATAATACCAAACACTGAGGAAACTTAGTGGCATCCTAAAAGTGGCTGTTGGACTTCATTAGTGTCCCACTGGTGCAAATCTATTTGCAGCACCTCTGCATTGTACACTCAAGCTCATTGTTACTAAGCCATTATACTAGCAAACACTGAGGAAACTTAGTGGCATTCTAAAAGTGGATGTTGGACTTCATTAGTGCCCCACTGGTGCAAATCTATTTTCAGCACCTCTGCATTGCACACTCAAGCTCATTGTTCCAAAGCCATTATAATACCAAACACTGAGGAAACTTAGTGGCATCCTAAAAGTGGCTGTTGCACTTCATTAGTGTCCCACTGGTGCAAATCTATTTGCAGCACCTCTGCATTGCACACTCAAGCTCATTGTTCCAAAGCCATTATAATACCAAACACTGAGGAAACT
The DNA here is from genome assembly GCF_048569485.1 of Anomaloglossus baeobatrachus. NCBI lineage: Eukaryota > Metazoa > Chordata > Amphibia > Anura > Aromobatidae > Anomaloglossus > Anomaloglossus baeobatrachus. Next base: position 434,818,372 of record NC_134358.1, read on the forward strand.
TAGTGGCATCCTAAAAGTGGCTGTTGGACTTCATTAGTGTCCCACTGGTGCAAATCTACTTGTAGCACCTCTGCATTGCACACTCAAGCTCATTGTTCCAAAGCCATTATAATACCAAACACTGAGGAAACTTAGTGGCATCCTAAAAGTGGCTGTTGTACTTCATTAGTGTCCCACTGGTGCAAATCTATTTGCAGCACCTCTGCATTGCACACTCAAGCTCATTGTTCCAAAGCCATTATAATACCAAACACTGAGGAAACTTAGTGGCATCCTAAAAGTGGCTGTTGGACTTCATTAGTGTCCCACTGGTGCAAATCTACTTGCAGCACCTCTGCATTGCACACTCAAGCTCATTGTTCCAAAGCCATTATAATACCAAATACTGAGGAAATTTAGTGGCATCCTAAAAGTGGCTGTTGGACTTCATTAGTGTCCCACTGGTGCAAATCTACTTGCAGCACCTCTGCATTGCACACTCAAGCTCATTGTTCCAAAGCCATTATAATACCAAACACTGAGGAAACTTATTGGCATCCTAAAAGTGGCTGTTGCACTTCATTAGTGTCCCACTGGTGCAAATCTATTTGCAGCACCTCTGCATTGCACACTCAAGCTCATTGTTCCAAAGCCATTATAATACCAAACACTGAGGAAACTTAGTGGCATCCTAAAAGTGGCTGTTGGACTTCATTAGTGTCCCACTGGTGCAAATCTATTTGTAGCACCTCTGCATTGCACACTCAAGCTCATTGTTCCAAAGCCATTATAATACCAAATACTGAGGAAATTTAGTGGCATCCTAAAAGTGGCTGTTGGACTTCATTAGTGTCCCACTGGTGCAAATCTACTTGCAGCACCTCTGCATTGCACACTCAAATTCATTGTTCCAAAGCCATTATAATACCAAACACTGAGGAAACTTAGTGGCATCCTAAAAGTGGCTGTTGCACTTCATTAGTGTCCCACTAGTGCAAATCTATTTGCAGCACCTCTGCATTGCACACTCAAGCTCATTGTTACAAAGTCATTATAACAGCAAACACTGAGGAAACTTAGTGGCATCCTAAAAGTGGCTGTTGGACATCATTAGTGTCCCACTGGTGCAAATCTATTTGCAGCACCTCTGCATTGCACACTCAAGCTCATTGTTCCAAAGCAATTATAATACCAAATACCGAGGAAACTTAATGGCATCCTAAAAGTGGCTGTTGGACTTCATTAGTGTCCCACTGGTGCAAATCTATTTGCAGCACCTCTGCATTGCACACTCAAGCTCATTGTTACTAAGCCATTATACTAGCAAACACTGAGGAAACTTAGTGGCATCCTAAAAGTGGCTGTTGGACTTAATTAGTGTCCCACTGGTGCAAATCTACTTACAGCACCTCTGCATTGCACACTCAAACTCATTGTTCCAAAGCCATTATAATATCAAACACTGAGGAAACTTAGTGGCATCCTAAAAGTGGCTGTTGCACTTCATTAGTGTCCCACTAGTGCAAATCTATTTGCAGCACCTCTGCATTGCACACTCAAGCTCATTGTTACAAAGTCATTATAACAGCAAACACTGAGGAAACTTAGTGGCATTCTAAAAGTGGATGTTGGACTTCATTAGTGTCCCACTGGTGCAAATCTATTTGCAGCACCTCTGCATTGCACACTCAAGCTCATTGTTCCAAAGCCATTATAATACCAAACACTGAGGAAACTTAGTGGCATCCTAAAAGTGGCTGTTGGACTTCATTAGTGTCCCACTAGTGGAAATCTATTTGCAGCACCTCTGCATTGCACACTCAAGCTCATTGTTACAAACTCATTATAATAGCAAACACTTAGGAAACTTAGTGGCATCCTAAAAGTGGCTGTTGGACTTCATTAGTGTCCCACTGGTGCAAATCTATTTGCAGCACCTCTGCATTGCACACTCAAGCTCATTGTTCCAAAGCCATTATAATACCAAATATTGAGGAAACTTAGTGACATCCTTAAAGTGGCTGTTGGACTTCATTAGTGCCCCACTGGTGCAAATCTATTTGCAGCACCTCTGCATTGCACACTCAAGCTCATTGTTCCAAAGCCATTATAATACCAAACACTGAGGAAACTTAGTGGCATCCTAAAAGTGGCTGTTGCACTTCATTAGTGTCCCACTGGTGCAAATCTATTTGCAGCACCTCTGCATTGCACACTCAAGCTCATTGTTCCAAAGCCATTATAATACCAAACACTGAGGAAACTTAGTGGCATTCTAAAAGTGGATGTTGGACTTCATTAGTGCCCCACTGGTGCAAATCTATTTGCAGCACCTCTGCATTGCACACTCAAGCTCATTGTTCCAAAGCCATTATAATACCAAACACTGAGGAAACTTAGTGGCATCCTAAAAGTGGCTGTTGGACTTCATTAGTGTCCCACTGGTGCAAATCTACTTGTAGCACCTCTGCATTGCACACTCAAGCTCATTGTTCCAAAGCCATTATAATACCAAACACTGAGGAAACTTAGTGGCATCCTAAAAGTGGCTGTTGTACTTCATTAGTGTCCCACTGGTGCAAATCTATTTGCAGCACCTCTGCATTGCACACTCAAGCTCATTGTTCCAAAGCCATTATAATACCAAACACTGAGGAAACTTAGTGGCATCCTAAAAGTGGCTGTTGGACTTCATTAGTGTCCCACTTGTGCAAATCTACTTGCAGCACCTCTGCATTGCACACTCAAGCTCATTGTTCCAAAGCCATTATAATACCAAATACTGAGGAAATTTAGTGGCATCCTAAAAGTGGCTGTTGGACTTCATTAGTGTCCCACTGGTGCAAATCTACTTGCAGCACCTCTGCATTGCACACTCAAGCTCATTGTTCCAAAGCCATTATAATACCAAACACTGAGGAAACTTAGTGGCATCCTAAAAGTGGCTGTTGCACTTCATTAGTGTCCCACTGGTGCAAATCTATTTGCAGCACCTCTGCATTGCACACTCAAGCTCATTGTTCCAAAGCCATTATAATACCAAACACTGAGGAAACTTAGTGGCATCCTAAAAGTGGCTGTTGGACTTCATTAGTGTCCCACTGGTGCAAATCTACTTGTAGCACCTCTGCATTGCATACTCAAGCTCATTGTTCCAAAGCCATTATAATACCAAATACTGAGGAAATTTAGTGGCATCCTAAAAGTGGCTGTTGGACTTCATTAGTGTCCCACTGGTGCAAATCTACTTGCAGCACCTCTGCATTGCACACTCAAATTCATTGTTCCAAAGCCATTATAATACCAAACACTGAGGAAACTTAGTGGCATCCTAAAAGTGGCTGTTGCACTTCATTAGTGTCCCACTAGTGCAAATCTATTTGCAGCACCTCTGCATTGCACACTCAAGCTCATTGTTACAAAGTCATTATAACAGCAAACACTGAGGAAACTTAGTGGCATCCTAAAAGTGGCTGTTGGACATCATTAGTGTCCCACTGGTGCAAATCTATTTGCAGCACCTCTGCATTGCACACTCAAGCTCATTGTTCCAAAGCCATTATAATACCAAATACCGAGGAAACTTAGTGGCATCCTAAAAGTGGCTGTTGGACTTCATTAGTGTCCCACTGGTGCAAATCTATTTGCAGCACCTCTGCATTGCACACTCAAGCTCATTGTTACTAAGCCATTATACTAGCAAACACTGAGGAAACTTAGTGGCATCCTAAAAGTGGCTGTTGGACTTAATTAGTGTCCCACTGGTGCAAATCTACTTACAGCACCTCTGCATTGCACACTCAAACTCATTGTTCCAAAGCCATTATAATATCAAACACTGAGGAAACTTAGTGGCATCCTAAAAGTGGCTGTTGCACTTCATTAGTGTCCCACTAGTGCAAATCTATTTGCAGCACCTCTGCATTGCACACTCAAGCTCATTGTTACAAAGTCATTATAACAGCAAACACTGAGGAAACTTAGTGGCATTCTAAAAGTGGATGTTGGACTTCATTAGTGTCCCACTGGTGCAAATCTATTTGCAGCACCTCTGCATTGCACACTCAAGCTCATTGTTCCAAAGCCATTATAATACCAAACACTGAGGAAACTTAGTGGCATCCTAAAAGTGGCTGTTGGACTTCATTAGTGTCCCACTAGTGGAAATCTATTTGCAGCACCTCTGCATTGCACACTCAAGCTCATTGTTACAAACTCATTATAATAGCAAACACTGACGAAACTTAGTGGCATCCTAAAAGTGGCTGTTGGACTTCATTAGTGTCCCACTGGTGCAAATCTATTTGCAGCACCTCTTCATTGCACACTCAAGCTCATTGTTCCAAAGCCATTATAATACCAAATATTGAGGAAACTTAGTGACATCCTTAAAGTGGCTGTTGGACTTCATTAGTGCCCCACTGGTGCAAATCTATTTGCAGCACCTCTGCATTGCACACTCAAGCTCATTGTTCCAAAGCCATTATAATACCAAACACTGAGGAAACTTAGTGGCATCCTAAAAGTGGCTGTTGCACTTCATTAGTGTCCCACTGGTGCAAATCTATTTGCAGCACCTCTGCATTGCACACTCAAGCTCATTGTTCCAAAGCCATTATAATATCAAACACTGAGGAAACTTAGTGGCATCCTAAAAGTGGCTGTTGGACTTCATTAGTGTCCCACTGGTGCAAATCTACTTGTAGCACCTCTGCATTGCACACTCAAGCTCATTGTTCCAAAGCCATTATAATACCAAACACTGAGGAAATTTAGTGGCATCCTAAAAGTGGCTGTTGGACTTCATTAGTGTCCCACTGGTGCAAATCTACTTGCAGCACCTCTGCATTGCACACTCAAATTCATTGTTCCAAAGCCATTATAATACCAAACACTGAGGAAACTTAGTGGCATCCTAAAAGTGGCTGTTGCACTTCATTAGTGTCCCACTAGTGCAAATCTATTTGCAGCACCTCTGCATTGCACACTCAAGCTCATTGTTGCAAAGTCATTATAACAGCAAACACTGAGGAAACTTAGTGGCATCCTAAAAGTGGCTGTTGGACATCATTAGTGTCCCACTGGTGCAAATCTATTTGCAGCACCTCTGCATTGCACACTCAAGCTCATTGTTCCAAAGCCATTATAATACCAAATACCGAGGAAACTTAGTGGCATCCTAAAAGTGGCTGTTGGACTTCATTAGTGTCCCACTGGTGCAAATCTATTTGCAGCACCTCTGCATTGCACACTCAAGCTCATTGTTACTAAGCCATTATACTAGCAAACACTGAGTAAACTTAGTGGCATCCTAAAAGTGGCTGTTGGACTTAATTAGTGTCCCACTGGTGCAAATCTACTTGCGCACCTCTGCATTGCACACTCAAACTCATTGTTCCAAAGCCATTATAATATCAAACACTGAGGAAACTTAGTGGCATCCTAAAAGTGGCTGTTGCACTTCATTAGTGTCCCACTAGTGCAAATCTATTTGCAGCACCTCTGCATTGCACACTCAAGCTCATTGTTACAAAGTCATTATAACAGCAAACACTGAGGAAACTTAGTGGCATTCTAAAAGTGGATGTTGGACTTCATTAGTGTCCCACTGGTGCAAATCTATTTGCAGCACCTCTGCATTGCACACTCAAGCTCATTGTTCCAAAGCCATTATAATACCAAACACTGAGGAAACTTAGTGGCATCCTAAAAGTGGCTGTTGGACTTCATTAGTGTCCCACTAGTGGAAATCTATTTGCAGCACCTCTGCATTGCACACTCAAGCTCATTGTTACAAACTCATTATAATAGCAAACACTGAGGAAACTTAGTGGCATCCTAAAAGTGGCTGTTGGACTTCATTAGTGTCCCACTGGTGCAAATCTATTTGCAGCACCTCTGCATTGCACACTCAAGCTCATTGTTCCAAAGCCATTATAATACCAAATATTGAGGAAACTTAGTGGCATCCTTAAAGTGGCTTTTGGACTTCATTAGTGCCCCACTGGTGCAAATCTATTTGCAGCACCTCTGCATTGCACACTCAAGCTCATTGTTCCAAAGCCATTATAATACCAAACACTGAGGAAACTTAGTGGCATTCTAAAAGTGGCTGTTGGACTTCATTCGTGTCCCACTGGTGCAAATCTATTTGCAGCAGCTCTGCATTGCACACTCAAGCTCATTGTTCCAAAGCCATTATAATACCAAACACTGAGAAAACTTAGTGGCATCCTAAAAGTGGCTGTTGGACTTCATTAGTGTCCCACTGGTGCAAATCTATTTGCAGCACCTCTGCATTGCACACTCAAGTTCATTGTTCCAAAGCCATTATAATACCAAACACTGAGGAAACTTAGTGGCATCCTAAAAATGGCTGTTGGACTTCATTAGTGTCCCATTGGTGCAAATCTACTTGCAGCACCTCTGCATTGCACACTCAAGCTCATTGTTCCAAAGCCATTATAATACCAAACACTGAGGAAACTTAGTGGCATCCTAAAAGTGGCTGTTGGACTTCATTAGTGTCCCACTGGTGCAAATCTATTTGCAGCACCTCTGCATTGCACACTCAAGCTCATTGTTCCAAAGCCATTATAATACCTAACACTGAGGAAACTTAGTGGCATTCTAAAAGTGTCTGTTGGACTTCATTAGTGTCCCACTGGTGCAAATCTATTTGCAGCACCTCTGCATTGCACACTCAAGCTCATTGTTACAAAGTCATTATAATACCAAACACTGAGGAAACTTAGTGGCATCCTAAAAGTGGCTGTTGGACTTAATTAGTGTTCCACTGGTGTAAATCTATTTTCAGCACCTCTGCATTGCACACTCAAGCTCATTGTTCCAAAGCCATTATAATACCAAACACTGAGGAAACTTAGTGGCATCCTAAAAGTGGCTGTTGGACTTCATTAGTGTCCCACTGGTGCAAATCTATTTGCAGCACCTCTGCATTGCACACTCAAGCTCATTGTTCCAAAGCCATTATAATACCAAACACTGAGGAAACTTAGTGGCATCCTAAAAGTGGCTGTTGGACTTCATTAGTGTTCCCATGGTGTAAATCTATTTGCAGCACCTCTGCATTGCACACTCAAGCTCATTGTTCCAAAGCCATTATAATACCAAACACTGAGGAAACTTAGTGGCATCCTAAAAGTGTGGCTGTTGGACTTCATTAGTGTCCCACTGGTGCAAATCTATTTGCAGCACCTCTGCATTGCACACTCAAACTCATTTTTACTAAGCTATTATACTAGCAAACTGTGCTGCCATTTTAAGGGCCATAGTTTCATTGTCCGGGATAGTTATTGTTGTTTATTCTGCTGTCAATAAAGGTAGTCCACCGCTGCAATCTACACCACCTCTCAATTTTTACTACCACGTTTTAAGTGGACATTCTTGTCACTAGCAAAATGAGTGGCAAAATGACAGATGCTGGTGGAAAGGGGAACAGGCGTGTTGGAAAAGGAAAAAAAGTTTGTGTCCGTGGGGAAGGTGGCAAAGCTCCATTAACATCTGCCGAAGATAGGCCATATTCCAGCAAAAGTAAGATGTCTACTACTTTCCGTGGACAATCGGATGGGCTCCCTTTTTTACGAACACGAACAATTGGAACAATGGTAGATGTTGTCCAAAAAAAGAAAATGCTTGAATGGATCTCAAGTGGTCCAACAAGTGCCCTCTCCTCCACCTCAATTACCGCATGCAAAAAAACCCAGTCATCTGAGTTGTCATCCCAATCACACTTGCTTTCTCCCAGCTCTCAAGTCTCCACCCGCCCTGCACAGTATGGTGGAACAGAGATGGCTGAGTCTGCAGAGCTGTTCAGTCACACTATAGCCTGGGAATCAGAGGTCTGCTCCCAAGCTACAGTGAGTACAGACCAGGAAATGGTCTGCAGTGATGCCCAGAACCTTTGTGACTCAGATTTAGGCCGTGATGACCAAGTTTCTGAGCATAATGTTGACCCTTATTCACAAACTGAAACACCTGTTGGAATAGACAATGAGGAACATACTGAAGACAATGAGACGCAGATACCAGATTGGGATGACAACTTAAATATTCGGTCAGGGCAGGAAGAGGCTCGGTCTGAGGGGGAGGAGAGTGCAAACACAACGCTTGATGAGGAACTTCTAGATCCCACCTACTGTCAACCCACAGTCAGGCACTCGAGGAGGTCAACAGAGGCGGTGGAGGAGGATGGTACTGACGACGAAGTTACCTTGCACCTTCCTGGACAGAGGAGGAGTACTGGTAGCACGTCTACAACTGCATCCTCAGCCACCACTCTGCCTCTGAGCACTAGTCGGGGTGGCTCAGCAGGTCGCATGCCCTCTAAGCCTTGCCTAGCCTGGTCCTTTTTTGACATAGCAAAACATCGCCCAAATCATGTGATATGTAAAATTTGTTGTGATTCTGTTAGTAGAGGGCAAAACCTCAGCAGTTTGACAACTTCTTCCATGAATCGTCACATGAATAAATATCATATGTCCCAGTGGGAAGCTCACCATTCTGCAATGCGGTCTAGCGGAGCGGACCATCCACCGCCTGCCCCTTCCAGTGCATGTGCGCGCTCTTCATCTTCTAGGACTGTGGGGACAGCTGTCACACCTGGTTTTCCATGCACAACTTCCACCACTGTAACCGCAACAGGCAGTTTGCTTGGTAGGTCGTCAGTTGGTTTGGAAGGGGAAACTAGTGCGTGTGTACAGCTCTCTCAGACATTGATAGCACCAACGTTGGATGAAGGCAACATCATGTCTACGTCTGCACTTTCCTCACAAACCTGCATTTTTCCAGGGACACCCTACTCAACACCGTCTACACACAGCAGCCAGATCTCTGTCCCTCAGATGTGGACAAAAAAAAGGCCATTTCCTGCGACCCATGACAAAGCTAAGAGGTTGACTTTATCCCTCTGTAAGCTCTTGGCTACCGAAATGCTGCCTTTCCACCTGGTGGACACACAGGATTTTAGAGACCTTATGTCTGTCGCTGTGCCCCAGTACCAGATGCCCAGTCGCCACTACTTCTCTAAGAAAGGTGTGCCTGCGCTACACCAGCATATCGCACACAACATCACCGCTTCCTTGAGAAACTCTGTGTGTGAACGGGTGCATTTCACCACAGATACTTGGACCAGTAAGCATGGACAGGGACGTTACATGTCGCTGACTGGGCACTGGGTAACTATGGTGATAGATGGTGAAGGGTCTGCTGCACAAGTCTTGCCGTCCCCACGACTTGTGTGTCAATCCTCTGTCTGTCCAAGTTCCTCCACTGCTTCTGCCTCCTCAACCTCGTCTGGGTCCTCCACCTCCGCCCCAAGCCTGCCTGGTCAGGCCACCAGCGTTGTAACTGCGCAGAAGGAATCATGCACCCCTCATTACTATGCTGGCAGCAGAGCGCAATGGCATCAGGCGGTTTTTGTCTTGAAATGTCTTGGAACTAAGAGTCACACAGCGGCTGAGTTGTGGGCAGCTCTGGAGACTGAGTTTGGTAAATGGTTGTCTCCACTCAACCTGCAGCCTGGTAAGGCCGTGTGCGGCAATGCTGCAAACCTGGGTGCGGCCCTTCGCCTTGGCAAGGTGACACACGTGCCTTGTATGGCTCACGTGTTGAACCTTGTTGTCCAGCAATTTTTAACACACTATCCCGGCCTAGATGGCCTTCTGAACAGGGCACGAAAACTGTCTGCTCACTTCCGCCGTTCACCCACCGCAGCTGAGCGACTTGCATCGCTCCAGAAGTCTTTCGGCCTGCCGGTTCATCGCCTGAAATGCGATGTGCCGACACGCTGGAATTCGACTCTCCACATGTTACAGCGACTGTGGCAGCACCGCCGAGCCCTGGTGCAATACGTCATGACGTATAGCCTGGGCCAACGAGATGCAAAGGTGGGGCAGATCACCCTGATGGAGTGGTCTCAGATCAGGACCTATGCACCCTTCTGCACAGTTTCGACATGGCGACGAATATGTTTAGTGCTGACAATGCCATTATCAGCATGACAATTCCAGTCATTTACATGCTGGAGCACACGCTAAACACTATTCGGAGTCAGGGGGTGGGACAACAGGAAGGGGATGAACTACAGGAGGATTCATATGCGCAAGAGACAACAACATCACCAAGGTCCAGATGTTCATCATCACCAAGGCGGCAGGCATGGGACCATGGGGGACAGGGATCAACAAGGGCGCATGGTAGCAGGCGAAATGTTGAGGAAGGTGCAGGAGAACATGAAGAAATGGAGGACGAACTGTCCATGGACATGGAAGACTCAGCGGATGAGGGAGACCTTGGTCAAATTTCAGTTGAAAGAGGTTGGGGGGAGATGTCAGAGGAAGAAAGAACGGTTAGCACCTCTATGCCACAAACACAGCGTGGACTTGGTTCGCATGGCTGCGCCAGACACATGAGCGTCTTCTTGCTGCACTACCTCCAACATGACCCTCGTATTGTCAAAATTAGAAGTGATGATGAGTACTGGCTTGCCACACTATTAGATCCCCGGTACAAGTTCAAATTTTGGGACATAATTCCAGCCATAGAAAGGGACGCATGTATGCAGGAGTATCAGCAAAAGCTGTTACTCGATCTTAACTCGGCTTTTCCACCAAACACCCGTAGTGCACAAAGTGAATCTCCCAGTTGTAACTCGACAAACATGGGACAGTCTCGTCATCTTCAACAGTCTAACCGTGCAAGCAGCACCGTATCTGGTGCTGGTAACAGCAATTTTATTGAATCTTTTCATAATTTTTTTAGACCATCCTTTGCAAGGCCACCAGAGACAACAAGTCTGAAACATAGTCAACGGCTGGAGAGAATGATACAGGAGTATCTCCAAATGAACATCGATGCCATGACTTTGCAACTGGAGCCTTGCTCATTTTGGGCTTCAAATCTTGAAAAATGGCCAGAGCTCTCCACTTACGCCTTGGAGATCTTGTCGTGTCCAGCTGCCAGCGTTGTCTCTGAACGTGTCTTCAGTGCTGCTGGGTGTGTGCTGACAGATAAGCACACGCGTCTGTCCAGTGACAATGTGGACAGACTAACGTTCATCAAAATGAACAAGTCATGGATCCACAAGGAATTTACTACCCCTGTGTCATCCTAGGGAGAACAAATGCTTGTGTATTTTGAATGTGCTTGATGCAAATCAACATGTCAAGTTTGCAACTGGGGGAGAATTGATGCCACTTAAGTGGTGTCTGTAGCCCAATTTTTGGAAAAAATGGAGACTCTGGTTGGAGTCCCCTTGCTGTGTTTTAAATGATCCAAGATGAAAAAGTCATGGATCCGCAAGGACTTTTCTACCTCTGTGTCATCCTGGGGAGAGTAAAGGCTTGTGGATTTTTGACTGTGCTTCATACAAATCAACCTGTGAAGTGTACAACTGGGGCACAATTGCTGCCACTGAAGGGGTGGGTGTCTGTGTGGCCCAATTTTTGGAAAAAAGGGAGACTCCGCTTGGAGTAACCCTTGCTTACTGTGTTTTTAAAAAGGAGACAAGATGAACAAGTCATGGTTCAGCAAAGACTTAGCTACCTACCCCGGTGTCATCCTGGGGACGGTTAAGGATGGCGTATTTTTGAATGTGCTTGATGCAAATCTACCTGTGAAGTGTACAACTGGGGCACAAGTGCTGCCACTGAAGGGGTGTCTGTGTGGCCCAATTTTTGGAAAGAAAGGGAGACTCCGTTTGGAGTAACCCTTGCTTGCAGTGTTTCAAAAAAGGATCCAAGATGAACAGATCGGGGATCAGCAAAGTCTTTGCTACCCAACCCGCTGTCATCCTGGGGACAGTTAAGGATGGCGTATTTTTGAATGTGCTTGATGCAAATCTACCTGTGAAGTGTACAACTGGGGCACAAGTGCTGCCACTGAAGGGGTTGGTGTCTGTGTGGCCCAATTTTTGGAAAAAAAAGGGAGATTCCGCTTGGAGTCACCTTGCGGTGTTTTTAGATGATTTTAGAAGGGCATGCCATGCCTATATCTGTGTCTCATCCTCTTTTTCCTCGTAACGCTGTTTTGTTTTAGCATGAAAATTTGTTCTTGTCACTTTCCCATGTGTTTGTGTTGTGTTGTGAGTTGTTTGTCACCTTTTGGACACCTTTGAGGGTGTTTTCTAGGTGTTTTTATGTGTTTGTGATTGCCTCCCATTGTTTCCTATGCGTTTCTTGTGGTTCGCCGAACCGGTTCGCCGAACCGAACTCGAACGAGACCTCCATTCGGCGATCCGAACTCAAGCCGAACCACGACCGGTTCGCTCATCTCTAACTATCTCCCCCATCTCCGCCGCCCCGTGCTCCATGTGGCGCCCTGAACAAGCCAGGTCGTCACAGGTACTACAACAACACACTCCACACCCCGGCTAGGCACACCAAAGTCAGACAAGAATCCTTGTTGCCTCCCTCCAGGGGCTGATGTCCACACCAGGGGGTGGAGCCAGCTGGTTGGCCCCACCCACCGAGGAGTTTAGAGTCCTGGAGGCGGGAAAAGGAAGTGAGTCCAATTGTGGAGTTGAAGAGTGAAGTGGTAGTGGAGCAGACTGACCATGTCCGGGTGCGTGGCCCGGGCACACACAGCAAGGTTGGCAGACGGTGGTGACCGTCTGCAGGAGAGGCTGATTGACGTGAACCGTAAGGACCGGGGACAGGCGGTGGCCTGCAGGTACCGGATCGGGGAGCGAAGAGAAGCCAGCACCATTCGGCAGGGCCTACGGACCCCGACCAGGCGTGGAGTCGCCGTAAAATCGGTCAAATCCGTTAGTGAAGGGAACCTCCGGGGTTTCCCAGCAGTCAAGACCCGATTGAAGGCAACCGCTCAAACCGTGAAGGGAAATACAGTCACCGCCAAGGCTACAGTTCCCAGGGCCAGAGCCTGCGGGCAAAAGGGGCTCCCTCAGCATCCATCCAAGCTGGGAAGTGGGTTACCGGTGGGAAGCCACCAGAACCGAGAACATAACACATGTGCAGGGAAAGGCAGTCACCGCCAACCTACCGGGAGAAGAACCACCGCAGCCGTCTGTGGGACCCGTCCATCCAGCCGTTTGTTTTACTGGAGACTTTGCATTCATCATTGGCTGAGTGAGTACCACCGTGCCGTGCGGCACCGCGCTGCCCCCGCGACCCTGCACCTCACCAGGCTCCGTAACCCACCTGCCATTCCTCCCTCACCGGGCCCCGGGACAACCAACCCCCTACCCACGGACGGGAAAAACAACATCCAGGCTGCTCCCTGTCATCGCTCCCGGGATCCCCGTCCAGAGCAGCGGTGGTGTCACAACCTCACCACAACCGTGGGTGGCGTCACGGACAATAAATCCCCAAAACCATTCCCCTTTTCACTCACGGGCGAGGAGCGCCGCTCGAGTCCCCGGATCCGGCCCACCGCTCGATTCACCGAGCAGCAAGCGAAGCAGCAGCAGTGCCGGACCCGAGAGTGGTGAGCGCTGCGTCCCCTCCTCTGCCCGCGACATCCACCAGGAAGCTTACCTGATGCTGGAGGCGGCGACACATCTCCTCTGTCTGGGCCTTCACTCACGCTGCGGTTCCGGGCGCGGGCTCCGGGGTATCGGGACGCTGGACGGGAGTCGCCATGCTGCACAGTCAGGGTCCAGGAATGGAACGGATGCAGGGTCCTGAAGTCCCTGCCTTTTTATCTTCTCGGTTACATCAGGCAGCCTTCTCGCCCACCTCACCCTTGGTTTTCTCTTAGCACTCCTTCTTCGGGGGCGGGGCTTCACTTTCGCGCCTTTACTGCTCAAGGAAGACGACTCGAATGGGAAACTTTCACGCCAAGATGGTGGGACTTCAACTTTTTCGGCAGGACGCCGCTGACGGATACTTTTAAGGCGCACTTCCACAGGTAAGTGGACTGTCCGAATCCTGTTCGTGACGCCAGAAGAGTCGATGTGTACCGCCCTGAGAGGGGCCCGGCCGCTTCGCTGCTTGGGCCGAGCTGCTCAAGGTCCGGGCTTGGGTTGTCGGTGGCACGAGCGCCTCTGGACCGGGGGCCACGTCGCTCTGTTAAAGGGAAGGCAGTAGGGTGGTGGTGGTGTGGGACGAGGCGCGCAGCTTCATGGGCCGCGTTGTCGTCCTATGGGTTGTGACGCCACCCACGGGTCGTGGTGGCGAGATGCACCACCGCTCTGGCTGGAGTGAAGGTGGGCTCGTCCCGGATTGGTGTTGCGGCCGCAGCCTAGATGTTAGCCCCTCTGTTGGTAGGGGCGGTGTGTCCCGGGGCCCGGTGGGGGGAGACTGATGGCGACGTTGTTGTTGTCGGGGTGCAGGGTGCCGTGCTGCGGTGCAGTGTCGTGCCCGGATGGCACTGGTGTACTCACGATTAATTCACACTCAGAGTCACTGGTAAACCAAAGTTCGGGTATGGTCGGGTCCCGCAGCCTGCTGCTTGTGTCCCCTGTGAGGTTGATGGTGGCCCCTTTCCCTTGCACCTCTTGTTGTGGTTTTTCAGCTCCCCTGCCTGGAGAGTGGTAGCCGCTCCCCGACGTTGAGCTGCCGGAGGTGCTCTTGGTTGCCCGCAGGCGCTGGCCTGTCGGGTGTTTGGCCCTTGGCGGTGGCACTCACCTGGTATTGGTGGGCTTTTGCCTTCTTTCGGGACTTTGGGTGTTGATGAACCCGTGAGGTCCAGCCAGCAATCAGTCAATTTGCCTAAACTCAGTGGCTTCTAAGCTAGGACGGGGTCTGAGTACCCGGTTTCTGGTGCTCCGGTACACGGTTGACTCCCCGGTTCAGGGCCGGCGGGCCCGGTCCCTATGGTTCTGCCGGTTGCTGTACCGGTACTCCTGCAGACGGCCACCACCGTCTACCTGCCTGACGTTTCAAGGGTCCCAAGCTCCTACCCGGGTCCCTGACAGCTCAGCAACTCCACTCCTCTCACTGTCACTGTACACTTCGACTCCCCACTTAAAACTGACTGTATTTCCTGCCTCAGGCCAGTAGTCTCCTCGGTGGGCATGACTTTCCGCCTGACTCCGCCCACCTGGTGTGCCCTACTGGCCCTGAGGGATGCATCAGGTCTCCCTTTCGGATGACGGGTGTGTCCTCACAGGGGATGGGGGTTGTGTGTAATGTGGTAGGTGTTGTTACCTGTGACCCCTGGGGTCCAGGGCGTCACACGCGCGTTCATTCACCTCCTCTTAAAGGGCCAGCGTTCCGGAAACAGGATATGGTCAATTACAGGTACAGGGTATATTAGTACTTCCTTTCCAGGTGGGTGGTGCCTGATCAACGTGTTCCCTTAGCTAGGTGCTCAGGTCCCCTTGTGCTCTGTCTCTCCATTAACACTGTCTCGTCCACAGAGTCCGTCCGCTGGTCCTGACTACTGGTTCTTCAGGAAGTGTCCCGGTGACCGCCATCTTCCATCAGCCTATACCCGTCACCGACTCCCGACTCTACCTGGTACATCCACCTGCACGTCTCGCTGGACCTGGACCCCGCCTGCTGTTCCTACCCAGCACCTGAACCCGGTTCCAGTCATCCGTCCTGACTATGGTGCCTTTGGACTCAGAGACATTCCCTGCAGATCCCTGAAGGACTCGTGTACCGCCCCGCGGCCTCGGCTGCGACCGCCAAGCCGCTCGGATCCGTGCTCATACTGCGGGCGGTGGCTCGAGCCTCTCACGGACCCGAGGGTCACGTCGCTCTGCAAGGGGGGTTGGCGCTATGCGCGGGGGAATGCGGGTGTTCGGTTTCGGGATGATTGTTCGTGACGCCACCTACGGGTTGTGGTGATGGTGGAGACCACCGCTGCGGTGAAGGTACGGGGACTCCCGGGAGTGGTGTAGTGGCGCAGCTAGGTGTTGACCCCTCCGTGGGTAGAGGGATGTTGGTCCCGGGGCCGGTTGTGCGAAGGCCGGGGTGCAGGGTTGTGGTGCGGCGCGATGCGGTGCCGGATGGCACTGGTGTACTCACGATTAAACCACACAGAGTCACTGGTAAACCAAACAGAGGGATGGATGGGGCCCACAGCCGGCTGCAGCTTCCTAGTCGGGTTGGCAATGTCCGCCTTTCCAACCCAGACCCCGCGCAGAACCGTACTCCACTGCTCTCCACTCCACTGTACTGAACTGAACTCTCTGTGTGTGCACTGCGCTGTCTTCCTGCCTCAGGCCAGCAGACTCCTCGAGGGACGTGTCTTTTCGCCTGACTCCGCCCACCTGGTGTGCCTGTCTGACTCTGAGGGAGGCAATCAGGTCTTTGTGGTTGACTGGTGGTACCTTTCTAGTGTGGGGGTGTGCGGTGGGTGTAGTAACCTGTGACCCCTGGGGTCCAGGGCGTCCCATTCCCCTTTGGTTTAATGCAGACCGTCCGCGGGCTGCCCGTCCACACCGGTTTTTATTTGTTTTCTGAAAGATAAATAGCAGGTAAAAAATTCAAAAGCATTCTTTTTTCCTTTCTTCCCTTGTGGGAGGCACATTACTTAAACCGTTGCAAACGGGAAAACATTTTTAATAACATTAACAGGAACGGGTCCATCCGCTTTCCCACCCAAGCAACCTGAACCTTGATGCTGCCCCTAAGAAACAGGCAGCACCCCTTTTCCCCAGTCCGGAAAACGGGAACTGGCCCAGGCCACCCAAGCTGGAACGGGTATGGTGATACGCACCCGGCACTCATTCAGAGGCTCCACGTCCAAGGGGACCTCTGACCCGGAGGATGGTCATTGGTCACCGGTCCTGATGGTGACTGGACCCCAGCCTGCTCTGCTGCGGGTCCTTCCTCCAACCAGCCTCTCCGGGGACTGGCACTTGCGGGAAGGGGCAGTTGGGGACTATTTACAAACCCAACAGTTTTTGGGTGGCTTTCTAGTTCTCAGCCTTATCTTTGGGGGATGGGAAAGGGGACAACATCAGTCCCAACGGGGACGGGCACTTCAGCAGCCAATGGGCTAGCACAAACACTTTTGAAACTCCGCTGCCGATGCAGCCTCTTCCAGTCACTTTCCCCTGTCCACCACAGGGCAGCACGGGTCCCCAATGCCACGCGCACTCACTGCGGCACTGTCAATAAAGGCCCCGTCTTCCACTGCCTGTAGTGCGGGTACGGGGGACTGGGCTCCACTTGTAGAATTGTCCTCGCTCCTCTAACTCACAGCCATCCTCCACCAGGGGCTCCGACCCCTGATGGCGCCCACCGAGGCTCTGACCCCGGCGGCATTCAACAAGTCAGGCAGGGTTCCAGCTCCTTCCACCCGGCGTACCGGATGGCACCCCACGGGAACATGGGGGTGTTCAACAAAGGAACACGGGTATGCAGGAACGGGACCTTTAAAACTGCAACTTTAAAACATATAAAGCACCAAAGAAAAGAGTCAGTAACACTACCTTCATGCAAAGAACAATATTTTATTAAACATTTATATAACAAACACGATTAAAAAGTTCAAGGTGTGCTGGTAAGGATACAAACAGTAGTGGAACATGCACACCAATGCTGGCTATAAATATATTAGGCAAAGCAGCCTATAGCTGGGACTATGTGTCATGAATAGTAATTTACAATAAAAGAAGCACTCAATGGTTAACCAGTAAAATGCATACAGTGCAACGTAGTGCAGAGATGTAGTTACTATTAGGCAGACAGTCAGTAAATAATCCCTATTGAATGGAGCATATCGCTCACAGGATGAATGAAAGGAGTGAAAAAACACCACTTTCACTCCTGCCCAAACTGGTAACCAAAAGAGGCTTAAATTTACACAGAGTTAGGATGACACATACCCATAGTCGCCAAGTCAGCAAAGGAGGTGCAGTTCCACAGACCCCAAGACTCTTTTCTTTGGTTCTTTAAATGTATATATGCAGTCACTACCAGGGATTTTGTATCCTTTATGTCCTTTATAGGGGTTATGGTGATCATTGGTGACCACCAAAAATCTCCCCCACTTGGTTATGTTCAGATGTTGTTTAACTTTAAAACATAAACTTTGAACTTCGAGGGTTAATTCTTTTGCAGCTTTAAGGTTCGACACTGCTAGGGCACACTCTAGCGAAGTGCCCGGGTAAGCCGCAACGCCTGAAGATTGGGACCAGCACGGCGGGTGAGGATTCATCTTCCGAGACGGAATACGTATCCGTTTCATCCAATGCTAGCGCATAATATGCTCGAGGAGACAAAGCCATTCGGTAGCAGTTCCCGCCATCCCGCGGGATATACGTGGCCACCGGGATACTGCTATTGGAGTCGCTGCTTTCCGATTCCGGCCTCTCAGGTGCAGCCGAGCAGCCTACCGGTGCCTGCTCCGTTACCGTCGCAGGGTCATCACGACCGGTGAGTCCTTTGACGGGTGCTGCTGGGCCTGCTGGCATCCCCGAGACCTTCGCTCCTGCGACCGGAGCGGGAGCCGCCCTCTGGCTAGCTGATTTAACTTCAGGCCCTGCCGCTCCAGTGACGGGCGCCGCTCCGCTCACCTCCCGGGACGCTGACATCCTCCTTTTTCTTCTCCCACGGACATCAGCAGCAGCCGGCTCCTGTAAGCACGGACATCTTCTTCCCGCCCCCCCCTTGGTTTTTCTACAGCACTTCTTTCTTTGTGGGTGGGGCTTCACTTTCGCACCTCCACTGCTCGGGGAAGACGACTCGAGCGGGAAACTTTCGCGCCCAAGATGGCGGATCTTCAAATTTTTCAGCGGGACGCCGCTGACGGGAACCACAAGGTGCACTTCTACTGGTAAGTAGACTGGTTCTATCCTGTTCATGACGCCAGAAGAGTCGATGTGTACCGCCCCGCGGCCTCGGCTGTAACCGCTGTAACTGCTTGTACTGCGGGCGGTGGCTCGAGCCTCTCACGGACCCGGGGGTCACGTCGCTCTGCAAGGGGGGTTGGCTCTACGCGTGGGGGAATGCGGGTGTTCGGTTTTGGGATGATTGTTTGTGATGCCACCCACGTGTTGTGGTGATGGTGGACACCACCGCTGCAGTGAAGGTACGGGGACTCTCGGGAGCGGTGTAGTGACACAGCTAGGTGTTGACCCCTCCGAGTGTAGGGGGATGTTGGTCCCGGGGCCCGGTTGTGCGAGGGCCGGGGTGCAGGGCGCAGGGTTGCGGTGCGGGGCGATGCGGTGCCGGATGGCACTGGTGTACTCACGATTAAACCACACAGACTCACTTTTTAAACCAAACGGAGGGATGGACGGGGCCCGCAGCCTGCTGCAGCTTCCTAGTTGGGTTGGCAATGTTCGCCTTTCCTTTCCGGCACATATACACACTGGGGAGCGGGTTACTGGTGGGAATTTATCGGGACCGAACATACACAAAGGTGCAGGGAAAGGCAGCCACCACCAACCGTCCAGGAGAAGTAACAGCAGCCGGCTGCGGGACCCGTCCATCCAGCCGTTTGGTTTACCAAAGGCTTTGTGTACATTTGTGGCTGAGTGAGTACAACCGTGCCGTCCGGCATCGCGCTGCGCAGTCCAGGCGACCCTGCACCTTGCCAACCCTGCCTCCCCGTCACCTCACCGGGCCCCGGGACCACCAACTCCTACCCACGGAGGGGGGAAACAACATCCCAGCTGCTCCCTACCATCGCTCCCGGGATCCCCGTTACCAGCAGCGGTAGTGCCCAACCTCACCACAACCCGTGGGTTGCGTCACGGACCAAATCCCCAAACCAAACTACCCCCTTTCACTCACGGGCGAGGAGCGCAGCTCGAGTCCCCGGATCCGGCCCACCGCTCGAGCCACCGAGCAGCCATCGCAGCAGCGCCGGACCCGAGCGTTAGCGAGCGCAGCTCAGCGGCGTCCTCCCCGCCCAAGACAACTTGGCGTCATGAACAGGATCTTACCGTTCTGTCGACTGGTAGACGTGCGCCTTGTGCCCCGCCGGCGGTGTCCGGCTGGAAAATTTCAGAATCCGCCATCTTGGCCGCGAAGATTTTCCCGCTCGAGCGTCTTCTCGAGCAGTGCAGGCGCGAAAGCCGAAGCCCCGCCCCTGAAGAGGAGGTGCCAAGAAAAGACCAAGGTGGGACGCGAATGGAGAGATGGCGGCGTTCTCGGGTTGGAGCGTCGGAGCGCCCGCCACCAGAGCGTCTAAGCTCTGGAAGAACAGAGGAGGAGTAGCCTTTGAAGACTGCAGCCCGGGTGAGCTCTCCGCCGGGACTGCTGCTTGGCTGGAGCGGGAGCTGGGCTGGTTCTGCTTGAAGGTGAGGGCGCAGAGCTTGCAGCAGCTGCTGGATTGGAAGGCGGAGGTGCACAGAATGGTTGCCGTGGTGTGGGCCCGCGAGCATGGGGCCGCTGCGGCCGTGCCGCGTCGCGATCAGGCCAGCCAAGCTCCTGAACCAGCCTTGATTGAGTGGGAGCCGGGGGCCGGTACAGCAGCAGGAGGTCCAGAGAAAGTGCAGCTGATGGAAGAGGAGGTCCCGAGCACGCTGCCCCCGCCACCGTTCCCAACGGCAATCAGCGGTTCTGGACTGCACTGCTTATGGAAGGAGAACCCGTTGTACCGTCCGGACCCCGATTGGGCCGACCTCCCACGGTGGTAGCCGCCCCAAAGTAGCGGTCCCTCCGTTGCACCGTTGTCCCCGTTGGGACCACCAGTACCGTTACCCTGTTAAGTAAATGAATGAGTCAACCGAGCAAATAACCTGATTGACACCGTGATTGACCTGGCCGTTGCTGGCAAGTTGTCCCCGCAGGGACCCTTTGTACCGTTGGCATGAGGAACTCTTCATGGACATGCCTGAGAACTTGCAGGGCACCCACGAACTGGTGGGATTGTAAATAAGTTGGGGCATGTTTTCCGTTGCCGCCTCCGGAGAGGCAGGTTTGGAGGATGGGCCTGGAGGAAAGTGATGGCCCAGGCCCGCCACTACTGCAACCGGTGGCGATCCTCCGGGGTCAGGGGTCCCCCATGGACATGGGGTCCCCTGAAGTGACAACCGGGTGCGAGGCACTGTACCCGTTCCCGCTCGGGCGGCCTGGATCTAGACTGGGGTCAAGGGGTGCTGCCCACTTCTTAGGGGCAGCATCAGGGCTAGGTTGCTTGGGTGGGAGAGCGGAAGCCGTCTGTCCGTTATTATTAAAAATATATATATATGTGGTTTCTAACGTTTAAGTGACCTGCCTCCCGTACGGGAAGATTTAAAATGCATAAACTGTTGATGTTTTTATATTTTTACAGTTAAAAAAAAAAGAAAAATAAAATCGGTGATGGACGGGCAGCCCGCGGACGGTCTGCATTTAACCAAGAGGGAATGTGGCGCCCTGGACTAGCCAGGTCATCACAGGTACTGCAACACACACCTCCACCCTGAGACAGGCACATCAGCCAGACACAAAATCCTTGTTGCCTCCCTCCAGGGGCTGATGTCCACACCAGGTGGGGTGGAGCCAGGTGGTTGGCCCCACCCACTGAGGAGTTCACAGTCCTGGAGGCGGGAAAAGGAAGTCAGATCAGTTAGGGAAGTGCAAGTGAAAGGAGTGAAGTAGTAGTGGAGGAGTAAACTGACGGTGTCCGGGTGTGTGGCCTGGGCACTAAGAGCAAGGTTGGCAGACGGTGGTGGCTGTCTGCAGGAGAGGCGAATCAACGCGGAACCGTAGGAACGGGGACGGGCGGAGGCCCGCCGGTACCGAACCGGGGAGCGAAGTGAAGCCAGCACACACAGGCAGGGCCTGCTGACCCCGACCAGGCTTGGAGTCACCATTAGAGGTCAAATCCGTCATTGACCGGAACCTCAGGGGTTTCCTAACAGCCAAGACCCGATTGAAGACAACCGTCCGACCAGCAAAAGGAAATACAGCTACCGCCACAGCTAGAGTTCCAAGGGCCAGAGCCTGCGGGCAAAAGGGCTCCTTCGCCACATATACACACTGGGGAGCGATTACAGGTGGGAATCCATCGGGACCGAACATACACAAAGGTGCAGGGAAAGGCAGCCACCACCAACCGTCCGGGAGAAGTCACAGCAGCCGGCTGCGGGACCTGTCCATCCAGCCGTTTGGTTTACCAGAGACTTTGTGTACATTTGTGGCTGAGTGAGTACAACCGTGCCGTCCGGCACCGCGCTGCGCAGTCCTGGCGACTCTGCACCTTGCCAACCCTGCCTCCCCGTCACCTCACCGGGCATCGGGACCACCAACCCCTACCCACGGAGGGGGGAAACAACATTCCAGCTGCTCCCTATGTGGCGCCCCAGGACCTGGTCGCCACAACAGCATTGCCCTCCCAAAGGGTTAATGATGACCCTGGAGGTAATTGGGAGATCTATTGGCCAGTAAGTTTAACATCCAACGCAGTTCTCCCTCCGGCCAGCAGGGGGAGCTCTGAACCTGGAATTCCAGGGAGCATTCCTTAAGTCTGACCTGAGGGAGGAAGTAGTGTTCAGTCTGTAGAAAGGAAGCAAAGAGAACAGACGCAGAGTAGTGCTGCCTTGTGGAACTGGGGCCTAGAGCTGGAATAGCTTGGCCCAGTGAAGCAAGAAGTGCAGAGAGGCACAGAAGAGACTCGGACATCGGAGTCTGTGGTTGCCAGGGTATATAATCCTTCCCTGGTAGCCGAATCCGGAGGGCAGGAGAGCTGCAAGCCCCCTGACCCAGAAGCAATCTGAAGGTACAGCTGCATCCCAAGGGCCCGGTGTGGACTCCAGCAGAGAAGCACCAGAGAGAGCCTGCGCAGTCTACCACACAGAAAAAGGGACGAACCACTGGTCCCAGCAGCAGGAGGGCCTTTGCTAAATTCAGAGTGCAGGGTCCTATAATAGTAAAGAAAAGAAAGATTAGAGAGTAGGCCTCATACTCAACTGGCCAAAGATCACCCCCAGGCACTTCCAGGCCGGCCGGACCATCTTTACCATCTGTGACGTTCTCCCTGGACTAAACTGCTGCCGAGTAAAAGAGGAGAAGGTAAAGAGACTACTGTTTGTGCCTGTTTCTTTCACTGCCTGTCGGCTCTGCACCGTGTGGCGTCACGAACACAAACTTTATTCAAACCCCAAGTCACCAGCCATATTTAAACTGACACCCACCAGGGCCACGGAGCCGGGCCCCGCCACCACTGACGACCCCCGGACTAGTCCGGCCCGGCACCGGGTGTCCCAAAGCCCTGGGGTGGGCGAGTCAACTTTTGGCGTCACGAACAGGATTTCGTGCCCGGCTCCCACCGGGTACTGTGCGCCTTTGAAAAGACTGTGTGTTTACTGTTTGAAGACTGCCACCGCCATTAGCCTCGCTGGGTGCAGGAAGAAGGGGGGCGTGCCCGAAAAAGAGCGCGAAGGGAGCGCGCCATCAGAGTGGAGGGTCGTTAACTCCGCGCTACCCGGAAGAGATTGTAAAAAGAAAGCAGAGCCTGGTAAGGTTCACTAAGGGGGAGGAAGATGTCCGACACCGAGGGAGAGCCGGTGGCTGTAGTAGTTCAAGACGCAGCAGCACCGGCCGATGTAATCCCAGTCGCCGTCGCCCCAGCCCCCGCGGTAGCGCCGGTAATGCCGATCACAATGCCGTACATCCCGGGAGCAGAATGGCTGCCGCAGTACTCCGGGGAGTCACATGCCCTGAGCGACTTCAGAGAAAGGCTGCACAGCTTGTTTATAGTGTATCCGCTGACTGAGAGCCAGAAGGTGGGCATATTAATGGGGCAGCTAGCCGGCACGGCCCAGCGTGAAGTGAAGTCCTGGCCTGATACAGATAAAGGGACAGCAACCCAGATACTGGCCAAGTTAAAGAGTACTTTTGACACCCGCACCGCAGCAGAAATAAAGATGAGATTCTTTGGGTGCAAACAACGGGCCACAGACAGCATAAGGGACTATGCCTTAAACTTGCAGGAGGCCCTGAAAGCAATTAAACAGGTGGACCCAGAGAGTGTACGTGAAGAAGACAAACTCCTAACTGAGCAGTTCATAGAAGGGCTCCTGTCAGATGCCCACAGGACCCAGCTGCGTATCATGGTCCTGCAGAACCCTGCTCTGGACTTTGCAAAGTTTAAGGACCAGGCCATCTGGGTACTGAGGGAATCTACACCGAATGACCCAGTACCCCTCCAGCCTCTTGCTATTACGTACCCCGGGGTGGTGCCTGCAACACGAGCCGCTGCAGGGGCTGAGGCGCAGTCCCTGGATAAGGATCCCGCATCAGAGCTCAGACAGCAGGTCCAGGAGCTGACCAAGACTGTAACTGCCCTTGCCAACACCGTGCAGTCTCTACAAGTGACCCCATCGCCTGCAAGAATCGAGTTGGCCTCCAGCCCAGATGACGTCCCATGGATGCGACAGAGGAGGATTCCGCCGACCCGAGGAAAAGACACAGACCGGTATGATTCAACGGGACAACCGATCTGCCGCCGCTGCAGCCAGGCGGGCCATATTGCAAGACACTGTCCTTTAAATGGGCCGAGCCTGGGGCCAGGAGCCAACCCCCAGGTGTAAGGAAGCCCGGCTCAACCCCCAGTCGCAGCAAGTATGTGGGAGGACGCCCGGTCCTTCCTATTGTGCTGGATGGGATCCCTTTGAATGCCCTCCTGGATACGGGGTCCCAGGTAACAACCATCCCTTATAAACTGTACAAGAAAGTCCCCAAAGTCAAGAAAAAGAGGAAGAGATGATCCAAACAATCCTTGGAAAATTCCCCAAAACTTGGACCCGAATAAACAATGCCATAGTGGTACCAGTCTTGACGTTCCCGCAGTTGGTCGAGCCAGAAACAGAAGAGGTTCCAGATCCACCTAAAGAACCGTCCGCTCCAACACAAGATGACACGCCACCAGTGGAACAGGAGAATCAACCCCCTGTCAGTGGTGAACCTGTCATACCCTTGGCGACTCTCAGACCACGTAGGCAATCATCACGCATACCTATCAGGGTTAGGCCTACCTGTAGTGCTGAGGTAGCAAACACACCAAGTAGTCAGGGACAAACACCAGAGCTACGCAGGTCCCAACGCAGCACTCGGGGACAGCCCCCTCCAAGGTATAGAGAGTAAAAAGAAAGAGTACTTATTAGAATGTAAATAGTTATGTGAAATGTCTGTAATGTTGTGTATAAAATGTTTTTTTTTATGACTAAGTAAATGGACAATTGGGTCACTGGACTATGAGTGGCCAACACTTTAATTGTTCATAGTTAGCACCAGTGTGCTCAAACACCCCTGAAGAAAAACCCGTCCGGCGTGCATAGAGTTGCGTCAGCAATGCTCTGATGCACGCCCAGAGCCGACGTTGAGGGTTTTATCGCGGCGGGTCCCCCATGGAGCAGTGTAATGGACACCCGGCAGGGAGCCACACTGGACTCTTATAGTAGTGTTTAAGTTTGTAACGTTTAAGTAATGCGCCTCCCATAATGGGATGAAATGTTCTAACATGTTATGTTTATTTCTACAGTCCGGGAGTACTTAATTTAACTAAGGGGGAGTGTGGCGCCCCAGGACCTGGTCGCCACAACAGCATTGCCCTCCCAAAGGTTTAATGCTGAGCCTGGAGGTAATTGGGAGATCTATTGGCCAGTAAGTTTAACATTCAACGCAGTTCTCCCTCCGGCCAGCAGGGGGAGCTCTGAACCTGGAATTCCAGGGAGCATTCCTTAAGTCTGACCTGAGGGAGGAAGTAGTGTTCAGTCTGTAGAAAGGAAGCAAAGAGAACAGACGCAGAGTAGTGCTGCCTTGTGGAACTGGGGCCTAGAGCTGGAATAGCTTGGCCCAGTGAAGCAAGAAGTGCAGAGAGGCACAGAAGAGACTCGGACATCGGAGTCTGTGGTTGCCAGGGTATAAAATCCTTCCCTGGTAGCCGAATCCGGAGGGCAGGAGAGCTGCAAGCCCCCTGGCCCAGAAGCAATCTGAAGGTACAGCTGCATCCCAAGGGCCCGGTGTGGACTCCAGCAGAGAAGCACCAGAGAGGGCCTGCGCAGTCTACCACACAGAAAAAGGGACGAACCACTGGTCCCAGCAGCAGGAGGGCCTTTGCTAAATTCAGAGTGCAGGGTCCTATAATAGTAAAGAAAAGAAAGATTAGGGAGTAGGCCTCATACTCAACTGGCCAAAGATCACTCCCAGGCACTTCCAGGCCGGCCGGACCATCTTTACCATCTGTGACGGTCTCCCTGGACTAAACTGCTGCCGAGTAAAAGAGGAGAAGGTAAAGAGACTACTGTTTGTGCCTGTTTCTTTCACTGCCTGTCGGCTCTGCACCGTGTTATTCACACCATAGACTCTCATGAACACCAACTGTTGCCCCGAGGTACCGCTCCACCTGTGGGGAGCAGGACCATCCTAGCTGACATTCCAACAGCCCCGGAGGCCCCATACAGCAGCGGCGGCTTAATAGCCGCATACCACAGGTGGCGTCACGAACACAAACTTTATTCAAACCCCAAGTCACCAGCCATATTTAAAGTGACACCCACCAGGGCGACGGAGCCGGGCCCCGCCACCACTGATGACCCCCGGACTAGTCCGGCCCGGCACCGGGTGTCCCATAGCCCTGGGGTGGGTGAGTCACCTACCATCGCTCCCGGGATCCCTGTCACCAGCAGCGGTGGTGCCCAACCTCACCACAACCCGTGGGTGGCGTCACGGACCAAATCCCCAAACTAAACTACCCCCTTTCACTCACGGGCGAGGAGCGCCACTCGAGTCCCCGGATCCGGCCCACCGCTCGAGCCACCGAACAGCCATCGCAGCAGCGCCAGACCCGAGCGTTAGCGAGCGCAGCGGCGTCCTCCCCGCCCGCGACACAAACATGGCAGCGTGCCTTCATCAGGCCAATGTGACACACGTGACTTGTATGGCTCACGTGTTTAATCTGATTCTCCAGCAATTTTTAAAACAACATCCCGGCCTACATGGTCTTGTACAGTGGGCACGCTCGCTATGTGCTCACTTCCATCATTCGCACCCAGTAGCTCAACAACTTTCATCGCTCCTGAAGTCTTAAGGTCTGGTGGTTAAACGTCTGAAATGTGATGTTCCGACACGCAGGAATTTGAATCTGCACATGTTGCAGCGTCTGTGGCAGCACCGCAGAGCCCAGCTGAAATAAGTTATGATGTATACCCGGGGCTAACTTGATCCAGAGATGGTGCAGATCATGCTGCTGGAGTGGTGTCAGATCAAGGACATATGCACCGTTCTACACAGTTTACAAATGTCGACGCAGATGTTTAACAGTGGCATGACATTCTCAGCTTGACAATTTTGGTCATCTACATCATGGAGCACACTGTAAACATTATTCGGAGTCAGGTGTTGGTCCAAGAGGAAGGGAGGAAGTACTGGAGGAGTTATATGCGGAAGGGATAACAAGATCTACAAGGTCCAGACAGTCAGCGGCACCTTGGTGGCAGTCATGGTACGGTGGGGTAGAGGGATTATCAAGGGCGCATAGTATCAGCAAAACAGTTGAGGAAGGTGCAGGAACCCATGAAGAAATGGAGGACGAACTGGCGATTGGCATGGAAGACTCAGCAGATTAGTGAGAGCTTGCTCACATTTCGGTTGTGCGAGGTTGTGGGGAGAGGGCAGAAGAAGGAGGCACGATTCTCACCTCTCCGCCACCAACACACCAAGGACTTGGTCCTCCTGGATGCTCAAGACACATGAGCGCCTTCTTGCTGCACTACCTACAACATGACCCTCGGATTGTACGAATTCCAACTCATGCTGACTACTGGGTTGCCACACTGTTAGATCCCCGGTACAACACAAAATTTTGCGAAATAACTCCTGCCATAGAAAGGGACGTACATATGCAGAAGTATCAGCAGAAGGTGTTATGCAATCTTACATCTGCTTTTCCACTAAACACCAGTGGTGCACAGAGTGAATCTCAATGCTTTTTCATCGATAGGAGGAAATGGTCTTACTTGTCCACATCTGAGGGACCGAGGGCTGGCTGCTGTGCTGAGACGGCGTTGAGTACGGTGTCTCTGCAGAGTTGCATTTTTGGTCATATACAAACTGAGTTGAAAAAGGACAGATGCTGGTGGAAAGGGGAACAGGTGTGTTGGAAAGGGTAAAAAAATTTGTGTCCGTGGGTTTGATGGTTAAGCAACATTAACATTTGCTGAAGAAACAACATCTGGTATGGTGGGACTGGCAGATTTGGATAAGGTGGTATATACTATGTTACCGGTATATAAAAAATATTAAGAAGAAAAGAAAGAGAAAGGTAGATCTCCCAATCGCCATTCGGTGTCCACCGTGCTCACAGATGGAAAAGGAGAGGTTGGCAACTGGAAGGTTAGGTGGAGGATACAGAGCAGGTTGTCTCTGAAACAAATAGTAGCCTGAACCGAGTTAGACGCCACTCGGATCTGGAGACTGGGAGCCCTGTTAGCGTCACAGGGTCCACACGACCACCCAGCCCCGGAACTCACTGTTAACAACACAGGGGCCATTGGGTACGCTGTCCGTGTGTGTAGGGGACACACCTGTGGACAGCAGGCGCATCAGCAGCAACAGGCCTGTTTATGCCACTGGGCTGCACTAGCAGGACTGAAAGGACAGGAGCTGTTCTTAAACATTCTGCGTTACCAACTGGGGTGGCAGCCTGCATCGATGCCCTCTCCCTGCCTACCTCTGGCCTAAAGCCGCAATGGGTTCAACACATGGAGGTGTGCTCTTTCGGAGCATAATAGAAGACTGGGCACCTTCTTGTTGGCTATAGTTATATAGTTAGATAGTTTGCTATAAAATTTGCGTAGCAAAATGAGCAGGAGGGTGTAATGCAGAGGTGCTGGAAATAGCTTGGCACCAGTGTGGCACAAATGGAGTACAACAGCCACTTTTTGGATGCCACTAACTGAAAGCACTCTTTTAAATTAAAATGGCTTTACAAAAATGTGCAGGAGGGTGTAATGCACAGGTGCTAGAAATAGCTTGGCACCAGTGTGGCACAAATGGAGTACAACAGCCACTTTTTGGATGCCACTAACTGGCAGCATTTTTTGCTATTATTATAGCTTATTTAAAACAGAGCAGGAGGGTGTAATGCAGAGGTGCTAGAAATAGCTTGGCACCAGTGTGGCACAAATGGAGTACAACAGCCACTTTTTGGATGCCACTAACTGGCAGCATTTTTTGCTATTATTATAGCTTATTAAAAACAGAGCAGGAGGGTGTAATGCAGAGGTGCTAGAAATAGCTTGGCACCAGTGTGGCAGAAATGGAATACAACAGCCACTTTTTGGATGCCACTAACTGGCAGCATTTTTTGCTATTATTATAGCTTATTTAAAACAGAGCAGGAGGGTGTAATGCAGAGGTGCTAGAAATAGCTTGGCACCAGTGTGGCACAAATGGAATACAACAGCCACTTTTTGGATGCCACTAAGTTTCCTTAGTGTTTGCTAGTATAATAGCTTAGTAAAAATGAGTTTGAGTGTGCAATGCAGAGGTGCTGCAAATATCATTGCACCAGTGGGACAATAATGAAGTCCAACAGCCACTTTTAGGGCTGCTTCTCACTTGCGAGTTTCTCGCAGTAGAGCAATGCGAGAAAACTCGTATTGGAATCGGACACATGTTAGTCAATGATTCTGTGACGCCCTGGGCAAGCCAGGGGTCACAGGTCACAACATCACATGCACCCCACATTCCCTGCAGGTACATCCAAGCTAACCCAAAATCATTGTTGCCTTCCTGCAGGGGCTGATGTCCACACCAGGGGGTGGGCCAGGCGGTTGGCTCCGCCCACTGAGGAGTTCACAGCCCTGGAGGCGGGAGAACCAGGCAGAACAGAGTTAAGCTAGGGTAGTGAAGGAGTGTCACGAACCACCAGGGAGGGTCACTCAGAAATCCCCCGTGCTGGCCACCAATGTCATGATCGGGGGGTAACAAGTGGGGGTCACCCGTCCTTTATACCTCCCGACCGACAGACAGAGCACGTGACGCGCTCTCTAGCGCCCCTCTTATAGTCAGGCCAATTATGGAATTTCCCGACAATAAGCAAGGAGGCCGCTATACTACTTATGCCGATTATTGAAGGGTCCCCGGTGAGAGTAGGGTATATATTCCCCCGACCTCCGCGGGCGGAATATATAAAATCTCCCTGAATCTCACTGGCCTCCCCACAATACTCCTTGGCACAACTCGCTGCCACCAACCGCTTCACGGTAACTATTAGCCGAACACACAGACGTGGGATTCAAGATCGAGATAACAGAACAACCCAAGATTAATTATATATTTTAATCGGCCGAAGCCACACTAGAAACTACAATATATACAATAGGAGATCTACAGAATATACATAGGTCAGAGTACAGTTACAATCAAAGCATGGTTTACAAACAGGCATACACAGTTCCAGCAGTTACCTTGTGCGTCTGGCCACAGGGGGGCGCCGTGGACCAGGTTTCCAGGATCTCCCTCACAGGTCTTCCCTGACCAGACCCCCGAGCAAAAGAACACTGAGAAATGGCCGAAGTAGGGTTATCAACCTGGGCAAATCCAGGTCCCCTCCTACCTTAGTGACCTCACAGGGAAGCACTGCCACTCCCCCTGCATTGAGTCAGAGTAATATCCCAGAAGGGGCTATTACCTGCAACTCCGGACTGGGAGGTCCGATCGGGATGGTTCTGGTGCCATCAGATCCGCCCGGGTCCCCTCTGCATTTTGAGTCCAAGCACGACTCATTTACCGGACTCCTACTAGCAGTTCTCTATATCTCGCCACCCCAGGGTGCCACATAGACGTCGAAGATATGCACAGATTCGGCTTGAAGTCCCGATTCTAACGATGTAGGAGGTGTATGGCTGAGACGCACGGTAATATCATAACTGGGTATGATATCACGGAGCCAGCAGTATGCTCTCCTGCGGGGACTAGCTACTTTTGGTTTTGCTAGGTCCCTGCCCACTCTCTTTGATGAGTGGACACAACTCCCAGGGGGTCTTCCTCTCTCTCTTTGTTTTAGAGGCCTGAGAGAACAAGCAATCTCCATATCAGAGGAGATGGCTGTTGGAGGTGTAAGTGGGACTTCACACCTTTCCAGATGCTGGCATCTGAGAAGTACCTCAGTGTGTGAAGGGACAAGGGAGGGGGGTTGCCCTCAGGGGAGTGATGAGAGAAATGATGACTGGACATCATCATTCCTCTTAATATCCCAGGATTTCCCTCACACCTCCCCCCTTTTGAGGGCGCTAGGGGGCAGCACACTCCGGTGTTCCCCTGTGCGCCCGTCCGCGACCTCTCCTTGTCGGGACAGCCCGTCTGCGTTACCGTGGTCACGGCCCCTTTTGTGGCGAATGGTGAAGTGGTATTGCTGGAGCGCAAGGCTCCATCGCAACAACCTCCCATTTGTCCCAGAGGCGGTGTGTAACCAGCTGAGGGGATTGTGGTCTGTCTCCACGATGAAGTGGCGCCCGTATAGATAGGGTTGCAGACGCTGCAGGGCCCACACTATGGCCAGGCATTCCTTTTCCATCGTGGAATAGGCCACCTCCCTCGGTAACAGCTTCCTGCTCAGGTACAAGACTGGGTGCTCTTGGCTCGCAGAGTCCACCTGGCTGAGCACCGCACCGAGGCCGAAGTCACTGGCATCGGTCTGTACTACAAACGGCCGCGTGAAGTCGGCTGCCTGTAGCACGGGCGGGCTGGACAGGGCGTCCTTTAGGGCCCGGAAGGCTGTCTCACAGTCCATTGTCCAATCGACTGCAGAGGGCAGCTTCTTCTTGGTGAGGTCCGTCAAGGGCTTTGCCAGGCTACTTTAGCGTGGAACAAACCTCCTATAGTACCCGGCGGTCCCCAAGAAGGACATCACCTGCTTCTTGGTCCTGGGGGTGGGCCAGGATGCGATGGCCTCCACTTTCTCAGGCTCGGGCTTCAGTGTTCTCCCGCCTACCCGGTGACCGAGGTACTGGACCTCGCTCATGGCCAGCTGACACTTTCCCGGCTTGATGGTCAAACCTGCCTGGTGGATCCGCCTGAGCACCTGTGCTAGATGCTCTAGGTGGTCCTCCCAGGTGGGACTGAAGACGGCAATGTCATCCAGGTACGCGGCCGCGTACCCTTTAAGTCCCGTGAGCAGGGTGTTGACCATCCGCTGGAAAGTGGCAGGGGCATTCCTCATCCCAAATGGCATCACCGTGGACTCGTACAGTCCAAATGGGGTAATAAAGGCAGAGCATTCCCTGGCCTTGCGAGTCAGGGGGATCTGCCAATATCCCCGGCTCAGATCCATGATGGTCAGATACTGAGCCCCGGCCAACTGATCGAGCAGGTCATCGATGCGTGGCATTGGGTACGCATCGGCGACCGTGACAGCATTGAGCCCCCTGTAGTCCACGCAGAACCGAGTGGTTCGGTCCTTTTTAGGGACGAGGACTACAGGCGAGGCCCAAGCGCTGTTGGATGCCTGGATCACCCCCAGCTTCAGCATCTCATCAATCTCCTGGCGCATGTGTCGCTGCACCTCCAGGGAGACCCGATATGCTGAACGCCGGATCGGGGGATGATCCCCAGTGTCCACGTGATGGACAGCCAAGTCAGTCTTTCCGGGCTGGTTGGTAAACAACCCCCGGAAGGGGTGTAGGGTGGCCCACAGCTGGGACCGTTGGTCCTCCAAGAGCTGGTGGCCAACCTCCACATCCTCAATGGATCCGCCTGCCCTAACCTGGGCTAGCATATCCAAGAGGGTTTCCGCTTCTCCCTCCTCGGGCAGGTTGCACACGGGGAGCGCACACGCCTCCCGCTCATGATGTGCCTTCATCATGTTCACATGGAAGGGCTTCCGCCTTCCACGGGCAGGGTCCAGGGTGACCAGGTACGTTACAGGGTTGAGCTGCTGGTACACGAGGTATGGGCCTTCCCAGGCTGCCTGAAGCTTGTCCTGTGGTACGGGGACCAGTACCCACACCTTTTGACCCACTTGGTAGATCCTCTCACAAGCGTTCTGGTCGTACCAATGCTTCTGATCGGCCTGGGCTTGAGCCATATTGTCATGTACCAGCTGCGTCAAGGCCTGCATTTTGTCCCGGAAGCGCATGACATACTCGATAACCGACACTCCAGGGGTGGCCAAATCCCCTTCCCAAGCCTCTTTCACCAGAGCCAGGGGGCCCCGCACACGTCGCCCGTACAGGAGCTCAAACGGTGAGAATCCTGTTGAGGCCTATGGAACCTCCCGGTAAGCAAATAACAGGTGTGGGAGAAACCGCTCCCAGTCACACCCGTGGGAGTCGACCAACATCTTAAGCATCTGCTTTAAGGTGCCATTGAACCGCTCGCACAGGCCATTAGTCTGTGGATGGTACGGGCTGGCCACCAGATGTCGCACCTGGACTTGCTTACAGAGGGCCTCCATCAGCTGGGACATGAATTGGGTCCCCCGGTCAGTGAGCATTTCCTGGGGAAAACCCACTCGGGAGAAAATCTCCAGCAATGCGGTGGCCACCTTATCAGCCCGAATGGACGACAAGGCCACTGCTTCAGGGTACCGGATGGCATAGTCCACTACCGTCAGTATGAAGCGTTTCCCGGAGCTGCTGGGGATGGCCAGCGGGCCGACTAGATCCACAGCCACCCTCCTGAAAGGCTCATCTATGATGGGCAGAGATACCAGTGGGGCTTTGGGGTGTGGCCCCGCCTTCCCCACTCTCTGACAGGTTTCACACGAACGGCAGTAGGCAGCCACATCGGCCCCCATTTTTGGCCAGTAGAAATGCTGGTTTAACCTGGCCTTGGTCTTAGCGATCCCTAGGTGTCCAGCCATCGGAATCTCATGTGCGATCCGCAACAACTCCGTCCGGAACGGATAGGGTACCACCAACTGTCGGTCCCTGGGCCACGCCTCCGGTGAACCCTGCTGGACCGTGACCCGGTACAGCCGTCCTTGGTCCCAGACCACTCGCTCCGGGTCCGAGGGAGGCTGTGCCGCCTGCTCCTTTAGAGCTTTCAGGCTGTCGTCAGCTTCTAACTCTGCCTGAAACCCGTGACTAGATGTGGCCAGAATCGACGAGACTGTCACATCTTCGGTCAGTACCCCGGCACCTGTGTCCTGGCCTCCGCCTGACTCGGCTGCCACTTGGTCAGAAGGGGAAGAGCCATCGGACCTCCGGGAGGCCCCTTGGGTTCCAGCACTCCCACTGCGGGTGACAGTGGCCACAGCCGCTGCGACCGTGGGTCGTGCCTGCTCCTCCTCCGTTCCTGACCAAGTCGCTGATTCAGGCAGACCTACCTTGCTCCCTGACACCCCGGTTGTGGGGGAACCCTGCACCGAGATCTTACCTGGGAGCACTTCCGCTCCTGGACCGGCCCCAATCTCACCTGCCTGTTCCCCCCCTGCAGCAACAGAACCCTGCTGTGAAATCTCTGGGGACCCCACATTTGCTGTGGTAGCCCCCACCCCACACACTGGTCCTCCCCCTGCAGCACCCTGCTCTCTGCTTATCCCTGCAGAGGGCAACAGATCCCAGCTCACTGGCTGATCACTTGTAGAGGCATTGTCACACCTTTCTCTGACCCCCTCCCCTCCTGTCACAGCTGCAGCTGTGTCTGTGCAAGCAGAAAAATCAGAGTTCACTCCCCCCTCCCTTACATCATTCATAGATAACACATTAACATTGTCCGGAGGCATGTCAGTACTGGCTGAAGGTTCAGCCCTTGGGGGGGGCCCAAACTGGGAGGTTATCTGCCCCAAATCTGTCCCAAGTAGCACGTTTGCGGGGATCCGATCAGTTACCCCCACCTCCCTCACCCCTCGTCCTGCGCCCCAGTCCAAATAAATGCCAGCAACAGGCAGCGCCGGGTCAATGCCTCCTATCCCGGAGACAGCGAGGGTTTTTCCAGGTACCAAGTCTTGGGGGGACACCATCTCAGGCCGCACCAGAGTCACCTCCGAGGCGCTGTCTCGCAGTCCTATGGTCACAGACCGGCCGACGGTGACAGGTTGGAAGCTGTCCAGGGACCTACCACCACCCCCACCCACACAATACACCTTGGGCGGCCCTTGGGACGGGGACGGGGCCGGGGCCTTGGGACGCTGAGGGCACATGGCCTTGAAGTGTCCAGGTTGGTTGCACTGGTGGCACCGTCTTGGTTCTGCCACGGGCCTGGAGAGGGGAGTTGAGGGGGACACCCCCTGCGGTCTAGGGGCAGGTGGGGCAGTCGCAGAATTCATCTTACCCCCTCTCCAGGTGCTGCTGGTGGCCGCTCTCCTGGCCTCAGGGGCCCGGTTGTTGGTGTAGTCATCGGCCAGGGCAGCTGTAGCCGTGGACCCCTTTGGCTTCTGGTCTCGGATGAACTGGCGGAGATCCTCAGGGCAGTTCCACAAGAGTTGCTCCGTGATGACCAAGTCCAGGATCTCTGGTCCAGTGGAAAGCTGCAGGCCTTGGGTCCAGTGGTCGGCAGCTCGGGCAAGGGCCCGCCGGTGGTCAGCCCAGGAGTCCTTTGGTCCCTTCTGCAGGGTCCGGAACTTCTTGCGGTAGGACTCCGGAGTGAGGTTGTACTGTTGGATCAGGGCCCGCTTGATGGTGTCGTAGCCCTGATCTGCCTCAGTAGGCAAGTCCCCAAGGATTTCCAGGGGCTTACCCCTTAAACGGGGGGTCAGGTATTTGGCCCACTGATCCTTGTCCAGATGGTGCTGCAAGCAAGTCCGTTCAAAAGCAGTCAGGAAAGAGTCCAAGTCTCCATCCTTCTCCAGCACTGGGAAGTCCTCAACACGGACCTTTGGAAGTTTGGTGTCTTGAAGGTCACGGGTGGCTGATGAGGGCTGGAGCTGAGCTAGCTGCAGCTGGTGGTCACGCTCTGCCTGTTGCTGTCGCTCTTCACGTGCTGCTTGCCGCTCCGCAGCCTCACGCGCTGCTTGCCGCTCCTCAGCCTCACGCGCTGCTTGCCGCTCCGCAGCCTCAGCGTCACGCGCTGCCTGTCGCTCACGCTCGGCCATGAGTATCTCGTAGGTATCCCGGTCTCCAGCCATAAGCCTGGCCAAGGCAGCTTGAAGGAGGGCCTCTGCACCTCTCAGGCCGGAGGGATTGGCAAGTGGTGATCTGCGGCACGCTGCAGAGCCAGGTGATTCACTGTCCATTTCAGAGCGGAGGACTGGCATCTGGCTCGTTGAGGACCCTTGGGTGTGCTCCTCCTCATTTTGTCCAGCAGTGCCAGGTTGTGCGATGTCCTCTGCAGAGCTGTTCTCTGGCGTCGGGCTCTTGGAGGGCTCGTGGACAACCTCCTCATCGTCTCTGGCCTGAGCATCGGCCATTCCTTTGGCTTTGCTCCTGGTGCTCTCAGCCATTGTTGTAGACTTTGGTCACTGACACAGAACTGACACCTGATGCACCCACACACCTTACAGTACCTGCACTCTGACACTCTAGTGTTGGTCTGGTCTGAAGACC
The DNA here is from genome assembly GCF_048569485.1 of Anomaloglossus baeobatrachus. Classification (NCBI taxonomy): domain Eukaryota; kingdom Metazoa; phylum Chordata; class Amphibia; order Anura; family Aromobatidae; genus Anomaloglossus; species Anomaloglossus baeobatrachus. The sequence continues at coordinate 434,854,649 of NC_134358.1, forward strand.
CCAGCAGCCACAGCTGCTGCAGGCAGTCTTTAGTGTCTGGGAGTATGGGTCTCACACTCACACACACTATTATCTCGATCCCACCGCTTGCCACCAATATGTCACGAACCACAAGGGAGGGTCACTCAGAAATCTCCCGTGTTGGCCACCAATGTCATGATCGGGGGGTAACAAGTGGGGGTCACCCCTCCTTTATACCTCCCGACCGACAGACAGAGCACGTGACGCGCTCTCTAGCGCCCCTCTTATAGTCAGGCCAATTATGGAATTTCCCGACAATAAGCAAGGAGGCCGCTATACTACTTATGCCGATTATTGAAGGGTCCCCGGTGAGAGTAGGGTATATATTCCCCCGACCTCCGCGGGCGGAATATATAAAATCTCCCCGAATCTCACTGGCCTCCCCACAATACTCCTTGGCACAACTCGCTGCCACCAACCGCTTCACGGTAACTATTAGCCGAACACACAGACGTGGGATTCAAGATCGAGATAACAGAACAACCCAAGATTAATTATATATTTTAATCGGCCAAAGCCACACTAGAAACTACAATATATACAATAGGAGATCTACAGAATATACATAGGTCAGAGTACAGTTACAATCAAAGCATGGTTTACAAACAGGCATACACAGTTCCAGCAGTTACCTTGTGCGTCTGGCCACAGGGGGGCGCCGTGGACCAGGTTTCCAGGATCTCCCTCACAGGTCTTCCCTGACCAGACCCCCGAGCAAAAGAACACTGAGAAATGGCCGAAGTAGGGTTATCAACCTGGGCAAATCCAGGTCCCCTCCTACCTTAGTGACCTCACAGGGAAGCACTGCCACTCCCCCTGCATTGAGTCAGAGTAATATCCCAGAAGGGGCTATTACCTGCAACTCCGGACTGGGAGGTCCAATCGGGATGGTTCTGGTGCCATCAGATCCGCCCGGGTCCCCTCTGCATTTTGAGTCCAAGCACGACTCATTTACCGGACTCCTACTAGCAGTTCTCTATATCTCGCCACCCCAGGGTGCCACATAGACGTCGAAGATATGCACAGATTCGGCTTGAAGTCCCGATTCTAACGATGTAGGAGGTGTATGGCTGAGACGCACGGTAATATCATAACTGGGTATGATATCACGGAGCCAGCAGTATGCTCTCCTGCGGTGACTAGCTACTTTTGGTTTTGCTAGGTCCCTGCCCACTCTCTTTGATGAGTGGACACAACTCCCAGGGGGTCTTCCTCTCTCTCTTTGTTTTAGAGGCCTGAGAGAACAAGCAATCTCCATATCAGAGGAGATGGCTGTTGGAGGTGTAAGTGGGACTTCACACCTTTCCAGATGCTGGCATCTGAGAAGTACCTCAGTGTGTGAAGGGACAAGGGAGGGGGGTTGCCCTCAGGGGGGTGATGAGAGAAATGATGACTGGACATCATCATTCCTCTTAATATCCCAGGATTTCCCTCACAAGGAGTAAACAGTGAAGTGGTAAAGGAGGACAGTAAGAGTGGCGACAGAAAGTGACAGTTAAGCAAGCCTGAAGTTGGTCCGGGTGTGTGCCCCGGACTGAGACAGCAAGGTCAGCAGACGGCGGTGATAGTCTGCAGGGGGACTGTTTGGAGGTTGCTGGAAGGACCGCGGACGGGTGGTGACCCGGCGGTACTGGAGCAGTATACGAAGAACAGTCAGCACCAGGGCAGGGGCCTTTCGGATCCCGGCAAGGCTAGGAGTCGCCATAATTTGCCAAATCCGTCAGTGAAGGGGACCTCTGTCTCCTAACAACCAAGTCCCGATTGAAGGCAACAGCCCAACCGTGAAGGGGAGACACCGCCACCGCCAGGGCACCAGTTTCCCAGGGCCAGCGCCTGCGGTCAAAGTAGGGCTCCTTCGGCCCAGATTGAAGCCGAGGAGTGGGTAACCGGTGGGGACCCATCGCTACCAAGAGACTTTACATAGGTGCAGGGAAGAGACCGTCACCGCTAACTGCAGGGAACCGCAGCACCGTCACCGTCCGAGGGACCCGTCCAACCAGCCGTTTGTTTACCGAGAACTGTGTCGTGTTTACTGGCTGAGTACCTCCGTGCCGTGCGGCACAGTGCTGCCCCTGCGCCCCTGCACCTCCACAGGCCCCCTACTCGCCTGTCCACCATACCAACCCCATCACTGGGCCCGGGAGTACCAAGACCCCTACCCACGGAGGGGCAAATCAACAACTGGCTGCTCAACACCATCACTCCCGGGCTCCCCAGACAGAGCAGCGGTGGTGTCCACTTAATCACCACAACCGTGGGTGGCGTCACGGACAATAAACTATCCCAAAACCCAATCCCCTTTCACTCACGGGCGAGGAGTGCCGCTCGAGTCCCCGGGATCCGGCCCATCGCTCGAGCCACCGAGCAGCAGCAGGCCGCAGCAGCCACGGCAGCCGGACCCAAGCAGAGGGAGAGCACGGCGTCCCCTCCTCCGCCCGCGACAATTCAGCTTGCATTTGCGATTTTTTTCTCAGTCCAAATCGGACTGAGAAAAAAATCGCAGCATGCTGCTTTTTTGAGAGTTTCTACTGCGAGTCTCTCCAATGCAAGTCTATGGGAGCGTGTAAATAATCGGATGTCACAGGACGGCACTCACACCATCCTAGTGACATGCGATTTTCTAAATACATTTCTCGCATGTTTCCTAAAACACTGGAAACGAGTGATGTCTCACAATGTCTGTCAATCACTATTCTCTGTCAGTCGGTCTCTCCCTCTCAGTCTCTATTCTCTCTCTGTCGGTCCGTCACTATCTCTGTCCCTCTCTCACAGTCTGTCTGTCATTTTCCCATCCTCTCTCATACTCACCGTTCCCCGATCCCCGGCGCGGCACTGCACGGCATTCGCACTGCTGCGGCGGCTTTTACTATTTTGAAAAAGCCGGCCGCTCATTAAACAATCTCGTATTCCCTGCTTTCCCCGCCCACCAGCGCCTATGATTGGTTGCAGTGAGACACGCCCCCACGCTGAGTGACAGGTGTCTCACTGCACCCAATCACAGCAGCCGGTGGGCGTGTCTATACTGTGCAGTGAAATAAATAATTAAATAATTTAAAAAACCGGCGTGCGGTCCCCCCCAATTTTAATACCAGCCAGATGGCTGAAGGCTGGTATTCTCAGGATGGGGAGCTCCACGTTATGGGGAGCCCCCCAGCCTAACAATATCAGTCAGCAGCCGCCCAGAATTGCCGCATACATTAGATGCGACAGTTCTGGGACTGTACCCGGCTCTTCCCGACTCCAGTGAGGATGTGACAAAAGTATAACCTGTAATGTGTGATTAATGTGTTAACTGTGCAGTAAAAAGCATAGGAATGTTTGCCAGAGAGGTAGTAAAGTAAGAGAAGATTTTAGTATATACAGTGTAATTGATACCTCCTGGTTGCCAAGTAAATGAGAGCCAGGATGGGAGGACTGTCAGAGAGCAGAGTGTTGACTAGTAAAACATGCCAGAAAAAGAGTTAAGGCCGCTTTACACACTGCGATATCAGTACCGATATCGCCAGCGTGCGAACCCGCCCTATCGGTTGTGCGACACGGGCCAATCGCTGCCCGTGTCGCACAACATCGCCCGGACCCATCACACGGACTTACCTTCCCTGCGACGTCGCTGTGACCGGCGAATCACCTCCTTTCTAAGGGGGCGGTTCGTTCAGCATCACAGCGACGTTACAGCAGCTTCACTGAACCACCGCCAATGGAAGCGGAGGGGCGGAGATGAGCGGGACTTATCATCCCGCCCACCTCCTTCCTTCCGCATTGTGGCCGCGACGGAGGTAAGGTGAGGTTCCTCGTTCCTGCGGTGTCACACGGAGCGATGTGTGCTGCCGCAGGAACGAGGAACAACTTCGTTACTGCTCCAGTAGCGATATTTGAGAATGGACCCCCATGTCACCGATGAGCGATTTTGCACATTTTTGCGACAATGCAAAATCGCTCATAGGTGTCACACGCAACGGCATCGCTAAAGCGACCGGATGTGCGTCGCAAAATCCGTGACCCCAACGAGATCACTTGAGCGATGTCGTAGTGCGTAAAGCTCGCTTTAGTTCTGCAAAAGGGTTCCAGGTATGCGGAAAGGCTTGGTAACTTGGCCCCATCAGGGAACCGGGAGGAATCCTCCATTGTGTTGTGAGGCTACAGCTCACCTCGTGATAGGCATAGTTTAGCCGTCTGAGGCATCAAACATAAAGCCACTGAGAGAGGAAACTCAGAAAAGTAGAAGTTTTGACTTGGCTGTTGGTAGACTAATACGCAGGGTGAGGGCTAGATAGAAAAGTACCCAAAAGAATAGAGGCAGCAAAACAGGATTGAAATGACCATGTATATCAAGAAAGGTTAAAGAACGAAGAAATCAGTTGTTGTTGTTTTGTAAACAGACTCTCTCTGTGGTGTGTTGTCCTGTCACGTCTACGACGGTGACCGGCTGTGGAAAGGTGGATGAACCCCTGAAGACTAAAGTATGTGTTACACCCCCTGGACAGGGAAGAACACAAACACAGGTACAGTCTAGTGCAGTAGAGTGGAGCCCTACTGGCCATCCGTTGGCTCCCCTCTACATGTGGCGCTGCGATCAGTGTCGATTCTCGCACAATCTGTAAAGATGGACTGCAGGGAAGATGCCTGAGAAAAAAAAGTTACACAACAATGAAAAAAAGTGACAAGACATGGCCGGGACCGGAACGTGTGCTACGCCCATCATGGATGTACCTGAAGAAAAATAGCGCAAAACACTGTCCGGTACGCTCGGAAGCAGAGGATTAAGAAATAGCTTGCGTGCAATGGAATCCGCCCTTGACAAGTTTACCAGGGGGTGAGGAAAAGAGCACGAAATACTGCAATGCGTGTTTGAAAGCTGGGGATTAAGAAACGCCCCATGATTAGAGGTGCCGGACTCTGGCCTGTGTACCCAAGTGAGAGAATCTGCCCTTCCTGAGATGCTGATGGAGAATTGGCGGCAGCCCTGAAGAAATGGGAGGAGTAACCAGAAGAGGCCCCACCCTAAAGGGTAGTCCAAAAGATGGAGACTCCCTAAACTTTGTCAACTGGTGTCATTACAATCTCTGAAGTGGTGCAGAATGCAAAGAGATTTTCTGGAAGACTCTTTCCTAGCAGAAGTTGGCTGATAGCATTGGCTGCAGGCCCGCAGTCGCTGTAGTCAACGCGGTTGGCAAGAGTAGTTGGCTCAGATGACTGCTGAGGCTAAAAAGCGGCAGCTCTGGAAGCAGGGCCTGGTGCCCGGAGATTCATGAAGCAAGATGGCCGCTGCAATGGATGAGATCCTGCACCACCAAGCGACCGCAGTTATGACTCCGTGAGCACCCGTGAGTATTGGGGAGAGAGTCCGTTAATTGAGAGAGGCCTAGGTTCAAGCCCAGCTGGCTCTGCCAGGAGGTGGTACCATTGGTGGCCACGTGACCCATGGCGTAAACCATCACTTCAACCATATTCGGGGCTACGGGTTCATCTGAGAAGACGGGACTGGGGAGAAAGTGTATGTGAATGCCAGCTCAATGTGTGAGGGTCCCATTCTTACCTGAGTGACTGAGTCTGTGGGGAACTTTTCCAATTCTGGCAGTGAGGGTCAACTGGGAAAACAGCCTATGTAGGGGCTTTTTTGAAAATTGTTGATCTGTGGGTGAACTCTAACAATTTTAGCTGTGTGGATCAACTGGGAAATTAGGCTCTGTAGGGGTCTTTTTGAAAATTGTTGCTCTGTTGGCTAACTCTAACAATCTTGGCTGTGTGGGTTATTTGGGATAACAAGCTCGAAAAGGGTAATTTTTTTAATTGTTGCTCTGTGGGGGGAACTCGTCTAATCCTGGTTGTGTGGGTCAACTCTGAAAACAGATTATGTAGGGGCCTTTTTGAAAATTATTACTCTGTGGCGGAAATCTAACATTCATGGCTGTGTGGTCAACTCTGAAAACAGGTCATGTCGAGGCTTTTTTGAAAATTGGTACTGTGTGGGGGTACTCTAACATTCTTGTGGCAGTGTGTGCCAACTGGGAAAACAGGCTTTGTATAGGTAATTTTCAAAATTGTTGCTCTGTGGGGGAACTCTAAAGGCTACTTTACACACTGCGATATCGGTCTCGATATCGCTAGTTTGGGTACCCGCCCCCATCTGTTGCATGACACGGGCAAATCGCTGCCCGTGTCGCATAACAGCCGTCACACTCGTCACACATACATACCTGTCCGGCGACGTCGCTGTGACGGGCGAACCGCCTCCTTTCTAAGGGGGTGGTCCGTGTGGCGTCACAGCGACGTCACTGAACCGCCACCCAATAGCAGCGGAGGGGCGGAGCTGAGCGGGACGTAACATCCCGCCCACCCCCTTCCTTCCTCATAGCGGCCGGGAGGCAGGTAAGGGGAGCTTCCTCGTTCCTGCGGCGTCACACGCAGCGATGTGTGCTGCCGCAGGAACGAGGAACAACCTCGTTACTGCTGCAGTAACGAGATTTGAGAATGGACCCCCGTGTCGCCGATTAGCGATTTTGCACGTTTTTGCAACGATGCAAAATCGCTTATCGGTGTCACACGCAACGGCATCGCTAATGCGGCCGGATGTGCGTCACGAATTCCGTGACCCCAACGACTCCGCATTAGCGATGTCGCAGCGTGTAAAGCCCGCTTAACAGTTTTGGCAGTATGGGACAACACTGAAAACAAGCTAGGGACACTCTTGAAATTGTTTCTCTGTGGGAAAACTCTTCCAATTTTGGCTGTGTGGGTGAACGCTGAAAAAAATGATCTGTTGGTGCATTTTTAAAAATTCTATCTCTGTAGGGGAACTCTGCCAATTGTGGCTATGTTGGTCAAGTGTGAAAACAAGTTCTGCAAAGGCCTTTTTGAAAATAGTTGGTCTGTGGGGAACTCTGTAAATTTTTGCTTACCCCTTACTATAATCATTTTACAGCCATTTTACAGCACATAACTTCGGGTGTCCACTGAATAGTATGGGGCTTGGGGTTCGGGATTAAGTCCAGGTCAAGTGCGAGGACCAAACCAAAGTTTTAACTAAAGTCAGACTAAAGCGTAATCCAGAGAACCCGAACATCCACATGTCCGGTGATCCCTATTCTTTATATTTATCATAATTTTTTTCATATATCAATATTATTATATATATTTATTTTTTTATATTTATTGTTCTCACATATTTAATTTATTAATAAATACTTTCCCATGAACATTGACATCGTATTTACATGATCAGCTTCTTGTTCTGTTACGTTATATCTACTTCAATACCCTTTACAGCTAATAGTTTCTTTCTCATGATCAAGATACTTCGTCGCCATCTTGTGGTTGTAAAACATTATTATATAAGTCTACCATACATACTACGGTATATAGGAATCTTCTAAGCATATTGAAACTATAAGATCTACAACTACTTTCTTATGGGGATGTATGCTGTTTGCTCGGTGGTTTATAAGCTTGGGCAAGAGCAAAAAATTGACTTATGGTTTTGTAGGTCTTAAGGTTAATCACTGTATTTAAGGTGAATGAGTTGTCAGTACGTATGCGCACACTCCACCATTTTTTCGAGGCATACTGCATATAATATGCTTTTAATAAAGAACTAGTGCACATGCAAGTGTTTGGCAATCAGTGTGTGTGTGCCACATCCGCCATATTGTTGTAGACGTTTATACATGCGCTCTAGGCAGTAACCAATATACGTCTCTAATTCATGAGTGCGCAAGCATAGCACAAACGCCAGTATCACCTCCTGTATTTGTACCGCCCCGGGCTCGACCGAGACCAAGTCGCTCGGATCCGGGCCTGCTGGTGGGTGGCTCGAGCGTCTCCGGACCCGGGGGCCCCGTGGTCCACTTCGATCTGAAAGGGGCTGGTGGTTTAGGGGACGTAGGTGTACGGCTGGAGCCGTGTTAGAGTTCGTGACTCCACACACGGGTTGTGGTGAAGGTGGACACCACCACTGGTATTGTGGGACACCCAGGGGAGATTTTATGCGGCAAGATGTTAACCCCTCCGTGGGCAAGGATGGTGGCCCCGGGACCCGTTGGGAGTTATTTGGCTGGGCGGTGCAGGGAGGTGCACAGCCGGAGGACACTGTTGTACTCATGATTAGAAACACACACAAGTCTCTGGTAAACCAAGTTGATGGTGGTCGGAGACCGCAGCCGGCTGCGTCTGGTCCCCTACCCGGTTGGTGGTCTCTGCCTTTCTCCTGCACCGTGTAGTGTAGCTGTGGACTGACTGCGCTTCAGCGACGGGAGTCCGCTCCCTGGCTTTGTGAATGTTGGTAGAGCCCTTTTGCCCACAGACGCTGGCCCGTGGGATCTCTCTGCCTGTGCGGTGGCTTTCTATCCCCCTCGTTGTGCTGTTGTCTTCAGTCGGGACTTTGGGTGGGAAAGGACCTATAGTCCAGACCGCAATCAGTTAATTAACTCGGTGCAGTGGCTTCTGGACCTCGTTTCAGGGTCTGAGTACCCCCCTTTGTGCTCCGGTTTCCGAGTCGGTTCCCTGGGTTGGTACCGGCGGGCCACTACCCTGTCCCGGTCCACCATGGTTCCACTGAGCCGTCTTCCCGGCTCCTGCAGGCTGAGGCCACCTGTTGTGAATGTTAGTTATGTCTTGGCTGCTGGGAGGCTCCCTCTGGTGGCCAGGAAGGGTTTGGATAGAGACCAGGTGTGTTTTGCAGTGGGTGTTTCCTTTCCTAACTCTCTGCTTATTTAAGTCCTGGTCTGATTGCAGGCTGTTGCCAGATGTCAGTTGTTCTTTGTATCTCTAGCCTGCTTAATCCTGCTCTACATCACATCCACTCCAGATAAGTTCTTGCTCTTTATTTGTTGCCTGGTTCTTTTGCTTATCTGGGTTTGTCATTTGTTGTGGTTGGTTTCAGTTTATTTCCTTCCAGGGATTTCCCCCCTCAGTGGATTGTTGAGGAACTCCCTGCAGTTCTGTGTGGAGTGTAGCTCCTTTGGGTCCATGTGTTTATGGCTTGTTGAATTTGTTATAATTCTTGTTTTCTGTTCATTGGTATGACGAGGGCACCTGGTATAGGACGAAGTTCAGATCAAGCGATGTGAGGGCCTTTTTGTACTATCAGGAAGTTGGTATTTTGCAGGGTTTTTCTCTGGCTACCATTAGTCCCTTTCCTGTCCTTTCCTATTTTAGTCAGCGGGGGCCTCACCTTTGGCTAATCCTGTCATCTATCTGTGTATTGTGTTTTTTCTATATCACCGCAGTCTTTGAATGTGGGGGGCTTGCTATTCTTGTCTATTTTCTGAGGCAGAGAGTTATTCATCTTTCCTTCCTTTAGGATAGTTAGTTCTCCGGCTGGGTTCGCGGTGCACAGGATGTTAGTTCACCCCTCGGCTACTTCAAGTTGTGTTGGTTAGTAAGGGGATGGCGGCCAGATTAGTTGCCAATGCTCTTGTCACCTTTTTGCCAATGATTTGTGGTGATCTTCCATGGTTCCGGATCATAACAGTACATCCGGCCAAACAAATTTAAAGGGTACTCTTAAGAAGGAAAAAAAAAAAAAAAAAAAAAAAGCTGCTGAGAAAATTTATTTATTTTTTTTTTTTGGTGTTTTTCCTCTTCTTCTTTGGGTTCTGTGGAAGATTTCTTTTGTCTAGCATGGATGAATTGGGTGAGCGTGTTGCTCATCTTGATGCTAAGGTTCGTCGTATAGAGTCTTATCTTGCACAGACTCCCCTTGCAGAGCCTAAGATTCCTGTTCCTGAATTTTTTTCGGGAGATAGGTCGAGATTTTTGAGCTTCAAAAATAATTGTAAATTATTTTTTGACCTGCACTCTAAGTCCTCAGGGAATCCCGTACAGCAGGTTAAGATTGTCATCTCCTTGCTGCGTGGTGACCCTCAGGACTGGGCCTTCTCTTTAGCGTCTGATGATCCGATTCTCAATGATGTGGACTCCTTTTTTCAGGCCTTGGGATTATTATATGACGAACCCAATATTGTGGACCAAGCAGAAAAGGTCTTGTTGTCCTTAACTCAGGGTTTGGATTCTGCAGAAACGTTTTGTCAGAAATTTCGTAAGTGGGCGGTCCTTACCAAATGGAATGATGATGCGCTTGCGGCTCTTTTTCGCAAGGGTATTGCGGATGCTGTGAAGGATGTAATGGTAAGATTTCCCGTCCCTTCTGGTCTTGATGCCTCTATGACCTTGGCCATTCAGATTGATAGGCGTTTATGTAAGCGCAGGAAGATACCTGCTGGTTTTGTGCCTGTGGAACAGCCTTTGGAGCCTATGGAGTGTGATAGGGTCCTTTCTAATGCTAGTCGGCAGGGGTTCAGATGGAAAAATAGACTGTGCTTCTATTGTGGAGACGCTTCTCATAACATCTCTGTCTGCCCTAAACGTGAAAGGAGATTGGCTACTTCTGTTACTGTGGGTTCTTTGCAACCAAAGTTTCTTTTGTCTGTCACATTGATTTGCTCATTGTCTTCCTTTTCTGCATTTACCTTTGTGGACTCAGGGGCAGCGCTCAATTTGATGGATTTTGGGTTTGCTAGGCATTGTGGTTTTCCCATGGTTCCTTTGCAAACTCCTATTCCTTTAAGGGGCATTGATGCTACCCCTTTGGCAGAACATAAACCCCAATTTTGGACCCAGGTGCCTATGAGAGTTGCACCAGCGCATCAGGAAACTTGTACATTTTTAGTATTGCATAATCTACAGGATACCTTGGTACTAGGATTTCCGTGGTTGCAGACCCATAATCCGGTTCTTGACTGGAGATCCTTGTCGGTAGCTAGTTGGGGTTCTCAAGGTTTGCATCAGGACCTTTCCGTGTCGTCCACGTCTGCTCAGGCAGTTGATGTTCCGGCTTTCTTGTCTGATTTCCGTGATGTATTTAATGACCAGGAATCTGATTCTCTGCCCCCCCCCGCGCCCACCTCTGTCCTTCCACATAGCCGACAGGAGCCGCGGTGACGCAGGTAGGAGATGTTCCTCGCTCCTGCGACTTCACACATAGCGAACAACATCGGACCATCGCGTCAGCGTAATTATGGAATTCTCCGATGCTACACCGATGATACGATTATGACGCTTTTGTGGTCGTTAATCGTATCATCTAGGATTTACACACTACGATGTCGAGAGCGACGCAGGAAGTGCGTCACTTTTGACATGACCCCACCGACATCGCACCTGCGATGTCGTAGTGTGCAAAGCCCGCCTTAGTCTTTGCTGATGACAGGAAACTATGTAGGATATTAAAAACTGACCCTGATAGTACAATATTACAAAAAGATCTCGATAAGATGTCATAATGGGCAGATACTTGGCAAATGAGATTTAATGTTGATAAATGTGAAGTAATGCACCTAGGACGGAGTAATCCTATAACTGCGTATACATTAAATGGAAGTAAACTACAGAACAGGAGAAGAACTTGGGTATTCTCATTACAAATAAGCTGAGTAACAGCACTCAATGTCAAGCAGCAGCTGCTAAAGCAAACAAGATTTTAGGGTGTATAAAAAGAAAGATTAGATCCCGTGATCCCAACGTATTGTTACCCCTCTATAAATCACTTGTAAGGCCACATCTGGAATATGGGATCCAGTTTTGGGCTCCATATTTTAAAAAGGACATTCAGAAGTTAGAGTCAGTTCAAAAGCGGCTAACTAGACTACTACAAGGAATGGAGGCCTCCCATATGATGACAGGTTGAAAAGGTTAGATATGTTTAGCTTAGAAAAAAGACGTCTCAGAGGAAATCTCATTTATATGTATAAATACATGTGTGGTCAATATAAACGACTGGCACATGACTTAGTTCTTCCAAAGACAATACTAAGGACCAGGGGGCACTCACTGCGAGTGGAAGAAAAGCGATTCCGACAGCTAAATAGGAAAGGGTTCTTTACAGTTAGAGCAGTCAGACTGTGGAATGCCCTACCACAAGAGGTAGTAGTGGCAGATACTATAACAGCTTTTAAAAAAGGGCTGGATGATTTCCTCAGTACACAAAACATTGTTGGTTATAAATAGAGATGAGCTAACCTGTCGCGGTTTGGCTCGAGTTCGGTTCGCCCAACGGAGCCCGCGTTCGAGTTTGGTTCCACGAACCATTCAATGAACCACTCGAACCCCATAGGAAACAATGGGAGGCAATCACAAATACATAAAAACACCTAGAAAACACCCTCAAAGGTGTCCAAAAGGTAACAAACAACTCACAAGACAACACAAACACATGGGAAAGTGACAAGAACAAATTCTCATGCGAAAACAAAACAGATTGACGAGGAAAAAGAGGAGGAGACACAGATATATGAGTATATGCAAGGGAACATCAATGCCATTACTGTGCAACTTGAGCCTTGCTCATTTTAGGCTTCCAATCTGGATAAATTGCCTGAGCTCGCCACGTACGCCTTAGGGATGTGGAATGTGTCTTCAGTGCTGCTGGGGGTATGCTGACAGATAAGCACACGCGTCTGTCCACTGACAAGGTGGACATACTAACGTTCACCAAGATGAACAAGTCATGCCTCACAGAGGACTTTTCTTCCCCTGGGTCATCCAGGGGAGTCTAAAGGCACGTATATTTTTGATAGTGCTTCATGCAAAGCATCTTTTTCATTTTGAAAATGGGGGTCAACTGATACCAGTTAAGTGGGATGTGTGTGGCCCAATTAGTAGAAACGAAGGAGACTGTGGTTGGAGTCCCCTCGCTGTGTTTAAAAGGACCAAGATGAACAAGTCATGCCTCACATAGGACTTTTCTGCCCCTGGGTCATCCAGGGGTGGCGAAAGGCACGTGTATTTTTGAGAGTGCTTCATGCAAAGCATCTTCTTCATTTTGAAAATGGGGGTCAACTGATGCCAGTCAAGTGGGATGTGTGTGGCCCAATTAGTGGAAACAAGGGAGACTGTGGTTGGAGTCCCCTCGCTGTTTTTAAAAGAACCAAGATGAACAAGTCATGCCTCACAGAGGACTTTTCTTCTCCTGGGTCATCCAGGGGAGGCGAAAGGCACATGTATTTTTGAGAGTGCTTCATGCAAAGCATCTTTTTCATTTTGAAAATGGTCGTCAACTGATGCCAGTCAAGTGGGGCGTGTGTGGCCCAATTAGTGGAAACGAGGGAGACTGTGGTTGGAGTCCCCTCGCTGTGTTTTACATGATTTTTGAAGGGCATGACATGCCTAAGAGGTTGAGTTTCAGCATCTGCAACTTGTTGGCTACAGAAAGGCTGCCTTTACACCCTTTTGAGACCGAGGATTTTCGAGACCTTATGCCCATCGCAGTGCCCCAAGAGCCGATGCCCAGTCGCCACTCCTTCTCCAAGAAAGGCGTGCCGGCGCTACCACAGCAGGTCGCACACAACATCACCGCTTCCTTGAGAAACTCTGTGTGTGACAGGGTGCATTTCACCACAGATACTTGGACCAGTAAGCGTGGACAGGGGAGTTACATGTTGCTGACTGGGCACTGGGTAACTATGGTGAGAGATGGAGAAGGGTGTGCTGTACAAGTCTTGCCGTCCCCACGAGTTGAGTGTCAATCCTTCCTCTGTATGTAGAAGTTCCTCCACTGCTTCTGCCTCCTCAAACTCATGTGGGTCCTCCACCTCGGCCCAAACTCTGTGTGGTCAGGCCACCCAAGTTGTAACTGCGCACAAGGAATCCCACACACCTCCTTACTATGCTGGCAGCAGAGCTCAACAGCATGAGGCGGTCGACTCTTTTCTTTGAAATGTCTGTGAATTGTGATTCACACCGCTGAGGAATTGTGGACGGTAAGCTCTGGAGAGTGAGACCGAGTTTCATCAATGGTTGTCTGCACTCAACCAGCAGCCAGGGAAGGCCGGGTGCGACAATGATGCAAACCAGGCTGCGGCCCTTCTTCAGGGCAATGTGACACACGTGCCTTGTATGGCTCACGTGTTGAACCTGGTTGTCCAGCAATTTTTAAACCACTATCCCGGCCTACATGGCCATCTGCATAGGGCACGGTGTAACGCCTGCCTGGATCGACACACTCAGACGCCTGTGAAGGATAGGCTACAGGGAAGCCACTCACCAAGCAGGACCCCCAGAAACCTTAAATCCTTTAACCCCAATACAGGGATTTGAAATTACCCAGGGCCCAAGGCGATCAATACCTGTGGAATGCTGCAGTCCGAGAGAGTAGTAGTCAGGCAGGGTCAAAACATTAATTGAGGAACAGGAACAGAATGGAACGGCCAGGACTTAATCAGAAAACAAGCAGAGGTAAAATGCGGATTGGCCTACGAGGTACATAAACAGCAGGCAGGAAAAGTATTCAGGAAACAAGCACACAAAATCACAAAACAGAACTGGGGGTTACAGTAACCAGAGGTTCATAGCTATGTGTGGCAGTGGTCAGCAGACAGGATGGGCCTAAAAAAGGGTGTGGTGTCGTCCCATTGATTGTAGCTGAATGATGGTACTTCATCTGTGAGACACCCACCATCTACATTCAGCCACTGGTTATGCATATCTGAAGGTAACGCAGCACAATGGGTGAGCATAACCTGCGTCCACCTGCGCCGCTGGCATCGACTCCTCTCCCATCATCAGCACTATGCACGAAAGGAACACGGTGTCACCTGGCGACCGGAGTACAAATTGATGGAGCGGACTCCGGTGGTGACTTAACAGCCGTGTGCGGCAATGAGGCAAACCTGGCTGCGGGCCTTCGTCAGGGCAATGTGACACACGTGCCTTGTATGGCTCATGTGTGGAATCAGATTCTCCAGCAATTTTTAAACCACCATCCCGGCCTACATGGCCTTGTGCAGCGGGCACGCTCACTATGTGCTCACTTCCATCATTCGCGTCCAGCAGGTCAACAACTTTTATCGCTCCAGAAGTCTTTTGGTCTGGCGGTTCAACGCCTGAAATGCGATGTGCCGACATGCAGGAATTTGAAACAGCACATGTTGCAGCGTCTGTGGCAGCACCGCCGAGCCATGCTGCAATACGTTATGATGTATACCCTGGTCTAACTTGATCCAGAGGTGGTGCAGATCACGCTGCTGGAGTGGTGTCAGATCAAGGACCTATGCACCGTTCTACACAGTTTACAAATGTCGACGAAGATGTTTAGCACTGGCGATGCCATTCTCAGCATGACAATTCTGGTCATCTATATGATGGAGCACACTGTAAGCATTATTCGGAGTCAGGTGTTGGGACAAGAGGAAGGGGAGGAAGTACAGGAGGAGTCATATGTGGAAGGGATAACAAGATCTCCAAGGTCCATACGGTCAGCGGCACCTAGTCATGGGACGGTGGCGGTGAGGGATTAACAAGGGTGCATAGTATCAGCAAAACTGTTAAGGAAAGTGCAGGAGCCCATGAAGAAATGGAGGATGAACTGGCGATGGGCATGGAAGACTCAGCAGATGAGTGAGAGCTTGCTCACATTTCGGTTGTGTGAGGTTGGGGGGAGAGGGCAGAGGAAGGAGGCACGATTCTCACCTCTCCGCCACCAACACACCAAGGACTTGGTCCTCCTGGATGCACAAGACACATGAGCACCTTCTTGCTGCCCTATCTGCACTACAACATGACCCTCGGATTGTACGAATTTCAAGTAATGCTGACTACTTGGTTGCCACACAGTTAGATCCCCGGTACAAGACAAAATTTGGCGAAATAATTCCTGCCATAGAAAGGGACGCACGTATGCAGGAGTATCAGCAGAAGGTGGTACGCAATCTTAGATCTGCTTTTCCACTAAGCACCAGTGCTGCACAGAGTGCATCTCAACGCTTTGTCATGGATAGGGGGAAATGGTCTTTTACTTGTCCACATCTGAGGGACCGAGAGCTGGCTGCTGTGCTGAGACGGCCTTGCGTACGGTGTCCCTGCAGAGTTGCAGTTTTGGTCATATACAAAATGAGTTGAAAAAGGACAGATGCTGGTGGAAAGGGGAACTGGTGTGTTGGAAAGGGGAAAAAAGTTTTTGGCCGTGGGTTTGGTGGTTAAGCAACAGTAACATTTGCTGAAGAAACAATCTGTTACAGTGAGACTGGCAGATTTTGATAAGGTGGTATATACTATGTTACCGCTATATAAAAACAATTAAGACGAAAAGAAAGAGAAAGGTATATATCCCCATCGCCAGTCGGTGTCCACCGTGGTCCCAGATGGAAAAGGAGAGGTTGGCAACTAGAAGGTTAGGTGGAGGATACAGAGCTGGGTGGCTCTGAAACTAATAGCCTGAACCGAGTTAGACGACACTCGGATCTGGAGACTGGGAGCCCTGTTTGCGTCACAGGGTCCACACGCCCACCCAGCCCAGGAACTCCCTGTTAACAACACAGGGGCAATTGGGTACGCTGTCCTTGTGCGTAGGGGCCACACCTGTGGACAGCAGGTGCATCTGTGGCGCCCTGGACTAGCCAGGTAGCCACAAACATAACATCACACACACCCCCTCCCCTGGACAGTTCACACCAGTCAAACAAAAACCCTTGTTGCCTCCCTCCAGGGTCTGATGTCCACACCAGGTGGGGCGGAGCCAGGCGGTTTGCCTCACCCACCGAGGATTTCACAGAGCTGGAGGCGGGAAAAGCAGTTAGTTAGAGTTTGGAGTTCAAGTGAAGTGGAGTGAGAAACTGCTAGTGTCTGGGTAGGAGCCCAGGCACTGTCAGCAAGGTTGGCAGACGGTGGTGGCCGTCTGCAGGAGTTAGTGGATCTCTGTGGAACCGTAGGACCGGGGTCGGGCGGTGGCCCGCCGGTACCGAACCGGGAAGTGGAGTGAAGCTAAGCACAAAGGCAGGGCCATCGGACCCCGACTAGGCTTGGAGCCACCGACAAGAGTCAAATCCGAAAGTGACCAGAACCCCAGGGGTTTCCTAACACCCAAGACCCGACAGAAGGCAACAGTCCACACTGTGAGGATACACAGCCACCGCCACAGGCTAGAGATCCAAGGGCCAGCGCCTGCGGGCAAAACGGGCTCCTTCGGTACCTATACGCCGGGGAGCGGACTACCGTTGGGAAGCCATCGGAGTCAACACAGACATACACAGGTGCAGGGAAAGACAGCCACCATCAACCTGTCCGGGGAGAGCAAAAAGACTGCAGCCTGCTGCGGGACCCGTCCATCCAGCCGTTTGGTTTACCAGAGACTCTGTGAATTTGTACCTGAGTGAGTACCACAGTGCCATCCGGCACCACGCCGCGCTGCCCTTGCAACCCTGCATCCCAGCCATCCAGCCTCCCCGTATCACCACCGGGCCCCGGGATCACCAACCCCTACCCACGGAGGGGGAATACAACCTAGCTGCTCCCTACCATCGCTCCCGGGATCCCCGTCACCAGCAGCGGTGGTGCCCATCATCACCACGACCCGTGGGTGGTGTCACAAACTATCTCCCAAAACAAACCACCCCCTTTTCACTCGTGGGTGAGGAGCGCTGCTCGAGTCCCCGGGTCCGGCCCACCGCTCGAGTCACCGAGCAGCAGCAGCAGCAGCCGCGGACCCAATTGTAGCGAGCGTGGCCCCTCCGCCCGCGACACATCAGCAGCAGCAGGCCTGTTAATGCCACTGGGCTGCACTAGCAGGACTGGTAGGACAGGAGCTGGTTTTAACCGTTCTGCGTTTACAACTGTGGTGGCGGCCTGCATCGACGCCCTATCCTTGCCTACCTCTGGCCTAAAGCCGCAATGGGTTCAACACATGGAGGTGTGCTCTTTCGGAGCATAATAGAAGACTGCGCACCTCCTTGTTGGCTCCAGCCCCTTTTATAACCTGGGTCCGCCCCAAACCAGGGTGGACCACAATGCACCTCCTGGAGACAAAAGCAGAGTGACACGTCATGAGTGGCATAACTAGCGTCCTATTCGGAACCGCCACTTCAATGATGACCTCATGGCTGCCACAACACAAACACCTCACCAGTCATCGTCTGACCAACAATAATGAGGAGACAAGTCATAGGGGCGGGCCTCTGCAAGCCAGTTGGGAGTGTCCTGGCCACATCGTCAGGACACCTGATGCCCTGTGGTCTATATGGGCCCCCCACATCAGGGGCAGGGCCAAAGAGTTCAATACCGGACCTAGCCTCTGATGCAGTAAGTGCCTGAGCATGCTCAGTAGAATTAAATACAATCTCCGAAAAAAGACTATCAGCTTCAGCATGCTGTCTAGGCACAACACAGGACTTAGACCCAGCCAGAAGTCCAAGTACCTGTGCAAAGAGGCTTTTCGCAATAAGTGTGGGAGCATGCGCTGTAGCCCGAAATGAACACTTAGCCTCAGGAATGGCACAGTCAGGCTGAGCATACTCACTAGGCGAAACACTGGAGTTAGGCTGCGGCTGGGGTAAATCGGCACACGCATGCGCACTAGCCGCCTAGGGTATTCAGGGGGGGGTAATGTGTTTTGTCTATGTTTAGGTAGATAACTTTAAAGCTCTTGTGATGTGCCACTGGTAAGTCGTGTTCGCACACACACACACACACACACACACACACACGCACAAACACACAATTACTGCTGCTATGCAGAGGGATTAGCAGGTAGTAGGCAACTGAATAGATTGTTCTATTATTTCAATTTTATGCATGGTTCTTATTGTTTGTTTTGGGAAACTTAAACAATCATTTATCAACTCAACTGCTTAGAGTCCTTTTCCTGTTGCGTGGTTTTGCTGCATACTGGGGAGCGCACCAAGTTCAAGACTTAAAATGAAGCATAGGTCGCAATGGGAATTTCACTGTGCTACAATGCGGCCTAGCGGTGCTGTGCAACCACCGCCTGTCCCATCAAATGCATCTGCATGCTCTTCATCCTCTGTGACTGTGGGGACAGCAGTCACACATGCTTTTTCACGCTGAACTTCCACCCCTTTACCCGTAAGCAGGAGTGTGATTGGCAGGTCGTCACTTGTTTTGGAAGTGGAAACAGATGGTATATTTGAGCTGTCAGACAACGAGAGAACCACCATTGGATGAAGGCAACATCATATCCACACCTGCACCTTCATCACAGATTGGCTGGACTACCTGCAGTTAATAATTGCATTCCAGAAATGGAAAGGAGTGTAGAATGCACATGTGTTGTACCTTGCTTGGCAGCAAAGGAACAGTAACTTAGTATTCCAGACAATTTTATGATGGCAGAAAAAGTGTCAGCTCTTTGGGCAAATTAAATAGCGTGGCAAAAGTGGGCAGGTGGGTACAGTGGCCGTGTTCTGTGGGTACCAGGACAGTAAAGGAAGCCTCACTTTCTATCCCTCCTAATGATGAAAAGCAGCAAGGAATTCCCAGAGTTTGCTATAAAAATAGCGTAGCAAAATGTGCATGAGGGTTTAATGCAGAGGTGCTGGAAAATGCTTGGCACCAGTAGGACACTAATTGAGTATAGCAGCCACTTTTTGGATGGCACTAACTGGCAGCACTCTTTGCTATTAAAATAGCTTTGCAAAAATGGGCAGGAGGGTACAGTGGCCGGGTTGTGGGTCAGTGTAGAGGAAAGGAAGCCTCACTTTCTATCCCTCCTAATGGTGAAATGCAGCAAGGAATTCCCTGAGCTTAGGTACACAGACGCTGTTATCTGAAGCTGTATACAGCGTTTCCACGGACCTGACTGTCACCTATGGCTCTGAGCCTGAGAAAATGAGCCCTGAAAAGGGCTGAAATAAACTTCTGTCCCTATTCTGTAAAGCGCTGTGTGTATAGCGTACACAGCAGGACCAGCGACAGGAGCTGCGTGAGCGGTGACTGTCACCCAGACGCAGAAGGCAGATAATGGCGCCGTGAGGGAAAATGGCCGTATTTATAATGCAAGAACATGTGACATTCACAACCTATGACACTTGCCTGACACATGCCCTTGCTTGTCTGACAAAAAGTCCACTTACCTGTGTGTGTGTCTTGGATTGGCTGACATGCTGGCCCGCCCCACTACACGCACGCTTAGGGAAGGAAAAAAAAATGGCGATCAGCATTCTCTCAGTAACACAGATCTAAACCCCGTCCCCCCCGCACACTATACGCTGAAATTAGATAATAGTGTGAATCACAGAGTGACTCCGGTACGTGCAAATACGTACCGCACACGTACAACTTAAACGGATGTGTGTTGCGGGTCTAAGACATACCTCAGTTCCTTTAGAATTTCATAATGCTAGACAGAGACCCTGATTCCAGCGATGTGTCACTTACTGAGCTGTTTGACATCATTTTGATAAAATCTATGTTTTCTCTGCTGCAGATCTAGCAGTTATATAGAGCTCATCAATATGCTGGACTACCTGCAGCACACAAGTAGTCCTCTAATGATAATCTACTGATGAATTAATCAGTAATTTTATCAAAATTACACTAAGCAGCCCAGTAAGTGACACATCGCTGGAATCAGGATCTCTGCACCTACATTATGCTGCTCTCAGATTAGGTGGCAAAAACCTGGTGACAGAGTCCCTTTAAAGTGTATTATAAACTCTTTTTATCGAGCTATCCAATATGTATTCCTGTTTTCTGGCGAAAATACAGTTGCTCTGTATTTAACGTGAATAAGTTATGGCTTGTTGGCAAGACTGTCCAGTGACTGTGGCAGGAGCAGCACGATAGTGAGTTAAAAAAAGGCAGGCAGGGAGATGCTAAGCAGTTTAGGGCCAGCAATGACATTTCTGACAGCAGCAGTATAGTCATGCACCATGATATGCAGTTGGCAGCCAGGAAGTGTGTGGCTGGTGAAGCTGTGAAGTGGTTGAGGAAGTATTATGTAGATAAAACATTATGTAGTTACCCCTCTATAAATCACTTGTAAGGCCACATCTGGAATATGTGATCCAGTTTTGGGCTCCACATTATAAAAAGGACATTCAGAAGTTAGAGTCAGTTCAAAGGCGGCTAACTAGACTACTACAAGGAATGGAAGGCCTCCCATATGATGAGAGGTTGAAAAAGTTAGATATGTTTAGCGTAGAAAAAAGACGTCTCAGAGGAAATCTCATTTATATGTATAAATACATGTGTGGTCAATATAAAGGACTGGCACATGACTTATTTCTTCCAAAGACAATACTAAGGACCAGGGGGCACTCACTTCGAGTGGAAGAAAAGCGATTCCGACAGCTAAATAGGAAAGGGTTCTTTACAGTTAGAGCAGTCAGACTGTGGAATGCCCTACCACAAGAGGGCTGGATTCCTCAGTACACACAACATTGTTGGTTATAAATGATTTAGTGATAACATTGATAATTGGTGGAGGAAGGTTGAACTAGATGGACCTAGGTTTTTTTTCAACCAAAGTTACTACGTAACTATGTAACTATGTAACATGAAAGACAAGGACACCATGTGATTGCATTGTGGCAGGGCTTTTTCAGGAAGCCAACACTGCCACACCCAACACCATTAACCCACTTACTGAGTTTGCAACATATGTAAAAAAGCGGTGGACATTTTTTTTCTTGCCGATTCTGGTGAATTGAATTGCAGTTTGCTTGAATTTGTGTGAAACTGTGAATTTTTAGAAAATTGAACTGGAATTAGATCCACTGCGGACTTACAAGCAAGTTGCGACTTGCAAAAACTCCAACTTGGTAATATCTGCAACCTCATTTACTTGTATTTTGCTGTGATGTATCAGTGACATATAGCAATCTTTGTGAAGAAGTGAAGGTCGTTGTGTAGTCCTAGCCTTAATACAGTGGCCTCCTTTAGTAAGATAATGCACCCTACCATACTGTAAAAATTAATCAGGAATAGTTTGAAAAACTAAACCAAGGGGTTCATTGTGTTAACTTAATCTCTACATTCCTTAAAGGGAACCTGTCACCAGATTTGGTACCTATAAGCTGCGGCCACCACCAGTGGGCTCTTATATACAGCATTCTAACATGCTGTAGATAAGAGCCCAGGCCGCTGTGTAGAACATAAAAAAACACTTTATAATACTAGGAGGTTGCTCCGGTGCAGGCCAGTCGGATGTTTGTCTCCGTTCTCTGGAACTAGCGCCTCCTCTTTTGGCGATCTTTGTTCTCCTTCTTCTGCAGCTGGTGTGCATGACACATCCTACGTCATCCACACAGGCCGGTATTGAGGTTCTGCGCAGGCACACTACAATACTTTGATCTGCCCAGAGCAGGGCAGATCAAAGTATGCCTGCGCATGGCCTCAGTGCCAGCGAGTGTACGCTCGCTGAAGCACTGAGTTAAGTGCAAAACGTCCGTCGTCTGACGGATATGGTGTTCCCTTCCCTCCCGGCAAACCTCTCCATCTAACCTCCACCGATAAATTAAGTTGTTGCTGCACAGCATACACTGGTGAGTGCTTTCAATCCTACTAGTTTTATACCCCTTTAACTATCACTTGTTTAGATATCAATATATACTGGGAATGCTACACAATTTATAGCTTTATAGCTTTTGTATAAAGGATAAAATCCAGTTCCATCAATAGCTTAAACCATTACTCCTCTTCTGAAAATGGTTACGGTACTTCATGTCTCTTTCATTTCAATTAGTTTATTGTGAAATAATTTCTTATAAAATAATTTTGCTTTTTTTCCATTGAACAATGGGACTGTTTTTACATTTTAACCCCTTCAGCCCCCAGCCTGTTTTCACCTTAAAGACCCGGCCATTTTTTGCAATTTTGACCAGTGTCACTTTGACAGGTTATAACTCTGGAACACTTCAACGGATCCTGGCGATTCTGAGATGGTTTTTTCGAGACATATTGTACTTCATGTCAGTGGTAAATTTAGGCCGATATGTTTTGCGTTTATTTGTGAAAATTTCGGAAATTTGGCGAAAATTTTGAAAATTTTTCAATTTTTAAAATTTGAAATTTTATGCCCATAAATCTGAGAGATATGTCACACAAAATAGTTACTAAATAACATTTCCCACTTGTCTGCTTTACACCAGCGCAATTTTTGAAAAAAAAAAAAATTCCGTTAGGAAGTTAGAAGGGTTCAAAGTTCATCAGCAATTTCTCATTTTTCCAACAAAATTTACAAAAAAAAAATTTGATTTGAGAAACCTAGGCGACAGAAAATACCCAAAAGTGACCCCATTCTAAAATCTGCACCCCTCACTCTGCTCAAAACCACATCCAAGAAGTTTATTAACCCTTTAGGAGCTTCACAGCAACCAAAGCAATGTAGACGAAAAAATGAAAATTTTACTTTTTTAATACAAAAATGTTACTTTAGCCATAAAAATTAGTATTTTCACAAGGGTATCAGGAAAAATGCATCATAAAATGTATTGTGCATTTTCTCCTGAGTACGCAGATACCCCATATGTGGTGGAAATCAAATGTTTGGGCACACAGCAGGACTCGGAAGGCAAGGAGCGCCATTTGAATGTTTGAGTGCAAAATTAGCTGCACTCATTAGCGGACGCCATGTCGGGTTTGAAGAATCCCTGAGGTGCCTAAACAATAGAGCTCCCCCATAAGTGACCCCATTTTGGAAACTAGAGCCCTCAAATATTTTTTCTAGATGTTTGATGTGCACTTTGAACCCCTGGGGGCTTCACAGAAGTTTATAACGTTGAGCCATGAAAAGAAAAAATTTTTTTTTACCACAAAACTGTTGCTTCAACCAGGTAGCTTTTTTTTATCACAAGGGTATCAGGAAAATTGCACCATAAAATGTATTGTGCATTTTCTCCTGAGTACGCAGATACCCCATATGTGGTGGAAATCAAATGTTTGGGCACACGGCAGGACTCGGAAGGCAAGGAGCGCCATTTCACAGCAAAATTGGTTGGAATTATTAGCGGACGCCATGTTGCGTTTGGAGACCCCCCTGAAGTGCCTAAACAATGGAGCTCCCCCATAATTGACCCCATTTTGGAAACTAGACCCCTCATGGAATTTATCTAGCTGTTTAGTGAGCACTTTGAACCCCTGGAGGTTTCATAAACGTTTGTAATGTTCAGCCGTGAAAATATTTTATTCTTTTTTTTACCACAAAATTGTTTTTTCAAACAGGTAGCTTTTTTTTCCACAAGGGTATCAGGAAAAAAATGCACCATAAAATGTATGTGCACTTTCTCCTGAGTACACAGGTACCTCATATGTGGTGGAAATCAATTGTTTGGGCGTACGGCGGGGCTCAGAAGAGAAGGAGCGCCATTTCACAGTAAAATTGATTGGAATTATTAGCAGACGCCATGTTTCATTTGGAGACCCCCTGAGGTGCCTAAACAATGGAGCTCCCCCACATGTGATCCCATTTTGGAAACTAGACCCCCCCATACAAAAAAATTAGTTTGGCGAAAAAAAAAATAGAGACATCAGTAAAAAAAAAAAAAAAATGGGCGCCTGCCACTAAGACCAGTGCCAAACGTGAGAGTAATGCACGAGTCTCGCATCGCATCATCCACTGCAGTCTGGAAGCGAGCAACTGCGCTGGATAATGCGATGCGAGAGGGCGGGGCGGCAGATGAGAAAGGGCGCAGCGGATGGAAAATGGGAAAGGGCGCAGCGGGTGGAGGAGCGGTAGAGGATGGGAAAGGGCGCAGCGGATGGATGATGGGAAATGGCGCAGCGGATGGAGTAGCGGCAGAGGATAGGAAAGGGCGCAGCGGATGGATGATGGGAAATGGCGCAGCGGATGGAGGAGCGGCAGAGGATGGGGGGAGGCAGGTGGGATGGGGATACCTACCTTACAGTATGGATCTAGGAAGCAGGATCACAGCAGACAGAAGAGGCAGCAGATGAAGGAGGCAACAGATTGAGGAGGGTGAGAGGGGGCAGTAGATGGAGAGGATGGGAGAGAGCAGGCAGCAGATCGGGGAGGGGGGCAGAGTCTGATGGGAGAGAGAGATGGCACATGGAGGAGGGGGGGCCCCGGGGGGAGGGTGGCTTGCAGCACATGTGGGGAGGAGGGTGGCTTGCAGCACATGTGGGGGGAGGGTGGCTTGCAGCACATGTGGGGGGAGGGTGGCTTGCAGCACATGTGGGGGGGAGGGTGGCTTGCAGCACATGTGGGGGGGAGGGTGGCTTGCAGCACATGTGCTGCAAGCCACCCTCCCCCCACATGTGGGGGGAGGGTGGCTTGCAGCACATGGAGGGATAGGAGGTGTAGTGGCGATGGAGAAGGGGCAGCCGATGAAGGAGGCGGCGGCCGCCGATCGGGAACAGTGGGGGCCGATTCGGGGGCAGCAGCGGCTGAAAAAGGTGGGTGTGATGGCGGCGGGGACAGTGGCGAGCGTGGCGGCGGGGACAGCGATGGATCGGGAGCGGCGGTGGAGACAGTGGCGAGCGTGGCGGCGGGGACAGTGGCGGCGGGGACAGCGGTGGATCGGGAGCAGCGGCGGGGACAGTGGCGAGCGTGGCGGCGGGGACAGTGGCGAGCGTGGCGGCGGGGACAGCGGTGGATCGGGAGCAGCGGCAGGGACAGTGGCGAGCGTGGCGGCAGGGACAGCGGTGGATTGGGAGCAGCGGCGGGGACAGTGGCGAGCATGGCGGCGGGGACAGTGGAGAGCGTGGCGGCGGGGACAGCGGTGGATCGGGAGCGGCGGCGGGGACAGCGTTGGATCGGGAGTGGCGGCGGGGACAGTGGCGAGCATGGCGGCGGGGACAGCGGTGGATCGGGAGCGGCGGCGGGGACAGTGGCGAGCATGGCGGCGGGGACAGCGGTGGATCGGGAGCGGCGGCGGGGACAGTGACGGATCGGGAGCAGCGGCGGGGACAGTGGCGAGCATGGCGGCGGGGACAGTGGCGGATCGGGAGCAGCGGCGGGGACAGTGGCGAGCATGGCGGCGGGGACAGTGGCGAGCGTGGCGGCGGGGACAGCGGTGGATCGGGAGCGGCGTCAGGGACAGCGGTGGATCGGGAGCGGCGGCGGAGACAGTGGCGAGCGTGGTGGCGGGGACAGCGGTGGATCGGGAGCAGCGGCGGGGACATTGGCGAGCGTGGCGGCGGGGACAGCGGTGGATCGGGAGCAGTGGCGGGGCTGGCGGTGGCGATCGGGGACAGGGGCGGGCGGCGGGGGCAGCAACTTACCGATGGGCACCCGCAGAGACCGCTCTCCTCGGCTTCCAGGGACGGTCATAGGCCGCAGAGCCACATTGATTGGAGAGAGCGGTCACAAGACCGGTCTCTCCAATCAGAGCTGGGGGCGGGTGAAGCATCGATCACCCAGCTTCAGCCAATGGCCAGTGCTACAGCAGCACTGATCAGGGCTGGATTTAAATGTTCCAGCCATTTTCAATGGCTGGAACATTACAGTGACTGTAATTGGCTGAGCGGCGTTTGTCAGCCAATCACAGCCTCTGTAGGTTCGGGGAGGAGGCACCACCCCTCCTGAGGTCAGGCAGAGGTCCCCTCCTTCCCGAATCTACCGTTTAATCAAAGAAATTGGACTCCCCGGGGCTCCGGGACCGCGATTTCGCCATGACGTACTGGGTACGTCATGGGTCGTTTAGCACCATGTCACCGTGACGTACCCAGTACGTCAAAGGTCGTTAAGGGGTTAATAGACTAGTAACGCTAATGTTAACAATATAAAATGTTTATAGCCTATAAAACAAACTATATAGAATAAAATATTTTTTTACCCAGATATAACTAAGCAGATCTTATCATTAATCAGCCTAGTGCTAATTCTGTAAACATAAACCAATATGTTTCTGCAGCAAAGATCACACGACTTAACGTCAAGTATTTATACATAAATTCAACATAGTTTATTGAACAATAAGCATGTACAGCTGTAACAGGGCTAAGTTTGTAATTTTGTTCATTTTATACAAGTTGTCCTGGTCCTGATACATCTTCACTTAGTGAGTTATTAATTTTGAATTAAATTCACCTCTGCTACATCTTCACTGAACTATGCTAATTTGCCTTCACGCTGTATTTGTTGCTGATTATTTGGTTTTGTTTAGGATTGATATGACTAGAGAAAGGATCACACTAGGGAATAAAGCATGTTTTATTAATTCTATCATAATCAAACTTCAGAAAATATAATCATGTTGGCTAAATAAACTTTGGATCATTTATGTGTATTACCCTTATGCTTTGTCTAATAAAGTCCCTTTGTCATACTTGGTAGTATAATAGGCAAGACACAATTAAGCAACAAGTGATTTTACAACTACTTAGAAACCTGCAATTCCATTCTAAGGATCTGATGTCTTAATGGCTAGTGTACCTATTTGTCACAGATAACAAATTACTGAAATATAATTCTTTGTCATGTGTAAAAAATTGTGACATGTCAGTTTTCCTATTTGCTGCCCAATAAATTTCAAAGAATGTTAAAGAGAATCTGTCATTAGGTTTTTTCTTCCATACCTGAGAGCAGTATAATGTAGGAAAAGAGACCCTGATTCCAACAATGTATCACTTATTTTACAGGGTGCAGCAGTTGTGACACAATCAGAGTTCTTAGCTGTAGAATGAAGCAGTGCTAAGAAAGCTAACCCCTCCCACACCAGGATCTTGTGTACCTTGTCTACTCAGAGTGAGCTACTTATCTCAGAAGGTGGCATGGTTGGACTAGCAGGCATGTAGTGTGGTAGCTAATGTAGTCCAAGCAATGATCAGTTCCCAGTGCTAAAACTATTTTTGTTTTTTAAACCCTACCTCATGCTGTCCTCAGATTACATAGCAAAAACTTGCAAACAGATTCCTCTGAAATAATGTCAAAGAGTTACTCTACTTTTTTTTGTTTAATTAAATATCTTCTTTTCTTTGGAAGTTATGATTTGTTGTAAGGCACATCCTTTTGCTCTGTTATTGTGGAAGTTTACAATGACTCAGTGTATGCTCAGCATTCTACACAATGGTCCAGATTCATCTTTGCTTGTTTTCATCCAATTCAATATTTTTAGTGCATGTTTTAAAATCTATTTTAGGTCCCCTTCACATGTGGGCAGAAAAAATTGAACATGTGGCACATTACATTTTATCTGGATACAATTCACTATGTCGGATCTGCATGGTATTTTTTTTTTTTTTAAATACAGGTGTTATCAAGTGAAAATGAGTGTTTATTTCAATAAAGATTTTTTGTGTCTTTTTTTATTACTAGGTTAGATACCTCTCTATTACTAACACCAGGGCTTATGCTTGCTGTGTTTTTGGACACTACACAGCTGACATCAATCCCAAAAACCATTACCCCTATTGCCAATGCACCAGGGCAATCAAGAAGAGCTGACGCGAAGTGCTAGAATTGGAGCATCTCATGCTGCAGCATTTTTGGGACGGCTACAGTCTAGTATTTTTAGTTTGTGAAGGGCCCAATAGCTATGAACTTTCCCAGACTATAATATCAGCCCACATCTGTCTGCTTTACTTTTGCTGGTTTAAAAAAAAAAATAAGGGAATCCCCGCGTCATTTGTTTTTTCATTGTAATATTTTTTTTTTAAATGGTTAATAGAAACTGTACAAGCTACCTAACTATTTGTCTCTTATGTATATATCTAGTATCTGTCTATATCTTTGCACATATTTAGTTCTGAAAAATCAAGAATTTCTTGAATACATTATACTGTATGCGTCCCACAGACAGCACACAGATGTCATTCGTGTGCTGTATGTGTTTTTTACAAACCTATAGACTTGTATTGATCCTTGTCATCCATGCTGCCGGTAAAAAAATCACTTGTTTCCGTGTGGTTTACAATGACACACAATCTGTACATGACATGTAAGCAGCATACAGCATATAGTATAATGGATATATGTGAGGGCCGGGGAGGACTGGTAGGCCCAGGAGGTGGATCCACTGGACCGAGCACCCCACCTGGAGGGCAAGGTATACGGTAGCTGGAGCACTAGCGTGGCAGGAACGGGAAGAACCAGGTCACCAGGGTCATGGAGTCCCATAGGACAGTACAGGAACAGGTGCAGGTATCAGGAAGCAAAGACAGGACCAGGTCACTAGGGTCACAGCGTACTTTAAGGCAGTAATACAGGAAACAGGAACAAAAGGACCTGAGCACCTAGCTCACAAGACAAAGCAAAGAAACACAAGCGATGATCAGGCCCCGCCCACATGGAAAGGCCAGTCTTATATACCCAGCACAGCCTCAGGTCATTTCCTGTTGCAGCAGTGCTGGGCCTATAAGACCAGGAGAGTGGGCGCGGCCCGGTCCTATACAGAGGCATCAGTCAGAGTCAGACTCCTAAGACCTGGAACAGGACTCAGGGGAGCAAGAGCAGGAGCGGCAGGCGTGACCGGTGGACGCATTGACTGGACCAGTGAGCAAGGAGCGGTGGTGCAATGGAGAGACTGGATCAGTGAGCACGGATCGGTGCAATACAGGTGAGACTGGATCAGTGGGTACGGAGCAGTGGTGCGATGCAGGGACCGGCTCAGTGAGCAAGGAGCGGTAGTGCGATGGTGAGACCGGCTCAGTAGGTAAGGAGCGGTGCCGAGGCATCGGGAGCGTGACAATATAGTTGTATATGTTTCTCTGGAACTTGTTAAAATGGATGTCGATTGTACCAGAAACACTTATGTGTGAAGGGGGCCTTATAAGCGCTTACCTGTTTTTATGTTTCTTTTCAGATATTTTAGGCTGATTCATCAGTCTTTTTTTAAAAAGTCACAAACTTTGGCTCAACCCTACTCTGTTTCCTCCCTGGTGACATTTTATGCATCTTTTAAAAGCCGCATGTATGATGACATTTTAAAACAACTGCAACATTTTACTTAAAAAGTCGTGAAAATGGTTAATGAGAGGAAAAAAAGCCCTTTTTTTGCTTTTATGGCAAATTTTTGAACCATTTGTGCTACTATGATGAATTTGGCACAATAAATATTAGCAAATAACTTTAAGACAAAAAAGAAAAATGACTTAAAAAAACCTGCAAATGATAACTTGGTGTAAATGTATCAGGTAATCAACCCCTGTGTATCACTGCTTCAGTGGTTATATCCCAAGAAATATATATGCACTCTATACATTGTTAATGTGGTAAGTGACTATTCTAGCTGCAAGCGTGTGGTTTTGAATGCAATATCTACATAGGTATATAGAGGTCCATTTCCAACAACCACTACTCCAGCATTCTAATGGTAAATTGTGTTTGCTAACTGTGTTAGAAGGTTAATGGATGTTTAAAAATCCCTTGAAAACCCATGGGCAAGTATGTTAGCACAGCTGAAAACAGTTTTGCTGATTAGAGAAGCTATAAAACTGACTTCCTTTGAGCTAGTTGAGAAGTGTCAACGTCTACAGTCAAGAGACGACTCTGGGATGCTGGCTCCTGACAGAATGGCAAAGAAAAAGCCATATCTGAGACTAGCTAATAAAAGGAAAAGATTAATATGGCAAAAGATCACAGAGCTTGGACAAAGGAAGATTGGAAAAAAGTGTTATGGACAGACAAATCGAAGTTCAAGGTGTTTGGATCACACAGAAGAACATTTGTGAGATGCAGAACTATTGAAAAGATGCTGGAAGAGTGCCTGACTGCCTCCACCATGCTTGACAGATGGCATGTGATGGTCTGGGGTTGCTTTGGTGCTGGTAAAGTGGAGATTTGTACAATGTAAAAGGGATTTTGAATAAGGAAGGCTATCACTCCATTTTGCAATGCCATGCCATACCCTGTGGACAGTGCTTGATTGGAGCCAATTTCATCCTACAACAGGACAATGACCAAAAGCACACCTCCAAATTATGCATGAACTATTTAGGGAAGAAGCAGGCAGCTGGTATTCTATCTGTAATGGAGTGTAACAGAGAGCACAAGAGAGTGGTGTTTTAATGCCGCGCCAATAGATCACTTCAGATGATGTTCAGACCAGTGTTACTTTATTGTTTTCCAGGTCAACGCGTTTCTGGGGCATCTGCCCCCTTCATCAGGACCACCAAAGAAACAGATAACATCCAATCTGTCTAGTACAGACAATGTATACAATATATAGACACATTGACATCACAGGCACATCCCCTAAAGAAAAAAACGAGCGGGAAGGACTGCCACGTTGCATGGAATGACGTCAAACAACCACTTAACATAAAAAAAAAAAAAAAAAAAAAAAAAAAAAAAAAAAAAAAAAAAAAAAAAAACCACAACAAATAAAAATAAAAATAAAGATTCATCCATATTTGACATGTATTAACATATATTTCCTTATACAGGGATACACATTATTTTCCGTATTGTGTAAAAGAGAAATAAATATATATATATGTGCACAATAAAAGGCAAATAAAGAAAAGTGTGTAAAACCATTCATCTGCAATATGTGAAATAATACGTGTACACCCATGGATATTAAACTTGTCTTATACGCCGGACAAGTCAGCGATTTCACAAGGGAGGGATGAGAACCCTCGATTTAATATGTGTAATCCACTTCAGACATTTCAAAGCCACGGCATTATAACCTGCCGCCACCTGTGCTTTTACATCTTTCAACCACCACCATGAAACAGCAAGTGCAGTGTGCCTAACGAAAGAACTAAAGAGATTCAGAAGAACCGCTTCTGATCTGTGAACTCAGACCGCAGTTCAACCCAGGACAAGACCGTGGGGAAAAAAAGCAAGAGAGCATGCGTCGAAGCAAAGTACAGGTAATGAGCCGGCACAAGTTCACGGGAGTGCAGGAGCGTGGGAACCAAAACCATTACGCATGCTCAGCCAATCTAATTCATAGACGCCCTGCAACAACCTATAGAACCCGTATAACCTCAGACTTTGAGCCGACCATGAGATTACTCATGATCGCGCTAAGATCATACTAGGGTCAAAGAAACCACAAAACTAACAATAGTGATTTAAGAGCACATCGCCTGTGAACCGGCGAGAATCACAAACCCCCGTGTGGGACAAACAGATAGAATATGGTACAACCTTAAAAATCAGGGTATTTAACCAACATATAAATATAAAAAATTTTGCATAAGCAACCATAAATATACACATATACAAACAGTAAAACTGGTGGTCCACTAAAACCGATACACAGAATTTCACAAGTTATGACAATAAAAACAACATAAAATCGCCTAAGAAAGCATAAAACATACACCAAACAAATATTAAAATACATCAGTGAAATAGGTCTGTGACCTCATTGAGGCCATGGGGTTTTAACGTATTAAGTTTATAAATCCAGTACGTCTCTTTTTTGTTTAGGGTCTCCATCCTATTTGCAACTGACACAGGTACATGCTCAATAGGGGTCACTTTCAAGGCGATTTTCTTGTCATGGAAAATGGTGGTATGACGGGACAAACCATGTAACATATACCCTATTTTAATATTATGTCTATGAGAATTGATGCGGTTGTGGAGGGCTTGGATCGTCCTCCCCACGTACCGTTTGTCACAGTCACATTCAATCAGATATATGACATAGTCCGATTGACACGTGAGATGTCCTCGTATACTAAACTCAATACCCCCAGGATCACATCCGAAGCTAACCCGCCCATGCTGGATGGACCTGCAGCAAAGGCAGTTTTTGGTCATACATTTATATGATCCCATGGGTTTGTTTGTCCCTACACAACTAGGGGGACCCCTTAACCTGCTAGGAGCCAGCTGGTTTTTAATCGTCATGGCCCTACGGAAGGTCACCCCCGGTCGGGATGGCAGAACGCCCTTAAGGTAAGGGTCATTACATATAACTGGCCAGTGTTTTCTTAAAATCCCCTTAATGACCTCTCCATCACAGCTAAAAGTGGTTAAAAAATTGGATGAAAAACTCCCATTGGTGGGGGTGGGTACCACTCTACCAGATCCATTGTCAACATCAAGGCTCAAATTCCGCCCCTGGCCTCTAGCTTCTTGATATGCCTTCTTAACTAACGTTAGCGGATATTTCTTCTCCAAAAATCTCTCTCTAAGAATCTTCGCCTGATTATTAAAATCAATGTCTAGCGATCTATCTGTAATGGAGTGGACAGCCCAGTCACCAGATCTCAACCCTATTGAGCTGTTGTGAGCGCAGCTTGACCGTATGGTACGCAAAAAGTATCCATCAAGCCAATCCATCTTGTGGGAGGGGCTTCTGGAAGCATGGGGTGAAATATCTCCAGATTACCTCAGCAAATTAACAGCTAGAATGCCAAAGGTATGCAAAGCTGGAATTGCTGTAAAGGAGCATTCTGTGACGAAAGCAAAGTTTGAAGGAGAAAATTATTATTTGAAGTAAAATCATTATTTTTAAGCTCGTCAGTGTCTGGACTATATTTTCTTATTCATTGTGCAACTCATGTGATAAATACAAGTATGACTTTTCATGGAAAAGACAAAATTGCCGGGTGTCCCTAAACTTTTGAACTGTAGTGTGCATATACTGTGTATATATATGTATATATATATATATATATATATATATATATATATAATGTGTATATATATAGCAAAAATTAAGTGACCACTGCAAAATTGTCAGTTTTTTTCATTTTTCTCTTTATAGGTATATTTTTGAGTGAAATGTAAATTATTCCTTTATTCTATAAACTACTGACAACATGTCTCCAAATTTCCAAGCGAAAAATTTTGTATTTTTTAACTCTGGAAAAGTACAGAAATCAATATTTTGTGGAATAACCATAATTTTTAATCACAGCTTTCATGCGTCTTGGCATGCTTTCCACCTGTCTTTTACAAAGCTTTTGGGTGACCTTATGCCACTCCTGGCACAAAAATTTAAGCAGTTCTTTGCTTGATGGCTTGTGACTATCCATCTTCCTCTTGATTACATTCCAGAGGATTTCAATGGGGTTCAGGTCTGGAGATTAGGCTGGCCATGACAGGGTTTTGATGTGGTGGTCCTTCATCCGCACATTGATTGACCTAGTTGTGTGGCATGGTGCATTATCCTGCTGGAAAAACCAGTCCTCAAAGTTGGGGAACATTTCCTGAGCAGAAGAAGCAACTGTTTTTCCAGGATAACCTTGTATGCGGCTTGATTCATACGTCCTTCGCAAAGTTTAATCTACCGAATTTCTAGAATAATTTAATCTTCTCTGATGAGTCTAATTTTCAGCTTTGCCCAACACCTGGTCGTCTAATGGTTAGATGGAGACCTGGAGAGGTGTACAAGCAACAGTGACTTGCACTCACTGTGAAATTTGGTGGAGGATACTGAGTGGTGGAGGATACTGAGTCAGTGTAAACTTTTATACTTTTGATATCACATTTTTGAGTGAACAGATACACTCTTATTGCCTGCTACCACCTGGTAGAGCATGGATTCCTATCATACACTCAATTCCAGTATTTCTGTTTTTTATTGAAGTGCTTGTGTCTTTTATATCATTTTATTTTCTTTCTTATTTTGCTCTTTTCTCTCCTGAACACCATGCCAATATGCTATTTCATGCTCTTTTAGAAGCTCTTATCAACTGTTGCTAGAATGCTCAACAATTTCCATACTCTATATTTAAACCATCAGTGCACTGGTATCCCATTATTTTTTATTAACTTGAGGGGTGGGTAGCAGAGAGACTCAGACAGGGAAAGTCCCATACTATGTCTGTTCTTTATTGAGCAGCAATTCAATTGAAGCAGCACTGGAGCATAGTATTTAGGAGAGAAGGAATCAAAATGCGGTTGGGGAGTATATCAGAGAAATATATAATTTCTTCACACTTAGAGAATAATTAATAAATTAAAGGTTTAATCAATATTTAATTTAGTAAGTTTCATTTCATAAGTTTTGATCTGTTGCTTTAATGATTCAATTATTTTAGTAGTTAATGGGTTAGATTGGACAAGACAAGAGAGAGAAAGTTGGTATATACAAAGGTCTCCTATTTATTAAAAATGATGTGTATTGTCAAAATGGAAAACTAATGAAAACATTTTTGTTAAAAAACACAATGAATTGTTAAACGTTTGCTGTAAAGAAACGATAGCAATTGAAATTTGAAAT
Source organism: Anomaloglossus baeobatrachus (assembly GCF_048569485.1). Classification (NCBI taxonomy): domain Eukaryota; kingdom Metazoa; phylum Chordata; class Amphibia; order Anura; family Aromobatidae; genus Anomaloglossus; species Anomaloglossus baeobatrachus. The sequence goes on from NC_134358.1 coordinate 434,889,487, forward strand.
AAAAACTGATGTGAAGAACTAAATCTGAAACAGGTGATGGTTTTTAACACACAGGTACAATTGCATTCTTGCATTAATTAATATTTTTTTTTAATACCTATATGTTACATTTGGGACCATTGAAGAACAATTTGGAATTCTGGAATTTCTAAGCATTTTACAGTCTCTTGATGACAGTGGTAGTCTTTGTGATGTTTTCCCTAAAGTGGTAATTAGTCAACACTGGTGGCGGAGAAGACCTCTTCCTCCTAAGTTATTGCAGAGTGTTGTCCGGTAACAATTCTTGATATTCCGCCTTTTCCTCTGTTACCTGTAAATCAGATAATGTTTTAAAAGGAAAAAGGTAAAAACTGTGTTTTCGAATGTGACTGCATTTGCCATACATTTTCAAGGAATTCAGAATGAACGGACATAGAAAATTCAGTATTAGCCTCAGTCCCCTCATGGCGCCAGTGTGGTGAAACATGTTGGGGAGACTACTGATTGTCTTTTAAATAGCGAATGCTGTGGTCATCTATTATGACAACATCATTTGAGCTAGCCATAAAGATAGGACTAGTGAGTCTAAATAGGGTATACCTTATGGTTTAAATGACTGCTCATGCAAATTAAGGTAGATCAGAGCGCTCAGCGTTTTTAATGTTGTCTGTCCCTTTATCTTAATAATTTAAATAAAAGTTATATATTATTTGATTAGTCTTTAGTTTATGGATCTAATTGCCCTTTGGCAAACTGTAAATATGTCTGTTACCCCCTACGCTGACTGATAGAACGAGCTTTCAGTAGTTAAGGATGAAATAGTGTGCACCATTGAAATTCTTCCAGGAAATGAGGTATGTCTTAGAGAAAATGATTGCAATTACAGTGGAACTTTGGTTTAGAGTAACTTGGTTTAAGAGTATTTTGCAAGACAAGCAAAGCATTTTAAAATTTTGTAACTTGGTTTAAGAGCAATGCTTTGCAAGAAGAGCAAATACTCACCGTGCACACTTCCGTCCTCTGACCCGCTCTGGGGGAAACTTTCTGCACATATGTGCTGTATACTGTATACAGTATACCATTGTATTGTGTATACTATATAGCATGTCTATCAATTTTCATTTGTGGATATAGTATTGTGCCTTCTTTCTGCTAACCAGTACAGCACATTGCTTATACTCTACCTCCCACACACCAACAATTTTATTGTAAGCTAACGTGCAGTTTAATTTGCTTTATATGTTTTGTACTGTACAGTGTTGTATTAGTGTACTGTAATAATTTTATATGAATATCTTACATTATTTTGTATTACTGTAATAAGTTTGTATAAATACAATAAATATTTTTGGCCTGTGGAACGAATTGTCTATGTTTAAATTATTTCCTATGGGAAAATTTGCTTTGATATAAGAGTAACTTGGTTTAAGACCACACTCCCGGAACCGATTATGCTTGTAATCCAAAGTTCCACTGTACATGTTTTGTTAATTATTATATACATAAAAAACTGAGGAAAAATAAAGGCAAATTGGTTATAACTTAAAACTCAAACTCAAAAAGTTGGCCAGACAAACTTTTTGGTACTCTCAAGTTAATATTTGCTTGCACACTCAATTTCAAGTGTGCCAACACTTTTCACCATGACTGTAGGTTTATCAAAGACATGTATAACTACTACTAATGGGGAAATTTTTCATTTCTGAATTTTCTTTTTTCATCCCCTTCTTAACCTGTAGTTGCGGTAGAGAGAGCTGGATGTAATGCTGCGCTACCACCAATGCGAAGAATTGTTGATTAATAATAATATATTTATTTGTAGGTCGACGATGAGTCTTATTCTTGATTCTTATGGTCCTGAGGAAGGGGACTTTGATCCCAGAAACGCGTCGACCTACAAAATAAATATATTATTATTAATCAACAAGTCTTCACATTGGTGGTAGCGCGACATTACATCTAGCTCTCTCTACAGCACCTAAAGGCCGCTTTACATGCTGCGACATCGCTAGCGATGTTGCTAGCAATCGCACCCGCCCCCGTCGTTTGTGCATCACGGGCAAATCGCTGCCCGTGGCGAACAATATCACAGGTATGCATCACACGAACTTACCTTGCTAATGACCTCGCTGTGGCCGGCAAACAACCTCTTTTTTAAGGTGGCGGTTCGTGCGGCGTCACAGCGACGTCACACAGCAGGCCACAAATAGAAGCGGAGCGGCGGAGAGCAGCCGCATGAACGTCACTCCCACCTCGTTGCCGGAGAATGCAGGAACACTGTTGTTCGTCGTTCCCGGGGTGTCACACAAAGCGATGTGTGCTGCCTCAGGAACGACAAACAACCTGCATCCCAAACGAGCAACGATATTTTGAAAATGAACGACGTGTATTTGGGATCGTTAGCGGTCGCTTGTAAGTGTCACACGCAACGACGTCGCAAACGAGACCTGATGTGCGTCATGAATTCTGTGACCCCAGTGACATCTCGTTAGTGATGTCGTTGCGTGTAACAGGGCCTTTCCACATGGAGCTGCTGCAACCGCCACTATATCTTTTGCATACATAGGAGTTGTGCCTTCCAGAGTTCTGCCAGGGGAGTGTGTGTCACTTACATATCTCACTTCTTAACCTGGTAAAGCCCTATAGCACTCTCTATTTATTACAGTTAACTTGTAGTTGCAGGCACAAGATACTTTATAGGGGCAAGCAGAAGGATCAATGACAGTCCTAGGAATGGAAGGCCTGCACTGCAGCTGGGAAAGGTAAGTTTATTACACCCCCAGTACCTAATTTAAACTATATTTACAGTGGTTGTCTCATGTTCGTGAATGGTTAAAATTGCAAAATGCTTGTAAAGACAACAACTTTGCAATTGACTTCTTGTTAAATATCATCTCAGAAATGGAGGGATTTTTTAGTTCTATGATTTACAGCTTGTTGCCAAGGTTACTGGCCATCTCTACAGGCAATAAGTTCAGTCTTGTTTTCTATACAGCTTGATAATGCTGCTCTGAAACTGCCTTTGTAGCTCCAGCTACACGGCCCTTTCTATTTTCTGATGCTGTAGAAACAAATGTACCCTTCTTAGCAGCATTGGTGAGTGCTCATTTTGGGCTGGTAGATCAGCCATCCTCCAGCCCATATTGTCTTCATTTGCCCCAGGTAACAAGGAAGCTGATAGGCAGAAAAGCAGTGCACTCTTAAAGCACAAACATGAAACAACCGCTTTGATGCCCCATTTACTTTCTTGTTTCTGGAAAAGCTGAGACACACCTGTGCAATAATCATTCTATCTAATCAGCATCTTGATATGCCACACCTGTGAGGTGGATGAATTATCTCTGCAAAGGAGAAGTGCTCACTAACACAGATATAGACAAATTTGTGAACAATATTTGAGAGAAAAAATCCTTTTGTGTACACAGAAGTCATAGAAAGAGATGAGTGGACCCGCACAGTAAGTTTCGGTTTTCATACTGAACACAGACTTTTTAAAAAAATCCGTCTTCTAGTTCGGAGTTTGAGTGCTTTACGTATAGTAACCACTCAAACAAACATCACTGTGTTCAGGTACACTCAGCCCAGTGCAAGCCGCTTGCAGTGCTTGAATGGCTCGCACTGGGGTGAAAAACACATATAGTGTGTACAAAAAAAGAAAAATGAAAAAAACTTTCCTTCCCTCCTCTGGAAGTGCTCTGTTCTGTTTATGGCGGGCTGATTCTGCCCAATCAGTGACTTACAATGAGGTTCGGGTCAAGTCCAGGTCCAGAACTGAACTTTTCTAAAGTGCGGCTGAACCCGACGTATCCAAACTTCAGTGGGTCCGGTCATCTCTAGTCTTAGATCTTTAAATTCAGCTCATGAAACATGGGAGCAAACAAAAGTGTTGCATTTATATTTCTGTTCAGTGAAAATACTCACGTCATTCTTTTCTTTCTGCTACCACTTCCTTTAGAACAGCTTGCTTTCAGCTCTGGCGGAGGATATTTGTTTATTGATACTGTAAGGAAACCAACATATATGCTTTTAAGGATTGTATAGAATAAAGTATATATTAAAGGTGTTCTCAAGTTTAAACATTATCCCCTACCTACAGAATAGAGGATAAGTCTCCAAATGCTGGGTTTCCGACCACTGAGGCCCCCCACCAATCCTGAGAATCTGGGCTCTAAACAGCCTCAACTGAATGGAGCTACAGTTAATCAAGTGCATTCCTATTCTAATAGGAGCGCAAATGCTCAACTGAACTCTGTGCTCGGTGATCTCCTGCGTTACCATTACTGGGAAGCTAACAGCTGATACATACGACCTGATCTATGGGCAGGATATATCAGAAGTTGGCTGTATGATTTCAGCTGCATGGGAAGCTACTCTCCCCCTGTGTGTGTGTATATAGGGAGAGACATGTACCTCCAGGGCAGTGGGCGGGGAGAAGCCACCGGGGACGCGCTTGTCCAAGTAGTTGCATTTGTGAATCCGCTATTAAACCATGTTTTTCTCTTAAACCTTACAGCATATTAGAGTTAAACATACAGCTGGTCCAGACATATTTGGACAATAACCTAAGTTGTGGCATTTTAACGGTTTGCCAAAACACAATCAAAATAGAGTTATATAATCAATATGGGCGTAAAGTGCAGACTGAGCTTTAATTTGAGGGTATCCACATCCTAATTGAACTAATGAGATTTGAGAAACTATGGTGCCATGGATAGGTAAGTGAAATTGCAAACCTAAACCAGAATTGGTGTAGTTTCTGATATGTTTCTTTTTTCTTTACCATATCCAGGAGTGAGTACAAAAATAATTAAAAATTTTAGAGGAAGAATTTTCATTTACACCCCTCCTTCTTTTCAGTTTTTTTTTTAAAATATGGCCACATTTCAGAGCCACAGTATCGAACGTCCCCTATTTCTACTGAAGCAAACTTAGATCACCAAGGAAGCTAATACTATTGTGACTCTTCTGTAGAATTTGTGCAGTTCCATGTATAGAGTTTTTCTTTTGTTAATAAAAAACTGCTGTTTGTATTCTTCCTCCTGTGTTGGAATGGTCTCCTAATAATAAGCTGTGCAGAGTCTCCCTCACTACTATGACCCCCAGACATGAAGAACCTGTCTATGTAATGCACAGATATTCTAGATATTTTTGTAGTTGTTCTCCATCCTGACTGGTAGAAGCTCTAAACAAGGAAACTCCATCTATTAGCAATTTCAAGTATCACTGCACTATGTTCTATTTTCCATTTTAAAATATAGCTTAAATTTATAGTCAATTAATAATAAAATCATTCAGAATTAGAGATGAGTAGACCCATAGAGGTTCGGTTTGGAGGGTGCAGCAAAACTTTTAAAAAAGTTTAGTTTGTGACCCAGACTTGACCTTAACGCCAATGGAAGTCATTAATTGGGCAGTTCATGTCTTTGCCCACGTGCAGTCAGCCATCAACAGATCACTTTCAGGGGCAGGGTTTTTCCATTTTTTGGGGGGGTGCACACTACATCTGTTCATGCTGTTACCTCCAGTGTGAGCCGATCAAACACTGTAAGTGGCTCACACGGGGCTGAGCACTGAGCATACCGGAGCACAGCAGTGCTCGCACGAGCGGTTTGCATACATGAAGCACCCAATCTCTGAATTCGAATTCTGTTTATTTTATAAAGGCTGTTTTTGGTACAGACCTCGGGTTTGCTCATCTTTATTCAGAATCAAAGTTATCTAAAATGTTTAGGCCAGGAAGAATCAGATGAGAAAGGAAAATTATTGGCCAGCAATATCTCATAACAACAAACCTTTGTAATGGGTCATTCCCACAAGTGCATTTGGAGTACTTACATTTCACAGAATTCAGAAATGCCCGAGTAAATCTGGTGGCATATCCAAAATTTGGTTTGTGAACTTGACCAAGCTGGAGCAGGTGATGTTCTGTGGGAGAGCTTGGAAGTTCCATCAGTTCCGTATAACTGTATGTTTTACCAATGAAAACTACAAACAGAGCAAAACCTTGACACTTGGCTTCCAAGGAAGCTTCCCTCAGAGTTTGTTTATCCCATTCACTTGTCTCTCCAGATAATATCAAGATTATGGCTTTATTTTTCCTTAGGTCCGATGTTTTAGCCATGATGTTTTCAAGCATCCAATTTAAAGAAACCCCAAAGACAGGCGGATCTCTCAGGTAATGGTTGTGTTCCTTGAGATGTCTCTTCATAGACTCTGTGTTACTATATGTTGAGAAATCAAACTCAAGGTATGGTTTTCCTTCATAGTTTGGAGTTAAGCCAGGGGGTGTGCTACTGACCACAGCCACTCGAGCACCGGTATTCGGAATATCAAGTCCATCAATCACTGTACTGATGAAGCGTCTTGATGCTTCATATTCATCAACTCTCATATTAGAAGAACTATCTAGGAGAAAACCTACATCCATCGGTGCCTTTTTCAGTGTAGAACTACTTTCCCCACAGAATACATCTGGTTTACATGTATCTAAAGGCAAAAGCAAAGCAAAATGCATAACATATTAGAAAATAAAATAAAAAAGACATGATGTAGAGCCATGTAGGAACTTAAATGGATTTTTTACCTGTTCTCAATATTTCTGAGATATTTGTTAGATGATTGAGATTTTTAAAATATATAGATAATTATTTCAGTACACATAGCTGAAAAGCATTCAGTAGTGTTGATCAGTGAGACCCCATTGATTGCTACAACAGAATTTCAGGAATGCTTAGCTAAGCAGGGCTCTCTTCAGAGCCTGAGGGTGACTTTATAAAACGTCTACAAGTCTGTCTATCTGTCTTTAGTTTCAGAGGAGAGCAGTGATCAGCTGAGCATTTTTATCCTTATGTCTTCATGATTGGAGGGTGTCTTGGCACCCCAACTACACCAACTCAAATTTCTATAATGTCTCTCTTTTTCTGAATGTAAAATTGGTTACTCTTTAAAGATGTTGAACATTTTTTGACCTGTATACAAAAAAGGAAAATATCTAAATATTTTGGTTAGTGAATAATCTATATTGTTCCATGTTGTCTTTTGATCATACTTTATGGGCTTATTGTGGTTATGACTAAAGACATATTAGTCTGATATCAGTTGAAGCTGCCAATATCGATGGGTTCACTATACAGTCTAATATATATGGGGCCACCAACATAATCTATCGGGGGAGATAAGGATCTGGCATGTCCGATGTCTGGCAGCGGCTCTCACATACAGAACACAGTAGCACTCAGACGAACAAGTTGCTGTGTGGGAGAGACAGGAGCAATAGTTGCCAGCCAAATGATTGGCTGAATGATTGACTGCTATGTAAAGTGTATCGGAAGACTTTAAGACTGTCAATAAATCCTTTCCGGCATGGTCTTTGCGCTCCTTTCTGTGGATTTTTGGATACTCTGTGTGTCCTTGCATGTTGTAGACGAGTATAATAAAGGGTTGTCACAGCCTTTCCTGCTGATGAAACAATTAGAAAGTTTTCTAAGGCCATATTTACACGTATGTATTTAGAACCTGAAAGTATGCACAACCACAGCCATAGATACCTCTGGCTCCTCCATAGGGTACAGTTTTATATAAGTAACTAGAAGGTGGCCCGATTCTACGCATCGGGTATTCTAGAATTTACGTATTGTGTAGTTCATGTATGATTTTTGTTATATATATATAGATGTTGTTGTGTGTACTTACCAAGTGTTTGTGTAGGGCGCTGTACATGTTCTGGGTGTTGTCTGGGTGTGGCGGGGGGTGAGAGCGGTGTTGTATGTGTGTTGCGTGTGTTGCGTTGTTTGTGGAGCGCTGTGTGTCTGTAGCGTTGTGTGTGTGTGTGTGTGTTGCGCGGTTTGTGTGTGTGGTGTGTTTTGGGGGGAGGTATGTTTTGTGCAATGTGTGTGTTGCGCGGTATGTGCGTATATTTATGTATGCCGCGGTGTTTGTGTGTTGGGTGTGTGCAGCGTTGTCTGTGTGTGTGAGTGTCTGTGTAGGGCGGTGTTTGTGGTTCCCAGTGTGTGTGTGTGTTGTGCAGTGCGCGTGTGTGTGGGTGTTGGGGGGAGGTGTGCACCTCCCATCGTGCTCCATCCCCCATGCTGCGCACCCCCCATCGTGCTCCATCCCCCATGCTGCGCACTCCCCATCGTGCTCCATCCGCCATGCTGCGCACTCCCAAACGTGCTCCATCCGCCATGCTGCGCACTCCCAAACGTGCTCCATCCGCCATGCTGCGCACTCCCAAACGTGCGCCATCCGCCATACTGCGCACTCCCCATCGTGCTGCATCCCCCATGCTGCGCACTCCCAAACGTGGTCCATCCGCCATGCTGCGCACTCCCAAACGTGTTCCATCCGCCATGCTGCGCACTCCCAAACGTGCTCCATCCGCCATGCTGCGCACCCCCCATCGTGCTCCATTCGCCATGCTGCGCACTCCCAAACGTGCTCCATCCGCCATGCTGTGCACTCCCAAACGTGCTCCATCCGCCATGCTGCGCACTCCCAAACGTGCTCCATCCGCCATGGTGCGCACTCCCAAACGTGCTCCATCCGCCATGCTGCGCACTCCCAAACGTGGTCCATCCGCCATGCTGCGCACTCCCAAACGTGCTCCATCCGCCATGCTGCGCACTCCCCAACGTGCTCCATCCGCCATACTGCGCACTCCTAAACGTGCTCCATCCGCCATACCGCGCACTCCCCATCGTGTACCATCCGCCATGCTGCGCACTCCCAAACGTGCTCCATCCGCCATGCTGCACACTCCCAAACGTGCTCCATCCGCCATGCTGCGCACTCCCAAACGTGCTCCATCCGCCATGCTGCGCACTCCCAAACATGCTCCATCCCCATGCTGCGCACTCCCAAACGTGGTCCATCTGCCATGCTGCGCACTCCCAAACGTGGTCCATCCGCTATGCTGCGCACTCCCAAACGTGGTCCATCCGCCATGCTGCGCACTCCTAAACGTGCTCCATCCGCCATACTGCGCACTCCCCATCGTGTACCATCCGCCATGCTGCGCACTCCCAAACGTGCTCCATCCGCCATGCTGCACACTCCCAAACGTGCTCCATCCGCCATGCTGCGCACTCCCAAACGTGCTCCATCCGCCATGCTGCGCACTCCCAAACATGCTCCATCCCCATGCTGCGCACTCCCAAACGTGCTCCATCCCCCATGCTGCGCACTCCCAAACGTGGTCCATCCGCCATGCTGTGCACTCCCAAACGTGGTCCATCCGCCATGCTGTGCACTCCTAAACATGCTCCATCCCCCATGCTGCGCACTCCCCATCGTGCTCCATCCCCCATGCTGCGCACCCCCCATCGTGCTCCATCCCCCATGCTGCACCAGCATCAGCCTCTCTGCCCGCAGCATCAGCCTCTCTGCCCGCAGCATCAGCCTCTCTGCCCGCAGCATCAGCCTCTCTCCTCCCAGCATCAGCCTCTCTCCTCCCAGCATCAGCCTCTCTCCTCCCAGCATCAGCCTTTTCTGTCCCTAGCATCAGCCTCTCTCCTCCCAGCCTACCCCAGCCTCAGCCTCCCCCAGCATCAGCCTCTCTTCTCTCAGCCTCCCCCTCCCAGCCTTCCCCAGGATCAGCCTCTCTCCTCCCAGCATCAGCCTCTCTTCTCTCAGCCTCCCCCTCCCAGCCTTCCCCAGGATCAGCCTCTCTCCTCCCAGCATCAGCCTCTCTCCTCCCAGCATCAGCCTCTCTCCTCCCAGCATCAGCCTTTTCTGTCCCCAGCATCAGCCTCTCTCCTCCCAGCCTACCCCAGCCTCAGCCTCCCCCAGCATCAGCCTCTCTTCTCTCAGCCTCCCCCTCCCAGCCTTCCCCAGGATCAGCCTCTCTCCTCCCAGCCTCCTCCAGCACGCCGTGCTCCTCTGCCGACACAGATCCGATCGCATACACACACACACACACACGATCGCATACACTCACACACACCCGATCGCATACACTCACACACACCCGATCGCATACACTCACGCACACACACTTTGACGATATTGCACATACGCGCTCACACTCACAACATCCGGAGATACCACATGCTTCTGACCATGTGATCCTCCGGCAGGTCCTGGAAGTTCACTGCACAGTATCGCCGCCGAGAAGCAAGCGATATCCCAGGATGTTGTGAGTGTGTGGATGCGATGTGATGTGTGTGTGAGGTGTGTGTGAGAGTGAGTGTGATCTGATGTGTGTGTGTGTGCGTGCGTGTGTGTATGTTCCGCCGCTGCAGGACCTTGATGAGCTGGTAACTATGCTACCATGGTTACCAGCGTATCCCGTCCCCCGCTCGCACGGGAGCCCACACCAGCATACGGCGGCAACCCAGCAATGCGAGGGTATGTGTCGGCTGGGTTGGCGGCGTACGCTGATGTGGGCTCCCGGGGGTACAGTACTCACCTGGGAGTTGTGGCTCCGTGTCGGTCGGTTCGGGGAATGCGTGCGGGGGGCGGGGCCAGAGCGAGCGTGCATTGCGTGAGGGGGGCGGGGCGTGGGCGAGTTGCCTGGGCGAGCGGCCAATCTGTGCGGGGGGGCGGGGCCATGGCGAGCCCAGCGGCCAATCAGCTTTGTGTCACCATAAGGACACAATTTTGGAGCAAGACAGACAGACAGACAGAATAAGGCAATTATATATATAGATATCTATACACATACAACACATACATTAGTTTAGTTTAACTAATTTAATGTAGAAAGAACACTAATCCCTGTTTCTAGAATTTGATGAAATATTGCAAAATCTGTCCAAAAACATCAATTCTCAGAACTTACCATAACAAAGTGTGCACTTCATTAAGGTTTGTACTTGTGATTTATATTCTACAGCTCCAGAAATCTCAATCAACCGAAATGTCCCGGAGTCATCAATCTATTGATACATCAAAAAGTTTGAAAAAAAACCCCAGTATAGATTAGTTTCTATTTAATACTAAACATAATAATATTTCTCTATATTGTGTTTATGTAAAACAGATGATTGTCAATGAAAAAAAGACTATGGCAAATCAAATATATAAAAACAGATCGCATGATGGATTGTATACAGCATTAAAGAAAATGTATCAGGAGGTGTTTAGTCCGTTTAGTAAAAGCCTATTGACTCTCCGGGTGAGCAGCAAATTTGTAGTGTGATAGCGAGACATTTGCCAAGGAAGGAAACACGTTGTGCATACACTGGCAGAGACAGTAATAACTGATCCACGAGATTCCAGCAGTCCACAAGAGCAGAGAACTCAATCAGGAAAGGAAAGGTAGCAAATACTAAAGAGGGGACAGTGATACTAAAGAGGGGACAGTGGACTATGTGTACTTTGGCACATTCTCAGTTCAAATGCAGTGTAATAGGTGTATGGATTCAAAGCATATAATTTCTCCACAATGTCACATCATATCTCTACAAAAGAGGTATCATTGTAATTGCTATACAAGAACCTAAACAACCATGGCATAAGTTTCATTACTAAAGTCTTCCTGTCAGGTTCCCTATAAGACTGTAAGCCTTTGTTCACATCTGCCTTCCGGTTTCTTTTTTTCTGCAAAAATATCAACTCAGCGCTCGATCTGGCACATAGCTGACACCACTAGTGCCTGATGGAGCCACTGATTGGCCTCCTGATTTTATAAAATAAAAGCAAAATTGCATATGGAAAACTACTTTATGGTCAGTTGAACTTAACTTTAATATGTTTGTAATTAAGAGTCCATTTTATGGAGTGGCGGCCGATAAGTTGGAACTATAGCATGACTATATCTGAATCTAACATTAGGCTGTATTTAGAGAAAACAGTTTTGAAGAGCACTATTGTTTTTTCGATATGAGCACATGCAAGAAAGAAATACATATTTGTCTTTTATACTTTTACACCCTATAGGAACACATCTTGGCTTTAGAGAAGTAGTGGGCTTTCACTGTACTTTTGTTGCAGGAAGACCCAAGCAGGAGATCACAAATGTATGCAAAGTTCATATGATGGTATGCTGGAAGTAATATTAAGTGAAGTCTGCTACTATGCACCTAAATTAACAAAAATATGTGGATCTATCTTTGTGTGTGCGTGTGTGTGTGTGTGTGTGGGTGTGTGTGTAAGTATTATACAGTATATACAGTCATTGCCGAAAGTGTTGGCATCAGAGTTGAGTGAGTATCGAAATATTCGTGTTTGCAATACTCGTAACGAGTACTGGCTACTACTCGTGAGTACAATGCAAGTCAAAGGGAAATGCGAGTAATTTTTTGCTGGAATCCAGCAGAAAATTACTCGCATTTCCAAATCAGTGGAAAATACTTGCATGTCCCATTGACTTGCATTGTACTCGCTATTCGGAACGAATACGAGAGTAGTACACAGTACTCATTACGAGTATCGCAAACACGAATATTTCGATACTCACTCAACTTCTTGAAATTGTTCCAGAAAATGAAGTATTTGTCCCAGAAAAATATCACAATTACACGTTTTGTTATGCACATGCACCTTTGGGTGTATTGGAACAACTACAAAAAAACTGAGAAAAAAAGGCAAATTGTACATAATTTCAAACAAAACTCCAAAAATAGGCCGGGAAAAATTGTTGGCACCCTCATCTTAATATTTGGTTGCACACCCTTTGGAATAAATAACTGCAATTAATCGCTTCCTATAATCATCAACAAGCTTCTTACACCTCTGAACTCTAATTTTGGATCACTATTCTTTTCCAAACTGTTCCAGGTCTCTCATATCTGAAGGTGCCTTCTCCCAACAGCAATTTTATGATCTCTCCACAGGTGCTCAATGAGATTTAGATCCAGAGCCATTGCTGGCCATTTCAGAACTCTCCAGCGCTCTGTTTCCATCCATCTCTTGGTGCTTCTTGAAGTATGTTTGGGGTCATTTTCCTGCTGGAAGGCCCATGAACTAGAATGTAATCCGAGCTTTTTGACACTTGCACTACATTATGAACCAAAATTATTTGGTAATCTTCAGATTTCATGATCGCTTGCACACAGTCAAGGCACCCAGTGCCAGATGAAGCAAAACAAACCCAAAATATCTTTGAGCCTCCATCGTATTTGGCTGTAGGCACTGTGTTCTCTTCTTTGTATGCCTCATTCTGTTTTCAGTATACAGTAGAATAATGTTCTTTAACAAAAAAGCTCTATATTTGTCTCTTTTGTCCACAATATGCTTTTTCAGAAGGATTTTTGCTTACTCGCACAAATTTTGCCAAACTGCAGTCTTGCTTTTTTATGTTTCCGTGTCATCAGTTAAGTGTTCCTGAATCTCCTGCCATAGAGTTCCATTCCAATGTTGACGGATAGCTTGTGCTGAGGTTGATGCACCCTGAGCCTGCAGGACAGCTTGAATTTCTTAGGAACTTGATTGATACTGCTTATCCTGCTTTGCAACCTTTCATTAACAACATTGTTGGTTATAAATGATTTAGTGATAAAATATATTGTACAGCCCTGCGCTCGGCCGCAGCCGAGCCGCTTGGATCCAGGCTCGTTTGGTGGGTGGCTCAGCGCCTCTGGACCCGGGGGTCACGTCGCTCTGCAAGGAGTTGCTGGCGATTTCGATGGGGGGTGGTTAGGTAGGTGTACGGCCAGAGCCGTGTTTTTGAGTTCGTGACGCCACCCACGGGACGTGGTGAAGGTGTAGACACCACCGCTGCAATTACGGGGCACCCGGGGGAGATGGTCGTGCAGCAAGATGTTAACCCCTCCGTGGGCAGGGATGGTGGCCCCGGGACCCATTTGGGAAGTGTGTAGTGGCTGTGCGGTGCAGGGCGGTGCGTGGCCGGATGGCACTGTTGTACTCACGATTATTGATACGGCAAGTCTCTGGTAAACCAAGTTGATGGTGGCCGGTGCCCGCAGCCGGCTGCGTCTTGTCCCCCACCCGGGTTGGTGGTCCTGGTCTTTCTCCTGCACCTCTTTATGTTCATGCTGACTACCTATGCCTCAGCAACGGGAGTCCACTCCCCGGCTATATATGTGTCGGAGGAGTCCGTTTGCCCGCAGGCGCTGGCCCGTGGGATCTCTCTGCCTGTGTGGTGGCTTTCTATCCCCCTTGGTGGACTGTTGCCATCTTTCGGGTCTTGGGACGGGAAAGGACCTAAGGTTCAGACCTCAATCAGTGAATTCGAAGTGGTCCAGTGGCTTCTGGACCCCGTTCTGGGTCTGAGTATCCCCCTGGTGCTCTGGTTTCCAGTCGGTTCCCCGGTTCGGTACCGGCGGGCCACTACCCTGTCCCGGCCCCTTACGGTTCCACCTGGCCGTCTTCCCGGCTCCTGCAGGCCAGGCCACCGCCTGCCTCCTAGCTAAGATGTGCGGGCTATGACCCTCACACCTGTCAGTCTGTGGCAGACCTGTCACCACAGGCCTGCTGCGCTCTCCTTCACTCCTGTCACTGTACTGACTGAACACTGTGCTCCCTACGCAGAACTGGACACTGTTTTCCTGCCTCAGGCCCTCTGGACTCCTCGGTGGGAGTGGCAACCGCCTGGCTCTGCCCCCTGGTGTGACCATTGAGCCCTGAGGGAGGTGACTAGGTTTTGTGTGGTTGGCTGCTGTTACCTTTTTAGGGGGATGGGTGTAATACAAGGGCCTGCCTGTGACTACCTGGCTAGTCCATGGCATCACAATATTATTGGTGGGGGAAGGTTGAACTAGATAAACATAGGTCTTTTTTCAACCTATTTAATTTTTTTTTTGCCGTCCACGTTCATGAAAATTAGCTACAGTGCCATGGGTTGGAAACTTCTTGATTATGTTGCGCACTATGAACAAAGGAACATCAAGATCTCTGGAGATTACTTACCACTGGTGAGTTTGAACGAGTATGATATGCTTGAAACAAAGTTGTTTACTCAAAGTTTTGGAAAGGTGCCAACAATTTTGTCCAACCCATTTTGAGGTTTTTGTTTGAAATTATGTCCAATTTGCCTTCTTTTTCTATGTTTATTTGTGTTCTAGAATAAACAAAGGATATATGTAACACCCATACCGACATCCCCGTTCTGTCCTGCCCCCCTCGCTGGGTGAGAACGACGGCGCTCTTACCTTCTTGGCCACCCAGAGGGAACTGCTTGGTTCCCAGTCCCTGCTTGTGTTCCCCAGGGCTTGCCCATGCCACACAGGCCTCCTGGGAGTGCCCTTAGGGCACGTGCAGGGACATGCCCTTTTTTTTAAAGGACCAGTACGTCCTTACCCAGAGGTGCCACAACCTATGGCTGAGATGCATCAGGTATTTAGGGTACCTTCCCCTTAAAGGAGGTCCCTGGTCAATGAGTTCTATACATTGCTAGTGCTCAAGTCCTTTGTGCTGCCGCTCCTGTTACTGTGCTGTGTGCTGTTGCTGACTTCTGTCTGTGTTTCAGTGTTATCAAATCTGCTGCTGCAAATACCCACATAGGCCACTCCTACAATATCCGCTGCCACTGCTGCAAGCATCCTGCCTGGGCATTCCTACAATATCTGCTGCTTCTACAATCAGAGACTGTTTATGTCCGTGGTGCCAGCTGCCGAGGTACTTTTGATCCCCTGGGGCTGCCCTCTGTTGACTAACTACTAGCACATGTGTCTATCGCCACCTCCAGTGGCTTTAGTGAAGTCTTGGTAGCTGTTCTAGTTCACTCCTGCAGGCTAGTAATTGGTACCTTTGGCCCATTGGATCCACTAACCCTTTGCTCGCCCCACGGGCATTACAATATAAACATGTGTATAACAAAACATGTGTAAATGCAATAATATTCGGTGACAACTACCTCATCTTCTGGAACAATTTCAAGAGTGCTACTTCTAGCCATGACTATATACCACATTGGCAGTAAAACACTAAAGGCTCTGTCACACACAGAGATAAATCTGCGGCAGATCTGTGGTTGCAGTAAAATTGTGGACAATCAGTGCCAGGTTTGTGGCTGTGTACAAATGGAACAATATGTCCATGATTTCACTGCAACCACAGATCTGCCAAAGATTTATGTCTGTGTGTAACGGGGCCTTAAGGCTGTGTGAAGATAGAGTTTTGTTTGAGGCATTCAAAAATTACAGTTTTTTTATGAGGAAGCTACTGCAGAACTGCTGTTTTTGGAGTAATTTTTCTTTTTCAGAAGAGTTCCCTGATTATTTTTTACCCTGAAGTGATTTTTGCAGAATTTTAATTTGTCAGTTCTTAGTTTCTGTTTTCATTCCATAAGGATCTGCTTTAAAGAACTGACATGCACTCTCTTTTTTTTTCTAGCAGGTGTTTATCGAAATGAAAGCTAAAGTGGAAAAAAATGCTAAAAACTGTACATACGAATAGCAAAGAGGATTAACATGAGTTAGAAGAGTGTTTTAAACAATTTTTATGTCATTTTTGAGTAGTCTTTCTTAAAAAAACAAAAAAAAACAAACAAAAAGAAAACCTGTCTGCACAAGGTCTAAAACTCTTACCGAAAATGCCCTTTTTAATGCAGGTGCTGGAGTGAAGGTAATAACTGCAGGAATAATGCCAAGAGCGTTGTATTCCATTACAGCTGTGCTGATTGCAACAGGGTCATCAGAACGACCATTGCTGAAGAACACTGCAATTCTCCTTACAGTTGCTCCTTGCAGAGATCTCTTGAAAACATTTCTGGCTACAAATCTCATGCTTTTTCCAATATTCCGACCTTCAGTCGACATTTCCAGAGATATGTTCTTCACTGCGTTTAGTAGTTTTTCTTTGCTTTGGAAGTCAGAAAACCTCACCAGATACTTGGCATATTGGTGATAGGACAACACAGCTACTCTTGCCCCAACAGGACAGTTGTTTCCTCTAATAGTAATGTTATTTACTATATATGTGATGATTTCTATCATTTTATTGTGGATTTCTGGTTTTACACCATTTGACATGTCCAAAGCAAAGACAAGTTCTGTTGGATACACCGGGCAGGTATGTTTTCCTAGAATGGCAAAAAGTGATAATGGGTTAGTGATATACAACAGTAGTTTGTCTTAATTTCTTTTTCATTTATGCAGTAAAATTCCCATAATCTGACTACTAGGATGTCAGATACCATAGAACATACTCTTTGGGATTCACTGTATCATGTCTACAAACAAAGAAAAAAGTATCTGAAAAGAGATACCGGTGATGAAATGGGGGCAGTCTGTAACCAAAATAATTGTTTAATTTTACAGATAAATAACTTCTAATGTATCAACAGCTATTAAACCAGTCCTTAAAGGGTAACTATTATTTAAAATATTATTTATATGTTATAGGGGATGACTGCTTTTTACAGGGTCAATAGTAAGTTTAGTGGTGTATAGAATGGTAGACATGCTTTTGAGCCTATTCAACACTCATGCAGTAGATATGTGAGGCTCATGCAGTAGATATGCACTTTGAAGCGGTGTTTTAATTGATTGGTGGGCATCTCAGGATCTAGACCCCCACCAATCAGCAGCACAACTTGGCTGTAAATTGCTCTTATGGTCAGCGATACCCTTTCTCTCTCACCTGTAAATTGTAAACTCTTATGGCTCATCTAGGTTCTCTCTCTCGCTCCTGTCACACACATGTATTTTACGAAAAATTTAGTCTTTCCAGTATTGAAATCTACTCAGATGTATTCGCTGTCAATTGAATTTTGGGGTAAAATTAGAATTTCAAAGTATTTGCTCATCTCTACAGGGCACCCAAGAAACAACATTACTTAATGAGCATTCAGGTATGGGAAAGGTTTAATACAGATACACACATGTACTCAATTCTCTAGGCCTTAAGCCCCATTCGGATACACAATTGTGTCTTCAGATCGTTATCAAGACTTTAGTTTGTTAATCTTGTTGCAATATGTTATATGCTGTATGGCCTCTAGGGGTCTCACTACTTGTATGTGTGCACCACAGAGAAGAGGGAACTCGCTGGTATGCAGAAAGGGTGCAGGCAGCAGACAGAGGTAATGGATGACAACACCACTTGTAAGAGAGAGAGTGATTCATGAGAGATGCAACAAACAGAACAACTCTCCTCCTTCTGTGCACGCTGTGTCACTTGCTTCTACCACTGCTTTCTTGCTGACTTTTCTGCTTCCATCATGTTGATCCCAAGATTTCTGAGGGTGTCTTGTTCTTGCTCTACATATGTCATCCTGCCAGCTGCACCGACACTCAGGGCCTCATGTACCCACCCAGACCTGGGGCTTAGTGGCTCCAATAAAGCAGATGAGCCATAATAAACACCAGTACAGAGCTTGCCCAGGAAAGGCAGCAGGAAGTTGTTAGTGCATCTGTACACACAGTGAGGCAAAGACTTTTGAAGGCGGTCCTCTAAGAATGATTTTCCGGAGAAGAAAATGTGAACACTGCCAAGAATCCTGTGTGTTACCAACAATAAATCATCCTTAAGCCCGCTTTACACGCTTCAATATATCTCACAATCCGTCGTTGGGGTCAAGTTGTAAGTGACGCACATCCGGCATCGTTTGTGAGGTATCTGCGTGTGACATCTACTTGCGATCAGGATTGAACGCAAAACCGTTGATCGCAAACACATCGTATCATTCTCTAGAATTGAGCGTTTTGTTGCACGAACCTAGTGAATTGTAACGTGTGACATCCCTCATACGATTTTGATGTCTGAGGCTATGTGCGCAGGTGTGCGCTCTGCACCGCAGCTTATAAAAGGTCTGCTTCAGAGCGCAGCTGAAAAGCTGCGTTCTGAAGCGCCTCACAATGTCTGTCATTCACTAATCTCTGTCAGTCCGTCACTATCTCTGTCCCTCACTCTCTGTCCATGTCAGTCTATCCCCCTCTCTCATATACTCACCGATCCCCGGCGCTGCACGGCATTCACACTGCTCCGGCGGCTTTTACTGTTTTGAAAAAGCCGGCCGCCCATTAAACAATCTCGTATTCCCTGCTTTCCACGCCCACCGGCGCCTGTGATTGGTTACAGTGAGACACGCCCCCCACGCTGAGTGACAGGTGTCACACTGCACCCAATCACAGCAGCCGGTGGGCATGTCTATACTGTGTAGTGCAATAAATAATTAAATAATTAAAAAAAACGGCGTGCGGTTCCCCCAATTTTAAAACCAGCCAGATAAAGCCATACGGCTGAAGGCTGGTATTCTCAGGATGGGAAGCTCCACGTTATGGGGAGCCCCCCAGCCTAACAATATCAGCCAACAGCCGCCCAGAATTGCCGCATACATTATATGCGACAGTTCTGGGACTGTACCCGGCTCTTCCCGATTTACCCTGGTGCGTTGGCAAATCGGGGTAATAAGGAGTTATTGGCAGCCCATAGCTGCCAATAAGTCCTAGATTAATCATGTCAGGCATCTATGAGACACCCTCCATGATTAATCTGTAAATTACAGTAAATAAACACACACACACCCGAAAAAGTCCTTTATTAGAAATAAAATACACCAACATATACCCTGGTTCACCACTTTAATCATCCCCAAAAAGCCCTCCATGTCCGGCGTAATCCAGGATGCTCCAGCGTCGCATCCAGCTGTGCTGCATTTTTGGATAAAGAAAATGCCCAGGCCTGTGCATCCTCACTGAGCAAAGAAAATACAATGCTCACTCTTTGACAGGAGACACAAGATGGAGGAAAAAGTACCATTTGTATGACACAGAAAAGATAGAAAATTTACTTCAATCCTCATCCATGCAATCTGGCAATGTTACCTTAAGTTCTAATGTGGCGTTCAGACATACCGAATCCTCTAGCGACAGAATGTTCGTGCTGCTTTTGAAGCTTGATATCCACCACTTCCAGGAACAAGTGCTGTAGTTGCATGGCCAAGGCGTTAACAGGATCCATAATAACGCCCTTGCACACTTTAATGGACTGGTTTATAATGGTATGCACATACCTAACTTTAATACTGGTAAAGAGGGGAATAGAGCCTGCAAAACAACAGCTGTGCCCACACACTTTTGGTTCCTGTACATACCAGAAGAGGGGAGGATGCTATGCACAGCTAAACAAGAGAGAGAAAGTGTGCAGAGGTAGTAAGGGGTCCAAGGTGAGGAAATTTAAGGCATGGGGAATAAAAAGGAGAAATATAAATGAAAGCAAGGGAAACCTTCCACCAATCCACCAACCTAACTGAAGTCCAAAGAAAAGATGTTGGGAAGGTAACTGAGCAGTAGCAGAACTCATCTCTGCCTAGTAGAAAAAATCCATTTGTTGAAGGGCTGGAACTGCTTAGCTGAAATTTAGAAATATAGCCAGCAAAGAAGACTGGTGTAAACTGAGAATAAATCATCCCAACCAAGCTGTGATAGGACAGAGACAAAATAGGAAAGTGAGAAACACCTGACTAGCTGCAAAGCAAGGGAAAAAAATCAAAGGGAACCATCAGCAGTTGGACAGAGGCTGAACAGGCCGTGGTTCAGGAAACCAATCATGGAACAAGATGTCACTGGATCGAGTCAGGAAACCGAGGCATGACATCAGCAACATTATATTATATTGGTACTATTTAGCAAGTATAGAACCTTAAATAGGCTCCTAGCTTCAACGTGGAAAGGGAGCTACAGCTTTCAATAGCTATTTTTTTACTTTTATATGTATGAATTTGCCTTATCTGTATTAGTTATATATTTATTTTTCTTTATACTTAATTTTTCCTAGTTTGGAATGAAATTTTGATTTGGGGGCTTTAGAACCATTTTTATATATACAGCATATCACAAAAGTGAGTAAACCCCTAATATTTTTGTAAATATCTTATTATATCTTTTGAAGGGACAAAACTGTAGATCGGGTACTTTGACACAATATAAAGATGTCAGTGTACAGCTTGTATAACAGTGTAAATTTTATGCCCTCTAAATAACTCAACGCACAGCCATAAATGTCTTAATCACTGGCAAAGAAAATGAGTACAATAAAAATGACAAAATTGTGCGCATAGTGTCAATATTTTGTATGGACACCATTATTATCAATCACTGCCCCACAGATGTTCAATAGCATGATCCACTCCCTTCAGAAACTGGGCCACAGGGCAGTATTCAACAAGATAATGACCTCAAACTCACCACCAACACAACCAATGTCTCGGTAAAGTAAATGAGGGTAAGAATAATCTCACATTGCACTTGGTCCCATGTTAGACAATGCTGCAGCTCAGATCTGCAAGTTTTTCCTTAGGTATAATCGGACTGAGGAAAAAAATTGCAAAATGCTGTGATTGTCTGCGAATCTCGGATCACTCACACCCATACAAGTCTATGGGTGCGAGTGAAACATTGGACTTCACTCGGATGACATCTGAGTGCAGTGCGATATACACACAGGTGGACAATGGAGGTGATGGGGAGATTACACCCTCTCTCTCCTCTGCAGCTGTGATCCGATCACAAGATAACACTTGGCTCACATTCGCAGGAGAGGGGGAGGCGAGGGTCATTAGCATATCATATCCGATGCTATCACATCGGATGCCACATGCCAGTGTGACTCCAGCCTAAAGTCGCTTTATTGGCCAAGAATGTCTCCAGATCTAAACCCAATTGAGCATCTGTGGGGCATTCTCAAATGGAAAGTGGAGGAGCGCATGGTCTCTAGAATCTACCAGCTCTGTGATCATGGAGGATGGAAGAGGATTCCAGTGGCTCATGTGAAGCTCTAGTGAACTCCATGCCCAAGAGAGTTAAGGCAATGCTTGAAAATAATAGTGGCCACATAAAATATTGACACTTTAAGCACAATTTGCACATTTTTACTTATGGGGTGTACTCACTTTTGTTGCCAGCGCTTTAAACATTAATGGCTGTGTGTTGAGTGATTTAGATGGCACACCAAATTTACGCTGTTATACAAGCTGTACACAGACCACTGCAAGTTGATACTCAGGAGATTTTAATCTGCATATAAGCATAAAAAAATATCGGCTTACCTTCACAACAAGCTGAAAGGAAAGTAATAAACAGTATCAATGTTAAAGAAAAAATAGAAATGTAAATGTGACGGTGCAGCTACTGGACCAACTGGATGGTGCATTACTGCCTGCAAAATCATATTACATGAACATTCATAACATTCACAGTATCAGCCTTAGGATTTAGATGAGAATGGCATAAGTTTTTTTCCACCCCTGGATGATTTTTTGCTTGTTTTTTTTTCCTTTGCTTCTTACAAGGGCCATAACTTCCTTATTTTTCTGCCAAATAGCCGTATGAGTATGGTGTCGAACCAGCAGTACTTTTAAATTGCACCACTCATTTTACCATATAGTGTACGGGAAAATGGGGGAAAAAATAAATTACAAAACAAGCGCAATTCCACAATTTTTTATTATTATTATTATTATTATTATTATTATTTACTATATTCTCTATACAGTAAAATTGACATTGAAGTGTGATTCCCCAGGTCAGTACTGATATGTAGATACCAAACGTATGTTTTGGGTTTTTTTAGTTAAGTGGTGAGAAAAAAATGTACAAATTTGTAAAAGAAAAACATTGTGTTACCATTTTTCAAGACCCACAACATTTGAATTTTTGGGTATCTGGGGCTGTGTGAGAGCTTAGTATTTGCGGCCAGAGCTGATGTTTTCATGGATACCATTTTGGGGTAGATATGACATTTTTGTTTGCCACTTTTTGTGTTTTATTGCAAAATCAAAGTAATTCTGGCGTTTTGCTTTTTTTTTTGTTACACCTTTTACCGATTGGACTAATACATTTTATATTTTGATAGCTCACACATTTCTTTTTTAATAGTTTTAATTTTAATTAAGTACAAGGGGGGTGATTTGATCTTGTGTTTTTTTATGTTTCAAATTTTTTAAACTTTTTTTTAACTTATTTTACTGTAGTTAATAGTCCTGTTAAGGGACTTGAAGCTGCGATTGTCCGATTGCTTGTGCTATACAGAGCGGTGCATCAGCACAGCTAAATATAGGAGAAATGACAATCTCCTATGAATGCCAGAGTTCACAAAATCATAATAACAGACACTGGGATCATCAGCAGATCCTCGTCTGTCATGACAACTCATTGGCACCCCACGATCACGCCATGGGCGCACAATGGGCAGGAGGAATAATGCGTCCTCTGCCAGCGCATGTTAGATGCTGCTGTCAGAGATTGACAGCGGTATTTAGCTAGTTAACAATCATGGCAGAGTGTCGCTCCACCTGTTAAAGATACTCTATGGATGATTACATCAGCCATCATTTGCAGGGAAAGATGCATCAAAGGCAGTGACATGACTTTTAATGTATATGGAGTTCAAAAGTCATGAAGGAGTTAAAGTTGGATGAGGGCAAATTACAAATCACTCTAATCTTGATTCTTCTACATATACTTGCACACAGTTTGTAAAGGCAGTTAGTGAGTTTGTTCTAAACATGTTCGAGAATTACCTACATACTGTATGTAGCTCAATTCTTTCTCTTATTGTAATACCAGACTCGAATATGTTGAGATTATGAGATTAAAAATGAGCGAACCAGTGGAAGTTCAGTTCGCCAGACTTTAAATTTCAGTTTGGGAAGCGAACTTGACCTGAACCCCAATGGAAGTCACTAATTGGGCAGTTTGGGTCTCTGCCCACATAACAGATCACTTCTGGGGGGCGGGGTTGTTCCTTTTTTTGGGGGGCACACACTTTATCCGATCATGCTGTTCCTACCCCCAGTGTGAGTCATTCAAACACTGCAATCGGCTAGAACTGGGCTGAGCACCGAGTGTTCCCGAGGACAGCAATGGTTTCCATACGTGAAGCTCCCAAACTCTGTTTTTTTTGTAAAGTCTTTGATTGATACAAACATTGAACCGCGGGTTCGCTCATCTCTATTACTGACCTAATTCTCAACTCAATTTGCTAATATGCAGCCCCAAACTTGCAAAGAACCTCAATTCTTCATTGTTGGCTTCAGACTCTTGTATTGTACCGCTTTCTGGCCCTTCGGTAAACAAACTACTTTTTGTTACATATATTTCACATTTTGACTTATCAGACCAGAGCACTTGTTTTTATGTTTCTGCATCCCAGTTTCTATCTTTTCGTGTATAGTTGAGCTCCTTGGCCTTGTTTGCATGCTGATAGTATGGCTTTTTAGTCCAATTCTTCCATAAAGACTACATCTGGTCAGAGTTCTCTGAACACTGAAGCCAGCTTTACACGCTGCAATGTATCTTACAATGTGTCGGCGGGGTCACGTCGTAAGTGACACACATCCGGCATCGTAAGGTACATTGCAGTGTGTAACAGCTACGTGTGATTGCGATTGAATGGTAAAACGTTCATCGCATGCACGTCGTTCATTCCTAATGGATTGAACGTCAGATTGTTCATCGTACCCGGGGTAGCACACATCGCAGTGTGTGACACCCCGGGAACGATGAACAGATCTTACCTGCGTCTTGCGGCTCCCGGCCGGTAATGCGGAAGGAAGGAGGTGGGCAGGATGTTTACGTCTCGCTCAGCTCCGCCCCTCCGCTTCTATGGCCGGCTGCCGCATGACGTCGCTGTGACGCCGAACGTCCCTCCCACTACAGAAAGTGGACGTTCGCCGCCCACATCGAGGTCATATGGACGGGTAAGTACGTGTGACAGGGGTTAATCGTTTGTACGGCACGTTCAACAAATTGAACATGCCACACATACGATGGGGGCGTTGCAAATCGCATACGATATCGTATGCGAAATTGCAATATGTAAAACTGGTTTAATGGGTGTAGCTTGGTCCCACTAGTTGCTGCATCTGAATTTTTTTTCTCCACTTATATGAAAAAACAAACTACACAAGTTTGGTATTGTTATAATTATGCTCACCTGGAAAATCACGGTTCACGGTAATTTTACCACAGAAAGTACGCTGTGAAAATAAATAACCCCAAAACTATGGCAGTATTGCATTTTTTTCAAAATTTTACATGCTTTGATTTCTTTTCCCCTCTTTCCAGTACATCATATATTAAAACAAATGGCAACATACTAAAATAGAACTTGTCCAGCAAGAAACAAGCAAGCAAGAAACAAGTACTCCTATTGCTAAATTAAAAAGTTATGGCTCTTGGAAGAAGGGGAGAAAAAAACAAAATAATAGACATGAAAATTGGCTGCAGAAAGAAGGTGATAACATAAAAAGTAATGACTAGAAATATTGTTTTGATTTAGTTTTCTCTTTTTTTTCTAATTCACTTTGCAATTTAATTGATAAAAATAAGCCATTGAGATTAAGTTCCTACAATGAGTTTTTGACTCTGAATATTTTCGCTGCACAAAAAACGCAGCCTCTTCCAGTTCTAGGATTGTGGATTTATAGAAATCTAATGTTCACTGATCATTTTGTTTTACGTGGCATAAACTGAGCTGCGATCATGTTTGAAATCTGCAACATCTTAAAATCTCTTGTGGGTAAGTTTTTTGTGCGAATGCACTAAAACACAAAAATCCAAACATGACTGTATCAATAAAATTTTACCAAAACTAAATACCAGGAATTAACAAAAGCAAAGCAGCTCTGTTTAAAACATGACATACCAAAAATAGACATAATATGCAGGGTCAAAAACATGATAAAAATGTGTGTAAAAAGGATTAAAAAAACAGTTTAAAAAACAGCAATAACATAATTTAGCAAAAATTGCAGACATGTCACAAAAAATCTGCAATGTCAAAAAAATCACAAAATACTGTTTGTGGGAATGTGGCCTAATACTTGTATTTTTGAAAGCACCATTTTTTCCACACCTGCTTAAAGGGAACCTGTCAGCAGAAATTTCCCCTAAAACCTAAAAGATTCCCCCTCTGCAGCTCCTGGGCTGTATTCTAGAAAGGTCCCTGTTATTATTGTGCCCCCTTTCTGACCAAAAAAAAGAGTTTATAAAGAGGTACCTTTTTGGCTTCGGATTCTATAAATGTGACACGGGGGCGGGCAGCCTGATGGCCGTTATTCTGCCCCCTGGTCCTGTATGCCGCCCCCATCGCTGATTTCCATACTTTTGGACGCCGCCCACTGCTCCAGCCATCCCCGCGCATGCCCAGTGCCAGTCTCACGGGACTGAGCAGTGTGACCACTGGTGACGTGTGCGCAGACAAGTGATTATGGGCGGGACTGTGACTGTTATCAGCAAGTACCCGCCCATAATCTCGTGAGCGCGCAAACCTCTCCAGCGGTCACACTGTGCTCAGTGTAGATGCTAGACTGTATGGGCTGCTTCCAGGGATGACGTCCCTTTGTCACGTGATAGTATTTTGAACACGCCCCTATCACGTGACAAAGGGACGTCATCCCTGGAAGCAGCCCATACAGTCTAGAATCTACACTGAGCACAGTGTGACCACTGGAGAGGTTTGCGCGCTCACGAGATTATGGGCGGGTACTTGCTGATAACAGTCACAGTCCCGCCCATAATCACTTGTCTGCGCACACGTCACCAGCGGTCACACTGCTTAGTCCCGTGAGACTGGCACTGGGCATGCGCGGGGATGGCTGGAGCAGTGGGCGGTGTCCAAAAGTATGGAAATCAGCGATGGGGGCGGCATACAGGACCAGGGGGCAGAATAACGACCATCAGGCTGCCCGCGCCCGCCCCCATGTCACATTTATAGAATCCGAAGCCAAAAAGATACCTCTTTATAAACTCTTTTTTTGGTCAGAAAGGGGGCACAATAATAAAAGGGACCTTTCTAGAATGCAGCCCAGGAGCTGCAGAGGGGGAATCTGTTAGGTTTTAGGGGAAATTTCTGCTGACAGGTTCCCTTTAAAACTTTTTCATAGTTCTGTACTGTGTTATCATGTCTTCTTCTCTGTATGCATATTTTTATGTTCCTTCATACACAGTGGGTGCGGAAAGTATTCAGACCCCTTTAAATTTTTCACTCTTTGTTTCATTGCAGCCATTTGGTAAATTCTATCCTCGTCTCATCAGACCAGAGAATCTTATTTCTCATAGTCTGGGAGTCCTTCATGTGTTTTTTTTGAAACTCTATGCAGGCTTTCATATGTCTTGCAATAAAGCATCAGAAAATTTTAACCTTTATTAAGTATAAATAATTAAAAGAGAAAAGAAAAAATATTTCTTCTCTTAGACTAAAATACACTCAACAAGCTGCCAGGGTCCCCAAACTAGTTAATTGGACCGGTATATGTGAATAATGCGCTATATATCACTCAAGGCACTATGTTGTCCTATAGATGGGGCCACTGAAACAGCCACAAATAGTCATACAAAAAAATCACAAGAAAAAACACAAAAGACAGAAAACAACACAATTCCATTTGCTGTCAAGCACTGGACAGTAGTCCTAGATTAAAAAAACCCAGCAAAACCAACATAATAAACCTAAATAAATATATATATGTATTTTCCAAAACGTGCTGACAGTGGTCAGACACACAGAAGAATATACAGTCATATGAAAAAGTTTGGGCACCCCTATTAATGTTAACCTTTTTTCTTTATAACAATGTGGGTTTTTGCAACAGCTATTTCAGTTTCATATATGTAATAACTGATGGACTGAGAAATATTTCTGGATTGAAATGAGGTTTATTGTACTAACAAAAAATGTGCAATCTGCATTTAAACAAAATTTGACTGGTGCAAAAGTATGGGCACCCTTATCAATTTCTTGATTTGAACACTCCTAACTACTTTTTACTGACTTACTAAAGCACTAAATTGGTTTTGTAACCTAATTGAGCTTTGAACTTCATAGGCAGGTGTATCCAATCATGAGAAAAGGTATTTAAGGTGGCCACTTGCAAGTTGATCTATTTGAATCTCCTATGAAGAGTGGCATCATGGGCTCCTCAAAAAAACTCTCAAATGATCTGAAAACAAAGATTATTCAACATAGTTGTTTAGGGGAAGGATACAAAAAGTTGTCTCAGAGATTTAAACTGTCAGTTTCCACTGTGAGGAACATAGTAAGGAAATGGAAGAACACAGGTACAGTTCTTCATAAGCCCAGAAGTGGCAGGCCAAGAAAAATATCAGAAAGGCAGAGAAGAAGAATGGTGAGAACAGTCAAGGACAATCCACAGACCACCTCCAAAGACCTGCAGCTTCATCTTGCTGCAGATGGTGTCAATGTGCATCGGTCAACAATACAGCGCACGTTGCACAAGGAGAAGCTGTATGGGAGAGTGATGCGAAAGAAGTTGTTTCTGCAAGCACGCCACAAACAGAGTCGCCTGAGGTATGCAAAAGCACATTTGGACAAGCCAGTTACATTTTGGAAGAAGGTCCTGTGGACTGATGAAACAAAGATTGAGTTGTTTGGTCATACAAAAAGGCGTTATGCATGGAGGCAAAAAAACACGGCATTCCAAGAAAAGCACTTGCTACCCACAGTAAAATTTGGTGGAGGTTCCATCATGCTTTGGGGCTGTGTGGCCAATGCCGGCACTGGGAATCTTGTTAAAGTTAAGGGTTGCATGGATTCAACTCAGTATCAGCAGATTCTTGACAATAATGTGCAAGAATCAGTGACGAAGTTGAAGTTACGCAGGGGATGGATATTTCAGCAAGACAATGATCCAAAACACCGCTCCAAATCTACTCAAGCATTCATGCAGAGGAACAATTACAATGTTCTGGAATGGCCATCCCAGTCCCCAGACCTGAATATCATTAAAAATTTGTTGGATGATTTGAAGCGTGCTGTCCATGCTCGGCGACCATCAAACTTAACTGAACTGGAATTGTTTTGTAAACAGGAATGGTCAAATATACTTTCATCCAGGATCCAGGAACTCATTAAAAGCTACAGGAAGCGACTAGAGGCTGTTTTTTTTGCAAAAGGAGGATCTACAAAATATTAATGTCACTTTTATGTTGAGGTGCCCATACTTTTGCACCGGTCAAATTTTGTTTAAATGCGGATTGCACATTTTCTGTTAGTACAATAAACCTCATTTCAATCCAGAAATATTACTGAGTCCATCAGTTATTAGATATATGAAACTGAAATAGCTGTTGCAAAAACTCACATTGTTATAAAGAAAAAAGGTTAACATTAATAGGGGTGCCCAAACTTTTTCATATGACTGTATAATATAATAGTACAAGGACTAGGAAAGATCTCATGTTAGGGTATACAGAGTCTTCCACCAGGATACTACTGGGTCCAGAGTCTTCCACCAATCATATCTGTCCCTAATATCTCCTGGTTGAAATAAAAGATCTGTCTGTTACCCCAAGCTCCAGTCCTAACAAGGACGGTCCACAGCTAGGTGTACAACGCTGGACCCCTATTTTGACCCTATCTGCATCCCGACTCGTTTCGTCTTATATGACTCTTCAGGGGACATAATGCTTAGTTTAGATGAGGCCCTTAAACCCAGCTATCTTCTGCCCATAGTGCTAGAGACCTCATCTACACTAAGCATTATGTCCCCTGAAGAGTCATATAAGACGAAACGTGTTGGGACGCAGATAGGGTCAACATAGGGGTCCAGCGTTGTACATATAGCTGTGGACCATCCTTGTTAGGATGGGAGCTTGGGGTAACAGATAGATCTTTTATTTTCTCCAGGAGATATTAGGGACAGATAAGATTGGAGGAAGACTCTGGACCCAGTATCCTGGTGGAAGACTCTGTATACCCTAACCTAAGAGGACGCGGTGAGATCTTTCCTAGTCCTTGTACTATTATATTATATATTCCTCTGTGTGTCTGACCACTGTCAGCACCTTTTGGAAAATATGTATATTTATTTAGGTTTATTATGTTGGTTTGGCTGTTTTTTTTTTTTATCTAGGACCACTGTCCAGTGCTTGACAGCAAATGGAATTGTGTTTTCTCTCTTTTGTGTTTTTTTCTTGTGTTTTTTTGTATGACTATTTGTGGCTGTTGCAGTGGCCCTATCTATAGGACAACATAGTGCCTTGAGTGATATATAGGGCATTATCCACATATACCGGTCCAATTAACTAGTTTGGGGACCCTGGCAGCTTGTTGAGTGTATTTCAGTCTAAGAGAAGAAATATTTTTTCTTTTCTCTTTTAATTATCTATACTTAATAAAGGTTAAAATTTGAGTTGACTTTGTGGAACTTTCTCCCATCTCCCTACTGCATCTCTGGAGCTCGGGCACAGTGATCTTGGGGTTCTTCTTTACCTATCTCACCAAAGCTCTTTTCCAATGATTGCTCAGTTTGGCTGGACAGCCAGGCCTTGGAAGAGTTCTGGTCGTCCCAAACTTCTTCTATTTAAGGATTATGGAGGCCACTGTGTTCTTAGGAACCTTGAGTACTGCAGAAATTCTTTTGTAACCTTGGCCAGATCTGTGCCTTGTTACAATTCTGTCTCTGAGCTCATTGGGCAGTTACTTTGACCTCATGAATCTCTTTTGATCTGACATGCACTGTGAGCTGTGAGGTCTTATATAGACAGGTGTGTGCCTTTCCAAATCAAGTCCTATCAGTTTAATTAAACACAGCTGGACTCTAATGAAGGAGTAGAACCATCTTAAGGAGGATCACAAGG
The DNA here is from genome assembly GCF_048569485.1 of Anomaloglossus baeobatrachus. NCBI lineage: Eukaryota > Metazoa > Chordata > Amphibia > Anura > Aromobatidae > Anomaloglossus > Anomaloglossus baeobatrachus. Next base: position 434,919,909 of record NC_134358.1, read on the forward strand.
AAATGGACAGCATGTGACTTAAAAATGGCAGTGGATCCCCAAATCCAGGTGTGAAAAACTTGTTGCATCACTCCCAAGAAGACTCATGGTTGTACTAGCTAAAAGAGTGTTTCTACTCAATACTGAGCAAAGGGTCTGAATACTTATGTCCATGTGATATTTCTGTTTTTCTTGTTTAATAAATTTTCAAAAATTTCTACATTTCTGTTTTTTTCTGTCGATGGTCTGTTCAGAGTGTAAAGTTATGAGGAAAAAAAATGAACTTTTTTGAATTCACCAAATGGCTGCAATGAAACAAAGAGTGAAACATTTAAAGGGGTCCGAATACTTTCCATACCCACTGTAACAGCTCATAGCTTTGCTTGGAACTACAGTTAGTGCTGCGAAGGGTTCGTTCACATCTCTGTTTAAATACGCTGAGTGCAATGTAAGAATAATAATTGCATTGTACTCACACCGATATTATTCAATGAGGTTAAGTTCACATGTTCAGTAATCATCTGTTAGAACGGACTCAGCAGAAATACGAAGGAAAAAAGCTGTGCAGACACAATTTCTGCAGGCTCCATTTTTTAACATAGGAGTCTATGGAGAACGGATCCATTAACAGATTGCTATTTAGCCATCCGCTTTTCTTTCATTTGTAAAAGATCCCTTTTTTGCTTACTGAGTCAGTTGCAAATGGAAGATATAAACAGCAACTTTTTAACAGATCCATTATCCATAGACTCTCACGTTAATAAAATGGATCCTGCAAAAATAATTTTTTTCAAAACAGACAAAAAGTTGTGTTTGCTGGTTCCGTTTTAACAGATGATTACTGGACATGTGAACATAGCCTAAGGCAGTGTTCATCTGTGAGTCTTTCCTCAGCTGTAATCAGACTATAGGAGGTGGGTGAGCTATGTCCACTCCTACGGGGGACGCGTTATTGTATTATAAATATGATGTATATGAGAGTGTATTGTGTTTAATGTAAGTTATTTTGATGAATGCGCTTCTATGTCAGTGATCTAGAAGAAGTGGACGGGCGTGGCGTTCAGTGCCATCTAGCTACCGCAAGTGTCATATGTTTCATGGCAAGTAATGTCTTTGATAATATGCATATTTTAGAACACTGTAAACAATGTGTAATGTATAATGTAAACTGCTGGCCCCTCGTGCTGTGTCAGGTGGGAGACATAGTGTAGAGAGCCAGAAGTATGTGACGCTCTGGCCTATCAGGTCGTCACAGGGTATTGCGCAATCTGACTTTCTGCACAGTATTCACTCCTCCTTGGTTATGGGTCCTGGTCCTTTGGTGTTGCTAACAGCTTAGCCAATCAAAATCCTAGGAACACTTTACACTGTACCCACCAGACACACCATTGGGGGACCTGAAGGGAATAGGGCCGCCCATATGGGGGGTTGGTAAAGGGAAAGTGAGAAAGTGACAGTGGAGCAAAGGAGAGGAGAGAGTGAGGTGGATGAGTAGAGGTGACTCTCTGTGAGGGAGAGGTCATCGGCCTGGAGCAGGGCTCCTGTAGTTACAAGGCGGCAGACGTTGGTCTGGGCCTGGTAGGAGCTGGAACCCCGGTCGCAGGGGATTGTGTCAAGGGGCACAGACTGCCGAGGAGGGCGGCCGGCGGCCTTGAGTTATCACCGGGCAGGGGCCAGGACACGACGGGGTACGTAGACCCTAGGCCGGAAAGTAGCTTCACGCGTTCCGGTAATTTACCCGACGGGGGTGAAGACTTCAAGATTCATCCCCAATCCTCTCCAAAATCGGGGTACTAGTGCACCGATGGGATAGGACTTTCCCAATACAGTCCAAAGAAATGCTACGCGTGAACCCTAAGAGCAAGCTTACTCCGTTAGCCATATGGGTGAGCGGGACCCGAAGAGTTTTATACCCGAGGGTCCAAATAGAGACAAAGGTGCCAAGGAAAGGGCCACAGGCTAACAGCAACACCAAGGTCACGGACCCAAGCATGCTCCCTACAAGCTGCAGTGGTGCTCAGAATTCCGGTTTACAAGCTGTCGGTGTTGTTATTCCTGGACTGAGTGAGTACACTGAACATCCCTGTTCCTATCCCCAATGGCACCCCAAGAACCAACCATCCAACATGCCCCGGGACACAAACCCCCTACCCACGGAGGGGTTAAACATCCGGCTGCTGCACCATCGTCACCGGACTCCCCAACAGCAGCGGTGGTCCCTTACCTTACCACACACCGTGGGTGGCGTCACGAACTTTCTAACTCCCTTGTACATATTCTCCCTTCTCTTTTAATCCGAGTGTCCGCGCGGACCCCCCAGATCCGGAGACCCCTCGAGCCACCGCGGCTCCGGATCCGAGCGGCTCGGCAGCTGACGTGGTGGTGGTACAAGTACTGTATACAAAGGGCTATAGATAGGATATTTTAGTGTAGTGTAACTAGGGACCAAGTGTGCAGGAGTAGGGTGTCAGTGGTAGTTAGTGAGTTTGTTAAGATAGGACAGGAACAGATGTAAATAGCCAAGTGGTAACCAGGGAGACTGAGACAAAGAAGAAGGAGTAAGCATAAAGGGATCGGAAGACAGGGAAGATAGTGAGACAGTGAAGCTGCAGACGTCCAAGTGAGAGGACAGGGTCAGAAGTGAGGGCCTGTTCGGGACAGGAGAAATTTTCCCAGCTGTTGAGACCTCACCCTGCAGATGGGCTGTAGGGTGTCCTTAGATCGGTGGGATGTCAGGGTATAGAGACCGCCGGCGGGACCCTAAACTGGTCAGTAGCTTGTACAACGTCCGAGGGCCCGAGTGAGACATGGTAGCCACTAGGAAAGGTTACTGGGAGGAAGCACATATTGGACTTGGCTGTTGAAGGATAGTAAACTAGAGTGAGTGTTGACAAGGTAGAAAACCCCCGGTAGAGCGGCGGTAGCACAAGCGGCACAGTATGTCCAAAATAAGAAAGAAGTTGTGACCTCTAATAAACTGGTTCCTGAATTGTTTTATAAAGAGAATTGTGTGCCAATTATGTAGCCCTCCACATTTACAAAGAGGACCAGCAGTGAAGATGGAGGTAACACCGGACATTATTGTAAGTGCCGCACGCCACAATAGGAGCATTATACAAACACACACGTTGAATGAAGCAGGTAATTCAGTGACCCTCAGCTGGGATAGGGCTCCTTGCTTCAGGGCTGAGGATAAAAAAATGCTGCATGCTGTGTATTGCAGCCTTTATCAGATGAGACTTACCAGTGCAAATCAACGGCTGCAAGAAAAAAATCAGACCGCACACAGGTCACCTGTACACCAAATTTTTTTTTGCACACATCTCAAAGGAAAAAAGACCTAATATAAAGTTACAAAGGTATATGAAATCTAAAAAAATCATACTTACAACAGGTCTTCCGGATGTAGTCAATTAGCTCACATGGCTATACAGCAAATAGAAAAGAAGTGTTTACTTATCATCTAGTTTCATAGACTTAGTACTAAAACACTTTACACTTTGTAACACAGACCTGTCAACCTCGGAGAGCCCTTCTCACAGTGGCACTTAGACAATATAAAAAGATAGAATTCCATGGTTCTATCAAATAAAACTTTATCAAATTCATGTTGCCTGAACCACAGACATCATGATGAGCAACACGATGCTGGTCTGATCAGGAGAAAGGAATGAACGATCAGATTGTTGATCCTTGTAGTCCCCTAGGGGGACTAGTAAAATTAAAAAAACTAAAAAAAAATGTTTTTAAAAAATAAAAAAAAAATAAAAAAAAATAAAAGTTCAGATCACCCCCCCATTCGCCCCATTAAAAATTAAAGGGTTAAAAAAAAATAATTTTTTTTTGACACATTTGGTATTGCCGCCTATAGAAATGCCGAATCTATCAAAATGTTAAAATAATTAATCTGATTGGTAAACGGTGTAGTGGCAAAAAAAATCCAAATGCCAAAATTATGTTTTTTGGTCATCGCTAATTTTTCGCAAAATGCAATAACAGGCGATCAAAACATAGCATCTATGCAAAAATGGTACCATTAAAAACATCAGCTCAGGACAAAATAAGCTATCACTGAGCCCCCGAAAAGTGCGTCACTTTTTTTGGACAAACTTCTGATTTTTTTAACCCCTTACATAAAAGTAAACCTATACATTTTGGTGTCTACGAACTCATACCGACCTAAGGCATCACACCAACACATCAGTTTAACCATATAGTGCACACGGTGCATAAAATATCCCAAAAACTATCGCACTTTTTTGCATTTTTCCGCACTTGGAATTTTTTTGCTGTTTTCCAGTACACTATATGGCAAAACTTATAGTTTCATTTAAAAGTACAACTCGTGTCGCAAAAATCAAACCCTCATATGGCAAGACTGACTGAAAAATATAAAAGTTACAGCTCTCGGAAGAAGGGGAGAAAAAAGCAAAAATGAAAAACGGAAAATCGCCCAGTCATGAAGGGGTTAAGAATGGCCTCGTTTTTGACAAGCAACAAAATAGAACCTGAGTGCTATTACATTATTGCTATCTGAATTATCAGGCGTGGCTGCCTGCTTTGAAAAATAATTATTTCAAAGTAAGAGCTTCAGGCCCCTTAGACACTCAATCAAGGCAAAGGGGCTGGGTCTCGCGGTAGCAAGCCTTGTGATGACTGTCAGATTGATCCCAAATCTAACTACAAGCTTTTTAACTGCAGCAGCTGTAGTATATGCTACTGAAGTTGAAGTTTTGGCTCTGTGGGCGAACTGTGAAAATAGACCACGGCGGCACTATTACAATTTTGGCTCTGTGGAGAAGACTAAAAAAATGTCTGTGCGAGCACTCAACTTAAGATTTTCATTTTATTCATTTACTCCCTATTTAACCATGATTGCTATAGTGACAGAAACGCTTTAAATAAATTCCCTATCCACATTTGTTTGCAGGGCAATTGTCCTGCACTTACCTCCATTTTGCTTTCTTTTCCAGCCCCCTCGCCCTTACTAAGACCATTTTACAGATGTTTTACAGCACAGATTTGGGATCCCTGTTGACTTCTATGGGGTCCGGGGTTCAGAGTCAAGTTTGAAGACAGAACTGAACTTTTAACTAGTCTGGCCGAGCACGGCGAAATTGAACATCCATGGGTTGTCTTATCCCTTCTCAACAATTAAAAACCAGATCCTATGATCATCTCCGCAGGACATATTTTCAGAAACATGAGGAAAAACTGCCCATGACTATGATGTAACTGTAGCGCCCCTGAAGCCATCAGGAGCTACAAGGAACTGCATCCTGTCAAAGATGCAGGGCCTACCCTAATGACCCAGAAGACCAGTGCCGACAACACCAAAAGTGGAAGTGAGAGGAGATGGACGTACCCGTACTGACGGGAGTGTGTAACAGTGACCTGTCAGACGCAGGCGTGTGGTTGCCGAAGGAGTACAGTGGAGTACTCTCGGAACCATAGCACCTACAGGGCACAGAGCCCTAGGTCAGGAAAACGCACCAGGCAGACCTGATCTGATAAAATCTGCACAGTGAGGGGACAATCCAGGACCTCACTGACCATAAAGTTTGGGGCACCAGCAGTGACGGGAGAACCAGGGACCAGAACAGAACACCGACCCTACAGGGTTCAAACTGCCCGCTGTACAGACTAAACATTGAAAGACTACCAGGAGGGGACCCCATTTGCTCCAAGCCATGGGGACCCACCAACCTGAGACAGGTGCAGGGGAAAGAAGCCACCAGGTTACCAAACCGGCACTGGGATTAAGTGGACCAGTGGTGAGGACCAGCCTTCTTCGGGTTGCAAGCCATAACAATGCTGTGAGTAAAGAAACCAGTTACACTGCAATCCCTTGTGTGGCCTACCTTCTTTCCACGCCTAACACCAACACCTACCCCCTGGGGCCTGGCCCTACTTGTGGAAGGCCCAACATCCAGGCTGCCATTAACATCAGCCCCAGGGGTGAGAGACTGTGCAGCAGCGGCTCCATCTACAACTTTATTATTACTCCCCTGTACCCCAAAGCCTTGGGGTTACTCATAACCTGCAGAGTATTAACATTAGACAGAAAATTCACATAAACCGTACGTACAGATTGATCAGTTTGACTTGGAGCTCCTTTTTGTCCCTAAAAGTGAAAGAAAAAAATGGTAAGGTATATGATAAGCTGAAGATTTTACCATTACACTCAGTGCTCCTTCCTTATACACCATGTTAAACAATTACAATATATCGATTCAGAAGATTTAGTCTTCTCTAATGTGGTAGCTACCATACATATGGTGCTCTGCTTACTAATGAATGAAATTTTTAGCACTTCTCTCTACACAACCGTAAGTATGTAGTTTGGCTTACCCTTCTGCCGCGCTCTCCTGGTGAACCTGGATCTCCAATACCACCTTGTTTCGCAAAGATCTAGGGTAAACAGTTACATACTTTAAAATATGGATAAATGGAAGCACAATATTTACACTTAAAGGATTTTAAGCAATTTTAAATAACTTAATTGATTTGGATAAATAGCAGCTGCACTACTATTAGGTATGGGATGTGCCTGTTCTTGAGTTTCTATGTCATTCACTTTAATTGAATTAAACTGCAATATCAGATATGGCCTCTCTATGGCCAAGAGGGGCACCATTTCTGGAAAAGTTTACTGAAAACAGATTAAAAGGCACCACTCAACTCTGTACATGTCAAACTAATAATAGAAAAAAAGGAGAAAAGAAGTATACACAAAACCGGGAATCACCAAAAAGAATCCATAACAATTATTTAATCTATATTAAAGGGAACTGGTCACCAGATTTATCCCCTATAAACTGCGGCCACCACCAGTAAGCTCTTACATATACTATTCTAGAATACTTTATATAAATGCCCAAGCTAATCTGTATAACGAAAAAAAAAAAAGTGTTGCAGTGCGCATGCATTGGCGGTCTTTGACCTTTTCCCGAGCGTGCAAATTACACTACTTTTGTAACGTCGGCGTTTTGGTTGAATACCTACGCCAGCGCTCCGATGCGTCCTTGCGCCGATGTCCCTGCATTCTTCTCCCCCCTTCTCAGCTGGGATACCTGTTACGAGGGGGACCCGGGGAAGCGTGCCAAGATGGGGAATGGACAGCTTCCGCCAGTCAAGGTCCACTGTGCGGAGTAAGGGACCGCTGCTATGGTGGGTGAAGAGTGAGCGGGTTGCTGCTAGCGATCGTCTGGAATGTCACAGACGATCTATGTACACCGGTCTGCCCTAACCCGTGTGGGTTGTATGGCAGGGATCACACGGCTCGGTGTACCTGTTGCACGGGGAAGCACAGAGGTGCCCACGCACGTGTGCCAGTGGAAGTCATGAGAATATGGCACGAGGGTAGCACAGAGGTGCCTACGCACGTGTGCTTTCAATAACCAGGTGAGTCCGGTGGAGACTCGAGGAGCTCACCTGGGACAGGAACACGGCCTGTAGAAGGAGCTACTGCCAGAGCAGCAAGGCAGGGACACGGCCTGCAAACCAGGTGCTGCCTAAGCAGCAAGGGCCAAGCCCACAGAAGAAGATAATGCCTGAGCAGTGGCGTGGCAGCACGCTGCCAGACATCCAAACATAGAAGGACGGTCGCGCGCCGCCATGATGGCAGGAGGAGCTTTTAAGGAGGTGTAGCTCCAGCCAAGGGCGGGCGCGAGGCGGAGATGACGGACTTGACCCAATCAGGATCCACGACATCCCAGCCTGGCCAGTCAGGATTCACCACGTCACCAGCCTTGTCATCAAGCCGTGTGACGTCAGTGGGCGAATCAGGATCCACCAAGCATAGCACATGCTCACCCTCCTGCCTCTGGGAAATAGAGGCGGGATCCTCGGTCTCACAATGTGTAGAGATAACGGGAGTCTCACTGCTTCCCTGAGCAGCAAACCTCTGCACATTGCGCAACCTCACAGACCTTCGAGGCTGCTGAGCAGGAGGAGCTGCGGCAGGCAAGGAATGGGAGACTGCCTCATTTCTTGCAACAGGAGTACCACTAGGTGTCACCCTTGTGCTGCCTCTCTGAGGAGGTTTCTCCTGCACTCTGCGCAGTCTGGCAGACCTTCGGCGCTGCTGAGCAGGAGCGCTCGTGGCAGGCAAGGAGACTGTCTCATTCCTTGCCACAGGAGAGCCACGAGGTGTAACATTACCCCCCCGTCTAGGCCCCCCCCTGCCCGTGCTCGAAGGCCGCTATCAAACCCGGGGCGTGGATATGATCCTCCAATTCCCAGGATCTATGCTCCGGACCACGGCCGACCCACTCCACGAGGTAGTACCTCCTGCCCCGTATGAGTTTTGTCTCCACAAGCTTCGCCACCTCAGAGTCGTCGGGCGGGGTGTCAGGGACCCCGAGAACTTATTAAGTCGTACGGGTTTCAGGAGGGACACGTGAAAGGTGTTGGCTATAGCCCAGCATGGAGGGAGCTGGAGTCGGTATGCCACCGGGTTCACCTGCTCTAGCACTTTAAACGGACCCAGGTACCTAGGGGCGAATTTGGCTGCCTGTACCCGTAGGTTAACATTCTTAGAGGACAGCCACACTAGGTCACCAGGGGCGAAGGATGTTGCAGGGCGGCGGCGCTCATCAGCCGTTGTCACCATCCGGTCTTTAGCCCTCTTAAGGGCCTCTTGGGTGTTATCCCAGATCTCCCGGGCCTCAGTCGCCCAATCCTCCACTCTAGGATCGGGTGACGTAATGGGCATCGGAACCGGGATTCTGGGATGTTGTCCGTTATTGAGCAGGAACGGAGTCTGACCAGAGGATTCATGGACTGAATTGTTAATGGCAAATTCGGCCCAAGGAAGGAGGTTAGCCCAGTTGTCATGGTGCGCGGAGACAAAATGGCGGAGGTAAGTCACCAAGGTCTGATTGGTCCTCTCTACCAGTCCATTGGTTTCGGGATGGTATGCGGAGATGTTCAGCTCTATCTGCAGGAGCTTACAGAGCTCTCTCCAGAAGCGAGACGCAAACTGGGGACCCCGGTCGCTCACCACCTTGTCAGGCATGCCATGCAGCCTAAATACATGCCTAATGAATAAGGTGGCGAGAGCACGTGACGTCGGGAGTCGTGGGAGAGGCACCAAGTGGACCATTTTAGAGAAGTGATCCGTGATGACCCATACGACCTTGTGACCTGCTGACTTGGGCAGATCTCCTAGGAAGTCCATTCCCACCACTTCCCAGGGACGATCCGGCACTGGCAGTGGGTGAAGAAGACCTGCCGGTCTCTGCCGGGACGGCTTATTCCGTGCACACTACATACAGGTTCCCACATACTCCTGTATGTCCTGGGGTAGTCTCGGCCACCAATAGTGCCTAGTCACAAGGTCTCTGGTCCTTTTGACCCCGAAGTGACCCCCAACCTTGGAGGCATGGGCCCACGATAGCACCTCATTCCGTAGTTCAGGGGGAACGAGGGTCTTGCCAGGTGGCACCTGGTCCAAAGAAGTGGGAGTGACCATCCTCAAGCTGTCCGGGGGTAGTATAAGACGAGGCTCCTCCTCGTCCTCCTCCAACACAACCATACAACGTGACAAGGCATCGGCCCGTACGTTCTTCTCACCGGCCAGGTGGCGGATAATAAAGCGGAACCGGGAGAAGAACAAGGACCAACGGGCCTGCCTTGCGTTCAGGCGTTGTGCTGTCTGGAGGTATGTGAGATTTTTATGGTCGGAAAATACTTCAAATGGATGCTTCGCACCCTCCAGGAGATGCCGCCATTCCTGGAATGCTAGTTTCAGCGCCAGTAACTCCCTATCCCCTATGGAGTAGTTCCTCTCGGCCGGAGAAAAGGTTTTGGAGAAAAAGAAACATGGATGCTTCCTTCCTCGTTCATCTTTCTGGTACAGAACTGCACCATCACCGACCGAAGAGGCGTCTACCTCTAGTAGGAAAGGTTTGGAGATGTCTGGACGATGAAGGATGGGAGCTCTGGAGAAGTAAGTTTTGAGAGTGTGAAATACCTCTACCGTTTCCCGTGTCCATGCTTTGGGATTAGCGCCCTTGCGGGTAAGGGCAATGATGGGTGCTGCCACCGTCGAGAAGTTGGGAATGAACTGGCGATAATAATTGATAAACCCCAAGAATCGCTGAATCGCTTTCAGCGAGCGGGGCTCAGGCCATTTCATCACTGTCTCCAACTTCCCCGGATCCATTGCTAACCCCTGACTGGACACGATATACCCCAGGAACGGCAAGGATTCACGTTCAAAAACGCACTTTTCTAGCTTAGCATATAACGAATGAGTGCGGAGCCTCTTAAGTACTCGGATGACATCCCTCCGATGGGTGGCAAGATCGGGGGAGAAGATAAGGATATCATCCAGGTATGCAACCACGGAAAGATACAAATCCCGGAAAACATCATTCACAAAGTCTTGAAATACGGCGGGGGCATTGCAGAGTCCGAAGGGCATTACGAGATACTCGTAGTGACCGTCCCTGGTGTTGAAGGCGGTCTTCCACTCATCGCCCTCTCGGACTCGCACTAGATTATACGCCCCGCGTAGATCCAGCTTCGTGAAGATCTTTGCCCCGTGGAATCGATCAAATAACTCCGTAATGAGGGGCAAAGGGTATTTGTTTTTGATCGTGATTGCATTTAATCCCCTGTAATCGATACAGGGGCGTAGATCCCCTTCCTTCTTTTGCACGAAGAAGAACCCCGCACCGGCCGGTGAAATAGACTTGCGAATGAACCCTTTTGCCAGGCTGTCCTGAATATATTTGGACATAGCCTCTGTCTCTGGAGCAGAGAGGGGATACACTCTGCCCCTAGGGGGCTCGGAGCCTGGCTTCAGGTCTATTCGGCAATCGTATGGCCGGTGGGGAGGAAGGGTATCTGCGGCCCTCTTGGAGAAGACGTCCCTGTAGGCCTCATAAGGTGTCGGTAAACCTGGCTCCCCTGTATTCCCTGAGGACCCAACCGACCTAATGGTAGCGGGTGGTTCGGTAGTCACGAGGTGCTCCCTACAGGATCCTGCCCATGATGAGATCTCCCCTGTTGAGTATAGGAGCATGCTGTCTCAACCAGGGGAGGCCCAGTAGGATCTCATCCGTCCCCCCTGGAAGCACCAGGAAGGACACCTGCTCATGGTGTCCTGGTGGTACTTCCATCCTGAGAGGGATGGTGATCTGGGTGATGGGATCGACTAGTAGGGACCCGTTGACTACCCGAACCCTGAGTGGCTTGGGCAAGAGAACCAGGGGAACTGAGTATCGGGTTGCCAGGGAGGTCGAAATGAAATTGCCATCAGCGCCTGAGTCCAGGCAGGCCAGAGCAGAGAAGAGAGTAGTGCCAAACTGCAACTGGGCGCTGATAGTCAACCTAGAGGGAGAAGCAGCGTCTAGGAACCCCCCTCTGATGGAAACTAGACGCTGTCTTTTCCCGACGGTTTGGGACACCGGGTAGCTATATGTCCCCTCTGCCCACAGGAAAAGCAGATGACACCAGACCGAGAACCTGGGGTAGAGGAGACCGCTTTGGACACCTCCATTGACTCCACGGAGTCACCTACAGAGCTGGCTGGGAGACCTGTCTGGTGGAAGACGGGAGCCAGACGCTTTTTAGGCCGTGAGGACGTGGGTGCTGAAGAGACCTCGAGCTTCCGCTCCGCCTGGCGGATGTCTATGCGAGAGGCAACCACAATCAAGGACTCTAAAGTAGCAGGCACCTCACGCGTGGCCAGTGCGTCTTTGACGAACCCTGCCAGGCCCTCCCAGAACACAGGGACAAGGACCTTATCGGGCCAGTCCAGCTCTGCGGCAAGTGTCCTAAAGTGTACGGCAAAGTCCCCGACTGAAGCGGACCCTTGCCGAAGTCATAGGAGGCGCAGCGCGGAGTCGTGGGTGACTTGAGGCCCGAGGAGCACCATTCTCATGGCCCCAAGATAAGATGCTAAGTTATTCACCACCCGATCTCCGCGCTCCCACAACGGCGTGGACCACTTCAGCGCTCTCCCTGTGAGCAGGGACTGGACGAAGGCTACCTTCGCCTTCTCGGTAGCGTAAAGAGTCGCGGACAGCTCTAAGTAGGTGGTAACTTGGTTTATAAACCCACGGCACTCGGAGCTGTCCCCGCTAAAGCGCTCTGGAAGCGCAAGGCGAGGAGACCTTCCGCCCAATAGCACAGCCTGGGTAGCCGCCTGGGTGGCGACTGTCGTCAGAGCAGTCTTGTCGGAGGAAGACTGTTCCACTGCTGCCAAACGTGATTCCAACTGCTGCACATAATGCAGCAACTGCTGCTTCTCTTCAGCCATAGCCAGAAATTTGGCGCGACCGTAATGTTACGAGGGGGACCCGGGGAAGCGTGCCAAGATGGGGAATGGACAGCTTCCGCCGGTCAAGGTCCACTGTGCGGTGTAAGGGACCGCTGCTATGGTGGGTGAAGAGTGAGCGGGTTGCTGCTAGCGATCGTCTGGAATGTCACAGACGATCTATGTACACCGGTCTGCCCTAACCCGTGTGGGTTGTATGGCAGGGATCACACGGCTCGGTGTACCTGTTGCACGGGGAAGCACAGAGGTGCCCACGCACGTGTGCCAGTGGAAGTCATGAGAATATGGCACGAGGGTAGCACAGAGGTGCCCACGCACGTGTGCTTTCAATAACCAGGTGAGTCCGGTGGAGACTCGAGGAGCTCACCTGGGACAGGAACACGGCCTGTAGAAGGAGCTACTGCCGGAGCAGCAAGGCAGGGACACGGCCTGCAAACCAGGTGCTGCCTAAGCAGCAAGGGCCAAGCCCACAGAAGAAGATAATGCCTGAGCAGTGGCGTGGCAGCACGCTGCCAGACATCCAAACATAGAAGGACGGTCGCGCGCCGCCATGATGGCAGGAGGAGCTTTTAAGGAGGTGTAGCTCCAGCCAAGGGCGGGCGCGAGGCGGAGATGACGGACTTGACCCAATCAGGATCCACGACATCCCAGCCTGGCCAGTCAGGATTCACCACGTCACCAGCCTTGTCATCAAGCCGTGTGACGTCAGTGGGCGAATCAGGATCCACCAAGCATAGCACATCCTCACCCTCCTGCCTCTGGGAAATAGAGGCGGGATCCTCGGTCTCACAATGTGTAGAGATAACGGGAGTCTCACTGCTTCCCTGAGCAGCAAACCTCTGCACATTGCGCAACCTCACAGACCTTCGAGGCTGCTGAGCAGGAGGAGCTGCGCCAGGCAAGGAATGGGAGACCGCCTCATTTCTTGCAACAGGAGTACCACTAGGTGTCACCCTTGTGCTGCCTCTCTGAGGAGGTTTCTCCTGCACTCTGCGCAGTCTGGCAGACCTTCGGCGCTGCTGAGCAGGAGCGCTCGTGGCAGGCAAGGAGACTGTCTCATTCCTTGCCACAGGAGAGCCACGAGGTGTAACAGATACCATTGCCGTTTCCTTTTAGTTGCTTGCGTGGTTCCCTGCTCTGCTGCACTGCCACTCACATGATGTTTTGTCCTCTGCTGTCTCGTACGGCTATCCACGTGTGTTTGGTCCCTGGGTCCCAGGCCCTGAGCTTGTCCTGCTGGGTTCCTGGTAAAAGCCTAGGGTGCATGTGCGCTCACTTTCCCCGCTTATTTTGGGGTTGTGTGCACATTTGAATTGGTGTGCCTGGTCTATGGCTGGGAGGTATCTGGTATAAAAGTTCCTCTTCCCTGATGGACGGGGCTGAGCAGCTGCCTTAGGTACCATAACCTAGCCTTGTGTTGGTCCTGCCATGTTGCTCTGGTCTCCCCGTATCCAGCACCAGTCCTGTCTGTAATTAGTTCTGGACTGCTTATGTTTGCCCTGGACCTGTCCTGGCCATGTGTTACCCTGGTTCCAGTTTGCGTCCTGTTCCTGAATTCCTGCTGTTTTCGATACCTGAAACCCTGCTTTGTCCTGTTTCTATGAATAAAGTCCCGTTTGTGTTTTAAACCTGAAATCTGAAGTTTCTGCTGTGCCTGCACCACCTGTTGCATTCCAAGTCTGCTGTGCTTGCACTACCCTTGTGCAGTCCAATCCCACTCTGCCTGCACCACCTTGTTGAGGTCCAAGTCCGCTGTGCCTGCACCACCCTGCTGCTGTCCATGCCTAATGTGCCGATGTCCAGTGTCAGATGACCTATGCCCGATGCCTGGAGCCATGCCTGATGTCCGGTGTCTAATGACCTCTGCCCAATGTCTGGAGCCTTGCCCGATGTCCGGTGTCTGATGACCTCTGCCCGATGTCTGGAGCCTTGCACGATGTCCATGTCAGACGACCTCTGCCCGATGTCTGGAGCCATGTCCAATGTCCAGTGTGTGATGACCTCTGCCCGATGTCTAGATCCTTGCCTGATGACTTCCAGTGTTTTCTGTCCTGTCTTCCTGTCTGTTTCTGTGGCCAGGACCAGCCAGTATCCCTGCTCTGCCCTGTATGTGTTCCTGTGTCCTAGGACCAGCCTGAATCCCTGATCATCCCGTTTGAGTTAATATGTGTTCCTGCTTCCTGGGACCAGTCTGATCCTGACCCGTTCCTGAACTGTACTGTGTTCCATGTGACCTAGCCCCCGGCTCAGCTGCCACAGTCTCTGGATGCCACCCTTCCCTTGCCTGGGTAGGTCCAGGTCCTCCTTGTGGTCCAGTAGGTCCACTTCAACCTGGGGACGTGCTATCCCCAATGGTGAGCGTGACAATTTTGCTCTGCTTGCAGCAGGGCAGAGAGAAGTACACATGCACAGGAGTGTAATGGAGGACACTATGTGGATTACGTAGGACAAGTCATCAAACGGTGCAGGGAAGTAGGACATCGCTCGGTAGAAAATAGGAGGCGCTGGACCAAACCAGTGATGCCCATTGGACTGGACCGCCTCGCAGGTGAGTATAAGAAAACTTTTTTTATGTTATACAGAGCGGCCTGGGCACTTATATACAGTATTCTAGAATACTATAAATAAGAGCTTACTGGTGGTGGCCGCTGGTTATATGGGATAAATCTGGTGACCAGTTCCCTTTAACAAATATGGTAGACACATAAAGGATTAAAAACATTAAAAAAGCCTGTAAATAAGAGCTTACTGGTGGTGGCCGCTGATTATATGGGATAAATCTGGTGACCAGTTCCCTTTAACAAATATGGCAGACACACAAGGTATTAAAAACATTAAAAAAGCCAAATGGATATGATGATATATAGTCCAAAAGTCCATAGTAAAACTTGAAGGCAACCCTGACTGCTAAAACAAACAAGACCTCATGTGCATGTATATAAATTGAATCCCAGTCAAACTATGAAGTACAATAAATATACAAGATGAAAACACATAAGAACCATACTTCCAGCACAGCTGAAAAATGAAACGGACTGATGATCAGATAAGAAGGTCCTTTATCCCTGACTGCTTTCTTAAATCCCATTTTCAAACTATCCTCTTATCTTATCATCAGTCCCTTTCATTTTTAGCTGTGCTCGTAGTATGGTTCTTATTATTTATGGTTGTGCTGTTTTATAACTTCCTTATTTTTATAGGATTACTCAAGTGGACACAGTTGTTTATTTTCTATGTGTTTTCATTTTGTTTATTTATTGCGCTTTATTATTGGCTTTTTTAATGTTTTTAAAAGCAGTGTGATCAGTAAAGTCAAGTGACCTCACCTCAGGTGGGGTCACTGAGTTTAATGAAGTACCCTGAGGTCAAGTTACCTGCAGTCACAGGTGGAGGGCCATGGGAACCTCGAGCTGTGACCGCAAATAACCTGAGTGACGTCAAGACTAATCGCAAAGGCTCAGTCTCTGCCTGAAGTTCACAGTGGGCGGTCATGTGCCATGATCGCTCGCTCTGATTTCAGATGTAGCAGAGCTGGAATCATTGTGGGACCTCGTGTGGATTACGTCAGATCTGCAGGAGTATTTTGGGGGTTAATAAAGTGCTGAAAGAGTGTTTTTTGTATTTTTTTTTCAAATAAAGGATTTTTCAGTGTTTGTAATTATTTACTTTCACTTACAGATTAGTCTTGTAGACCCTCCCTATTACTAATCTAGGGTATAGTGGTAGCTATGAGCTGCAATTAACTCCCTATTATCCCAATTGCCCCCGCACCAGGGTAATTGGGAAGAGCTGGGTAAAATGCTGGGATTTTCACATCTAATGGATGCGACAATTCTGCACAGCTGCAGGCTGCTATTTTTAGGCTAAGGGGCAATAATCATGGGTCTCCCTGGCCTGAGAATGCCAGCCCCCAGTTGTTGGCTTTATCATGGCTGGGTATCAAAATTGGGGTGGACCGCACAGCATTTTTTAAAATTATGTATTTATTTAAATGTCTCGTTTTTTTAAAAAAAGCAGCTTCTGTTTCCTCTTATTTGGCTACACAATCAAGATAAGCACATAGCATGGAGGGACCCTATGCCAAATATTTTTTTATTTTTATACCATGATAGACGTGCATAGCGTCTGTGATTGGAAGCAGTCAGCTGACATGCTGACACTCAGGGCGGGATGCGTTTGACTGCAAGCAATCACAAATTCCTGTGGGTGGAGAAAGCAGTGCATATGCAAATATGCAATAAAGGTAATGAGCCGCCCTAGAAGTGAAGCAGGAGCATTTATAGCTGCGCTGAAGCCTCGGTAAGTACAGCCCTTTTGCTCCTATTCCCCTATCCATTCTACCACCATTTTTAATCGCCAGATTCTGGTACCCATAGACTTATATGGGGCACGGCGTCCGGCCAGATATTTTGGATCAATTTGGGCCCGAACCGGGTTTTTTTTAATCTGGTAAGGTGTGCTGGTCCCGGTTATCTGAGAGTCCACCCATCACTATTTTTAATGCTTTGTGTGTCTAGCATATTTGTTAATAAAGATTAAATTATTTGTATGGATTCTCTTTGGTGATCCTTGGTTTTGCATATGCTTCTTTTCTCCCTTTTTTTTATTTCTGGAAAAAAAGCAGACATTAATTTTAGATATTCCTATTAACTATGCAAGCATAGTAGTGCAAAACTTAATCTATAAAAAACACTATTCTAGTGAACTAAAATGTAACTTACTTGACATTAAAGAATCTATTTTTTTGCAAGGAAAAAAATGATTTATTACATTTTAGGCCTTTTCAGGGGAGCACATTTTACATCCATGTGATGTATGTATGCAAAACGGATAGCTTGCGGACACAAGCGACTTATATACAATATGAGCCTCCACACAGATCCCTATATAGAATATGTGCCCCCTCATAGTCACTTATATACAGTATGAGACCCACATAGCCTCTAAATATAATATATGAGCCCTCATATAGCCCCTATATACAGTGTCAGCCCTCCACATAATCTCCCTAGATACAGTATGAGCCCACACATAACCCCGTATGTACGGTATAAGTCCTCCATATAGTCCCCTATATAAAGTGAACCACCACATAATCCACCTAAATACAGTATGAGCTCTCCCATAGCCCCTTATATAAAGTAAAAAGCCCCACATAGCACTCTATATAAAGTAAGTCCCCACACAAGTCACTTATATATACAGCTCCGACTTGTACTCTCTATACAGTGGGAGCCCCCCACATAGCCCGCTATATACAGGGAGCCCCCACATAAGCCACTTATATACATGAGCCCCACATAGACTTTATATACAATATGAGACCTCACATAGTTCCCTAGATACAGTATGAGACCCTATTTAGCCCCCTAGATACAGGGAAACCCCCACATAGTTCCTAATATACAGTTTGAGCCCACACATAGCCCCTTATGTACAGTATGAGCCCTAAAATAGTCCCTATATGAGTCATCGGCTCCATTCGCCACCAAAAAAAAACGCCGCTATAGTGGATAGTGGTGATATCGAGATGCAGATGGTGGAGGGCACGGTTTGGCTTTTGGGCTACTGTTTTCGGCACTTTGGCTGTCTTGGACTGGAACTGCCAGAGGGCTGGATGATGGCCACACTTTGCACACCAGTACAAAACACGAGACTCATCCATCAAACTAGGTGTTTTAATTTAAAAAAAATGGATGTTGGACACTATTTGTATAGAATCCATTTGTTTACTTAAAAATCTGTATTTGTATCTGTATCTGTATAAAATTCATACTATCCAGATGTAAAAAAAAGACATACAGATGACCTACTGATGGCATACGGATGAGAATTCTTATGAAAAAATATTTTTTTTCTGAATAATAAAGTTGTAAGAAGAGAGTCTTGTGTGCAGAGAGAATCTATCTTTTCATTGCCTTTGCTTCTTTAATTCAGTCATCTGTAAATCTTGAACTTACTGAGTTTCCTTGTTCTCCTTTTCGTCCATGTTCTCCTTCATCACCTGCGTCTCCTTGTTCTCCCTACAACAATGCTTATTAGAATCACTCTTTTTTGTTAAAAACTATATATTACAGACAATTCTTCTTTTACATTATGAAATGATAATATTCTAAAATAAACATACTCATCTATATAAGGACTGAATATTGCTCCCTGAATCAGAATATGGGAGAAATGTTAGACGCGCGAGCGGCGCTTGGCAAAAAAAACTTGTTGGCGGACCTTGAGGAGGAAAGCCTTGATCTTTCTGGCAGTACCACCACCACTAGAGAAAAACACATTTTCTGCATGTCCTTCTCTGAAGGGAAGGTTACAGGCAGTCAGGGACTCCGAACTTTGCAGCGGCTGTATTAACGTTTTTTGGCTTTTAAATGGATGCCGCTATTTAAAAGTATTTAAAAGTATAATCCAAGACCTCCCCTGTTATTAGAAATGTATAATACACATTAATCTTATACAAAATGTTGAATATTCATCCTACTTTACCTGTCTTACTGATTAAAATCACAGCTGTAAAAAACACTCTACATATATATATATATATATATATATATATATATATATATATCTATATATATATATATATATACATTTACATTTCTAAAACAGTTCAGAATGGTGGTCATAAATTAAAAAAAAGGTATATTTACATTGATTCCCCACTGTTTTCAATCTGTTGCTGCCTATTCCGCCAACAGTGTTTAGCTGCAGCGGTTACATGTCCCTATGGCATCACTGCAGCAGGCAGGAGAGACTGGCGCAGGCCCAGGCAGCAAGGTGAATATGCCTTTTTTTAATCTTTGTACACCATTTTATGAATTTTTCAGAATGAGTTGTCCATGCTCAGCAAACACTTTAGTATACCTATATTAATATATGTAAATTATATCAACAGTATATACCATTTCAACACCAAGTTTTAAACTCTGTATTAAGCCTTTAGATGTTGAGGAGAAAAGAAAAGAAAGGATTTGATATAAATTTATGAAGAAAGGCAATACATGTATGGCAAGTACCTTAAGACCATTGTCTCCTTGCCGTCCTTGGTGCCCCTATTGACAACGGAAAAAAATATGTTGAAAGAGTTAAGGCTAGGGCTAGAATTCAACTTTGACTATGACACGTATCGTGCAACCAGAAATTGGGCTGTACTATGTAAATTAGTACATAAATTGCCATTAATGCAACACACAAGTTATAAAAAAATAGAAAAAAACTAAAATGGTAACTTAACCGAAAAGAACCATGCTATAACTATTATTTTTGGGGTGACATAAGAAACAAGTATGGCCTTTACAATATCTGTTGTCTTTACCTGTTGTCTGACTCTGTACCAAACTAAAGCTTGAAACTACAATAATGGACACAAACAGTATTGAGCAAACTCCTACCCTATAATATCACATAGATAATTATTCTTGTATTTACCGTATGTCATACAGAATCAACAAACTCACCTTCTTTCCTTTTTTTCCAGGTGTTCCATGGCCATCTAGACCTTTTTCGCCCTGTTGGAATATGTGCATATAAAGGGGTCATTCACTATTGAAAATCCCAAAAATGTCCCCTGTCTTCTGAAATAATTATGACTGTTTTTTGGTTGCCCAAATTATGCTTACATTTTCTTACAATAGCTTATTTCACAATAAAAACAAAAATACATTTGTGTAAATATGTACAGTTACGATATATAGAGTATACAGTATACATATACAGTCATGGCCAAAAGTGTTGGCAGTGTTCCAGAAAATGAAGTATTTCTCCCAAAAAAATTATTGCAATTACATAGGTTTTGTTATACGTGTTTATTTCCTTTAAAACAACACAAAATAAAAACTAAGAAAAAAGGCAAATGGGACATAATTTCACACAAAAATAAAAAAAATGGGCCAGACAAAATTGTTGCCACCCTCAACTTTATATTTGGTTGCACACCCTTTGAAATAACTAATTGAAATTAATTCCTTTCTATAACCATCAACAAGCATCTTACACCTTTCAACTTTAATTTTGGGTCACTCTTCTTTTGCAAACTTCTCCAGGTTTCTCATATTTGATGGGCGTCTTCTCCCAACAGCAATTTTAAGATCTCTCCACAAGTGTTCAATGGGATTTAGATCCGGACTCATTACTGGCTACTTCAGAACTCTCCAGCGCTTTGTTTCCATTCATGTCTGAGTGCTTCTTGAAATATGTTTGAGGTCATTGTCTTGCTGGAAGATCTAGGACGCAAACCCAGCTTTCTGACACTGTTCACTACATTGCGACCCAAAATTCTTTGTTAATATTCAGATTTGTTAATGCCTTGCAGACAGTCCAGAGGCAGCAAAACACAAGGCCGCCACTAGGAATTTCAGAGCCCCATACTGGCAAAATTTTGGGGGCCCCTTGAGACTTCGCCCACTACCCCTCAAACCTTCCATACTCTGCCGCCACTCTTAGAAAAAAAAAATTATAATATATATATATATATATATATATATATATATATATGTATACACATATATATATATATATATATATATATATATATATATATATATAAGTATATGCACCCAAAGTTAAGTATTTCCCTCAGAAAATGAATAATATACCCTCTACACTACTACTCTACATAACACATCTTCTACACTGCCTCTTTCCATAATACATATTCTACACCGCCTCTCTCTATAACACACCTTCTACACCGCCTCTCCCTATTA
Source organism: Anomaloglossus baeobatrachus (assembly GCF_048569485.1). NCBI lineage: Eukaryota > Metazoa > Chordata > Amphibia > Anura > Aromobatidae > Anomaloglossus > Anomaloglossus baeobatrachus. Next base: position 434,940,885 of record NC_134358.1, read on the forward strand.
CACCTTCTACACTGCCCCTCTCCATAACACACCTTCTACATAACCTCTTTCCATAATATACCCTCTCCACTGCCTCTTTCCATAATACACCTTCTACATCGCCTCTTTCCATAATACACCCTCTACACCGCCTTTTTCCATAATACACCCTCTACACCACCTCTTTCCACAGTACACCTTCTACACCTCCCATCTCCATAACACACCTTCTACACCGCCTCTTTCCATAATGCACCTTCTACACTTCCTCTTTCCGTAATACACCTTCTACACTGCCTGTCTCCATAATACATCTTCTACACTGCCCCTCTCCATAACACATTTTCTACACTGCTTCTCTCCATAATATACCTTCTACACTGCCCCTCTCCACAACACACCTTCTACACCACCTCTCTCCATAATATACCTTCTACACTGCCCCTCTCCACAACACACCTTCTACACCGCCTCTCTCCATAATATACCTTCTACACTGCCCCTCTCCACAACACACCTTCTACACTGCCTCTCTCCATAATATACCTTCTACACTGCCCCTCTCCACAACACACCTTCTACACTGCCTCTCTCCATAATATACCTTCTACACTGCCCCTCTCCACAACACACCTTCTACACCACCTCTCTCCATAATATACCTTCTACACTGCCCCTCTCCACAACACACCTTCTACACCGCCTCTTTCCATAATACACCTTCTACACTGCTGCTCTCCATAACGCACCTTCTACACCGCCTCTTTCCATAATACACCATCTACATCGCCTCTTACCATAATACACCCTCTACAATGCCTCTTTCCATAATACACCCTCTACAATGCCTCTTTCCATAATACACCTTTTTCACTGCTCCTCTCCATGACGCACTTCTACACTGCTTCTTTCCATAATACACCATCTACATCGCCTCTTTCCATAATACACCCTCTACAACGCCTCTTTCCATAATACACCCTCTACAACGCCTCTTTCCATAATGCACCCTCTACACCGCCTCTTTCCATAATACACCCTCTACACCGCCTCTTTCCATAATACACCCTCTACAACGCCTCTTCCCATAATACACCCTCTACAATGCCTCTTTCCATAATACACCCTCTACACCGCCTCTTTCCATAATACACCCTCTACACCGCCTCTTTCCATAATACACCCTCTACACCGCCTCTTTCCATAATACACCCTCTACACCACCTCTTTTCATAATATACCTTCTACACCGCCCCTCTCCATAACACACCTTCTACACCTCCTCTCTCAATAATACACATTCTGCACCACCTCTTTCCATAATACACCTTCTACACTGCCTCTCTCCATAATACACATTCTGCACTGCCCCTCTCCATAACACACTTTCTTCACCTCCCCTCTCCATAATACACCTCCTACACCGCTTCTTTCCATAGTACACCTTCTACACTGCCCCTTTCCATAATAAACCCTTTACACTGCCCCTCCCCATAATACACCTTCTACACTGCCTCTCTCCATTATATCTCTCTCACACTGCCCCTATGTATAATATCCGCACACACACTCTACCCCTCTGTATAATATCTCCCCCACACACCCAGCCTCTTATATAATTTCCCCACACACACTGCCCCTCTTTATAATATCCCTCACATATTCTGCCCCTCTTTCTGATATCCTCCCACACACTACCCCTCTGTATATCACCCCTCACACTACCCCTCTGTATACTATTCCAACCCCACACACACACTGCCCCTCTGTATAATATTCTCCTGGTATATATGTCCTCCTGGTATATACATCCCCATCCTGGGCCCTTCCTGGTATATATGTCGCCCTCCATGTATATATGTCCCCCTCCTGGACCTATCTTGGTTCATTTGTCTCCTTCCTAGCATATATGTCCTCCTCCTGGTATATATGGCCACTCCTGGTAGATATGTACCCATCCTGGTTTATTTATCCCCATCCTAGTATATATGACTCATACTGGGGTCCTCCTGGTAAATATATACCCATCCTGGGCACATTGTGGTATATATGTATCTATCCTGGTTTCTCTCCTCTTCCTCTATATCTGTCCTTCTCCTAGCATATATATCCCTTTTCTGGACTCGTCCTGGCATATTTGCTGCAAAAAAAGAAAAAAAAAAAAACCATTTTACTCACGCTCCCTGGCTCCAATGTTGCATGGCGTCCTCTCTGAGCAGTAATGCATTTCAGCTGGATATGCGCCTTCTGACGCACATCTAGCTGAAGCAAGGTAGGTACAGGAATCAGCAGGTGCCTCCACCACTCCCGGCAATCGTCCTGCTCTTGTCTTTGGCTCACAGAGAGGTTACCTGTCCCCGCCAGCTGCCAAGACCTTGCCACCTCCGCAGCTATGCTTTCCTGTAGTACTGAGATGAGGTTGCAGAGTGATGACCTCATTGCACTGCTGCATGCTGAGCCCTGCTCTGCCCCACTGACCCTGCATCCAGCATACATGACTAATTTGCATGCAATGCAAATTAGCGATGTGTAGTAACAGAAGCGACACTTCCTGGGGCCTAATAAAGCTAAGTAATTACCCCGGGCCTGGCCAGCCCCCCTCTTCACCGAGCCCCATACACCAGTCATAGTTGTAATGCCTTGATGGCAATCCGAGCAAAACAACCCCAAAATATATCTGAACCTCCATCATATTTGATTGCATGTGCTGTGTTCTTTTCTTAGTAGGCCTCATTCCCTTTTTTGGTAAACAGTAGAGGGATGGGCTTCACCAAAAAGCTCTATCTTGGACTCATCTGTCTATAAGACACTTTCCCAGAAAGATTTCGGCTTTCTTACATACATTTCGGCAAACTGCAGTCTAGCTTTTTTATGTTACTTTGTCAGCAGTGGGGTCCTCCTGGGTCTCCTGTTATTGATTTAGACATGCAGATTAATCATGCACAAACCATCCTAATTGTCCATATTTCAAATTATGAGTCTGAGACATGCATGCATACATTAACCATGCAGAGACTAAGTTGACCGGAGAAATGTTTTTAAATGTCTCTGAAAGCAAATTTGGTTGCAAGCGGCACCTTGTTTTGTATTTTGGGTATGTTCATTATAATCATGTCCCTAACACGATGGATTTTTATTTAATTCAAATGTTGACAGATAGTTCGCACTGTCACTGATGAACACTGATACTGTAGGACAATTTGAATTTCTTTGGAACTTGATTGGGGCTGAATATCCACCATCCATACTATCCTGCATTGCAACCTTTCATCAATAATTCTCTGCCTTCCATGTCCAGAGAGATCAGCTACAGTGCCATGGGTTGTACGTTTCTTGATTATGTTGTGCACTGAGGACATTGGAACATCAAGATCTCTGGAACTGGACTTGTAAATATGAGATTGTTGATATTTTTCAAGAATTTTGGTTCTAAAAGTCTTCAGACAGTTATCTTCTTCTCTCTCTCTTCTCAATGCTTAGTGTGGCACACAAAGACTCAAAATTTAAATATTGCGTCCCAACTTCTCCCCTTTTTATCTTATGTCAGATGTGATTTTCATATTGCCCACACCTGTTACTTGCCACGGGTGAGTTTGAACGAGCATCACATGCTTGAAACAAAGTTGTTTACTTATAATTTTGGAAAGGTGCCAACAATTTTTTCCTGCCTATATTGGGGATTTTGTGTGAATTTGAAGGAAAAGAGGGATTATATCCAGCTGGTCACTCCAAATTGTTCATACCAGGTAACTCTTTTCATTTTAGTAAAATATAACTTTTAATGTGGTTATTTAAAATCAACCACAGTACATATTGATACTAGGACCATGATGAGGGCGCATTGTGCGCTGAAACGCGTTGTTGTCAGTCACTGACTGTCTTATATACAACTGCTTGCTGATTTTAAATAACCATATTAAAAGTTATATTTTACTAAAACAAAAAGAGTTACCTGGTATGAACAATCTGGAGGGATAGCTGGATATAATCCCTCTTTTTCCTTCACCTGACTGCCAAGTGTCCTTCCACTCCCATCCGTGCTGAACCCTCTGGATCTCAAGCCACACCATTAGACGCCAAACCAGGTAAGCTGGCTGTACAGTCTTTTTCTATATTTTGTGTGAATCTATGTCCATTTTGTTTCTGTTGCTCCGATACACAGAAAATAAACATGTGTATAACAACACATGTGTAATTGCATCAATTATCTGGAACAATTTCAAGGGGGCCAACATTTTTGACCATGATTACATATATATATATATATATATATATATACAGTATATATATATATATATATATATATATATATAAGTATATGTATATAGTAAATATATACAAAATAATCAATATTACCTCAAATCCCCTTAATCCTGTCTCGCCAGGGCTTCCTTCCTTTCCTGGGTTTCCAGGCTCACCCTGTGGAAGAACATAACAATATGTTTTCTCTTTTGTATTTTATGCACATTGTGTTCATTGGTCTGATGATATCAGTTGGTATTGAGGCTTCTTTTATATTTACCAAGGTTACATGGCATAACAATTAAAGGGGACATAAAATGTTAAGAAAAAAAAATTCTATAACCAAAAACATCCAGGTACCATGTTTTTCCAAAAATACGCCCTTCTCCCCAAATAAGTCCTAGCAGAAATTTTCAGCATTTTCGGTGTAAAGGGGGCTTTACACGCTACGATATCGTTAATGGTTTATCGTCGGGGTCACGTTGTTAATGACGCACATCCGGCGTCATTAACGATATCGCAGCATGTGACACTGACCAGCGACCTTAAGCGACCTCAAAAATAGTGAAAATCGTTCACCATGGAGAGGTCGTCCCAAACTCAAAAATCAGTAAGGGTTGTTTATCCATGTTGTTCATCGCTCATGCGACAGCACACATCGCTATGTGTGACACCGCAGGAGTGAGGAACGTCTCCTTACCTGCCGCCGGCCCCAATGCGGAAGGAAGGAGGTGGGTGGAATGTTACGTCCTGCTCATTTCCACCCCTCCGCTTTGATTGGCCGGCCGCTTAGTGACGTTGCGGTGACGTCGCTGTGATGCCGAACGTCCCTCCCCCTTGAAAGAGGGATTGTTCGGCAGTCACAGCGTTGCCGCCGACTAGGTAAGTACGTGTGACGCTGCCGTAGCGATAATGTTCGCTACGGCAGCGATCACAAACAATTGCATGTGCGACGGGGGCGGGTACTTACACGCTCGATATCGCTAGAAATTGCTAGCGATATCGCTACCGTGTAAAGCCCCCTTAAGGCTTAAATATAAACCCTATCCCGCAAAGAAGCCCTAGCTGTGGTTAATAAGTGTTTATTCAGCTAAAAAGTTGAAGAATACTGCAGGACACTTCATGATAGAAAGCAGACACCCGCGAAAGAGAGAAAAAAGAAGACAGGAGGCCCCGCAATCATACTCACCAGACACTGAACAGGAGGACCTGCAGTGGAATGCACACCCACACACATAAGACCACAGACCCACACAAATCAGATCACACACAATCAGATTGCACACACACACACACACACACACACATTCATACTCATACACACACATCAGATCGCACACACTCACTCAGAAATCACACCATGTAGCTAAGAAAAAGGGTGGTTAAAAGGCTTGTATAGAAAAACCCCACAAAAAATTATGAAAAAACACAATTAACCTTATTAAGCTAATAGGGGCAGAAATGCTGCACAAAACTGCAACATCAAAAACTCACCAAGAACTTATCGTGGGAACTTAACCTTAGAATACACTGAATATTTCCGTTAACGACTTGACCTCTTTGGAATGCCAAGAATCTTAGATATTATAGCCAGTTTTACAGTCATTTGAGGAAGGTAAGTTTGCCTGTCTTTATGCCAGGAAAAGAATAAAGGATTGAGCTATTATGAAATTACATTGTTTTGCTAGAATAACATTCAACAAACCTTTTTTCCCTTTTGCCCAAAATTGCCAGAGTCTCCTTCACCACCTGGAATGCCAAAAGGACCCTGTGTAATAAAAAAAAATATGTGCAGATTTTATATATACTGTATATGTACAGTATATATCTATATCTATCTCTCTCTCTCTGTATATATATATATATATATATACTATTTATCTACATATATATTTATAAACTATTTATCTACATATACTGTAAACACTTACACAATATATAGATTAAACTGATATGCATTGAATCCAACTATAAACTATACCGGAAGGCCTTCTGGACCAATTAATCCATTTTCTCCATTGATTCCTCGGATTCCTTTATCTCCCTGTTGATAAAATAATTGATTTTACTATGTACAGTATAGCTGGAGTAAATAAAAGCAGCAGATTTCCATTTGTAGCATTTATTCCCAAAAAGTAAGTAAAAATTCAGAAACCAAAAAAAAATAGGTAAACCTTATCATTTAGTAACAGCTATAACTTAATGTTAAGATTTTTCTTCGGAGTTGATTAGTCTTTCACATATAATTTTGGAGACATACAGACACTTCTCTACTTCTTAAAGCCATTAAATTTTGAGGGTGTTGGTATATGTACAACTATTTTAACATGGCAGGCAATATAGAATCTAATAGTGATTGACTACTGAATTTGGCTATTGCAACACAATGGTTTTGGATTGAATTTGGATTTGGATTGGATGTCAATTTGCTTGCATGAACTAACATTTGTACAAAACGCCTGACTGGGGTGTCAAGGGCCCACCTGTAACATTGACATTGAAGGCCCACTGCTCAACTACATGCAAATATTACATTATCTCATTTAATATGCACATTGCATCTCCAGCGAGGAAGAGAGCTTGAACTTTAGTGCCACCTATTGGAAGCAGCAATTCTAAAAGCAATACCGACCCTTTACCGAGCCTTGTCATATGACTTAGCAGCCAAACCACAATCTCAATTTGCAGACACTGTGTTTTGGGGCATTGCCCCTCATCAGTGCAAAATAGGAGATCTGATTTGGCTAGATGGAAGCTAAGATTGGGATCTAAAGGTAAGTTTTTTCCTTGTGGAGAGTGACATGCCACATCTGGCATGCCAGTATGAAGAGACTTAAAGATAAACTTAGTCTCTCACCTAGCCAAATCAGATCTCATATTTTGCACTTACCAGGGGCAATTCCCCCAAAACACAATGCCTGCAGATTAAGATTCTGTTTTTTGCTTATATCCTAAGTAATATAGTAAGGCTCGGTAAAGGAGCAAAATTGACTTTTAGGATTGCTACTTCCAATAGCTGGCACTGGAGTTCAAGTCCTATTTTTCTCTGAAGAGGAGAGGAGAAATTGCAAGGCATTTAAGTCTCCTCATACTAGCATACCAGCCCTGGCATGTCACTCTCCACAAGGAGAAAACTTACCCGTTAGATTATCTAATTTAAAAATATAGCTATGCTTATATATAATAAGAAACTGGGTTGTTAATTAAAAGATGAGATGATGCCACTGTCTGTACAAGTGAGCTGTACCAGCTACTGCTCATACAGGTGGAGTGAGAGGTCCACTCCTGCACAAGGGTCCACCATAGAATTGACCTGTTATCCTGTGGGTCAGTCAGAGCCTATTTGTACAGGTTTATTGTAAGTATCTTTCAACCTTTAAAAAATTATGCAGCTTTCTCTAGTTGAATGTGTTAGCTTATTAAAAATGTATATATTCATTTTTTAGCACATAAAGCAGTCATACAGTCATTCAATTTTGATATAAAAATAAATATTTCTTGTAAATGTATGACAGTAAAGGAAGTGCATAGCTTCCAAAACTCTCAAAAGATTATTTTTGGCAGATATAAGGCATTTTTAGCCCCTGTAGTTAGAAGTAAAGCGTATTGAGACTAGCTGACATTCACCAGACATACATTTAGAATAATTAAAATCTTCTTTGCTTAATGATGCAGATAACATGAATGCAAAGTTCATATTCACAAGATTTTCTCTGTATACAGTAAGTTATTGATTTCAACAATTATTTGAGGTGCTAATAGGCCATATGTTGTCAATAATGCAAGCGCATTAAATAACTATTGAACACGTGCGTCACAATCACCAATTTTCTAAGTAAATAACCCATCCAGTCCACACAGGCAAAGAAATCAAACAATAGATGACTATAAATATAGTGATGTGTAATAATAAGAATTGAGACACGAAAAAAATATTGAACACGCTTACTGAAATTTATTTAATACTTCGTACAAAATCCTTGCTTGGTGATGACAGTTTCGACGCCTTCTGTATGGAGAAATTAGTCGCTTGCATTGCTCAGGTGTGATTTTGGTCCATTCTTCCAAACAAGCGCTCTTCAAATTCTGATGGTTCTGTGGACTTCTTCTATGAAACCTGAACTTTAGTGCCTTTCATAAATTCTCTATTGGTTTCAGGTCAGGTGATTGGCTGGGACATTCTATCAGCTTTATTATGCTTCTCTGAAACCAGCTGAGAGTTTCTTTGACTATCTGGTTGGGATCAGTGTCCTGCTGAAATGTCCACCCTCGTTTCATCTTCATCATCCTGCTAGATGGCAGCAGATATTTATCAAAAATGTCTTGGAACACTTGTCCATTCAACCTTCTTTCTTATGAAATTTTCCAGTGCTGTATGGAGAAAAACAGCCCCTACACCATGATCTTTCCACCTCCAAATTTCACTGTTGGTATGATGTTTTTGAGGTTATATGCAATGCCTTTTGACCTATAAACATGGCATGTTGTGAGGATAGTCACTACACAGACAAGTCGTGAGGCAGGGTAGTCACATGTTCCAAAGTCAGATACAATAGAGTACGTAAAGGATTAATGGACTACTCAGAGAGGCGCAGTCAGGTCACGGTCCAGAGTCAGCAATAGATCAGAACACGGAGTGCAGATAAACTAGACTAACAAGCACCACTGAACAGAAATCTATAACTGGCAGTGCTCTGAGACTAACTGCTGAGCTAAGTAGCTGGGCAATTGAAAAAAACAGGGAACACGTGAAGAAACCCAGCAACTCCGAGTATCAGATTGGACGACTGAGCTGTCATTTAACACACCTACAGCTCATCATGCCCCAGCACCATATTGTACAACTGAGCTGTTATGCATCAAACTGACAGCTCAGCAAGCCCTGATTTCATAGAATGGCACAGTCACTCATTTCAACTAAGATGCAATGAATAGAGGAATCGTGGTGTGTATTATGGCATCCAACTAGTTCAATTTTGATCTCATCTGACCAGACTATATTCTTCAATTATTGTGATATAACAATGGTCTGCACTCAATTTAAAGAAGATGGCGGTGCACGTGAAAAGAGGGCGATGCCCTAAAGTCATATAATAATAGATTCACTGCACTCAATATGTAAATTTGCAAGAAGGTGAAAAATCATTTATTTTAAACAGGTGATCAAGCAACATCCAACGACGTTTCGACCCACCAGGGTCTTAGTCAAGTTGCTGTATAATAGGTGACTGAAGGGTGAGGGATGATGTGCACTGAAGCATAGAAGTATATGGAAAAGGTGCCTTGGGGATATATATGTTTGTTATGCAAGTGCAGCAGCGCTGTTGCTATTAGAATCTTGTGCCCCCCTTCAATTATTGCACAGGCTTGTCTACATTTTTGTGATCAAACCTTAAACTTGCTTCAACATGCTTTTTGTTCAGCAATAAAGTATTGCATGGTGAGTGTGCATACAGGCCATGGATTTTAACTGTATTACTTATTCTTTTCTTTGAAACAAGTGTACCTACTGATTCCAGATCTTTTTGTACCTCTCTACAGGAGTTTGTTGGACAACCCTTCTGTAAATTTATTTTACCCCTCTTTCTGAAATCATGCGAAGAGCACCTGCTCATGTCCGGTTAATGGTGAAATTATTTTCTTTCTGCTTCTACATTATGGCCCCAACTGTGCGCGCTGTAACTTTCAATAGTTTAGAAATTCTTCTGTAACCAATGCAATCAGGATTTCTAAATGAAGTATACCACTTGCTATATATATATATATATATATATATATATATTGTGAAGTAGTGACCACCAATGTGGTAAATGGTCACTATATGTCGCAGTGGAGAAGGTCGCTGTGATATTAAACTGAACAGGTTGCTATGGGACTTGTAGTTCCACAAAGGCTTGTTTCTGCATTTAAAGGTCAGATTCCCTTTAATAATGCCTGTGTGCTGTGCATGTCTGGAGAATCACATACCTCCACCTGTGGGTGTATCCAGTTGGGTTTAAGAGACTGTTTGGTTTTAGAGACAGAGTGAAGCCTGAGAGTGCTGCACATGGAGGATGTGTGCTGGAGGTCTCAGTCTGTGTGAAGACTGAAGAGAGACGTTTGGAAATCAGTCCAGGTGAGGACTGGGGAGGGGACTGCAGCCTGGCTGGAGAGGGCTGGAGGCTGCAGGTTGCAACCACAGGGACTTGTGTTCGCTGGCTGGAGCTAGAGTGTGGAGACTCCACTATGGACATTTAATGGACTGGAAGCCCACGGTATGTGGATGTTATATTTTCCTTTAAGCCGGGAGAGGCTTTGTTACATTTTGTTTAGCAGTTTATGTTGAGTGTTTTAAATAAACTCCAATAGAAGAAAGAAAAAATCCAGCTTCCGGAGTAGTAGTAAAACTGATGCAAAATTTTATTAAAGGACGTAAAATTAATGTGATGACAAAAATAGGGAGCCCATATGCGGCGTAAGGCTCTCACACGTGAGGCTTTTGGATATTTCATTTGGGAACTAGAATACCCAATGGTCTTAATCTGAGATGAGATGTCATGTTTCATTATTAAATCTTGTTAGATAATGTTTGCATGTACATTTCGGATGATAGAGTTTGTTGTGTTTTTTGTTTTTTTGGTTTTTTTTATGTGGAATTTTAATATCAAAAATCTTTTCTATATATATAAAAAAACCTGTTCATTTATTGTTGAATTTTTGTATTGTTGTTTTGTATGTTATCTACCCCATGCTGGCACATGTGCTTTCTGATTAAACACACTCCTCCCATTGGTAGGAGTGAGTTTAAATGCTTGTGAGCAAGATATGTTGATTCAGGCTTGACAAAGAACGCAGGCAGCGTTCGAAACGCGTAGCCTTACGCCGCATATGGGCTCCCTATTTTTGTCATCACATTAATTTTACGTCCTTTAATAAAATTTTGCATCAGTTTTACTACTACTCCGGAAGCTGGATTTTTTCTTTCTTCTATTGGACCCTTGCACTGCCAGAGTGTTATCCCTGCATGCCGGACTTTGCCCCAGTTGAGCTGGATCAACCTTTTTTTCCTTCTTTTAAATAAACTGCCAGAATTTTTTATAAAGAGACTGTAGCTGTGTTGCTAAAGCTACCTCGCACCGCTGCAAGTGAGTGGAACCCTCCAGGTTGCAGGGTGCAACCTTACATATGGTGGAGAATGCAGGCAGCAATTCAGGCAGCTCGTCTAGCAACTGCTGAGGTGTTGTTCCTGTGGATCAGCCAGGTCCACAAAGGTTTTTTTTTTCTCTGCTGTCTACACACTGCAAGGAAGTGTTGCCTGTGGATCGGCGAGTCCATGAAAACAATTTTCGAAGCTGTTTGCAGTGGATCGGCGGGTCCACGAAAATCGTGTCGGCGCACTCAAGCAGCTGGCAGTGGATCGGCGGGTCCACGAACAGGGACAGCATACTCCAGCTGCTGGCGGTGAATCAGCGGGTCTGCAGGGTTCCGTGCTGCAGTGGCGAGAGACCAGTGACTGGAGGTTCCAGGCCGACCCGGAATTGCGGGGCCCTGTTTGGTGAGCAGTGATACACCACAGGCTGGAGATCCTGGTTGTACGGGCAGTACAACCTGGAAAGCATGGAGGGTGCACAAATGGATGCTATGGAGGAGCTGTACCAGTTCCTTGTGCGTGGACAGCAGGAGCCGTCAGTGCACACCGATGTAAGGAATAACGTTTGGAACACCATTCTAAGTCTGAACTGGGTGCAAAAACCTAAAAAAAATCACTATGGGGAGATAAGGTATGCACACCAGCCTGGGTCTCAGCTTCCCATACACGGTAAGTTTTTTAACTGCATGAGAGGACACACACAAGCTAGGGACCCCAACGTAGAGAAATACTTTGTCGTAGTGTTGGGGCTCTATTGCATTGATCAATTCAGTAACTAAATTTCTCTTGATTCATATGTTCATGGCAGTAATGCAGATTCCATTTTTCACATTTTCACTCTTACATATAGCTATTGGATTTTTCAAGTCAGTATTCACACAGCAGTTTCTGCTATTTCATGTATTCCCCTTACATAGTCACTGGTGTGCATACCTTATCTCCCCATAGTGCACACCGATGTGGCAGCAGTGGACCAGTTGATGAACTCCCTTCTGGGGCCAGTACGAACACAGGGTGCCCAGCGAGATAAAGGGGAACTGTGTGAACTGGGGTCTAAAGACACTGCAAGGAAGCCACAGAAACCCCAAAAGGGGGCGGAGTCCCAGAAAGAGGTGGTTACCCAAAAGGGGGCGGGGTCCCAGAGAACGATGGTGGCACAAAAAGGGGCGGAGCATCCCAAATCCGAAGATGTAGTGGCACCAATGGACAGTAACCAAGGACAATGGTGTTCATGCTATGCGTGTCCGGTCTGCGGTACAGACTACCCGGCTGACGAGAAGTCACGTCTGTGTTCTGTGGAAGTTGATGGCAAATGTGTGACTGGGCTGGTAGACTCGGTGAGCTTGGTGTCCCTGGTGAGGGCCACACTCGATAACTACCAGATTCTTGGAAGGATGGAAGCCAGCTGCAGACATGGGAACATTGGAGAGTATCCACGGTCCCGAGTGGTCATTGAGACGGATGGGGTGTTTGGATCCGTTAATGTTGGGGTAGTGCCTGACTTACCGCATCCCATTATAATAGGCCGGGACTTTAATTTTTTTGACGACTTGTGGTCAATGGCGGAAATGGCCAGCTGCTTGTGTAAAAGCCAGAAAGGCTCCAAGGAAGCCCTATCACAGCGGGAGGCTGAAAGTGTTCCTAGTAGTATGATATTATGTAATAAGGGGAAGACCATGCCTACTAGAGGTGACAGTACTAAGTTAGGGGTGACCAAAGAAAGAGATGGACGTGCCCCCCTTAGGGATATGACATTTACAGTAACAAAGGATAGTGTGACCGTTAAAAACGGAAGAGCTCCAGACAGGGGGTTCAACACTTGGTTAAGTGGGGGCTTGTTAGTCCAGGACACCAGGGGGAGTGACGATGACTCCAGTAAAGACACTGACTTTACTAAAGTGACAAATGAGTACAGTGACGTACTGATGAGCAAAGAGGGGAAAACCTCCCGTCGCCAGAGGCGCAGAGGGGCGGAGCAAGCTACAACCTCTGACAATATGGTCCAGATAGAGACAGTGTCATGTATTTTTGCCCAAAGTGTGGATTCCCTTCCAGAATCTGAGTGTGCACAGAAGGTTGAGAAAGGCACGTTACCAATAGCAACCGCTAATGTAGAGTCGGACAGCAAAATCATGCCAAAGAAAGATGAGTCTGAGCTGGAACTGACACATTGTAACAACAGAAATCAGCAGGGTGAAAACGCAGAAAAGGAGCCGACCAAGGAAGTACTGGTGGTGTCCCTTATGACTTCCCAGTGTGATGCTGATGGTCTGTTGAGTGTAAGCACTATAGGATATCAAATCCTGGAAAGTACTGTAAGAGATGACATCCTAGAGAGTGTTGGTGGAAGAAAAATCCACAAAGGTCATAGTGAGCAGACCGGTGAACTATCTAGTGCAAGGGTGGATAACAGTGAATACAGCCCCAAAGCTCTAAGAGGAAGAGAGTACTGTGGTGAAGGGTGTGACACCCTGGTAGAAGGCGATGTTGTGAACTCCCAAGCGAGGGCAGAGGGTGACACTGCAGAGACCCAAGAAGAAGTTGGAGGGAATGCAGTGAAGTACCAAGACACAGCTGATGCTGTAAAAGTGGAAAGAGCCTCTGAAGAAGAGGTGAGGTCTGGACGTGAGGTCTCATCAGAAGCTGAGAGCCTGACTGACTCGGTGGGTAAGACTGTTAGGGCCAGGTGGACGGGCAGACCCAGGAGGTGGATCCACTGGGCCGAACTCCTTGATGATGGTAAGGGGTCCGGTAGCTGGAGCACTACAGGTAGCAGGACAGTCCGTGTACAAGAGTAGAATGCAGAAGTCCCTGGGACCACGGAGTCACTGATGGTAGTCCGGGTGACGGAGCTCAGGTTCGGAAGCCGAGATGTTGTCAGGCGGAGTCCGGAACCGATGGAGCGAGAAGACGGGTCACCGTAGGGATCAGAGATGGAAAGGACTGTCAGGATGGCAGATAGGCAGCGTTCGGGGTTCGGGATTCGGCAGGACCGGATGGCGAGGCAGGATCGGCTCTAGAAGAGAGAGAGGTGAGTATCTCACAGGAACACAAGGAGACCTGACTCCTAGCTTGGGAAACACGAAGAACAGGCCACTTGGACACTTAACCCCTTTATACCCTGTACCTGTGTGCCCAATTTCCTGTTAGTGGACGCTGGCCCTTTAAGAAAGGGTCAATGACCGCGCGCGCGCCCTAATGTGCATGCGCGAGGCCCGGGTGCCAGAAGCCAGGGCAGGGAGCGGTGAGGAGGAAGCAGCAGAGCCGGGCTGGGGCTGAGAAGCCGACGGGCGCCGGGAGCGGGGACCAGGACGCCTGGGAACCGCAGGCAATGGAGGCTGGAGACCGGGGAGCGGCGGAGACCAGACAGAAGAACCGGGGAGCGACGCAGGGAAGCCGGGGAGCGTGGCAGGTGAGCCGGGGAGCAGAGCAGGGGACCCGGGGAGCGTGACAAAGACCAAGACCGCAGACAAGAAGATTGACTCAGCTAAGAGCCTGAAACCCAAAGGCTCTGAGGCTGGGGCTGAGCCCGAGGAGGGTGGTGTAACTCAAAAGGTGAAGCCTTTGGTGAAGAATATAGAAGGAGGCAAGAGACCTCAGGAACAGTCTAGTGTCTTTGAAAGTAAAGGAAGCAGACCAGTCTTCAATTATCTGATAGATGTGCCAAAAGACTTAAGAGAAGCCTGTGCCAGTGAGAAAGTGCATGAGAGATTTCAGAAGGCAGTAGGAGCCTGTAAAGTGTACTTTGCCCCTGAGTCTTGTCAGTTGGTGGTGTGCTCTGTAAGTGATGTCATAAAGAAGCGGGTGGCTATCCTGAGTGACATGCACCTACAGTGTCTTCGCACGAAGTGGCTCATCTCTAGAAGGATGGCAGAAGACACCAAACAATTGGAGCATATGAAGCAGCTCACCGCAGCGTTTCAGGAAGTGGTGGTTGTGAAGAAACTATTAATTGGGCTTGCAATAAGAGCGCTGAGAAGTAACATTCAGCAAGCCAGGAAGGTTCCAGGTATTACAGCTATTGAAGTGGAAGAAAATAGTGGAACATTCCGAATCTATGGGAAAACTGCAGAAGCAGTCAAGACAGCTCGAAGGTTGTTGGAGTTTGTGGAGGAGGTCACACAAGTGCCCAGAAAACTGGTCAATAAGCTGATTGGAAGAAATGGAAGAGTCATGCAGGAGATGGTTGATACGTCCGGTGTGACGAGAGTAAGGGGCACTTTGCACACTGCGACATCGCAGGTGCGATGTCGGTGGGGTCAAATTGAAAATGACGCACTTCCGGCATCGCATGCGACATCGCAGTGTGTAAAGGCTGGATGATACGATTAACGAGCGCAAAAGCGTCGTAATCGTATCATCGGTGCAGCGTCGGCGTAATCCATGATTACGCTGACGCGACGGTCCGATGTTGTTCCTCGCTCCTGCGGCAGCACACATCGCTGTGTGTGAAGTCGCAGGAGCGAGGAACGTCTCCTACCGGCCTCACTGCGGCTTCCGTAGGATATGCGGAAGGAAGGAGGTGGGCAGGATGTTGACATCCTGCTCATCTCCGCCCCTCCGCTCTGATTGGGCTGCGATGTCGTAGTGTGCAAAGCCCACCTAAGAATTAATATTCATAATGAAGCCAGGATACTCTGCGAAGTCAGTATCGTTCCCTGTGTCATTGTGGGAACAAAGGAGTGTGTTAAAAATATACGAGTTCTCCTAGAATACAGACTGGGATACCTGGAAGAACTAAAGCAATTGAAACTTGAAAGACAGAAGATTGCAGAGAAACTTTGTCAAGTTAGTGTGAGGTCGCGACTGCTTTCGGGCCAGGGCCCAAAGAAGTGCGGTCCACCTGGTGACTGTGTTGCTTCAGATGGCAAAGGAAGCAGGTCCTGTAGTAAAAGGAGCCAAGGTTATAGAGGACCTAATTATACATCGGGCTGTAGCACAGACTCTGAAGACTCTAAGCCCTCTAAGACAATGTCCGAAGGAAAGAATGGCGCTTGGGACATGTCTCTAGCCAAAGATGGCATTGAGAAAGTGAACAATCAGAGCAATGGACAAAGATGTCCTAGAAGAAGAGCCCAATATCGATCTGGACACAGAGAATGCATAGGATCTAGTTACTGCAGAACCTCAGGGCTGATGTACCCAAACAGTAGCCCCTCTAGTGGACTGAATAGCGCAGGGTCGAGCCGCACAGTAGTTACGACTAAGAGAGTGTCTCACTACCACACTGACCGTTTGAGACGGTCATGGAGAGATAGGTCTGGAGACTGCCCTTCCCGTGGTTGTTCCTTCCCAGTGAAAGACCTGGCTAGTTTCCTGCCAGCGTTGAGACACGTGATGGTGTTTACGTGGCAGTCCTGTTTTGCATATTTTCCCAGGGGGCCTTGTCCTACAATCACTGCGTTGAGAAACACGTGATGGTGTCTCCGTGGTGCTGGATGTTGATCTCCCTAAGGTCAATCATCCTTGCTTATGTAGTCTTTTTCTAGGCATTGCTCCCACTAGCCAGTTTCCTACTCCACACTGATGAGGGGCAAATACCCCGAAACAGCTGTCTGTGGATGGATACCATGTTTTGGCATAGGCGGTTTCCTTGACTGGAGACTGCCCTTCCCGTGGTTGTTCCTTCCCGGTGAAAGACCTGGCTAGTTTCCTGCCAGCGTTGAGACACGTGATGGTGTTTCCGCGGCAGTCCTGTTTTGCATATTTTCCCAGGGGGCCTTGTCCTAGAATCACTGCGTTGAGAAACACGTGATGGTGTCTCCGTGGTGCTGGATGTTGATCTCCCTAAGGTCAATCATCCTTGCTTATGGAGAGATAGGTCTGACCAGGGACCGTGTCTGAGAAGTGGGTTTCCTGTGAAGGGTTTGGTGACAGACGGTATGTCGAGAACTGGAGCTCAAGGTTGTCAAAGTGGGCCCTCTCAACTGGTAGGGCAAGGTGACCCTGATGCCCCGTCTCGAGGCCCCTGTAGGGTATCGAGTGTTCAACACTACAAGTTTGAACAGAGGGGGGGATATGTGAGGTAGCGACCACCAATGTGGTAAATGGTCGCTATATGTCGCAGTGGAGAAGGTCGCTGCGATATTAAACTGAACAGGTTGCTATGGGACTTGTAGTTCCACAAAGGCTTGTTTCTGCATTTAAGGGTCAGGTTCCCTTTAATAATGCCTGTGTGCTGTGAATGTCTGGAGAATCACATACCTCCACCTGTGGGTGTATCCAGTTGGGTTTAAGAGACTGTTTGGTTTTAGAGACAGAGTGAAGCCTGAGAGTGCTGCACATGGAGGATGTGTGCAGGATGTCTCAGTCTGTGTGAAGACTGAAGAGAGACGTTTGGAAATCAGTCCAGGTGAGGACTGGGGAGGGGACTGCAGCCTGGCTGGAGAGGGCTGGAGGCTGCAGGAAGCAACCACAGTGACTTGTGTTCGCTGGCTGGAGCCAGAGTGTGGAGACTCCACTATGGACATTTAATGGACTGGAAGCCCACGGTATGTGGATGTTATATTTTCCTTTAAGCCGGGAGAGGCTTTGTGCAATTTTGGGAGGATCACGGTTTTTTTGCACAATGTCACTTTAATCATTTGGATGTATATATCTGAACCGGGAGGACCGTGAGGGAATTGGATATAACTCCTGTTGATATATTGTATGCATCCAATCTGTACTTTGTGTGTTTTTTTGTTTTTTTGTTTTCTGCGTGGTGGACACAGAGGATTTTCGAGACCGTATGTCCGTCGCAGTGACCCAGTACAAGATGCCCAGTCGCCACTACTTCTCCAAGAAAGGTGTGCCTGTGCTACACCAGCATGTTGCACACAACATCACCACTTCCTTGAGAAACTCTGTGTGTGACAGGGTGCATTTCACCACTGATACTTGGACCAGTAAGCATGGACAGGGCGTTACATGTAACTGACTGGACACTGGGTAACTATGGTGAGAGATGGAGAAGGTTCTGCTGTACAAGTCGTGACGTCCACACGAGTTGTGCGTCAATCCTCTGTATGTAAAAGTTCCTCAACTGCTTCTGCCTCTTCCACCTCGTCTGGGTCCTCCACCTCCGCCCAAAGCCTGTCTGGTCAGGCCACCCGCATTGTAACTGCGCACAAGGAATCCCGCACACCTCCTTACTAGGCTGGCAGCAGAGCTCAACGGCATCAGGCGGTCTTTACGTTGAAATGTCTGGAAAATGTGAGTCACACAGTTGAGGAGTTGTGGTCAGCTCTGGAGACCAAGTTTCAGCAATGGTTGCCTCCACTCAACCTGCAGCCAGGGAAGGCCGTGTGCGACAATGCTGCAAACCTGGGTGCGGCCCTTTGCCGGGGCAAGGTGACACACGTGCCTTGTATGGCTCACGTGTTGAACCTTGTTGTCCAGCTATTTTTAACCCACTATCCCGGCCTAGATGGCCTTCTGCACAGGGCACGGTCACTATGTGCTCACTTCTGCCGTTCACACGCCGCAGCTGACCGACTTGCATCGCTCCAGAAGTCTTTCGCCCTTCCGTTTCACCGCCTGAAATACGATGTGTCGACTTGCTGGAATTCGACTCTCCACATGTTGCAGCGACTGTGGCAGCACCGCCGAGCCCTGGTGCAATACGTTATGACGTATAGCCTGGGCCAACGAGATCCAGAGGTAGGGCAGATCATGCTGCTGGAGTGGTCTCAGATCAAGGACCTATGCACCCTTCTGCACAGTTTCGACATGGCGACGAAGATATTTAGCGCTGACAATGCCATTACCAGCATGACAACTCCAGTCATTTACATGCTGGAGCACACTCTAAACAGTATTCGAAGTCAGGTGGTGGGACAAGAGGAAGAGGAGGAAGTACAGGAAGATTCATATGCGGAAGGGATACCAAGATCTACAAGGTCCAGATGGTCAGCAGCACCAAGGCGGCAGGCATGGGACGGTGGGGGAGATGGATTAACAAGGGCGCATGGTAGCAGCCAAACTGTTGAGGAAGGTGCAGGAGCCCAGGAAAAAATGGAGGACGAACTGGCGATGGGCATGGAAGACTCAGCAGATGAGGGAGACCTTGATCACATTTCTGTTGTTCGAGATTGAGGGGAGAGGTCAGAGGAAGGAAGCATGATTCTCACCTCGCTGCCACCAACACAGCAAGGACTTGGTGGATGCGCAAGACACATGAGCGTCTTCTTGATGCACTACCTACAACATGACCCTCGGATTGTCAGAATTAGAAGTAATGCTGACTACTAGGTTCCCACACTCTTAGATCCCCGGTACAAGTCAAAATTTGGCGAAATAATTCCTGCCATAGAAAGGGACGCACGTATGCAGGAGTATCAGCAGAAACTGCTATGCAATCTCAGCTCGGCTTTTCCACTAAACACCAGTAGTGTACAGAGTGAATTTCACAGTTCTAACTTGACAACCATGGGACTGTCGAGTCATCATCACTCAAACTGTACCAGCAACACCGTATCTGGTGGTAACAGCAATTTTATGGAATCGTTTCATGAATTTTTTTAGACCATCCTTTGCAAGACTACAAGACACAAGAAGTCTGTCACATAGTCAACGCCTGGAGAGGATGATACAGGAGTATCTCCAAGTGAATATCAATGCCATGACTCTGCAACTGGAGCCTTGCTCATTTTGGGCTTCCAATCTGGAAAAATGGCCTGAGCTCGCCACTTACGCCTTGGAGATCTTGTTGTGTCCCGCAGCCAGCGTTCTCTCGGAACGTGTCTTCAGTGCTGCTGGGTGTGTGCTGACAGATAAGCGCACGCGTCTGTCCACTGACAATGTGGACAGACTAACGTTCATCAAGATGAACAAGTCATGGATCCGCAAGGACTTTTCTACCCCTGTGTCATCCTGGGAAGACTAAAGGCTTGTGGATTTTTGACTGTGCTTCATGCAAATCAACATGTCAAGTTTGCAACTGGGGGAGAATTGATGCCACTTAAGTGGTGTCTGTGGCCCAATTTCTGGAAAAAATTGAGACTCTGGTTGGAGTCCCCTTGCTGTGTTTTAAATGATCCAAGATGAAGAAGTCATGGATCCGCAAGGACTTTTCTACCTCTGTGTCATCCTGGGGAGAGTAAAGGCTTGTGGATTTTTGACTGTGCTTCATACAAATCAACATGTCAAATTTGCACTAGCATAGATAAAGAGATATTTAGAAAAAAGTATTTCTAAAGATCTTTTATTGTATGCTAATGAGTGAGGAGACTAGTTCCATGGACGTTAGTTGCCCTGGCTAGTTGATTCCATTAGCATGTTAGTACACCCCTGTGCTAACATACTAATGATTGCGCAGTGTCACAGGATGATCTCACTCACCTCTCCGGCTGCCATCGCTGCTCGACGCTGGATTTCGGCTCAGTGCGTATGACCCAGGCGTTACGGTCATGCGCACTACTTCAGTTTGAATCCAGGATGCATACACCCAGCTTCTTAGTGCGCATGACCAAAACTTCGGGGTCATGTGCACTGAGTCGAAATCCAGTGTCGGGTGGAGATGGCAGCCGGAGTGGTGAGTGAGATCATCCTCTGACGCTTTAACTGATTTTTCATATCTAATAGAATTGTATCTAAAGTATTTAATAATATTTAATAATGGAATGTAATGCTATCATATTTTAATAGTCATACGTTTTACAATATGTATTTTTTTCTTCTATTTGGTTCAGAGTGCACATTGGTTTAATAGTGAAACTATAACCATTCAATGTAATTTAATCTGACAAATCACAACACATGAATCAACCAAGATTCTTTTGAAACAATTTGCCTGTGAATGATCCCGTGGGAAAGGTTTAAGAAAAATATGGTTGACAGATAAGATTTGATTCCTTTTTTAGCTTTTCTGGCTGAAGTTTCTACTACAAGGGAATAAAATACAGCATACCCAAGAATCTTTACAGCAAATGTGTGTGTATATTAGATAAAGGTATATGTTTTATATGACTAATTTACACACATTACCAGTAAATTGTTCACTGGGGGAGGAGTGTTGCTTAGTTGAAAAGTTCAAACCACATTGACCACATTGTTATCCCGAAAAATGCCAAATGGAGATGTACTAATAATTCAGATGTTATTTCGGTCAGTGTCCTCTTTACATAGATTTTTTGGCAGTGATACAGTTTTTAGTAATTATCTACATATATTTTACTTTCCAAACACAGAATAAAGATTGGTACTGAACTAGGGAGGGGAGCTGCAAGGGTCAGCTCTCAAAGTGGGGATGATTCATATGAAAAGATTGAAGGAATGTTGATAATCCTTATCTTGTTCTGTGGCCAGTCTACATATTATTTAGAAGCAAAATATGATGTGCTAAACAACATCTGTTTATACATTTGCTACCCTTTTTGTAAACCAGTGCATAAAGACTCATGCATTGAACAAATCAATATCTCCAATGTTTGTTGGCGTGGCTGAAGAAGACTTTAAGTAACTTGTTGTCACACAGAGTTTTGCTTAAACTTTGCCGTCTGTCATGGTGGCTTTGGACTCTGTTCAGATTGCAGATTCTCACACGCTGCCCGATGGTTTCTTTGGTGTCCGGGATCAACACAGGCAGACTTGGGCATCAACTTGTTGTGTGCTGATTCATAGGTAGGCTAGCAAAAGTTAATGTCTACTAAAGTGTAAAAGTAGTTCACAGGCGCAAAACTTGTACCTCTTGGGAATCTCTTACTAGAGATGAGTGAACCTTTCAAAGTTTGGTTAGTCCAGCCTTGCCGAATGAACCTTATGTTCAGTTAACTGTTTGCCAAACCAAACGCTGAACCTCTTCGAACCCCATTGGATTCAAAGGGAGGCCAAACCTAAGGCAGAGAAAACACCTTTAAGGGGCTCAAAATGCTTTGAAGATAGCAAAAATTCATTTTGCAGTGCAGCCCCACTGTTTTGGCATAGCCATTAGCTTCCTAGACAATTGAAATACAAAATATTGATGTGGATAAGAGACAGTTGTAGGGCTGGTGCTCCCTCACCTCTGCCAGTACAGACAAGACACAACTTGGAGACCCATCTTAGAGTCTTGACATTTAAAAACAATTCAGGCAGACAACAGGACAGTGGCATCAATTGCCCCCCATTTCTCAATAGTGTATTTGAAAACAGGGAGGTATGGTCCATGCAACACACAGTATGTGGCCTGGTATTTACATTTGTAAAAGTGAGCACACAGCGACCATGAGTATAAATTTCTGTACAATCAGTTGAGGACGTGAGGCATGCAAGGCACATGTGTGATGTCGCAAAGGCATAGTGCCGCCACTAGGTTTGCACCATTATCGCACAAGGCCTTCCCAAGCTCCAGGTTCTGTGGAGACAGCCATTGATCCAAGCCTGTATAGTGGTCCACAACTCTTTAGCTGTGTGACTGCATTCTCCAATGCATATTAATTTCAACACTGCCTGATTGTGTTGACTTATATACACGATGTGGCCTGGCATTTCCATTTTAAAAATCAAGATGTGCATGAGTGGCATGATTAGACCTCTTGCTCCCACACCCTTGTCAGTACAGACAAGACACAATTTTGAGACCCTACTTGGAGTCTCCACATTTCCAAAAATGAAGGTCAGACAACAGGAAAAGTGGCAACAATTGGCACAGACTACAAATAATCGAATGCCGCAACATGGATGCATGGGACTGGCCCTGTAACAAGGCCTGAACCAGCATTTCTACTTTCACCACAGAAAGATGGCACACAGGTAGGCCTCTTGCTACCAGACCCCTGGCACTACAGACAAAAGACAATTTGGAGACCCTACTTGGAGTCTCCACATTTCCAAAAATTAAAGTCAGACAACAGTAAAAGTGGCAAAAATTGGCACAGGCTACAAATAGTCGAACGCCACAACATGGATGCATGGGACTGGCCCTGTAACAATGCCTGAACCAGCATTTCTATCTTCACCAGCAAGAGCAAGTTGACAGACAGACGTAGACCTATTGCTCCCAGAACCCTAGCACTACAGACAGAAGACAGTTTGGAGACTTTAGTTAGAATCTCCACATTTCCAAAAATTAAGGTCAGACAACAGGAAAAGTGCAAAAATTGTCACAGACTACAAATAGTCGAATGCTGCAACATGGATGCGTGGAACCCACTCTGTAACAAGGCCTGAACCAGCATTTCTACCTTCATCAGAGACAGCAAGATGACAGACAGGCATAGGGCTACTGATCCCAGAACCCTAGTACTACACCATCGCCTAGTCTGCACAGTCCGAGGCTGGGGTGGTAAAATCATTGGACATCCAACGACTTGTTCATCTTTATGAAAGTTACGTGGTCTTTCCTTGCTTAGCTCAGTTATTCTGTTTTATCCACTCCTCTCTGGTATAAGTACT
Organism: Anomaloglossus baeobatrachus; assembly: GCF_048569485.1. Taxonomy (NCBI): domain Eukaryota; kingdom Metazoa; phylum Chordata; class Amphibia; order Anura; family Aromobatidae; genus Anomaloglossus; species Anomaloglossus baeobatrachus. The sequence continues at coordinate 434,964,589 of NC_134358.1, forward strand.
CACCACTAAGTTTGGCTAATTGCCAGTCTGCTATACCTTGGTATCCATGTGGTGGTGTGAGTCGCCACTCTGGAATTGTTTCTTAAGATAGCTGCTGGATGTTTATTTTATCCTTGGCTGTCTTATTTCCTTTGAGTCTTTATCGAAGATTAGGACTAGTCTTTCTGTTGCCCTGCGCACTATCCAGGGCCGTGCTTACAGTTAGTCAGGGGTTAGGAACGTGATCGCTGCTCGGAGTGTAAAAACCCATCTAGTGATGTCCGGGTGCTCAGGGTTGCATAGGTTAAGTGTCAGGGGTTGCCCTTTCTGTTTATCCTTAGTGGAAGTATTCCCCTTCCCATCTGTCTCCCTTTGGTTCCTTAGTGGAGCTTGACACCAGTGTAGCAGAGAGCTCCACCAAACAGTGAAGCAATGTACCAAGTGAAGACGAATGGAGTGACGAAAGGGTTAGTCATCCAAATTCTCTCCAATATACTTTGTGCAGTGAAGAACAGCTGCTGCTACTCTGACCTGTGCACCTGCCGCTACTCTGACCTGTGCACCTATGTCTTTACTGTTTCCACTTGATCAAACTGGCTAGCTGCTCCTTCTGCATTTACAGTCATATGAAAAAGTTTGGGCACCCCTATTAATGTTAACCTTTTTTCTTCATAACAAATTGGGTTTTTGCAACAGCTATTTCTGTTTCATATATCTAATAACTGATGGACTGAGTAATATTTCTGGATTGAAATAAGGTTTATTGTACTAACAGAAAATGTGCAATCCGCATTTAAACAAGATTTGACCGGTGCAAAAGTATGGCCACCCTTATCAATTTCTTGATTTGAACACTCCTAACTACTTTTTACTGACTTACTAAAGCACTAAATTGGTTTTGTAACCTCATTGAGCTTTGAATTTCATAGGCAGGTGTATCCAATCATGAGAAAAGGTATTTAAGGTGACCAATTGCAAGTTGTTCTCCTATTTGAATCTCCTATGAAGAGTGGCATCATGGGCTCCTCAAAACAACTCTCAAATGATCTGAAAACAAAGATTATGCAACATAGTTGTTCAGGGGAAGGATACAAAAAGTTGTCTCAGAGATTTAAACTGTCAGTTTCCACTGTGAGCAACATAGTAAGGAAATGGAAGAACACAGGTACAGTTCTTGTTAAGCCCAGAAGTGGCAGGCCAAAAAATTATCAGAAAGGCAGAGAAGAAGAATGGTGAGAACAGTCAAGGACAATCCACAGACCACCTCCAAAGACCTGCAGTTTCATCTTGCTGCAGATGGTGTCAATGTGCATCGGTCAACAATACAGCGCACGTTGCACAAGGAGAAGCTGTATGGGAGAGTGATGCGAAAGAAGCCGTTTCTGCAAGCACGCCACAGACAGAGTCGCCTGAGGTATGCAAAAGCACATTTGGACAAGCCAGTTACATTTTAGAAGAAGGTCCTGTGGACTGATGAAACAAAGATTGAGTTGTTTGGTCATACAAAAAGGCGTTATGCATGGAGGTAAAAAAACACAGCATTCCAAGAAAAGCACTTGCTACCCACAGTAAAATTTGGTGGAGGTTCCATCATGCTTTGGGGCTGCGTGGCATCGGGAATCTTGTTAAAGTTGAGGGTCACATGGATTCAACTCAGTATCAGCAGATTCTTGACAATAATGTGCAAGAATCAGGGACGAAGTTGAAGTTACGCAGGGGATGGATATTTCAGCAAGACAATGATCCAAAACACCGCTCCAAATCTACTCAGGCATTCATGCGGAGGAACAATTACAATCTTCTGGAATGGCCATCACAGTCCACAGACCTGAATATCATTGAACATTTGTGGGATGATTTGAAGCGTGCTGTCTATGCTCGGCGACCATCAAACTTAACTGAACTGGAATTGTTTTGTAAACAGGAATGGTCAAATATACCTTCATCTAGGATCCAGGAACTCATTAAAGCTACAGGAAGCGTCTAGAGGCTGTTATTTTTGCAAAAGGAGGATCTACAAAATATTAATGTCACTTTTATGTTGAGGTGCCCATACTTTTGCACCGGTCAAATTTTGTTTAAATGCCGATTGCACATTTTCTGTTAGTACAATAAACCTCATTTCAATCCAGAAATAATACTCAGTCCATCAGTTATTAGATATATGAAACAGAAATAGCTGTTGCAAAAACCCAATTTGTTATAAAGAAAAAAAGTTAACATTAATAGGGGTGCTCAAACTTTTTCATATGACTGTATATACCAAGGGTATGTACTTAGCTTTTGATGCGACTGATGACGGATGGACGCGATCCCCATATATGCAATATAAGATTGCAGGGATCTGTAGAGTGCGGTTGTCACACCTAGTCTACACTGCCACATGGGCATATTACTAATGGAGGGTAACAATTATAAATGCATAAATCAATTGTGAGCACGACAAAAAAAATGTTTAAAAGAACTGAGAGTCCTCAGGGGTTGACACCTCTTAATGGCTAACTGAAAAGATGGTAATACTAGCAAGCTTTCGAGATTACTCAGGTCTCTTCATCAGGCTAAGTATAACACAAATTCTGAAGTCACATATTTATGCACAACATGACATAGAATGGAGCAGTAAATAAGACAAGTTATGTTAGCACAACAAGTCATTTTAGAATGCAGTCTCTCTCTTGTCCAGGGGCTTACCTGCCTTCACGAGAAACACTCTGTATACCACTATCTAGTTTTTCAGCATGATGAATAGGTGTTTCCTTAGGCTACTTTCACACATCCGTTTTTTGGCATCAGGCACAATCCGGCGTGTGCTTGATGCAATGGATCCGGCGCAGAATATGCAGAAACAGATGCGACTGATCCTTTTTTTTTACTGCTCCAGTATACCTGATCCATCAAAAAACGGATCTGGCGCATCCATTTTTGCATCCGTTTCTTCCGTTTTTTTGCAGGATCCATTTTTTCAATAAATTGGAGCATGCTTAGTTTATAAAAATGGATCCGGCAGCCGCATCCATTTTTTGCCGCATTACGCTGGATCCAGCGTCCATAGGCTTCCATTGTAAATCATGCCGTATCGAGCCGAATCCGGCGCAATGCGTTTTTTTTGTCAGAGACAAAAAACGTTACAAGAGATGTTCCATCCGGCTGCCGGATTAGCCATTATGACGGATTTGGCAAAAGCCAGATGCAACGCAAGGCCATCAGGCACAATCCGGCACTAATACACATTAATGGGGATAAAATGGATCCGACGCCAGAACTGTTTTATCCGTTTTTTTCCGGATTGTGCCTGATGGAAAAAAACTGTGTGAAAGTATCCTAAAGAGTACTTTACACGCTGCGATATCGCTATCGATATCGCTAGAGAGCGTACCCGCCCCTGTCAGTTGTGCGTCACGGGAAAATCGCTGCCCGCGGTGTACAACATCGCTTACTCCCGTCACACGGACTTACCTTCCCTGCGACGTCGCTGTGGCCAACGAACCGCCTCTTTTCTAAGGGGGCGATACGTGAGGTGTCACAGCGACATCACACGGCAGCCGTCCAATAGAAGCGGAGGGGCGGAGATGAGCGGGACGAACATCCCGCCCACCTCCTTCCTCCCTCATTGCGGGTGGCCGCAGGTACGAGGTTGTTCCTCGTTCCTGCGGTGTCACACATAACGATGTGTGCTGCCGCAGGAACGACAAACAACCTTGCTACTGAATAGACAACGATTTTTGGTAAGTGAATGACGTCTCACATACAAACAATTTTTGCCTCTTTTGCGATCGTTTAAGGTCGCTCATATGGGTTACACGCTGCAACGTCGCTAACGACGCCGGATGTGCGTCACAAACACCATGACCCCGACGATATATTGTTAGCGATGTCGCAGCGTGTAAATGGTCCTTTAGTTGCAAACCAAGAGGGAGCCTCTCAGAAGACTCTTCTCCCTCTGCCCAGTCTCTTTTTCCATTGCTCGGCTCATTCTCCATCTATGTTTATTGTGGTACTACAGAGCTCTCAATAACTGTGTATCCCTTTTAATATTGGATATTGCTCTTTCTTTTAAAAAAATTAAATTTGAGATATTTACATTATCTCATTGTTCTTGCAATAATTTTTCGTCTACTTAAATTAAAATTTTTGACAAATCCTAGCTTAATTGCTAACAAAGAGCTGAGACTTTTTGTCTGTTGCTGAATTCACATTTGGTGAGATCATTTCTAAATCAATATAACCAAGTTCAATGTGTGTGAACTTTTATCTATTTTCTGACTCCCTTTCCTGTCAACTGCAATAAGTTGATAAAACACATACAGTACTTTCCAGATCTCATCATAGTAAAAAAACTGCAAGTACTGAACAACTTAATAATTAAATATTACAATTATCCAGTTGGAAAACCAGGCAAATACTGTGAAAGTATCACATAGTATAATCTATTATACTTACAGTAGATACGGCCTGTGCACAATTTACGGGTTAGTGGAAAAGTGATCATGAATGTTCTAAATTAGACACAATACAATCAATATTGTCACTGTTAAATGTATTTAATTCCACATCAGTAACAACTAAACATTTTCCCACTTCATTATAGGAAATGGGTCATCCTTAGTCAGACAACCAGTCCATTACATGTGTTAGGGTGGCTTTACACGCTGCGACATCGTTAGCCGATGCTAGCGATGGCAAGCGCGATAGCACCCGCCCCTATCGTTATGCCGATATGTGAAGATCGCTGCCGTAGCGAACATTATCGCTGTGGCAGCATCACACGTACTTACCTGCTTGGCGACGTCGCTGTGACCGGCGAACTGCCTCCTTTCTAAGGGGGCGGTTCGCTCTGCGTCACAGCGACATCACTAAGCGGCCGCCCAATCAAAGTGGAGGGGCGGAGATGAGCGGGACGAACATCCCGCCCACCTTCTTCCTTTCTCATTGCTGGCGTGTGGCAGGTAAGGAGAGGTTCCTCGTTCCCGCGGCGTCACACGTAGCGAGGATCAACTTCGCCCAAGCGACAGCAGCGATAATTGGGAGAGGACCCCCATGTCAACGAGGAGCGATTTTGGACGTTTTTGCAACGATCCAAAATCGCTCCTAGGAGACACACACAACGAGATCGCAACAGCGGCCGGATGTGCGTCACAAAATCCGTGACCCCAACGAGATCGCTGTAGCGATCTCGTAGCGTGTAAAGCCCGCTTTAGCCTCTTTGCCCCAAAGCCTGTTTTCACTTAATTGGCAAGACCACATTTTTTTCAATTCGGAACAGCGTCAATTTATGATGTAATAACTCTGGAATGCTTCAACGGATCCCAGTGTTTCTGAGAATGTTTTTTCATGACCTATTGTACTCCTTGTTAGTAGTGAATTTAGGATGATTTTTTTTTGCATTTATTTGTGGAAATATCAGAAATCTGGTGAAAATTTTGCAATTTTCAAACTCTGATTTTGATGCCCTTAAACCAGAGAGATACGTCACACAAAATAGTTAATGAACAACATTTCCCACATGTCTACTTTACATCAGCATAATTTTTCAAACATAATTTATTTTTGTTAAGACGTTAGAAGGGCTGAAAGTTTATCAACAATTTCTCATTTTCCATCAAAATTTGCAAAATCATTTTTTTAGGGACCAAAGCACATTTGAAGAGACTGAGGGGCTATATGACAGAAAATACCCCAAAGTGACACCATTGTAAAAACTGCACCCCTCAAACTGCTCAAAACCACATTAAAAATAGTATTAGCCCATTAGCTGATTCACAGGAACCAAAGCAATTTGGAAAGGAAAAATTTCTTTTTTACTTTCTCCCCACAAAAAATGTTACTTTAGCCCCAATTTTAGCATTTTTGCGAGTTAACGAGAGAAAATACACCATACAATTTGTTTTGCAATTCCTCCTGAGAATGACGATACCTCATATGTGGTAGAAAACTACTGTATCAACCCACAGCAGGGCTTGGAAGGGAAGGAGCACCATTTGACTTGTGGAGTGCCAAATTGTCTGGAACTGTAGGCGGACACTATGTCGCGTTTGGTGAGCATCTGATGTGCCTAAACAGTGGAAACCCCCAACAAGTAACCCAAGTTTGGAAACTAAACCCCTCAAGGAGTTTATCTAGATGTGTGGTGAACACTTTGAACTATCCAGGTGCTTCATAGAAGTTTATAAATTTGAGCCATGAAAATAGGAAATCACATTTTTCCCTTACAAATGTTGTTTTAGCCCCAAATTGTGCATTTTCACAAGAGTAATAGGAGAACATTTACTATACAGTTTGTTGTGCAATTTTTACTGAGTACGGTGATACTCCATATGTGGAGGAAAATTACTCTTTGGGCTCACAGCAGGGGTTGGAAAGGAATGAGCAACATTTGTTTTTTTGGAACGTAAAATTGTATGGAATCATTAGGGAACATCCTGTCATGTTTGGAAAGGACCTGACGTGCCTAAACAGTGAAACCCCACAAGGGACCCCATTTTGGAAACTACACCCCTCAAGGAGTTTACCTAGATGTGTGGTGAGCACCTTGAGCCCCAGGAGCTTCACAGAATTTTACAACGTTAAACCATGAAAATGAAAAGAATTGATTTTTGCGAAATTAGCTCCAAATTATTTCATTTTCAAAAGGGTAGCAAGAGAAAATAGACCTCAAAACTTGCTATGCAATTTCTCCTGAGTATGCCCATACCCCATATGTGGTGGGAAAATACTGTTTAAGCATACTGCCAAGCTCCAAAAGGAAGGAATGATGTTTTAGAGTGCAGAACTTTATGGAATGGTCTGTGGGTGCCATGTCACGTTTGGAGAGCCCCTGATGTGACAAAACAGTGGAAACCCAACACAACTGACCCCATTTTAGAAACTACAACCCTCAATAAATTATCTACATGCATACTTATAGTAATGATAATAAAGCTTATGGTTTAACTGGTGCACAAATTAATAACGTGGTGGTATGTGTAAGTTATGCGGAGTACATCAGACTTAAAAGGGCATTGTGTCAACAGGCAGGATAAAACCAAGTTTTATCAATTTATGAACATATGATTCACTTTGAACCAATCCTAAATGCAAAAGTCGGTGTTCTCAGGGCAGGTTTCACAATGGTAAATTCCCCTCTTGGAGCATACTCTGTACCTTTTTTGTCTTCTTCCCTTCCTCACAGTTTTGAGGCTTTCCCTGGGAAAATGTTGACGGGGTACAATATAGGCACCATTAGTTTCAGAAATGCTGGGATATTCACTTTTCTGACTGCCAAACATTGTGACACACAGGGTTTGGCTCATAACTCGCCAGGTGTCATGGCGGCATTAGACTCTGTTCACACGACAGACTCTAACACTCCACACTGTGGTTTCTCTGGTGCTTCTGAGTTACACAGGCAGACTTGGGCATTGACCAGCTGTGCGTTCATTTGTGATTAGGCTGGCAGGAGTTAATTTCTTTTAGCCTGCAGCTTACCTCTGGGATAACATGTTGTGGGAAAACCTATCACAGCTACTCTCAGCCTTTTTAAGAGGGTGGATTCTGTCTTCTCATGCCAGTGATAGCTTTTTCTACACCGTTCCATGTGCTGTTGTATCCTAGTTCTGCTGGTGATTGTAGTGCTTTGTGAGTGGAGTTGTTGTGGAGTTCTCTCATTGTCTCATTGTTTCCAACCCATTCTTATTTTCCTCCTTATCACTTGTTTTGCTGAGTGAACGAGTTTTGGTTTCCCCTGTTTGTCCATCTCTATTGGTTGTACTGCTCTTGTCCCGGCCCTGCCCTGGGGTAAGGGAAAGGGGGTGTGCAGAAACAGGGTAAGGAAGGCGGCCCATACTTCATCACTAGTTATCCTATCACATCCCGTGACACATTTGGGCCTTGATGACTATCTCTTGAAGCTGAAAGAAGCTCCCTGTATTACCTACACATTGAAATAGTATAAAAGCATTGTACACTGCCATTTGTACAATGTGGACAGCCAACTTTTTGAACCATATTTTTGCTTTTTGCATGGCACTGTATGGTTTCAGCACCTGATCTGAGAGATCTACATCCACCATGAACTTCTTATAATCCAAGGTACAATCTGGCTTTGGGACTTGGGATGTAGTCACGGTTTACTGTGGTCAAGATAAGGACACCCCTCTTGTCATACCAACCATAACATTTGACACAAATCAATCTGTCACCATGAATGTCAGAAGCGAACACCCAAGAATTGTCCTCCTGGTCGTAACCTTTCCAGTTGACCAGCTACTGAAGCTTCTGTCTATTCAGATGAGAATCCAAAATCTTCTCCACTTCATACTCCAGATCCTTTTCCACCAACATGGGATCAGGAGGCGCAGCTGTCGGAACTACAGGTTCAAAATGTCTCTTCAAAAGACACTTATGAAGAACATTTTGAAGCTTAAAAGTCTCAGGCAAAGACAAACACTGGATTAACAATTTTTTTCATAAGTCTCTTTTGAACAGACATTTTGAACCTGTAGTTTCAACAGCTGCACCTCTTGATCCTGTGATGGTGGAGGGGGATCTGGAGTATGAAGTGGAGAAGATTTTGGATTCTCATCTGAATAGACGGAAGCTTCAGTATCTGGTCAAGTGAAAACGTTACGGCCAGGAGATCAATTTTTTGGTGTTCACTTCGTGCCATCCATAACAACTTTGACTGCTATATACAGATGCTGCTGTATATCCATCACTTAAAATACACTGAGACTCCACTGTATACATCACATAGTATACACTACCTAACTCAACAGGGGTTAAGAGAGAAATAAAGCCTTCAACACAGCAGCCACACCCACACCCTACTGGTTTCTATACAAACAAAAAACATGTAGCGGGACAACAAAAAACTCCGGTTTCTCGTTCCTCTTGAGGAACCAACTGAGAGGCTGCTACACACAACTAATTAAGGTAGGGAAAGTGTGCAGATGTAGATATGGACCCAAAGGGGAAAAAGCAGTATAATAATTGAAAGCAAGAGGTACCTCCCACCAACCTAACTGAGGAGAGAGGAAAACTGTTGGGAAGGTAAATAAGAAAACAGAGATGTAAAACAACTGGTCTCTGCCCAACAGGTAAAACCCTTCATTGCAGGGCTGGATCTCCTTATCAAATATCCACCAAGAACTATTGCCAGCAAAGCAGTGTGGTGTAAGGTGAGGATAAAAAACCCCACCCAAGCTGGGATAGGACAGATGGAAAATAGGAAAGTGAGAAATACCTGACTAACAGCAAAGTAAGGGAAGGAAAGCAAAGATAAATGAATCATTAGAGTTGGACAGAGACTGACCAGGTTGTGGTTCAACATAAAAGGAAACTAACCACACAGCAAGAGGTCATTGGATCGAGTCCTGAAACCAAGGCATGATACTGAGACTCTGCTATATACATCACACAGGATACAAGGAGACTGCAATATACATCCCATAGGATACACAGGCTCTCCTGTATATATGACATAGGATACATTGAGACGCTGCTGTATTCATCAGATAGGATACACTGAGATGACAGTGCACCACCAAAGATGTAATCAAAGGTTAATGGTCTCCACTCAGATGTGTTTTGCTTACCTTGTGCAAAACCCCCTAGTTATAACACTGTCGACTAAAAATGTTTTCAAAACTTTATTTTTGGTATTTAATTTGTATATAAAACAGGATGATTTAAGTGGTTTACCTGGGGACCTCTTAAGCCTTGTTCTCCTTTACTGCCTGGCACACCCGGATCACCTTTAGTTCCCTGCAGATAAATATTGATATTCTTTAAAATTATTATTTATTTTAAAGTTCTCTCAATTACAGGTTATTGTACATGTGACAAAATATGCAAACAGGGTTTAGAACATATATATATATATATATATATAAAAAAGTATATATGTGAATATATTATATATATAAGTATATACGTGTGATAGAAAACAAGTACAATAAACATGACTAAATGTTGACAGACTAGTAGAGTGGATTAGAGGACCCTGACCACGAGAGCTTACACTCCACAAAGAAAGGAGGGAAGGAGATAGTAAGCAAGGCTTGTATGGCAGTGTTACTGGTAAAAGAAGGGAATTTTGTTTACTTACCGTAAATTCCTTTTCTTCTAGCTCCAATTGGGAGACCCAGACAGTGGGTGTATAGCTACTGCCTCTGGAGGCCGCACAAAGAACTACACTTAAAAGTGTAAGGCCCCTCCCCTTCTGGCTATACACCCTCCCGTAGGAGTACGGATTCCTCAGTTTTAGTACCAAAGCAAGAAGGAGGAAAGCCAATAACAGTTTCAAAAACAAATTCAATCCGATAACTAGATCGGAGAACTTCAGAAACAACGTGAACAACATGTGCACCCGAAAAAAACGAAACCCTAAAAACAAATAGGGCGGGTGCTGGGTCTCCCAATTGGAGCTAGAAGAAAAGGAATTTACGGTAAGTAAACAAAATTCCCTTCTTCTTCTTCGCTCCTAATTGGGAGACCCAGACAGTGGGACGTCCAAAAGCAGTCCCTGGGTGGGTAAAAAGATACCACATGAACGGGCTGTCATACAGCCTCTTCCTACAGGTGGGCCACCGCCGCCTGAAGGACCCGTCTACCTAGGCTGGCGTCTGCCGAAGCGTAGGTATGCACTTGATAGTGTTTGGTAAACGTGTGCAGACTCGACCAGGTAGCCGCCTGGCACACTTGCTGAGCCGTAGCCTGATGCCTCAACGCCCAGGACGCACCAACGGCTCTGGTAGAATGGGCCTTCAGTCCAGATGGAATCTGAAGCCCAGCAGAACGGTATGTGTGAAGAATTGGTTCCTTGATCCACCGCGCCAGGGTGGATTTGGAAGCTTGCGATCCCTTATGCTGACCAGCGACTAGGACAAAGAGCGCATCCGAACGGCGTAGAGGCGCCGTGCGAGAAATGTAAATCCTGAGTGCTCTCACCAGGTCCAACAGATGTAAACCCTTTTCAAATTGGTGAACTGGATGCGGACACAAAGATGGCAAAGTGATATCCTGATTGAGATGAAAGGAAGAAACCACCTTGGGAGAAAACTCTGGAATTGGACGCAGTACTACCTTGTCTTGGTGAAACACCAGGAAGGGAGATTTGCAAGATAACGCCGCCAGCTCGGACACTCTTCGAAGGGATGTGACCGCTACAAGAAAAACTACCTTTTGTGAAAGCCGAGAAAGGGGAACCTCTTTCAAGGGCTCGAAAGGCGGCTTTTGAAGAGCAAGGAGAACCTTGTTCAGATCCCAGGGTTCCAATGGCCGTCTGTAAGGAGGAACGATATGACAAACTCCTTGGAGAAACGTGCGTACTTTAGAAAGCTGTGCCAAGCGCTTCTGAAAGAATACGGATAACGCGGAGACTTGACCCTTAAGCGAGCTAAGGGACAAACCTTTTTCCAACCCAGACTGCAGGAAGGAAAGAAAAATTGGCAATGCAAATGGCCAGGGAGAAAACCCTTGAGCCAAGCACCACGCTAAGAATATCTTCCACGTTCTGTGATAGATCTTAGCTGAGGATGGTTTTCTAGCCTGTCTCATTGTGGCAACAACTCCCTGAGATAAACCTGAGGCCGCTAGGATCCAGGACTCAATGGCCACACAGTCAGGTTCAGGGCCGCAGAATTCTGATGGAAAAACGGCCCTTGAGACAGCAGATCTGGACGGTCTGGTAGTGCCCACGGCTGGCCTACCGTGAGATGCCACAGATCCGGGTACCACGACCTTCTTGGCCAATTTGGAGCGACGAGTATGGCTCGCTGGCAGTCGGACTTGATTTTCCGGAGAACTCTGGGTAACAATGCTAGAGGTGGGAACACATAGGGGAGTCGGAATTGCGACCAATCCTGAACCAATGCGTCTGCCGCCAGCGCTCGGTGATCGTGAGACCGTGCCATGAAAACTGGGACCTTGTTGTTGTGCCGTGACGCCATCAGATCGACGTCCGGCGACCCCCAGCGGCAACAGATCTGTTGAAACACGTCCGGGTGAAGGGACCATTCTCCTGCGTCCATGCCCTGGCGACTGAGAAAGTCCGCTTCCCAGTTTTCCACGCCTGGGATGTGAACTGCAGATATGGTGGACGCTCTGCTTTCCACCCACGTCAAAATCCGCTGGACTTCTTGAAAAGCTTGGCGACTGCGTGTTCCCCCTTGGTGGTTGATGTACGCCACCGCTGTGGAGTTGTCCGACTGAATCCGAATCTGCTTGCCTTCCAGCCATTGTTGGAAGGCTCGCAGAGCAAGATAGATTGCTCTGATTTCCAGAACATTGATCTGCAAGGTGGACTCTTCCTGAGTCCACGTCCCCTGAGCCCTGTGGTGGAGAAACACCGCTCCCCACCCTGATAGGCTCGCATCTGTCGTGACCACTGCCCAGGACGGGGGAAGGAACGACTTTCCCTGTGACAATGAGTTGGGGAGAAGCCACCAACGTAGAGAGTCCTTGGCAGTCTGAGAGAGGGAGACCGTCCTGTCGAGGGACGTCGATCTCCCATCCCATTGGCGCAGAATGTCCCATTGGAGAGGGCGCAGATGAAACTGCGCGAACGGGACTGCCTCCATTGCTGCTACCATCTTTCCTAGGAAATGCATGAGGCGCCTCAGTGAGTGCGACTGGCTCTGAAGGAGAGATTGCACTCCAGTCCGTAGCGAGCACTGCTTGTCCAGTGGAAGCCTCACTATCGCTGATAGAGTATGAAACTCCATGCCAAGATAAGTCAGAGATTGGGTCGGGGTTAGATGAGACTTTGGAAAGTTGATAATCCACCCGAAAGTCTGGAGAGTGTCTAGCGCCACCTCCAGACTGTGTTGGCATGCTTCTTGAGAGGATGCCTTTATAAGCAGGTCGTCTAGATACGGGATGACCGAGTGACCCTGCGAGTGCAGAACAGCTACTACTGCTGCCATGACTTTGGTGAAGACCCGGGGGGCTGTTGCCAGACCGAAGGGTAACGCTACGAACTGTAGGTGCTCGTCGTGTATGACGAAACGTAGGAAACGCTGATGCTCTGGTGCAATCGGCACGTGGAGATACGCATCTTTGATGTCTATTGATGCTAGAAAATCTCCCTGAGACATTGAGGCTATGACGGAGCGTAGGGATTCCATCCGGAACCTCCTGACTTTTACGTGTCTGTTGAGCAACTTCAGATCCAGGACGGGACGATACGATCCGTCCTTTTTTGGGACCACAAACAGATTGGAGTAAAAACCGTGACCCTGTTCCTGAAGAGGGACGGAGGTCACCACTCCTTCCGCCTTTAGAGCGGCCACCGCCTGCCACAGAGCATCGGCTCGGTCTGGTGGTGGAGAAGTTCGGAAGAAACGAGTTGGCGGACGAGAACTGAACTCTATCCTGTACCCGTGAGATAGAATATCTCTCACCCAACGGTCTTTGACGCTTGCTAGCCAAATGTCGCCAAAGTGGGACAGCCTCCCACCGACCGCGGGCGTGGGTATCGGAGACCGCAAGTCAGGAGGACGTCGTTTTGGCAACGGTTCCTCCGGCTGGTCTTTTTGGGCGTGACTGAGACCTCCAAGGATTTGAACGTCTCTGGTCCTTTTGAGTCTTTTTTGACGAGGCGAATTGGGACCTGCCCTGTCCTCGAAAGGACCGATAACCAGACTGACCCCTCCTCTGTTGGGGCTTGTTTTGTCTGTGTTGCGGTAAGGAAGAGTCCTTACCCTTGGAGTGTTTGATGATTTCATCCAAACGCTCTCCAAACAATCGGTCACGAGAAAAAGGCAAATTGGTTAAGCACTTCTTGGAATGAGAGTCTGCTTTCCAATGTCTCAACCACAGAGCCCTACGCAAAACAACTGAGTTGGCTGACGCCACTGCCGTGCGGCTTGTAGCGTCCAGAACAGCATTAATCGCGTACGACGCGAATGCCGCCATTTGCGAGGTCAATGGTGCTACCTGCGGGGCAAATGCACGTGTGACTGAGTCGACTCGCGCAAGCCCGGCCGTGATAGCTTGGAGTGCCCATACGGCCGCAAAAGAGGGCGCTAATGACGCTCCAATCGCTTCATAGATGGATTTCAGCCAGAGCTCCATCTGCCTGTCAGTGGCATCTTTAAGTGCCGCTCCATCTTCAACAGCAACCAAGGATCTAGCTGCAAGCCTGGAAATTGGAGGATCCACTTTTGGACACTGGGTCCAACCCTTGACCACTTCAGAGGGAAAAGGGTAGCGTGTATCTTTAAGTCGTTTAGGAAAACGCCTTTCAGGATAAGCGTGGGGTTTCTGGATTGCGTCTCTGAAGTCAGCGTGGTCCAGAAAAGTGCTTAATGTACGCTTAGGGTATCGGAAATGGATTCTCTCGTGCTGCGAAGCTGACTCCTCTACAGGAGGAGCTGGAGGGGAAATATTCAACATCTTATTGATGTTAAATATAAGATCATTAACTATGGCGTCACCATCTGGTGTATCTAGATTGAGAGCGGTCCCAGGATCAGAATCCTGATCAGTTACGTCCGCCTCATCACCCATAGATTCATCCCGCTGGGATCCAGACCATTGAGATGAATGTGAAGGCCCGTCATAACGAGCCCGCTTAGGCTGCCCGGGGCCATCGTCCGAGTCAGAGTCTTCACCCTGAGGTGTAGATGCCCGTCCCGGAGCTAGGAGCTGAGGGGGACCAGGGGGCAATGATTGCACAGTGTCCGTGGTCTGAAGTACAGGCCTAGCTCGCAATGTGTCAAGAATTTGTGACATAGTGAGAGACATTCTGTCAGCAAAAGCTGCAAACTCAGTTCCTGTCACCTGGACAGCATTCACAGGTGGTACACCCTGGGACACGTCCAGCAGAGGTCCCGACTGTGCAAGCGCCGCAGGGGCCGAGCACTGCACACAATGGGGGTCCGTGGAGCCTGCCGGTAGAAAAGTCCCACATGCGGTGCAGGAAGCATATAATGTCTGTGCTTTGGCACCCTTGCGTTTTACGGGCGACATGCTGCTGGCTCTCTGCATGTGAGAGAGTCTATAGCCAAAAGGGCGACCAGCGCTATGCAGTACAAAGTATTTGTAGCAACAAAATACTAAGAATACTACGAGCACAAGAGGGGGTGAGCCCTGAGGGCTGCTTACCGCCCGCTGAACAGCGGGTAAGAGGCTGCAGAATGCCTTGTCTGGGTCTCCCCGGCTCCCCTCTGCAGCGCAGCGTGTCTGGCAAGAATGGCTGCCGGCTTGTGTGGAGAGGGGCGGTCCGTGGGAGTTCCCAAACAAAAGTGCGGGAACAGTGTCCCCTCTGTGCTGACTGTGAGGGCTGGAGTATGTAAAAACGACTCCAGCCCTCAGCGCTGATGCACTGGCCAGCGTCCCGCCCCTCTCCTGACTGGCAGGTCTGGGGGCGGGAACGAACGAAAGCAGGCCGCAAAAGCCGGGGACTCGAGTTATCAGTGCGGCCGCCGTAAAAGCGCGGGCCGCGCTGAAGTCCCCGGCGCACTACAAGTGCCAGCCGCGCCGCTATTCCAGCGGCCGGCGCGACCGAGTCCTAGACGTGGGCAGCGTCCCGCCCCTCTCCTGACTGGCAGGTCCGGGGACGGGAACGAACGGAAACAGGCCGCAAAAAGCCGGGGACTGTAGTTATCAGCGCGGCCGCCGTAAAAGCGCAGGCCGCGCTGAAGTCCCCGGCGCACTATAAGTGCCAGCCGTGCCGCAGCCCCAGCGGCCGGCGCGGCCGATCCCATAAGTGTGCCTGCTTCAGCTAAGCTGAATTAGGCCATGGCACAGGCGCCGCAGCGCTGACGTCCCCCGGCGCACTACAACACCCAGCATGCTGCGGTGTGAGCGCCAAATGCACGGGGACACAGAGTACCTTAAGGAAGCAGGGCCATGTCCCTGACGTACTCCGCTCCATCCAGCATCTTCTCCAGGGGCTGTAGATGGAGCCCGGTCTCAGTGCCTGGAGACCGGTAAATCCCACTTCACCCAGAGCCCTGTAAAAAGGGATGGGGAAGGAATCAGCATGTGGGCTCCTGCCGCCGTACCCGCAATGGGTACCTCAACCTTACAAACACCTCCGACATAAGTGGGGTGAGAAGGGAGCATGCTGGGGACACTATATGTGTCCTCTTTTCTTCCATCCGACATAGTCAGCAGCTGCTGCTGACTAAAAACAATGGAGCTATGCGTGCGTGTCTGACCTCCTTGCGCACAAAGCTAAAACTGAGGAATCCGTACTCCTACGGGAGGGTGTATAGCCAGAAGGGGAGGGGCCTTACACTTTTAAGTGTAGTTCTTTGTGCGGCCTCCAGAGGCAGTAGCTATACACCCACTGTCTGGGTCTCCCAATTAGGAGCGAAGAAGAAATGGTTATTAAAAAACTTTTCTGAAGAGATGAGTTATTAAGTTGCTTTTAAGGGTTAAAGTGAATCTGTCAGCAGATTTTTGCAATTTAAGCTGAAGGCAGCATGCCTGCAAGGGTTAACACAGAGAATTTAGGGATCGCTGTCTTGTCAAGGTCTGATTAGTTGTTTATTTGCAATGTTTGTTTAAGCAGCAGGACTTTTCATTGCTCGGACTATCAGACTACAATGTCTTTGTGCACGGCAGTCTGATATGCCCCTCCTCTGACATCTCACTATCAATGCTCAATCTTTATACAGAGCCTGGTGTGGGCAGGACAGCTCTCTCAGCTCTGCTATATGATTAAATCTAAAAATTCTGATTGTGTCAGAACGGTTGCACCCAGTAATCTAAGTGATACATCATTGGACTGAGGGTCTCTTTTCCTACATTGTGCTGCTCCCAGATGAGATAGCAAAAACCTGCTGACAGAATCCCTTTAAGGGTTAAAGACCGCTTCATTGTTAGTGGGATCTAGAGTATGGGGGATGCAAATATTTTAGACACAATGGTGGGAGTAGCAGTCAAGAGAAGAGCAAAGAAGGAGGTTTTGTGATGAACAGAGATAACACTTGATGAAACAGCAGGACACATCATTGCCACAGTGAGAAAAATCATTTATCACATTTGTCATGTGTCACATAAATGTGTGATCCACAAAAGAGATACATTGAAAACTGTTGGATTGTCCTAAAACAAAACAGATTGTCAGACGTCTTTTGTGACAACAAAGTTAAATTGTAATTCATTGTGACTTAT
Organism: Anomaloglossus baeobatrachus; assembly: GCF_048569485.1. Taxonomy (NCBI): domain Eukaryota; kingdom Metazoa; phylum Chordata; class Amphibia; order Anura; family Aromobatidae; genus Anomaloglossus; species Anomaloglossus baeobatrachus. Next base: position 434,981,671 of record NC_134358.1, read on the forward strand.
CTCCTACTTTTTACAGCATAAAATCTATGGACTGTATTTTGGAGTGTTACGTACATTTTTTTCTGCTAGTTATTAAAGAGGTTTTCCACTTTCAAAAAGTAGACCCCAGATGCTTGCAATCATTTAAAGTAACATTGGACAGTGCTCATCCTCCCATGCTCCAGTGTGTGTTTTGGCTGCAGCAGAGAGTTCACATTGACAGCTGCTGCCGCCAATCACTGAGATTAGCGGTATGTGCTGTTTACTTAGGCAGAGCTGCTGAGCTACGCGATTAGCTGCGGTGGTTATTCACACTGTAGTCGTGACATCACTGCTATCGCCAAAAGATAGCGACCGGAGCAGTATTGGAGAGCCGGTGCTGGATTGGGGAAGGTGAGTACCATCTGAAGTTTTTATTTCACATGACTGCAAGCGTTTCAGTTCTACTTTGCTGAGAGTGAACAACTCCATTAATACAATATCAGAAAGTTCTAACAAAATGTGTTAGTCAATCCTTATTCATATTATGAATGGATAAAGAATTGAGTAAAGGTTAAGATCGGGCTCTTTGGATCTCCCATTCTTGGGATTCAGAGCCTAGTTCTCATGATCGTTGAGTGTCTTGGTGCTCAGACCCCCAGTGATCAATGTTAGATAGGGGATAACTTTAGAATCTGGGAATACACATTTATTACTAATATTTGTTTTGATGCAAAGGTTTTGTAGTGCTATATTGCACAAAACATTGAAATTACCCTACAATTTGATATTGTTTTTCCAAGGAAAAGCGACTTCAGACATGTTACATTTAACTCTTAGAATTGTGTCATCTTAATTTTAAACTCTTCTTCTGATAATAGAAATTTATCGGATACTTTGCTGATCTCTAACTGGTGACTGACGGATCCCAAGTCTCAGATGTTAGGCTGCATTTACATTGGCTGATTATTGTGAATCGCTTGTTTCCCGATATGCTTTCAGTGTAAACATGCTCCCAGTCCCCCAGCGATTGAGCACAACACTTGTTAATCATGGTGAATACGTTTTGAGCTTACTTAAAAATCGTTGTTCTTGGCAGCACATTGTTCTGCTCTCAGCCTGTTTAAACAGGCTATTGAAAACCTGCCAATAGGCTTCATGTAGTAACCGCGATAATGTAAGTTCTCGGCTTGGCTAGTGTAGACACAGTCTTAGGGAGTAGAGCAACCCTCTAAGGCCTCGGTTCCACTTGTGTTTTGCACAGATGAGCGTGATCCGATAAAACATCAGATTGCACTTGCACCAGTGCAAAACTATGGGGCAGTGTCAATCTGGGATTGATTTTTCATGCCATATCGGCATAAGAAATAAATTGCAGCATGCTGCGTTTGACAGCGAGTCTCGGCTCACACACCCCCATACAAATCTACGGGTGCATGTGAAACATCGCACTGCACTCGCATGTCATCTGACCGCAGTGTGATGTACGCAGACAGACTGCAGAGGAGAGGAAGAAAGTGTTCCCTCCCTCTTCTCTGCAGCTGTGATCCGATTGCAAGTTTGAATCACAGTCGCATGACCTTCGGCTGATGCATGCAGCAGAGGGTCAGTAGCATATTGCTTCTGATGCTCTCACATCGGAAGCTATACGCAAGTGGAACTGAGGCCAATCTGTGAAAAACAACCTTATGTTTAATACATGAAGGAAATTGAAATATGAAAAACACCAATGACATGGAGGCCTCATGGACCTACATTTCTATGCATACCTGTGGACCAGTAGCACCTCTTCTGCCAGGAATATTCTGAAATATATAAAAATATCGACTTTCAAAAACATCTTTATTAGTATTATTTTTATTTCTCATTGCTTCTATACCAAATTTTCCTCAATGATATACATAGAGTGTCATTATCACATCAGTCCTTGTACCCAATGGGGCCTACAATGGGATTTTCCTTTGTAAAACACACACTAAAGCGGGCTTTACACGCTGCGACATCGCTAATGCGGAGTCGTTGGGGTCATGGAATTTGTGACGCACATCCGGCCGCATTAGCGATGCCGTTGCGTGTGACACTGATAAGCGATTTTGCATCGTTGCAAAAACGTGCAAAATCGCTAATCGGCGACATGGGGGTCCATTCTTAAAAATCGTTACTGCATCAGTAACGAAGTTGTTCCTCGTTCCTGCGGCAGCACACATCGCTGCATGTGACACCGCAGGAACGAGGAAGCTCTCCTTACCTGCCTCCCGGTCGCAATGCGGAAGGAAGGAGGTGGGCGGGATGTTATGTCCCGCTCATCTCCGCCCCTCCGCTGCTATTGGGCGGCGGTTCAGTGACGTCGCTGTGACGCCGCACGGACCGCCCCCTTAGAAAGGAGGCGGTTCGCCGGTCACAGCGACGTCGCCAGACAGGTAAGTATGTGTGACGGCTCTGGGCGATGTTGTGCGGCACGGGCAGAGATATGCCCGTGTCGCGCAACAGATGGGGGCGGGTACCCACACTAGCGATATCGGGACCGATATTGCAGTGTGTAAAGTAGCCTTAAGGCTAGTTCAGCTATTAGGCTTGATTTATAAATATGATTTTCACTGATAAAACATATACCCATTAAAAACTATGCTGCTGTTCAATTGACCGTGTTTTCTTTCTGACCATTTGTCGACAAAAAGATCCAATATTTATCCAATTCACAGATTCAAATTGTATATAAAAATCTATGAGTCCATGAATATCACAGACAATACATTTTTTTTTGACAAAAGGAGAAACTGACGGCTAATACATTTTGTCCGATCCACGGGCAGCATGTATTAGGCACAGGCTCTATGGTGTCAGTCAGGTATGTTTGACTCTGAAACACTGCAGCGTTTCAGAGAAAACTATTATTTACACAAGCAACCACCAAGGACTGAGTCACACGGGAGACTAATCCGACAGGCGGGTCCATGGTGGCTTCTCCCAGCCCTTTCCCCTGGAGTGACCGGTTCTCCCAAAGGCACGAAGGGAGAGAGCTGTCACTCAAGACAGGGGCGGACATAGCATGGGTGCAACCTGTGCGGCTGCACATGGGCCCAAGTGGTTAAGGGCCAATTTTTACCTCCAAAGCAGGTGTAAGTGGAATTGGAAAAATAGCTGAGGAACAATCAAACACACATGGCTGAAACCATTCAGCCAGCGTTTGGATCATATAGCTGTCAGGTTCACATTAATGGTATTATTTAAAATCAATAATGGGGTAAAAAAAAAAAAATCACTATGAAGAGGATTATAGCAACAACTTTTACAATTGGTTTTCAATTTTTTAAAAACAGTTTATGCCAAAAACCTTTGAGCTTATTTTGTAGTATTATTTGTAAGTGTACCGCCCCCGTCACAGCGGACACCAGACCCGGGGATCCGCGCGGACACTGGAATTTAAAAGAGAGGGGATAGGTATGTGCAGAGGATGTGTAAGTTTGCGACGCCACCCATGGTGCGTGATAATATAGGAGACCACCGCTGCTGTTGGGGAGCCCGGTGGCGATGGTGTAGCAGCAGGATGTTTAACTTCTCCGTGGGTAGGGGGTTTGTGCCCCGGGGTCCGTTGGGTGGTGGTGACTGGGGTGCCGTTGGGTAGCGGAAAAGGGGCTTTTCAGCCTACTCACTCAGTCCAGGAATAATAACACCGACAGCTTGTAAACCAGAATTCTGAGTACCACTGCAGCATGGAGGGAGCACGCCTGGATCCTTGTAATTGGTGTTGCTGTTAGCCTGTGGCCTTTTCCGTGGCACCTTCTCACTAGTTGGACCCTCAAGCTTGAACCTTTTCGGCTCCCGCTCATCCGTATGGCTAACGGAGTGAGCTTGCTCTCAGGGTTCACGCATAGGATTTCTTTGGACTGTAATTTGGTAAAGTCCTATCCCATCGGTGCGCTAGTATCCCGATTTTGGAGCAGGTTGGGGATGAATCTTGAAGTCTTCACCCCCGTTGGGTAAATTACCGGGACGCATGAAGCTACTTCCCGGCCCAGGGTCCACGTACCCCGTCGTGCCCTGGACCCTGCCCGGTGATGGCTCAAGGCCGCCGGCTGCCCTCCTCGGCAGTCCATGCCCCTTGACGCGATCCCCTGCGACTGGGGTTCCAGCTCCTACAAGGCCCAGACCAATATCTGCCACCTAGTAAACTCCAGGAGCCCTGCTCCGGACCGGTGACCTCTCTCTCAAAGAGTCACCTTCCACCTCCTACTCCTTTCACTCCTGTTTCACTTCTCTGTCACTTTCTCACTTTCCCCTACCAATCCCCATGTGGGCGGCCCTATTCCCTTCAAGCCCCCCAATAGTGTGTCTGGTGGGTTCGGTGCAAAGTGTTCCTAGGATTTTGACTGGCTATGCTGTTAGCAACACCAAAGGACCAGGATCCATAACCAAGGAGGAGTGGATACTGTGCAGAAGGGCAGATTGCACAATACCCTGTGACGATCTGATAGGCCAGGGCATCACATAAGCACATTATAAATAATTAATATTTACATTAATCATAAGAAAAACACTACAGAAATAACACACTGATAAATATTAGGAAAATGTTTCATGACATCTGATGATTTCAGGAAGTAAGGCCCTGTGCCCACGCTGCGGATTTATCGCGGACTTTGCCTCGTTTTTTTTGTGGATTTGCCGCAAATTTCTCGAAAATCCGCAGTACAGTGTGTCCCCAGCCATTTCTATGGCATTTTGGAAGTGTTGTGCCCATGCTGCGTTTTTTCCCGCTACGGAAGTAGTGCGGATTTCCCTGCAGAAAAATCTGCAGCATGTCAATTATTCCTGTAGATTTACCTGGGATTTTGCCAATGCAAGTGAATGTGAGGTCAAAAATCCGCAACAAATCCGCAGGGCTGTTCCCACAGGGTGGTATTCCTGCATTTTTGGTGCATATTTTCCCACCAAATCCAATGGTTAAAATCTTCACCAAATTCCGCATTAAAATCCGCATCAAAAAAAGAACAAAAAAACGCACAAAAAATGCACCAAAGTTTTGGTGCGCTTTTCTGGGAGATACTGCAGATTTTGCGGCAGAAAAATCTGCGTGATCTTCTGTCCATGGGCACATGGCCTAACACTATTTCATTCTTACATCACGTCCATTGTCACCAGGTTCTCCAGGTTCGCCTTCTTTTCCTGATTCACCCTAGAAAGGTGTTGAAAATATAATATAACTTTACACTGTATGTTCTTAGTTTTTAAGTTTTTATTGGTTACAGATAAATTACATGCAAGTTAATGGGCGAAATTAAATAGGAAAAATTATGATTCCAACACAGTTTAAATGAATTCAATTGCCGTTCATTGCAAACAATTAAATATTAATTGCTTATTTTATAGGTAATAAATATAGTAATATCACAAGTAATAGTTAAAGGGAATCTGTCTGTAGGTAAGTTTTTACTTGTTATCTGAGAGACCCATGATATAGTGAAAAAGCCGCTGATAACAGTGAAGTGTCACTTAAGGCCCAGTCACACACAACGACTTACCTGCGATCCCGACCTGATAAGGATCACTGGTAAGTCGCTGGGAGGTCGCTGGTGAGATGTCACACAGTCAGACCTTACCAACGACGCAGTAACGATCAGCGACCTGTATAACGATCTCGGCGGGCGTTGGGACCGTGTTTGGAGGTCGTTGGTAGGCGTTCAAACACAGCGATGCGTCCTGCCCAGCAGGACATCACCTTTGAAGAAAATGGTCTGCACCATTTGGCAACGACTAGCGATCTCACAGCAGGGGCCTGATCGCTGGTAGGTGTCACACATAACGAGATCGCTGGCGAGATCGTTGCTGCGTCACAGAAACTGTGACTCAGCAACAATCTTGAAGCGATCTCGTTGTGTGTGACGTGGCCTTTACGGTCTGTATGTTTCTGTTTCAATATAATCAGTGTTTTATTAGCAGGAGTTTATCACTACAAGACAACTGCCCACGTGTCTTTTAGTCCAACCAGGCCCTCAGCATGGACTAGAAGTCCTCTGTCACTATACAATATCCACAGAAAGCAGTGATGTGGGCAGGTTATACACAGCTCAACAACTGAGCTCTGCTAGATCCACAATAGAGAAAACTGTTATTCTATAATAACTGCTGCACTCAGTAAACTAAGTGATACATGGATGTTAATCCCAGCACATCAGCGGATAAGCTGACTACAGCGGCACCAGTTTGAAAGGTAAAGAAAAAGCCCCAGTTTGAAAGGTAAAGAAAATAAAATGGGTACAATTTAGTTTTTTGTGTGTACATGTGGTTTTGGATATTCAAATAATTTGTTCATTGGAGAGAAGAAAGAATACCATCTATTTCAGAAGTTACGGGCAGGGTTTCAGCTCATAATTTATATGAGAATAATATTGCGTTAAAAGAAAAAAAACTATCAAAGATATAAAATAAGATGGTCTCTTTGGTCCCAGATGTACATGCCAAACCTTGTTTTGACTTAGTTCCTTGACATTCTCTAAACAATATAAATGTAACATGTTATTTCCGAATGTGTTTATTTACTGTGCAAAATGAATATGAGTTTATAATCTTGCTTAACTTTGAAACTTAACGAATTGTCTCAGTGTCTTACTCCTTCCCTTTCTCCTCCCCCTTTATATTCCCTAAACTCCTTCCATTCCTAGCTCCTCTCCAATACCCCTTCCCCCATCCACTTTTGGCCTATCCTTTCTTCCCTTCCTCTTCCCCATCTTTGTTCTTTCAACAACATTTTTAAGAATGCATTTTAAATACTTCAATTACCCCCTCCCCTGTTATTGTAAACCCCTTAAAATGTAATAAAGTATACAAATAATTTGTTCATTTGTTTTGTGATGTGTGGGGTTTAATTTATTTTTTGTATTTATATATATATATATACTAGATGGTGGCCCAATTCTAACGTATCGGGTATTCTAGAATTTATTGTGTAGTTAATGTATGATTTTTGTTTTTTTTATATATATATATATATATAATATATATATATACAGTGCCTACAAGTAGTATTCAACCCCCTGCAGATTTAGCAGGTTTGATAAGATGCAAATAAGTTAGAGCCTGCAAACTTCAAACAAGAGCAGGATTTATTAACAGATGCATAAATCTTACAAACCAACAAGTTATGTTGCTCAGTTAAATTTTAATAAATTTTCAACATAAAAGTGTGGGTCAATTATTATTCAACCCCTAGGTTTAATATTTTGTGGAATAACCCTTGTTTGCAATTACAGCTAATAATCGTCTTTTATAAGACCTGATCAGGCCGGCACAGGTCTCTGGAGTTATATTGGCCCACTCCTCCATGCAGATCTTCTCCAAGTTATCTAGGTTCTTTGGGTGTCTCATGTGGACTTTAATCTTGAGCTCCTTCCACAAGTTTTCAATTGGGTTAAGGTCAGGAGACTGACTAGGCCACTGCAACACCTTGATTTTTTCCCTCTTGAACCAGGCCTTGGTTTTCTTGGCTGTGTGCTTTGGGTCGTTGTCTTGTTGGAAGATGAAATGATGACCCATCTTAAGATCCTTGATGGAGGAGCGGAGGTTCTTGGCCAAAATCTCCAGGTAGGCCGTGCTATCCATCTTCCCATGGATGCGGACCAGATGGCCAGGCCCCTTGGCTGAGAAATAGCCCCACAGCATGATGCTGCCACCACCATGCTTGACTGTAGGGATGGTATTCTTGGGGTCGTATGCAGTGCCATCCAGTCTCCAAACGTCACGTGTGTGGTTGGCACCAAAGATCTCGATCTTGGTCTCATCAGACCAGAGAACCTTGAACCAGTCTGTCTCAGAGTCCTCCAAGTGATCATGAGCAAACTGTAGACGAGCCTTGACATGACGCTTTGAAAGTAAAGGTACCTTACGGGCTCGTCTGGAACGGAGACCATTGCGGTGGAGTACGTTACTTATGGTATTGACTGAAACCAATGTCCCCACTCCCATGAGATCTTCCCGGAGCTCCTTCCTTGTTGTCCTTGGGTTAGCCTTGACTCTTCGGACAAGCCTGGCCTCGGCACGGGAGGAAACTTTCAAAGGCTGTCCAGGCCGTGGAAGGCTAACAGTAGTTCCATAAGCCTTCCACTTATGGATGATGCTCCCAACAGTGGAGACAGGTAGGCTCAACTCCTTGGAAAGGGTTTTGTACCCCTTGCCAGCCTTGTGACCCTCCACGATCTTGTCTCTGATGGCCTTGGAATGCTCCTTTGTCTTTCCCATGTTGACCGTGTATGAGTGCTGTTCACAAGTTTGGGGAGGGTCTTAATTAGTCAGAAAAGGCTGGAAAAAGAGATAATTAATCCAAACATGTGAATCTCATTGTTCTTTGTGCCTGAAATACTTCTTAATACTTTAGGGGAACCAAACAGAATTCTGGTGGTTTGAGGGGTTGAATAATAAATGACCCTCTGAATAAACTTTTCTCAATTTAAAAAAAAAAAAAAAAAAAAGAAATAACATTCTTTTTTGCTGCAGTGCATTTCACATTTCCAGGCTGATCTACAGTCCAAATGTCACAATGCCAAGTTAATTCCGAATGTGTAAACCTGCTAAATCTGCAGGGGGTTGAATACTACTTGTAGGCACTGTATAGGTGTTGTTGTATGTAGTTACCAAGTGTTTATGTAGGGCGCTGTAAATGTTCTGGGTGTCGTCTGGGTGTGGGGGTGTGTGAGAGCGGTGTTGTTTGTGTGTTGCATTGTTTGTGGAGCGCTGTGTGTCTGCAGCGTTGTGTGTGTGTGGTGCTGTGTGTGTTGCGCGGTTTGTGTGGGTGTGTGTGTGTTTTGGGGGGAGGTATGTTTTGTGCAGTGTGTGTTGGAGGAGTAGTCCTGGGGGGAGGAGTCTAATAGGAGGAGTAGTCCTGGGGGGAGGAGTCTAATAGCAGGAGTAGTCCTGGGGAGGAGGTGTCGAATAGGTGGAGTAGTCCTGGGTGGGAGGTGTCTAATAGGTGGAGTAGTCCTGGGGGGAGGTGTATAGGTGCCTAATGTGTGCGGGGGGCATGGTCGAGCGGGCAAAGTGTGCGGGGGGCGTGGCCGAGAGGGCAAAGTGTGCGGGTGGCATCGCCGAGCGGGCAAAGTGTGCGGGGGTCGTGGCCGAGTGGCCAAAGTGTGCGAGGGAGGCGTGGCAGAGCAGGCAAAGTGTGTGAGGGGGCGTGACCAAGCGGGCAAAGTGTGTGGGGGCGTGGCCGGGCTGAGCCGAGCGGCCAATGCGATGGTTGTCACTGTAATGATGTCATTTTGGAGCAAGACAGACCGACAGAATAAGGCAATTATATAAATATAGATATATATATATAGATATATATATATATAGATATATAGATATATAAATATATATATATATATATATATATATATAAAAAAAATTTTGCAATATCGATGGAATCGAAAGGAAATAAATGTCTGTTTTTCTTACTTTTGTTTGTACCACAAATCCTAGTTACTGGGCAAACTCCGTCTCCTGGCTCCACTGTAGAGTAAAGGGGGCTTTACACGCTGCGACATCGCTAATGCGGAGTCGTTGGGGGTCACGGAATTTGTGACGCACATCCGGCCGCATTAGCAATGTTGCTGCGTGTGACACCGATGAGCGATTTTGCATCGTTGCAAAAACGTGCAAAATCGCTCATCGGTGACATGGGGGTCCATTCTCGATTATCGTTACTGCAGCAGTAACAATGTAGTTCGTCGCTCCTGCGGCAGCACACATCGCTATGTGTGACGCCGCAGGAACGAGGAACCTCTCCTTACCTGCCTCCCGGCCGCTATGAGGAAGGAAGGAGGTGGGCGGGATGTTCCGGCCGCTCATCTCCGCCCCTCCGCTGCTATTGGTCGGCCGCTCAGTGATGTCGCTGTGACGCCGCACGGACCGCCCCCTTAGAAAGGAGGCGGTTCCCCGGTCACAGCGACGTCGCCGGGCAGGTAAGTATGTGTGATGCGTCTGCGTGATGTTGTGCGTCACGGGCAGCGATTTGCCCGTGTCGCACAACAGATGGGGGCAGGTACCCACGCTAGCGATATCAGGACCGATATCGCAGTGTCTAAAGTAGCCTTTATTCTGGATTTGTTTGGACCCAACAGTTCCTGCTGCCTGTAGGCTCACATGCAATCACGTTATTGCTGTAACAGCTTGCTGTTCTGTATACAGTGAGTGAAATAAGTATTGAATGCATTACCAATTTTGTAAGTAAATATATTTCTAAAGGTGATATTGACAGAAATTTCTCAGCAGTTGTTGGTAACAATCCATCAAATACACACAGGCAAAGAAGTCAAACCATAAAAATTTTGTGATGTATGATAGTGAGAAATGACACAGGGGAAAAGTATTGAACACATGAAAAAAAGAAGTGAAAAAAGCCATGAGAAGTCATGACAACAGCTGAAATCTATCAGTAACTGGAATACAATCTTGCCACTTAGTGAAAAAAATCAGGTGGTTCAACTGGAGGCCTATAAAGAAGGGAATTTTGTTTACTTACCGTAAATTCCTTTTCTTCTAGCTCCAATTGGGAGACCCAGACAATTGGGTGTATAGCTATTGCCTCTGGAGGCCACACAAAGTATTACACTTAAAAGTGTAAGGCCCCTCCCCTTCTGGCTATACACCCCCAGTGGGATCACTGGCTCACCAGTTTTAGTGCCAAAGCAAGAAGGAGGAAAGCCAATAACTGGTTTAAAGACCAATTCAATCCGAGGAAACATCGGAGAACTGAACCATACCACATGAACAACATGTGTACCCGAAAAAACAGAAAAACCCCGAGAAAACAGGGCGGGTGCTGGGTCTCCCAATTGGAGCTAGAAGAAAAGGAATTTACGGTAAGTAAACAAAATTCCCTTCTTCTTTGTCGCTCCATTGGGAGACCCAGACAATTGGGATGTCCAAAAGCAATCCCTGGGTGGGTAAAAGAATACCTCATGATAGGGCCGTCAAACGGCCCTCTCCTACAGGTGGCCAACCGCCGCCTGAATGACTTATCTACCTAGGCTGGCGTCTGCCGAAGCGTAGGTATGCATCTGATAATGCTTGGTAAAAGTAAGTAGACTCGACCAGGTGGGTGCCTGACACACCTGCTGAGCCGTAGCCTGGTGCCGTAATGCCCAGGATGCACCCACGGCTCTGGTAGAATGGGCCTTCGGCCTTGAGAGAACCAGAAGCCCAGTAGAACTGTAGGTTTCAAGAATTGGTTCCTCGAGCCCCCGAGCAAGGGTGGATCTGGAAGCTTGCGACTGTTTACGCCGACCAGCGACAAGGACAAAGAGTGCATCCGGGTGGCGCAGGAGCGCCATGCGGGAAGTAGAACCTGAGTGCTCTCACCAGAACCAACAGATGCAAATCTTTCTGAAATTGATGGACTGGACGAGGACACAAAGAAGGTGAGGTGATATCCTGATTGATATGAAAATGGGATACCACCTTAGGGAGAAATTCCGGAACCGGACGCAGAACTACCCTGTCCTGGTGAAGGACCAGGAAGGGAGTTTGTATGAGAGCGTTGCTAGCTCGGAAACTCTCTTAAGAGACGAGACCGTTACTAGAAGGCCACTTCCCGTGAAAAACGGGAAGGGAGACATCCTTCAAAGGCTCGAAAGGCGGCATCTGGAGAGCAATTAGAACCTTGTTCAGATCTCAGGGCTCTAACGGCCGCTTGTACGGAGTGCTGAGAAGACAAACTCCCCGTAGGAACGTGCGTACCTGAGGAAGTCGTCGTTTCTGAAAAAATACAGATAGCGCTGAGACTTGTCCCTAAAGGGAACTGAGCGACAACCCATTTTCCTACCTAGATTGCAGGAAGGAAGGAAACATAGACGATGCAACCGGCCAGGGAGAAACACCCTGCGCCGAGCACCGAGATAAGAACATCTTCCACGTCCTGTGGTCAATCTTGGCGGACGTTGGTATGCTAGCCTGTCTCATGGTGGCAACCACGTCCTGAGGTAATCCTGACGACACTAGGTTCCAGGACTCAATGCCACACCATCCGGTTGAGGGCCGTAGAATCCAAATGGAAGAATGGCCCTTGAGACAGCCAGTCTGATTGGTCTGGTAGTGCCCCCGGTTAGCCTACCGTGAGGCACCACAGAACCGAGTACCACAACATCCTCGGCCAATTTGTAGCGACGAGGATGGCGCGGCCGCAGTCGGTCTTGATCTAGCGCAGTACTCTGGGCAACAATGCCAGAGGTGGCACCTAAGGTAGCTGGAACTGCGACCAATGCTGAACTAAGGCGTTTGCCGCCAGAGCTCGATGATTGTGAAACCGTGCCATGAAGCTGGCACATTGTTGTTGTGCCGTGACGCCATTAGATCGACGTCCGGCCTCTGTCAGCGGCGCCAGATCTCCTGAAACCCGTCCGGGTGAGGAGACCATACTCTTTCGGCCACACCTCAGCGACTTAGGAAGTCAGCTTCCTAGTTTCCACCCTTGGGATGTGAATTGTGGATATGGTGGATGCCGTGTCTTCCACCCACATCAGAACCTGCCGGACTTCCTGGAAGGCTTGCCGGTTGCGCGTTCTTCCTTGGTGGTTGATGTATGCCACCGCTGTGGAGCTGTCCGACTGAAGTCGGATATGCTTGCTTTCTAGCCGCTGTTGGAAGGATTGTAGGGCAAGATACACTGCTCTGTGTTCAAGAACATTGATCTGAAGAGTGGACTCTTGCTGAGTCCACGTACCCTGAGCGCTGTAGTGGAGAAAAACTGCTCCCCACCCTGATAGACTCGCGTCTGTCGTAACTATCGCCCAGGACGGGGATAGGAAGGACCTTCTTTTTGACCAAGAGGTGAGAAGAAGCCACCACCGTAGAGATTCCTTGGCCGCCTGAGAAGAACGACGACTCTGTTGAGGGACGTCGACTCCTCGTCCCATTGGCGGAGAATGTCCCATTGTAGTGGACGCAGTAAAACTGCGCGAAAGGAACTGCCTCCATTGCTACCATCTTACGTAGGAAGTGCATGAGGCGTGTCAATGTGTGCGACTGGTTCTTAAAGAAGAGCTTGCAGCCCGTAGTGAATGCTGTTTGTCTAGCGGCAGCTTCACTATCGCTGAGAGAGTAAGAAACTCTATGCCTAGATATGTTATCGATAGGGTCGGGGTCGGATCTGACTTTAAAAAGTTGATGATCCACCCAAAACTCTAGAGAGTCTCCAGCGCAACGTTCGGGCAGTGTTGGCATGTTTCCTAAGAGAGTGCCTTGACAAGTAGATCGTCTAAATACGGGACCACAGAGTGACCCTGAGAGTGCAGGACTGTGACTACTGCTGCCCTGACCTTGGCGAAGACCAGTTGGACTGTCGCTAGCCGGAAGGTAGAGCTACGAACAGAGGGTGTTCGTCTCCTATAACGAAGCGTAGAAACGCTAGTGCTCTGGATCAATCGGCACGTGTGGATAAGCATCCTTGATGCCTAATGATGCTAGGAAATATCCTTGGGACCTTGAGGCGATGACATGGCGGAGGGATTCCATCCGGAACCGCCTGGTGTCCACGAGCTTGCTGAGCATTTTTAGATCCAGAACGGGACGGAACGGCCCGTTGTTATAGGTACCGCAAAGAATTTGGGGTAAAAACCGTGACCTTGTTCCTGAAGAGGAACGGGGGTCATCACTCTTTCTGCCTATAGAGTGCACCCTGTTTGCAGAAGAGCAGCGGCCCGGCCGGGAGGTGGAGAAATTCTGAAGAATCGAGTTGGAGGACGAGAAGTGAGCTCTATCCTGTACCCGTGAGACAGAATGTCTCACACTCAATGGTCATTGACCTATGGCAGCTAAATATCGCCAAGGCGGGAGAGCCTGCTACCGACCGAGGCCGCAAGTCATGAGGAAGCCGCCTTGGAAGCGGGTTTTCCGACTGTCGCTTTTTTGGGCGAGACTGAGCCCGCTAAGAATCTTAGCTCCTCTGATCCTTTTGAGTCCACCTTGGACGAGGAAAAATGGGACCTGCCCGAGCCTCGAAAAGGCCGAAAACCCCGACTGCCTCTTGCTCTGTTGGGGTTTGTTGTGTCCGGGCTGAGGAAAGGATGAATCCTTACCCCTGGACTGTTTGATGGTTACATCCAACGCTCACCAAACAGTCGGTCAGCAGAAAAAGGCAACTGGTTAGGCAACCTTTTTTGGAAGCAGAATCTGCCTTCCATTCACTTAACGAGCAGACCAGGCTCTGCTTAAAAACACGGAGTAGCGGAGGCTACCGCCGCACGGTTCGCAGAGTCCAGGACAACCTGAATCGCGTAAGAAACAAATGCAGACATTTGAGAGGTTAAGGATGCCACCTGCGGCACAGATGTACGTGTAACCGTGTCAATCTGTGTAAGACAAGCTGAAATAGCTTGGAGTGCCCCAAGGGAGAGAATGCCGGAGCCAACGGTGCGCCGACAGCCTCATAGATGGCTTTCGACCAGAGATCCATCTGTCTGTCAGTGGCATCTTTGAGTTTGCAGTTCCATCTCCCACTGCAACTATGGATCTAGCTACAAGCCTGGAGATTGGAGGATGCCGCTCGGGACATTGGGTCCAGTCCTTGACCAAGTCAGGGGACAGGGATAGCGTGTATCCTAAGCCGTTTGGAGAAGCGCATATCTGGATAAGCGTGGTGTTCCTGGACTGCCTCTCTGAAGGCAGAGTGGTCCAGAAAAATACGTGAAGCTGACTCCTCCACTGGAGGAGTTGTGAGAAATAACCCACATTCTATAGATGGACGCTATAAGATTATTTACTATGGCGTCACAATCAGGTGTATCCAGATTGAGAGCGGTCTCAGGATCAGAATCCTGAGCCGCTACTTCCGCCTCATTACACAGCGAGTCCTTCTGTTAGGACCCTGATGAAACCGAGGCCGCTCATAGCGAGCCCACTTAGGCTGTCTGGGACTGACGTCCGTGCAGAGCCGTGACTCTGGGATGCGTGTGACATTCCCGGAGCTGTTAGTTATTCACACTGAGGGGGGCCATGGATCAATGATTCAACAGTGCCCATATTGTGAGAGACATGTCCGGACTGCTAGGCTTCTAGTATCATAGCCATAGTCTCAGAAAAACTGTCAGTAAATACTGCAGACACCGTCCTCATCCCCTGGCCATTAGTGCATACAATGGGAGTCTATGTACCTGCCGGCCGTATAGCCGTACATGCTGTACCAGCTGTATAGAAAAACATGTGGTTCTGCACCTTTGTTTTACACAGAGAATATGCTGATAACTCCTCCGCATAATCTAGGAGGGTATATACAACGTGCGACCAAACAGTGCAATGTATATAGTACAAGCATATCTATAAGTGCACTTCTGCACTAGTGGGGTTAGCACCACAGGTGCTGCTTAACGCCTGTTACAGCGATTGTGTGACTATCAGAATGCCAGGGTCTTCCACACTTGTCTCTGTATCGTACAGAAACTGACACTAATGGCTGCCGGTGTCCTTGTAGAGAAGGAAGCCGTGGGCGTGCCTGAGAAAGTGCGGGAATCCGGATTCACAGTGCACACAGTGAGAGGGGTGGAGTATGCAAAACATACTCCAGCTCTCAGCTCTGCTCTATGCAGCGTCACGCCCCTACCCTGACTGTCAGGGCTGTGGGCGGTAACGAAGGGAGACTAGGCCCAGAAGCCGGGGACTCGAGTTAACAGCGCGGCCGCCGTAAAAGCGCGGGCCGCGCTGAAGTCCCCGGCGCACCACAAGTGCCAGCCGCGCCGCAGTCCCAGCGGCCGGCGCGACCGCCCTAGAAGTGGCCAGCGTCCCGCCCCTCTCCTGACTGGCAGGTCTGGGGGCGGGAACGAACTAAAGCAGGCCGCAAAAGCCGGGGACTCGAGTTATCAGCGCGGCCGCCGTAAAAGCGCGGGCCGCGCTGAAGTCCCCGGCGCACTACAAGTGCCAGCCGCGCCGCTGTTCCAGCGGCCGGCGCGCCCGAGTCCTAGACGTGGGCAGCGTCCCGCCCCTCTCCTGACTGGCAGGTCTGGGGGCGGGAACGAACGGAAGCAGGCCGCAAAAGCCGGGGACTGTAGTTATCAGCGCGGCCGCCGTAAAAGCGCAGGCCGCGCTGAAGTCCCCGGCGCACTACAAGTGCCAGCCGTGCCGCAGTCCCAGCGGCCGGCGCGGCCGAGTCCCATAAGTGTGCCTGCTTCAGCTAAGCTGAATGAGGCTATGGCACAGGCGCCGCAGCGCTGATGTCCCCCGGCGCACTACAACACCCAGCATGCTGCGGTGTGAGCGCCAAATGCACGGGGACACAGAGTACCTTGAGGAAGCAGGGCCATGTCCCTGATGTACTCCGCTCCATCCAGCATCTTCTCCAGGGGCTGTAGATGGAGCACGGTCTCAGTGCCTGGAGACCGGTAAATCCCACTTCACCCAGAGCCCTGTAAAAAGGGATGGGGAAGGAATCAGCATGTGGGCTCCTGCCGCCGTACCCGCAATGGGTACCTCAACCTTACAAACACCTCCGACATACAGTGGGGTGAGAAGGGAGCATGCTGGGGACACTATATGTGTCCTCTTTTCTTCCATCCGACATAGTCAGCAGCTGCTGCTGACTAAAAAGTGGAGCTATGCGTGGATGTGTTGCCTCCTTCGCACAAAGCACAAAACTGGTGAGCCAGTGATCCCACTGGGGGTGTATAGCCAGAAGGGGAGGGGCCTTACACTTTTAAGTGTAATACTTTGTGTGGCCTCCAGAGGCAATAGCTATACACCCAATTGTCTGGGTCTCCCAATGGAGCGACAAAGAAAAGGTGTTTCATTACCAATGTGCCATACAAAAAACATAACATGATAGGTAAAACAAGTGAGCTGTTTCAAGACCCTTGCAACCACATGGTTGCAAAACATACTGATGATTATAGAAGAATTCTAAGCTACTGAAGGTCCCAGTCAGCACTGTTGGGGCCATAATCCTGAAGTGGAAAGAACATAATTTCCCTATAAACCGGTCACGACCAGGTGCTCACCACAAAATTTCAGACAGATGAGTGAAAAGAATTATCAGAAGAGTTGTCCAAGAGCCATGAACCACCTGTGGAGAGCTGCAGAAAGACCTGGTATAATGGTTCAAAGAAAATAATAAGTAATGCACTCTATCTCCATGGCCTGTATGCATGCTCAACATGCAAGACTCCATTGCTAAACAAAAAGCAAATTCAAGTGTGTTTGCTTTAATTTAGAAAAGCCTGTTAAATACTGGGAGAATATAGTCTGGTCAAGTGTGACAAAAATTGTGCTGTTTGGATGTCATAATATACACCATGTTTGGAGGCCAAAAGGTGCTGCATATCACACCCAAATCACCAAAAGTGAATTTTAGAAGTGGGAACATCATGGTATGGGGCTGCTTTTCCACATACAGCACTGGCACAACGTCATATAATTGAAGGAAGGATGAATGGATAAATGTACCAAGACATTCCTAATAAAAATCTGCTGACATCTACCAGGATAATGAAGATGAAATAAGGGTGGATATTTCCACAAGAAAATGATTCCAAGCACACAGCCAAGGACAGTCTTAATTGGTTTCAGAGAAAGAAAATAAAGCCACTAGAGTGGTCAAGCCAATCATCTGACCTGAATCCAATCGAAAATTAATGGAAGGCACTGAAGATCAGAGTTCATACAAAGAGCCCACGGAACCTTGTATTTGTGTAGAAGAAAATGACACCTGAGCAATGCATGTGACTAGTTTCAGAAGGCATCTTGAAGCTGTCCTCACCAATAAAGACTTTTGTATGAAGTATTAAACAGATTTCAATATTCGTGTTCAACACTTTTTTCCCTGTGTCGTTTCTCATTATTACACATAACTTAATGTATGGACATCTATGGTTTGATTTCTTTGCCTGTGTGGATTGAATGGGTTGTTACTGACATCTAGTGATATATTCATGTCAGTAGCACCTTTAAAAATATATTTACTTAGAAAATTGGTGGTGTGTTCAATACTTATATTACCGGCTGTATACACTGTGGATTTAGCAATCAGGAAGACAGAGGTAGTAATAAACCACCTCTGCCTTCTGTGTGGGAAGTCTGCAGTGATATTTCAGAATATCTTTATAAAGTGATATGCATGAGGCTGAGACATTGAAGTCTACTGGTAGTTCAGAAGTAATTAAAGATAATGTGCACAGTGTTGTTAATGTGAAGGCAAATAGCATTGGTTTTCCTTTAATTCAAAGTAGCTTTTGTTCCCTTTAATCTGTCATCTCTGTACTCATTTTAATTGCTTTATTTATATTTTTCAAGTGTCAAAAGGGCTTATAATTTTAATAAATCTGCTTTCTAATTCTTTCTAAATACTCCCACTCATACTATCCTACAGATAAGTCAGAAGATTTAAGAGACTGTTAGAAGGTGTAAATCTTATTTTTCTCCTCATTCTTAATGTTATCTACATTCTTTAGAACTGAACTATGCTGATAGCTTGAATAGAACAACAAATGTGCCGATAATAAAATGGATCATTACCTCATTCCCTAAATCTCCTTTAAGACCTCGTGATCCAGGAATAATGTTTTCAGTTCCCGGATTTCCCTGAAAATAAAATAAAAGATCATAAAGCAGACGACATACATTAATGAAACCCTGTGTATCATTTAGAAGTAAACATCATTTTAATTGTTTTTAATAATTTAATAGTACACATGAAAATAAGAAACTGCAATATATAATATCTGAAAAAGAAATATGCTTCTTTCTCATTCTGAACTGATCAATTGTTCTCAAAATTCCAAATCCTGAGTTCAAATCTTTCTTCAGTGAATACTTTCCCATTACTGAGATAGGAGATGGCTGTTGGTGCGGATAAAGAACTATAGAGAACGGTAAAAGTTGTTTCAGGAGAACTTATGGCAGAATTTCTGTGCATGTCTCCTTCCTCTCCATTGAATTTTAAAAGCACCAACTGCCTTCTCCTATTCAGATACAGGTAAAATAGATCTTTGTACCGTGTTAGCCAGTAGAGATAAAAAATTGTTTAAAAGAACTGAAGTCCTCAGTGGTTGATACCTTTTAATGGCTAACTGAAAAGATGGTAATAATAGCAAGATTTCGAGACTACTCAGGTCTCTTCTGGTATTAAGCCTGTAGAAGAGACCTGAGTAGTCTCCAAAGCTTGCTATTAAGTTATCAACCACTGAGGATTTCAGTTCTTTTAAACAATTTTTCTTTTCCTATTCAGTAATGGTAAGATTTGTCTTCATTGAACACAGATTTACAATTTTTACCCATGAACTGAGAATGAACAATTATTAAATCAGTCCTGGATAAGAAAGAATTAGATTTCTCCTATATGATATATTCCAAAGTTGCTTATTATAATGTGTAATATTGATTTATGAAATTAAAATTGCGGTTACTCTTTAAGTCAAATATATGCATCACTATGCAATATATTAGTACTTGATATTAACCGTGTGTACTAGCAAGATCATATATAAGTACATCTAGTTAGTAGTGATTATACACACACACACATATATACAAGCTGGGACTGGCCCATGGGGGAACAGAGGAATCCCCGGTATGCCACCCCATCACCCTCTATGAGCAGTAGTTGGCACAATACACTTGATTCACTATGTACAGACAAAGGCAGCATCTCATCATTTAGTGAACAAACTACCAAAACTACCCATAGGAAAAATTGTAAATGACAGCACCGTAATATTTGCATATTTGCATGTACATAGAAAGTGGGACGCAGACTCAATGGTACTGGTTGGCTGGTTGGTCCTTGACACTGCAGTCCAGTCCGATACTGCATACATATATATATATATATATATATATATATATATATATATACAGTACAGACCAAAAGTTTAGACACACTGTCTCATCTCTAGAACAACTATTAAGAGGAGACGTTGTGCAGCAGGCCTTCATGGTAAAATAGCTGCTAGGAAACCACTGCTAAGGAGAGGCAACAAGCAGAAGAGATTTGTTTGGGCTAAAGAACACAAGGAATGGACATTAGACCTATGGAAATCTGTGCTTTGGTCTGATGAGTCCAAATTTGAGATCTTTGCATCCAACCACCGTGTCTTTGTAGAAAAGGTGAACGGATGGACTCTGCATGCCTGGTTCCCACCGTGAAGCATGAAGGAGGAAGTGTGATGGTGTGGGGGTGCTTTTCTGGTGACACTGTTGGGGATTTATTCAAAATTGAAGGCATACTGAACCAGCATGGCTACCACAGCATCTTGCAGCGGCATGCTATTCTAGCCAGTTTGCGTTTAGTTGGACCATCATTTATTTTTCAACAGGACAATAACCCCAAACACACCTCCAAGCTGTGTAAGGGCTATTTGACTAAGAAGGAGGGTGATGGGGTGCTACGCCAGATGACCTGGCCTCCACAGTCACCAGACCTGAACCCAATCAAGATGGTTTGGGGTGAGCTGGAATGCAGAGTGAAGGCAAAAGGGCCAACAATTGCTAAGCATTTCTGGGAACTCCTTCAAGACTGTTGGAAGACCATTTCCGGTGACTACCTCTGAAGTTCATCAAGAGAATGCCAAGAGTATGCAACGCAGTAAGCAAAGCAAAAGGTGGCTACTTTGAAAAACCTAGAATGTAAGACATATTTTCAGTTGTTTCACACTTTTTTTAGGTATTTCATTCTACATGTTTTCATTCAGTTTTGATGTCTTCAATGTGAATCTACAATTTTTAAAGTTATGAAAATAAAAAAAAGTCTTTGAATGAGAAGCTGTGTCCAAACTTTTGGTCTGTACTGTACATATGCATAAATACATTTTATGTGGAATAATTGAATCTAAACATAGTTGTATTAAAGTTATATTATGTGAAATTGGGGGGCATAGGGGGGCATACTCAATGATAACATTTTATTATAAATAATCAAACTTAATATATGATTATATTAGAATGTAAAGTTATATAAACAATGCCAACTATATGGATAAGCAAAAAAAATATGTAGACTTACTATATCACCCTTCTGGCCTTTAAATCCTTTAAATCCTTTAGTTCCCCTTATTCCAGATTTGCCCTGTTAGGAAAGTTCATCACAATTATATAATTTTCTGCCCTGGTCATTCATTCTAGGGTCTAATTATTTCTTATGAGCTAATTAATAAATAATATATTACACCTTATTAATTATGTTTTTTACTTATAAGGATAATTAAAAATGTAAGTAGGGGTACACACATAAATATATTTTGTATAGATGGAGTTTAGCCCTCAGCATCATTTTCTCAGGTGGACCGATAAAACTAAAGTCTCACATGACTATGCTGCTTGGGCATTTATCACCCAGTCTGAGACCATATGACTAATATTTTGTTGCACCATTTGGAAAGCCACAAAAAAAATCTTCCTCAATACTACAAATGATACATGTCTCTAGATCAAATAATAGGGAGTCAAGCACCGAGCGTGGCATTGGCACTGACACAAATGGCATAGATAGAATACACTATCGCAGTAGCATGCCGCGCGTGTACAGTTTAATTTGCTACATTTGTAATTACAATTGTGTATCAATCATATATTTTTTTGGGTATCCAAGAATTTACATCCCTAATTATAGCCCATCTTCAGTATGGTTTACTGTAGCAAACAAGCATCTTACTGGTTCTCCTTTTTCACCCTTCTCTCCTTTTATTCCTGGTGGTCCATCCTTTCCCTGAAAAAGTAAGATGAAAGAAACATTGAAATTGAGACTTATAAGCGGCTTTCATCCGTGTAAAAAAAAACTGATATCTAAGCAATTGAATACCATTGGTTTGAGTGCCCTACATTTAAAGTTAGTTTATCCCACGGACTGCTTTCAAAATGATACTCCGGTTTTGTGAACATGCAATAGGTAAATTACTAAAAAAAGTAACACTTCTCACAACACCCTGCTGCATCTTAATGATAATGGTACTTTGCAATGGCAGTGGCATATTTCGACATAAATGTTACCTGACCCTACCAAAAATATTTAGGAATCGTTTGAGGATTGTGAGTTAAACGGGTGGTTCTTCCCATATTCATTATTGGCCACATCGATATTAGTTTGAGAAAAAATATTTCTCTCAAATAATCTTGTGTTGCCAATAGTGCCTGTGAGCTCCATTCGTGCTTCCACTCACCCCCTTCGTGTGACCGCTGGGCTCCATGACCTCTGGGATACGGGGATGTCTCGTCAATAAAGGCGGGCTGCAATCTTCCTGATTGACTAGGCTGTGGGAGCAGTTTCCCCGCTCATCACAGCCCAGTGCCACAGCCCAAAATCTCCCTGGACCCTCCTCCTTCACAGCAGAGCGCCGAAAGCAGGAGACATGCTGGGCTGTGACGAGTGGTGAAACTCCACCCACAGCCCAGTGAATTACGGAGACTGGGGCTGGCTGTGGTGATTTCAGGTGAACAAGAATGATGTGACATCACCGGATCCCTGGGATCAGGCAATGAGGATGAGCGGTCTGCAATAGCGTCGCTCACAGGCAGTATTGCCAACACAAGGTATTTGAAAGAAACCTTCTTTCTCAACATAATATCAATATGGCCTAGATCCTTATCTGATTGAACATCTGTACAATGTGCTTGAAATGACATAATAATCTGCTGCCAGTGTCCTGGTGCCAGATACTATATGATGCCTTCAACTGCTTTCTGGAGTCTAAGCATTCATGGGTCAGAGCTTCTTTGGTTACATAATAGACAATATTATGCAGGGTCTTTAACGTTACGGTTGATTGGGGGTACACGTTCTGTTTAATATACCGCATACCTTTTCTCCATTGAGTCCATCAAGGCCAGATTCTCCATCTTCATTCTGCATAAAAAAGGAAGGAGAGAAAATACATTTCTGATGGGTATACTTTTTATATTTTTATATTTCAGTATTTCTTACATGCAGGGAAGATAAGGTACAGCAATGGAAAAATGCCACTCTGCATCATATGTGCCGCCCCCGTGGCCAGCAGCCGCCGCTGCTGCTCGGGTCCGGGCCTTCAGGGAGTGGTGGTTCGAGGGTCTCTGGACCCGGGGGTCCTGCGGACACTCTAAATGAAAAGGTGAGGGGGTTGAATGTATATGTATGGGCTGAGCCGTATTAGAGTTCAAGACGCCACCCACGGTGTGTGGTGAGGTTGGACACCACCGCTGCTGTGATGGGGCACCCGGGGGAGATGTTGTGCAGCAAGTTGTTAACCCCTCTGTGGGCAAGGATGGTGGCCCCAGGACCCGGTGGGTGTTGGTGCAGGGAGATGGGCGACCGCAGGGTGCTGGTGTACTCACTATGAAGGAAACACACGAGTCTCTGGTAAACCAAGGTGATGGTGGTCAGTGCCTGCAGCCGGCTGCGTTCTGGTCCCCCACCTGGCTGGTGGTCTCTGTCTTTCTCCTCCACCTTTTTAGAATGGTGGACTGCCTGTGCCTGAAAATTCAGGAGTCCACTCCCAGCTGGATGTGGCCTAAGGAGCCCTTGCCCGCAGACGCTGGCCCGTGGGATCTCTGAGCCTTGGCGGTGACTTTCTATCCTGAATCGGCTGTTGTCTTCTATTAGGGATTTTGGGTGGGACAGGACCTCTAGTCCTGGCCTCAATCAGTTAATTAACCAAGTTCAGTAGTTTCTGGACCTGGCTTCAGGGTCTGAGTACCCCACTGTGTGCTCCGGTTTCCGAGTCGGTTGCCCGGGTCGGTACTGGCGGGCTACAACCCTGTCCCAGTCCACCTCGGTTCCACCATGCCGTCTTCCCGGCTCCTGCAGATGGAGACCACTGTCTGCCTCCTAGCCAGTGGCACTAGGGCGCCTACTCTGGCGCCGTTCAATTTGGGGTATTCGCCTCTGCTGGAGCTGCACACAGCTCCACCCCACACTCCTCTCCAACTTGAACTTCAACAAGAGACTGTTCTGACTGTTTTCCCGCCCCGGGCTGTGTAAACCCCTGGGTGGGCGTGCACCAACCGCCTGGTCACACCCACTGGTGTGTCTGTCTGGCCCTAAGGGGGGAAGTGACTAGGTTTTTATGGTTGTCTGGTGTTACCTTATGTGGGGAAAGGTGTCGTGCAGGGGCCTGTTTGTGACTACCTGGCCCAGCCAGGGTGTCACACATACATGTGTGTCGCCCTGGACAAGCCAGGGGACACAGGTAACAACACACACACACACCCCCACCCCCAGCAGTTCACAGCAGACATCCCCAAAGTGACCTGCTTTCTGCCTCGGGCTCAGACTGACACACCAGGTGGGCGGAGTCAGGAGATGGAGATGCCCACCCTGGAGTGAGCTGGCCTGAGGCAGGAAACAAGCCCAGAGAGAAGTTCAGGAGTGAAGGAGAAAGGACGTCTGCAGAGAGGCAGATGCAGATTGGGGCCTAGGTTGGAGCCTAGGGCCCCTGTGCAGAAAGTCAGGCAGACGGTAGTGGCCGTCTGCAGGGAGCCGGGGAGCCAGTTGGTGGAACCGCAGGTAGCCGGGGTTGGGCGGTGGCCCCCCGGTACTGAATCGGGGAGCCAGCTGGAAACCGGAGAGCAGGGAGAGTGTGCACGGAGGCGAAGGAAAGGACTTACACTAACAACCTGGGGTCAGGGGAAAATCACTGCAGCCGCCTGTGGGACACGTCCATCCAGCCGTTTGTTTTAGCAGAGACTCTGTGTGCTTCATTGGGCTGAGTGAGTACCACCGTGCCGTGCGGCACAGCGCTGCCCCTGCGCCCCTGCACCTCCACAGGCCCCATACCCTCCTGTCCACCGTCCCAACCCCATCACTGGGCCCCGGGATCACCAACCCCCTACCCACGGAGGGGAGGATTAACATCTGGCTGCTCCATACCACCACTCCCGGGATTCCCATACAGTGCAGCGGTGGTGTCAACAAATCACCACAACCGTGGGTGGCGTCACAGACAATAAACTATCCCAACACCCGATCCCCTTTTCACTCACGGGCGAGGAGCGCCGCTCGAGTCCCTGGGATCCGGCCCATCGCTCGAGCCACCGAGCAGCGGCAGCAGGCCGCAGTGCCAGCCGGACCCGAGCAGTAGGGAGAGCGCGGCGTCCCCTCCTCCGCCCGCGACACATGCCTTCATCATGCTTTGTAATATCTCAGAAAAATAAGATGGCCTTCCTGATGTGTCTTGATGGTCTAATACTGTAGAAAAATGAAAATGACATGCACCCTATGTAATACTCACAAGACAGATTCAAAATTTGATCAAAATGAATGTAACAACTATGTTACACCGAGATTTTTACAAACATCGCCTACTATCTTGGCAGCATTGGGATCTGTTCAGACTACTGATTCTGATACTCCATCTGATAACCTTTCTGAGGTCTGTAATCAGAGCAGGCTGACTTGGGAGTCAACCAATAGATTGGTAGTTCATAGGCAGGCTAGCAAGATTTAAATCTCTGCTGGACTGCTTGTGAGTTATCTTTGATCACATGTTGTGGGGGAGATAATCAAATCAGCTTCCCTCCTCTATTTGCTTGCTGGATGCTTCCATTAGAGCCAGCTATAGTTGATCTTAACTGGTCTGGGGAGGTGTTGTAAACCAGATTAACTAGTGATTGCAGTATTTGAGGATGTGTGCTGTTGTGGAGTCAACCCTTGTTGTCTTCTTCTTGTAACCTTCTTGCTCTTGATTTTCTCCTGAATCTCTCATTATTAGTTTCTGTGTTTGCAGTGTGTCAGCGTTTTGATTTTACTCTGTCTGTCTTCATCTGTGTTTCCATTTAACCTGCCCCTTTCTACCCTGGTGGGAGGGGGTAATCACAAAAGTTCTACTCACAGGCTTAGCCAAACATGGGACTCAGTCATGTCAACCATTAGGGGTAACCCTGAGGATAGGGATAGCCAAGGGACCCCTAACATAAGGGACAGCATAGGAGCCTCTGTTCATCACTTTCCTACATTCACATTATGACAAACTATCTCTGGGGTATTATTACTCGTGTAGATAGTGGTGACACATTCAGATATTTTCCAGTAACATGCTTCTCATGAGGAATCCATTCAGGAGAGGACAAAATTATTTAAAAACCCAATATAAAATATAATTAGACTATCTGTATTCAAAAATGAGAAAACATTCTCAGATTCATCAGTTTTTCCCCCCTCTTAAAATTACTCTGGTTTCTCAAGATAAACTCGCCATTAGGATACATTGGTGGACTGATTTGGCAGTATCACATTTGCTTTTAGTGATTTTATGAGAATAGTAAGGAGGTGAACACATTATCTCTTCAACCAGGAGAAAATGGTAAAAATGCAAATAATCTTTTCTGAATACCACACAAACAAACATAGAGATGCAGAAATACAGACCTGACTTCCTGGAAAGCCTCTTGCCCCCTGGCGAAGAAGAAGAGAAAACACTCAATATTAATATCTGATAAATAATGATGTGTATATTGTAGTACCAGTACTAGTGTCTCATTGTGTATAACTTAATCATTCTCTGGTGCCTCATAAAATTGTAATAAAACATCGAAAATGAATATTACCTGGTGCGTTGTTTTTTTTTAGAGAACTGAAGGCTCACTATTTAAAAGATTTTTAGAAAAATCCAGACCTATACGGGGTCTTCCTAGTCTAGTGTATTCTTAATAAAACTACTTTTCTCTGCTACTTTCTTGAGTGGGCTATGGTTTGCACACTACTTGTAGACTGATGGTTGGGACAAGGTCTAGTCTGTAGCCTCTTATATGTGACTTGCCTGTGCCTTGAAGGTTATTGACCTCTCCAAACAGAAATAAGTACAATACTAGAGCTATGTTGATATATAAGTTATTCAGCACCCTGAATATATGCAGACATAATATCCAGCCTATATTACTGAGACAGACACTCCCATAAGAGAAAAATCTGAAAATCAGAGGGTCTGAAAAATGAATGAATAACAATAGCAGACTAACATATTTTGCCATGTCAAACATGGCCGCCACTGACCGCTAAATACATATGCCCTTTTGGTGTGTTCATGCACTCTTAACCTTTAATTGTGTAATCCAAATTGAAAAAGGGAACTGTTCTGGGCGATGCACTAGTCCGACACTAGGTGTTGGATTACTGCAGTGCCCAGAACAGCGCCCTTTTTTCATTTTGGATTACCTATTTATTCAGCTTCCGGGAAAAGGGAGTGGGTGGATGGTATGGCAGTGCGATCCGGAGTCTGCAGACTTGTTTGAGGTCTTTACGCTGTGCTTCTCAGTGGAGAGAGGCGGCAAATGTGATTGATCCCAAGGGACCTCGCTCCACTGGACTGACCTTGCAAGGGGACGGAGGTAAAATAACCAACGATTACGCTATACTCCAGAGTTGTGCCTGCCAGCACAATGGGAAGAGGGGATTGAAACTACCACTGCATCTCACAATTAATGCTACAAATGGACACAGGAGCGCTCTTCTTTCTTTTTGTTTTACTTAACCTTTAAGGGTGCTTTCACACATCCGGCATTTCTCCGGATTGCCGGATCCAGCACACTCCAGTACAGTGCAATACAGTACAATGGCATTGCGACAAGCTCCGGTCACATGCTGTCATGTGACCGGAGCTTGCTGCGATGCCATTGTACAGTATTGCACTGTACTGGAGTGTGCCAGGTCAGCAATCTGGCGAAATTGCAGATGTGTGAAACCACCCTAATTAGTCGCATTGGGGTCCCTTGTGCTTAGCATTATGACCGTTTATAGCGAATGTTGCAAATCTGATCTATGTATTGTGTATAACCATGAAAAAAACTCAACAGCCAAAAAGAAAATGTGGACTTCCCTATCACATTTTTTTAAACATTAATATTTTACCTTAAAAAATCCAATAATGAATTTAAACTATATATTTAGGTCACAGTAATACCTTAGGGCCTTTAACTCCTGCACATCCTTTGTCACCACTCTCCCCCATTAGACCAGGCAGTCCTCGATCCCCCTTAAAAAAATGACAGTCTAAGTATACTTAAAATCAGACAAATAACATACTCTACATAAACCAATTTACTTTTATCAGCTGAATTAAAATTCAGATATTTAAAATGAATTTATGCATGTTTCAACATACTCAGGCTATTAATTATTGTGCTATTGGAACTTTTTTCTTAATGAAAAACAAATTAAAATTAGAAATGGAAGTTATTTATTTTTAAATAATAGGAATTGAGTTTGTGTTTTTTTCTTTTTTTATTTATTTTTAATTTCCCTATTCTGCTCCAAGGTGAAGCATTACATGACTTTCATTGAAATCACTGTGGTTTCTATTTATTTCATAGACTTTTAGGTCTTCTATTGTCTAGTGAGTTAGACATCTCCAGTCTAACTAATACAATAGATCTCCTTAATTAAAGGGGTATTCCTAAAGATACCGTCACACTAAAGGCCCCGTCACACTAAGCAACATCGCTAGCAACATCGCTGCTAACGAACAACTTTTGTGACGTAGCAGTGATGTTGCTAGTGATGTCGCTGTGTGTGACATCCAGCAACAACCTGGCCCCTGCTGTGAGGTCGTTGGTTGTTGAATGTCCTGGGCCATTTTTTAGTTGTTGCTGTCCCGCTGTGAAGCACAGATCGCTGTGTGTGACAGCGACAGAGCAACAGCTAAATGTGCAGGCAGCAGGAGCCGGCTTCTGCGGAGGCTGGTAACCACAGTAAACATCGGGTAACCAAGAAGCCCTGTCCTTGGTTACCCGATATTTACCTTTGTTACCAGCCTCTGCCGCTCTCACTGTCAGTGCCGGCTCCTGCTCTGTGTACATGTAGCTGCAGGACACATCGGGTAATTAACCCGATGTGTGCTGTAACTAGGAGAGCAGGGAGCCAACGCTCAGTGTGCGCTGCTCCCTGCTCTCTGCACGTGTAGCTCCGTGCGCTGGTAACCAAGGTAAATATCGGGTTGGTTACCCGATATTTACCTTAGTTACCAAGCGCAGCATCTTCCACGTGGCGCTGGGGGCTGGTCACTGGTTGCTGGTGAGCTCCCAGCAACTCGTGTAGCCACGCTCCAGCGATCCCTACCAGGTCAGGTTGCTGGTGGGATCGCTGGAGCGTCGCAGTGTGACATCTCACCAGCAACCTCCTAGCAACTTACCAGCGATCCCTATCGTTGTTGGGATCGCTGGTAAGTTGCTTAGTGTGACTGGACTTTAAGCGACGCTCCAGCGATCCCACCAGCAACCTAACCTGGCAGGGATCACTGGAGCGTCGCTACACTGGTTGCTGGTGAGCTGTCACACAGGCAGATCTCACCAGCAACTAGTGACCAGCCCCCAGCCAGCAGCGACGCGTGGAAGCGATGCTGCGCTTGGTAACTAAGGTAAATATCGGGTAACCAAGTCGATATTTACCTTGGTTACCAGCGCACACTGCTTAGCGCTGGCTCCCTGCACTCCTAGCCAGAGTACACATCGGGTTAATTACCCTATGTGTAGTCTGGCTATGTGTGCAGGGAGCCGGCACTGACAGCGTGAGAGCGGAGGACGCTGGTAACAAAGGTAAATATTTTGTAACCAAGGAAAGGGCTTCTTGGTTACCCGATATTTACATTGGTTACCAGCCTCCGCAGAAGCCGGCTCCCTGCTCACTGCACATTCAGTTGTTGCTCTCTCGTTGTCACACACAGAGATCTGTGCTTCTCAGCGGGAGAGCAACAACTAAAAAATGGTCCAGGACATCCAGCAACAACCAACGACCTCACAGCAAGGGCCAGGTTGTTGCTGGATGTCACACACAGCAACATCGCTAGCAACATCGATGCTACGTCACAAAAGTCGTGCCTCAGCAGCGATGTTACTAGCGATGTTGCTTAGTGAGACGTGGCCTTCATTCCAAGATCCTATCCCAATATGTAGTAGGTTTAATAATAATAATAATAATATTAGCAAATACCTCCAAGTAGAAATGTAGTATAGTTCTCCTGAAATAGCCATGTCTCTTACCTCATGTGCAGAGCATTGCAGGTTAGGTATTCATGGTGACGTCCACTCGTAAACTGACAGGTAGCTCCTTGTGGTTGTAACCATGGATACTTAACCTGCATTGGCCTGCACATGAAGTTAGAGACATGGCTATATCAGGACATTTATACTACAGTTCTACTTGGAGGTATTTGCTAATATTATTATTACACCTACTACATATTGGGATAGAATCTTGGAGATGGGAATAACCCTTTTAAGGCTTTTTTTGAAGAGTATTTGACGACCTCTTTGGAAGTGAAGACTTCCAAAGATGCAGTAAACCTAAAAAAAATAACAAAAAAGCCAGACCCACCAGTGTGACATTATGGCAGAATATGAATATGATCTGAAGAAATCTGTCTCTTCATGACTGGTGGGATCAGTAGTTTATATTGTAGACATACTCCTAATCTGTGCAATGAGTAGCATAATGTAAGGTTTAATGATGTAATGGAATTCATCATTTTTAACTAAGCTCAAAGTTTAAATTATATGGGATATTCATCTATATATATTCCTTCATATTCATCCATATCAATTTATCATTTAATGATTATATCAATTATTTATCCAAAAGAATAAAATAGCAAAAGTTACATAAAAATACCACACATTTTTTGCTAATTTTGAAAATAAAAAAATGTACTTTTGGAAGAAACAAAATGTTTATATACAGTATTTGTTGTTCAGTGGTATCATAAAAATCTTTTTGTGTACCATTGAAAAACATAAAAAGGAAATTGAAGACTCACTTCTGCTCCTTCTTCTCCAGCATGCCCTGGATTTCCTTTTGGTCCAGGCGTTCCCTATATAAATGAAAATCACAATATGAGTTTATATAATACCTATATTTATTTTTATTGGTATATTATCTAACAATAAAATCCAAAAAGGGGTGGATTGCAAGGCACATTAAATATTTTACCACACAGAGTTTGAATATTTTTTTTACTGGGGTTCTACTTTCTTGAAAAATTAGATAATTTGGTTACACCATGAGCCAGGGGTATAACTATAAATCCATACATCCAAGGCGAATGTCCAAATTGGGTCAGTTGTATGACCTAGATCCCCTTATCTAAACAATTAGTGCCATTATTGCTGTTCATCAAGGCATCTACGGGGTTAAACGTCTGCGATCAGAGCTAGCTCCAATCACAGCAGTTACTGGTAAGAGTCGGCTGTATAAAACAGCCAACACTTAGTATGGTTGAGCACGAGAGACAAAATACAAATACACCTGACTTCTGTCATATATACAAGGCAGATGTCATGGGCAGAAAAGGCATAGAGTCTGGTTGCTCAACATGGCCCACCACAGGTCACAGGCCCCTTAGTGGTCCCTTACTGACACTGCCATACACCGTATAGCAAAATGGTAAAAAAATTGTAACTGCTACATTGTGTTTTGGATTTATTTCTTTTGGTCTTTATCATGTTGTACAAATGGCATGAAAAAGCTATTCTGCACGTAAGTACAGCTACTACAAAAGTATAGTTTATTGTATAATGTCTAATTCTGAATTTTGCTTAAAAACTTTGGCTTGTGTTGCTATTTTACGAGACCTATAACTTTATCTACTTCATGGGCTGCATGAAGACTTGGGGAAAATGAGAGTTTTTCAAATGTTTATGTTTGTTTACTTTTTATTGTTTTTAAAAACTTTATTTTTAAAACATTCACTTTTTTAGTGCTCATAAGGGACTTCACCTTTCATTCACTTCAGTGTTTTTAGTATGTAGCTCTTATTATGGTTTCCTTTGAAGCTCAACCTGTGTCTGGGCTTCACAGGAGTAGCGACATATCAATGACAGGGGCCTCAATGACATATCAATGACAGGGTACATCACAGATGCTGGCTGTGTCACAATCGGTATCTCCCCTGTGTGAAGTGGATTCTGTATCTAAGCCCATTCCGCCACCCATATACTGTAACTGTATGTATGTACATAAATATAAATTTTTTGTAATGTTACACAACATTCTGTAAGCAAAGTATTTAAGGTTAGATATATTGTTTTTCATTGTTTCCTAACTTTTATTATTATTATTATTATTATTATTATTATTATTATTGATTCAGGGTTAATGTTTTATATTCAATGAGTACAGATTTTCAGATAACAGTTGCTCCCCATAAAAGTCTATGAAAAGGTAAGGGAGCAGGAAAAGGAAGGATGAACCGGAGGCAAGCACAGACATATTGCTGAAGCTACCCGAAATGAATTCACCTGTGCCCTTGTACGTAATACCTTGAAATAAATATTCTATGGTATCAATCACAATGTCTACAGTACTGATAATCTCAGCTGTGCAATCTACATCCTGACTCTAAACTATGTGTTACACACGTACTGCTTGGCCTTTATCTCCATGGTTGCCAGGTGGTCCACTTTGTCCAACGCATTTACAGAATACACAACAGCACGTCTTCTCGTTAACATGTGACTAATAGAGAAAAAAGGTTAATAATTATTTCTGTAACAATACAGTCAATTATGTTTAAAGGGGCTGTCCATAATTTAGATATTGATGGTCTATACTTAGGATGGGTCATCAATACTAGATTGTGGGGTGTCCGACACCTGGTACCCCAACAATCAGGTGTTTGTAGCTACGGCCACATCTGGATTTACATAGTGTACAGAGCTGGAACAGCACAACTGTGTGCATTGTGTAGTGGTTGAGCTTAGATGTTGCATCTCAGCTCCTATTGAAGTGAATAGGAGTTGATCAGTAGTACTGGAGAATGGCCGTTACACAGTTTATGGAGCGGTGCTGTTCTAGCTATGTACACTGTCTACACCTGTCTATCATTAAAACTTTAATGACTCATTAGTGGGGAAGATAGATGGGTGTTGGATCCTAAGGATAGTCCATCAATTTCTAAGTAGTAAACAATTCGTTTTAAGAAGAACTCTAAAAAAAAAACCTTTATATTGTCCAAAGTTGTGTAAATGTACAGGATATATAATGTAGTGTATAGAGGTAATATACTCACTAATTAGCGTCCTCCCTGGTTCTCTGCAATCATATTCTGAGTCATATGACTTTAATCCGATTTGCTGGATCACACTAGGACTTATGTGTGAGTCAGAAGTCTCTTTTACAATGTAAGTCTATAGTATTAGAATGAGGCTCCATAGACTTACATTGTAAAAGTACCATAACTTCCTGCTCACACATAGACCCAGTGTAATTCAGCAAGTTGGAATAGAAATCACGAAATCCAGAAGAGGACCGGAGTGATGCTGAAAACTAGGGAACAACTTACCCTACCCTACATATACTTTGGTTTAGGCAATAAACAGTTTAGTGGGAGTGAGTGCTTTTTTAAGTATGATTAATATAAGCTGCAATCTTTCAAACTGAAACACTGAAAAGGACAAGCAATAAAGTTATGTAAATGAAGAAGCAGGTGTCACTAAGATCTGCAAATGATCACATTATCAAGCACCTAGCTTCAATCTCTGGTATGTGATGGGGCAAAAAAGCCAGTTTGAAAGCAATCTGTTATAGCTTCATGAAACCTCAACAATCTGATCATGTCTTGTAAGATGCCTCCTGTTCACATAAAGGTCGGCTTCTCACTTGCGATTTTCTCGCAGTAGTGCAATTCGACAAATTCTCGCATTGTGCTCGGACACATGTTAATCAATGAGGCAGCTCCCATCTGCTATTTTTTTCTCAGTCAAAATCGGACTGAGAAAAAAATCGCAGCATGCTGCGTTTTCGAGAGTTTCTCGCGCAAGTCTCTCCAATGGAACTCTATGGGAGCGGGTAAATAAAGGATGTCACACGGACCGGCACTCACACCATCCTAGTGAAATTTGTTTTTCTAAATACATTAATCGCATGTTTCTCAAAACACTGGAAATGAGTGAGGTCTCACAATGTCGGTCAATCTCTATCTCTGTCAGTCTCTCCCTCTCGGTCTCTATTCTCTCTCTGTCGGTCGGTCTGTCGGTCGGTCTCTCTCTGTCGGTCTCTCTCTCTCTCTGTCCATGTCGGTCTATTCCTCACCCTCCCCTCTCTCATACTCACCGATCCCCGGCGTGGCGCTGCACGGCATTCACACTCCTCCGGCGGCTTCTCCTCTTTTGAAAAAGCCGGCCGCTCATTATTCAATCTCGTATTCACTGCTTTCCCCACCCGCCTATGATTGGTTGCAGTCAGACACGCCCCCAAGATGAGTGACAGCTGTCTCAATGCAACCAATCACAGCTGCCGGTGGGCGGGACTATATCATGCAGTAAAATAAGTAAATAAATAATTAAAAAAAAACGGCGTGCGGTTCCCCTTAATTTTAATACCAGCCAGGGTAAAGCTGTGACGCCCTGGGCAAGCCAGGGGTCACAGGTCATCACACCACCACACCCTACATCCCAGTTAGGAACACCAAAGCTAACCAAAAATCCTTGTTGCCTTCCTCCAGAGGCTGATGTTCACACCAGGGGGTGGGCCAGGCGGTCGGCTCCGCCCACCGAGGAGTTCACAGCTCTGGAGGCAGGAAGTACCAGGCAGTTAGAGCTCAGGGAGAGCTTGAGTAAACAGCTAAGATGAGTTAAGGAAGTGAAAGTAGAAGTGAAGTGAAGTGGTAAAGGAGGAGAAGTTGAAGGAAGGTGAAAGGTGACAGAAAGAAAGGCTGAAGTGTGTCCAGCTGTGTGCAGGACAGGTCAGCAAGGTCAGCAACGACGGTGACTGTCCAGAGGGGTGACTGTTCGGGAGTTCCTGGAAGGACAGCGGACGGGTAGTGACCCGGCGGTCTGGAGCAGCGTGCAAAGGACAGTCAGCACCAGGGCAGGGGCCTCTCGGACCCCAGCAAGGCTAGGAGTCGCCATAATTTGCCGAATCCGTCAGTGAAGGGGACGTAGATCCCCCAACAACCAAGTCCCGATTGAAGGCAACAGTCCAACCATTAAGGAGGAACACCGCCACCGCCAAGGCACCAGTTCCTCAGGGCCAGCGTCTGCGGGCAAAGTAGAGCTCCTCCAGTCCAGCTTGAAGCCGGGGAGCGGATTACCGGTGGGGACCCATCGCTACCAACTTAGAAACATCAGGTGCAGGTCAGAGGGACATCACCGTTACCTACTGGGAGAGCAAGTGCAGCCGTCCGTGGGAACCGTCTTTCCAGCCGTGTGGTTTACCGTAAAACTGTGTCAACGTCTCAGGCTGAGTGAGTACCACAGTGCCGCAAGGCACAGTGCTGCCCCCGCGTCCCTGCGCCCACCAGGCCCTGCACCTCCCTCACCATCACCGGGCCCCGGGATCACCAACCCCTACCCACGGAGGGGCAACACAACACCTGGCTGCTCCGCATCACCACTCCCGGGATCCCCATATAGAGCAGCGGTGGTGAAATCACCACAACCGTGGGTGGCGTCACGGACAATAAACAATCCCCACACCCAACAACCCCCCTTTCACTCACGGGCGAGGAGTGCCGCTCGAGAACCCCCGGGATCCGGCCCACAGCTCGAGCCACCACTGAGCAGCAACCGCCGGACCCGAGCAGAAGGGGTGAGCGAAGTGTGCTGACACCCTCCTCCTCGCCCGCGACAACTTGGCGTCACGAACAGGATCTTACCGCTCTGCCGTTTGGTAGAGGTGCACCTTGTTACCGCCGGAGGTATCCGGCTGAAAAATTTCAGAAGTCGCCATCTTTGGCGTGAAAAGTTCCCGCTCGAGCGTCTTCTCGAGTAGCAGAGGCGCGAAGGCCAAAACCCCGCCCCGAGAGAGGAGGGGCCGGAAAAGAGCTAAGGGGGATGCGATGGCGGCTGGCTGCATGTAGCTGCAACTATAAAGGCAGGGACGCCAGGACTCTGCAGAGATACTGGGTTCCTGGAAGGCACGATTGCCAAAATGTACAACCCAACTCCCAACGAGGAAGCCCCCGCGCCCGGCACGGCGACGTAGTTGAGGGACCGGACTGTCCCGCTGAGTAATCGTCTGCGGGCTCATATGCAACTCCTCCTGGAGGAGTGGGAGACCGACATGGCGGACGTGGTGGCTGCTATGTGGAGACGCGAGGCTGAAGAGGAGTTGGAGGAGCGGGTAAGCGACCCACGCCCCTGTATTCCTGAGGGATCGGCCGTTGGAGCTGAGGGGCCCGGCCGGCTTCCGCTCACCCTGCCTCTCTTCCCGCTACCCGTGATAGTTGCTGCCGCCCCGCCATTAGGCCCGCTACCTGCCCAACCGGTAGCGATACCCTGCCCAGCCGCTCCGACGGACCAGCCGGCTGCAGACGTCCAAGACGGCCCTGAAGTGCACCAAGGGGAACCGCTAGAACTGCGGCCCCTTAACAGCGTTGTGCTTTAAATCCCAGTAGAGACTGTGCCAGATCCTGAGCCCGGAACCATGGCCTGGTTGAGGGCCCGGGTGATCCAGTTCCACCAGCGTCAACAGGAACAAATCCTCCAGATGATGGAGCAGTGGACCAGCGAGGTGGAGATGCTGACCACGACTACCCCGAGGTACGGAGGGGGAATGGATGTAGCAGAGTCGACTGGTGACCCACGTCCCTATGTCCTACCTGGACCGGCCGCTGCGGCTGAGGGGCCCGGCCTAGTCTCGGCCTATGCATCACCCTTGCCGTTACTTATGGGGCGCCTCAGTGTAAGCTCGCCTAATCTGCTGCTCCGTGCTACCGCATAAGGGTCTGAAATGCTGGATGCTGGAGGCCAGGAGGCTGCGACAGCTGGCGGCAACCCGCCTGACGCAGGAACAAGAGGTGATGACTCCTGTTGTCCAGTCCCCGTTGGGACCACCACAAGTCTGTGTGAATTCTTGTTTAAAAGTTTGAAAGTTCTGAAAAATGATGAAAATGATTACCGAGTACTTAACCAGATTATCTTTGTGATTTGCAACCGGCCGGAGCCGGCACCGTTGTCCCTGTGGGGACCGTTTGAAAAGTTTGCATGAGGAACTACTCATGGACAAGTTCGTGAACTTGCAGGGCAACCACAAACGTTAGTGGCTTGTAAATAAGTTGTTTACCGTTACCGTTTTCCGCAATGCCGCCTCCGGAGAGGCAGGTTGGAGGGAGGGCCCTCAGCAGAGCAGGCTGGGGCCCAGCCACCAAAGGAACCGGTGGCTACCCTCTGGAGGGGAAGGACAGATCCCGCTCGGGTACCGTGTGCTGGACTGTGGGTCAAGGGGTGCTGCCTGGGCTTTAGGGGCAGCATCGGGCCAGGTTACTTGGGTGGGAGAGAGCGGAAACCGTAACTGTAAACCGTTTGAAACGTTTAAGTAAATGTGCCTCCCGTTACGGGAAGAATGATTAAAAATGTATATATGTTACCGTTTTACCATATTATACCTTTTTATGCTTTACAGAAAAATAAAACCGGTGTTGGACGGGCAGCCCGTGGACGGTCTGCATTTTGCTAAGGGGGAATGTGACGCCCTGGGCAAGCCAGGGGTCACAGGTCATCACACCACCACACCCTACATCCCAGTTAGGAACACCAAAGCTAACCAAAAATCCTTGTTGCCTTCCTCCAGAGGCTGATGTTCACACCAGGGGGTGGGCCAGGCGGTCGGCTCCGCCCACCGAGGAGTTCACAGCTCTGGAGGCAGGAAGTACCAGGCAGTTAGAGCTCAGGGAGAGCTTGAGTAAACAGCTAAGATGAGTTAAGGAAGTGAAAGTAGAAGTGAAGTGAAGTGGTAAAGGAGGAGAAGTTGAAGGAAGGTGAAAGGTGACAGAAAGAAAGCCTGAAGTGAGTCCAGCTGTGTGCAGGACAGGTCAGCAAGGTCAGCAACGACGGTGACTGTCCAGAGGGGTGACTGTTCGGGAGTTCCTGGAAGGACCGCGGACGGGTAGTGACCCGGCGGTCTGGAGCAGCGTGCAAAGGACAGTCAGCACCAGGGCAGGGGCCTCTCGGACCCCGGCAAGGCTAGGAGTCGCCATAATTTGCCGAATCCGTCAGTGAAGGGGACGTAGATCCCCCAACAACCAAGTCCCGATTGAAGGCAACAGTCCAACCATTAAGGAGGAACACCGCCACCGCCAAGGCACCAGTTCCTCAGGGCCAGCGTCTGCGGGCAAAGTAGAGCTCCTCCGGTCCAGCTTGAAGCCGGGGAGCGGGTTACCGGTGGGGACCCATCGCTACCAACTTAGAAACATCAGGTGCAGGTCAGAGGGACATCACCGTTACCTACTGGGAGAGCAAGTGCAGCCGTCCGTGGGAACCGTCTTTCCAGCCGTGTGGTTTACCGTAAAACTGTGTCAACGTCTCAGGCTGAGTGAGTACCACAGTGCCGCAAGGCACAGTGCTGCCCCCGCGTCCCTGCGCCCACCAGGCCCTGCACCTCCCTCACCATCACCGGGCCCCGGGATCACCAACCCCTACCCACGGAGGGGCAACACAACACCTGGCTGCTCCGCATCACCACTCCCGGGATCCCCATATAGAGCAGCGGTGGTGAAATCACCACAACCGTGGGTGGCGTCACGGACAATAAACAATCCCCACACCCAACAACCCCCCTTTCACTCACGGGCGAGGAGTGCCGCTCGAGAACCCCCGGGATCCGGCCCACAGCTCGAGCCACCACTGAGCAGCAACCGCCGGACCCGAGCAGAAGGGGTGAGCGAAGTGTGCTGACACCCTCCTCCCCGCCCGCGACAAAGCCACATGGCTGAAGGCTGGTATTGTCAGGATGGGGAGCCCCATGTTATGGGGAGCCCACCACCCTAACAATATCAGCCAGCAGCCGCCCGGAATTGCTGCATCCATTAGATGCGACAGTCTCGGGACTGTACCCGGCCATCCTGAATTGCCCTGGTGTGGTGGCAATAAGGAGTTAATAGCAGCAGCCCATAGCTGCCACTAAGTCTTAGATTAATTAAGGCAGGCGTCTCCCCGAGATACCTTCCATGATTAACCTGTAAGATTAAGAAAATGAAGACATACACCAAAAAATCCTTTATTTGAAATAAATAACAAAAAAACAACCATCTTTCACTACTTTATTCAAGTCCCCAAATACCCTTCCATGTCCGACGTAATCCACAGAGGTCCCTCGACGCTGTAGGCTCTGCTACATCGAAAGTTGACAGAGAGCGGTCACAGACCACGACCGCTCTCTGAGAGCTCCCCACAGCGACTGAAGTGAGTCGCGCTATCAGCGATTACATCACTGAGGTTGCCCGCGGCCACAGATCTCAGCGGGAGGACTTCAGCTGTGGCCACGGGTAACCTCAGTGACGGCACCACTGATAGCACGGCTCACTGCGGTCACTCAGGGGATTTGCGGTCACCAATGAGATCTTCACCAGTGGCCGAAAATCAGGCCATGCCACACAGATCCGCGGGATGACAATGAAGTTGGGTGAAGTTCATCCGACTTCATTCTGATCGTGCAGCTCTGTCTGTGTCTGCTGTCAGTGGCCATTCAGCTCTGCTACATTGCTCTGTCTGTGGCTGCTGTCAGCGGCCATGTAGCAGAGCTGAATGGCAGATGACAGCTGCTGAGAAAAAAAAGGAACCATAAGCATCAAACACGCATTGCACACGCACTGCAATCATGAGAAAAATCCCAGGATTGCAGTGCAGTTGCATTGCACACTGATCTTAACGTGAACTAAAATCGGCCGACTTTTTATCATGCAACTCGGTCCGATTTTACACGCATAAGTGTGTTTCCAGCCAAAGGCAAATCGGATTAAAGTGAACCTGTCAGTTGCAATAGGCACCCAGAACCATGAGCAGTAATGGGTGCATAATTCTATTCCCTGCCTAAATGTCCCTGTATCTAGTAGCATAGATCAAGAGATCTTTAGAAAAAGTATTTCTAAAGAACCTTTATAATATGCTAATGAGTGGAGGGACTAGTTGTAAGAGCGTTACTTCCCCCGACTTGTCCGCCCTTTAAGCATGCAAGTACGCCCACAGGGGCATGCTAACATGCTATTCAATGCAGTGTCACCGTGGTGATGTGCGTACCTGTGTCCGCTGAAGCTGAATTTCCCGCACTTCCAGTCATTCGTACTAGACCTGTCTGAAGCCAGGACATGTACACCTGGCTTCATACTGTGCATGGAAGTGTGGGGCATTCAGTTCAGCGTTCATTGTGGACACAGGTATGCGTATCACTGCTGGTTACACTGTATTGGATAGCAGGGCCGGCTCCAGGTTTTTGTGGGCCCCGGGCGGAAGAGTCCCAGTGGGCCCCATCCACACACAGACACCGATACGAACATATACATATTTAAAGACAAACTCACAAAAATACATATAAACAGACAAATATATACAGTCATATACACTTACAGACACACACACACACACACACAAGTCTGCTGCATACAGACAGACACACACACACACAACTCTGCTACATACAGACAAACACATACAACTCTGCTACATACAAACACATACAACTCTGCTACATACAGACAAACACACACACAAACTCTGCTACATACAAACACATACAACTCGGCTACATACAGACAAACACATACAACTCTGCTACATACAGACAAACACATACAACTCTGCTACATACAAACACATACAGCTCTGCTACATACAGACAAACACACACACAAACTCTGCTACATACAGACAAACACATACAGCTCTGCTACATACAAACACATACAACTCGGCTACATACAGACAAACACATACAACTCTGCTACATACAAACACATACAACTCTGCTACATACAGACAAACACATACAACTCTGCTACATACAGACAAACACATACAACTCTGCTACAGACAAACACATACAACTCTGCTACATACAGACAAACACATACAACTCTGCTACATACAGACAAACACATACAACTCTGCTACATACAGACAAACACATGCAACTCTGCTACATACAGACAAACACATACAACTCTGCTACATACAGACAAACACATACAACTCTGCTACATTCAGACAAATGCACACAACTCTGCTACATTCAGACAAACACAACTTTGCTACATACAGACAAACACATACAACTCTGCTACATACAGACAAACACATACAACTCTGCTACATACAAACACATACAGCTCTGCTACATACAGACAAACACACACACAAACTCTGCTACATACAGACAAACACATACAACTCTGCTACATACAAACACATACAACTCGGCTACATACAGACAAACACATACAACTCTGCTACATTCAGACAAATGCACACAACTCTGCTACATTCAGACAAACACAACTTTGCTACATACAGACAAACACATACAACTCTGCTACATACAGACAAACACATACAACTCTGCTACATACAAACACATACAGCTCTGCTACATACAGACAAACACACACACAAACTCTGCTACATACAGACAAACACATACAACTCTGCTACATACAAACACATACAACTCGGCTACATACAGACAAACACATACAACTCTGCTACATACAGACAAACACATACAACTCTGCTACATACAAACACATACAGCTCTGCTACATACAGACAAACACACACACAAACTCTGCTACATACAGACAAACACATACAGCTCTGCTACATACAAACACATACAACTCGGCTACATACAGACAAACACATACAACTCTGCTACATACAAACACATACAACTCTGCTACATACAGACAAACACATACAACTCTGCTACATACAGACAAACACATACAACTCTGCTACAGACAAACACATACAACTCTGCTACATACAGACAAACACATACAACTCTGCTACATACAGACAAACACATACAACTCTGCTACATACAGACAAACACATGCAACTCTGCTACATACAGACAAACACATACAACTCTGCTACATACAGACAAACACATACAACTCTGCTACATTCAGACAAATGCACACAACTCTGCTACATTCAGACAAACACAACTTTGCTACATACAGACAAACACATACAACTCTGCTACATACAGACAAACACATACAACTCTGCTACATACAGACAAACACATACAACTCTGCTACATTCAGACACATACAACTCTGCTACATACAGACAAACACATACAACTCTGCTACATACAGACAAATACACACAACTCTGCTACATACAGACAAACACATACAACTCTGCTACATACAGACAAATACACACAACTCTGCTACATACAGACAAACACATACAACTCTGCTACATACAGACAAACACATACAACTCTGCTACATACAGACAAACACATACAACTCTGCTACATACAGACAAACACGTACAACTCTGCTACATACAGACAAACACGTACAACTCTGCTACATACAGACAAACACACACAACTCTGCTACATACAGACAAACACATACAACTCTGCTACATTCAGACAAACACATACAACTCTGCTACATTCAGACAAATGCACACAACTCTGCTGCTCTGTGGGGCCCACACCCGCGGCTCGGCGGGTACAGCACCCGCGGCACTGGCAGCACCCGCGGCTCGGCAGGGCCCACACCCGCAGCTCGGCGGGTACAGCACCCGCGGCACTGGCAGCACCCGCGGCTCGGCAGGGCCCACACCCGCGGCTCGGCGGGTACAGCACCCGCGGCACTGGCAGCACCCGCGGCTCGGCAGGGCCCACACCCGCGGCTCGGCGGGGACAGCACCCGCGGCTCGGCGGGGCCAGCACCCGCGGCTCGGCGGGGCCCACACCCGCGGCTCGGCGGGGCCCACACCCGCGGAATCGGCGGGTGGGGGCATTGGCAGGGGCCAGGGCATACATCCAGGGGGTAGAAGCAGCTCACCGGGGCCTATAATGGGGAGGCGGGGAGGGCACTTACCCGATGGTCACGGTGGAGAGGGGGCCCACACAGCGCCGGACAGAAGCTCGCCTCCTTCATCTGTGGGACTGAGAAGGCGGTAGCTCCGCCCACAGGTGAAATTCAAACGAGGATGTCTGCGCGCCTTAAAGTGACGGCGCCGCAGATTGCTGCCGAGGACTGCGGTCCCCGGAACTCGGCCGGGGACCGCAGAACTGTAAAGGCGAGTGGGCCCCGGCCAAGGGACAGGAGAACTGAAGAGGCCGAGTGGGCCCCCCCGGCTATCCAGGGCCCCGGCATTTGCCCGGGTTTGCCGGGTGCTGACGCCGGCCCTGTTGGATAGCATGTTAGCATGCGCCTGTGGGTGTACTAACATGCTAAGATGGCTGACTAGTCAGGGGAGTAACAACTTGACGTCTAGTCCCTAGCCTCATTAGCATAGGATAAAAGAGCTTGAAAAATATATTTATAAAGGTCCCTTTATCTATGCTACTAGATAAAGTGATTTGGGCAGGGATTAGCGATATGTACCCAGCACAACTGCTTGTGGTTCTGGGTGCACATTGCACCTGACAGGTTCCC
This sequence comes from Anomaloglossus baeobatrachus, assembly GCF_048569485.1. Taxonomy (NCBI): domain Eukaryota; kingdom Metazoa; phylum Chordata; class Amphibia; order Anura; family Aromobatidae; genus Anomaloglossus; species Anomaloglossus baeobatrachus. Next base: position 435,024,879 of record NC_134358.1, read on the forward strand.
TTTAAAAGAATGGTGCACAGTGATCCATTATAGACTGCAAATGAAACTGGATGTCACATACTGAGCTTGACCTTAAGCAGTGTCTACACAAACCATCATAAGACATTTGTACAGCATTTGGCTATGGGCTAAACTTCAAACTGCAGGAGTTTTATTTACCTGACGCTTACACACCAAAAGACTATCATGCTGCAGAACAAGACAGAAATCAAGGCTGGAATGGAGGTGTATACATTTCAGTGATGAGTCTCATTTTTATCTTGGATGCAATGAAAACCAGAGATTGGTTTAGAGACTTTATAGACAATGCCATACAGAAGCCTTCACAAGGAAATATCACAATGGTCCAACTCCCAGGTTTACACTGTGTTCCAAATTATTATGCAAAAAAGATTTTTTCAGATTTTCCTAAATTAACTTTATGAATTGCAGTCATTGTTATTTTCCAGTCATCTACTATTCGAGTATAATTTAAATGTTTTTGATCAAACTGCCTATGAAAACAGTATATTTTTTAAAAATAATAAACACTCAAAATGCATGTTCCAAATTATTATGCACAGCAGAGTTTTCAACCTTTTTATTTTTATTTTGAAAAGCAAAATAGTCAATTGTGAAATTCTAAGCATTATCAGCTTATTACAAAATGAAATCAAACAGTTTTCAAGTCAAAACTTAATTCTAGGTGATGTTACATTTGCACATAGGACCCCTTGTTCGAAAGAAGCTTCTGAACTCTCTCGTCCATTGAATTTGTCAGTATTTGGATGGTTTGTGCTTCAATTGTTTTGCATGTGGACAGAATACCCTCCCAGAGCTGTTGCTTAGATGTGAACTGCCTCCCGCCATCATAGACACTCCTTTTGATGATGCTCCAGAGGTCCTCAATGGGGTTGAGGTCAGGGGAAGATGGTGGCCACACCATACGTTTGTCCTCTTTTATGCCCATAGCAGCCAGGGATGCAGATGTGTTATTTGCAGCATGAGATGGTGCATTATCATGTATGAAAATGATCTTGCTGCGGAATGCACGGTTCTTTCTGCTGAACCATGGCAGGAAGTGCTGTTTTAGAAACTCCACATAGATTATGGAGTTCATCTTTACCCCTTCAGGGATCCTAAAGGGGCCAACAATCTCTCTCCCCATGATTCCAGCCCAAAACATTACTCCACCTCCTCCTTGTTGGCGCCTTAGCCGTGTTTTCATGGGGTGTCCATCAACCAGCCATCCTCCACTCCATCCATCTGGACCATCGAGCGTTGCACGGCACTCATCGGTGAACAAAACAGTTTGGAAGTCAGTCTTCATGTATCGTTTGGCCCACTGGAGCAGCTTCTGCTTGTGTGCAGTGGATAGAGGTGGTCGACAGGATGGCTTACGCATAGCTGCAAACCTCTGAAGGACCCTGCATCTTGTTGTTTCGAGGGACGCTGGAGGCACCAACAGCTTCAAAAACTTGTCTGCTGCTATGACAAGGCATTTTACAGCTGCTCTTTTAACCTGACGCAATTGCCTGTTGGAAAGAGTCCTCAATTTTTCCTTATCAGCACGCACACGTGTGTGCTGTAAATCAGCTACATACTTCTTGATTGTGCGATGATCATGATGAAGTGTCTTGGCAATGTTGATTGTAGTCATGTCTTGACCTAAATACTCCACAATTTGTTGCTGCTCAGCAGCCGACACATCCTTTTTCTTTCCCATTTTGGCAAAAAAATGTAGGCTGCTTAATAATGTGGAACAGCCTTCTTAAGTAGTCTTGCCTTTATTTGGACACACCTGCCAAACTAATATGCACAGGTATCTGCAATTGCTTTCAGTGATATAAAGAGCCCTGACACACATCACCAGCAATGAGTTTAAATGACAGATAAAAAATTTCTGACCTTATCACTCCTAAACTCTATTTGCATAATAATTTGGAACACAGTGTATATGGGTTGGGATAATAAATAGTAGCCGGACTGCTCTAGTATACATACTATATACACTAACAACTTAGCGCTACATTGAGTTGGTTGGGGAATTAATGGTATGGTTATTTCTACAATGTCCCAAGAGCTGTTTTTTTTACACAAGAACACCAGACAACATGTTGCTCTTGTGCTATTGTCAGCGGCCTGAGCAGACTAAATGTGCTACCATAACCGGTAGTGGATCCTGATGATTTCTGTGCCCAAGTGCATTCAGTGTGACAAAACATTCCTCAGACATCCATTAATAACTTCATTGATAGCATGCCAAGGCTTCTATTTGCTTGCACTTTTGGGTATAGTGCTCATACTCAATACTGAAAAAACAGATGTTTTCAATCCATTTTTTCATCATTTACATATAATTAACATGTTTGTAGATCCTGGCAGTGCAATAATTTCACAACTTTTCCTTTTTGGTGTTGTAATGGCAATGTTGAGGAGTGGATATAATTAAAATGAAAAAAAAAAAATACACTCTGAATGTTCGTTTCTATCTATCTACAATGTTTCCTCCAAAAATTCAAATTGTCAAAGGAGACAAACTCTAGCGCAGCACCACGTATTGGAAGTAGCGATCCGAAAAGTCAAAAGTGGATTTTTAACAATCCTTTGCATATGACTTAGGATTTATGCCAGATCAGAATCCCAATTTGCAGACACGGTGTTTCGGGGTGCTTGCCCCTCGTCAGTGCAAAGTATGAGGTGTCTGATCTGGCTTGTGAGAAGCTATGTGGGGACCACGGGGGAACACTATTCTCCATAAGGAGATTTTGCAAGCCAGTCTGGCTGCCAGTAAGGGGACTTATAACTGCAATGCCCCTCTGGGAAATATTCAAATTGTCTCTCCAGGAAAGGAGACAAACTCTAGCGCAGCGCCACGTATTGGAAGTAGCAATCCTAAAAGTCAAAAGTGGATTTTTAACAATCCTTTGCATATGACTTAGGGGTACTTTACACTTTGCGACATCGCTAGCAATTGCTAGCGATGGCGAGCGTTATAGCACTCGCCCCCGTCGCACATGCGATATTGTGTGATAGCTGCCGTAGCGAACATTATCGCTACGGCAGCTTCACACACATATACCTTGTCGGCGACATCGCGGTGACTGCCGAACAATCCCTCCCTCAAGGCGGAGGTGCGTTCCGCGTCACCGCGACGCCACCGCGACGTCACTAAGTGGCCGGCCAATAGAAGCGGAGGGGCGGAGATGAGCGGGACATAACATCCCGCCCACCTCCTTCCTTCCGCATTGCCGGTGGACGCAGGTGAGGAGATGTTTGTCGCTCCTGCGGCTTCACACACAGCAATGTGAGACGTCGCAGGAGCGACAAACAACATCGTATCTCCTGATGTAGCGACATTATGGAAATGAACGACGTTACACAGATCAGCAATTTTTTACGCTCCTGTGCTCGTTCATCGTCGCACTTAGGATTTACACATTGCGATGTTGTTACCGGCGTCGGATGTGCGTCACTAACGATGTGACCCCGACGATATCACAACGTGTAAAGTACCCCTTAGGATTTATGTCAGATCAGAATAAAACAGGGTCTTAAATTATTTTTGGCTCCAAAAGAGGCTATAGGGCTTTTTATTTTTAGGGGATGCATTTTTTTTTATTAGTGTCAGTGATTGAATCACCCATTAAGGCAAAGTAATATTCAACCCTTCCCCCGCCAACCCCTCTGTGCTGGCATCAGTTATTGGGTCGCCCATTAATGGCAAATGAATATTCACCACTTCCCCCACCCATCCCTCTGTGCTGGCATCAGTTATTGTGTCGCTCATTAATGGCAAATTAATATTCACCCCTTCCCCCGCCCACCTCTCTGTGCTGGCATCAGTTATTGGGTCGCCCATTAATGGCAAATGAATATTCACCCCTTCCCCTTCTCACCCCTCTGTGCTGGCATCAGTTATTGTGTTGTCCATTAATGGCAAATGAATATTCACCCCTTCCCCCACCTACCTCTCTGTGCTGGTATCAGTTATTGGGTCGCTCGTTAAGGAAGAATGAATATTCATCCCTCTCTCTGACTCTCTGTGTCAGTGATTGGGCCACCCATTAATACCTAATGAATATTTACTTCTTCGCCCAGCCACCCCTGTGTGCAGTCAGGCTGTTGTATCGCTCGCTCCAGGGTCGCATCACAATCCTTGGACTGGCCGGAAGCTCTCCTGACCTGAGTGGGACGGTTGCATAGAAATACAAGTTGTCTCGCTCGGGTTAGGAGAGCCACCGCTCCTTGGCTGAGTAATACAGCATTTTGACTGCACCCAATCACTGAACCGAAACAGACTGGTGGGTGAAAGAGTAAATATTCTTTAGGCATTGATGAATGACCCCCAATCACTGATGCCTACTCTGAGGAGTGGTCAGGGAAAGGGGTGATTATTAATTTGGCATTAATCGGGCAACCCAATCACTGATGCTGGCATACAGGGGTGGGTGGGGGGGTTAAGGGGGGAATATTCATTTGGCTTTAACAGCAACACAATGGGGCAAAATACAGCAGTAACAGTTACATATCCTGAAAGGGCTACAAAGCGAGGCACTAAAGGCCCCGTTACATGCTACGATTTATCTGACGATATGTCGTCGGGTTCACGGTTTCCGTGACGCACTTCCATAGTTCTTAGCGACGTCGTCGCGTGTGACACCTACGTGCGACTCCGAACGATCATAAATAGGGTGAAAACCGTTGATCGTTGACACGTTGTTCAGTTTCAAAATATTGTTCGTCGTTTGGAATGCAGCAGACATATTGCTATGTTTGACACCCTGCCAACGACGAACAACATCCACACGACCACCTTGGTCAAACAATATATCGCTGAACGATGTAGCATCGTTTGTGAGATGTGTACGTGTGACCGCTACAAAATGACCTATGAGCAATCTCGGCAAATCGGAACTACGATCTGGGCGTGTCACATCGCTAATGAGATCGCAAGCGATGTTGCTGCGTGTAACGGGGCCTTAAGAGTTGAAGTTGATTATTTATAACATTATAGGAAATGTCAGGGATGTTAGTAAACTCACAGATTTGAACATGGATGACATAAACTCACCGTTTGTCTAGCTAGTCTAACGCCGATATCTGGCATCCCAATATGCATCTGATAGCTGTATTCAAAGCCTCGGCCAAATTCTATATATTTGATAATATCATGTCCCGTTGCTCCTTCCAAAGTGACAGTAACTAACGCAGTTAGCCCTAAAATACATAGAGATGGGAATATTACATAATTATAAAAACTGCAACGTACCGTATTTACATCACTGTAACTTTATCACTAAGTTTGGACAATATAACCTATCGGTAATAAAAATGAGGAATAAGCAAAGTTTACTCAAGAGAATATCATAGTATCATAGTATCATAGTTTTTAAGGTTGAAGGGAGACTCTAAGTCCATCTAGTTCAACCCGTAGCCTAACATGTTGATCCAGAGGAAGGCAAAAAAAAACCCAATGTGGCAAACAGGTTCCAATGGGGAAAAATTTCCTTCCTGACTCCACATCCGGCAATCAGACTAGTTCCCTGGATCAATACCCTGTCATAAAATCTAATATACATAACTGGTAATATTAAATTTTTCAAGAAAGGCGTCCAGGCTCTGCTTAAATGTTAGTAGTGAATCACTCATTATAACATCATGCGGCAGAGAGTTCCATAGTCTCACTGCTCGTACAGTAAAGAATCCTCGTCTGTGATTATGATTAAACCTTCTTTCCTCAAGACGTAGCGGATGCCCCCGTGTTCCAGTCGCAGGCCTAGGTGTAAAAAGATCTTTGGAAAGGTCTCTGTACTGTCCCCTCATATATTTATACATTGTGATTAGATCCCCCCTAAGCCTTCGTTTTTCCAAACTAAATAACCCCAAGTTTAATAACCTATCTTGGTATTGCAGCCCACCCATTCCTCTAATAATCTTGGTCGCTCTTCTCTGCACCCTCTCCAGTTCAGCTATGTCCTTCTTATATATCGGTGACCAGAATTGTACACAGTATTCTAAGTGCGGTCGCACTAGTGACTTGTACAGAGGTAGAACTATATTTTTTTCATGAACACTTATACCTCTTTTAATACATCCCATTATTTTATTAGCCCTGGCAGCAGCTGCCTGACACTGTCCACTAAAGTGAAGTTTACCATCCACCCATACACCCAAGTCTTTTTCTGTGTCTGTTTTACCCAGTGTTTTACAATTAAGTACATAATCATAAATGTTATTTCCTCTACCCAAGTGCATGACCTTACATTTATCTACATTAAACTTCAATTGCCACTTCTCAGCCCAATCCTCCAATTTACATAAATCTCCCTGTAATATAAAATTATCCTCCTCTGTATTGATTACCCTGCAGAGTTTAGTATCATCTGCAAATATTGAAATTCTACTCCGCATGCCCCCAACAAGGTCATTTATAAATATGTTGAAAAGAAGCGGGCCCAATACTGACCCCTGTGGTAATATGAAAAGCAGTAATAAATATAAAGAAAATCGAAAATTGGGAAGTAAGTGGCTAATTATGGGACAGTCAGTTTCTCTATATTAGCACTAATTGGTCAGGGCCAAATCTGCCATGAAACAAGATGAGTATCTCGCCTTAGGTGACAGTCTGTTGCATCTTTGAATGTTTTCCAGTCTTCACTTTCAAGTAAACTGCAGGGGAGCATAACACTAGCTTCATCTTCCTCTAGGACAGCAAGTGACGAATCACCTGTTCCTCAAGTACAGCCACTGGTGGTAATTATTAGTCAGGAAATCCAATCCTCCACTCCTTTCAGATCATATTAGCCATATTTCTTTTTGTTGGTACAATGGAACCTTGCTTAACGAGAACAATCCATTCTGGGAGTGTGCTTGTTAACCAAGTTACTCGTTCAGCAAAGCAAGATTTCCCATAGGAAATCATTGCAATGCAGACCATTCGTTCCACAACTTGTTAAATGTCCCCTCCTGGTCCCCTATTCTGTCATTCCACACATGCACACATGCACAAATGCATACAAACACGTACAAACACACACAAACTCACACAAACACACAAGCACGCACACGCACATATTATATGCTCACCTTAATTCCGTTCCATCAACGGTCTCCAGGGACTTGCTGTTCTCTGGTACGGGGCCGGGCTGTGTATCGGGTTACCATAACGACGAGGGAGGAACTTCTGCGGCCAGCGCGCTGCCTTTCAGTAGCGGTGACAGTAAGTTCCTGCCTCGTCGCTATGGATGCCGATGCACAGCCTGGAGTGGAGCAGAGCGGCGAACTACAGCACCCAGGAGGCCGGCGATGAAACGAAAGGTACACTATATTATATGCTCACCTTACTTTCCTTTCCATCGCAGGCCTCCTGGGTCTTGTAGTTTGCCGCGAGGACATCGCAATGTACCCGGGAACTACAAGAACCATGAGACTGGCGGTGGAACGGAAGGTAAGGTGAGCATAATACTGTATGTGTGTGCATGTGTGTGTGTTTGTGTGTGTTTTGTGCGTACATGTGTGTGTTTGTGTGGACTGCAAGTGCGGGTCAGAGCGCGGTGGATGTACGGAACCGGAAGTGTGTGCGGTGAGGCTTTTGCTCGTACAACAAAGCTTTCTCGCAAATCGAGTTACAAGTTTACAGAAAGCTTTGCTTGTTAAGCGAAATTCTCGTTAAGTGGTTACTCGTTAAGTGAGGTTTCACTGTATATGCAACAGATGAGGACGTCTTTATTTGAGTGAAGGAGGACTTTATGCTGATCTAACAGTAGATGGCGATGTTTTGTAAAGTTTCCTTACTCACTGTATTGTAAAAGTCTTTTGTTCTTTCTGGTTTTGTTTTTTCTTCGTCATGCAATACTGAATGACTGTGCATTTATAATTACCTTATGTTCTCAGAAGTAAAGAGCTTGCAATCCCATGTAATCTGCTCTGTGAACTTTCCACTGCACCAAGGCAATCGGATGAGCTGGGTAAAGTTCCAGGATTGTCACATCTAATGGTTGCAACAATTCTGAGAAGCTGAAGGCTGCTCTTTTTAGGCTGGCAGGCCCCAATAACTATGGGTCTTCCCAGCCTGAGAATACTAGCTCCCAGTTGTCAGCTTTATCATGGATGGGTATTAAAATGGGGGGGACCGCACACCATTTCTTAAAATTATGTAGTTAAATCATTTTAAAAAAAAAGCTGCATGCAGCTCCTCTTATTTTGATACACAGCCAAAAAAAGTGCACATATTTTTACATCAACCTAGATGCAGACACAGCGCCTCTGATTAGTTGCAGTCAGAAAATACTGTCACACAGCCTGGGGACTCTGTCTGACTGCAACCAATCAGACATGCCGAAACTGTCGATGGGCATGGGAAGCAGTGAATATGTATGAAGGATAATGAGCTGCCCCGGAAGTAGGGTGAGCAGCATCGAAGCAGAGTTACAGTCACGTGGAGACCGGTAATTATAAAGTGCTTGCTTTATTCTTATTTGCTTTATTTCCTCCAAAAACAAGTCCCCATATGGCTGTGTTGATGAAAATATAGAATAGGGGACAAAAAAAATGCAAAAATGGAAAAAGAGCAGCCATTCATGAGAATCTTAAAGCAATTTCTTATTTCATTTTGTCAGCAATTTTTTGGGGGGAGTGTAGGGTGGGAACAGGGGGCTGGCATCATTTCACTTCAGGAAACAGAAAAACTTGGCTTGGCCTTGTATATGGAACAGAACTATTGACCTTCAGAAATATGTGTGTAAAAAGTTTTATTGGGTCTAGGATTTGCCATGAAAAGAGGCTGTTTCATAGGTTTAGCAAAAAAAAAAAAAAAAGAATTCAATTTTTGCAGCATTTAATTGCAATATTTTTAATCTTATATTATATTATGTGACCAATGACTCAGCCCTGAAACTAAGAGCACTTAACTTGCTATTCTTTAACAAGATCAGAAATCAATGTTCTAACACTTGCCCTTTTTACCTGTCATGCAATGACTACCAGGATTCCGCCAGGTACAAGGGAACCCCTCGGCGAGGGCTGCAACACACGTTGCCGTTCATGTGCCTTGGCCCTGGCTAACCCTGTGAGGAGCACTAGTCTCACCACAACAATAATACAACACAAGGGAAGGAAAACAGACAAATGAAAAATAGACACAATAAGCAAAACACTCCAAACTCCTCCAATGTAGCTAAACAGCACAGCTGCAATAGTCACTACTCAGCTTCTTCCAGAGACAGGCTCCTTCCAAAGTGGACAGCTTAGAAATAAAGATTCTATCAATAGCATTATATGGTAAGACATGTGACCTTTTATAGTGAAGCGGAGTGATAACAAGAACTGCACCTGAGATTAAGGCTACAAAGGACAGCCAGACAGTAAAGAGTCCTTGACCCCTACAGCACCAAAATAAAGCAGTTACATTTACACACAAACTACAGACATGCATATTATAAGGTGTTGTGACTTTCTGATCTCAGACTGACCAGAGGGCTCCCCCAAGCGGGGCACACCCATGACATTACCCTTCTTTTGCACCCAAAAAAAATGAATGAATAGAATTGTACCTTCTCTTCGAAGATCCTCCACTGTTCGCTCAAGATCCTTAACATTTTCATCTAATCCATCTGTAAAGATCAGAATCATCTAGATAGCAAAAACAAAATTAATATTTGAGGAACAGAAATTCAAACAATATGAATGGTAAATAATGTAACAATGGTTGCACATGCCTTTGCTTTTCCTGTATTTGTGTTTTGAAATGTCTTCCACATTGAATTAAGGAAAGTTGATGTTAAAGTAGAAGGACCATTGACATTACTCTCTTTGAGAGTCTGTGCTAAATCAGGACTATAGGTGTGAAAGAGAGGAGAAATTGATGTATTAGCATTTGGCAAATGAAAAGCAACACTAATTTGAGGTTTAGCACCAGGGCTGCAGCTTGGACTTCTCAAGTTCATCATGTTGTTTAAGATATCTGCAATACGGACTTCTAGATGTTTTTGTTGACTGAATAATTTGGAATAACTGGGATAACCTGAAATGTCAAAACCAACTACGATATCAACTGAACAATCTACAAGGAAAGAAACAAAAAAAGTTGTGTTAGAGTACATAATCTGGACTAGTAATTACAGCAATTAGAATATCAATCAATGGTACATTATTGTTAAAAATTAGTAAATCATTTGAAATTCAAATTTACCAGTTTCAATAATTTTTTCCCAAAAATTTGATTCACAAGTGCTTCAATTGCTTAAAAAATAAACGTATCACACTCTGAGGTCTCATAGTGCGGAATCCAACTCTTTAAAGGGGTTGTCCCACAAACAAATCTTAATTGATAGGTCTTGGAATAAATTACACAATTAGGCCCCTTTCACACGTCAGTGATTCTGGTACGTTTGTGCTTTTTTTTAAACGTACCAGAATCACTGACATACACAGACCCATTATAATGAATGGGTCTGCTCACACGTCAGTGATTTTTCACTGCACGTGTCTCCGTGCAGCGTACCCGCGTGTGCGTGATTGCCGCACGGAGACATGTCCATTTTTTTCTGGCATCACTGATGTTCTACGGACCACGCAGTGGTGTGGTCCGTGAAACACGTGCCAGAAAAAAACGTGCTTTTAAAATAATAAACATTTTAACTCACCCGGCTTCAGGCGCGCTCTCTGCAGCCCGTCCTCCCTGCTGCTTCTGAGCCGGCTGATTACTGTCGCGCATATTCATTATGCGCGACACAGCCGACCTGGAAGCAGCTGCTGCGGGGGTCACCGCCGGCCGGATGCTGCGTCGTGGGAGCGATCAGCACCATGGACAGCGGGAGCGGGCGCAGGTGAGTGAATCTCTAAGTGCAATCACAGGCCACGGAGAACGGAGCCCGGATTGCACTTAGACAACCCACGTGTGCTGAGATTCACGGCATACGCAGGGACATGTGCGTGTTTTACACGCCAGTGAAAAACGTCTGTGTTTTTCACTGACGTGTGAAACGGGCCGTAGGTATATTAAAAAAAGGCTTTTTTGCTGAGGTTACCGTTTCCATATGTACCTTCTTTATACTGTCTTATTTGTTGTGTCCAACAATGGGGGGGGGATTGGTTATGGTTGGCATATAACAGGTGAGAAAGCATAAGTCACTTATGATAAGAGAGTATACAGATGACACAGCAAGGCTCGCAGCTGTTGCTTTCTGAGATAACTCATTTCTTTGATTGTTTAATCACAGAAGCCAATGTTTTTCCTGTGTCACCGGCCCTCAGAGCTCATCATAAATCAAGTCCGTGATGTAGCTCCACTGGCTCATGTGTCACTCACTTGATTTTTGATGAGCTCAGAAGGTGGTGACACAGTAGAAACACTCCCTCCTGTGATAAAACAAGTAGGGAAATGTGTCATCTCAGAAATCCACAGCTGTGAACCTCTGCTATCATCTATATACTCTCTTATACTTTTTCCCCTGGCTAGAAGATGTGTTATGTGCCAACCATTCAGTACTTCTACATAGTCGGACACAGCCATTACACAGTACAGAGCAAAAGCTGATATATAAGATTATCTCAGACAGGAACATTTTTTTTAACACATCCAATTATGGCACTTATTATTCAAATATTTAGTGATCCAAATGTAGTTTATTCTTGGAACAACCCCTTTAAGGCAAACACAGCCTTACTAATATCAAAGTCACTTATATATACAGTAAATTTGTGGCTATAAGTACACAGATGGTATCTGTTTTTTATTGATGTATTGTCACGCACTATATGTAATGATTATTTTGTGTTTTATGGCTTTCTCTATATGACATCCTCTTGCTAATCAGATTCACCCCAAAGTAGTTGCTATATTCATTGACTCTGCTATGATAGTCCCTCCTCACTAGCTGGACTACTGTGTTCCCATGTCTATGTTTTGAGGAACTTGACTGCTTGGCCTCCCTACCAGATATGTAAGAACTTTGTTATATATGGCATATTAGTGCTCAGTTGTACTCGTCTGGTGTCTTATTATTTGATATTTGTTTTTCCCTTGTTTTCCATTGGTGTACTATTTAGTTTAGTGTAGAGTGATCTAGGGATTGGTAGGGTTTCCCATCGTTGAATGGGGGCACCATAACCCTAGGGCGTCATACCCTCCATTGCTAGGTAGGGATATACTCAGGGCTCATCAGGGTGAGTATATTCTCTCTATGCATATTTTATATTATTATTAGTAATATCATTATTATTATTTTTATCTCATCACTTCACCTTCACTATTAAGGGTTGTGTTGGTCTTCTGACCTTTTAAATATACTATTAAATGTGAAATTTTAAAAGTGATAACCTTGATCGTGGGTGCAACAAGTCCCACACAATTATCCCACTCACTCCGAGGGCAGGGGGGTATTCAGGAGGTTGAGTCCAGGTGTCATTCCCCAGGGTGTAAACTTTTTAATTAGAATAGAAGAAAGAAAAAAAAGAAAAGAATCTTGAAAGAAAAAAATAAAACTAAATAAAAAGGAGAATATAAAAAGGTGGTAAAATAATAAAACTAACTAAACAGCCCACTGTTAAATCAATTTTTGACCAACGGCATCTAAATTACACTAACTGTAATTCTATGCAGTAGAAAAAAACTGTAGTATAAGTATTACAAGAATTTTCCACTACAAGTCAGAAACTACAGATAAAAAATGTACTGAGCGCCTACAACTATCTGACACTAAATCTGACAATATTCAGTAAAAAAATATTGTAGTAGATGCCGATTACTGCAGTATATTTTTACTGTCCCAAACCTAGGCCATTATCTAATCTAAATTATTATTTTTACTCGATTCTTTTATTACACAAACCCCCCACAATAACTAGAAGCCGATCAGTAATGTGTGTCACTGATCAGTTCTCAACGGCTCCAGGACACATGCACAGATGTAGTGCAAAAGTTGGGGGAAAGAATGGAAAAAAAATTCCTAAGCCAAAAGCGAGAACAGACATCGGTCAGTGATGTGCGTCACTGATCAGTAGCCCAGCGGCTGTAGGATGCACACATGTATTTGGTGCAATAAGGGGGAAAATACGGACAGGAAAAAATAAAAAAATCCGCCCAGAAGTGAGTACAGACACCAATCAATGATGTGCATCACTGATCAGAGGCTCAGCTCAGCAGTACACACACACACACACACACACACACACACACGGAGGTGGTGCAAATGGACATGAAACTCCTGGCTAAAAGTGAACTTGGGTGCCGATCAGTGATGTGCATCACTAATCAGCGCTCAGCGGCTGCAAGACGCACACAGAGGTGGTGCAAAAAGGTGGAAAATACGGACAGGAAAAAATAAAAAAGTCCTCACCATAAGTGAGCACAGACACCGATGAGTGATGTGCATCATTGATCAGAGGCTCATCTCAGCAGGACACACACATGGAGGTGGTACAAATGGACAGAAAATAAAAAGTCCTGACTAAAAGCAAGCACGGATGCTAATCAGGGATGTGCATCACTAATCAGCACTCAGTGGCTGCAGGACACACGCACAGAGGTGGTACAAAAATAGCCTGCCAAAAAACTAACAAGTACTGATCAGTGATTGATTACTGATTTCAGCTCGGTGAGAGAAGGTGATGTGGGGAAGTTGATAGGGAGAGGGACAAAATGGGGGAAAGGGAGTGGACTGGAAAAGAGTAAAGGTCAGGAATAGGTCAAGAAGAGGAAAAAAGGATCTTTCTTCTTTCTTCAGACAGCAGCAACAAAAGTAGTGGTGGCACAGGCTATAAAGTTTATGGCACCACAACTTCTAGCAGATCCACAACAGAACCACACAGTGACTGCTCTCCTCACATGTCCAAGCAGGAATGAGGTGGAGCACAGTGGTTACTATGAGGTCAAACCGCATCTCTGCTGTCTGATTTGAGCAATCCCACGTCATTGTACAATCGCTCCAATCAGTGCTATGATGTTGACGTTGCCAGGCTCTAGCCTATGATTGGTGCTGTTATTGCACTGATCATAGCTGGACTTTAATGTTTCAGATAATTTTATTGCCTGAAATATTAGCATGGCCATGATGATTGGCTGTTCAGGATTGCACAGCCAATTATAGCAACCGTAGTTGTGAGGGGGCAACACCCCCAATGGTCACGAGTCACCATCACAGTCACGGTGAAGTCATGGTGGCCGAATGAATGCCATAACATACCCATAAGTCATAAATCGGGCACTTCTTCCTAACCATGAAGTATGGGTGCGCCATAGGTTGTGAAGGGGTTAATTATATCTTACTCTGTACAATAGTTTTGGTAAATTATCTATGGCAGAGTTCCCCAATGCCAGTCCTTATGAGCCACCAACAGTGCATGTTTTCAACATTTCTTTAGTACTGCACAGGGGATGATTACAATAATTATGTAATACTAAGAAAATCCTGAAAACATGTAGTGTTGGTGGCTCCTGAGGACTAGAGTTGGGGAACAGTGATCTTTGGTATAGTGTCATTTTTTGGGATGTAAAGTTTAAACCTGTAGAGCCATACAACCATCCATGTTTGACTTTCTGTACAAGTTCACTTAAAGATAAGTAGGTAAAGTTTTGAAAACTTCAAATTTCAAAATAATAAAGCATCTAATCATCACTTATTGAAACTGATTGAATAGATTAGATTGTACTCACTGTTAGATGTTCGCTGTTCACATATATCTCTGACAATTCTCTTTTTAATGTTTTTTAATTCATCAAAATTGTCAACAGAAAATCTTGAGCTTGCAAATCCAGCAATCTGAAGAAGCTGCGTTTCGGACACCCTTCCCACTCCTACAGCATATGTGTCAACACCTTTCCTTCTGAGAGCTTCTGCAGGCTCTGCAACTTTATCTTGTGAATCTCCATCTGTTATCACGAGTAATATCTGCTGCACACCTTCATTAATGCGACTATTGGCTGCTTGACTTAGTAGCGCTGAATCTGTTTTCGTCAAAGCATTTCCAATTAGGGTGTTTCCTCCAAGTTTTTCAATGTTGTTAACCTTTTCCTTTAAAGTTTCCTTATCCAAATATGTTTTAAGTTGAAATTCTGTTCTGAACAAGTCACTGTATTGAGCAACACCTACATGAACTTTGTCGGAACCAATGTCAAAATCCTCGATGACTGATACCATGAATTTTTTCATTTCTATAAAATCTGACTCTGAAATACTTCCCGATCCATCGATTAGAAAAGTTATGTCCGCCTCTGTTCTTTCACATTCTGTAAAAATGTCATCATGATAAAAAATTGTATGAATGTGGAATAAAATGATTAAGAAGTGAATACAATACACATAGCTTACATTTCAGTAAAGAAACTGGTCTAATAAACTTAATGACTGTTTGGAAAACCTCAACAGTAATAATTGAAACCAAATGATTCCTATATTTTCATATCAAATTTTGGCATTAGTGTTGACTCATTTCAGCCTACTGTTTGTTGTAGAACAGACATAACTCGACTCGTGTTACATTAATTATAGTGAACATAATTGGCAAGCTCCAAAATGTAATTTTGTGCCTATTCAATCATGTTTTGATAATATTTCATAGTTTAGATTTTTTTTTTTTGTAACCTAGCTATTTTGAGGCCTCTGATCACAGATAACTGGACATTTTTTTGTTCATGATTACTTAGAAAAGTAATATGTCTTAGGGTACTTTCACACTTGCATTGTTTTCCTTCCGTCACAATCCGCCCTTTTGAAAAACAGCGGAATCCGCTGTTTCCCATAGACTTGTATGGATGACGGATTGTGCCAAAAGGACCTGCATTGCTTTCGCTGGGCGACGCTCTGTTGCTTCCGCCCAGCGGGAGGAACGCAGCATGTAACGTTTTTTGAGCAGCAGAATCCTTAGGATTTCACTGCGCATGCTCTCTCTGGCTCCCTGCACCCGTTACAAGGTAAATATCGGGTAACCACGCAAAGTGCTTTGCCCAATATTTACCCTGGCCACGTGTTCAGTGAGACCGACACTTCCCCGCTCGGCTCCGCCCCCTCCTGCACTCCACTCCGCATGTGTGTATATATATATATATATATATATATATATATATATATATATATATATATATATATATATATATATACATATACATACACACACACACACTCACCCACCCAACTGTCCTCAGCGCCATGGCTCCGCCCCCTCCCAGACTCCACTCCGCATGTATATACACACGCACACACACTCACCTGTCCTCAGCGCCATGGCCCCGCTCAGCTCCGCCCCCCCCGCGCACATTCTCGGCGGCTGACCGATCAGCTGATCAACCGGCTGCTGGGAGCGATCAGCTGATCACCCGGCGGCCGGCTGCAGGGAACGATCAGCTGATCACCCTGCGGCCGGCTACTGGGAGCGATCAGCTGATCACCTGGCGGCCTGCTACTGGGAGCGATCAGCTGATCACCCGACGGCCGGCTACTGGGAGCGATCAGCTGATCACCCGGCGGCCGGCTGCAGGGAGCGATCAGCTGATCACCTGGCGGCCGGCTGCAGGGAGCGATCAGCTGATCACTCGGCGGCCGGCTATTGGGAGCGATCAGCTGATCACCCGGCGTCCGGCTACTGGGAGCGATCAGCTGATCGTTCACAATAGTCTGCCGCCGGTAAAATTGTAAAAAAAAAAAAAAAAAAAATCAAAACGGATTCCGTTGTTTTGCAGCATCTGTTGCATCTGTTGTGCCACTATATGCAACACATCCGTTGCATCCGTCACACAACGCAATGCAACGGATACCGTTCAACGCAAGTGTGAAACTAGCCTTAGTGTGATGTAGGAAAGTACCCCACTGCAATCACATACATTTTTTAGCATGATGGGGAATCATCACACACTGTGGGAATTTAGACACAATACTTATATGGCATTTTTTTTACTTTTCACTACTGTATATATTATTAATGTGTCACTTGCATATTAGTAAGTTCCTATTCTTTTCTCTTATTATCACAGGTGTGTAACGTATGACAGAATGCGTGGCTTTAGAAGATCACTGCATTTGCCTACACAAGTTGCTGTCTGACTTTCCCTTTACCCTGCTTGGGGTTTATCCCTTTCTCTTTAGGACTCGGGATTTCCTCACCTTTTCAGCTGTTAATCTTCAGCACTTCTCTTTGTGTCTTTAAATACCTTCATTTCCACTTACACTGAGTTGGTGATAAGTCTAGTACCCTTAATAAGTCTTCAGTGCAAGCAGGAGGCTTGTATTCATCTGGAAAAACTTTGTTGTTGTTGCAGTTCCTCTCCTTTAGTCATCTGGAGATAAGTTATTGGTTTTTATTTTCTTCTAATTGTGATCCCTATGTTTCTTTAGAGCTTAGTTCGAATGCTCGTTACTCAATTCGAGCTGATCAGATGCTCGGAAGAGCTTGACGTGAGTAATGAGCATTATGGAATGTCAATCATTGGCCTGTTCGGGTGTCCACCCTACATGCATCCAGCCATAAACAGACCATTTCCAGCAGGAGGAGGAACAGGGATTATTTTTGTGGTCACACTACATCTGAGAACGTTGTTTTTTTTCTTAAGAAAGCCATTCAAAGACAGTAAATTGCTCTCCTTGGGAAGCCTGCATACATAGTGAAGCCAGCCTGGACATTGTGGTAATTGTTTCATGGAAGAAATATCTGAGTACCACGAGTACCCGAGCTGCCCAATGCTCAATCGACTAATGAGCAGTGCCAAGCAAGCTAGCTCATCACTATTCATCACCAATGAGTATATAAGTAATTTTAGGTATTTCATTGCTAGAAAGGTCTATCAGTTGAGTGATGTAAAATGTTCTCATTTTGGTTAAAGTCCATGAACATTAGGAATTCTTTCCAGACTTCATATATCAAGACCGTTTTCATATCTTAGTAGGCTTTTTTATGGCTATTAATTGTCTGTTTCTGATTATCATCCATTTTCATGATACGGTCAATTTATAATAGGATTTAGCTTCAAAGTTTGAAACTATAAAAAGGTTTTCAAGCTAATTGTTATTTGAACCACAAATCATGGACTGTCCCCAATCTGAACCTAGAGCCTTAAATACGAGTTTGCTTAGAGAAACCAACGGTCATTACATGCTTTGTGGTTTATACATGAAAGGTGAAATATGGTTGTCTGAACCTGGCTTAAAGGTAGTTCACGTTATTATTTAGAGAAAAGTTAGGGAGTCATATAGATGTTGCAATTCCTTTAATTTTTTTTAGAAAATTAATGTAATATTAAGAAAAATTGTAGTGGATTTTTACAATACTTTTTTTTTAACTAATACTTTTAACTAATACTTATAATTATACTATAATGATCAATTCACCTTAGATCAAAGTCTATATATATTTCTAGTAACATAGATATTTTGCATAGACCGTAATACTGGTGATAGATACCTAGAATAGGTCATCAATAACTAATTTGTGGGACCAGCATTTTGCCTTGTAAACAATATATCACATTTAGCTAATGGTTATGGATGCGCAAACCGCACAATAATTAGATATTAATAGCCTATCCCTACAGCCACAGAACATACAAACTTCTTGTAGATAATGTCCTTGGTGGGATTTGAAACAAAATTGCTAATATAACATTAAAAATAAATAAAATTACTGGAAATAAGACACAAATTAGGATTTACACATTTTAAAATATCAAATTGTGATTGATTGATTGATAAGGACTATAATCCGCTGCTACCAATTCTATACTTATATTTTTTATTACAGGATTTAGCAATGTGAGAGATATTTAAAAAATATGACTCACCTGTTCTTTCACATGCAGCATCTGATATGTTCTTAAAAATATCACCTAATCCATCAAAGTCCTCAACAAAGAACCATTTTCCTTTGGTTCCTGCCATTGTCTTTAGCTCTTCAGTGTTGGCTTTAGCTACTCCAATGGCATATATATTAATCCCAGCATCTTGTAGGTGCTTTGAGGTTTCATTGAGTTTCTCACGATCATGAGAGTCACCATCAGTAATAACAATAAGATACTGAGGGACTCCTTTATGTTGGCGGCTTCCTTGCTTTTCTTTAAAGAATGCTTTTGAAAACTCCAAGGCCGCAGCTGTATATGTGTTTCCTCCTAGCGGTGGATCATCTTGAATATGCTTGATAATTTCTTGTTTACTGTGGTGCTCATTAAGGTAAAATAACTTTTGAGGGTAATCTGAATATTTGAGAGCACCAAACTGAACATTATTTGGCCCAACAACTGATTTGTCGACAAAAGATGTTATAAATTTTTTCATTGTGTTATATTGCTCTGTACTTATGCTTCCAGACGAATCAATAATAAAAACAATATCTGCAACTTGTATTTTTTTACATTCTGTAAATATAAAAAAAAGTAAGCAATGTGAATATAAAACATATATATATAATTAAGTGATAGTTATATGTACAAAAAGGGCTATCTCCTACATATAGAACACCAGAATTTTTTTAAACAAAATCAGAAATATCAGGATAACTAGAGGATCAATTTGACTTAATTAAGAGTACCAAATCTGTACCCATCTATCATAGATTCACAGTTTTAACTCCTTCAGGACAGAGCAATATTTCGTTTTTGCCCTTTGTTTTTTTTCCCCTCCTCTTCCTCCAAGAGCCATAAGGTATTTTTTATGATGGAATTAATTGAATTTTAAATTATTCTATTTATTTTAACCAAAAATATTACTGAAAATGAAAAAAACAAGTTAAAAATGCAATGCCGCGATCGTTTTTTGGGTATCGTTTTTACATCATTCGTCGTATGTTAAACATGACCTGGTAACATTATTCTCCAGGTCAGTATGAATATGGAGATAAACTTACATTTTAAAAATAAATATTATTTAGGTGGTGAAAAAAATTCTAAACATTCTAAAAAAGATGTTCTGAGACCTATAGCGTTTTCATTTTTCCTTTTGCATGGTGAAAGGGCATTTTCATAGTGCTTAGTGGGGTTGACTAAGCACTCATTCCACCCGTTCCCTACCTAGGGCCGAGTTCTAGGGTCAAATATCCTGCTCGGCGTATAGGTGCGAAACCTATCTAGGGTGGTGAGGGAAGCCAGGGGCAATTGATAGGCTTGGTCAGGGGTCACCATCTACACCTTCCCTAGATGCAGGGGTTACTTTCATTTCCTTTTTACCTCTCGCTTGGTACTTTCCAGTACCTAGCGTGACATATAGATGTATATTTTGAGCAACCCTTTATTTGCTGCAGTTCTTTAATCCTTCACCACACCTTGTGCATCAAAGAAAAAGTGGGCAATCTTGAAGGTGACATTTTAAATATTTTACCCTCTAGAGTCTCATATAATGATAGACTATTCACTGCTTTCTGTAAAAGGGATTTCAAAGAGTGTGCACCCTCCCTCACCCATCATCTAATGTATTGAGCCTGTTCTGCCAGAAAATATACCCAGGGTTGAGCACTGCCAGCCCCCCTCCTTCTTTTCCTTTTGCAGAATTTCAAGTTTAATATGGGCTACCCCCCCCCCCCTTCCACATAAGGGATCTAAATACTTTGTTAATGGGTCAAAAGAACTGTATCGGGGCATCCAAATCATTTTAATTAAATTTGCTCTTCCCATCACTAACAGCGGCAGTTTGTCCAAAACTTCCTTTTTTAGAATACAATGTATTTTAATTAGCTCTGACAAGGACTGTTCGTTGTACTTGGCAGCATCAAAGACTGTTATGCAATGTGCCCTGCTTAAATACCTCTAATACAATATCCTTACTCCTGAAGCTAACACTACACTAATTGCAGACTAAGAGTGGTATTATTAGAGAATAGAATGTATTTAATTAGCCCTGAAAAGAACTGATGGCTGTACCTGGCAGCACCAAAGACTGTAAGGCAATGAACCTTGCCTAAACGTATCTAATACACTATCCATACTCTAGCACCTAATCCTACACTAATTGCAGCTAAGAGTGGTATTATGATAAAATAGAATCTATTTCAATTAGCTCTGAAAAAGACTGTTGGTTTAATCTTGCACCAGCAGGTAGTGTAACGCTGTAAAACACTATCTCTTCTCCAGCAGAAACTCTCCCTACACTATTTCGTGGAACAGTGCACCAAGTCTTATATTGCCACTTGGTCTTATATAGACCCGATGATGCTATGCTGTCACGTAATCACCGTTATACTAGTAGCCAACATGGCTATAGCATTACTATGATTGGCCGGCAATCCTCGTATGTTTAGTGGGTGAAAAAAAATCTGTGAAATACGTGGTGCAGGGACACGAACATGACGCCCACATAGACAAATACTCAATTGGGAATCGAGCTTCTCGAGCACCCCAGTGATCATCGTGTACTCAGCAGTGCAGAGCATGCTCGACCATCACTAATCTTCAGATGTGTTTCTTCTGTTAATCTTCTATACGCACAATATATGTGAAATAGTACATTGCATTTTGTTTTTTTTCCCCAATCCAATCAAATTGAGTTACAGTTCTATTGGAACTGCAGATTCTAGAAAATACGACTCAAATTCGATCCTCTGCTGATTGATCTACTAGTCTTTAGTGTTACTACATGTATTATGTGTTAATGTACATATCTTTTATATATGTTTATGTTAATTTGTATATGAATATGTGGATGGAGCATTATGCAGCAGGGGCCTAGCACATGATATCCATAGGGGCACTTGACTTCTAGTGTTCACCTCTATGTTGTAGAGTGATGCATTTTCTTTACATCATCTGGTGGCAACTTTAATTTAACCCTTTTGAAACTTTGCGCCCCATCCCTTGAAGGCTGAAAGCTTTTGTGCTGCTTATCTTTTCTCAATTGATATGTTATAACATGTATATGTTGTAGATTATGATTACATTTGGGATTTATTTTTAATTAGCTGATGCATATGAATGTATTGAATTTGTACATTACACTTTTTTAATTATGGTAAGTGCTGTACATAATACTTGTTCAATTGAAGAAAAAAAAATTCCAAAGTGTAGAACTTAATGTTGAACTATGACATGTTTTCTATTACTGATACTTCTATAGGACATTTACATTTACTGTTTACTGACCTTCAGGAGGATTGCAGATTCCAAAAATTAATTCATCTTCTATAGTCTTCAATGTTTCAAAAGATTCCAGATAATGCACTCTTTCTATCTTCCCACTTATTTCTAATAGTTGAGTTTTATTTGCATTAAAAATGCCTACAGAGATAATATTTACACTACTGTTCCTCAGAGAGGCAGACTGATCTCTAACATCATCTTGTGCTTTTCCATCTGTTATAAGTATCAGGAATTTTTTCACTTTAGGCCTAGCACCTTTGTTTTCTGTGAAATAAAGGGAGACAAAGTCCAAGGCTTTCCCAGTGTATGTACCCTTGTCCATGTATGGCATTTTCTCAATGGCTTCCCAGATGGTTTCTTTGGTTCCATTTTTGCTTAGCTGTAGAACCTCCATGGTGTCATAACTGAATTGGACAATGCCAAACTGAAAGTCATTTGGCCCAACCGTTGTTTTGTTAACCAGGCTTTTCATAAACTCCTTCATTTTGATAAAGTTGTCTGCGCCTATGCTTCCAGAACTGTCAACCAGGAACATGATATCCGCCTCTGCATTTTGACAAGCTTTAAAAACAAAAATATAATTTTTAGACTATGTTTGCTCTAAACCTGGCACTTTTCAGAGCTACTAGAAACAACAAATAATTCAGTTAAATTAAAATTTAAAAATAGTATTTGTTTACAATATATTCATGTTTTTAACAAATGTGTGTTTGACCTTTTCAAATATATGCCAAAATGTGTTTGTACTCTGTTCAGATATAACATGTAATAACTTATCATAGCGATAGCCTTGACAAAAGCTATTGTAAAAATGTGTTCTGGACCAAATTACAGAAAATTTGTTAAAAGAAAATTCAAACTAACATCTTTGTAGCATCTCTCTGGGACAGGCTATTATCTTTGGGTACTGACCTTTGGGTACTGACCACTATGAGCAGCAAAAATAAAGGTCATGACCTTTTATTGCAATACCAGTTATAGGACTGCACTGTGTTTGGGAATCATAGCCTCATAGAATGGTAGAATTGAAAGGGACCTCATGGGATATTGGGTCCAACCCTCTGCGAGTACAGGTTTTCTTAAATCATCCCAGCTATGTGACTGTCCAGTTTCCGCTTGAAGATTTCCATTGATGGAGAGCTCACTATCTCCCATGGTTCCACTCTCTGACTGCCCTCATTGCCAGAGTTTTTTCTAAAGTCTAATCTGAATCTTTTAGTTTCATCCCATCACTTCTTGTACTTCCTTGTGCTAATAAAAATAGGGTAGATCCCTCCGCACTGTGAGTTCCTTTCAGATATTTGTAGACCGCTATTAAGTCTCCTCTCAGCCTTCTCTTTTGCAAACTAAACATTCCTAGTTCTTTAAGCCGCTCTTCATATGACATGGTTTGCAGACCTTCTACCATCTTGGTTGGTATTCCCTGGACTTGCTCTGATCAGGACAGAGTATAGGGAAATAATGACCTCTCTTGATCTAGATTCAATCAGCTTTCGTAAAGGAAAAAAAAAAGTGTTGCCCCATTACCTAACAGTAGACCAGGACCCACAAGGCAGTCCCCCAAAAAAACATATGTATGGTATCTACTTATATCGTTTAACCTTCACCATATTCAGTGTATATAGTATCATTGACATTTTTGAGTCTTCAAGAAATTGACATGTATTTTAAAGAACATTATTGATTACATATTACTGAGTAAAGTGTATATCTCATGAGTTTCTCAATTCATTTTAAAATTTGGCATGTTCAGTTGTCAAATTCTATACAGCTGGGGGAATAAGTATTAAAAACAGCACCAATTTTCTAAGTAAATATATTTCTTAGTGTGCTATTGACATGAATGTATATGTTTATGTACATCTATAATGCACTACAGTCTTCCCTAACAGACCTAATCTCCCTTCTGATCCCAATTGTCAATCCAGTGGAATAACCATTCAGAAAACAACTTTACATATTTACTTATGCATTTGTTTTGTTTTATTTACTTAAAAAAACCCAAAACATTCAAAATTCATAAAATTTTATTTTACCTTTGGAAATACAAATTTCCTGAGCTATCAAATTTTTTATGTCTTTCAAAGAATCAAAGTTGTGCACAAAGTGAACCCTTTTGGGATCTGCAGCGATTTCCAGTAATTGTGTCTGATTGGCTTCTTTAACTCCGATAGCATACACATTAACTTTGCTTTCTCTAAGGATCGTTGCAGCTTCCTTCACACTATCTTGAGAGTCACCATCTGTAAGAACAATAAAGTATACAGGCACATCCCCTGGCCTGATATTGTTGGGATTTATTATTAGTTCGTGTGTGTAATTTATTGCAGCTCCAGTTTGGGTCCCTCCACCTCGCTGCCTTATATTGTGAATAGCCAGTTTTAAGTCAGTTTTTTTGTAATCAGTACCTATACCAAACTCTAGTTGACTGCCTTCTGAGTACTGCACAGCTGCTACTCGAACCTTCTGAGGCCCTATGTCATACATTTCTACCAGCTCTACCAGAAAGTCCTTCATGGCTAGAAAATTCGAGGGCGTAATACTTCCAGAACCATCTATAAGCAGATGAATATCAGCTACCTCTGTGTTAAGACAACCTGCAGAGAAACACAATTCCAATTAAAAATATAAAAATATGAATACAAGTTAATAAATATTAATATATAAAACACATCTATCTATAAAACAATTGAGATACACCTCTTAATCATTGAGAACAGATTTTTCATTATATCCCATTGCAACAAGTATAAAATCTAGCCCCTAACTATGCAGTCTGTCTTTACTGACACTTGGGAATGAATGGGCCATTCTGAAGAGCTTAATGAAGATTAGGGTGGTGCGAAATTACAATGGAAAAAAGAAGCCATAGTGGTATTGGTATATATCGGTATTGTAACAATGTATTGGTAAGTATAGAAAGGTTTTTTTCTATAATTTTTTTAATTTGACTTCTTTTTCAGGATATTGCTTTCCATTTTAATGTATGGACTCACAAGGTTACATGTATCTGTTCTACTTTTAATGTTACCATTTTGGATTTCTATCGATCTTTAATAAATGGATTTTTAATTTTAGTATTTTTTGGACTTTTTCGGGTTCTGGATTTTTTCTTTTTTCCTTTCCCTTTGTCATTCTCTAGGAGCACCACACTGGAACTTTTCCATGTACTTATTCATATGGGATACATTTGATGGTATTTATGGTAAGTTGAAAGTTTTTTGCCTATTTTTTTGTGTTTCTCACTTTGCTATGAAGATGTTAAATATTGGAGTATCCAGACTCCATATTTAAGCAGAAGCATATGCTGATACACCATGCATATATATACTATTGCTCAACTTTAATGTATTAATAGACAGCATGTCAAAAACACTTTACAATTGCTGTTCAAATTATGAGAATCCTACCTTGTTTGATCAGATCAGTTCGCCTTGATGAGGCAACGACATCTTGATCTATGATATTCCAAATTTTCTTCAGTAAAATATCTACATTGGTTGAAAGATCAGAAAATGTCTTCACCTTGACCTGATAATTGTTAGATGTTGAATATGATGCAATTTGGTCCATCTGGGTTTCATTAGCTTGAGAAATCCCCACAGTAAAAATTCTGACATTTTCTTGTTGAAGTAGATGAGCAGCCTCAAGTACACTATCTGTAGAAGACTTATGAGTTACCAGGATGGCTATCTGCATTATTCCCTGGTTCTTTCTGCTTGCTAGGGTATCACCGAACACTTCATTTCTTGTATAATTGATTGCTCCACCAATATTTGCAATCTTTTCACTTGACACTGACAGTTCTCCTATAAATTCTTTAACAATAGAATCACTGATTCCTGTATTGAGGGAACCAACTACTTTTGCTTGGCTGCTGAATTCCACCAGGCCTACATGGACGCAATCATCACTTATTTCCAGCTTGCTTAAGACGTTAATTAAAAAATTCTTCAAGTCTTCACTTTCTTTGTTTGTATGTTCTGAAGTGTCTACAATTAGCGCTAGATCTGTCGCTATACCTTTGTCACACACTAAAAGAATAAAAAAGTGTGAATATTATTATGTATATTTTTAAAAAAAGTCAACTTGTATGTCAATATAGCCATGTCAAACATATAGCACTAACATGTGAACACTGGATAGTTCATAGTGTGAAATTTTTAATCCTCCATTGAAAATCATATGTTAAACTAAGGTAAAAACACGGACATCTTTTAAATACCTTTTTTGTCAAGACCCCAACCTTCTGATTATTTAAATAAATCTTTTTTATTTTATCACTAAGTTTACATTATCCTTTGTTTACACATACAACATCATAAAGCTCCAATTGGAACAGGACAAATAAGGAGTTCAAATAAAAATTGCATTTTGAATGTAACACTTTTCAACAAACTTAAATGTCTACATTTAATAGTGGAGATGAGCAGAACATGAGAGAGAAAGGAGAGAGATGAGGGAGATGAGTGGATTGTGATAGAGAGGAGTACATCGTGAGAGAGTAGATATGACAGGATCAAGAGAGAGGGAGAGTAGAGAGATGAGTATATTGTGAGAGAGAGTTGGGAGGGAGATGAAAGGATTGTGAGAGAGGAGTAGATCACGAGAGAGAGGAGAGGGATGGCAGGATTAAGAGAGAGAGAGAGTAGAAAAAGGAGTAGATCATGAAAGAGACAGATAGGAGAGACATGAGAGGATTGTGAAAGAGAGATGATTAGGTCATTAGAGAGAGGCGAGAGATGATGGGATCGAGAGAGAGAGGGAGAGAGATGAGTAGATTGTTAGAGAGATGAGAGGATTGTGAGAGAGAGAGGAGTAGATCACGAGAGAGAGGAGAGGGATGGCAGGATTAAGAGAAAGAGAGAGAGTAGAAAAAGGAGTAGATCATGAAAGAGACAGATAGGAGAGACATGAGAGGATTGTGAAAGAGAGATGATTATGTCATTAGAGAGAGGCGAGAGATCATGGGATCGAGAGAAAGAGAGAGCTAGAGAGGAGAGAGATGAGTAGATTGTTAGAGAGATGAGAGGATTGTGAGAGAGAGAGGAGTAGATCATGAGAGAGAGGAGAGGGATGGCAGGATTGAGAGAAAGAGAGAAGGAGAGAGATGAGTAGATTGTGAGAGATGAGAAGATTGTGACAGAGAGAGGAGGAGAGGAGAGAGATGAGCAGATTCTGACAAGGAGGCGATAGATGACAAGATTGAGAGAGAGAAAATTAGAGAGACATTGAAGGAGAGAGGAGAAAGATTAAAGGATTGTGACAAAGAGGAGAGAGATGAGCAGATTGAGAGAGAGAGAGGAGAGAGCTGATCGGATCGTGAGAGACAGTGGAGAAAAATGAGTTGATTGTGAGAAATAGAGAAAAAGAAGTCCTCCTTGGATCGATCCCCTCATCTCTATTTTCTAGATTTCTTAATTATTACTACTATTAATGAGAACACGGTTGTGTCCTCTTATTACAATATCGTATTTCAAAACATAAAACATAATTGATGTCACTGAGGGTGCAGAATAAGCTCATGGGTAGTTTTCATTTGTAGCTCCCTAATTTCCTTCTAAAGGTAGACTTTTTATTAGAGAAATACCAAATAGAATCCTATTTAAGGTGCTGTGCCACCACAGACAGCTCTTTTTCTAAAGGAGCTGTCCATCTTCACCCATGACAACCAGCTAATTTTGCAAAGAAAAGTCGTGATTGGAAATTTAGAAGCACATTGTAGCAAATCAGAGAAATGTTCTTATGTTAAAAAAACCTTGAGTTTGTTCAACTCTCCACTCTGATTTATAAAAGAGAGTCACAAGGACAGGACAACCTCTTTGACATCTATATGTTAGGGAATACAGATAAGTGCTTTCATGAGACACATTAAAGGGTTTGTGCTAGGATAGCAAGTTATCAACTCCCAAGTTATAACTTGTTAATCACAGAGATTCTCGCTGCTGAGACCCCCATACTCTGCGGTACCTCATCTGAAAGAAACAGCAGTTATTGGCAATCTTCAACAGTCCAATAAAGCTGGGCTCCAGTGGTGGGCCCTCCTGTATTGGGGTGAGCCATCACCTATGCCCTGATTCTGTGATAACTTCCTATCTTAGTACAAATTCTCTAAGGCCAAATTTACAAAGTGATGTATGAACTAGTAGTCATGGGTATCCCGACCCGAATTCCACAGCCTCATGTATGCCTATATTACCTTAGGTTAAAAGTTTCACAGTGACTCTGTTTATCATGGTCTGAATGGATGTCTGTATTTGGCCTAAAGGTGCTTTTGCAAACATTTGTTTTGCAGTGTTTTTTATGGTAGTTTAATTGTCATTGTGAACCTTCGTTTTTTTCTTTGAAAAACACTGAAGCCAGATATAGCTATGAACTTTATAGTAAATTATTGAGTTGCTGGATGATGTAAATATGTGTCTCATCTATTGTTTTTTTTCCCCATAGATTTCGCTATGAGACTTCAAAATGGCAGAAAAAATTTCAAGTTTCAAAATAAAAACATCTTTACTGTAAAACATGAAAAAAATGCTTGAAACGTATCTAGATTTTTTTACAAGTTTATATAAAGACACTTAAAAATTGGTGTTTGTGTAGAAAGACTAAGATTAATAAAAAAATGCAGGCTGACTTTAGAAGCATGAACCCATATAAGAAGAGTAATACTAAAAATGACAGAGTAATTATACAAAATTTAAGCCACAAGAGAACATTACCTGCAGTTTGATTAGTCCAAACTCTGTAAACAGTTGTTGGGGTAGGTTCAGTGCTAAATACTAACGTTCCTAGGGAAATAGCAAAATTAAGGAAATTGTTAGATAGGAAGTCGAAATTGTTCCAGTTAAGGTCTGTTAAAACCATTTCCAGTGCGAGAATATGTGGAGAAACATGTAGTCGTATGAATAGAAATGATAAATTGGCAAACTGGTGGATGAAACATTCTGTCTAGCCTTTGTTTGATGTAATGTAGAATACGGTTCATTCATGTACAAAAAGCATTATTAATTATCATAGACTTGAGGAAATATATTTGGCTAGTAATGCTAAACAGTTTGCATTCTGTTTATTTCTTGCAGCTAAACTCTGTGAAAATTCTTTTTAAATTTAAGATTGTATTATTTATTTGAATTAACTCCTATCGGAAAACAGTTTAGACTGGGTCCATATATGACGTCATTGTAATTGTGAAATTGCATTATTATGCCTTACAATGCAAGTGAATTGGGTTTTAAAAACAAATCATATTCTGTAGCAAAATCTGTGGCAAAATTCAGATGAGAATTATATTAAAATTTAGTCAAATGTTGAGTAAAATTTTTACTATATGTAAGCCCAGCCTAAAAAAGTTCTTCAAGGCGAAAACCTTTACCAATAATAGTAATCTTTATGATAATATTTGTTATTAATATGATTATAATATATTTGTGCCAATCAGTAAATGTTAGTTACTTTTTAGGCTATTACGGTACTTTATTATTTTTTAAGATATTACTTTATTACTTTGTTGCCTCTAACATGCAGTGAAGAACGGAACGGCTCTTTTTCGGTTTAGTTATATCGACGACCAAATTAACTAACGCGGGTTAATAATTTGAATTCCATTATTTTTTACATTATTATTGTTAAATTGTAGTTATAAGGTCATAGTTAGGAAGTTGTAACTTGAAAGTACATGCTCTAATTGTAATGCATATTTTAATAGTCTTGAATACTACTAAAATTTGCTTTAGTTACGGATGCCCTTTCCAGTAGGATGCCAATCCTTTAAAGTGGAAGGGACAAAGAAAGAATAGCTCACATGCTCTCACCTTGCGTGCTTGGCAAATAATAACTGGTTTTAACCACGTCTTGGATAGTATCGACCAAATCCTTTGAAAATGTACTTAGATCTCGAACATTATTTATCATAAAAGCAAGACTGGGTGATGTTGCCATAGCTTCCAGCTGACTTCTAGAGGCATTCTTTAGTCCCATTGCAATAATCCTGACATTCTCCTGTTTTAAAGCGTTGGCTGATAATTGAACATCATCAATAGAAGGCCCAGACGTGATCACAACAAGAACTGGTGGGTACTTTGATTTGTCTCTTATATTTATTTCATTAAATATTGATTCCTTTATTTTGTCAAGGGCATTACCCGTCTTCAAAGACCCACCTTGAAAATCAAATTTATTTTTTATATAATTTACTATTGGGTTTTTCGCTTTGAACGTAGATAAAGAAAAATCAACCTGTAGATCATCATTGTAATGTGCTAAACCAATTCGATACTGGTTGGCACCTATTTGCATTTGAGAAACTGTCCTTGATATAAAAGATTTCACTTGGTTGAAGATCATTTTTCCCATATTATTTGAATTGTCCACCAGAAATACAAGATCTGCATATTCCGGGACTGTAATCACAAAGAACAAATTACAAAATACAAATAGATCAAGAGTAGAGTTTAGTAATCAGTGTTCTGCCTTATTAAGCTTACCAGTATCTTGGGCAGATGACAGCTCCAGCTGGATAACCAGCACAAGTAAACTAAACACAAATTTCATTTTCCAAGTACCAAAATGTTTCTAGTGGACAATTCTAAAGATAAAAATGTGTAGTAAGCAAGACAATTGTCAGTTAAGCATAACATACTGAAATTAATTAAAAAAGGGCAAATAAATGTAAGAAATTGGCATAACCATAAACTATACAACAAACCCCCTTTAACGGTAGCTGTATGAAACCACCATATTACCTTTTATTCCTAAAACTATGGGAAATGGGGGCTTTGTGGTCTGTACCATAACAAAAGCTCTGGCCGCTATAAACTTAAAAGCATTGTTACTTGATAATTGTATTTAACTGCTAAAAGTAATGGAGGGGAATTGATTATTGCAGCGGAAATATTTTGTCTAGAATTAACAAGTATCTTGTTTCCCATGAAGCGAACAAAAAAAACCCAAACTGTTGTTATACGTACAAGAAGATTGATCAGTAACGATCTCTGTTCGAGGAGCTTGTCTGATTTATGAGAACATTGCTTTGAATGGTGATTTTTTTTATCCTGCAATAGAAGAATGTGTAGATTTAAGGAGAAAATAAAAAACACTGTACATAAAGGGAACCTGTCACCAGATTTGGGACCTATAAACTGTGGCTACCACCAATGAGTTCTTATATACACCATTCTAACATGCTGTATATAAGAGCCCAGGCCGCTGTGTAGAACATAAAAAACACTTTATAATACTCACCTAGGAGGTTGCTCCGGTGCACAATGGTCGGATGGGTGGTGCCGTTCTCCGGTCCCGGCGCCTCCTCTTTCGGCCATCTTGGTCTTCCTTCTTCTGAAGCCGGCGTGCATGACGCGTCCTACGTCATACACTCTCACCGGCACTGAGGTCCTGCGCAGGTGCACTTTGATTGTATTGTAAAGTACTTATTTTATTTAATTGATGAAAAAAAATTCAGAAGATTGAAAAAAAAAATCACTTTTTGTGCCATTTTGCAAGATCCCTAACATTTTCATTTTTCAGGATCTGGGGCTGCATGATGCCTTATTTTTTGCACTGTAAGCTGATATTTTTACTAATTCCATTTTTGGGTAGAAACAATATTTTGATTGCCTCTTATTCCATTTTTCTGTAACATTGCACCAGCCAAAAAAAAGATAATTCTAGTGTTGTGAATTTTTTATATATATTTTGAGAGATTGGACATATCAGAACTCAGCTATACCAAATATGTGTGTTTTCCTGTTTAAAGATCAGATTAATTTACATTATGTTTTGATAGATCGGACATTTCTGAATGCAGTGATACCAAATATGTGTTTTAGCTGTTTTTATTGTTTTATTTTTAATGGGGAAAAAGGAGGTGATTTAAACTTTTGTGTTTTTTGACTTTTTGATAACTTTTTTTTTAACAATTTTTTATTGTATTTACTAGTACCCTTTGCACTGCTCTGTACAGCAGAAATCATCATCTCCTATGAATGCAGATACGCAGCCAGTGTTCACAGAGAGTTCACAATGACATACATAGGGATCATCAGTTGATCCCTGGTTGTTATAACAACCCATCAGCACCACACGATCACATGACAGTGCCACCAATGGGATCGGGGAATGGCGTGCTCCCCGCCAATGCATGTTATATTTAGCTGTCAGAGATTGAAAGCGGGATTTAACTGGTTAACAGCTGTGGGCTCCGATCCTCCCGTGGCTGTTAGAGGCCTATGTCGGCTGATCAGATCAGTTGACATGTGCAGGGAATGATGTAAGCTTGGCGTATGAGCCCGCATCAATGACAGAGACACGACCTTGGACGTACCAGTGCATCCAAGATAGTGAAGGGATTAAAGTAATAACTAAATAGAATTCCCAGATGTTATTACTAGTGATGAGCGAGTACTACCATGGTCGGGTGCTCAGTACTCGTAATGAGCAGTTGGATGCTCGCATGGGAGCGATTCAAGCACCCGAGTATCATGGACGTCAATGGGGAACTCAAGCATTTTTTTGGATGAAAAAAAATGAAACATTTTAATACTGTAATAGTCTTTCTGTTATTTTGAATAGTCATCAGCATGTAAGAGCAGTTACCTTCTGCTTGATTAACCCAGAAGACTCTGTTTAGCCTCCTCTTGTCTTTTCCTTGAGCTTTCACTCCAGCACTGACAGAATTAGTGGCACTTCTGTGACTCCTATTCTAACAGATATCCAATAGAAATGTCTGTGGAAATGAGAGAAAAAAAACACAGTGCAATAAAATATGGAATACTGAGAATGTCGCAACAATTGCAAAGAGTAATAATAATGAAAAATAAAATTTACTTTCTTTTTGTATGACTTTTATGAAATTTTGTGTCTGAATTTATTTTTCACTAACTTGTATATGTGACATAAGGAGCAGATGTACTCTGAATGCTGGAAAACAACAAAAGTTAATAGAAAGTTTTAACTCCTTAACGGCCTATGATGTACTAAAATGTCATATGTTGTGTACCTCTCTTTGATGTGGGCTCTTGCAGTGAGCCCGCATGTTTCCCTTCAGATATCGGTTGATCTGATCAGCAGACATGTGCCTCTTAAAAAGGCAGGCAGATTGGAGATCTGCCCACCACTGTTAACTAGTTAAATCCTGCTATCAATCTCAGACAGTAGGATTCAACATGTACCAGTGGGGAGCGCACCATTCCCGCTCCCATCTGCGGCCCTGTGACATGATCGCTAAACTCTGATGGGTGGTCATGATAGCCCTATGTCTGTCATGACGTACTTCCTGTGAATGCTGCCTGAGCGCTGGCGTTCATAGGAAGACAGCATTGTTTATGCACTATGCTGTACAGCACAAGCGATCAAAAGATCGCAGCTTCAAGTGCTCTAAAGGCTACTTTACACACTGCGATATCGGTCCCGATATCGCTAGTGTGGGTACCCGCCCCCATCTGTTGCGCGACACGGGCAAATCGCTGCCCGTGTCGCACAACAGCCGTCACACATACTTACCTGTCCGGCGACGTTGCTGTGACGGGCGAACCGCCTCCTTTCTAAGGGGGCGGTCCGTGCGGCGTCACAGCGACGTCACTGAAGCGTCACTGAACCGCCGCCCAATAGCAGCGGAGGGGCGGAGATGAGCGGGACGTAACATCCCGCCCACCTCCTTCCTTCCGCATAGCGGCCGGGAGGCAGGTAAGGGGAGCTTCCTCGTTCCTGCGGCGTCACACGCAGCGATGTGTGCTGCCACAGGAACGAGGAACAACTTCGTTACTGCTGCAGTAACGATTTTTAAGAATGGACCCCCATGTCGCCGATTAGCGATTTTGCATGTTTTTGCAACGATGCAAAATCGCTTATCGGTGTCACACGCAACGGCATCGCTAATGCGGCCGGATGTGTGTCACAAATTCCGTGACCCCAACGACTCCGCATTAGCGATGTCGCAGCGTGTAAAGCCCGCTTAAGGGTACTAGTAAAAACAGTAAACAGCGGGGAAAAAGTTTTAAAAATTAGGAAAAAAAAACACAAATTCAAATCATCCATCTTTTGCCCCATTGAAAAAAAAACAATTAAAAACTTAAGAATACACATTGCAACATTGCAATAAGAGGTGATCAAATTATCATATCTACGCAAAAATGATAATTGTAAAAACTTCAGCTCAGGGCACAAAAAACAAGCCATTACACAGCCCCAGATCCCTAAAAAATGAGAACGTTACTGGTCTCGGAAAAATGTGGCAAAAGTGATTTTTTTTTTTACAAATTTCTGATATTTTTTTCACTAATTAAATAAAAAAAAAGAAGCTATACTTGTCTGGTACCTACAAACTGGTACAGACCTGAGGAATCATTTTGCCAGGTCCATTTTTTTTAAATTTCCCCGCGCTTGAATTTTTTCCCCATTTTCCAGTACACTATATCATAAAATTAATTGTTTCTTTCAAAAGTACAACTCGTCCCACAAGAAACAAGCCCTCATATGGCTATATTGACTGAAAAATAAAAAAATATATAGCTTTTGGAAGAAGGGGAGGAAAAAACAGATGAAAAATGGAAAATCCCTGGGTGGTGAAGGAGTTAATTATAACAGATGTACATGGTGTTTTTTTCAGTAAACTGGCTTTGCATAGTAAATACAGCATTGGCAGTGCTGGGTCAGGGCAGCTTGAGTATTGAGCAACTTAGCTACAAATCAATGGGAGCACATAAGTGTACATAGATTTTTAAGAACTATTTTATGGAAAATATGTAAAAAATGATTTTTCCAAGTAGTGAAAAAATTGCTGTCAAATGAAGTGTAGAACTCATTGTATGTTCTATACCTGGGTATACCAGCCATTTCAGGACCATGGAGAACAGCATACTACTGCCCAATAAGAATATTGCCTAGGAGAAAAATTATATTCTCACATAGTATTATTTTTTGTAAATAAGTGATAACAATAGATACACTTTAAACTTTCTGTAGCCTCCAATGTGATCTGCTAAAAAACATATTCCCAGATTATAAAGTGACCTTCCCCAGTCAATAAATGTGACTTGTATATATATGAGAGTGTTGTAGGCATGCTCAGTGACCTGAGCAGAGGTGACTGAATGGAGAGGGAGAAGAGGCAAGCTATGAGAATCATATATTCTGAATAGTGAATCTTGTGTTACAGTTGAAACCAGAGGTTTACACACACTATCTATAAACACACATCTGCATGTTTTTCTCACTATCTGACATGAAATCAGAAAAAAAGTTTCCTATTTTAGGGCAATTAGGAATTAAAATTATTTATATTTGCCAAATGCCAGAATAATTAGAGAGATAATATTTTAAGGCATTTTTTCTACTTTCTGCAAAGCCAAAGGTTCACACACACGAACAGTACTATCCCTTTAACCCCTTCATCCACGGGTCACTTTCCGTTTTTGCGTTTTTGTTTTTTGCTCCCCTTCTTCCGAGAGCCGTAACTTTTTTCATTTTTCCGTCAATCTTGCCATATGAGGGCTTGTTTTTTGCGGGACAAGTTGTACTTTTAAATGAAACCATAAGTTTTACTATATGGTGTACTGGAAAAAAGCAAACAAATTCCAAGTGTGGAAAAACTGCAAAAAAAGTGTGATGGCACAATATTTTTTGGGATGTTTTATTCACGGTGTACACTATCTGGTAAAACTGATGTGTGGGTATGATGCCTGGGGTCGGTGCGAGTTTGTAGACACCAATCATGTATATGTTTACTTGTATCTAAGGGGTTAAAAAAAAATCACAAGCTTGTCCAATAAAAGTGGCGCACGTTTTGCGCTACTTTCCGAAACACGTAGCGTTCTCATTTTTCTGGATCTATGGCTCAGTGATGGCTTACTTTTTACGTATCAAACTGTCGTTTCTAATGGTACCATTTTTGCGCAGATGCTACGTTTTGATCGCCTGTTATTGCATTTTGCGTAAAACTTGCGGCGACCAAAAAAACTTAATTTTGGCCTTGGAATTTTTTTGCCACTACGCCGTTTACCAATCAGATTAATTGATTTTATATTTTGATAGATCGGGCATTTCTGAACGCGGCGATACTAAATATGTGTATATTTATTTATTTTTGAACCCTTTAATTTTCAATGGGGGGAAAGGTGGGTGATTTGAACTTTTAGGGGTTTTTTTTATTTTATTTTTTAAAACTTTTTTTAATGTTTTTTTATTTTACTAGTCCCCCTAGGGGGCTATAGCGATCAGCAATCCGAACGCTCTTATCTATCTGCTGATCACAGCTATACAGCTGTAAACAGCAGATTCAGTCACTTCCTGTTTCTCTCTGCTCTCAACCGAGGGAAAACGAAAGTGAAACTTCATAGCTGCAGGCATCATCACATGACCCTGTGCTACGATGGCAACCACCGAAAGTCATGTGATCACGCACGTGACTTCCGGTGGGGGCGGCGGTAAGTAAAAATCATGGGCGTGCGCATATAGATCTCGCTGCCAGACTTTGGCAGCGAGATTTAAGGGGTTAAATGTTGCGAGTGGAAGCGATTCCACTCGCAACATGCAGGCACACATGTCAGCTGTTGAAAACAGCTGAAATGTGTGCCGACTGACGCTGCCTGCCCGCGGCAAAGGGCGGGGCTTAAAGGGACACGCTCCATGACGGATATATCCGTCCATGGTCGTGAAGGGGTTAAACAATATGGGACAACCCATATGATGATGTCATGTCTTTGAAAGCTTCCGATAAGTTTAATGGCAACATCTGAGCCAATTAGAGACACACAAGTGGATGTATTTGATTGTTTAGACATAACACACAGGTCACACCATAGGAAAAAAGGATTGGTAGGGTTTGGAAAACCGGAAAAGATAAGAATTATATATATATATATATATATATAATATATATAAAGCTGAGAGTATGTGTGTGTTTGTGTGTGTGTATATATGTGTGTATGTCCACTAAAGGAATCCGCACCGTCGCATTTACAATCACGAAAATTTGCACAGTCTCACCATGTGACCCGGTGAACGTTATAGACTATGTTTGGGCGGTAAAATTTAACTCCGCGATTTACAATTACTCTCCAAAAATCCTGCCGCCATTAAACTGAATGGAGGTGGGAGCTATAGTTATTAATAGCAACTGTCAGTGGTTGCTATAGGAACAAAATAAACTGTTAGTATAAAAAGCTTATGTGTGAGAGAGAGACAGAAAAAGACAGAGACAGCCCGGGCAAAGAGACAGAGATAGAGACAGAAAGAGACAGCCGGGCAAAGAGACAGCCGAGCAAAGAGACAGCCGGGCAAAGAGACAGATGGGCAAAAAGACAGCTGGGCAAAGAGACAGACGGGCAAAGAGACAGCCGAGCAAAGAGACAGCCGGGCAAAGAGACAGACGGGCAAAGAGACAGCTGGGCAAAGAGACAGACGGGCAAAGAGACAGACGGGCAAAGAGACAGACCTAGGAAGAAACAGACCTAGAAAGAGACAGATGGGCAAAGAGACCGACGGTCAAAGAGACAGACCTGGAAAGAGACAGACGGGGAAAGAGACAGCCGGGCAAAGAGACAGCCCTGGAAAGAGAGAGCCCTGGAAAGAGACAGATGGGCAAAGAGAAAGCCGGGCAAAGAGACAGCTGGGCAAAGAGACAGCTGGGCAAAGAGACAGACGGGCAAAGAGACAGACCTAGAAATAAACAGACCTAGAAAGAGACAGATGGGCAAAGAGACCGACGGTCAAAGAGACAGCCCTGGAATGAGACAGATGGGGAAAGAGACCGACGGGGAAAGAGACAGATGGGGAAAGAGATAGCCCTGGAAAGAGATAGCCCTGGAAAGAGACAGTCCTGGAAATAGACAGTCCTGGAAAGAGACAGTCCTGGAAAGAAACAGCCGGGCAAAGAGAAAGCCCTGGAGAGAGACAGACGGCAAAGAAACTGACGGGAAAAGAGACAGATGGTCAAAGAGGAAGCCCTGGAAAGAGACAGAACTGGAAAGAGACATTCCGGGAAAAAGACAGACCGGGGAAACAGACAGACGGGGAAAGAGACAGCCCTGGAAAGAGACAGCCCTGGAAAGAGACAGCCCTGAAAAGAGACAGCCCTGGAAAGAGACAGTCCTGGAAAGAAACAGCCGTGCAAATGAAAGCCGGGCAAAGAGATAGCCCTGGAAAGAGACAGACGGGCAAAGAGACAGATGGGGAAAGAGAGAGACAGACACACACAGAGAGACAGACACAGAGATGGAGACAGATAGACTGATACAAATACAGAGAGATACAAACAGACAGACAGAGACATAGACACAGACAGACAAGGAAAGAGACAGACAGAGAGACAGACAGACAGCGACAAACATACAGAGGCTGGGTGAGAGACAGTTACAATCCCGGTCAATGCTCAGGTACTACAGCTAGTATAATATATAGAGCTGTATGTGTGCGTGTGTATGTATGTGTGCGTGTGTATGTATGTGTGCGTGTGTATGTATGTCTGGGATTGGCATCTGCACCGTCGCAGCTACAGCCACAAAATTTTGCACACTCACACGTCTGGAGCCCGAGAGTGTCATAGGCTATGTTGTGAGGCGAAATTTTAACCCCGCGCGTTCCAATTTATCAATCAATTTTGCCCCTTTCTACATAATGGGGAAAAAGTGAAACGAAAAGTGTTGGAAGCAAATTGACAGCTGCCAGATGTGAACAAGAGGGACTTAAAGAATGAAAGCAATGGCACCAAAGAGTATATACCATACAGTTGCTAAGGTGGGGCCTCAACATGGGATACTCACCACACTCGGGGATATGAACACACACAAAATGCGCCACACACTATCATGTGCTTGAACACATATACCACCCTCAGCACACATCTCACCACACATACACCAACCTCGCCACCTAATCACTCTAAAACACACACAAGTCTGGTATTATCCTTCAAAAATAAAACTCTGATTAATAAGCAGCCAAACTAAAAGAACAACAAATATACCACATAGGAAATACAGCAGCTGTCAGGCACATGAACTGTCTATTATGTGTATGTGGGAGCTAATATATACTGTCAGGGGGGAGGGCTTTTTGTTGCCTGGGGATTTATCAGTCTGCCAATAGCAACCAATCACAGCTCAGCTTCTATTTTGCTACAGTTAATTAATCTGAGCTCTGATTGGTTAATATAGGCAACAAAGGACCTTCTCAGTATAACAAAGCTTGTGTGAAGTAATAGGATTTCAGTTAGGGTGTGTTGGTGGAAAGGCTGATGTCAGTCACATTACCTCTATGTGAGAGGATATAGAAACTGTCAGTTACAGTCTAGTTTTACCACAATAATGCCTCATAAGAAAAGGAATTCCCTGGCATGAATGTCAGCTGATGCAAAAGAAAAGCTGCATTACGGGCCAATGAAAAATGTGAAGACCAAGAAACAAGGCTGACACACATGAGAACAGCAGCTACTTCCTCAAGAGCCAATGAACTTTCTGAGGAGAGGGACATGAGGCTTGCAGACAAAAGAACAAGAGCTGTTTCCTCAAGGGCCAGTAAACTTTCTGAGGAGAGGGAAGCAGGGTTTGCAGATATGAAAACAACAGCTGCTTCCTCAAGAGCCAATGAACTTTCTGAGAGGAAAGTGAGGCTTGCAGACATGAAAACAAGAGCTGCTTCCTCAAGAACCAATGAACTTTCTGAGGAGAGGGAAGCAAGGCTTGCAGATAAGAGAAGAGCTGCTTCCTCAAGGACCAATGAACTTTCTGAGGAGAGGGATGCGAGGCTTGCAGATAGGAGAAGAAGAGATGCTTCCTCAAGAGCCAATGAGTCATCTCATCAGAGAGAAGGCCAACTTGCCACTAAGAGAATTGCTATTTCTTCCTCCAGGGCACAGGAAATGGTTGGAGATTTGAAACATGCTACCTTTTGTTACCAGTCAGACATAAACTATCAGGAACATCCTAAAGTTCAGATAGGAAAAATGGATGTGGTCTGCATGTACTGCAGTGTGCTGAAATGGAATGATGAACCGCCAGGTTTATGCTGTGCAAATGGCAAGATAAAACTTCCACCTCTCCTGTCACCACCAGATCCCCTAAAGTCTCTGATGACAGGTACCAATACAATATCAAAGAATTTCTCGGACAACATTAGGAAGTACAACTCCTGCTTCAAAATGACATAATTTGGTACAACAAAAGGCTCTCGAATAAGGAGTAGAAGATTACTTCACATTACTTGGCCAATTTAGTTAAAACTGTGTGGAATATCTGTGGTGTTGAAATATATGTTGTGAAATGCTTCTATTAGCTTAGTTTTTGCCTTTAAATAATTACACTTCTATCTATTTGTTTTGTGGTTTTTGTGTGCAGAATAAATTTTTGTTAATACATTACATTTTGTTAACACAGTTATTAACCCGGGTGAAGCCGGGTAGTACAGCTAATATATATATATACAGTTAGGTCCAGAAATATTTGGACAGTGACACAATTTTCTCGAGTTGGGCTCTGCATGCCACCACATTGGATTTGAAATGAAACCTCTACAACAGAATTCAAGTGCAGATTGTAACGTTTAATTTGAAGGTTTGAACAAAAATATCTGATAGAAATTGTAGGAATTGTACACATTTCTTTACAAACACTCCACATTTTAGGAGGTCAAAAGTAATTGAACAAATAAACCAAACCCAAACAAAATATTTTTATTTTCAATATTTTGTTGCGAATCCTTTGGAGGCAATCACTGCCTTAAGTCTGGAACCCATGGACATCACCAAACACTGGGTTTCCTCCTTCTTAATGCTTTGCCAGGCCTTTACAGCCGCAGCCTTCAGGTCTTGCTTGTTTGTGGGTCTTTCGGTCTTAAGTCTGGATTTGAGCAAGTGAAATGCATGCTCAATTGGGTTAAGATCTGGTGATTGACTTGGCCATTGCAGAATGTTCCACTTTTTTGCACTCATGAACTCCTGGGTAGCTTTGGCTGTATGCTTGGGGTCATTGTCCATCTGTACTATGAAGCGCCGTCCGATCAACTTTGCGGCATTTGGCTGAATCTGGGCTGAAAGTATATCCCGGTACACTTCAGAATTCATCCGGCTACTCTTGTCTGCTGTTATGTCATCAATAAACACAAGTGACCCAGTGCCATTGAAAGCCATGCATGCCCATGCCATCACGTTGCCTCCACCATGTTTTACAGAGGATGTGGTGTGCCTTGGATCATGTGCCGTTCCCTTTCTTCTCCAAACTTTTTTCTTCCCATCATTCTGGTACAGGTTGATCTTTGTCTCATCTGTCCATAGAATACTTTCCAGAACTGAGCTGGCTTCTTGAGGTGTTTTTCAGCAAATTTAACTCTGGCCTGTCTATTTTTGGAATTGATGAATGGTTTGCATCTAGATGGGAACCCTTTGTATTTACTTTCATGGAGTCTTCTCTTTACTGTTGACTTGGAGACAGATACACCTACTTCACTGAGAGTGTTCTGGACTTCAGTTGATGTTGTGAACGGGTTCTTCTTCACCAAAGAAAGTATGCGGCGATCATCCACGACTGTTGTCATCCGTGGACGCCCAGGCCTTTTTGAGTTCCCAAGCTCACTAGTCAATTCCTTTTTTCTCAGAATGTACCTGACTGTTGATTTTGCTACTCCAAGCATGTCTGCTATCTCTCTGATGGATTTTTTCTTTTTTTTCAGCCTCAGGATGTTCTGCTTCACCTCAATTGAGAGTTCCTTAGACCGCATGTTGTCTGGTCACAGCAACAGCTTCCAAATGCAAAACCACACACCTGTAATCAACCCCAGACCT
This sequence comes from Anomaloglossus baeobatrachus, assembly GCF_048569485.1. Taxonomy (NCBI): domain Eukaryota; kingdom Metazoa; phylum Chordata; class Amphibia; order Anura; family Aromobatidae; genus Anomaloglossus; species Anomaloglossus baeobatrachus. The sequence continues at coordinate 435,066,671 of NC_134358.1, forward strand.
TTTAACTACTTCATTGATTACAGGTTAACGAGGGAGACGCCTTCAGAGTTAATTGCAGCCCTTAGAGTCCCTTGTCCAATTACTTTTGGTCCCTTTAAAAAGAGGAGGCTATGCATTACAGAGCTATGATTCCTAAACCCTTTCTCCGATTTGGATGTGAAAACTCTCATATTGCAGCTGGGAGTGTGCACTTTCAGCCCATATTACATGTAGAATTGTATTTCTGAACATGTTTTTGTAAACAGCTAAAATAACAAAACTTGTGTCACCGTCCAAATATTTCTGGTCCTGACTGTATGTATGTATATATATATATATATATATATATATATATATATATATATATATATATATATGTATTGATAGCAATATATATTGATATTAAACAATCACCATAATATCTTGAAAATAGTAAAAACTTTATTTACACAATAAATCATTTTCTGATTAAACACTCCCTTTAAGTGAGTGTTTAATGCAAAAATATAAATAATTATACAATAGTAAAAAAAAACTGTATGCAAAAAAGTAACAGCTAATCACTGCTTCGAGGTCTGGTGAGTGGACTTATATTTATTTCGATTTTCAACCTCTCATAGGTTGATTAGTGTCACTCGCATAGTCACATGATTTCAGATGTAAAGTCTTTCATCCTATGTAAGCATTGTTTACTGTGTAGATGGAAAAGTCCTAAACCTAAGATTATAGCATTATATTTGAAATGCATGTAAATTCTCACTAAATATTTTTATTATGGTAGCCCCAGGCCAGTTGAAAATTAGATTTTTCACATCCACTTATATCCATCCATACATGTCATATTGTGCTTGTTGGGAAGTTGAATATTTTGTTTTCTTCATAAAATTGGACATCTTTGGCAGTATTTCTGACACTTGATAGAAATTGGTTTCTAACAAACAAAGAACATTATATGTTGAAAAATTCCCTAAAATTGGAGTTGCTCATACAGTTCTGAGGAAACCTTGGAACTAAAATAGGCTATTAGCCAAAGCTTTCTGTTCCCAATTCCAAAATCAATGTAATCTTGGCAGATGTTTATTTAAACCACAGACTCTTTTCCTAAGAATACACTTGTGTTTAGAGAACTTTTCAGATGTGCAATGGGAATAATCAGTTTAGAATTTAGAAAGAGTAAGGTCTCAATGCAAAACAGTGAGCGTAATATCCAGAAGAATGAGTGGAATATAAAACTGTACAGCCCAATGGGGTAAAGAAGTTTCCATGAATTTTATATTGTTGGTGTCGCGGGCGGGGAGGATGCCGCCGCTGCTACGCTCTCGCTAACGCTCGGGTCCGGTGCTGCTGCGGCTGCTGCTGCTCGGTGGCTCGAGCGGTGGCCCGGATCCGGAGACTCGAGCGGCGCTCCTTGCCCGTGAGTGAAAAGGGTGGTTGGTTTGGGGGATTTAGTCCGTGACGCCACCCACGGGTCGTGGTGAAGATGGGCACCACCGCTGCTGGTGATGGGGATCCCGGGAGCGATGGTAGGGAGCAGTTGGGATGTTGTTTTCCCCCTCCGTGGGTAGGGGTCGGTGGTCCCGGGGCCCGATGATGTGACGGGGAGGCAGGGTCGGTGAGGTGCAGGGTTGCAGGGACAGTGCAGCGCGGTGCCGGATGGCATGGGTGTACTCAGTCAGTAAGAAATGTACAAAGTCCTCGGTAAACCAAACGGCTGGATGGACGGGTCCTGCAGCCGGCTGCCGTGTCTCTCCCCGGACAGGTGATGGCGGCTGTCTTTCCCTGCACCTTGATGTTCTCAGTTGACTACTATGGATCCCCAACGGTAGTCCGCTCCCCGGTGTATGGGTACCGGAGGAGCCCGTTTGCCCGCAGGCGCTGGCCCTTGGGTCTCTAGCCTTAGGCGGTAGCTGTATACCCTTACGGTGTGGGCGGTTGCCTTCAATCGGTACTTTTTGCTGTTAGGAAACCCCTGGGGTTCCGGTCACATTCGGATTTGACTATTGTCGGCGGCTCCAAGCCTGGTCGGGGTCTGATGGCCCTGCCTGTGTGTGCTGGCTTCACTTCGCTCCCCGGTCTTACGGTTCCACGTTGCTTCACCACTCCTGCAGATGGCCACCACCGTCTGCCAACCTTGCTGTCAGTGCCTGGGCCACAAACCCAGACACTCAAGTGCTCACTCCTCTCACTTCAAACTCCAAACTCTATCTGTCACTTTTCCCGCCTCCAGGCTTGTGAACTCCTCGGTGGGTGGGGCCAACCGCTTGGCTCCGCCCCACCTGGTGTGGACATCAGACCCTGTAGGGAGGCAACAAGGGTTTTTGTTTGGCTGGTGTCCCTGTCTGATGGGGGTGGGGTTGTTTGTGTGTTATCTGCGCCACATTGGCCTATCTTTACAGGAGGCCACAGCACGTCAGTCTAGGTCTCGGAAACTCACATGCTTCATGAAGACGTGTGTAAGTCGAAACACAGCTTGTGACTTTAGCATCATTTAGAGATGATCAAAACTTTTGAAATTTGAATTCACCAACCTTTTAGTAAACTTTACCCAATAATTTGATTTGCAGGAAATTATATGCAGGTGCTTAAATTGTAATTTTGACAAAATTACAGCAAGCAGTAGAGTAAGTATTACATTGCTGAAATCAGGCTCTCAGCCCCTATATTACACAGCAAAAACCTGGTGACAGATTCCCTTTATAAATTAAGAAACAAACTGTGTAATTGTAATCTAAAATGCAGAACAGCTACACCATATCACTGATCTATCACACTCTGGTACATCTCCTATATGTCTATCCCCTATTAATTGAATCTCTGAATTATTCCCAGACTACTACTCTCATCTTCTTCAGTGCTGTTTTATCTGTGATGGGTATCATAATAAGTGGGAACCCTATGACAATTTATTTATTTATTTATAAAGGAATCCACACCATTGCATGTACAATCATGAAATTTTGCACAGACAACCCATTTTGACTCAGGGAACATTATAGACTATGTTTTGAGGGGAAATTTTAACCCCCGTGCTTTACAGTTATTCACAAAAAACGTTCTTCTATTAAAGTCAATGGAGCTGTGAGCCACAATGCAGCCAGAACTTCAGAAGAATGTTGGCGTGTCACAATGCAGACAGGGAAAGAGACAGACAGGGAAAGAGAAAGACAGGGAAAGAGAAAGACAGGGAAAGAGACAGACAGGGAAAGAGACAGACAGGGAAAGAGACAGACAGGGAAGAGATAGAGAAAGAGACAGACAGGGAAAGAGATAGAGAAAGAGACAGACAGGGAAAGAGATAGACAAGGAAAGAGACAGACAAAAAGATAGAGAGAGAGACAGACAGAGGAAGAAAAAAAGAGATAGATACAAACAGAGAGACAGAGACAGACAGAGAAAGAGAGAGAGACAGAGACAGAGAGTGAGACAGACAGAGACTGGGAGACAGTTATTATCCTAGGCAATGCTGGGTACTACAGTTAGTATAACAATAAAAAAAAATCAATTTCCCAGCTACAAAGTATGTGAATCAGTATGGATAAAAAAACAGTCATCTACTTTGTGCTACATCCAAATTCTAAATGTATATCCAGTTTAAATATGAAATTGAAAATCTTAAAGATTTTCCACCTCTAGGAAAAAATACTTCACACAAAACATATACAAACATATAACATTAAAATCGGGTCCCACAAGTCAAGTGACATTCCGTCTACCACAGAGTAAATGTGGAACAATCTCACCCAATAGGTTGTTTTCAGGTCTTGTTCACCTCTATCCTGTGGGCCCTCATAGAAATGGGGATAATGTCATGAGAGTCTCCCATCTTGGAGACTTGTGATAGCTCTGAGATCTCAGCTTCTTATTTCTGGGTGATTTAAATGTATTAACTTTCTGTTGGTGCAGCAAGAGTTAATGACACTTTCCTTGCTGGTAGATCCTGGTTAGATCTTCTCCACTGCAGCCAGTTTATAACCATTCCCCTTTCCTTTAAACAGTCATTTGATCCATCACCTCATGCGGGTAATAGATTTGTTCTGTTCTGACCACCTTGGAGGGATGAAGTCTCTAGTAGCTGTTGGACTTCTGCTGCTGGAGTGCTGCACCTGGAGTTCTGCTGCTGGAGCTGTTTTGTCTGCAGCTCTGGTGTGTGGCTGCAGCAGTAAAGTTTGTTGCATATCCTTTTGTCTATGTCCAACTCTCTGTCCTCTTTCTCCTGTGTACTATTAGAGTAGTGGTGAAGTCTTGCACACTCACCAGCCTTGGCAATATACAGGGTGAGTGGAGAGACAGTTAAGGTCTAGGCATGCGATGGGACATTTGGGAAGTTCAGGGGCCAGGCACAGGTTAGTGTCAGAAGGTGTCCCATCCAACGCTCCCTATCATCAGGGTCTTCCTCTCCCTTTCCATCCCCATTGAAACTCATGTGTTATGCTGTGCACCAGACATCCACTAGTCCATGCTTGATATTTCTGTAGCTGACTGCTACAGTCATAGCTGAAAATATTGCCACTCTTAAAATTGATGTTGGGAGAAGGTGCCTTCAAATATGAGAAACCTGGATCAGTTTGCAAAAGAAGAGTGACCCAAAGTTCCTGTTCAGAGGTGTAAGAAGCTTGTTGATGTATATAGGAATCAATTGATTGCAGTTATTTATTCCAAAGGGTGTGCAACCAAATATTAAGTTGAGGGTGGTGATAATTTTATCCGGCTGTGTTCCCATAATTTTGGAAAGCTGCCAACGATTTTGTGATCGATCTGGCCCGTTTTTGGGGTTTTGTGTGAAATTATGTTCAATTTGCACTTTTTTCTTTGTTTTTTTTTTTGCATTGTTCCAATACACACAAAGAAAAGAAACCTTTTCTGGGAGAAATACTTCATTTTCTGGAATAATTTCAAGGGTGGCATCACTTTTAGCCCTGACTGTAGCTTCAGTGTGCTGGAATGTGTAACACATGATATTACTGCCATGTCCTGCTTGTTACTGGTGTCTTTTTATTGGTCATTGACGTGTATTGCAGCACAGGAAGCTGGAGGGTCTCTATGCTTCAATACACTTCAGCGGAATGTGCATGTTCTGACTCACACCGAGCTAGTCACAGGTGTCAGTGCACTTCCGCACTGGTCCAGTCACAGTTGAACTCTTTGTTACTGTGATCTTTATGCCCCTGTTGCCCACAGATTGGGCAGTATGCATCAGCTGACAGGTTCCCTTTAAGTTGTAGAGTTGTGATCTTGGGGTTTGTTGCCAATATTTATAAAAATAAAAAATAAATCTATTCAATTTTTCTAGTTTTTACTAGTAACTTTTTAATAGTTAATTACTAAAACTCAGGAGCACACTGGGACTAACACAAGTATGGTCTTGTTTCAATGTGCTTTCCTTTAAGGAACAAAAAACCTTTTTGTAGGAATAACATAGTATCTGTGTTCAATAGATTGTAACATCTAGGCAAGTGTCCAAACACCTGCTAATAGTGTTAAAAAGTAAACTCAACCGGAGGAAAAAACTTGGAACAAAAATGGACTCAGATTTTATAGAGAACAAAAGTTCTACTGTCCAGAGTATAAGTGGATGAGTACCAGTCCAATATGTAAATAATTGTATCAAAGCACTTACAATTATAGGAGACAGGATAAGATATCACATGTGTCCGCCGTGTCTAGACTTATAAATGATTGTGAAAATGTAACATAGTGAAATAACCTGGGGAAGAGTCAGACATTTTAGAAATCATGTATGAAATCAATACAGTGCAGCACATCTGAGGCATATCAAATACAAAGTGTAAAGGTTGTCTAAAGTTTTGCTTCTTAAGTTCCAAGATAAAGAATAAAAAACTTTAGTACTGTTCTCAGTACATGAAATTTTTATATATATTTTGTCTTATGACAACCTTCTTGAGAATGTTTGGATACAGAAATAGCTGTCAATCACACATAATTAGTGATGAGTGAGGATCACTGTGATCTTCCGGAAAAATGCTCCAGTTCCCCATAGACCACCATTATACTCGGTACACAAATCCAGCCCTTCCGAGCGTCCGACTGCTCTTTACGAGTACCAGCACCCAAGCATGGTAGTACTCGCTCATCACTATCATAACCTGTTAAGGTCAGATTGAGCAAACAAAATACAAGTTATATTAAAAATGTTCCCACACATTTTGAAAGGGAACCTCTCAGGTGATTCATGGCAACATATGCGGACTAGCACTGTTCGGTATCCTCCTCGTGTCACAGATAATTGCCATTGATGGAGGGACTACGGTCACACACACCAGCAGTTCTAAGTATACCAAAACTGCCCTTTATTAGGAGGAAGTACTGTATTTTAAATACCGTAGTCCCAATTTTGGGTGTAACAAAGAGAAAATATACAAAATATAAGCATCGTTTTGGAGGAATATACAAAATATAAGCATCTTATCGGTTGCATTAGCATTTTATTATTGATTGATTAGTTGTATTTTAATCTTTTACATGATTGGATATTAATTTCTACTAGTGTTTTGATATGTAGTGTTGGCATACTGTCATGGTGTATGTGTGCACATCTTTTATCTACAGTTGAAACCAGAAGTTTACATAAACTATCTAAAAAGACACATCAGCATGTTTTTCTCACTATCTGACATGAAATCAGAATAAACCGTTCCGATTTTAGGTCAATTAGGAACCAAAATTATATTTGTCAAATGCCAGAATAATGAGAGCGAGAATGTTTTAAGGCATTTTTATTACTTTCTGCAAAGTCAAAAGTTTACATACACTAAGGGGCACTTTGCACACTACGACATCGCAGGTGCGATGTCGGTGGGGTAAAATCGAAAGTGACGCACATGCGGCATCGCTGTGTGTAAATCCTTTATGATACGATTAACGAGCACAAAAGCGTCGTAATCGTATCATCGGTGTAGCGTCAGTCATTTCCATGAATTGGGAAAGACCGATGATACGATGTTGTTCCTCGTTCCTGCGGCAGCACACATCGCTGTGTGTGAAGCCGCAGGAACGAGGAACATCTCCTACCTGCGTCCCGGCCGGCTATGCGGAAGGAAGGAGGTGGACGGGATGTTTACGTCCCGCTCATCTCTGCCCCTCCGCTTCTATTGGCCGCCTGCCGTGTGACGTCGCTATGACGCCGCACGACCCGCCCACATAATAAGGAGGCGGTTCGCCATCCAGAGCGACGTCGCAGGGCAGGTGAGTGCATGTGAAGCTTCCGTAGCGATAATGTTTGCTACGGCAGCTATCACCATGATATCGCAGCTGCGACGGGGGTGTGGAGTATCGCGCACGGTAACACAGCATCGGCTTGCGATGTCGTAGTGTGCAAAGGGCCCCTAAGAGTATTATGTGTTATGATTCAGTGACCGAGGAGGATCAGAAAAAGGACAAAAACTTGGAAACCCAAAAAATAACCAGAGTGGCTGGAGCCTTAACGGATTGCAGACTTAATACTTACACACAACTAGAAGTAGCCGTGGGGCGTGCTTACGATGACCAGGTCGCCTCGACACAGCCAGAGAGCTAAATATTCTTATAGAGAGAAATATTAAAAAAGCTAGTCTGCCTCGGAGCAGTCCCCAAAGATATAGATAGCCCCCACATGTAAAGACTATGGTGATATAGGAAAACACAATACGTAGCTAGAGAATAGATCAGCAAAGATGAGGCCCAAACTATCTGCATAGGAAAGGATAGGAAAGAGCACTGACTGCAGCAGTAAAAACCCTAGTAAATACCAGGACACCTGATATGGAAAAATACCATATCAGTAGTCTGGTGTTACTGGAATCCAATAACACTGATATAATATGTAAAAACACTGATATAGAGGAAGGACTGAACTTAGTACTATGTTGATGCACTGGTCCTGAAGAAGAGGTATATCCTCGAAACGCGTAGACCGATGGAATAAAAGAATACATTTATAACATCAACGTGCTACATCTTCATTTTGGCTGATGCGCGGCATTAACCCCCTTTTCACTCTGATTTGTATGCACATCCACGTGGGGCTGCAGCAGACGCCATCATCCTATACTATATCAGTGGTTGTGACTATCACAACCATTTCAGGTGAGTGTATTTTTCCTGATCTACCTCACTGATCTGTTGGTATTACACTATCAGCGCTCCTTATTTTTCAGCTTAAAACACCATACATAGCAGAACATGGAGCAAGGTACACAGATTCTCCCAGCAGGGAATGATTCAACTCCACCAAGAACTCAACACAGGCAAAATAACAAGAAAGTGAAAACCATAAGCAGAGGTACAAAGACCAACTTATCTGAGAGTAGTTCTGGTAGACACAGAGAAAAGGCTGGTTTCAGAATGTCCTTAGCACACAGGAGATACATTGCGCACCGGCAAGAAACAGGAGAAAACTACCCAGTTATATAGGCCAAATCCGAATTGCCTGACACTGCTTCTTTGTGTAGCATCAAAAATAATAGGCAAACAATTAGCACTGCATTCTTTCTCAAGGGAAGATTTAGATGGTGTTTTACAACTGAGGTCAGTGCTTGTAGGAAATGTATCTTCTTAGAGATTTTGAACAGAGACCCATTGTGTTCAAATCACCAACAGAAAAAATATTTGTGTATTTCAAAATACTATGCAGGAGACAAAATGGATACCAGTGCCATATTCCAAAATGGACACCACCGTCACACTGCCAAAACCAAAGGCAGAATGAATTAGAGCCTGAGTGCACAATTGCAGCCAGCCTTATTTTTCTCTGAAACACTCCAATATTTCAGAGATTATATATATTTTGAAGATTCAGCTGAAGACCGTAAGCAGAGACAAGACTAGACAGACACTGACCTGGCCAGCTTCTCCCCGCATCACTACAGGTGACTGACCGGTCTCTTTCAATAAATACATTAGTGGTTTAGGCAGCACAAATCAGCTGACAGTTGCTTTTTATATCAATTTGCTCAGCGCTTCCTACTTTATAATAATCTGCCATTAAAATACACTACATTTCCAAGCTGGCATGTTCCTTTTAAAGAGGCACTGGCTTCAAAACACCTCTTTCTGTATGCTGTCTTTGAGTATACATACAGTCATATGAAAAAGTTTGGGCACCCCTATTAATGTTAACCTTTTTTCTTTATAACAATTTGGGTTTTTGCAACAGCTATTTCAGTTTCATATATCTAATAACTGATGGACTGAGTAATATGTCTGGATTGAAATGAGATTTATTGTACTAACAGAAAATGTGCAATCCGCATTTAAACAAAATTTGACCGGTGCAAAAGTATGGGCACCCTAATCAATTTCTTGATTTGAACACTCCTAACTACTTTTTACTGACTTAATAAAGCACTAAATTGGTTTTGTAACCTCATTGAGCTTTGAACTTCATAGACAGGTGTATCCAATCATGAGAAAAGGTATTTAAGGTGGCCACTTGCAAGTTGTTCTCCTATTTGAATCTCCTATGAAGAGTGGCATCATGGGCTCCTCAAAACAACTCTCAAATGATCTGAAAACAAAGATTACTCAACATACATAGTTGTTCAGGGGAAGGATACAAAAAATTGTCTCAGAGATTTAAACTGTCAGTTTCCACTGTGAGCAACATAGTAAGGAAATGGAAGAACACAGGTACAGTTCTTGTTAAGCCCAGAAGTGGATGGCCAAGAAAAATATCAGAAAGGCAGAGAAGAAGAATGGTGAGAACAGTCAAGTACAATCCACAGACCACCTCCAAAGACCTGCAGCATCATCTTGCTGCAGATGGTGTCAATGTGCATCGGTCAACAATACAGCGCATGTTGCACAAGGAGAAGCTGTATGGGAGAGTGATGTGAAAGAAGCCGTTTCTGCAAGCTTGCCACAAACAGAGTCGCCTGAGGTATGCAAAAGCACATTTGGACAAGCCAGTTACATTTTGGAAGACGGTCCTGTGGACTGATGAAACAAAGATTGAGTTGTTTGGTCATACAAAAAGGCGTTATGCATGGAGGCAAAAAAACACGACATTTCAAGAAAAGCACTTACTACCCACAGTACAATTTGGTGGAGGTTCCATCAGGCTTTGGGGCTGTGTGGCCAATGCCGGCACAGGGAATCTTGTTAAAGTTGAGGGTCGCATGGATTCACCTCAGTATCAGCAGATTCTTGACAATAATGTGCAAGAATCAGTGACGAAGTTGAAGTTACGCAGGGGATGGATATTTCAGCAAGACAATGATCCAAAACACTGCTCCAAATCAACTCAGGCATTCATGCAGAGGAACAATTACAATGTTCTGGAATGGCCATCCCAGTCCCCAGACCTGAATATCATTGAAAATCTGTGGGATGATTTGAAGCGTGCTGTCCATGCTCGGCGACCATCAAACTTAACTGAACTGGAATTGTTTTGTAAACAGGAATGGTCAAATATACCTTCATCCAGGATCTAGGAACTCATTAAAAGCTACAGGAAGCGACTAGAGGCTGTTATTTTTGCAAAAGGAGGATCTACAAAATATTAATGTCACTTTTATGTTGAGGTTCCCATACTTTTGCACCGGTCAAATTTTGTTTAAATGCGGATTGCACATTTTCTGTTAGTACAATAAACCTCATTTGAATCCAGAAATATTACTCAGTCCATCATAGGATTGTACAACACAGATGTGGGGGCCTACAATAAGAAGTTATTTCAGAGGGTAAACCCATCTTCATATTTCCTGTTAGGAGATAAGTATGTCTTGTTAGGGTCTCTCAATAAAGATTTTTCTCTGTAAGCTGTAGAAAAGATCTCATAACATTAACATGCCTAGAGAAGTTTATTAGAATATACAGCATACAATTCAATCCATGCTATGCTTTAATTAAAGGGGTATTTCCACCCTGGGAATTAATGGCTTATTCACATATTATTCCAAAAATGCCTGATTTGGCTTGTCTTCTGGGACACTTTCCCATTAACAGTATTTTTGGAATCCAACATGTTGCTTACTTCTTTCTGTAACTCTATCAGACTTCAGTGGTGAGAGGCATGAGAAATGCTTGGTTCCTCACCGCTGATGGTACTTGGTATCAGTAAATGGGAGAAATGTAATTCCTTATTATACTAATAGATAAGGCCCTAGAGGTGGAACCAAAGTCTGTTTGATAGAGATGAGTGAATCTTTTGAAATTCAAAAGTCCAGCTTTACCAAATTTTACCCAGAAGTTTGATTTGTGGCATCGAAGTACAAGGATAAGACATGTATAACACTCTAAAGGCCCATTTACATGCAATGACATCGCTAACAAGATGTCGTTGGGGGTCACGGAATTCGTGACGCACATCCGGCCTCCTTAGCGAGGTCGTTGTGTGTGACACGTACGAGCGACTGCGAACGATCAAAAATACTTACCTTATCGTTGATCGTTGACACGTCGTTCATTTTCATAATATCGTTGCTCGTTGTGGACGCAGGATGTTCGTCGTTCCTGAGGCAGCACACATCGCTACGTGTAACACCCCAGGAACGACGAACAACACCGTACCTGCATCCTCCGGCAACAAGGGGGCGTGTCTTTCCTTCGGCTGCTCTCTGCCCCTCCACTTCTATTGGCCGCCTGCCGTGTGACGCCGCATGAACAGCCCACTGAGAAAAGAGGCAGTTCGCCAGCCACAGCGACGTCGCTAGGCAGGTAAGTATGTGTGATGGGGACTAACAATATTTTGCACCACGGGCAGCGATTTGCCCGTGACACACATACGACGGGGCTTTTGTGATCGGCAGCGTCATCGCTAGCGATGTCGCTGTGTGTAAAGCAGCCTTAAGGTCTCCTACTACTGTGTTCAACCCCTTTTGAGCTCTTCAACACAAACACATTGATACCACCCAGTTTTCCCAAAAATAAGACCTACCCTGAAAATAAGCCCTAGTAGGATTTTTGGGGCTTTTTGGAGTTTGATTAAAATATATGCCCTACTCCAAAACTAAGCTCTAGTTGTAGTACAAAAAGGAAGTGTCCAAGCAGCTAAAAAAAGTTAAAGAATATAGCAGGACTCCTCATAAAAGAAAACAGACATCCCCAAAACAAAGCAGACACCCATCCCCTCCCAAAAAAAGGAAAAAAAACACACTCACAAGACTCCAAACAATTGCAGTTGGCAAGTGTCGATGGTGGATCTGTGTTGCTGTCAGGTTCCTTGACGTTCCATCTATATTGCATTGCAACTCTCAGAAACAGATCTGATACCAGTATTGCTCTGCAAAGTGATACTGCTTCCACACACCAGGGGGAGCCCACCACTGGAGAACACAGGACAGTGAAGCAGATTTGTATGTGAGAGCCCATTCACTTGCCATTATAGGGAATAATAAATAAAAGCAGGTCATTTAAACCATTGTAAGTGTGATATGTACCCACCACTACAGGACTGGTTTTGCACCATGAGAATAGTAGATCAGATAAGAAAATGTGCATCTGAACCAGTAATCGGATTAATACAAAATGTTTATGTTCCAGAATGTGATAACATCCATTATTATTATTATTATTATTATTATTTATTATTATAGCGCCATTTATTCCATGGCGCTTTACAAGTGAAAGAGGGTATACGTACAACAATCATTAACAGTACAAGACAGACTGGTATAGGAGGAGAGAGGACCCTGCCCGCGAGGGCTCACAGTCTACAGGGAATGGGTGATGGTACAATAGGTGAGGACAGAGCTGGTTGCGCAGTGGTCTACTGGGCTGAGGGCTATTGTAGGTTGTAGGCTTGTTGGAAGAGGTGGGTCTTGAGGTTCCTCTTGAAGCTTTCCATTATATTTTGAATAACTGTTGATATTTTGTTCAAGAATAATTGTGAATTGTTGTTCATGGGAAAATATAAAACATCCCCTGAAAATAATCCCTAGAGCATTTTTTGGAGCAAAACATAATATAAGACTCTGTCTTAGGCCTCTGACACACGTGAAAATCACGCACGTGCCGAGAGACACGTATTTCCCCTGCGTGTTGCGTGCAGGTAAGCACGTGTCTCTGGTACGTGCGGGCCACGTGTGTTGTCCGCATGCTATCCGTGATAACATGCGGAGAACAGGTTATTTACATACTCACGTGGTCCTTCCTGCTGTCCATGGTGCTGATCCTCAGTCTCCAGCCCTCCCGTCTCCCTGCTGCTGCTTCTGGCCGCAGTGAAGTGAATATTAAGTGAGAATAATGAGCGGCGGTCGGCAGCAAGTGACACCAGCGGCAGAGACAGGAGGTCTGGAGAAGGTGAGTTAAGGTTTTTTTTTTCCCTGACACGTGTGTTTTCTCCAGCGCGTGTCACACGGGACCGCATCCACACTACACCCGTGTGGTACGGGTGCGGGCCTTGTGACACCTGTGCTGCCGGAGAAAACACTGACATGTCAGCGTGTAGAAAAACGCACACACGTACAAACGCACACGGACACATGTTCCATGTGGTTTTACGTGTGTGTGCCTGCTACAAGAGGGTAGCATTGCTGAACGTGTCTCCGTGCCGCCAGTATGTGCAAAAAATGGCAAACAAGTACCGGCGGCATGGATGTGTGTCGGAGGCCTTAATTTTAGGGACGATGCTCTCCTTGTTTTTAGCGAATCAAAAATAAAAATCAATCAAAGCAAAGTCACACTGACTCTGCAGGTACTGCAACTCCCTATCACTTGAATGTTTGTATTATTATTTACAGAACTACTATTACAATTTTTAATGTTTTTCAGTCTTGAAGCAGTACACCACAATAGATTTACGCCTTATATCCCTAATGTTTAATGATGAGCTATATGCTCTCACCTTTTTCTATCATTTCCACTGCTTTCCATACCCTCATCTTTGGAAATGCATCCTGATTAGCTGCACTAGACTCTGTGATATGATAGCTGCAAACAGGGGCAGATAGTAGCTGGGGCTCGGACAGGTTAGGAGGCGTGGCCACCAGCACCTGATGTATCATGCGACATGTCCTATGATCCCATTTGATCCTATGATATGATATGATATGCCACATGATTAACACACATGTTCTCCTGCACATCTGCAGATTCAAAATGAGAGAGACGGTATTTCTGACTTTTTTATTTTTTGATGTGATACATATGTAGCTTAAAAATCAAAAAAGTCCGTGGAGCCTCTGTTAGGAGTCTCAACACAGAAACCAGCCAGAATTCCCTCCGGGAAGGACCCAGCCAAGGGGTGGATCTTTTTAGGAGACTACCATAACCACCATATTAAGTGGCCCTTTTAGTCAAAATCCAACTTTTTGACAAGTTTAAAGATATGACAAGGGAAATACCAAGACTAGGTATCCATCCACAGACAGCTGTTTTGGGGTATTGCCCCTCATCAGTGTGGAGTAGGATTCTGGCCAGGTGGGCGCAATGCCTAGTAGACCAACAAGACAAAACAATCACTGATCTGATCACTGATCCGATATGTAGCTTAGTAAGAGCTTAACAGTAATCAGGGTCTTGACTGTTGTTTAGAAGGTGTGTCCCTCACAGAACTCAATGTATCATGTAATATGTCACATGATTCCCTTTGGTAGACCATATGATAGTTCACATGATTACCACAGAGGTGATCTGGTGCACATCTGTAGATGTCAAATGAGAGATACAGCGGTGCGCTATGTGCACCGAACAATTTTTTATCCCATATGTACAGCAATATACATAACACTATACATATAAAAAGGAAAGAAAAATGTGATAAGTTGCCCATGTGACAAAACAGTAGAATTCTTTATTAATAATTGTACAGGTGGAGATGTGTTACACAGACAAACATGTAGGGGGCGCACATTCCAGCAAAGAGGAATAAATGGCAGATTAAACATGTATTGTATATATGCTAAATTGCAGCATCCAATCGGAATATGAAAACACCAGGTGAACCCACGTAAAAAAGGTGAAGGATAATAACCCCAAGTAACTGTAAGTAGAAGGTAGGAACCAACAAAATAAACAGAGGGCTCACCTATGTAGAGGTCGGACGGTGGATAGTACAGCTCTACATAGGTCAGCCCTCTGTTCATTATGTTGGTACCCGCAGACATTATTTCTTGTGATTCTTGCAAAATTGAATCGCAAATTGTTCAAATTTGCAGGTAGCTGTAAATTTCACGTACTCACAGCAAAAAAGGGGCAACCAGTCCAGTTAGCCCAGGCCAACACATCTAATGCACAAACAGGATGCAGACAAGCCTCTCAACATGATGGACACTTCACAGGTGCAAGGTAAATTGCACACCAGTGGCGCGCATAGGGCACTGTTCACACTTGTATGCGCATGGTGTCCAGCCAGCAACCTATTACCACGCCCTTACTATTAGATTAGGCGGGTTACTCGGACACTACTCACTGCAGCACGCAAGGGACAGAAATTCCACCATGCACGGCCGTATTAAGAGGTCCGGCTGCACCCCGCATAGTCAAAGTGCAAAAAATACATATAAAATATATGTGAGGTATTAGTTTGTAAATTGGCCAATGTACGTAAGCCCACAATCCTCATCACGGATCCTCACGCTTGCGGGTCCCTACACTGATAAATATCAAAAATAGCAACAAAAAGAGGAGATAAAAACTCCCCCAAAAATGTATTATAAAATGTACTCACAGCAAAAAAGGGGCAACCAGTCCAGTTAGCCCAGGCCAACACATCTAATGCACAAACAGGATGCAGACAAGCCTCTCAACATGATGGACACTTCACAGGTGCAAGGTAAATTGCACACCAGTGGCGCGCATAGGGCACTGTTCACACTTGTATGCGCATGGTGTCCAGCCAGCAACCTATTACCACGCCCTTACTATTAGATTAGGCGGGTTACTCGGACACTACTCACTGCAGCACGCAAGGGACAGAAATTCCACCATGCACGGCCGTATTAAGAGGCCCGGCTGCACCCCGCATAGTCAAAGTGCAAAAAATACATATAAAATATATGTGAGGTATTAGTTTGTAAATTGGCCAATGTACGTAAGCCCACAATCCTCATCACGGATCCTCACGCTTGCGGGTCCCTGCACTGATAAATAACAAAAATAGCAACAAAAAGAGGAGATAAAAACTCCCCCAAAAATGTATTATAAAATGTACTCACAGCAAAAAAGGGGCAACCAGTCCAGTTAGCCCAGGCCAACACATCTAATGCACAAACAGGATGCAGACAAGCCTCTCAACATGATGGACACTTCACAGGTGCAAGGTAAATTGCACACCAGTGGCGCGCATAGGGCACTGTTCACACTTGTATGCGCATGGTGTCCAGCCAGCAACCTATTACCACGCCCTTACTATTAGATTAGGCGGGTTACTCGGACACTACTCACTGCAGCACGCAAGGGACAGAAATTCCACCATGCACGGCCGTATTAAGAGGCCCGGCTGCACCCCGCATAGTCAAAGTGCAAAAAATACATATAAAATATATGTGAGGTATTAGTTTGTAAATTGGCCAATGTACGTAAGCCCACAATCCTCATCACGGATCCTCACGCTTGCGGGTCCCTACACTGATAAATATTATATATATATTGATATTTATCAGTGCAGGGACCCGCACTGGGGGAGTTTTTATCTCCTCTTTTTGTTGCTATTTTTGATATTTATCAGTGTTGGGACCCGCAAGCGTGAGGATCCGTGATGAGGATTGTGGGCTTACGTACATTGGCCAATTTACAAACTAATACCTCACATATATTTTATATGTATTTTTTGCACTTTGACTATGCGGGGTGCAGCCGGGCCTCTTAATACGGCCGTGCATGGTGGAATTTCTGTCCCTTGCGTGCTGCAGTGAGTAGTGTCCGAGTAACCCGCCTAATCTAATAGTAAGGGCGTGGTAATAGGTTGCTGGCTGGACACCATGCGCATACAAGTGTGAACAGTGCCCTATGCGCGCCACTGGTGTGCAATTTACCTTGCACCTGTGAAGTGTCCATCATGTTGAGAGGCTTGTCTGCATCCTGTTTGTGCATTAGATGTGTTGGCCTGGGCTAACTGGACTGGTTGCCCCTTTTTTGCTGTGAGTACATTTTATAATACATTTTTGGGGGAGTTTTTATCTCCTCTTTTTGTTGCTATTTTTGATATTTATCAGTGTAGGGACCCGCAAGCGTGAGGATCCGTGATGAGGATTGTGGGCTTACGTACATTGGCCAATTTACAAACTAATACCTCACATATATTTTATATGTATTTTTTGCACTTTGACTATGCGGGGTGCAGCCGGGCCTCTTAATACGGCCGTGCATGGTGGAATTTCTGTCCCTTGCGTGCTGCAGTGAGTAGTGTCCGAGTAACCCGCCTAATCTAATAGTAAGGGCGTGGTAATAGGTTGCTGGCTGGACACCATGCGCATACAAGTGTGAACAGTGCCCTATGCGCGCCACTGGTGTGCAATTTACCTTGCACCTGTGAAGTGTCCATCATGTTGAGAGGCTTGTCTGCATCCTGTTTGTGCATTAGATGTGTTGGCCTGGGCTAACTGGACTGGTTGCCCCTTTTTTGCTGTGAGTACATTTTATAATACATTTTTGGGGGAGTTTTTATCTCCTCTTTTTGTTGCTATTTTTGATATTTAGCTGTAAATTTCAGCTAATTCGATCAGAAGTCGATTCACAGTGGATCGATCCTCTCATCGTTACTTTAGTTAAAGCAGAAATATATAGAGGAAACCGGGTGTCTTGCCGTGCTATTCACCATTCAGACGAAGGGATATAAATTATTCCATGTCTTTATTGAAATTCACCAGGTACAGGTCAACGCGTTTCGGAGGACTCAGCCACCTTTCTCAGGACATACAGCAATGACAAAGATAATCAATAATCAAGATTATCCCTGTCATTGCCGTATGTCCTGAGGAAGGGGGCTTAGTCCTCCGAAACGCGTTGACCTGTAAATAGCAAGTTTCAATAAAGACATGGAATAATTTATATCCCTTCATCTAAATGGTGAATAGTGCGGCAAGACACCCGGTTTCCTCTGTATATTCCTGCTTGAACGCTTCGGGGCTGCGGCTATAGAAGTTGTGAGTTTACCTTACTTTTAATTCTTGGTTTTTATCTGGTAAGACCCTATTGCATCACCTCTCCACAGCTTTTTATTACTTTAGTTAAAGTAAGTGCCATAAATGGTAAGTGGTAACTCTTTAATGCTGTGATTTACAGTCAATGGGTATATGAAAATCACAAGGTTTTGTGGAAATTTTACTTTATAACAGTAATAGAATTTATAGAGCTACAACTTAAAGTGCGTATATATTCATTTGCAAATATCTCACATCAGGTTTCTCTGCCAAACATTTGATGGCAAAAAAAAAGGAGAGCAAGCTGAATATATGTCAAATAAGCGGTGGAATTGGGTGTGCTAAAATCATTTGGCTGTGGAGAAAGACTGACAAAATGTAAATAAACATACTATATAATGATCACGTCTAATTTACTGTGGAAAAAAATTAATTGCACAGTACTATTCTTGGAATAAAATCAATAACATTTCCTTGGCCAATATTTATTTTGTGTGATAGAGAACAGAAAGAATGTGGATTAACTATAGGGCCAAACACATGTTATTTCTGCTACTCATCAAGTGCGCCAAAATATACAGAACCCTGTGTGTATTTAATCCATGTAAGTGAAATATTAACATTATGTAATTTAAAAACAATATAGGATGAAAATGGTAAAACTATGTTCATAATTGACCATATTATGCTACCCAATTTCAAATTAGTGAAATATTCCTTAATATTACAATCCCAGGGGAGTCAGATTTTTATTCCCTTTCTAATTTAATAAAATCCATTTACAGTAATCTACATCACTCATTATTTTGAGGGTTTTTTTAAGGTGCAGTCCAGTTTTTATTTTTTATTGGAACCATTTTTGTGACTATAAAATTTCTACATGAAGTTTCCTTCTCTTTGCTCCGTTTGTTGATCCCATATCATGGGAAAGAAGTTTCGTCAGAGGGGAGCTGATGAAAAATACTTCTGTTTGTGGATGCTAATGAAACTTCTGATACTGCCATTTGTATAGCGTAGCCAATCAGGGGTTGGTTGGCAATATTTAGCCAGAGGGAAAAGTGGGCACAAACACACCTCACTGGCCCAATAGTAACAGCCGATCCTTAACCTGTTTACCTCCGTTTACCAAGGCATAAGTAAACTCACGCAAAAATTTGCCATTAAAAGAGATGGCTGGTAGTTTAATTTCTGGATCTCACAAGCAAATGCTTTGCCAGATACTTAATATATTAGCAATAGCTCAATTCTTCAATGGGACCAGAAATAATTATTAAAATTTTATTTAAAGAGTTCCTAATATCTTATTCTCCTTCTCACTTATTATAACAATGTGTGTTCCATTGTGAAACACTGCAGCACCTAATAAAAAATACTTTTAAAAGCCACCCAGCCACTTCTTAAGAAGCCAACAGCGTAGCTTTGCAGGACATCCTGGCGGCGGCTAGCATCAGATGTTCTGGGCATTGTGTATACAGTACAATGTACTAATAGTCACTGACATCAGTATTGGCTTGGGCAGACAGACAGCTGAAGAGATCAAAAATATCATAACTGGGGCACTGTTGTTGCAGTCTTATTCTCCTTCTCGACGCAGTACAGAAATGTAAACAGTGGCTGGTTTGTGTGGCCTACGATCGCACATCCTCAGGCCCAAATGCCTCATAATATATCCTGGCTCAATATGTGCTCTTAGAGACTGGCCAAGGGAGCATGTGTCCTATCTGACCAAAAGCCATGCCTGTCCCTCCAGCCAGGGGGGGACATATCATTGGTGCAGCCTGTGAAGCCGCACAGTGGCCCAAGGGATTGGAGGGGCCATTTCTACCTCCAAAACAAGTGGAATTGTGTGTTTTCAGGAGCTCATTGGCTGAAAAGGGTATATGTATTGTTCTTGCACAGGGGCCCTTTCCTGTCTGAGTAACTCCAACATTTCATGAAATGGCATAGAGCCATATTTTGCTGGCTTAACTTTTTATTACACCTGTACTATGTCATGGTGCATAGAAACTATGTGTGTACTATCCAAAGCACAACACGCATCATACAGAACAGCTGTCACTCTGTTACAATGGTCAAAATCTGATGTAACTCTAATTCCTTCCATATACCCTCTGAAATGCTGTAATTCATGCTAACAATGTTTAAAAGGGTTAATATACAGTAATAGAAACCTTCCCTTTGCATAAAACCCCCAAAAAAACATTATAAACTTACTACACATGAGTATGCTGTTGTGCTCCAGAATGTTATGGTTGCTATGGGTTACTGTTAACCATCTACTGGTGGAAATACTACATAGGTGCTAAAGTCACGTTATTACTAGGTATATGTCATAATGCTGCTATATCATGTAATGTTATCCCACTGTGATGTGCGCCATTATTATTATTAGTATTCAGCGAGCGAGGTGCTGAATTCAGGAGCGAGCGAGGTGCTGAATTCAAGTAAAGTGCTGAATTTAAGATAAGTGCATAGTTTCAACACAATTACATAGTGGTGATAACTGTAATTGTTGAATTTCATTAGGGAATTGTGTGTCTGTTTGTGATTCTGTGAAAAGAGAAAAAAAAAAAAAAAGGTTAGTCTTGTGATTTAATTAGTAGGATTAGTCACACCTGTTTCTAGAAGCTTCCAGCAGCTTCTGATACTCATTGTACATTTATATAAACCAGCCAGTACTAGCGAGGGGGCTGAGCGAGCGAGGTGCTGAATTCAAGTAAAGTGCTGAATTTAAGATAAGTGCATAGTTTCAACACAATTACATAGTGGTGATAACTGTAATTGTTGAATTTCATTAGGGAATTGTGTGTCTGTTTGTGATTCTGTGAAAAGGGAAAAAAAAAAAAAAAAAAAAAAAGGTTAGTCTTGTGATTTAATTAGTAGGATTAGTCACACCTGTTTCTAGAAGCTTCCAGCAGCTTCTGATACTCATTGTACATCTATATAAACCAGCCAGTACTAGCGAGGGGGCTGAGCGAGCGAGGTGCTGAATTCAAGTAAAGTGCTGAATTTAAGATAAGTGCATAGTTTCAACACAATTACATAGTGGTGATAACTGTAATTGTTGAATTTCATTAGGGAATTGTGTGTCTGTTTGTGATTCTGTGAAAAGGAAAAAAAAAAAAAAAAGGTTAGTCTTGTGATTTAATTAGTAGGATTAGTCACACCTGTTTCTAGAAGCTTCCAGCAGCTTCTGATACTCATTGTACATCTATATAAACCAGCCAGTACTAGCGAGGGGGCTGAGCGAGCGAGGTGCTGAATTCAAGTAAAGTGCTGAATTTAAGATAAGTGCATAGTTTCAACACAATTACATAGTGGTGATAACTGTAATTGTTGAATTTCATTAGGGAATTGTGTGTCTGTTTGTGATTCTGTGAAAAGGGAAAAAAAAAAAAAAAAAAAAAAAAAAGGTTAGTCTTGTGATTTAATTAGTAGGATTAGTCACACCTGTTTCTAGAAGCTTCCAGCAGCTTCTGATACTCATTGTACATCTATATAAACCAGCCAGTACTAGCGAAGGGGCTGAGCGAGCGAGGTGCCGAATTCAAGTAAAGTGCTGAATTTAAGATAAGTGCATAGTTTCAACACAATTACATAGTGGTGATAACTGTAATTGTTGAATTTCATTAGGGAATTGTGTGTCTGTTTGTGATTCTGTGAAAAGGAAAAAAAAAAAAAAAAGGTTAGTCTTGTGATTTAATTAGTAGGATTAGTCACACCTGTTTCTAGAAGCTTCCAGCAGCTTCTGATACTCATTGTACATCTATATAAACCAGCCAGTACTAGCGAGGGGGCTGAGCGAGCGAGGTGCTGAATTCAAGTAAAGTGCTGAATTTAAGATAAGTGCATAGTTTCAACACAATTACATAGTGGTGATAACTGTAATTGTTGAATTTCATTAGGGAATTGTGTGTCTGTTTGTGATTCTGTGAAAAGGGAAAAAAAAAAAAAAAAAAAAAAAAAAGGTTAGTCTTGTGATTTAATTAGTAGGATTAGTCACACCTGTTTCTAGAAGCTTCCAGCAGCTTCTGATACTCATTGTACATCTATATAAACCAGCCAGTACTAGCGAGGGGGCTGAGCGAGTGAGGTGCTGAATTCAAGTAAAGTGCTGAATTTAAGATAAGTGCATAGTTTCAACACAATTACATAGTGGTGATAACTGTAATTGTTGAATTTCATTAGGGAATTGTGTGTCTGTTTGTGATTCTGTGAAAAGGAAAAAAAAAAAAAAAAAGGTTAGTCTTGTGATTTAATTAGTAGGATTAGTCACACCTGTTTCTAGAAGCTTCCAGCAGCTTCTGATACTCATTGTACATCTATATAAACCAGCCAGTACTAGCGAGGGGGCTGAGCGAGCAAGGTGCTGAATTCAAGTAAAGTGCTGAATTTAAGATAAGTGCATAGTTTCAACACAATTACATAGTGGTGATAACTGTAATTGTTGAATTTCATTAGGGAATTGTGTGTCTGTTTGTGATTCTGTGAAAAGGAAAAAAAAAAAAAAAAAAGGTTAGTCTTGTGATTTAATTAGTAGGATTAGTCACACCTGTTTCTAGAAGCTTCCAGCAGCTTCTGATACTCATTGTACATCTATATAAACCAGCCAGTACTAGCGAGGGGGCTGAGCGAGCGAGGTGCTGAATTCAAGTAAAGTGCTGAATTTAAGATAAGTGCATAGTTTCAACACAATTACATAGTGGTGATAACTGTAATTGTTGAATTTCATTAGGGAATTGTGTGTCTGTTTGTGATTCTGTGAAAAGGAAAAAAAAAAAAAAAAAGGTTAGTCTTGTGATTTAATTAGTAGGATTAGTCACACCTGTTTCTAGAAGCTTCCAGCAGCTTCTGATACTCATTGTACATCTATATAAACCAGCCAGTACTAGCGAGGGGGCTGAGCGAGCGAGGTGCTGAATTCAAGTAAAGTGCTGAATTTAAGATAAGTGCATAGTTTCAACACAATTACATAGTGGTGATAACTGTAATTGTTGAATTTCATTAGGGAATTGTGTGTCTGTTTGTGATTCTGTGAAAAGGAAAAAAAAAAAAAAAAAGGTTAGTCTTGTGATTTAATTAGTAGGATTAGTCACACCTGTTTCTAGAAGCTTCCAGCAGCTTCTGATACTCATTGTACATCTATATAAACCAGCCAGTACTAGCGAGGGGGCTGAGCGAGCGAGGTGCTGAATTCAAGTAAAGTGCTGAATTTAAGATAAGTGCATAGTTTCAACACAATTACATAGTGGTGATAACTGTAATTGTTGAATTTCATTAGGGAATTGTGTGTCTGTTTGTGATTCTGTGAAAAGGAAAAAAAAAAAAAAAAAGGTTAGTCTTGTGATTTAATTAGTAGGATTAGTCACACCTGTTTCTAGAAGCTTCCAGCAGCTTCTGATACTCATTGTACATCTATATAAACCAGCCAGTACTAGCGAGGGGGCTGAGCGAGCGAGGTGCTGAATTCAAGTAAAGTGCTGAATTTAAGATAAGTGCATAGTTTCAACACAATTACATAGTGGTGATAACTGTAATTGTTGAATTTCATTAGGGAATTGTGTGTCTGTTTGTGATTCTGTGAAAAGGAAAAAAAAAAAAAAAAAAAGGTTAGTCTTGTGATTTAATTAGTAGGATTAGTCACACCTGTTTCTAGAAGCTTCCAGCAGCTTCTGATACTCATTGTACATCTATATAAACCAGCCAGTACTAGCGAGGGGGCTGAGCGAGCGAGGTGCTGAATTCAAGTAAAGTGCTGAATTTAAGATAAGTGCATAGTTTCAACACAATTACATAGTGGTGATAACTGTAATTGTTGAATTTCATTAGGGAATTGTGTGTCTGTTTGTGATTCTGTGAAAAGGAAAAAAAAAAAAAAAAAGGTTAGTCTTGTGATTTAATTAGTAGGATTAGTCACACCTGTTTCTAGAAGCTTCCAGCAGCTTCTGATACTCATTGTACATCTATATAAACCAGCCAGTACTAGCGAGGGGGCTGAGCGAGTGAGGTGCTGAATTCAAGTAAAGTGCTGAATTTAAGATAAGTGCATAGTTTCAACACAATTACATAGTGGTGATAACTGTAATTGTTGAATTTCATTAGGGAATTGTGTGTCTGTTTGTGATTCTGTGAAAAGGAAAAAAAAAAAAAAAAGGTTAGTCTTGTGATTTAATTAGTAGGATTAGTCACACCTGTTTCTAGAAGCTTCCAGCAGCTTCTGATACTCATTGTACATCTATATAAACCAGCCAGTACTAGCGAGGGGGCTGAGCGAGCGAGGTGCTGAATTAAAGTAAAGTGCTGAATTTAAGATAAGTGCATAGTTTCAACACAATTACATAGTGGTGATAACTGTAATTGTTGAATTTCATTAGGGAATTGTGTGTCTGTTTGTGATTCTGTGAAAAGGAAAAAAAAAAAAAAAAAGGTTAGTCTTGTGATTTAATTAGTAGGATTAGTCACACCTGTTTCTAGAAGCTTCCAGCAGCTTCTGATACTCATTGTACATCTATATAAACCAGCCAGTACTAGCGAGGGGGCTGAGCGAGTGAGGTGCTGAATTCAAGTAAAGTGCTGAATTTAAGATAAGTGCATAGTTTCAACACAATTACATAGTGGTGATAACTGTAATTGTTGAATTTCATTAGGGAATTGTGTGTCTGTTTGTGATTCTGTGAAAAGGAAAAAAAAAAAAAAAAAGGTTAGTCTTGTGATTTAATTAGTAGGATTAGTCACACCTGTTTCTAGAAGCTTCCAGCAGCTTCTGATACTCATTGTACATCTATATAAACCAGCCAGTACTAGCGAGGGGGCTGAGCGAGCAAGGTGCTGAATTCAAGTAAAGTGCTGAATTTAAGATAAGTGCATAGTTTCAACACAATTACATAGTGGTGATAACTGTAATTGTTGAATTTCATTAGGGAATTGTGTGTCTGTTTGTGATTCTGTGAAAAGGAAAAAAAAAAAAAAAAAAGGTTAGTCTTGTGATTTAATTAGTAGGATTAGTCACACCTGTTTCTAGAAGCTTCCAGCAGCTTCTGATACTCATTGTACATCTATATAAACCAGCCAGTACTAGCGAGGGGGCTGAGCGAGCGAGGTGCTGAATTCAAGTAAAGTGCTGAATTTAAGATAAGTGCATAGTTTCAACACAATTACATAGTGGTGATAACTGTAATTGTTGAATTTCATTAGGGAATTGTGTGTCTGTTTGTGATTCTGTGAAAAGGAAAAAAAAAAAAAAAAAGGTTAGTCTTGTGATTTAATTAGTAGGATTAGTCACACCTGTTTCTAGAAGCTTCCAGCAGCTTCTGATACTCATTGTACATCTATATAAACCAGCCAGTACTAGCGAGGGGGCTGAGCGAGCGAGGTGCTGAATTCAAGTAAAGTGCTGAATTTAAGATAAGTGCATAGTTTCAACACAATTACATAGTGGTGATAACTGTAATTGTTGAATTTCATTAGGGAATTGTGTGTCTGTTTGTGATTCTGTGAAAAGGAAAAAAAAAAAAAAAAAGGTTAGTCTTGTGATTTAATTAGTAGGATTAGTCACACCTGTTTCTAGAAGCTTCCAGCAGCTTCTGATACTCATTGTACATCTATATAAACCAGCCAGTACTAGCGAGGGGGCTGAGCGAGCGAGGTGCTGAATTCAAGTAAAGTGCTGAATTTAAGATAAGTGCATAGTTTCAACACAATTACATAGTGGTGATAACTGTAATTGTTGAATTTCATTAGGGAATTGTGTGTCTGTTTGTGATTCTGTGAAAAGGAAAAAAAAAAAAAAAAAGGTTAGTCTTGTGATTTAATTAGTAGGATTAGTCACACCTGTTTCTAGAAGCTTCCAGCAGCTTCTGATACTCATTGTACATCTATATAAACCAGCCAGTACTAGCGAGGGGGCTGAGCGAGCGAGGTGCTGAATTCAAGTAAAGTGCTGAATTTAAGATAAGTGCATAGTTTCAACACAATTACATAGTGGTGATAACTGTAATTGTTGAATTTCATTAGGGAATTGTGTGTCTGTTTGTGATTCTGTGAAAAGGAAAAAAAAAAAAAAAAAAAGGTTAGTCTTGTGATTTAATTAGTAGGATTAGTCACACCTGTTTCTAGAAGCTTCCAGCAGCTTCTGATACTCATTGTACATCTATATAAACCAGCCAGTACTAGCGAGGGGGCTGAGCGAGCGAGGTGCTGAATTCAAGTAAAGTGCTGAATTTAAGATAAGTGCATAGTTTCAACACAATTACATAGTGGTGATAACTGTAATTGTTGAATTTCATTAGGGAATTGTGTGTCTGTTTGTGATTCTGTGAAAAGGAAAAAAAAAAAAAAAAAGGTTAGTCTTGTGATTTAATTAGTAGGATTAGTCACACCTGTTTCTAGAAGCTTCCAGCAGCTTCTGATACTCATTGTACATCTATATAAACCAGCCAGTACTAGCGAGGGGGCTGAGCGAGTGAGGTGCTGAATTCAAGTAAAGTGCTGAATTTAAGATAAGTGCATAGTTTCAACACAATTACATAGTGGTGATAACTGTAATTGTTGAATTTCATTAGGGAATTGTGTGTCTGTTTGTGATTCTGTGAAAAGGAAAAAAAAAAAAAAAAGGTTAGTCTTGTGATTTAATTAGTAGGATTAGTCACACCTGTTTCTAGAAGCTTCCAGCAGCTTCTGATACTCATTGTACATCTATATAAACCAGCCAGTACTAGCGAGGGGGCTGAGCGAGCGAGGTGCTGAATTAAAGTAAAGTGCTGAATTTAAGATAAGTGCATAGTTTCAACACAATTACATAGTGGTGATAACTGTAATTGTTGAATTTCATTAGGGAATTGTGTGTCTGTTTGTGATTCTGTGAAAAGGAAAAAAAAAAAAAAAAAGGTTAGTCTTGTGATTTAATTAGTAGGATTAGTCACACCTGTTTCTAGAAGCTTCCAGCAGCTTCTGATACTCATTGTACATCTATATAAACCAGCCAGTACTAGCGAGGGGGCTGAGCGAGCGAGGTGCTGAATTCAAGTAAAGTGCTGAATTTAAGATAAGTGCATAGTTTCAACACAATTACATAGTGGTGATAACTGTAATTGTTGAATTTCATTAGGGAATTGTGTGTCTGTTTGTGATTCTGTGAAAAGGAAAAAAAAAAAAAAAAAAGGTTAGTCTTGTGATTTAATTAGTAGGATTAGTCACACCTGTTTCTAGAAGCTTCCAGCAGCTTCTGATACTCATTGTACATCTATATAAACCAGCCAGTACTAGCGAGGGGGCTGAGCGAGCGAGGTGCTGAATTCAAGTAAAGTGCTGAATTTAAGATAAGTGCATAGTTTCAACACAATTACATAGTGGTGATAACTGTAATTGTTGAATTTCATTAGGGAATTGTGTGTCTGTTTGTGATTCTGTGAAAAGGAAAAAAAAAAAAAAAAAGGTTAGTCTTGTGATTTAATTAGTAGGATTAGTCACACCTGTTTCTAGAAGCTTCCAGCAGCTTCTGATACTCATTGTACATCTATATAAACCAGCCAGTACTAGCGAGGGGGCTGAGCGAGCGAGGTGCTGAATTCAAGTAAAGTGCTGAATTTAAGATAAGTGCATAGTTTCAACACAATTACATAGTGGTGATAACTGTAATTGTTGAATTTCATTAGGGAATTGTGTGTCTGTTTGTGATTCTGTGAAAAGTTCGCTGCCTCGGAGTGACCTTTGACTCTGCCTTATCCTTCATACCACACATCCAATCCCTCACCACCTCCTGCCGTCTTCAACTCAAAAATATTTCCAGAATCCGCCCTTTCCTCAATTTGCAATCAACTAAAATGCTAGTGCATGCCCTCATAATCTCCCGCCTCGACTACTGTAACATCCTCCTCTGTGGCCTCCCTGCCAACACGCTTGCCCCTCTCCAGTCCATCCTTAACTCTGCTGCCCGACTGATCCACCTCTCTCCTCAATACCACCCCGCTTCTCCTCTCTGCATGTCCCTCCACTGGCTTCCAATCTTCCACCGTATCCAATTCAAACTTCTAACACTGACCTACAAAGCTGTGCATAATCTTTCCCCTCCGTACATCTCCGAACTACTCTCCCACTACACTCCAACACGTCACCTCCGGTCCTCCCAAGTTCTCCTCCTCTCCTCCTCTCTCATTCGCTCCTCACACAACCGACTCCAAGACTTCTCCCGAGCATCCCCAGTCTCCTGGAACTCGCTGCCTCAACACGTCAGACTATCCCCTACCCTTGCAAACTTCAAACGGAACCTGAAAACGCACCCGTTCCGAAATGCCTACAATCTACAATGAACTTGCTGCCGCCCGACCACCGTGCGGAGCTGCCGCCCGACCACCGTGCGGAGCTGCCGCCCGACCACCGTGCGGAGCTGCCGCCCGACCACCGTGCGGAGCTGCCGCCCGACCACCGTGCGGAGCTGCCGCCCGACCACCGTGCGGAGCTGCCGCCTGACCTACACCCCACCTATTGTCTCCTCCCCATAATCCTATAGAATGTAAGCCCGCAAGGGTAGGGCCCTCTTCCCTCTGTACTAGTCTGTCTACTGTAACTTGTATACGTATTTTGTATGTAACCCCCTTCTCATGTACAGCACCATGGAATTAATGGTGCTCTATAAATAAATAATAATAATAATAATAAAAAAAAGGAAAAAAAAAAAAAAAAGGTTAGTCTTGTGATTTAATTAGTAGGATTAGTCACACCTGTTTCTAGAAGCTTCCAGCAGCTTCTGATACTCATTGTACATCTATATAAACCAGCCAGTACTAGCGAGGGGGCTGAGCGAGCGAGGTGCTGAATTAAAGTAAAGTGCTGAATTTAAGATAAGTGCATAGTTTCAACACAATTACATAGTTTGACACAA
Organism: Anomaloglossus baeobatrachus; assembly: GCF_048569485.1. NCBI lineage: Eukaryota > Metazoa > Chordata > Amphibia > Anura > Aromobatidae > Anomaloglossus > Anomaloglossus baeobatrachus. The sequence goes on from NC_134358.1 coordinate 435,095,546, forward strand.
GAACATAGTTTGAATTTATCCTAATACGTTTCCCATTGGGTTTCTTTCGTTTTTTTCTCTTTGTTTTTCTACTTTACTGTTGATCCCCATTTGATAGGTGCTCCATGGACAATGCTACCAGGTGTGTATCTTGTCAGATGTATGCATGCCTTGAGCAGCCGTTCGAGGGTGAATATGTCTGCACTCGATGCAAGCATGTTGCGTATTTGGAAGCCAAGGTAACTGATCTAAATAAGCAGCTTGCAACACTAAGGGGCATTGCAAACCTGGAGAGGAGTTTAGAGCTCACTGAGCTTTCTCTGGCTGGGGCCAGTGATATGGAGGAGGGTGGAAGTGGGGAAGATCAGGACCCAGAGGTAGGTAGCTGGGTAACAGTTAGAAGAAGAGGTAGGGGGAAAAGTGTCAGGGAGCCTAGTCCTGACCTGGCACAACCTAGTAAATATGCCTGTTTGGCTGATATTAGGAATGAAGGGCCTGGACTAGGGTCACTACAGCAGGACGTTGCTCCTAGCAACCAGGAAAACAACTGCTGTAGGAAGGAGGGAAATAGGAGTGCAGCAAAGCCCAGACAGATGTTGGTGGTAGGGGACTCTATAATTAGGCGGACAGACGGGGTCATCTGTCGCCGAGACCGTGAATGCCGAACAGTGTGTTGTCTGCCGGGTGCTCGGGTTCGGCATATTGTGGATCGGATAGACAGATTGCTGGGTGGGGCTGGGGAAAACCCAGTGGTCATGGTGCACATTGGTACTAATGACAAAGTTAGAGGCAGGTGGAAGGTCCTTAAAAATGATTACAGGGAACTAGGAGAGAAGCTGAAGTCCAGGACCTCCAAGGTGGTGTTTTCAGAAATACTACCGGTGCCACGAGCGTCACTAGAAAGACAGCGGGAGCTTAGGGAGATAAATATGTGGCTTAGAAATTGGTGCAGGAAGGAAGGGTTCGGGTTCATGGAGAACTGGGCCGACTTCTCAGTCGGCTACAGGCTCTACGGTAGGGACGGGCTGCACCTCAATGGGGAAGGTGCAGCTGTGCTGGGGGAGAAAATGGTCAGACGGATGGAGGAGCTTTTAAACTAGGATCGGGGGGGAGGGAGGGTAGTGGAGCAAATAAGGGGATAGATAGAGCAGATAGAGACAGGGAGACGGTAGGGGTCAATGAAGGATTAGGGGGGGATGGGACATACAAGGAACGTAGGGAGGCTAGGAGTAATAAAGGTGTTAATAGGATTAAATGTCTACTGGCAAATGCAAGAAGTCTTGCAAACAAAATGAATGAATTGGAGACTCTTATGTCAACCATGGATTATGATGTGGTGGGCATTACGGAAACCTGGCTGGATGAAAGCCATGACTGGGTGACAAACATACAGGGTTATAGTACATTTAGGAAGGACAGGAAAGGCCAAAAAGGTGGTGGGGTGTGTATATTTATCAAATCTAACCTAAAACCTGTGTTGTATGATGACATTGAGGGGAACAGCAACAATGTAGAGTCAGTATGGGTAAATGTACATGGGGAGGGGAATAATGGAAAAATGCTAATTGGAGTTTGCTATAAGCCTCCTAACATACCTGAACAAATAGAGGGTGAAATGCTGGAACAAATTGAAAAGGCAGCTAATAATAATAATCGGGTTCTTATTATGGGGGATTTCAACTATCCAGACATACAGTGGGACATAGAATCTTCTGGTTCTGCTAAAAGCTGTAAGTTCTTATCTACCATTCAGGACCATTTCCTCTCTCAGATGGTAGATGAACCGACCAGGGGAGATAATTTGCTAGATCTGGTCCTGTCAAATAGACCGGATACAATTTCAAATCTACAGGTCCGGGAGCACTTGGGCACCAGCGATCATAAAATGGTAAGCTTCGACATAATATTCAATAGAACATTTCAAAGGGGGAATGCTAAAACCTGGAATTTTAGGAAAGCTGATTTCAACAAATTAAGGGAAGAGCTTAAATGTGTAGATTGGGACAGAGTCATGGTAACTGGGGATACCGAACATAAATGGGGTAAGTTTAAGGATATACTGCTAGAGTCCTGTAAAAAACTTATACCCTCTGGTAATAAAATGTCCAGGAATAAAAAGAAACCACTATGGATAAATAAGACTGTACAAAGTATAATAAAACAAAAACAAAGGGCGTTTAACATCTTAAAGGCTGAGAATACAGAAATAGCATTGCAGGAGTATAAAGATATCAATAGGCAATGCAAAAAAGAAATCAAACAAGCAAAACTAGCTACTGAAACAAAAAATCGCCAATGACATTAAAATAAATCCCAAAATCTTTTATAAATACATTAATGCCAAAAGGAAAACAAAGGATAGTATCGGACCCTTAAAATATAATAACAAGTTAGTTATAGAGGACAAACAAAAGACTGAGATATTAAATAGGCATTTCTCATCTGTATTCACCAAGGAACTGACTGTACCAGGGATCATTCAACAAGTGAAAAATCAAAGTCCACCACCCGATATAATTAATTTAACACAAGAAGAAGTACGCCTACGTCTGAGTAAATTAAACATTGACAAATCCCCAGGGCCAGATGGCATTCATCCACGAATATTGAGGGAATTGAGCTCCGTAATCGACAGACCGCTGTATCTCATCTTTTTAGACTCACTTGTAACAGGGTTGGTGCCTCAGGATTGGAGGATTGCTGATGTGGTACCGATATTTAAGAAAGGTAAGAGGGTAGATCCAGGCAACTACCGTCCAGTAAGCCTGACATCAGTAGTATGCAAAGTTTTTGAGGGCATTTTAAGGGATGACATGCAAAAATATATTGCAGAAAATAATATGATAACTGACAAACAGCATGGATTCATGAAAGATAAGTCGTGTCTAACCAACCTGTTGGGGTTCTATGAGGGGGTAAGTGCAAACCTGGATATTGGTAATGCAGCTGATGTGATTTATTTGGACTTTGCAAAGGCATTTGATACTGTACCACATAATAGCCTTATACTAAAGCTCCAGAAGCAAGGACTAGGGGACACAATATGCAACTGGGTAAGGAATTGGCTAAAAGATAGGAAACAAAGAGTAGTCATAAATGCTACATTCTCTAAATGGGCTATAGTCAGCAGTGGGGTGCCGCAGGGATCTGTGCTAGGACCAATTCTTTTTACTCTCTATATTAATGACCTTGTGGATGGGATTGATAGTACAGTGTCAGTCTTTGCCGATGACACCAAACTATGTAGGATATTAAAAACTGACCTGGATAGTACAATATTACAAAAAGATCTGGATAAGATGTCAGAATGGGCAGATACTTGGCAAATGAGATTTAATGTTGATAAATGTAAAGTAATGCACCTAGGACGGAGTAATCCTATAGCTGCGTATACATTAAATGGAAGTAAACTCGGGACTACAGAACAGGAGAAGGACTTGGGTATTCTCATTACAAATAAGCTGAGCAGCAGCACTCAATGTCAGGCAGCAGCTGCTAAAGCAAACAAGATTCTAGGGTGTATAAAAAGAGAGATTAGATCCCGTGATCCCAACGTATTGTTACCCATCTATAAATCACTTGTAAGGCCACATCTGGAATACGGGATCCAGTTTTGGGCTCCACATTTTAAAAAGGACATTCAGAAGTTAGAGTCAGTTCAAAGGCGGGCAACTAGACTATTACAAGGAATGGAAGGCCTCCCATATGATGGCAGATTGAAAAAGTTAGATATGTTTAGCTTAGAAAAAAGACGTCTCAGAGGAGATCTCATTTATATGTATAAATACATGTGTGGTCAATTTAAAGGACTGGCACATAACTTATTTCTTCCGAAAACAATACTAAGGACCAGGGGGCACTCACTGCGAGTGGAAGAAAAGCGATTCCGACACCTAAATAGGAAAGGGTTCTTTACAGTTAGAGCGGTCAGACTGTGGAATGCCCTACCACAAGAGGTAGTAATGGCAGATACTATAACAGCTTTTAAAAAAGGGCTGGATGATTTCCTCAGTACACAAAACATTGTTGGTTATAAATGACTTAGTGACTAAATGTACAACTGGTGGAGGAAGGTTGAACTAGATGGACCTAGGTCTTTTTTCAACCTAAGTAACTATGTAACTATGTAACTATTTATAGAGCACCATCAATTCCATGGTGCTGTACATGAGAAGGGGTTACATACATAATACATACACAAGTTACAGTAGACAGACTAGTACAGAGGGAAGAGGGACCTACCCTTACGGGCTTACATTCTCTAGGATTTTGGGGAGGAGACAGTAGGTGGGGTGTAAATTGGGCGGCAGCTCCGCACGGTGATCAGGCGGCAGCTCCGCACGGTGATCGGGTGGCAGCTCCACACGGTAGTGAAGCAGTGAGGTCATTGTAGATTATAGGCATTTCTAAACAGATGGGTTTTCAGGTTCCGTTTGAAGCTTGCAAGGGTAGCAGATAGTCTGACGTGTTGAGGCAGCGAGTTCCAGAAGACTGGGGATGCTCGGGCGAAGTCTTGGAGTCAGTTGCATGAGGAGCGAATGAGAGAGGAGGAGAGAAGGAGATCTTGGGAGGACCGGAGGTGACGTGTTGGAGTGTAGTGGGAGATTAGTTCAGAGATATACGGAGGAGACAGATTATGGATAGTTTTGTAGGTCAGTGTTAGTAGTTTGAATTGGATACGGTGGAAGATTGGGAGCCAGTGGAGGGACTTGCAGAGAGGAGAAGCGGGGTGGTATTGAGGGGAGAGGTGGATCAGTCGGGCAGCAGAATTAAGGATGGACTGGAGAGGGGCGAGCGTGTTAGCAGGGAGGCCACAGAGGAGGATGTTACAGTAATCGAGGCAGGAGATTATGAGGGCATGCACTAGCATTTTTGTAGATTGCGAGTTGAGGAAAGGACGGATTCTGGAAATATTTTTGAGTTGAAGACGGCAGGAGGTGGTGAGGGATTGGATGTGTGGTATAAAGGACAAGACAGAGTCAAAGGTCACTCCGAGGCAGCGAACTTTGGGTACTGGCGAGAGCCTGGTGTTATTTATTGTAATACATAGATCAGGTGGAGAGTGTAGGTGAGATGGAGGAAAGATAATCAGTTCAGTTTTGGCCACATTGAGCTTTAGGAAGCAAGAGGAGAAAAAGGAGGATATAGCAGATAGACACTTCGGGTTTCTGGACAGCAGAGCTGTGACATCTGGGCCAGAGAGGTAGATCTGAGTGTCATTGGCATATAGGTGGTACTGGAAGCCATGGGACTTTATGAGTTGTCCCAGGCCAAATGTATAGATAGAAAAAAGTAAGGGTCCCAGGACAGAGCCTTGAGGGACGCCAACAGAGAGATGGCGGGATGAAGCGGTTGTGTGGGAGTGGGAGACACTAAAAGTGCGGTTGGAAAGGTATGAAGAGATCCAAGAGAGGGAGAGAGCTCTGACACCAAGGGAAGAGAGGATCTGTAATAGGAGGGAGTGGTCGACAGTATTGAAGGCTGAAGACAGGTCTAGAAGTAGGAGTATGGAGAAGTGCTTGTTAGCTTTGGCAGCAAGTCATTCGTGATTTTAGTCAGGGCAGTTTCGGTGGAATGATGAGGATGGAAGCCGGACTGTAGATTGTCAAAGAGAGAGTTAGATGAGAGGTGGGAGGAAAGTTCAGCATGGACATGCAATTCCAGGAGTTTTGAGGTGAACGGGAGTAGTGATATGGGGCGGTAGCTGTTAGTAGAGGTTGGGTCGAGGTAAGGTTTCTTTAGGATAGGTGTGACTGATGCATGTTTAAAGGCAGAAGGGAAGGTACCAGTCGTTAAAGATAGGTTGAAAAGATGGGTTTAGGCTGGAATAAGATAGGGGCGAGGTTGGGGAGGAGGTGGGATGGGGTCAAGTGTGCAGGTGGTGAGGTGCGCTTTTGAGAGAAGACGTGCAAGCTCTTCTTTGGTGATGGTGGGGAAGAAGTTTATGGGGGAGGGGCAGTGGTCTGTTATGTGAAGGGGTTGTGGTGACTGAGCAGAGAAGACTTGCCTTATTTGGTCGATTTTTTTCTTGTAAGTGGAAAAGTAAAGTGGTGAAGTAATCCTGTTTAGCGAGGTGAGGGCTGAACGAAATGTGTGAATTGCATTTTTGAATGTGGTGAAGTCTTCCTGGGAGTGCGTTTTCTTCCAGCGCCGCTCTGCAGCCCTAGACACTTGCCATAGTTTTTTAGTGAGGCTGTTGTGCCAGGGCTGTCTATTGATTAGTCTCTCTCTGCCGTGCACAAGAGGAGCGACTAAATCAATAGTTGATGTGAGAGTAGTGTTGTAGAAAGTGGTGGCACTGTTTGTGTCGTGGAGTGGTGATATGGAGGTGCAAGGTTTCTCCGGGGATGTGTTAGGTGCTGGACAGGGGGGGGCAGGTGAGGAGGACAGGCTGAAAAGGTCAGCAGATGGTGGTCAGATAGGGGGAGGGGGAAGTTGTGAGGTCAGAAAGGGAACAGAGGCGGGTGAAGATAAGGTCTAGTGTGTGTCCATCTTTATGGGTGAAAAAAACACAAAAAACTGAGCTGAAACAATGTTCAGTAAACATGCAACATGCAAAAAAAATCATTAAAAAAACATTATCTGGGACACAGCTGACCACTTGCCACCATCCATATTGGAGTTTTGACATGACACAAGTCAGGTATTGATAATGTTTTTAACTTCAGTAGGTTAGGGACTGTCTCAGATGGGTACACCGTGACGAGGTGAGACAGCTTTTTACCTTTTTGCAAAAATGTATACACTAAGTACCCTGTCATTAAGCACTTGCAATTTATTTATTTATAGTCAGGGTATTTTTCATACAATTTTTCTCTTTGGTTTTTTCTAGTCTTAAGGCTGCAATTCACATGCTTAATGTTGCATGTTTACTGAACATTGTTTCAGCTCAGTTTTTTGTGTTTTTTTGTATGTTATCTTGCTTTATTGCAAGTTGGGGGTGCAGCCCTCCTAATACTGAGACTGAACAACTGATTGCGTCTCACTTTGCTGTGTATTTTATCTGGGACACAGCTGACCACTTGCCACCATCCATATTGGAGTTTTGACATGACACAAGTCAGGTATTGATAATGTTTTTAACTTCAGTAGGTTAGGGACTGTCTCAGATGGGTACACCGTGACGAGGTGAGACAGCTTTTTACCTTTTTGCAAAAATGTATACACTAAGTACCCTGTCATTAAGCACTTGCAATTTATTTATTTATAGTCAGGGTATTTTTCATACAATTTTTCTCTTTGTTTTTTTCTAGTCTTAAGGCTGCAATTCACATGCTTAATGTTGCATGTTTACTGAACATTGTTTCAGCTCAGTTTTTTGTGTTTTTTTGTATGTTATCTTGCTTTATTGCAAGTTGGGGGTGCAGCCCTCCTAATACTGAGACTGAACAACTGATTGCGTCTCACTTTGCTGTGTATTTTATCTGGGACACAGCTGACCACTTGCCACCATCCATATTGGAGTTTTGACATGACACAAGTCAGGTATTGATAATGTTTTTAACTTCAGTAGGTTAGGGACTGTCTCAGATGGGTACACCGTGATGAGGTGAGACAGCTTTTTACCTTTTTGCAAAAATGTATACACTAAGTACCCTGTCATTAAGCACTTGCAATTTATTTATTTATAGTCAGGGTATTTTTCATACAATTTTCCATCTTTATGGGTGGCAGAGGCGGACCACTGAGTTAGACCAAAAGATGAAGCGAGGGAGAGGAGTTTGGAGGCTGCTGACTGGCAGTTGTCAGTGGGGATGTTGAAGTCACCCATGATGATGGTGGGAATGTCAGCAGAGAGAAAGTGTAGAAGCAAGGCAGAGAAGTGGTCGAAGAAGGCAGTGGTAGCGCCCGGGGGTCTGTATATGATAGCCACATGGAGGTTAGAGGGAGATTAGATTCAGACAGAGTGCACTTCAAAGGAAGGCAGGACAAGAGAGGATGGAGGTGGGATTGGGTTAAAGCTGCAGTTGTTAGAAAGAAGGAGACCCAGTCCTACACCCTGTCTATTGCCAGGGCGAGGAGTGTGGGAGAAGTGAAGGCCACCATAGCATAGTGCAGCAGGGGAGGCAGTGTTGGACGGTATCAGCCATGTTTCGGTGAGGTCCAGAAAGGATAGATTGCTGGAGGTAAAGAGATCGTGAATGATGTGCAATTTATTACAGACAGTACGGGCATTCCAAAGTGCTCCAGAGAGAGTGAGCATAGGAGTAGGTGAGAGGGGAATGGATTTTATATTGGAGAGATTGCGGTAGTTACTAGTATGTGGGGAGTGATAAATGGGTGATAAAGAAGGGTGTACCATCTGTGGGGGGCCAGGGTTGGGGGATATGTCACCAGCAGTGAGAAGAAGTAGAGAAAGGGAGAGCAGGTGGGAAAAGGAGAGTGGACGGCATGGTCTGCGTGATATAAGGAGCGATCTGAGGTTTAGGAGCAGGTCAGCAGATGAGGACAGATGAGAAGGTGGGACGGAAGGGGAGATGAATATTTGTTTGGAGAATGCTGGGGTGTGGGGATAGCGAAGGAGAGTAAGGAGGAGAGGGGCAAAGACTGTGAGGGCATAGGTGAACATGGTGGTAGTAAGGTGTTAAGTATGGGATTTAACAAATAAATTGTGACAGTGACAAACTCAGTTAGAAAGAGCAAAATTTTACCTTCTGGTCACTTCTGGGACATTTCTGGTATATTTCTGACACTCCACTTAATAGATGCCACTAATGAGATCACACCAGACCAGGGTCATAGCAGACCTGCACCATCAAATTTATACATCTGTGAAGCCCTACAGAATGACTCTGGTGTAAGCAGAAAGGAGGGGTCGTACTAACACAGAGCACAGAAACACACCAGGGGTAAATTAGCAGAAAGACACAACAAGAAGCATTTGGACTACTTCACAGCAAGATGGCCATACACTTGAGATGGAGAAGATATAGTCAAGTGTGATCTAGGATCAAAGAGTTAACAAGAAGAAAAAAAAATGTAATTCAAAGGGAAGACAGTTGTTGAAGGAATCTGACATACCAGTAGAAATATTGATACAGGACAGAATAGACTTCTGTGACGCCCTGGACAAGCCAGGGGTCACAGGTAATGACATCACCACACCCTACACCCCGGTTAGGCACACCTAAGCTAGACCTGAAATCCTTGTTGCCTTCCTCCAGGGGCTGATGTCCACACCAGGGGGTGGAGCCAGGCGGTTGGTCTCCGCCCACCAAGGAGTTCACAGTCCTGGAGGCAGGAAAACCAGGGAGATTAGGTTTGGAGTTTGAAATAGAAGGAGGGAAAGTAGTGAAAGAGGAAAAGTGACAGTTTGAAAGCCTGAAGTTGGTCCGGGTGTGTGCCCCGGACCGAGACAGCAAGGTTAGCAGACGGCGGTGACCGTCTGCAGGAGTGGCCTATCGGAGTTACCGTAAGGACCGCGGACGGGTGGTGGCCCGGCGGTACCGGACCGGTACACAAGGAGAAGCCAGCACCATTGGCAGGGGCCTTTCGGATCCCGGCAAGGCTAGGAGTCGCCGTGAATTTGCCAAATCCGTCAGTAAAGGGGACCTCCGGGTCTCCAAACAACTAAGTCACGATTGAAGGCAACCGTCCAACCGTATGAGAGAGACACCGCCACCGCCAAGGCACCAGTTTCTCAGAGCCGGCGCCTGCGGGCAAAGAGGGGCTCCTCCGGCCCATATCCAAGTCGGGGAACGGGTTACCGGTGGGAATCTATCGCTACCAACATTGAACATAGGTGCAGGGAAAGAGACAGTCACCGTTACCTACCGGGGAAAAGCAACAGCAGCCGTCCGTGGGAACCGTCTTTCCAGCCGTGTGTTTTACCGAGAACAGTGTCATCGTCTCAGGCTGAGTGAGTACCACCGTGCCGTGAGGCACAGCGCTGCCCCCGCGACCCTGCACCTCACCAAGCCCTGCACCGGGCCTGCCATCCCTCATCCTCCACCCTATCACTGGGCTCCGGGACAACCACCCCCTACCCACAGAGGGGAGACCTAACAACTTTGCTGCTCCCTGTCACCGCTCCCGGGATCCCCATACAGAGCAGCGGTGGTGTTACCAAAAATCATCACAACCGTGGGTGGCGTCATGGACAATATCCCTAAAACCAAACAACCATTCCCCTTTTCACTCACGGGTGAGGAGCGCCGCTTGAGTCCCCGGGATCTGGCCCATCGCTCGAGCCACCGAGCAGCAGCGGCCGCAGCAGCAGCGGCAGCCGGACCCGAGCAGTGGGAGAGCGCAGCGTCCCCTCCTCCGCCCGTGACACTTCAATGAAGAGGGCAGTTGTTGAAGGAATATGACATACCAGTAGAAATATTGATACAGGACAGAATAGACTTCAATGAAGAGGGCAGTTGTTGAAGGAATATGACATACCAGTAGAAATATTGATACAGGACAGAATAGACTTCAATGAAGAGGGCAGTTGTTGAAGGAATATGACATACCAGTAGAAATATTGATACAGGACAGAATAGACTTCAATGAAGAGGGCAGTTGTTGAAGGAATATGACATACCAGTAGAAATATTGATACAGGACAGAATAGACTTCAATGAAGAGGGCAGTTGTTGAAGGAATATCAGCAAAGTACTACCGCTAGGTAGAATTACGTCTTTAAAGTTAGATACTGTAAGATAAAACAGTGCTTTGTTAATGTGTGATATAACTTTGTGAATATACAGATTTGAAACAGGCTTCACAGAAGTTGGGAGTAATGGTATGTTAGAATTTGTGCACCTCTAGGTCAGAAAATACCTCAAAAAATGAGATGAGTGTCCTCCTGAGAAAATGCCTGCACTCTAGTTAGCTTAGTGGGGGTGAGTAGGCATATGCTATTATGCTATCAATGCTGGCCAACATGGAACCAAGAAATCTGGAGCACGAGCTGCAGGTTTGTGGCACTTCAGCATATAGGAGAAGTGTTACTTTTTCCTGTTTGTGAAGAATGCAGCATGTGAAAAGTGACAGCTATCTGAAAAAGAAGCAAGGATAGCCACATCAGAGGTGTCTGTAAGATACTGCCTGAGTGTGAAGAGGAATGCCATCCCAGAGAGAGAACTAGGAGACTGGTGCCTGTGGTTGAGGGGCTTTTCTGCAGTTACTGTGAAGGACAATCCACCTGTGATGTGAGCAAAAGTAGCCAGACAAACTACTGCAGGCATTGAGAGGGGAAACAAATAAAACTAAGAAAAAAGAAGAGTAACAACTAAAGGGTCTGTAATATATACAGTCATGGCCAAAAGTGTTGGCACTCTTGAACTTGTTTCAGAAAATGTATTTCCATGAGAAAATTATTGCAACTACACATCTTTTGTTATACACATATTTAATTCCTTTGTGTGTATTGAAACAACATAAAAAATGAGAAATAAAGGAAAATGTAACATAATTTAACACAAAACTCCAAAAATGGTTCGGATAAAATTTTTGGCGCTCTTAACTTAGTATTTGGTTGCACACTCTTTGGAATAAATAACTGCAATAAGTTGCTTTCTATAACCATCAACAAGCTTCTTACTCCTCTCAAATGGAATTTAGTATCACTCTTCTTCCTGCGGCAGCACACATCACTATGTGTGACACCGCAGGAACGAGGAACAACACCTTACTTGCAGCCGCCTGCATTGAGGAAGGAAGGAGGTGGGCGGGATGTTCCGCCCGCTCATTTCCGCCCCTCCGCTTCTATTGGCCGGCCGCTTAGTGATGCCGCTGTGCCGCCGAACGAACCTCCCCCTTAAAGGAGAGATTGTTCGGCGGCCACAGCAACGTTGGTGAAGAGGTAACTGCGTGTGCCGTTGCCGTAGCGATATTGTTCGCTACGGCAGCGATCACCCCGTGACGCGCCACCATTGTGGGCGGGTGCTATCGCTTGCGACATCGCTAGCGATGTCGCAGCATGTAAAGCACGCTTAATATTTGAATTTGCCTTCTCCCACAGCAATTTTAAGATCTCTCCACAGGTATTCAATGCAATTTAGATCCAGACTTATTGTTGGCCACTTCAGAAGCCTCCCACTCTTTGTTTCCATCAATTTCTGGGTGCTTCTTGAAGTATATGTGGGGTCATTATCCTGCTGGAAGAGCCATGATGCAAACCCAGCTTTCTACATTGCATCCCAAAATCATTTGTAAATCTTCAGATTTCCTGATGCCTTGCACACAGTCAAGGCACCCAGTGCCAGAGGCAACAAAAGAACCCCAAAACATCTTTGAACCTCTACCATATTTGACTGTAGGTACTGTGCTCTTTTCCTTGTAAGCCATTATGCCATTTTCGGTAAACAGTAAGACAATGTTCTTTACCAAAAAGCTCTATCTTGGTCTCATCTGACCAGTATTTTGGCTTACTCCCATTTTGACAAAATGCAGTCTAGCTTTCTTATGTCTCAGCAGTGGTTTCCTCCTGGGCTTCCTGCCATAGCATTCCATTTCATTCAAATGTGGACAGATAGTTTGTGTTCACACTGATGCACCTTGAGCCTGCAAGACAGCTTGAATTTCTTTGAAACTTGATTGGAATAGCTTATCCACCATGCAGAGTATTCTGTGTCACAACCTTTCATCCATTTTTCTCGGCTATTCAAATCCTTCTTGATTATATCACGCAACATGGACAAAGGAATATCAGGATCTCAAGAAATGGACTTGTGAACCTGAATCTTTAAAAAGATTTTGATCTTTTTAAACAATTTGGTTGTCAAGTCCTCAGACAATTATCTTCCACTCTTTCTATTCTCCATGCTTAGTATGGCACACAAAGACACAATGAAAAGACTGAGTCAACATCTCCCCTTTTTATCTTGTTTCTGGTGTGATTTTCATATTGCCCACACCTTGCCACAAGTGAGTTTGAATGAGCATCACATTCTCCATGCAAAGTTGTTTACCCACAATTTTGGAAAGGTACCAACAATTTTGTCCTGTCCCTTTTGCAGGTTTTGTGTGAAATTACGTCCAATTTGCCTTTTTTCTCTGTTTTTTTTTTCAGTGTTGTTCCAATACACTCAAAGGAAATGTGCATACAAACATGAATAATTGCAATACTTTCCTGGGAGAAATACTTAATTTTCTAGCTTTCTAGGACTATCTCAAGAGTGCTAACACTTTTCACTTTTGGCCATGAAGACTGTATATATATATATTTTTATATATATATATATATATATATATATATATATATATATATATATATATATACATATACATATATGTATACAGTATATATATATGTATACAGTATATATATATATATATATGTGACGCCCTGGGCAAGCCAGGGGTCACAGGTCATTGCACCACCACACCCTACACCCCAGTTAGGAACACCAAGGCTACCAAAATCCTTGTTGCCTTCCTCCAGGGGCTGATGTTCACACCAGGGGGTGGGCCAGGCGGTTGGCTCCGCCCACCAAGGAGTTCACAGCCCTGGAGGCGGGAGGAACAAGGCAGTTTAGCTCAGGCAGAGCTTGAGTGAGGAAGAAAGCTTGAGTGTGGAGCAAAGTTAGAGTTCAGTTAGGGAAGTGAAGGAGTAAAGAGTAGAGTCAAGTAAGTGAAGTGAAGTGGAAGAAAGTAGTAGTAAAGCTAAAGAGAAAAGCTGAAGTGCCAGTAGTAAAGCCTGAAGTTGGTCCGGCTGTGTGCCCGGACAGTGACAGCAAGGTCAGCAGACGGCGGTGATAGTCCGCAGGGGTGACTGCTCGGAGGTTGCTGGAAAGACCGCGAACGGGTAGTGGCCCGGCGGTCTGGAGCAGTATACGAAGAACAGTCAGCACCAGGGCAGGGGCCTCTCGGACCCCGGCAAGGCTAGGAGTCGCCATAATTTGCCAAATCCGTCAGTGAAGGGGACGTCTGTCTCCAAACAACCAAGTCCCGATTGAAGGCAACAGTCCGACCGTAACGGAGAGACACCGCCACCGCCAGGGCACCAGTTTCTCAGGGCCAGCGCCTGCGGGCAAAGTAGGGCTCCTCCGGCCCATATCCAAGCTGGGGAGCGGGTTACCGGTGGGAACCCATCGCTACCAACACAGAAACATTAGGTGCAGGAAAAGGGACATCACCGTCACCTACTGGGGAAAGCAAGTGCAGCCGTCCGTGGGAACCGTCTTTCCAGCCGTGTGTTTTACCGAAAACTGTGTCAACGTCTCAGGCTGAGTGAGTACCACAGTGCCGCAAGGCACAGCGCTGCCCCCGTGTCCATGCACCCCACCAAGCCCTGCATCACCCACCTCATCACTGGGCCCCGGGATCACCAACCCCTACCCACGGAGGGGCAACACAACAACTGGCTGCTCCATACCATCCTTCCCGGGATCCCCATACAGAGCAGCTAACAAATCACCACAACCATGGGTGGCGTCACGGACAATAAACAATCCCTGCACCCAAACAAACCCCCTTTCACTCACGGGCGAGGAGCGCCACTAGAGTCCCCAGGATCCGGCCCATCGTTCGAGCCACCGAGCATCGGCAGCAGCAGGCCGCAGCAGCCGGACCCGAGCAGTGGGAGGGCACAACGTCCCCTCCTCCGCCCGCGACATATATATATATATATATATATAGTGTGTGTGTGGAAAGTAGTCAGAGCCCTTTGAATATTTCACTCTGTTTCATTGCGGCCATTTGGTAAATTCAAAACAGTTCATTTTTTCTCATTAATGTACACTCTGCACCCCATCTTGACAGAAAAAAACACAGAAATGTCGAACTTTTTGCAAAATTATTAAACAAGAAAAACTGAAATATTACATCATCATATCATGTCATAAGTATTCAGACCCTTTGCTCAGACATTCATATTTAAGTCACATGTTGTCCATTTCCTTGTGAACCTTATTGAGATGTTTCTTATCCTTGATTGGAGTCCAGCTGTGTTTAATTAAACTGATAGGACTTGATTTGGAAAGGCACATACAGTACCTGTCTATATAAGACCTCACAGCTAAAGCTGGGTTCACACGTAGCGACAGCGACAATGACATCGCTGTTACATCACCATTTTCTGTGACGTAACAGCGATCTTGTAAGTCGCTGTTATGATCGCTGCTTAGCTGTCAAACACAGCAGAAGCAGCAGCGATCATAACGACGCTGTGCTACATGTGCAGAGAGCAGGGAGCCGTGCTTAGCGCTGGCTCCCTGCACTCCTAGCTACAGTACACATAGGGCTAATTACCCGATGTGTACTGCAGCTACATGTGCAGAGAGCAGGGAGCCGCGCACACCGCTTAGCGCTGGCTCCCTGCTCTCCTAGCTACAGTACACATCGGGTTAATTACCCGATGTGTACTGCAGCTACATGTGCAGAGAGCAGGAGCCGGCACTGGCAGTGAGGGCGGACGCTGGTAACGAAGGTAAATATCGGGTAACCAGGGAAAGGTCTTCCCTTGGTTACCCGATGTTTACCCTGGTTACAGCTTACCGCAGCTGCCAGATGCCGGCTCCTGTTCCCTGCTCGCTTCATTTCGTCGCTCTCTCGCTGTCACACACTGCGATGTGTGCGTCACAGCGGGAGAGCGACGACCAAAAAATGAAGCTGGACATTCAGCAACGACCGGCGACCTCACAGCAGGGGCCAGGTCGTTGCTGGATGTCACACACAGCGACAGCGACGGGACGTCGCTGCAACGTCACAGAAAATGGTGACGTAGCAGCGACGTCGTTGTCGTTGTCGCTGTGTGTGACACCACCTTAACAGTGCATATCACACCAAATGAGAATCATGAGGTCAAAGGAATTGCCAAGGAGATCAGAGACAGAATTGTGGCACATATTTAGTCCATTTTAGGCTATGTGCACACTGAGCGTTTTTCGTGGCGTGTTTGTGTGAAGCCCCACAGGTGTAGTGTCGGTGCATTACCTTCAGGGACTCCACTCGGCTGGATCTGTCACAGGTAGGAGATCTTCTTCTTGTCGTGACGCCACTCTCAGTATTGCGGTCAGTGGGGGACCGCCACTGCAGGTTGAGGGACGCCTGGGGCTGATGGTGAGTGCAGTTAGTTGGAATAGCCCCCTGAGAGTGAGGCAAGCCCCAGGGCCCTGTGTAGGTGCGTAGAACCACAAGGCGCAGAATAACTCCACACAGGCAGAATGTCTTTCAGGGTTTTTACTCACTTCAGGTGGCAGGGTGAGTAACCCGGGCGTAGCTGGGATGAACCAGGCTGGAACCAGGTATCCTTCAGGCTGACTTCTGATGGTGACTACCAACTCGCCTTCCTTAGCCCTTGGTGGTTTGGGGTAACCCCGACTTTTAGTCCCTATGGGGGTCACCCAGGGAAGTTGCTGAAGCCTCACTCCCCTTCGTTTGCCGTATGCTTGTTGCCTGGGCCAGATCACTCCCGCTGCTTGCCTCCTGTGAGCTATGGGCCCTAACTGTGGCTACGTGGCTGCGGCTTTTGTGGTGTTGTGGCGTGGGCTTTCAGAGCCCCACACCGGCAGGTTTAGCAAAAGAAAGCTGGATCTATCTCCGCTTCAGGATCTGCCGCCCGTTTGGGCCTGGTACTCCCTAGCAGTCTCCTTACTTCCCACTCTGTGCTCTCTCTCTAGCTGGAGATGGGTTTCGGGTAGCCCTCCTAGGTGACCGTTCTCCCCCGTCGGTAGCCACTGCGCGGACGCTGTCAGACTACAGCAGCCCAGGGGAAGGGGTCAGCTCTCCTCGGAGCTCCCTGGACTCTGCTCTGAACCGGCTCACATCTGGGACCTTCACTGCTGCTCCTGTCTGAGCTTCACTTCCATGCTCCTCACTCCTCCACACTCTGCTGCAGACTGTTTACTCCTCCTTCTCTTTTCCCTTTTGTGCCTGCCTACGCCACCTAGCAACCAGACTCTCTTACCACACCCCTTGAGAGGAGATGGAGGCTTTTGGCCCCCTCCACTATTCCAGTGGAGGTGAAGGCTTTTCCCCCTCCTGGGATCCCCAGGGGTCCTCTCATGGGTACATGTGTGAGACCTGATCACTATGCGCCTGTGTAGTCACACCTCGGTCAGCCTTCTGGATTACCTGTATTGTACTGTCCCCAGCATGGGTGCAGTACTCAGTGGTGCCTGACCAGGTCAGGGGCGCCACATTCCCCCTTAGTTATCACCAGCACGTCCTCGGGCTGCAAGACAACATTTTAAAATGCATAAAACATTAAAACATGTAAAACATTTTTAAAAGCACCAGGTACCATACATCACCACCCTCCACCCACAAGTCCGTTAACCCACCCAAAACCCTCTCACGTTGGCCGCGCCTTCAGCCACTTCTGGCAGGATGTAGAGGCGGCTTTCATGGGCTGGTGGTTTCAGGGTATACCTGGCCTGGTGGAGCCGCGCCTTCAGCCTCTTCTGGCAGGATGCAGAGGCGGCCTCCACAGTTGGTGCTGACCAGGTACCCTCTTTGTGGTGGAGAGCCAGGCCCCATAAACAGGCATGCTCTCTGGTTGCAGGTGAGCCAAGGCCCTATATACGGACGTGCTCCCTGGTTGCAGACGAGCCAAGCCCCTAAACAGGCTGACTCTGGTGGTGGTGGTGCCCTCTGTTGTAACTATTTACACTGCGAGAGTTTGTGGCTATAGCCAGTTCATAGCCTTAAGGTTCATTTCTCACATTAGTTTATGTGGGCACATACTTAAACTTGTAAAACGTTGCAAACTTCAAAACTGGTAACTTGCTGTATTTCCTATGTTATTTACATGGATTCCTCCTCACCAGGGCTTGGGCCTGTAGGGCTGCGGCACCTGCTGCTTTCTCGCTCTCTGTCGTCATCAGTGGTAGTCTCATCAGTAGGTTCCTTGTCTTTTCTTTCTCTGTCTTCATCTGTTTCTTTTCCTGTGTCTGTTTCTTTATCTTGCAGCATGGGATGGCTGTAGGGTTTGCTGGTACATGGTGCTACGTCGAGCGCATACCAGCCTCTTTCGCCTTGATGCATGGTAAACTGCACTGTGTCTCCCATCCGTAAGTTTCTTCCAGGATGTCCTCTGGGCAAATGAGCTCTCACGTCTCTTCTATTGACGAAGATACCTTCCTTTATACCAGGTGCAACGATGAATCCGTATATAGGGCCTTGGCTCACCTGCAACCAGAGAGCATGCCTGTTTATGGGGCCTGGCTCTCCACCACAAAGAGGGTACCTGGTCAGCACCAACTGTGGAGGCCGCCTCTGCATCCTGCCAGAAGAGGCTGAAGGCGCGGCTCCACCAGGCCAGGTATACCCTGAAACCACCAGCCCATGAAAGCCGCCTCTACATCCTGCCAGAAGTGGCTGAAGGCGCGGCCAACGTGAGAGGGTTTTGGGTGGGTTAACGGACTTGTGGGTGGAGGGTGGTGATGTATGGTACCTGGTGCTTTTAAAAATGTTTTACATGTTTTAATGTTTTATGCATTTTAAAATGTTGTCTTGCAGCCCAAGGACGTGCTGGTGATAACTAAGGGGGAATGTGGCGCCCCTGACCTGGTCAGGCACCACTGAGTACTGCACCCATGCTGGGGACAGTACAATACAGGTAATCCAGAAGGCTGACCGAGGTGTGACTACACAGGCGCATAGTGATCAGGTCTCACACATGTACCCATGAGAGGACCCCTGGGGATCCCAGGAGGGGGAAAAGCCTTCACCTCCACTGGAATAGTGGAGGGGGCCAAAAGCCTCCATCTCCTCTCAAGGGGTGTGGTAAGAGAGTCTGGTTGCTAGGTGGCGTAGGCAGGCACAAAAGGGAAAAGAGAAGGAGGAGTAAACAGTCTGCAGCAGAGTGTGGAGGAGTGAGGAGCATGGAAGTGAAGCTCAGACAGGAGCAGCAGTGAAGGTCCCAGATGTGAGCCGGTTCAGAGCAGAGTCCAGGGAGCTCCGAGGAGAGCTGACCCCTTCCCCTGGGCTGCTGTAGTCTGACAGCGTCCGCGCAGTGGCTACCGACGGGGGAGAACGGTCACCTAGGAGGGCTACCCGAAACCCATCTCCAGCTAGAGAGAGAGCACAGAGTGGGAAGTAAGGAGACTGCTAGGGAGTACCAGGCCCAAATGGGCGGCAGATCCCGAAGCGGAGATAGATCCAGCTTTCTTTTGCTAAACCTGCCGGTGTGGGGCTCTCAAAGCCCACGCCACAACACCACAAAAGCCGCAGCCACGTAGCCACAGTTAGGGCCCATAGCTCACAGGAGGCAAGCAGCGGGAGTGATCTGGCCCAGGCAACAAGCATACGGCAAACGAAGGGGAGTGAGGCTTCAGCAACTTCCCTGGGTGACCCCCATAGGGACTAAAAGTCGGGGTTACCCCAAACCACCAAGGGCTAAGGAAGGCGAGTTGGTAGTCACCATCAGAAGTCAGCCTGAAGGATACCTGGTTCCAGCCTGGTTCATCCCAGCTACGCCCGGGTTACTCACCCTGCCACCTGAAGTGAGTAAAAACCCTGAAAGACATTCTGCCTGTGTGGAGTTATTCTGCGCCTTGTGGTTCTACGCACCTACACAGGGCCCTGGGGCTTGCCTCACTCTCAGGGGGCTATTCCAACTAACTGCACTCACCATCAGCCCCAGGCGTCCCTCAACCTGCAGTGGCGGTCCCCCACTGACCGCAATACTGAGAGTGGCGTCACGACAAGAAGAAGATCTCCTACCTGTGACAGATCCAGCCGAGTGGAGTCCCTGAAGGTAATGCACCGACACTACACCTGTGGGGCTTCACATCTCTGTTCTGGGGATGGCGGTGCAGGGGAAAACTGGGTTCTGCTACGGCGCCGTGTCTTGCGGGCTGGATTCTGCGAGGTACAGCTTACAAGCTCCCAGGTGAGGCTTTTGGGCTGATCTTCTTCAGCAGACGGTGTTAGGTCTTCCTCATCCCAGCGGGAATATGGCAACATCTCCGGCTCTGGGTATGGATCCACTGCTGGTATCTCCGGGGTCAGCGCCTCAGCTTCCTGGCCTCCTCTCCCCCTTAGTTCTTCTGAGCACTCCTTCGGTGGCAGTGCTGGGGATGGGCTTCCTTCAGCAGACCCAGACGGGGACCTCTTTGACGTGGTTTCTGCAGGAGTTGTCGGAATCCTCTTGGGGGTGTGCGGAGGGAGCATGTACTGATCCACCAACCATTGTGGAAACTTGACCTCCATGTCAGCCTTCAGCTGCCAGTATGCGGGGTCCTCCCCCAGCGTGGGCTTTCCAGCAGGGACCTCTTTGGACTGGGGAGCGGTGTCTGCTCTGGCCTTGCAGGCCGGGGGAAATGGTGATGCAATCTTATCTTGGCGGGCCGCGCCCGGCATGGCGGCGGCCTGGTCTTGGCGGGCCGCGCCCTGTATGGCGGCGGCCTGGATCGGCGTCGCAGCTGCGATGGGATCTGTGCAGGCTGGGCTGGGCGTCGCTGCAGCGATCGGAGCTTGGCGGGCCGCACCTGGCGTGGCTGCGGCCTGGTTCAGCACCTCACTTGCAGCGCGGACGAGCGTCGCTGCTGCGGTGGGGTCTTGGCGGGCCGGGCCTAGCATGGCGGCGGCCTGGGTCAGCGTCACACCTGCGGCGCGGATGAGGGTCGCGGTGGCAGCCGGTTCTCTGCGGGCCGGACTGGGCGTTGCTGCAGGGACCGGGTCTTGGTGGGCCGAGCAGGGCATCGCCACAGGGACCGGGTCTTGGTGGGCCGAGCAGGGCATCGCTGCGGCGGCCTGGGCTTGGCGGGCCGCACCTGGCGTGGCTGCGGCCTGGCTCAGCGTCGCCGCGCCGGGCGCCTCTTCAGGGACCGCGGGCGTGGCAGCAGGGGTCGGGGCACTCGCGCTGGCAGGGGCATCACTGGACTCACCCATCGGTGGCAGCATCGGGGTCTGAGTCGTCACCGCCCGGTCTGGCACTCGGCGCGCGGCTCTCCCCTCATAGGCCTGAACCGCGGCAGCCATCTCCAGAAGTTCCATGCGTTCTTCTCTGATCTGCTCCACGACCCGGGTCTCCAGTCGGTCGCAGAACTGGGCCAGCTCCCGATACCACCAGGCAGCGGAGCCCGGTTCTGGGTTTCTGCGGTCAGACGCCATTTCTTCTGCGCCCTCTTCTGCACGATTTCCCAGCAGTGGACTCGTCGTTGCCTCTAGTAGCAAGCTGTTCAGTTTCCGCTCTGCCTCTTTCAGCAGCTCCTCTCCCAGCAGCAGGCTTCTGGCTCCCTTTCTGTCCCGACGTCTCTGGACGCTTCCGCTCTCTTCACAAGCGAGGTCAGAACTCTGCAGGGGATCTCTGGGTAGCCACACCTCTTCGTGGGCGGTAACTTCTCCCAGCGCGGGCTGCTGTTGTTTTTCAGCGCGCTTTTCATGGTGGCAATATGGCGGCGCTTCCAATTTTTCAAGCGGACCGCCCAGGCACATGGTCACCTGTCTGAACAGGTCTAGTCCTTATCCTGTTCGTGACGCCAGATGTGAAGCCCCACAGGTGTAGTGTCGGTGCATTACCTTCAGGGACTCCACTCGGCTGGATCTGTCACAGGTAGGAGATCTTCTTCTTGTCGTGACGCCACTCTCAGTATTGCGGTCAGTGGGGGACCGCCACTGCAGGTTGAGGGACGCCTGGGGCTGATGGTGAGTGCAGTTAGTTGGAATAGCCCCCTGAGAGTGAGGCAAGCCCCAGGGCCCTGTGTAGGTGCGTAGAACCACAAGGCGCAGAATAACTCCACACAGGCAGAATGTCTTTCAGGGTTTTTACTCACTTCAGGTGGCAGGGTGAGTAACCCGGGCGTAGCTGGGATGAACCAGGCTGGAACCAGGTATCCTTCAGGCTGACTTCTGATGGTGACTACCAACTCGCCTTCCTTAGCCCTTGGTGGTTTGGGGTAACCCCGACTTTTAGTCCCTATGGGGGTCACCCAGGGAAGTTGCTGAAGCCTCACTCCCCTTCGTTTGCCGTATGCTTGTTGCCTGGGCCAGATCACTCCCGCTGCTTGCCTCCTGTGAGCTATGGGCCCTAACTGTGGCTACGTGGCTGCGGCTTTTGTGGTGTTGTGGCGTGGGCTTTCAGAGCCCCACACCGGCAGGTTTAGCAAAAGAAAGCTGGATCTATCTCCGCTTCGGGATCTGCCACCCGTTTGGGCCTGGTACTCCCTAGCAGTCTCCTTACTTCCCACTCTGTGCTCTCTCTCTAGCTGGAGATGGGTTTCGGGTAGCCCTCCTAGGTGACCGTTCTCCCCCGTCGGTAGCCACTGCGCGGACGCTGTCAGACTACAGCAGCCCAGGGGAAGGGGTCAGCTCTCCTCGGAGCTCCCTGGACTCTGCTCTGAACCGGCTCACATCTGGGACCTTCACTGCTGCTCCTGTCTGAGCTTCACTTCCATGCTCCTCACTCCTCCACACTCTGCTGCAGACTGTTTACTCCTCCTTCTCTTTTCCCTTTTGTGCCTGCCTACGCCACCTAGCAACCAGACTCTCTTACCACACCCCTTGAGAGGAGATGGAGGCTTTTGGCCCCCTCCACTATTCCAGTGGAGGTGAAGGCTTTTCCCCCTCCTGGGATCCCCAGGGGTCCTCTCATGGGTACATGTGTGAGACCTGATCACTATGCGCCTGTGTAGTCACACCTCGGTCAGCCTTCTGGATTACCTGTATTGTACTGTCCCCAGCATGGGTGCAGTACTCAGTGGTGCCTGACCAGGTCAGGGGCGCCACATTTGCACATTTTTTAGGTGCATTTTTGTACGTTTTTGTGCTCAAAATGGCAAGACTTTGCTTCCCCAGCATAGTCTATGCTTTTCATTTTTTGCTGTTCGTACACAGCTTTTTTTTTTAGCTGCATTTTTGAGCTAAAAAAAATGGCCATGTCAATTCTTTCCCGTGTTTTACTACGTTTTTCACCCATGCAATGCACTGAAGAAACGCAGCAAAACGCAGTGATGAAAAATGCAGCAAAATGCAGCCAAGAACACGCCGTTTGTGCCGCGGGTGCGTTTTTGGCGTTTTTTGCAGCCAAAAATGCATCGATTTTGAGAAGTGCAAAAATATCATAGTGCACACATAGCCTTGCAAAATAATTTCTGCAGTACTCAATGTTCCTAAGAGCACAGTGGCCTCCATAATCCTTAAATGGAAGAAGTTTGGGACCACCAGAACTCTTCCTAGACCTGGTCGTTGAGCCAAACTAAGCAATCGTGGAAGAAGTGCCTTGGTGAGAGAGGTAAAGAAGAACCCCAAGATCACTGTGGCTGAGCTACAGAGATACAGTAGGGAGATGGGAGAAAGTTCCACAAAGTCAACTATCACTGCAGCCCTCCACCAGTCAGGCCTTTATAGCCGAGTGGTCTCTCCTCAGTGCAAGACATATGAAAGCTATGATATGGATAGAGTTTGGAAAAAAAACAGATGAAGAACTCCCAGACTGAGAAATCAGAAATAAGATTCTCTGGTCTGATGAGATGAAGATAGAACTTTTTGGTGATAATTCTAAGTGGTATGTGTGGGGAACACCAGGCACTGCTCATCACCTGCCCGATACAATCCCAACAGTGAAACATGGTGGTGGCAGCATCATGCTATGGGGTGTTTTTCAGCTGCAGTGACAGGACGACTGCTTGCAATTGAAGGAAAGATGAATGCGGCCAAGTACAGAGATATCCTGGAAGAAAACCTCGGGACCTCAGACTTGGCTGAAGGTTTACCTTCCAACAAGACAATGATCCTAAGCACACAGCTAAAATAACAAAGGAGTGGCTTAAGAACAACTCTGTGGCAATTCTTGACTGACACCGGCAGAGCCCTGACCTAAACCCAATTGAGCATCTCTGGAGAAACCTGAAAATGGCTGTCCACCAACGTTCACCATCCAACCTGACGGAACCGGACAGGATCTGCAAAGAAGAATGGCAGAGTATCCCCAAATCCAGGTGTGAAAAACTTGTTGCATCATTCCCAAGAAGACTCATAGCTGTACTAGCTCAAAAGGGTGCTTCTACTAAATACTGAGGAAAGGGTCTGAATGCTTATGTCCATGTGATATTTCAGTTTTTCTTGTTTAATAAATTTGCAAAAATTTCTACATATCTGTTTTTTTTGTCAAGATGAGGTGCAGAGTGTACATTAATGAGAAAATAATAAATAAAAAAAATATACACGCACACACACACACACACACACACACACACACACACACACACACACACACACACCGGGTGAAATCAAACCAGGGATGTCCATAAATTTAGTGATGCCTAATAGTTAGCAATGATACAAGGAAACAAGGAAAAATATTGAACACGCTTAGTGAAGTTTCTTTTCTACTTTGTAAAAAAGCCTGTTATGGTGATGACAGGTTCAAGACACCTTCAGTATGGAGAAACTAGTTGCATGTTTTCTCAGATGGGATTTTGATTCATTCTTCCACACAAGGACTTTTCAAATCTTGAAGGTTCTGTGGGCTCCTATGATGAACTCTGACCTTTTTTGTTTCATAAATTTTCTATTGGATTGAGGTCAGGTGATTGGCTGGGCCATTATAGCAGATTTATTTTCTTTCTCAGCAACAAATTAAGACTTTCCTTGGCTGTGTGAGTGGGATCATTGTCTTACTGAAATATCCACCCTCGTTTCATCTTCATTTTCCTGGTAGATGGCAGCAGATTTTTATCAAGAATGTCTCAGTACATTTATCCATTCACCCTTCCTTCAATAATATGAAGTTTGCTAGTGCCATATGCTGAAAAACAGCCCCATACCATGATGTTAACGCTTCCAAACTTCATTGTTCTTATGTGTTTTTGAGTTGATATGCAGTGCCTTTTGGCCTCCAAATATTGTGTATATTATGTATTCAAAAAGTTCAAGTATGGTGTCATTTGACCAGACTATATTCTCCCAGTGCTTCACAGGCTTATAGAAATGTTGTTGAGCAAACTTTACCCCATTCACCCCCGGGCGATTTTTCGTTTTTAATTTTTTGCTCCTCTGCTTTGAAGGGCCATAAGTTTTTTATTTTTCCGTCAACCTTGCCATATGAGGGCTTATTTTTTTGCGGGATGGGTTGTATTTTTGAATGAAATCATTAATTTTACTGTAGAGTGTACTGGAAAATGGAAAAAAAAACCATCTAAGTGTGGTGAAATTGCAAAAAAAGTGTAATTGCACAATTGTTTTTGGGGAATTTTATTCACAATGTTTACTATATGGTAAAACTGATGTATCGGTGTGATGCCTCAGGTCAATACAAGTTTGTAAATCCCAAACATGTATACTTTTACTTTTATCTAAGGGGTTAAAAAAATACAAAAGTTTGTCCAAAAAAATAGTAGCACTTTTGGCGCCATTTTTTTTGGTATCTGGGGCTCAGTAATGACTTATTTTTTGCAACTTGAGTTAGCATTTTTTATTATTCCATTTTTTTGCAGATGATACATTTTGATGCCCTGTTATTGCATTTTAAAACATTTTTGCGCTGACCAAAAAATGTAATTTTGGCCGTTTGGAATGTTTTTCTCACCACGCCACGTACCAATTAGATTAATTGATTTTATATGTTGATAGATCAGGCATTTCTGAATGTGGCAATACCAAATATGTGAATACGTTTTATTTTTTCAACTGTTTTATTTTCAATGGGGTGAATGGGGGTGATTTGAACTGTTAGGTTTTGTTTATTTTGTCATAGTTTTAAAAACTTTTTTTTTTTACATTTTTTATTTATTTTACTAGTCCCCCAAGGGACTTTATGGATCAGCTGTCTGATCGCTTGTGCATTTCTGTTGATCAGAGCGGCACAGCTCTGATCAGTAAAAATGCTCTTTTCCTTTAGGAGCCGGAGCTCTGTCGGCTCTTACAGGTAGTACGTCATCGGTCATGAAGAGGTTAAACTTGCTTGAACATGTTTTTTGTTTAGCAATGAAGTCTTGAGTGGTGAGCCTGCATATATGCCATGGAGGTTAACTGCATTACTTACTGTTTTCTTTGTACCTTTTTTTTGTTGCTCTCCACAGGTGGCTCTTGGACAACTCTTCTGATAATTATTTTCATTCATTTAAAATCTTGTGGGGAGCACCTGGTCATGGCTGGTTTATGGTGAAATTATATTCTTTGAACTTCCGGTTTATGGCCCCAACAGTGCTCATTGGAACCTTCAGTAGCTAAGGTATTTTTTTGTAACCAATGTCATCAGTATGTTTGCAAAAATAAAGTTTCAAAGGCTTTTAGACAGCTCACTGGATTTACTCGTTATCAGATGTTTTTTTGTGGCACAAATGGGACACCATTTTATAAGCCATTAGTTGAACAGCTTATATTATTTTTTCCCAAGTGGCAGGTTTGCTTTAAAATTGGTGATAGATTTCAGATGGTGTCATGATTTTACATGGCTTTTTGTGCCTCTTTTTATTCACTTGTGTCATTTCTCATTATTACACGTAACTAAATTTATGGATATCTATGGTTTGACTTCTTTGCCTGTGTTAATTGAATAGGCTGTTACCGACATCTGGTGAGAAATTATGGTCAATAGCACCATAGACATATATTTACTTGGAAAATTGGAGACATATTCAATACTAATTTCATCCACTCTTGTCACGATGTGACTGTAGGAAAGTGATGAAAAGGAGCTTTTATGCTGCCCCTCACGCTGGAGGTCTCTAGGCTATCCCTAACCTCAGGTTTACCCCTAATGGTGGAGATGCCTGGCCTTTGCTTTGGACCAGAACTAATCTGATTCCTGCCTCCCACTAGGGAAAAAATTGGCAGGAGAGATGGAAATACAGATTAAAACAGACAGTGGAAAACCTAAACTCTGACACACCGTAAATCACACAGGAACTAACAATGAGAGACTTAGGAGAAAAGCAAGAGCAGGACAATAGTGACAAGAAGACAACAAGGATTAACTCCACAACTGCACACAGCAACAATTACTACAACCACCAGTTAGTCTGAATCACAACATTTCACCAGACCAGCTAAGACAAAGTATAGCTGGCACTAATGGAAGTGTCCAACCAGTATATATATAGGAGGGGAGCAGATGTGATTGGCTCCCCCACAACATGTGATCAAAGATGACTCAAAAGCAGACCAGCAGAAATTAACACTTGCTAGCCTGCCTAGGAGCTATCATTCTGTTGGTTTACACCCGAGTCAGCCTGCGTTGATTACAGACCACAGAGGAGTTCTCATGCAGAGTGTCAGAGTCAGAAGTCTGAACAGATCCCGACACCACCATGACAGTCGGCATTGTTTGTAAAAAAAACCTTTGTGTGACAGCAGTATCAATCTATTGTCAGAATGCCAGGGAAAATTGCAGAGGTCTTGAAAAATAAAAGGGTCTACAACACTGTAAATACTAAATATTTACATACACTTGATAAATTATCAATAAAAGTTTAAAAACGTATAACTTCACCAGCCATAGAAATACCTGAGTAAAAGATCAAAAAATGCTGAAAGAGCAAACTTTGTGAAAACAAGTGCGACTTCAGACTTAACACTGTTGGCTACAAGTGAATACATTTTAACAACACTTCAAAGGATTTTCCAAGAATTACATTTTTCTCATATAGGCTTCTACTGTCACATGAGCTGTAGTCTTGGCATGACAGTTCACCTATATTTTTTTTGTCTAGTTCGATATTATATTGAGAAACAATGTTTCTCTCAAATACCTTGTGTTGGCAATAGTGCCTGTGAGAGGCGCTATTGCAGACCGCTGTTCCCCAGGCGGCCGCAGGGATGTGACATGTGCGGAACTTGACGTGACGTCGCCGGAGCGGGGAACAGTGGTCTGCAATAGCGCCTCTCACAGGCACTATTGCCAACACAAGGTATTTGAGAGAAACGTTTCTCAATATAATATCAAACTAGACAATAAAAAATATGGGTGAACCACCCTTTTAATGTCTAAACCACTTGCAACAAAAGTGAGCACACCTCGAAGTGAAAATGGTCAAATTGTGCCCAAAGTGTAAATACTTTGTGTATCCACCTTTATTTTCAAACACTGCCATAACACTGTTGGGCATGGAGTTCACTAGAGCTTCACAGGAGCCACTGGAATCCTTTTCCACAACGACATCACGGAGCTGGTGGATGTTAGAGACCTTGCTCTCCTCCACCTTCCTTTCGAGGATGTCCCACAGATCCTCAATAGGGTTTAGGTCTGGAGACATGCTTGATCATTTCAGCATCTTTACCTCTAGTTTCTTTAGCATGGTTATCTTGGAGGTGGGTTTGGGGTCATTATGTTGAAATACAAAAGGAGAGGTTAATGATCTCCTTCAGTATGTCGCAGTACATGTTGGCATTCATGGTTCCCTAAATAAACTGTAGCTCCCCACAGCCGACAGCACTCAAGCAGCTCCAACCCATGACACTCCAACCCCAAACTTGATCATAAGTAATTTGTGTTTGTACTCTTCATCTGGTTGATGCCACTCATGTTTGACACCATCTAAACCGATTATGTTTATTTTGGGCCCATCAGACCACAGGACATTATCCATTATACCATTATCCATGTTCTTAGTCTGCTTGTCTTCAGTAAACTGTTTGCAGGCTTTCTTGTGCATAAACCGTAGAAGAGGCTTCATTTTGGGAAGACAGCCATGCAGACCAATTTGATGCAGTCTGCGGCGTATTAATCTTAGCAGCAATGCTGGCAGTGCTCATATGTCTATTTTGAAAACACAACCTCAGGATATGACGCTGAGCACGTGCACTCAACTGCTTTGGTTGTCAATGGTGAGGCCTGTTGGGAGTAGAACCTGTTTTGTTAAACCGCTGTATGGTCTTGGCCACTGTGCTGCAGCTCAGTGTCAGGGTGTTGGCAATCTTCTTATAGCTTAGGCCATCTTTATGTAGAGCAACAATTCTTTTTTTTAGATCCTAAAATAATTCTTTGCTGTGAGGTGCCATGTTGAGCTTCCAATGACCAGTATGAGAGAGTGTGTGAGCAATAACATCAAGTGTAACAGACCTGCTACTCATTCACACCTGAGACTTAATACTAAGGAATCACATGACTCTGGGGATGGAAAATGGTTAATTGGGCACAATTTGGCCATTTTCACTTTGAGGTGTACTTACCTTTGTTGTTAACAGGTTAGGCATTAATGGCTGTGTGTTGAGTTATTTAGAGGGCACCAAATATACACTGTTATACAAGCTGTACACTGACTACTTTACACTGTATTGAAGTATCATATCTTCAGTGTTGTCCCATGAAAAGATAAAATAAAATGGTTAAAAAAATTTGAGAGGTTTACTCACTTTTGTTATATACTACAATTGATATACTCTACATGTGATTTTTTTATACCAAAAAGTACACACATATTGACCATTTCACCACCCAAGTACAGAACAGTATATAAAAGCCGTACTCTATTCACATATGAATATTTATTACTGAAAAGCAAATAATTAAACAAACTTTAAACCATTAATATGTGCAATAGCATATACCAATTTCTAAATTAAATTATTCCAAAGACTTTGAGCCATATTTTTTAGCCATGTAACTAATTCTATATGTTTGATCTTCTTAAATGTATTCACAGATGTACATTACTGTATATTATTTCACCTGCCAAAGAGGGGATGTGAAATGCGTTGTCTCTAGGCACACTTCCTGAAAGACTGGGCATACTACTGCACACAGAATTAAGGAATATGACCGAGACCTAGATGGTGCCAAAAGGGATGTGCCTACACATGGAAGTGGCAGTGTTACAAGCCATAACTGAGCCAAACTATGATCTAGAGTGACTAAAGAAAATATACAGAGAGTGTCTTGCCAATGTTTTCTACTCTTTTTTCCTCAGTGTGGTTTATGTCTTCAGACCAGTCAGTAATATGAAACAGGTATGTGAATGCATAATGTCATTTAATTTAATGTTAGATTGGTCATAACATCAGTCTACTGACATTTTCTATTATTTAAATCAAATTAAAGTTGACATCTCTGAAAACAATTTGTTATTTCAACAAAATGATATGGATGAGATGACACAGAGAACCTTTGTTGATACCATGTATTTATAGTGAATCTCCGCTAAAAGAAAAATTTTTGAAATACAAATGGAGCAACCAATATGGTGAAACTTTTGGTTGCCTCTTTTACAAAATATAATGAAAAATTCCATTACTTCTATAACGTTCTACCAGTTTTTTGTGTTGAGTAGAATCCTTTACTAGCTGTGATGATAGGTATGGTGTCATGTTGTCATGTTATTTATTGGCTACCTTTTGGGAATTACATATTGCTGAGCTTGCGAGAATGCAGAATTCCAAGGGGGCAGGTAAGTCCATAGTTTAAACACAATATCATAATTGGGATAACTGTGTAATAGTTCAATTTCCTTAGGATATTGTGTGTCTGTTTGTCTGTGATACTGTGAAAGAGAAAAAAAAAAGGGAGTGTCTTGTGATTTAATTGTTAGTAGTAGCCACACCCGTTTCTAGATTGTTCCGAAACTACATATCCCAGTCAGCAAGCAAGGGTTACTGAGTAACACACTATGAAGAAAAAGACATGGATCGCACATCCCAAAAAATACAATTATCTAAAGCTGCTAGGCAAAAAATTAAATAGAGGGTTACTGAGCTTGCAATGGTGCAGGGAAGTCCAAGGGGGCAGGTAAGTCCATAGTTTAAACACAATATCATAGTTGTGATAACTGTGTAATAGTTTAATTTCCATAGGATATTGTGTGTCTGTTTGTCTGTGATACTGTGAAGAAAAAAAAAAGTGTGTCTTGTGATTTAATTGTTAGTAGTAGCCACACCTGTTTCTAGATTGTTGTGGAACTACATATTCCAGCCAGGAAGCGAGGGTTACTGAGCTTGCGAGGGGGCAGTGAAGTCCAAGGGGGAAGGTAAGTCCATAGTTTAAACACAATATCATAGATGTGATAACTGTATAATAGTTTAATTTCCTTATGATATTGTGTGTCTGTTTGTCTGTGATACTGTGAAGAAAAAAAAGTGTGTCTTGTGATTTAATTGTGAGTAGTAGCCACACCTGTTTCTCGATTCTTCCCAGCCAGCTTTTACTGACCTTGCGAGGGGCAGTGAAGTCCGAGGGGGCAGGTAAGTCCATAGGTTAAGGTATGCTCACACGAGCGTGAAAATCGGACAAGTGCAATGCGAGAAAATCTCGCATTGCACTCGGACCTATGTTAGTCAATGAGGGAGAGCAGTTTGTCAGCTTTTCTCGCATCCAGATTCTGGATGCGAGAAAAGCGGCAGCATGCTGCGATTTTCTGCTAGAGCCGTGTCCCTCACACCCATTCAAGTGAATGGGTGTGAGAGCTACATCGGACTGCACTCAGATGTTTTCCCAGTGCAGTGCGATATTCACACAGGCTGATAATAGAGGAGATGGGGGGATTAACCCCGCCCTCTCCTCTCCAGCGCCCGTCCCCAGCTTCACAGCTGTGACCTGATTTCAGGATCGGGTCACAGTCGCATGACACTCGGCTCACGCTCACAGCAGAGCCTGAGCCGGCAGTCATTAGCATATCGCATCCGATGCTATCGCATCGGATGTCATACACTCGTCTGAGTCCAGCCTTAAACACAATATCATAGTTTGACACAAGAGCATAGTTTGGAGTTATCTTTGCAAGTTTTTAATTGTTTTTCTACGTTTATCTGTACTGTTTATCCCCATTTAATAGGTGTTCCATGGACAATGATACCAAGTGCGTATCTTGTGAGATGTATGCCTGCCTTGAACAACCATTCGAGGGTGAATATGTCTGCACTCAATGACAGCATGTTACATAATTGGAAGCCCAGGTAACTGATCTAAATATACAGCTTGCAACACTCAAGAGCACTACAAACTTGGAGAGGAGTTTAGAGCTCACTGAGCATGTTCTGGCTGGGGCCAGTGCTATGGAGGAGGGTGGAGGTGGCTAAGGTCAGGACACAGAGGTAGGTAGCTGGGTAACAGTTAGAAGAAGAGGTAGGGGTATAAGTGTCAGGGAGCCTAGTCCTGATCTAGTACAACCTAGTAAATATACCTGTCTGGCTGATATTAAGAATGCAGGCCCAGAACTAGGATCACTACAGCAGGATTTTGCTCATAGCAACCAGGAAACCGACTGCTGTATGAAGGAGGGAAATAGGAGTGAGCAAAGGCCACACAGATGTTGGTTGAAGGGGACTCAATAATTAGGCGGACAGACAGGGTAATCTGTCGCCAACACCGTGAATGCTGAACAGTGTGTTGTCTACCAGGTGCTCGGGTTCGGCATATTGCGAATTGGATAGACAGATTGCTGGGTTGGGCTGGAGAAAACCTAGCGGTCATGATGCACATTGATACTAATGACAAAGTTAGAGTCTGGTGGAAGGTCCTTAAAAATGATTACAGGGAACTAGGAGAGAAGCTTAAGTCCAGGACCTCCAAGGTGATGTTTTCAGAAATACTACCAGTGCCACGAGTGTCACTAGAAAGACAGCAGGAGTTTAGAGAGATAAATACATGGCTTAGAAATTGGTGCACAAAGGAAGGGTTCGGGTTCATGGAAAACTGGGCTGAGTTCTCAGTTGGCTAAAGGCTCTACAGTAGGGATGGGCTGCACCCTAATGGGGAGCGTGCAGCTGTGCTGGGAGAGAAAATGGTCAAACGGATAGAGGAGCTTTTAAAGTAGGATCTGGGGGAGGGAGGGTAGTGGAGCAAATAAGGGGATAGATAGAGCAGATACAGACAGTGAAATGGTAGGAGACAATGAAGGATTAGGGGGGGCTGGGACATGCAAGGAAAGTAGGGAGCCAAAGAGTAAGGAATGTGTTAATAGTATTAAATGTCTACTGGCAAATGCAAGTCTTGCAAAGAAAATAAATAAGCTGAAGACTCATATTTCAACCATGGATTATGTTGTGGTTGGCATTACGGAAACCTGGCTGGATGAGAGCCATAACTGAGTGACAAACATTGAGGGTTATACTACATTTAGGAAGGACAGGAAAGACAAAAAAGGTGATGGGGTGTGTATATTTATCAAAACTAACCTAAGACCTGTGCTCAATGATGACATTGGGGTGAGCTGCAACAATGTAGAGTCAGCATGGGTAAATGTACATGGGGAAGGGAATAACGGAAAGCTGCTAATTGGAGTTTGCTATAAACCTCCTAAAATACCTGAACAGGTAGAGGGTGAAATGCTGCAACAAATTAAAAAGGCAGCTAATAATAATAATCGGGTCCTTATTATGGGGGATTTCAACTATCCAGACATTCAGTGGGACATAGAATGTTCTGGTTGTGCTAAAAGCTGTAAGTTCTTATCTACTTTTCAAGACAGTTTCCTCTATCAGATAGTAGATGAAGCAACGAGGGGAGATAATTTGCTAGATGTGGTCCTGTCAAATAGATCAGATACAATTTTAGATCTACAGGTCCGGAAGCACTTGGGCACCAGCAATCATAATATGGTAAGCTTTAAAGTAATATTCAATAGAACATTTGAAAGGGGAAATGCCAAAACCTGGAATTTTAGGAAAGCTGATTTCAACAAAATAAGGGAAAAGCTTAATTGTGTAGATTGGGACAATGTCATGGTAACTGGGGATACTGAACATAAATGGGGTAAGTTTAAGGTTATACTACTAGAGTTCTGTACAAAACGTACACCATCTGGTAATAAAATGTCCAGGAATAAAAATAAACTACTATGGATAAATAAGACAGTACAAAGTATAATAAAATAAAAACAAAGGACGTTTAAAATCTTTAAAGCTGAGAATACAGAAACAGCATTTCAGGAGTATAAAGATATCAATAGGAAATGTAAAAAAGAAATCAAGCAAGCAAAATTTGCTACTGAAACAAAAATCGCCCAGGGCATTAAAAAAAATTCCAATTTTTTTTATAAATACATTAATGCCAAAGGGAAAACAAAGGATAGTATCAGCCCCATAAAATATAATAACAAGTTAATTATAGAGGATAAAGAAAAGACTGAGATATTAAACAAGCACTTCTCATCAGTGTTCACCAAGGAACTGACTGTTCCAGGGATCATTCAACAAGTAAACAATCAAAGTTCACTACTTGATATAATTTAGTTAATACAAAAAGAATTACACCTGCGTCTGATTAAATTAAACTTTGACAAATCCCCCGGGCAAGATTGCACTCATCCACGAATATTGAGGGAATTGAGCTCAGTAATTGACAAATCACTGTATCTCATCTTTGTCATGATTGACTCCTGGCTCAGCTGGAGCTGAGCCTTTTTTTAGTTTCACTTCTGATGCAGGTCACGTTAGGGGTTAATCCTTTCTGCCTCGTTCTGGAGGTCAGGCTGCTTTATTAGGGCACTGTTTCTCTTGGACTTCGCCAGTGATACTTCTGGCTCTGCTGTGTTCTGCTCTTGAGTGATCTGTTGTCTGCCCTGCCCCCTCCTGACCTCCGTGTTCACCTGACCTGTTAACCTCCTCTGTTGTCTGTTTCCATCAGTCTCTCCCGCTGTCTCCCTGTTCGTTCCTTATCTGTTTGCCTTTATTCTGTCTTGTCTTCGCACCCCCCCTTGCTTCTAGGCTCTGATTTCCCAGCTACTGACTATTTGCTTCCCTCTGACTACGTTTAGACTTTGCCCTTGTGTACTTACCAGACCTCATGTTGTGACACGGCTTTCTGACGAATCTACTGCCATCTGGTGGGCTTGACTAGTATTACCTCTGCTAGGGAATTCCCTGCTCATACGTTTCCTCCACTTTTATGTCCCCTAGTGGTTTACCAGCTAACTACCTTCTCAGATAGTTTCAGGAATCCTCTCAGTCCCACATTACTGCGCTGTACTGCTATTGTACATCTTAGAGTACAGCGTGACACTCTTCTTAGACTCGCTTGTAACAGGTTTGATACCTCAGGATTGAGGGATTGCTGATGTGGTACCAATATTTAAGAAACGTAAGAGGGTGGATCCAGGCAACTACCATCCAGTAAGCCTGAAAACAGTAGTGTGCAATGTTTTTGAGGGCATTTTAAGGGATGATGTGCAAAAATATATTGCAAAAAATAATATAATAACTGACAAACAGCATGGATTCATGAAAGATAAGTTGTGTCTAACCAACATGTTGGGGCTCTATGAGGAGGTAGATGCAAATCTGGAAATTGGTAATGCAGCTGATGTGATTTATTTGGACTTTGCAAAGCCATTTGATACTGTACCACATTATAGTCTTATACTGAAGCTCCAGAAGCAAGGACTAGAGGAAACTATATGCAACTGGGTAAGGAATTGGCTAAAAGATAGGAAACAAAGAATAGTCATGAGTGGTATATTCTTTAAATGGGCTGTAGTCAGCAGTGGGTTACCGCAGGGATCTGTGCTAGGACCGATGCGTTTTAATCTCTTTATTAATGACCTTGTGGATGGGATTGATAGCAAAGTGTAAGGCGGGCTTTGCACACTACGACATCGCAGGCCGATGCTGCGATGCCGAGCGCGATAGTACCCGCCCCCGTCGCAGCAGCGATTTCCTTGTGATAGCTGCCGTAGCGAACATTATCGCTACAGCAGCTTCACATGGACTCACCTGTCCTGCGACCGTCGCTCTGGCCGGCGACCCGCCTCCCTGTTAAGGGGGCGGGTCGTGCGGCATCATAGCGACGTCACACGCCAGGCAGCCAATCGGAGCGGAGGGGCGGAGATGAGTGCGATGTAAACATCCTGCCCATCTCCTTCCTTCCGCATATCCTACGGAAGCCGCAGTGACGCCGGTAGGAGATGTTCCTCGCTCCTGCGGCTTCACACACAGCGATGTGTGCTGCCGCAGGAGCGAGGAATAACATCGGACTGTCGCGTCAGCGTAATCATGGATTACGCCGACGCTGCACAGATGATACAATTACGACGCTTTTGCGCTCGTTAATCGTATCATCGAGCCTTTACACACTACGATGTCGCATGCGATGCCGGAAGTGCGTCATTTTCAATTTGACCCCACCGACATCGCACCTGCGATGTCGTAGTGTGCAAAGCCCTCCTAAGTCTTTGCTGATGACACCAAACTATGTAGATATTAAAAACTGACCTTGATAGTACAATATTACAAAACGATCTTGATAAGTAGCCAGAATGGGCAGATACTTGGCAAATGAGATTTAATGGTTTTTGATAAATGTAAAGTAATGCACCTAGGACAGAGTGATCCTATAGCTGCGTATACATAAAATGGAAGTAAACTCGGGACTACAGAACAGGAGAAGGACTTGGGTATTCAGTTTACAAACAAGCTGAGCAGCAGCACTCAATATCAAGCAGCAGCTGCAAAAGCTAACAAGATTCTAGGTTGTATAAAAAGAGAGATCACATCCCGTGATCCCAACGTATTGTTATCCCTCTATAAATCACTTCTAAGGTCACATCTAGAATATGGGATCCGGTTTTGGGCTCCACATTTTAAAAAGGATATTTAGAAGTTAGAGTCAGTACAAAGACGGGTAACTAGGCTACTAGAAGGAATGGAAGGCCTCCAATAAGATGAGAGGTGTAAAAGTTAGATATGTTTAGTTTAGAAAAAAGATGTCTCAGAGGAAATCTCATTTATATGTATAAATACATGTGTGGTCAATATAAAGCACTGACACATGACTTATTCCTTCCAAAAACAATACTAAGGACCAGGGGGGAAGAAAAGCGATTCCAGCAGCTAACTAGGAAAGGGTTCTTTACAATTAGAGCAGTCAGACTGTGGAATGTTCTACCACAAGAGGTAGTAATGGCAGATACCATAACAGCTTTTAAAAAAGGGCTGGATGATTTCCTCAGTACACATAACATTTTTGGTTATACATGACTTAATGACAAATATATAATTGGTGGAGGAAGGTTGAACTAGATGGACCTAGGTGTTTTTTCAACCTATGTAACTATATAAGTCTGACCTCCCAGAATACCTGTAAAAGTGAAATGTATCCATTAACTTATTTAATGGCCTGTGGGTGCCAGACTAGGGCCTCCACTACTCCTTAACTTTCCTATCCAATCCCTTCCTTAACTAATTTCCTCAACCATTCTAGAAAACTTTGCTCAGAATAAGCATTATTGACAACGAGGGGAATTTTAATCCCTTTCCCATACAAGTGAAGGGGAGAAAGCTTGCAGAACCTACTATGTACACTATACAATGTATGAAGCTGTGTCACTTCTGCTGCCTTTTTATTAGCTGATTAATGGCATGAGGGGAGTACTGGTAGCTGTGCCTACCGGAGCTGATATTGTTGACCAATTCTAAGATTTCTATACTGCTTCTTGTGGCTCTGTCTTTTTTTTTTTCTATTTTATGACTTTCTGAAAAGTTTTTCTTAATCATGGATTGACTTATAGTAGACTTCAAAGGTGGCCTATATAACAAAATATGTGACACCTAGTTATTCAAAATCGATGTGCTCACCATAGAGCTAATTTCTGATAATTCTTTGACCATCATTGATGAATTCCACAGTAGCTCTTCGTAAACAATAGGAAGCAATTTTCTTTTTCAAATTGTGCAAAATGGCAAAGATGCCTGTCATTGGCCAAAGTAGTAATAATTTATGGAGCCTTGGAGATTCCATCCTAAAACAAACATCCCATGGGTTCTACAATCTCCACTTCTTTTTCTAAGTGTCAGTTATAGAGATTCTCCACTGCTTTGCAAGTTACCTTAACCCTGCTGTTCTGTTCGCATTTGCTATACACTTGTACTGTTCCCGGGTCAATATGACCCGACCTATTAATTCTTGATTTTTAGCTACTATAATTGTTTTATTTGAATACTTTTTTCATTGAAATACTGTATGTGAACATGGTTGATCATAAACAAATAAAAAATTTAAATTCAAACTTAATTATTTATTTTTTTTCATAAAAAGGTTACACAGGCTTTTTGCAATTATCTTCGATTGTTGACATTCTGCACACAAATAATAAAGAAGCTTTACATTACTATTACTAAAACATGAAATTTAACTTTTTGAAAACAAATTTTATAAATCAACAAATGAAAAATCATAAAAACTTCAACCTTTTTAGAAAGAAAAAAGAATAAACTGAACATGTTCATGCGTTTTTACACTGAACACAATAATAAGACACATGTCCTTTCAACAGATATTTTGAACATCCAGCACATGTCAGATTAGTCTTATTGTCACAGGAAGATGGACAGAAGCTACATCTCTTCCTTTTCTTGCTGGTAGCTGTGCTGGTGGATGCCGTGGATGTGGAGTCTCTTTCTTGAGCATGCTGGACACTTTTTACAATGGCTGTTGCTCCATCACTTCTGGGGGTCACTTTTATGCTCTCAATATACGGCCTCACCAGGGATTTTCCCAATTCCTCAAGAAATAATCTTCTTTTATGCAGCTTATTCCGGTTCCAATCGGGGTCGATTTCTCTCCATAAGACAAATGCATTGTATGCAGAAACGTCCAGTATGTTATAAAATAAAATCATTGGCCACCGATTGGTTTTGCGTTTGCATGTATATGTTGATATTGCTTGGTCTAAAGTATCAACTGCTCCCTTTGTGGTATTATAATCCAAAATAATGTCAGGCTTTCTGTCTTCTCTATCACTTACGGCATTGTCATGGTGCATTGTGCTCATTAGAATTACCTGTTTGTTTTTTTTGGAACATAATGAACAACAGTTGTTTTTTCAGAAAAATAAAACGTAGAACTGTACACCTCTCTCTTGCTAAGGATACCTTGCGGTAGTTCAGATTTGTTCTTTCTCATAGTACCCAGCATGGTAAGATGTTTTTTCTTCAACATTTGGCCTAGTTGATAGGATGTAAAAAAGTTGTCACATGTGACATTTTGTCCTTTTAGTCCATGAGTCAAATCTAGAACAACACGCATACCCTGATTTTTTTTCAGGTCTTTCATCAGGGGTTTTTCCTGTATACACCATTTTGAGATGAAGTACACATAAAAAAACATAACTTTTGCAGTCAGAAATAATCAGAGACGTGTAGAACAGTATAAAATGCTATTGGGTCATATTGACCCGAACAGTACAAGTGTAACAATCAGCGTGTAGCAAAAAGTAAACAAAAAAAAAAAACAAAAGCAAAAAAAAAATGTAGAGGTCCACAAATGAGGAGAAGTCAAGGAACCACTAGTTTCAAATCCTCATTAAAAAAAATCTGCAGGGTCTCAAAAATCATTTCGGGTCATATTGACCCGAACAGTCCAGCAGGGTTAATATAAAAAAAACAAAAACCTACATTTCCTACGTGGATTCATCATGCTATTTTTTCACTGATCAGTTGCTGCCTTTACATTCCCAGAAAGAAGCTGAGGCCTGCAATAAATTGTTCAATTTCATGGCTCGTCAAAGCCACTAAACTGTCAGTCAATTGAAAATAGAAGAACACAGATCCCCAAAGACAAATGAAGGTGAGACAAAATCCATCCATTATACCATTCCTAGGAACTCTATAGTTCTATTTATATTAATTGCTTTCATCATGGTTACCTTTAATGGGATGTAAAATGGACTCCACTTAATTTTACCTTTCCCTAACATACCATCTCACCTTAAATTTCTAACCCCCTTAATGGCTGGACATTAATCTATTCCAATTATTTGTAAAATACCTTGCCCTGATAGCACCGCTGTCCCTATATCTGTATGCTGCAGCGACTGTGTTTATTTTCTTCCCTCCGTGCATGTCTGAGAGGGGAGTGTTACTGACAGTACAAGCTGGTTCTCTGCCTATGTGAACGCCTCCCTGTTTGCGTTCCAACTTGGGACGTGTGCAGTGTGCATGCGCGTGTACGCAGCATCGGGGAGTCCCGTTCAAATGACTGCAGCTTGCTGGGACATGTGGTATGTGTTGATGTTTCACTTCGGCGCTCGAGAATGGGCGGTAGCTTGTGCGCGTGCGCGGGTTCACGTAATCGGGGATTCCCCGATCACGTGACCGCTGCATTTGGAGATGTGGAAGTGGTGTACCTGGACATGCACACTCCACTGGATTATATGTCCTTGGACCGTCAGGCCATGAGGGTTTAACCTCTTATTCTATTACAAGTGACAGTACTTAAGATATGTCCTATAAATTGGTGAGCTACGCGTGGGCGTTTACTTTGCCCCTGAACCTGCACCTCGTTACTCTAACCACATCTGGACTGGAGGATGATGAATTGAGGAGCTTATTGATTGCTGTAATGGGGACATTCAATCAGCTTCTTATCCAGGGAGTCCTTTGAGGAATGTCCTTATCTGATGTACACTGAGGCCAAAGATAAGTGGCTAACTCCTTGCATTTTGAACAGTTGTTGTCTTTGGTCCCTTTGAATTTGTTCCCACACCATATGTATAGACACTTTGGTTAACCCTTGTTACCCTGATGGGTGCCAGAGACCTGGTACTTTATCTTGAGGCTTTTTAGCTGCTGAATATAGCCTCATTTTGTTGGGACCGGATATATTCGGGGATTATTGGACTCTCAGTGTTACATGGGACCACCAGCATTTATCATTGTGTATCCATTGTCTTTTTGAACTAATTCTTTTTTCCACTCCTGAAGAACCTCAGATAGATGAGGGGAAACGCATCTGATGGTTTCCGTTAGGAACTGCTAGTTTATTACTGAGTGGTTTTTCTGGGTCATTGTACCCCACTATGTCTCCAATTTAATCATATTGGCTATGGTGTATTTGTATTATCTATATTAGATCTGATTGTTGGTTCATTGTTGGAATTTAAATCCTTGCAGTACTATCACGTTCATATCTGTTAGGGTCATTCCAGGGCCTGAAGGGATGAAGGGATAGTCTTCGTTGAGCGGGGGCGCCAAATGCACAGGCTCTAGGGTGCCAACCTCTGCGGCAAGGAAGGGGTGAGTTCAGGGCGATATAAGGGTCAGGCCCCTCCCTTGTACTCTTGGATATCTAATTTTATCTTCAATTCTTGATGTAGATGTTGGGATTTTTTCTTCCTTTTTAATACTGAACAATAAAATTGTGTATTTTAGGAGTTTTTTTGCTTTAGTTTTTTGAACTCTATTGTTGGGAGACCAACTCTTAAAACTGAGATGAACGGAAAAGTATTAGTTGGCGCTGATAAAGAATCAACAATTTATATATAACATGCTATCCACACTTAAATGTGGTAGTTGCAGAATCTGTGACTTAACATGTAAAATGGATAGAAGCTTGTAACAAATAGGCAGAAAATGAAAA
Source organism: Anomaloglossus baeobatrachus (assembly GCF_048569485.1). Classification (NCBI taxonomy): domain Eukaryota; kingdom Metazoa; phylum Chordata; class Amphibia; order Anura; family Aromobatidae; genus Anomaloglossus; species Anomaloglossus baeobatrachus. The sequence continues at coordinate 435,136,623 of NC_134358.1, forward strand.
AATTAGGCGTCAGTCACCACTGGTTCCTTGTAAAAAGCACTTTATTTGGATACATAGTGTAGGATGTGGATCTAAAAAACAGTAGCCATAGCTGTTTTGTGTGTACAAACGCCTCACCAGAGCCTGAAGAAGCGTGGGTATACACAAAACAGCTGCTGCTCCTGGTTTTTAGATCCAATAGATATTTGAATAAAGGGCTTTTTAGAAGGAACCACTGGTGACTGCCGCCTATTTTTTTTAATTTTCTATATATTTTGTTCAATCTTAAAACAAAGAATTTTAGAAATGTGCAGTCAATGGAATGTGTACATTTACTAGGTGAGCTTAACTAAAGGGTGATTTACACACTGCGACATCGCTAACGATATATCATCGGGGTCACGTCGTTAGTGACGCACATCCGACGCCGTTAGCGACATTGCAGCGTGTGACACCAAGGAGCGACGATCAATGATTGCAAAAGCGTCAAAAATTGTTAATAGTTGACACGTCGCTCCTTTTCATAATATCGTTGGTGGTGCATACCGCTGGTTGTTCGCCGTTCCTGCGGTAGCGCACATCGCTATGTGTGACACCGCAGGAACCACTAACATCTCCTTACCTGCGTCCACCGGCAATGAGGAGGGAAGGAGGTGGGCGGCATGTTCCGGCCACTCATCTCCGCCCCTCCTCTGCTATTGGGTGGCCGCTTAGTGATGCCGCAGTGACATCGCTATGATGCCGAACGCACCTCCCCCTTAAAGGAGTTGTTTGTTCAGCGGTCACAGCGACGTCGCTGAAAAGGTATGTGCATGTGACGCTGCCATAGCAATAATGTTAGCTATTGTAGTGATCACCAAATGTCGCACGAACGACAGGGGTGGGTACTATCGCGCACGACATCGCTTGCTATCGCTAGCGATGTCGCAGCGTGTAAAGAACCCTTAAGTCATCATTCTCATCTAGTACTTTACCATCTCTTACACTGTCAAGTATATGAGTAAAATCTACCTCACCTCCTGTTCTCATTTCCCTGTTAGCATGGTGTTGTTTATATGATGCTGCTAACAAATATCTACTTTTTTGTTCTTTAATGATCTTTGTACTTATTGGTAAATTTTGCTTCTGATCTCTGTGATAGGATCGAGTCACACTTGCGTATCACTTCTGATGCGAGAGCATTGGGTGCGATATGCCAATGCTTCTCGGCTCAGGCTCTGCTGCGAGTGTAAGCCGAGTGTCATGAGACTGTGATCCGTTCCCGAGATCGGATCACAGCTGCAGAGGAGAGAGAGGGGTTAATCCACTCATCTTCTCCATTGTCAGCCTGTGCGTATATCACACTGCACTTGGATGTCATCCGACTGCAGTCCAATGTTTGTCTCGCACCCGTAGACTTGTATGGGTGTGAATGACATAGCTCTGCAGACTATAACAGCAAGAAGTGATTTTTTTTCCTCAGTCTATTTAGGACTGAGGAAAAACTCGCAGATCTGAGCTGCAGCATTGTCTTACATGGGGCCGAGTGCAATGCGAGATTTTCTCGCATTACAATCGTGCGAGTCATACGCAATCTTCCTCTGTTAAACCACCACTCCAGTATTTTTGTTTTCACCGCTGCAGTGGTGCTTTTAAGTCCCCTGACCTGTTCTTCTACTCACCCTCTGGTGTGTTCATATGTTATCCTAGCAAATCCTTTCGATCTTTTCCAGTTTGTGGTCTGCTGGCTGCTCCAGCATTTACTGGAGCGCACATGAGGACACTACACAATACCAGTCTAGGAGAGGCTCCATAGACTTGTATTGAATGCTTGTGACGTACCTTCTCACTTTCGGCCAGTCAGAAGTTACAGGCACAAGATGGAGCTGCTGTACCAAAGTGACGCTGAAAAAAGTTGAAAACGTTGAAGGATGAGTATATTCCTAAGAACGGTGGCCTTAGGTTAAAAGCACCACTCCAGTGCTAAGAAAAAAATACTGGAGTGGTGCTTTGACTGGAATGGCCTATTGACGCATTTTCTGTACAATTATTTATTATTTTTTGTTACTTTCTAAAAACTAAAAAACATAAAAGTGGAAGTTAATAGCTGTTGCTAGCTAGATTGTGCCGTACCGAGTGATTAAGAATTTGAAACATGATTTTTTCCAAGATAATTTAAAAAGTTCCTCCATAAACAACTCTAAAGCCTGCTTTACACGCTTCAATAAATCTTTCAATCCGTCGTCGGGGTCAAGTTGTAAGTGACGCACATCCGGCATCGTTCGTGACGTATTTGCGTGTGACATCTACGTGTGATCAAGATTGAACGAAAATATGGTGATCGCATACACGTCGTTTATTCCTCATACATTGGACGTTTAGTAGTACGAAACTAGTCAATTGTAACGTGTGACATCCATCATACGATTTTGATGTCTGAGGCTATGTGCGCAGGTGTGCGCTCTGCACCTCAGCTTAAAAAAGGTCCGCTTCAGAGCGCAGCTGAAAAGCTGCGTTCTGAAGCGCTTCACAATGTCTGTCATTCACTAATCTCTGTCAGTCCGTCACTATCTCTGGCCCTCTCTCTCTGTCCATGTCAGTCTATCCCCCTCTCTCATATACTCACCGATCCCCGATCTCCGGCGCTGCACGGCATTCACACTGCTCCGGCGGCTTTTACTATTTTGAAAAAGCCGGCCGCCCATTAAACAATCTCGTATTCCCTGCTTTCCCCGCCCACCGGCGCCTATGATTGGTTACAGTGAGACACGCCCCCACGCTGAGTGACAGGTGTCACACTGCACCCAATCACAGCAGCCGGTGGGCGTGTCTATACTGTGTAGTGAAATAAATAATTAAATAATTAAAAAAAACGGCGTGCGGTCCCCCTCAATTTTAATACCAGCCAGATAAAGCCATACGGCTGAAGGCTGGTATTCTCAGGATGGGGAGCTCCACGTTATGGGGAGCCCCCCAGCCTAACAATATCAGTCAGCAGCCGCCCAGAATTGCCGAATACATTATATGCGACAGTTCTGGGACTGTACCCGGCTCTTCCCGATTTGCCCTGGTGCGTTGGCAAATCGGGGTAATAAGGAGTTATTGGCAGCCCATAGCTGCCAATAAGTCCTAGATTAATCATGTCAGGCATCTCCCCGAGATTCCTTCCATGATTAATCTGTAAATTACAGTAAATAAACACACACGCCCGAAAAAATCCTTTCTTAGAAATAAAAAACACACACATATACCCTGGTTCACCACTTTAATCAGCCCCAAAAAGCCCTCCATGTCCGGCGTATTCCAGGATGCTCCAGCGTCGCTTCCAGCGCTGCTGCATGGAGGTGACCGGAGCTGCAGCAGACACAGCCGCTCCGGTCACCTCCACACAGCAAATGAAGACAGCCGCGCTATCGGCTGAGCTGTCAGTGAGGTTACCCGCTGTCGCTGGATCCAGCGGTGGATGCAGCGGTGGCCGCGGGTAACCACAGTGACAGCTCAGCTGATCGCGCTACTCACCTCAGTTGCTGCGTGGAGGTGAGAGGAGCAGTGGTGAGTAGCGCGATCAGCTGAGCTGTCACTGTGGTTACCCGCGGCCACCGCTGCATAACGTGGAGCTCCCCATCCTGAGAATAGCAGCCTTCAGCCGTATGGCTTTATCTGGCTGGTATTAAAATTGGGGGGGACCGCATGCCGTTTTTTTTAATTATTTAATTATTTATTTCACTGCACAGTATAGACACGCCCACCGGCTGCTGTGATTGGGTGCAGTGTGACACCTGTCACTCAGCGTGGGGGCGTGTCTCACTGTAACCAATCATAGGCGCCGGTGGGTGGGGAAAGCAGGGAATACGAGATTGTTTAATGGGCGGCCGGCTTTTTCAAAATAGTAAAAGCCGCCGGAGCAGTGTGAATGCCGTGCAGCGCCGGAGATCGGGGATCGGTGAGTATATGAGAGAGGGCTGCTCAATTCACTTACTCAGGAGTTTAGCGTCACCGGTGAGTCCTTCACAGGTGACCGCTAATCAGGACGCGACACAGACAGAGCCGCAGCATGACCATGAAGTCGGGTGAGGTTCACCCGAGTTCATTCTGACAGTGCGGCTCTGTCTGTGTCTGCTGTGAACTACCATTCACCGCTGCTACATGGCTGTCTGTGTCTGCTGTTAGCGGCCATGTAGCAGAGCTGAATGGCAGATGACATAGTCAAAACGCATCCCTACACATTACACACGCTTGGCAAGTCAATCAATTAAAAAAAAAAAAAAGGTGCCCAATGTATACGTCACAGAACACATGATCTAAAGGATCGCACACAAAATTGATCAATGTAACATAGACTACTAACGCTCGTGTGACAGCAAATGAACGACCTACGTGCAATCTCATTCAATCGCATATGCGACCTGGGCGTGTCACATCGCATACGAGATCGCATACCTAATTGTAAGGTGTAAAGCTGGCTTAAGAACACTTTCACATTCAATATATACCATTGCATCTCAATAAATTAGAATATCTTCAAAAAATTAATTTATTTCAGTAATTCAATACAAAAAGAGAAACATATATTATATACAGTCATTACACACAGAGGGATCTATTCCAAGTGTTTATTTCTGTTAATGTTGATGATCATGGCTTACAGCGAATGAAAGCCCAAAAGTCATTATCTCAGAAAATTATAATATTATATAAGACCAACTGAAACAATTATTTTAAACCCAGAAATGTTGGCGCCTACTGAAAGGTCTGTACAGTAAATGCCTCAATACTTGGTCGGGGCTCCCTTTAGATGAATTACTGCATCAATGCGGCGTGGCATGGAGGTGATCAGCCTGTGGCACTGCTGAGGTGTTATGGAAGCCCAGGTTGTTTTGATAGCAGCCTTCAGCTCGTCTGCATTGTTGGGTCTGGTGTCTCTCAATGTGTGCACATAACGTTAGAGAAGACTAATGCAAAGTTAATGCAAAAATTATCTACAATGTGATTAAATGTACTGCACTCCATAAACAAACTGGTCATTCCAAGTGCATAACTACTTATATCGCCTGGTAGAATGCTTAAAATGTATTATATGTTTGATGAAGCGCCAGGATATCACTGTATCAATCTTAAGAAAATATTCTAAAAGTTAATTAAGTTCTGTATAACTGAGAGAAGCGAATTGTACAAGTATTCCCACTACATTTGCTAGACTTGCTAGTTTTTAAGTTTAACAATTTTTTTTTCCCCAACTAATGTATTTAATTCCTTTGACCTATATCCAGGAAAGGGAATAAAAAGAGTTAGAAGCTTTCATGGAAGTTGTTGCAGAGCTGCCAGTCCATTACGCTATTCTCCTTAATGACCTGTAAAGAAGCCAGAGAAATATACTCTCGCCCTTGAAAGCAAATCTCAGGCATCTGCATCATAAAAACATTCACTTCACATGAAGAGACTTTCTATGAGCATGAGGCAATCATAGGGTGATGAGAAATTATATATTTTTCTCTAGGCTTATACTGTGTACAATTGTCCACTGCATGGATAGCCATATTATGTACTTAATTTTTAAGTGTTAAAAAAAGACTCATAGCTAGTGATGAGCGAGCACTACAATGCTAGAGGGCTCATTCCTCTTAGATGCTCGGACGAGCTTGATTTGAGTAACAAATATAATGGAGCCTATGGGGAACCAAAGCATTTTTCCGGCTGACCCCTCTATGAGAGCTGACAGGGGGAGGAGGAGGGCGGAAAATAGCTGAAATTGAGGGAAACAGCACCTAAGAGGAATGGCAACAGCATGGGGAAGATGCCTGGATATCCCTCTGAGTTCCAGGTTGCTGCTTGGCAGTTAAAAATTAATTAATTTTAAAAAAGTATGGGGTCTCCCCCTTTTTGATTACCAGCCAAGGTAAAGCAGACCTTTGTGTGGGGGAGTCTTTATTCAAAATAATTATTTTTTCCAGTTTGTGGGGTTTTTTTACTTTACACTTATTGGATTAGTAATGGGGGTGTCTGATACACCCCTCTTCATTAATAACCTTTGGGCTTGATTCCAACTGTCACAACACAGCTGACATCAATCCCATTAACCTATTACCCTGATTTCTACTGCACCAAGACAATCGAGAAACTGTGGCAAAGCACCAGAATCGGTGCATCAAATGGAGGCTCGATAGATCACTCCAGGTAAGCACCGGACCTGGAGTTTTTTATGCTCGGTGACATCAGTAACTCAATGACGCCCCCGCCTGTGAGAAATTCTAGGTTTGGTGCTGACCGATTGTGACTCCAGAGCTAGACGCAGAATTTCTCACACTCGATGATATTGATGTCAGTCTGATGCACCAATTCTGGGGTAGCTGCAGGCTGCTATTTTTATTTCAATGAAAATGTAATTTTGTCCTACAAAAAAATTAGCCCCCACTCGACCTCATTCACGGAAAATTAAAAATCTATATCTCTCAATATAGAGCTATGGAAAAACAATTATTTTTTCTATAAAATTGTTTAAATTGTGTAAAAGTGGCAAAACATAAAGAAAGTGCGTAAATAGGGTATGTAATCATACAGACCCAAAGCTGTCTTATTGTTTTACCACAGCGTGAATATCATTAAAAAAGAATATATAATATAACTAGCTGTAGTACGAGGGTGTTGCCTGGGATAGTAACTGTCTCTCTGTCAGTCTATGTCTGTTTGTCTCTGTCTCTATCTGTGTGTCTGTTTCTGTGTGTCTGTCTCTGTGTGTCTATCTCTCTGTCTGTCTCTCTCTGTGTCTGTCTCTTTCCCTATCTGTCTCTGTGTCTCTCTTTGTGTCTGTCTCTTTCTGTCTCTATCCATGTCTGTCTGTGTCTATCTCTCTGTCTGTCTGTGTCTATCTCCCTGTCTGTGTATCAGTCTCTCTGTCTCTCTATCTCTGTGTCTATCTGTGTCTCTCTGTGTCTGTCTGTCTCTTTCCCAGTCTGTCTCTTTCCCAGTCTGTCTCATTCCCCACCCGTCTCTTTCCTTGTCTTTGTCTCTTTCCCTGTCTGTATTTTTCCCTGTCTGTCTCTTTCCCTGTCTGCCTGTCTCTTTCCCTGTCTGTCTCTGTCTCTTTGACTGTCTCTCTCTGTCTCTTTGACTATCTGTCTGTCTGCCTCTTTCTCTTTGACTGTCTGTCTCTCTCTGTTTCTTTCCCTGTCTGTCTCTGTCTGTCTCTGTCTGTCTGTCTCTTTCCCTGTCTCTTTCCCTGTCTGTCTGTGTCTATTTGCCTCAGTCTGTCTCTATCTCTTTATTTCCCTGTCCGCCTCTTACTCTATCTGTGCCTATGTCTGTCTGTCTCTTTCTGTTTCTCTCTGTCTCTCTATCCGTCTCCCCACAACATCTTAGTACCTCACACATAAGCTTCTTATACTAACAATTTATTTTGTTCCTATAGCAACCACTCACAGCTACTATTAATAACCTATACCTCGCAGCTCCATTGACTTTAATGGAGGCAGGTTTCTTGGAGAGTAACTGTAAAGCCCAGGGTTAAATTTTCCCATCAAAACATTGTCTATGACGTTCCCTAAGTCACATGAGGTGTCTGTGTAAAATTTCATGATTGTAAATGTAACGGTGTGGATTCCTTTAGCGGACATACACACATACATACATACATACATAAGCGGGCTTTACACGCTGCGATCTCGCTAGCAAGATCGCAAGCGATTGTACCCTCCCTGTCAGTTGTGCAACACGGGCAAATCGCTGCCCGTCGCGCACAACCTCGCTTACCCCCGTCACACGGACTTACCTGTCTGGCGACGTCGCTCTGGCCGGCAATCCGCCTCCTTTCTAAGTGGGCAGGTCGTGCGGCGTCACAGCGACGTCACACGCCAGCCGTCCTATAGAAGCTGAGGGGCGGAGATGAGCGGGACGTAACATCCTGCCCACCTCCTTCCTTCCGCATAGCCGGTGGAGGCAGGTAAGGAGATGTTCCTCGCTCCTGCAGTGTCACACATAGCGATATGTGCTGCCGCAGGAACGAGGAACAACATCGCTAATGAGAGGTAAATGAGTTTTTGTTTTAGGACGACCTCTCCGCCGCAAACGATTTTTGACGCTTTTGCGATCGATTTAGGTCGCACATAACTGTTACATGCTACGATATCGTTAATGACACCGGATGTGCGTCACAAACAACGTGACCCTGACGATAATTTATTAACGATATCGTAGCGTGTAAAGTCCGCTATACAGTCACTGACAGAAGTTCTGTCGCTTATCCATGTTATGTAAATAAAAGCTTATAACCTGACTTTAAATTCATTCATTGGTTTCATAAATTACTCTTTTGAAATCTGAAACCCTCCCAAATTTGGTTTAGGTTATGAAAATAAAGTTGCTGCAAAGCTGAAATAATGATCATTTAATGAACACAGAAAGGTCAAATTTGGAAAGACGAAAGTTTTGTCACCTTGTCATATAATGCACCCAATCCTACTTTACATCCTCACCTGTGCTCTCTAAATGATCGGTTAATTAGTGGCTGTGTTTAAAAAGAAACCCAGCACCCCAGACCTTCAGTTGAACTGCAACTTGACCTCTGACAGCATGCCAAAAATCCACCCTGCGACCAAAGCCTTGATTATCAATAGGCTGAAGAACAGATCCACTGCAGAGGTGGGTGGCACCTTTAATGTGTCTCAGCGTCAAGTACAAAGAATTAAAAAAAGATTTGAAGAGACTGGAGTTTTTTTTGACAAGCCCAGGTCCAGCAGACCCCACAAGACAACTGCTCAGGAGGAATATTTGTTGGTTAGAAAATCCAAAGTCAGCTCCTCTTCCACTGCAGTAGAGCTCCAACAGGCGTTGTCACCTCGAGTCCCTGTGTCAACTAGAACAGTTTGTAGGATTCTGTCTCGAAATGGCCTCCATGGTTTAATCAGTGCCCAAAAGCCAGCACTAAACAAAATGCAATTGAAAAACCGTGTGGCATTTGCCAAGTTCCACAGCCTGCTAAAGAGATAGATGCTGGAAAAGTGGCAGAAGGTGGATTTCTCTGATGAATCTTCAGTTGAATTACACCACAGCCGCCGCAAATACTGCAGGAGACCTACTGGAGCCCATATGGATCCAGAAAACAGTTAATTTTGGTGGTGGAAAGCTCATGGTCTGGAGTTACATTCAGTATGGGGGTGTGCAAAACATTTGCAAGGTGGAAGGCAATATCAATAGCCGAAAATATCAAGAAGTATTCGCTACCTCTTACATTCTCAATCACAAAAGGGGTCAAATTCTGCAGCAGGATGGTGCTCCATCTCCTATATCCATCTCTACAACAAAGTTCCTCCTGGCAAAGAAGATCAAGGTGCTCAGGCACTGGTCAGCCCAGTCACCAGACATGAACATCATTGAGCATGTTTGTGGTAGGATGAAAGAGGAAGCTTGGAAGACAAAACCAAAGAATCTAGATGAACTCTGGGAGGCATGAAAGACTGCATTCTTTGCTATTCCTGATGACTTCATCAATAAATTGTATCAATCATTGTTGAACCGCATGGATGCAGTCCTTCAAGCTCATGGAAGTCACACAAAATATTAAATATGGCTCTAATAGCATCACAACTTCATTCACCAATGTTATGCAACATATCTTTGTATTAGAAATTAATTATTTGTTTGAATTTCACATTACTTTCTGTGGGCGACAAAACTTTTGTCTTGCCAAATTCTGACCTTTCTGTGATCATTAAATGATCAATATTTCAGCTTTGCAGCAACTTTATTTTCATAACCTAAACCAAATTTGGGAGGATTTCAGCTTTCAAAAGAGTAATTTATGAAACCAATGGATGAATGTAAAGTCAGGTTATAAGCTTTTATTTACATAACATAGCGACAGAACTTTTGTCAGGGACTGTACATACACACACACACACACACTCAGCTTTATATATTAGATATATAATATAAATATATTTTTCTGAATTGCTGTTGTACTCTCATTGTCTCTCCCAAAAACAAATAGAAAGTGATAAAGTATGTGCCCAAAAATGGTACCAATAAAAAGGTCAATTCATCCAACAAAAAACAAGCCCTCACATGACTCTATTGGCAGAAATACAGAATAATTATAGCACTCAAAATATGGTGGTGCAAAAACTGTTTTATTGTAAAAAAAAAATGCATTTTTAAAGTGTGTGATAGCATTTAAATGAAAAAAAAAAGATAAATATATATATATATATATATAAATCTAGTATCACTGTAATTGCATCGACCAGAAGAATACAGCTGCCTAATCAATTATATTGCATGGTGAGCAGAGTAGAAAAAAAAAGTTATTTGTGAGCTGCTTTTGATTTATTCATGTTTCCTCCAAAAGATTGCAGTAAGACTCGGCTCACATTTAGCCTGTCCTTTAAGCTGGATTTAACAACCACAAGACATCTTTGAAACTCCACCATGTTTGACTGTAGGTATTGTGTTCTTTTCTTTGTAGGCCTCATTCAGTCTTCAGTAAACAGTAGAATGATGTGCTTTACTAAAAAACGCTAACTTGGTCTCAACTATCCACCAGATGCTTTCCCAGAAGCATTTTGGCTTAATACAGACATACAATGCAAAGACTGAGTCAACCTTTCCCTTTTTAGCTGGTTCCAGGTGAGATTTTCATACTGCCCACACATGTTACTTGCCACAGGTCAGTTTTAACAAGCATAACCTGCTTGAAACAAAGTTGTTTACTTTAATTTTGGAATGTGCCAACAATTTTGTCCATCCCATTTTGGTTTTTTTTGTGAAATTATGTCCAATTTGCACATTTTTCTTAGTTTTTTTGTGTTGTTCCAATACACATAAAAGAAACAAACGTTTATAAGAATATACGTAAGTGCAATAATTTTCTTGAAATGTTTAATTTACTGGAACCTTTTCAAGGATGCCAACAGTTTCAATCATGACTGTAAAGCCCGCTTTACACGCTTCAATAAATCTCACAATCCGTCGTTGGGGTCAAGTTGTAAGTGACGCACATTCGGCATCGTTAGTGAGGTATCTGCGTGTGACACCTACGTGCGATCAGGATTGAACGCAAAACCGTTGATCGCAAACACATCGTATCTTTGTCTAGAATTGAACGTTTTGTTGCACGAACCTAGTCAATTGAAACGTGTGACATCCCTCATACGATTTTGATGTCTGAGGCTATGTGCGCAGGTGTGCGCTCTGCACCGCAGCTTAAAAAAGGTCCGCTTCAGAGCGCAGATGAAAAGCGCCTCACAATGTCTGTCATTCACTAATCTCTGTCAGTCGGTCACTATCTCTGTCCTTCTCTCTCTGTCCATGTCAGTCTATCCCTCTTACCCCCTCTCTCATACTCACCGATCCCCGATCACCGGCGCGGCGCTGCACGGCATTCACACTGCTCCGGCGGCTTTCACTATTTTGAAAAAGCCGGCCGCTCATTAAACAATCTCGTATTCCCTGCTTTCCCCGCCCACCGGTGCCTATGATTGGTTGCAGTGAGACACGCCCCCATGCTGAGTGACAGGTGTCTCACTGCACCCAATCACAGCAGCCGGTGGGCGTGTCTATACTGTGCAGTGAAATAAATAATTAAATAATTTAAAAAAACGGCGTGTGGTCCCTCCCAATTTTAATACCAGCCAGATAAAACCATATGGCTGAAGGCTGGTATTCTCAGGATGGGGAGCTCCACGTTATGGGGAGCCCCCCAGCCTAACAATATCAGCCAGCAGCTGCCCAGAATTGCCGCATACGTTAGATGCGACAGTTCTGGGACTGTACCCGGCTCTTCCCGATTTGCCCTGGTGCGTTGGCAAATCGGGGTAATAAGGAGTTATTGGCAGCCCATAGCTGCCAATAAATCCTAGATTAATCATGTCAGGCGTCTCCCCGAGATACCTTCCATGATTAATCTGTAAGTGACAGTAAATAAACACACACACCAGAAAAAAACCTTTATTAGAAATAAAAAACAGAAACATATACCCTGGTTCACCACTTTAATAAGCCCGAAAAAGCCCTCCTGTCCAGCGTAATCCAGGATGCTCCAGCGTCGCTTCCAGCTCTGCTGCATGGAGGTGACCGGACTGCAGAAGACACAGCCGCTCCTGTCAGCCGCGCCGGTGATCGGGGATCGGTGAGTATGAGAGAGGGCTGCTCAATTCAGTTACTCAGGAGTTTAGCGGTCACCGGTGAGCCCTTCACTGGTGACCACTAATCAGGACGCGGCACAGACAGAGCCGCAGCATGACAATGAAGTCGGGTGAGGTTCACCCGAGTTCATTCTGACAGTGCGGCTCTGTCTGTGTCTGCTGTCATCTGCCCTACAGCTCTGCTACATGGCTGTCTGTGTCTGCTGTCAGCGGCCATGTAGCAGAGCTGAATGGCAGATGACATAGTAAAAACGCATCCCTACACATTACACACGCTTGGCAAGTCAATAAATTAAAAAAAAAAAAAAAAAAAAGGGTGCCCAATGCATACGTCACAGAACACATGATCTACAGCATTGTTTCTCAACTCCAGTCCTCAAGACCCACCAACAGATCATGTTTTCAGGTTTTCCTCAATGCTAGACAGGGAATAATTCCATCACCTGTGCAACATTAAGGAAATCCTGAAAACCTGATTGAAGAAAACCAGAAAACATGATCTGTTGGTGGGTCTTGAGGACTGGAGTTGAGAAATACTGATCTAAAGGATCGCACACAAAATTGATCAATTTAACATAGACTACTAACGCACGTGTGACAGCAAATGAACGACCTACGTGCAATCTCATAAGATCCCATATGCAACCTGGGCGAGTCACATCGCAAATGCGATTGTACAACTAATTGCAACGTGTAAAGCAGGCTTAACTCTCTTGTTAAAGGGCATTAAAATAAAGTTTGTAAATTGCGACATTTTCAAACTTTTTGCCAATTTCCAATCCTTTCATAAATAAATGCGAAAAATAATGTCCTACATTTACCACTAACAAAAAGTAGAATATAGGCTGCTTTACACGCAGCGACATCGCTAAAGCGATGTCGTTGGGGTCACGGAATTCGTGACGCACATCCGGCCTCTTTAGCAATGTCGTTGCGTGTGAAACCTACAAGCGATTAAAAAAGGTCGCAAAGTCGTGCAAAATCATTAATCGTTGACATGCTCCCCTCTTCCCATTATCGTTGCTGCTGCACGTACGATGTTGTTCGTCGTTCCTGCGGCAGCAGACATCGCTATGTGTGACACCGCAGGAACGAGGAATCTCTCCTTACCTGCGGCAATGAGGAAGGAAGGAGGTGGGTGGGATGTTACGTCCGGCTCATCTCCGCCCCTCCGCTTCTATTGGGCGGCCGCTTAGTGACGTTGCTGTGACGCCGAACTAACCGCCCCCTTAGAAAGGAGGCGGTTCGCCGGTCACAGCGACGTCGCTAGGCAGGTAAGTAGTGTGACGGGTCCGAGCGATGCTGTGCGCCATGGGCAGCGATTTGCCCGTGACGCACAACCGTTGGGGGCGGGTACGCACGCTAGCGATCTCGCTAGCAAGATCGCAGCGTGTAAAGCGGCCTTAAGTCACAAAAAAACAATCTTGGAATCATTTCGGTCGGTTGAATCTTTCCAGAGTAATTACCTCATAAAGTGACACTGGTCAGAGTTAAAAAATTGGCCTAGTCAAGATACGTGAAAATAGGTTTTGGTGTGAAGGGGTATAAAAAGCCCTCCCACTAACATTTTATTTAAGTGTATATATACGTGCACGTAATATAGTATTGGAGTACTGTATCAGTATACTCACCCATCTTCTGCTGTTCCCAGTGACGTCACTGCAAATGAGACAAGCTGACTCTATGTCTATGCTCTATGTATGAACTGGAAGTCTCAATTACAATGAAAGCCTATGGAGTCTCGTTCTGATGCTTCATAGACTTACATTATATAAGTCACGTCAGGGTCACGCGGTGTAGTATGACACAGAGCAGTCAGCAGAGTGGTGATGCCATTGAGAAGAGCAGAAGAGCAGCACTGAGCACTGGGGAGAGCGTCAGTAGGTCAGTATATTAATAAACTCACACTACATTACATTCACATACACACACATTTAAACAATAAAAATGTTAATTGGAGTGCTTCTTTAAACCCCCTAATTCCACTGTGCAAAGTAATAGCTGTCTCAGAAATTATTGAAATTTCTACAGTATCTTTATATTCTACTGCTGTTAGCTGCAGGAGACCTCACATAAGCCCTGGTTCACCCACTTTTACAATTACAGTAATTTATATTTTTTACCTGTCACACAAAACATCCTGCAAATCTGTGCGATATTCCTTTCATTGGCACTCTAAAGTATATAGACTGTTACGCTAGTTGGTGTGCACCCACTGCACCGCGGACTGGGTTTACCTTGGAGGGGCAGGACTAAATGCCTCTCGGGTTCACATTTAGGTACGGGTTCAGGATGGGTTCAGGTTAAGCAACTGGTTCTGGATGGCTTCAGTTTCAGGTACAGATTCAGACAGGATGGGTTCAGGTTCAAGTACTGATTCAGAGAAGACAGACTGGTACAGGATACAGGCAGGACTGGTTCAGGTACCGACAGCTGGCAGGAAACAGACTGGCGTTCTGACAATATCAGGCAAACCAGGAATCACATTGATCAGGCACCTCCTTACAGGTAAAGGTGCCTTCAAGACCCAGTACCTCCCATCCATAGGCTGGGGAACACTTTCAGAGACCGCACGCTAGCCCATCAAGTGGGGAGTGCATGCGCACCCTAAGGACGTTGCCAGTAGATCTGCTCAATGTGCACAGATCCCGTAGCCTGGAGACTAGAGCAGGGGAATGAGAGGAGCAGCCGCAGCGGTATGTCAGTGTCCCTGCTAGGTGGAAAAAGTGGGACAGTGCAAGGACCACAACATTACATATTCGATATGGTGCACTCTTTTGGACATTGGCTAAGCATATATAGACACACTAGTGTATTGATTATTTCTCAATTCAGAAAATGCTACAGAAAAAGCATTAGTGTACTAGTAAGTACAAACAACATTGAAATCACAACAGTAATAAGGAAAAATTGTGGAATTTATGTAAATCACAGGATCCATAGACATGGTAATGATATGTAAATTATGGAAACATTTAAACAATGTTTTCAAATATCTTGATTTATTCAGAATCGAATGTGAGCGCCAATTACAAACCTTGGCTGCTTTCAATGAGGTTATAAATGATTGTCTAAGGGATGTTTGCCACAATGAAGGCACATGAACACATAAATTATCAAGATCCTCTGCTGGCAGTTCCATGTGCAGTTGCCAACCAATGATGTCCTAGATGTGCTCTGTGGGATTGTATGTATACGTAGTAGCATCCCATAGATTTTAATCCAGTAGTAGACAAAAAAGCTAAGCCAAATGAAATAGACATAACAATCCACTAGTAGGGAGATAACTTATCTAGAAATCTTCTTTCCTCTCAACACAGATGCAGCTAGCTGTGAGTACATAAATTTATGCGGTGTCATCATGTGTGAGAACTGTCTGCCGGTTTGTGAGCACTCCAATCTCCTTTAAATAGTCACATGATCCATCACCTGGTGCCAGAAATAGAAAGAAGACTCATACTGTTCTGACCATTTTTGGAGCTGTTGGAGCTTATTCTGCAGTAGTTTACTGTTTGGAGTAGTGTTGCCTGCAGCCTTGGTGTCTGGCTGCAGATGTGTAGCTTTGTTATATCCATTTGTCTATTTACCTCCTGTCTGTCTTGCTACCCTTGTGTTTTATCATTACAGTGGTAAGACGAGTGCTCTCGCTGGCCTTCTCAATAGCCAGAGTGAGTTTAGGGCAAGTGAGGGCCTAGGTATGTCAATGGCTTCGGGGTGAAATAGCCTATATAGGGACATTAAGTAGTGCAGGAATCAGCCGCAGGTGAGTGCAGGTGGTGGCACTGCTCCCCTCACACTAGCACCAGGGCCCACTGTTATATTGTGTCCCTAGTGTATCCACTTGTTGGGGGTTCCTTTACATCTGGCGTATCTTCGATAGTCACAGAGTGACAGCTAATCTGTAATGTATGACTTTTGCACATGTACCCTCTAAATTGTATAGTTATGCAGAAATATGTTGATGCTATATGAATAAAATACAATATTTCTTCTATGCCAATATTTATACTACAATGCTCTGTGCAGGAAATGTCTTGGCTTGGCCAGCGTACAAGGTGTGCAGCATATACAGCTAGCCAAGGAAAACAGAATCAAATCGTTCTCATTTTATTTTACTCCAGTATTCAGTACATCATTGCTACAAGTATACTTGTAAATAATAATAGTTGCTAAAGGAATTCAAGTTTTATAATGACATTCTCCAGTCACCACTAAAGCTGCCAATTTCTCTTTTCTTTCTAGGTAGTGATTAAAGTGTATAGTTTTGCCAACTACTAAACTAATTATACTAATATTACACTATAATACCTGAATTATAAAAAAGTTCTACTTTAGGCCTATTTTGAAGTCCGATGTTTACGTACGAGTGTTATCAGTGGTTTTCATGAATACCACTTTCATCTGTGTTTGTCTATGGGACCATTGACAAGTCCGTGATTTTTCACAGGCGGTGAGGTGAAACATGTCCAATTATGATCCTAGTGTCGGATCAATATCAGTACTGCAAGTCTATGGGTCTGTGAAAAAATTCGACCACACTCGGATGGACAACCACTTCTCATTCCCCTTCTTCGCAACTGAAAAATAAATAAGTCTATACTCACCACCGATGCGGCCGTAGTTCCAGTGATGTTGGAAGTCACGTTCTCAGGGCAGTGTTATGACATACAAGCCCCGCGCCCAATCAGTGCTGGCTTCCTTCACCCCGCCTTAAGACATGTGAGCACAAAGTCCGCGCAGCGCTCACATTGTGCTCAAATGTCCGAAGGTGGGGATACAGATGTCGTGCCTTGATTAGTTGCAGGGCTTGCGTGTCATAACAATGTCTTGTAGGCCCTGGGAACACAACTTCAGACATTGCTCTAACTCTTGGTTGCACCCAAGGTGATTATAGGCTTATTTATTTTTCTGGGATGAAGAGGTGGAATGAGTAATGGTTGTACAAGTAGTAGAGAACCCCTTAAATAGATTGTGTTTTCTATAGTAGGACAAAAGAGTTAAGCAGAAGGACAGACACTGAGTCTGTGGAGGAATACAGCACAGGTTGAGGCAGTGGAGGGTGGGCAAGAGGAGCATTTGGCTCAGTTGCAGATATGATGAACATGGGGACACTGGCCCGGTCTTACTGTTATAGTAAAACTAGAAGGTTGCCCGATTCTAAAGCATCGGGTATTCTAGAATTTATTGTGTAGTTAATGTATAATTTTTGTTATATATATTAGATGTTGTTGCGTGTAGTTGCTAAGTGTTTGTGTAGGGGCTGTACATGTTCTGGGTGTTGTCTGGGTGTGGCGGGGGGTGAGAGCGGTGTTGTATGTGTGTTGCGTGTGTTGCGTTGTTTGTGGAGCGCTGTGTGTCTGTAGCGTTGTGTGTGTGTTGCACGGTTTGTGTGTGTGTGGTGTGTTTTGGGGGAGGTATGTTTTGTGCAATGTGTGTGTTGTGCGGTATGTGCGTATATTTATGTATGCCGCGGTGTTTGAGTGTTGAGTGTTGTGTGTGTGCGGCGTTGTCTGTGTGTGTTGGTGTCTGTGTAGGGCGGTGTTTGTGGTTCTGTGGTTCCCAGTGTGTGTGTGTGTGGTGTGTTGTGCAGTGCGCGTGTGTGTGTGTGTTGGGGGGAGGTGTGCACCTCCCATCGTGCCCCATCCTCCATGCTGCGCACCTCCCATCGTGCTCCATCCCCCATGCTGCGCACCCCCCATCGTGCTCCATCCCCCATGCTGCACACTCCCCATCGTGCTCCATCCCCTATGCTGCGCATTCCCCATCGTGCTCCATCTCCCATGCTGCGCATTCCCCATCGTGCTCCATCCCCTATGCTGCGCATTCCCCATCGTGCTGCATCCCCCATGCTGCGCACTCCCAAACGTGCTCCATCTGCAATGCTGCGCACTCCCAAACGTGCTCCATCCGCCATGCTGCGCACTCCCAAACGTGCTCCATCCACCATGCTGCGCACTCCCAAACGTGCTCCATCAGCCATGCTGCGCACTCCCAAACGTGCTCCATCTGCAATGCTGCGCACTCCCAAACGTGCTCCATCCGCCATGCTGCGCACTCCCAAACGTGCTCCATCCGCCATGCTGCGCACTCCCAAACATGCTCCATCCGCCATGCTGCGCACTCCCAAACGTGCTCCATCCGCCATGCTGCGTACTCCCAAACGTGGTCCATCCGCTATGCTGCGCACTCCCAAACGTGCTCCATCCGCCATGCTGCGCACTCCCAAACGTGGTCCATCCGCCATGCTGCGCACTCCCAAATGTGGTCCATCCGCCATGCTGCGCACTCCCAAACGTACTCCATCCGCCATGCTGCGCACTCCCAAACGTGGTTCATCCGCCATGCTGCGCACTCCCAAACATGCTCCATCCGCCATGCTGCGCACTCCCAAACGTGCTCCATCCGCCATGCTGCATACTCCCAAACGTGCTCCATCCGCGATGCTGCGCACTCCCAAACGTGGTCCATCCGCCATGCTGCGCACTCCCAAACGTACTCCATCCGCCATGCTGCGCACTCCCAAACGTGGTTCATCCCCCATGCTGCGCACTCCCCATCGTGCTCCATCCCCCATGCTGCGCACCCCCCATCGTGCTCCATCCCCCATGCTGCGCACCCCCCATCGTGCTCCATCCCCCATGCTGCGCACCCCCCATCGTGCTCCATCCCCCATGCTGCGCACCCCCCATCGTGCTCCATCCCCCATGCTGCACCAGAATCAGCCTCTCTCCTTCCAGCCTACCCGAGCCTCAGCCTCCCACAGCCTCTCTTCTCTCAGCCTCCCCCCTCCCCCTCCCAGCCTTCCCCAGGATCAGCCTCTCTCCTCCCAGCATCAGCCTTTTCTGTCCCCAGCATCAGCCTCTCTCCTTCCAGCCTACCCCAGCCTCTCTTCTCTCATCCTGCCCCCTCCCAGCCTCCCCCTCCCAGCCTTCCCCAGGATCAGCCTAGCCTACCGCAGCCTCAGCCTCCCCCAGCATCAGCCTCTCTTCTCTCAGCCTCCCCCCTCCCCCTCCCAGCCTTCCCCAGGATCAGCCTAGCCTACCGCAGCCTCAGCCTCCCCCAGCATCAGCCTCTCTTCTCTCAGCCTCCCCCCTCCCCCTCCCAGCCTTCCCCAGGATCAGCCTCTCTCCTCCCAGCCTCCTCCAGCACGCCGTGCTCCTCTGCCGACACTCACAGATCCGATCGCATACACTCACACACACACACACCCGATCGCATACACGCACACACACGATCGCATACACTCACGCACACCCGATCGCATACACGCACGCACACCCGATCGCATACACGCACGCACACCCGATCGCATACACGCACGCACACCCGATCGCATACACGCACGCACACCCGATCGCATACACGCACACACCCGATCGCATACACGCACACACCCGATCGCATACACTCACGCACACACACATTGACGATATCGCACATACGCGCTCATACTCACAACATCCGGAGATACCACATGCTTCTGGCCATGTGATCCTCCGGCAGGTCCTGGAAGCTCACAGCACAGTATCGGCGCAGAGAAGCAAGCGATATCCCAGGATGTTGTGAGTGTGTGGATGCGATGTGATGTGTGTGTGAGGTGTGTGTGAGAGTGAGTGTGATCTGATGTGTGTGCTGTTGTGTGTGCGTGTGTGTATGTTCCGCCGCTGCAGGACCTTGATTCGCTGGTAACTATGCTAGCATGGTTACCAGCGTATCTCGTCCCCCGCTCGCACGGGAGCCCACACCAGCATACGGCGGCCAGGCCCAGCAATGCGAGGGTATGTGTCGGCTGGGTTTGCGGCGTACGCTGATGTGGGCTCCCGGGGGGGGGGAGTACTCACCTGTGAGTCATGGCTCCGTGACCGTGTCGGTTCGGGGATTGCGCGGGGGGGGGGTCCGGGCCAGAGCTAGTGTGCATTGCGTGAGGGGGGCGGGGCGTGGCGTGGCCGAGTTGCCAATGCCTGCAGGGTGCCGGGGCGAGAGGCCAATCTGTGGGGGGGGGGCGGAGCCTGGGCGAGCGGCTGGCCAATCCGTGTGGGGGCGCAGCCTGGGCGAGCGGCCAATCAGTGTGGGGGGGCGGGGCCATGGCGAGCCCAGCGGCCAATCAGCTTTGTGTCACCGTAAGGACACAATTTTGGAGCATGACAGACAGACAGACAGACAGAATAAGGCAATTATATATATATATAGATAATAAATAGGAGTCTTGTAAACCAGGACTAGATATCTGGCTGTGGTGATGGCAACAAAAGTGACATATACCAGTGGTTGCTGAGATCGTAATGAGTTTAGTTTAAATGCCCATATTTATGCTTCTCAGGGACAGACTAACATGTTTTTCATCCTGATGAAGAGGTTAGACTGACTCTAAAATGTGTTGTTGGGACATCTAAATGAAAATTACTAATAACTCAATCCATTAGTATACAGACTTTTTTTTACATACAGAGCAGCCAGGTATCTAGTCCTAACTTACTAGACTTCATTGAATTTGGCATTAACATTGAACATTCTGCTCGACTACGTGGGACTGGCCACAGCAGCAGGATTATTAACTTACATGCACTAAAAGTTGTTGTTCTTAACACAACATGCAGAGTTGGGTGGGCCACCATCAGGGAGAAACATATGTCTTACCTACTGCCCCAACTTGGTTTGCATGGTATTCTTCTATGAGAGCTTTTCGCCTTTGTTTTTCTTTAGTTCTTACTCTATGTTAAAATATGAGATCATGATATAGCTATACCACTAGAGATGAGGGAACTTTTGGAGGTTCAGTTCGCAGGGCACATTCGAACCTTAGATAAGGTTTGGTTTATGACCCTGACTTGATCCGAACCTCAATGGAAGTTAGTAATTGGGCAGTTCATGTCTCTGCCCAGATGCTGTCAGCCATAAGTAGAATACTTCCGGGGACGGGTGGGTGGAGTTTTTCCATTTTTTTTTTTGTATGCACATTACATCTCCTCATGCTGATTTTACTCCCAGTGTGAGTCGTATAAACACTGCACATGGCTCGCACAGGGGTGAGCATCACTCATACCTGAGCACAGAGCTGCTCGCTTGAGTGGTTTGCACTCGTAACTCACTCGAACTTCGAACACGAACTTTGGTTTTTTTTGGAAATCGGTTTCCGAACCAGTACCTTGAACCTCAGGTTTGCTCATCTCTATACACCACCAGGCAAACCTATAAACAAGTCATTTGTGAATGTACTTGGTGGCTGCAGCAGGATTTGTCATGTAAACCATCAGGGTTCGCTCACACTGGTGTATAACTCAAACAAGTGCAATGCGAGAAATTAAGGTATTGCATTTGGACCCAGTGCAGATCTGACATTTTTTTCTCACCAGTATTTGGACTGAAGCCAAAAATCTCAGCATGCCGTGAGAGGACACATAAATCACATGAGATTCACCAATGCAAGTCTATGGGTGAGACAAAAAAAACGGCTGCCTCTAGGACTATCCTAGTGTCATCTGTTTTTTATGGATACATTACAATTCTGTAGAATAAAGCACTGTAAATGATTGTTGAATCATCATCTGCTGAGAAAAAAATGCATTGCATACAGATTTCATATGGATGCTAGGAGAGAAAAAAATCTCAAACTCACATAGCACTTGCATTATATACGTATACCAAACAGATCTCACTCATCCCACTTTTCTGGATGAAAGTGGGACTGCTTTTATACGCCAGTGTGAATGAACCCTTAGAGACACATTGCCACTGTAAAATGAGCTGCTACAGCTGTTCCGAGCATTTTGTTGTTTCTCCTACGGTCCAATTAGCCAGTCCCTGTGTTTATGGTAACCTCTGCCTTTTTATATAGATGTCTAGACTTTCCTCTTGCACAGTGCGGCTGCCGCCTCCTCACACCTTCTCATCTCCACAGTGTCCTGGTTTTGCCCCTGTTGGAGTTTAGGCAAGTTAGTTATATAAACCGCCATACTATAATGAACCATCTATGTATATATCTTTAGTGCCAGAGAATACGATAATGTTCCGATCACTTGCTCATTTCAGGTACAGCACAGAGTTGGAGTGATGACTGCAGCATCATGCAAGAAAAGCAGATATTTTGTTTAAAGGGAATCTGTCAGTAGGATCAACCCTCCTAAACCAAAATAAGCTGGGAGGCAGACTCTCATGCAAATCAGTGTCCTCCCCATAGCCTGGAACTGCTCATTTACATAATAAAGAAACGTGGATTTCTCTTGAATATAACAGCGGATTGTAGGTACAATTTTATTCAGCTTGCTTAGCTAGTTCTGTATAGAGGACTAATGGCATAGCTTTATTCACTACTCAGTATATTGGGCAGTACGTACATCCCAGTCACATTGACTGAAGCTGTCTACACTGATACACTGCACGCACAGCTATAAACCTGCAGATTAATTCAGTTTCTGCAGGTTAATATCATTAATTGCGTTTGGTAACATAAAGGGTGCTTTACACGCTGCAACATCGCTAACGATATATCATCGGGGTCACGGTGTTAGTGACGCACATCCGGCGTCGTTAGCGACATCGCAGCGTGTAACACCTAGGAGCGACCTTAAACGATCGCAAAAGAGACAAAAATTGTTGGTCTGTGACACGTCGTTCACTTACCAAAAATCGTTGTCTGGTCAGTAGCGAGGTTGTTTGTCGTTCCTGCGTCAGCAGACATCGCTATGTGGCGCCCTGGACAAGCCAGGTCGTCACAGGTACTACACCAACACACCTCACACCCCGGCTAGGTACACCGAAGTCAAACACAAATCCTTGTTGCCTCCCTCCAGGGGCTGATGTCCACACCAGGGGGTGGGCCAGGCGGTTGGTCCCGCCCACCGAGGAGTTCACAGTCCTGGAGGCGGGAAAAGAAAGGCAGTTGAGTTTTAGGAGTTAAGGAGTGAAGTGGTAGAGGAGCAGCCTGACGGCGTCCGGGTGTGTGGCCCGGACGGTACAGCAAGGTTGGCAGACGGTGGTGACCGTCTGCAGGAGAGGCTGATTGGAGCAAACCGTAAGGACCGTGGATGGGCGGTGGCCCGACGGTACCAGAGAAGTCAGCACCATCCGGCAGGGCTTACGGACCCCGACCAGGCTAGGAGTCGCCGTAAAACTGGTCAAATCCGTTA
Source organism: Anomaloglossus baeobatrachus (assembly GCF_048569485.1). Taxonomy (NCBI): domain Eukaryota; kingdom Metazoa; phylum Chordata; class Amphibia; order Anura; family Aromobatidae; genus Anomaloglossus; species Anomaloglossus baeobatrachus. Next base: position 435,159,841 of record NC_134358.1, read on the forward strand.
GCGAAGGGAACCTCCGGGGTTTCCCAGCAGTCAAGACCCGATTGAAGGCAACAGCTCACACCGTAAAGGGAAACACAGTCACCGCCAAGGCTACAGTTCCCAGGGCCAGAGCCTGTGGGCAAAAGGGGCTCCCTCAGTATCCATCCAAGCTGGGGAGCGGGTTACCGGTGGGAAGCCATTGGAACCGTAAACACAACACAGGTGCAGGGAAAGGCAGTCACCATCAAGCTATCGGGAGAGCTACCGCAGTCGTCTGTGGGACCCGTCCATCCGGCCGTTTGTTTGACCAGAGACTCCGTGTGAATTACTGGCTAAGTGAGTACCACCGTGCTGTGCGGCACAGTGCTGCCCCCGTGACCCTGCACCTCACCAGGACCCGTAACCCGCCTGCCATCCACCCCCACCCCTCACCGGGTCCCGGGACAACCAACCCCCCTACCCACAGAGGGGAGAAACAACATCCAAGCTGCTCCCTGTCATCGCTCCCGGGATCCCCGTCCAGAGCAGCGGTGGTGTCACAACCTCACCCCAACCGTGGGTGGCGTCACGGACAATATCCCCAAAACACACACCACCCCCCTTTCACTCACGGGCGAGGAACGCCTCTCGAGTCCCCGGGATCCGGCCCACCGGTCGAGCCACCACCGAGCAGCAGCAGCAGCAGCCAGACCCGAGCAGTGGGTGAGCGCAGCGTCCCCTCCTCCGCCCGCGACAGCTACGTGTGACATTACAGGAACGACAAACATCTTACCTGCGTCCACCAGCAATGAGTAAGGAAGGAGGCGGGCGGCATGTTCCAGCAGCTCATCTCTGCCCCTCCTCTACTATTGGACGGCCGCTTAGTGACGCCGCAGTGACGTCGCTATCTCGCCGAACGCACCTCCCCCTTGAAGGAGGGATTGTTCGGCGGTCACAGCGACGTCGCTGAAAAGGTATGTGCGTGTGACGCTGCCGTAGCGATGATGTTCGCTATGGCAGCGATCACCAAATGTTGCACGAACGACGGGGGCGGGTGCTATCACGCACGACATCGCTAGCTATCGCTAGCGATGTCACAGCGTGTAAAGCACCCTTAACACTTTCCTTCCAAATCATACTTCTGATTTTATTTATTTTTTTATTTGATTAAATTTAGATCTATTGTTCGTAAAGGGCAGACATAGCACTGGTGCAGCCGGGGCAGACATAGCACAGATGCAGTCAGGGAAGACATAGCACTGGTGCAGCCGAAGCAGATATAGCACTGGTGCAGCAGGTCCAGATATAGCACTGATGCAGCCGGGGCAGACATAACACTGGTACAGCCAGGGCAGATATAGCACTGGTGCAGCAGGTCCATATATAGCACTGATGCAGCCGGGGAAGACATAGCACTGATGCAGCCAGGGAAGACATAGCACTAATGCAGCCAAAGCAGACATAGCACTGGTGCAGCCGGTCCAGATATAGCACTGATGAATCCGGGGCAGACATAACACTGGTGCAGCCAGGGCAGATATAGCACTGATGTAGCCGGGGCAGACATAGCATTGATGCAGCCGGGGCAGACATAGCACTGATGCAGCCAGGGAAGACATAGCACTGGTGCCGTTGGGGCAGACATAGTACTGGTGCAGCCAGGCCAGACATAGCACTGGTGCAGCAGGGGCAGAGATAGCACTGAAGTAGCCGGGGCAGACATAGCACTGGTGCAGCCAGGGCAGACATAGCACTGGTGCAGCCGGGGCAGACATAGCACTGGTGCAGCCGGGGAAGACATAGCACTGGTTCAGCAGGGGCAGACATAGCACTGGTGCAGCAGGGGCAGACATAGCACTGGTGCAGCAGGGGCAGACATAGCACTGGTGCAGCAGGGGCAGACATAGCACTGGTGCAGCTGGGGCAGACATAGCACTGGTGCAGCTGGGGCAGACATAGCACTGGTGCAGCAGGGGCAGACATAGCACTGGTGCAGCTGGGGCAGACATAGCACTGGTGCAGCTGGGCAGACATAGCACTGGTGCAGCTGGGGCAGACATAGCACTGGTGCAGCTGGGCAGACATAGCACTGGTGCAGCTGGGGCAGACATAGCAGTTGTGCAGTCAGTGCAGCTACACAGGGGTCCTAAAGGACCAAATAACAGCTAAAACATCTTGGTCTATCATAGCGCCAGCATCAATACAATGGAAAGGAAGGGGGCCTGTACCTTAGACCTTAGATAGAGAGAAGCGGGTCCACTCTGCTGCACTCTTCAAAGGTTGCTGGAAGGGACCTCCATCCTCTCCTCTACGTGTTGATGCTGCCACTGGCCCTATCTTACAGGGAAGGACTTTCTCTGGCTGAGCATGACCGTGACATGGTGCATACCTCCCAACTTTTACAGAGGAGAAAGAGAAACAAGCCATGCTGCACTCGTAGAACACTGCTTCAATTTTTACCAAACCCCAAGCCACGCTCATTTATAATTTCTTTCTACTGTGGCAGGAGGTGATGTCAGAGGAGGCGGTGTTAGTGAGGGACATTCATCAGATGTCCAATACTACAGGACATAGACCCAAATCCAGAACTTTCCCGCTATATATATCAAATGGTTGGCACCAGAAATGAGCGAATTAACTCATGGAACTCTAGTCCATCATCTAGGTCAGTGATACCCAGCAGCTGGACAGGAGGCCTGAGATTCTTTTATCTACCAATGTCCTTAGCAAAGACTGATGTGACATCATCTGTGTGTGATGTTCATCTCTAGCTAGGGCATAGATTAATTTTTTGTTTATTTTTTCATAGTTGTGGCAGCCAGAGCTTTCTCATATACAGTTAGGTCCAGAAATATTTGGACAGTGACACAAGTTTTGTTATTTTAGCTGTTTACAAAAACATGTTCAGAAATACAATTATATATATAATATGGGCTGAAAGTGCACACTCCCAGCTGCAATATGAGAGTTTTCACATCCAAATCGGAGAAAGGGTTTAGGAATCATAGCTCTGTAATGCATAGCCTCCTCTTTTTCAAGGGACCAAAAGTAATTGGACAAGGGACTCTAAGGGCTGCAATTAACTCTGAAGGCGTCTCCCTCATTAACCTGTAATCAATGAAGTAGTTAAAAGGTCTGGGGTTGATTACAGGTGTGTGGTTTTGCATTTGGAAGCTGTTGCTGTGACCAGACAACATGCGGTCTAAGGAACTCTCAATTGAGGTGAAGCATAACATCCTGAGGCTGGAAAAAAAAGAAAAAATCCATCAGAGAGATAGCAGACATGCTTGGAGTAGCAAAATCAACAGTCGGGTACATTCTGAGAAAAAAGGAATTGACTGGTGAGCTTGGGAACTCAAAAAGGCCTGGGCGTCCACGGATGACAACAGTGGTGGATGATCGCCGCATACTTTCTTTGGTGAAGAAGAACCCGTTCACAACATCAACTGAAGTCCAGAACACTCTCAGTGAAGTAGGTGTATCTGTCTCTAAGTCAACAGTAAAGAGAAGACTCCATGAAAGTAAATACAAAGGGTTCACATCTAGATGCAAACCATTCATCAATTCCAAAAATAGACAGGCCAGAGTTAAATTTGCTGAAAAACACCTCATGAAGCCAGCTCAGTTTTGGAAAAGTATTCTATGGACAGATGAGACAAAGATCAACCTGTACCAGAATGATGGGAAGAAAAAAGTTTGGAGAAGAAAGGGAACGGCGCATGATCCAAGGCACACCACATCCTCTGTAAAACATGGTGCAGGCAACGTGATGGCATGGGCATGCATGGCTTTCAATGGCACTGGGTCACTTGTGTTTATTGATGACATAACAGCAGACAAGATTAGCCGGATGAATTCTGAAGTGTACCGGGATATACTTTCAGCCCAGATTCAGCCAAATGCCGCAAAGTTGATCAGACGGCGCTTCATAGTACAGATGGACAATGACCCCAAGCATACAGCCAAAGCTACCCAGGAGTTCATGAGTGCAAAAAAGTGGAACATTCTGCAATGGCCAAGTCAATCACCAGATCTTAACCCAATTGAGCATGCATTTCACTTGCTCAAATCCAGACTTAAGACGGAAAGACCCACAAACAAGCAAGACCTGAAGGCTGCGGCTGTAAAGGCCTGGCAAAGCATTAAGAAGGAGGAAACCCAGCGTTTGGTGATGTCCATGGGTTCCAGACTTAAGGCAGTGATTGCCTCCAAAGGATTCGCAACAAAATATTGAAAATAAAAATATTTTGTTTGGGTTTGGTTTATTTGTCCAATTACTTTTGACCTCCTAAAATGTGGAGTGTTTGTAAAGAAATGTGTACAATTCCTACAATTTCTATCAGATATTTTTGTTCAAACCTTCAAATTAAACGTTACAATCTGCACTTGAATTCTGTTGTAGCGGTTTCATTTCAAATCCAATGTGGTGGCATGCAGAGCCCAACTCGCGAAAATTGTGTCACTGTCCAAATATTTCTGGACCTAACTATATATGTAAGCTTTACTATATGACAATAACAATCTTCTCTGGTTATTAGATTTTTGCTGAATTTATGACTTTTCGCATTCATTTGATGCTTTTTTGGTGCAGATTTGAAGCAACTTTTCAATTTGACTTTAGTACAACAGAAAAGCTTTGATTCTGTACTAAAAATAGTACAGTTTTTTTAGATTTTTTTTTTTAACTCCGCATAAAAATCTATACAGATTTTTCATGTCAGAGTTCACACAGCAGTTTCTGCTTTTCATATATTCCCCTTACATAGTCACTGGTGTGCATACCTTTTCTCCATATAATGTACAGAAAAAAGAGCACCAAAACTGCACCGCTCAGCAGCATCCTTAGAGCTACGGGAAACTATAATGAAAGGAAGGGCTATATTAACATAAATGTAATGTCAAAACCCAAGAAAAATAAAATGAGCATGAGCTCTTACACATTGCACAGATACTAATCCATGCTCAGTTCTTCGGTTTTGCTACAAACATAATGTGATAAACAAGTGCGTACATTTTATATATATATATATATATATATATACAGTGTGTGTATATATATATATATATATATATACATACAGTGTGTATATATATATATATGTATATATATATATATACATATATATATATATATATATATATATATACAGCGTCTGTATATATATATACACTGTATATATATATATATATATATATATATATATACATATATATATATATATATATATATATATACATATATATATATATATATATACATATATATATATATATATATATATATATATACAGTGCGTATATATATATATATATATATAAGCTATGAGTAATCTCTCGTAAATCCTGCAGTTGTTACCTAATAGACTATAATAAAAAGCAACAGCAAACTCATTTGTAAATATAAAAATAACTTCTAACTCATTGGAGACATTATAATCGTATCTACATATTATTAAGTACGAGAAAATGTCTCAGCCGTCATCGGTTATAATTCCTAAACATAGATGTCACAACAGTCAATAGAATTCAAAAGCAAATAATTCCCTACATTATATCCAATTATTTAATTAGTACATAATCATATGATCATTCATTTATTTCACTGCAAATCACTTAACGAAACGTGTGCCTGTCAATGAAAATCAATGAAAATCCTATGTGCAGAACATAATCAATAATTGTCCAATTTCAATAGAAACACTTTTCAGTTCAAGAGTGCAGTGCAGAGAAAAAACAAATATATATATATATATATATATATATATATATATATATCTTTACTAACACATACTGTATGTAGCCTATTTACTCATACATAATATATTGCCAGACATATATAAACAAATATTATGTGCATTTTATGGCAGCGTCATAAGTAGCAACAAAAAATATTTCAGTAAAATGATAATCTTCTGTAGAATGGCAAGCAGATAGCATAATGCCCTGGTGTTCTGGACATTATCTTTTCTGTATTTAGGCGCTCTGGACAGTCAGAAAAGAACAAGAATGATAAGCAAACTACATATGTCAGCAGTATTGTTGTACTTACAAGTACATGAAGAAATTCTTTTTCAATGAAATGTCAGAGTTCTGAAGACTGTTCTTGCAAGTGTTACACTAGATGATGAAGTATCAGATTTAAATGAACATAAAGCCCACCCCCTGAATATAAATGTAACTCCCCTTACACATACATTGGATCAGATGCGATTCCTTGGAATTTTAAAGAATTCTTTGGAGAGTAAGGGGATAAATGCGTAATACACTTTACATAAAAAAGAAAGATTTTGTGTATTTTATCTCAAACCAAAAACATATTCCTTCATGCAAAATTCTGTTAGACACCAATGTGACATATTTTTAGCCTTAACATGTTACTTATTTCTGATGAACATCATAGTCCTGCATGGAGTGTTTAAAAAAGCCTTAAGACATCTTTATATTTTAGTCAGTGTCAGTAATTGACATTGAAAATGCCAAAATCTAAGCAAAAAAAAAGTTGATGCCTTTGAACTGTGACTCTAGAGAAGACTTTTTCTAATTTTATGAACAGCTGTGATCACCAACAAAGATGTTCTTAAACATATAAACCTACAATTGTCCCTGGAAGGAAGAATCACTAGGCAGAAAGTGACCTATTTGAACATGTAATGAGTGCAAATTCATTGGAAAAGGAGATGAGACTCTATATGGTCAGAAGTAAAAGGAAACGGGAGACCAAAACCCCTGTTGGCTGGATACCACCAGGAATTACGTTGGAATGAACATTAAGCAATTGATAGAAGCTGTGGAAAAAAGATAAGCACGACAAGAACTGGCCTACAGAGTATCCAATGGACAGAATATCCAACATACCAGAATGGATAGAATAAAATTTGTAAGCCAAAGCCAAGGGTGTTTTGGCTCCTAGGTTTGGCTTACAAATACTGATGCAAAATACTAACCAATAAACTATCATTGGAAGGAGCACTAAGAATTTATAGACTTGTAATGTCCAGGCAACAAATTAAAGGGAGTGTTCCCTTATAGGGCATGTGAACTACAGAGAAAGTCTCACTCATTAATCATCATGCAGACGTCAATGTTTTTTCATCAGTACTTTAAATCTGAGTTTCATGAGTGTATGGGCAGAGTGTCACGGGTATGATACGGTAACCAGGGGTATGGGCACCTAGACTAGCCCTCAGACTTTTATTCCAAGGGTAGGCTCAATGGTAGCCAGACTTGGACTGCCAACGTGACCGTAACTCCTGAACAGCCCTGGTCTAACACCCCCGGGGAGGGTTGGCACCAGGGTAAAGAATCCCACAAATACATTTTTTGTGCGATTTGGCCCTCTGTGTGAAAATATTATTGCTGATTAATTATGATACCTCCATGTTCATATCTGGGTGACACATTTTGATGTGGAGATTGCTTTATCTTCAGCAACATGTCCTGAGAATTGGTGAAATGGCTATAATCTGTGGTAATACAGTATGCGATCACCATAAACTGACTGTGATAATTACTGGACAAACTGACTCTTGGAGTGGGAGCAAGTCCTAGATCATAGCCAGTAATTGCTGTACTAAGTATTCAAATGCTGGTACTAATCAGCCGTAACGCCCTCCTGCATGTTGTGTGGAATTTACCTCGTAGCATGTAGGAGGAGATGATTACGTGATGTTGCCGAGCAACCATGTAGACAACGTGATTTAGTATGCCGGGCTGAAGAATTTGAGATTCTGAACTGAGCTCCGGGTTCCTCTCCGATCACGTGACGGTGTGAGAAGGGAGGACGGCATATGCTGCGCCCTAGCAACCGTGTAAACAGTCTGGATTGCTGCTGTATCATATGACCCTATGGGCGGAATTGACGTCACACACTGAGTCAGGGTGGAAACATTTAAACACTGGCATTGTGCAATGGCTCCTTGATAGAGCGAGAAGCACGGCCACTACTGCCACGTGGTAAGTTCCCTGAATGTGGATATTTGGAAAGAAAAAAACGCTGACATGCTGACATTTATTGTTATTGTGTCTATTTGTTTCAGCATGTTGTATGAGGAATAGGTCCATATTTAAAGGGACCTGCAATGGATTTGCCGCATCTATGACTCCCCTGAAGAGTAGATATAAACGAAACGCGTTGGGAGATAGATTTGATTTTTAATGGGCTCCGTTCTATGACTGAAAGGACCCCATTCACTTCAATAGAAAGTGGCACCTTGAAATTTGGTGAGACAATTCCAATATATTTTTATTAGCGGTGTAAATTTAATTGCAATTTGGTTTGCACATATCCCTTGTATAAATAAGAGGGGCCAAACCTTGTATATGCTGTTGGTTGTTTGCCTTTTAATTGTGGGTCAGGATGACCTAAATTTTAAAAAGAACTAAAGTAAAAGTTATATTTTAAGCATTTTTTTTTTGTTGTATTGGATTTTGCTATTTGCACTTTGTGACCTTTGGAAATTGACCCAGTAGCTACTGTGTGTTTATACTGAACATGGCTATTTTTTTTGACTACGGGTATGGATACAGGCTCTTAGGCCAATTAAGCGAAAGACGTTTTCTCAGAAAAAACATTTGTACAGAAAAAATACACTTCCACCTTAAACGGTGCATTTCGTGAACTAACAAAAATTTATAAAAACAGGACAGCTTCGTGGTGGGAGGTCAAGTCCTTAGAGGTTTATCTACGGGATAAGATCGTGCCTAGGCATTTGAGAATCTCCTTACAGCCGGGCTACCGTTATAGGAGCCAGGAATTAGCAACTAAGTGGGAGAATGAATCCACGGAAAGCTCCTTTAGGCTGATGGCACTACTATTAGAAGAGGAGAAAAAGAATCTTGCGGATCTTGAAGTAAAGCTCAAAGAGCAGATAGACATGACTAACACCTTTTCAAAAGAATCAGAATTCATAGGGAAAGAGAAGATATTGCAAAATACAATTGAGAAATACCAATATCATCTCAAAGATAAAAAACACAAATTCTATAATAGGGATCTACAGGATTTTAGAGAGAACAAAATCTACAACTTTGCTCCTGCACGTTTTGTAAAACCTAGCGAAATTGACTGTTCAACCACGGACACTGATGCATCTGATTCAGAGGTAAGGAATTTAGGAGCAAGAGGTAGAAATAAAAAGAACTTTGGGAATGGTAGAGGGAGATTCAATCAACCCTATCAGAATGGCCATTTTTTTAGAACCAAGGGAATATTTCCTAAGGAACAGAACAAACCGAGGAGGGTATCAGAACCCCCTGGATCCAACCAAGTAGTGAACCTCTCAAATAGGGTACTGACGGCTATGGAAATAAGCGTATTGAGTAAGGGTCTTTCATATGTACCCACCACAGACTATAACGATTTTGAAAGTGTCAAGGATCTTAATCTTTTCATTAGAAAGTTAAAGTGGAAGAAATACTTTGTCAGAGATAATAAGAAAACATGTGTTGATTTGGGAATTCCAGATGACATCCTGGAAGACGTCAGACTCTTATTTAACTTGGAAGTGATGGAACCTAATCTGAATGGTCAAGGTCCCTTCACAGATCGCAAGTTGAAGAGTACGAAAATGCCACCCATCCAGAGTGACCTCAGTGCAATCGATGTGTTTTGCAATCTTGTGTCTCATGATTTAGAGAGGTTGGAACCAGGTCATAAGGTTAAATTTAATCTGACCAAGGGAAGAGATGAAGAGTCTTGATGCTTTAGAGAAGACAACTGACATTGTTATTAAACAATCAGATAAAGGGGGGAAATACTGTTGTGATGGATCATGAGAGATATGTGGAGATGTGTTATAACATCATAGGGGACCAAAATAGTTACATCAAGTTGGGGTCCAATCCATCACATCAGTATTTAAAAGAACTAAAATCTATACTCTTAGTTGCCCTTGACAGGAATTTGATAAGTAAATCTGAGTTTGAATTTCTTCTTCCAAAGCATCCGGTAATGGCCACATTTTATAGTCTGCCGAAATTGCATAAGGGTATTGATCCCCTGAAAGGCAGACCTATAATATCCGGAGTTAATAACCTAACGCAGAATGTGGGGGTTTATTTGGATGACATACTGAAACCGTTTGTTTCAGGCCTGGGTTCCTATTTATCAGACACAACGGATTTATTAAAAAAATTAGAAGGACTTTCTTTTGAGGAAGAGACGTTCATTGTTGGAACTGACGTCAAATCCTTGTATTCATCAATTCGAAATGATTTGGGACTGACAGCAGCCAAATATTTTTTGAAAGGCAGAGGGGTGCAGTGCGAAGAGCATACAAATTTCGTTTTGGACATCCTCAGATTTTGCCTTACACACAATATTTTTACCTTTGATGGCCACACCTTCCACCAGCTCAGAGGTACAGCGATGGGGAGCCCATGTGCCCCATCGTATGCAAATTTACTCCTGGGCTGGTGGGAGGAAACGGTGGTCTTCAGAGAAGACCGTGAATCCGTTATTGAGAAGATTGGAATCTGGTACAGAGTCATTGATGACATCTTTCTGGTGTGGAAAGGCAATGAGGATAAATTAAAACAGTTCATGAACGATCTGAACAAAAACGAATTAGGCCTCTTTTTTACGTTTGAAATGAACAGGTCAAAATTGTCCTTTTTGGATCTAATGATTGAAAAAGATTTTGGTGGTAATTTGATAACGAGTACCTATCGTAAGCCTACCTCGACGAATTCACTACTAAAATGAGAAAGTGGCCATCCATTAAGTTTGAAGAGAGGGATTCCAAAAGACCAATTTGCCAGAATCCGAAGAAATTGATCAGATGAAACGCATTAAAGATATCAGTAAGAGGATCTAGAAAGGAGATTTTTAGAAAGAGGTTATCCCAGAAAGGTAGTAAAAAAGGCGGCTGTTGATATTAAAAAGGTTAAGAGAACAGACCTTCTGTACCCCCCTGAGAATTTAGAAAAGGATAATAACAAAGATGTGATTAGATTCATAACAACTTTTGACAATGGAGCAGATGATGTGAGGAAAGTTCTTGAAAAATATTGGCCCATATTAAAAATGGATGGTGACATAGGAGGTTTGCTCATGGACAGGCCGTCCATTACTTATAGAAGAGCGAGATCATTAAAAGACCGTTTGGTTCATAGTCATCTCGCTCCAAAAAATCCCTTTGGCTTTATGTCTACGTTAAAGGGCTGCTATAAATGCAGTGGATGTGTAGCTTGTAATTCAATCACTGTGGGTAAAAAATTCTTGAGCCAAGTAACTAAGAAAGAATATGAAATCCGGTCTTTCATTAATTGTAGAACGCAGGGAGTAATCTATAAGGCGACGTGTGTCTGCAGACTGGAATATGTGGGCAAGACCCGTAGAGAACTGAGGCGGCGGATCGGTGAGCATCTTAGAGATATCAAACTGAATAACGACACGCCACTAGCAAGACATGTAAATAACGAACATAATGGGGATCCTACTGTCATTATGTTCCAGGGTATTGACCATATAAAACCACCACTTAGAGGAGGAGATTGGGACAGGCGGCTTTTGCAGCAGGAATCCAAATGGATTTATTGGTTGAAAACTCTTTATCCTAGCAGGCTGAATGAGGAGCTGTCTTTTGCACCCTTCATTTAGTGGTGATGTAGGGGAGTTTTAGTGAGGAGGGCTAGACGTCGGCCGAGTGGGGGCGCCCACTCACCGTTCTATCTTATGGCGCCGACCCCCACGTGATAGGTAGGGATAGTCATCTGAGCTAGTAGATTGAGGGTTAGTGGCAGTCATATTTTGTCTTTGTTTTGCTTCTTTTTCACTTTGGTGAGCTCTAGCCCATGCATATTGAAATTGGTCCTCCTAATAAGTATGAAAGACAATAGGTGGTTTTCTATTATCATTCTAGATGAATATGGGGTGGTATAACCCTACTGTTTGAGATCCTTGACATTTCTCCTCAATTTTTCTCCCCCCCCTTTCCCTTAATTAACTTTTTTTGTGCGATATGGCCCTTTGTGCGAAAATATTATTGCTGATTAATTATGATACCTCCATGTTCATATCTGGCTGACATGTTTTGATGTGGAGAGTGCTTTATCTTCAGCAACATGTCCTGAGAATTGGTGAAAAGGCTATAATCTGTGGTAATACAGTATGCGATCACCATAAACTGACTGTGATAATTACTGGACAAACTGACTCTTGGAGTGGGAGCAAGTCCTAGATCATAGCCAGTAATTGCTGTACTAAGTATTTAAATGCTGGTACTAATCAGCCGTAACTCCCTCCTGCATGTTGTGTGGAATTTACCTCGTAGCATGTAGGAGGAGATGATTACGTGACGTTGCCGAGCAACCATGTAAACAATGTGATGTAGTATGCTGGGCTGAAGTCTTAGAGATTCTGAACTGAGCTCCGGGTTCCTCCTCCAATCACGTGACGGTGTGAGAAGGGAGGACGGCATATGCCGCCCTAGCAACCGTGTAAACACTCTGGATTGCTGCTGTATCATATGACCCTATGGGCGGAAATGACGTCACACACTGAGTCAGGGTGGGAACATTTAAACACCGGCATTGTGCAATGGCTTATTGATAGAGCGAGAACCACTGAGTTTCATGGGTGTATGTGTCGCGGGCGGAGGAGGGGATGCTGCGCTCGCCCACTGCTCGGGTCCGGCTGCCGCTGCTGCTGCGGCTGCTGCTGCTCGGTGGTGGCTCGAGTGGTGGGCTGGATCCCGGGGACTCAAGAGGCGTTCCTCGCCCGTGAGTGAAAAGGGGGATTTTTGATTGTGGGGGTTTTTGATTATTGTCCGTGACGCCACCCACGGTTGTGGTGATTTTGGTGACACCACCGCTGCTCTGGACGGGGATCCCGGGAGCGGTGACAGGGAGCAGCTTTGTTGTTATTTCTCCCCTCTGTGGGTAGGGGGTTGGTTGTCCCGGGGCCCGGTGATGGGGTAGGGATGAATGGCAGGCGGGTTACGGGGCCTGGTGAGGTGCAGGGTCGCAGGGGCAGCGCTGTGCCGCACGGCACGGTGGTACTCATTCAGCTAATGATGAGGACACAGTTCTCGGTAAAACACACGGCTGGATGGACGGGTCCCACAGACGGCTGTGGTGTTGTTTGCTCCTGGCAGGTTGGTGGATGGTTGCAGGGAAAGGTATGCACACCAGTGACTATGGAAGGGGAATACATGGAATAGCAGAAACTGCTGTGTGAATACTGACATGAAAAATTCAATAGCTATTTGTAAGAATGAAATGTGAAAAATGGAACCTGCATTACTGCCATGAATATATGAATAAAGAGAAATTTAGCTACTGAATTGATCAATGCAGAAGAGCCCCAACACTACGCCAAAGTATTTCTCTACGTTGGGGTCCCTAGCTTGTGTGTGTCCTCTCATGCAGTTAAAAAACTTACCGTGTATGGGACGCTGAGACCCAGGCTATATATATGATGTGGATTGGCAATAGGTGTGTATGGGGAGGGTTCACAAACGAAAAACTACTAACATTAAGGAATAACGTTTGGAACTCCATTCTATGTCTGAACTGGGTGCAAAAAACCTAAAAAACATCACTATGGGGAGATAAGGTATGCACACCAGTGACTATGGAAGGGGAATACATGGAATAGCAGAAACTGCTGTGTGAATACTGACATGAAAAATTCAATAGCTATTTGTAAGAATGAAATGTGAAAAATGGAACCTGCATTACTGCCATGAATATATGAATAAAGAGAAATTTAGCTACTGAATTGATCAATGCAGAAGAGCCCCAACACTACGCCAAAGTATTTCTCTACGTTGGGGTCCCTAGCTTGTGTGTGTCCTCTCATGCAGTTAAAAAACTTACCGTGTATGGGACGCTGAGACCCAGGCTATATATATGATGTGGATTGGCAATAGGTGTGTATGGGGAGGGTTCACAAACGAAAAACTACTAACATTAAGGAATAACGTTTGGAACTCCATTCTATGTCTGAACTGGGTGCAAAAAACCTAAAAAACATCACTATGGGGAGATAAGGTATGCACACCAGTGACTATGGAAGGGGAATACATGGAATAGCAGAAACTGCTGTGTGAATACTGACATGAAAAATTCAATAGCTATTTGTAAGAATGAAATGTGAAAAATGGAACCTGCATTACTGCCATGAATATATGAATAAAGAGAAATTTAGCTACTGAATTGATCAATGCAGAAGAGCCCCAACACTACGCCAAAGTATTTCTCTACGTTGGGGTCCCTAGCTTGTGTGTGTCCTCTCATGCAGTTAAAAAACTTACCGTGTATGGGACGCTGAGACCCAGGCTATATATATGATGTGGATTGGCAATAGGTGTGTATGGGGAGGGTTCACAAACGAAAAACTACTAACATTAAGGAATAACGTTTGGAACTCCATTCTATGTCTGAACTGGGTGCAAAAAACCTAAAAAACATCACTATGGGGAGATAAGGTATGCACACCAGTGACTATGGAAGGGGAATACATGGAATAGCAGAAACTGCTGTGTGAATACTGACATGAAAAATTCAATAGCTATTTGTAAGAATGAAATGTGAAAAATGGAACCTGCATTACTGCCATGAATATATGAATAAAGAGAAATTTAGCTACTGAATTGATCAATGCAGAAGAGCCCCAACACTACGCCAAAGTATTTCTCTACGTTGGGGTCCCTAGCTTGTGTGTGTCCTCTCATGCAGTTAAAAAACTTACCGTGTATGGGACGCTGAGACCCAGGCTATATATATGATGTGGATTGGCAATAGGTGTGTATGGGGAGGGTTCACAAACGAAAAACTACTAACATTAAGGAATAACGTTTGGAACTCCATTCTATGTCTGAACTGGGTGCAAAAAACCTAAAAAACATCACTATGGGGAGATAAGGTATGCACACCAGTGACTATGGAAGGGGAATACATGGAATAGCAGAAACTGCTGTGTGAATACTGACATGAAAAATTCAATAGCTATTTGTAAGAATGAAATGTGAAAAATGGAACCTGCATTACTGCCATGAATATATGAATAAAGAGAAATTTAGCTACTGAATTGATCAATGCAGAAGAGCCCCAACACTACGCCAAAGTATTTCTCTACGTTGGGGTCCCTAGCTTGTGTGTGTCCTCTCATGCAGTTAAAAAACTTACCGTGTATGGGACGCTGAGACCCAGGCTATATATATGATGTGGATTGGCAATAGGTGTGTATGGGGAGGGTTCACAAACGAAAAACTACTAACATTAAGGAATAACGTTTGGAACTCCATTCTATGTCTGAACTGGGTGCAAAAAACCTAAAAAACATCACTATGGGGAGATAAGGTATGCACACCAGTGACTATGGAAGGGGAATACATGGAATAGCAGAAACTGCTGTGTGAATACTGACATGAAAAATTCAATAGCTATTTGTAAGAATGAAATGTGAAAAATGGAACCTGCATTACTGCCATGAATATATGAATAAAGAGAAATTTAGCTACTGAATTGATCAATGCAGAAGAGCCCCAACACTACGCCAAAGTATTTCTCTACGTTGGGGTCCCTAGCTTGTGTGTGTCCTCTCATGCAGTTAAAAAACTTACCGTGTATGGGACGCTGAGACCCAGGCTATATATATGATGTGGATTGGCAATAGGTGTGTATGGGGAGGGTTCACAAACGAAAAGTTTTTTAACTGCATGAGAGGACACACACAAGCTAGGGACCCCAACGTAGAGAAATACTTTGGCGTAGTGTTGGGGCTCTTCTGCATTGATCAATTCAGTAGCTAAATTTCTCTTTATTCATATATTTATGGCAGTAATGCAGGTTCCATTTTTCAGATTTCATTCTTACAAATAGCTATTGAATTTTTCATGTCAGTATTCACACAGCAGTTTCTGCTATTCCATGTATTCCCCTTCCATAGTCACTGGTGTGCATACCTTATCTCCCCATAGTGATGTTTTTAGGTTTTTTGCACCCAGTTCAGACATAGAATGGAGTTCCAAACGTTATTCCTTAATGTTAGTAGTTTTTCGTTTGTGAACCCTCCCCATACACACCTATTGCCAATCCACATCATATATATAGCCTGGGTCTCAGCGTCCCATACACGGTAAGTTTTTTAACTGCATGAGAGGACACACACAAGCTAGGGACCCCAACGTAGAGAAATACTTTGGCGTAGTGTTGGGGCTCTTCTGCATTGATCAATTCAGTAGCTAAATTTCTCTTTATTCATATATTCATGGCAGTAATGCAGGTTCCATTTTTCACATTTCATTCTTACAAATAGCTATTGAATTTTTCATGTCAGTATTCACACAGCAGTTTCTGCTATTCCATGTATTCCCCTTCCATAGTCACTGGGTGTGCATACCTTATCTCCCCATAGTGATGTTTTTTAGGTTTTTTGCACCCAGTTCAGACATAGAATGGAGTTCCAAACGTTATTCCTTAATGTTAGTAGTTTTTCGTTTGTGAACCCTCCCCATACACACCTATTGCCAATCCACATCATATATATAGCCTGGGTCTCAGCGTCCCATACACGGTAAGTTTTTTAACTGCATGAGAGGACACACACAAGCTAGGGACCCCAACGTAGAGAAATACTTTGGCGTAGTGTTGGGGCTCTTCTGCATTGATCAATTCAGTAGCTAAATTTCTCTTTATTCATATATTCATGGCAGTAATGCAGGTTCCATTTTTCACATTTCATTCTTACAAATAGCTATTGAATTTTTCATGTCAGTATTCACACAGCAGTTTCTGCTATTCCATGTATTCCCCTTCCATAGTCACTGGTGTGCATACCTTATCTCCCCATAGTGATGTTTTTTAGGTTTTTTGCACCCAGTTCAGACATAGAATGGAGTTCCAAACGTTATTCCTTAATGTTAGTAGTTTTTCGTTTGTGAACCCTCCCCATACACACCTATTGCCAATCCACATCATATATATAGCCTGGGTCTCAGCGTCCCATACACGGTAAGTTTTTTAACTGCATGAGAGGACACACACAAGCTAGGGACCCCAACGTAGAGAAATACTTTGGCGTAGTGTTGGGGCTCTTCTGCATTGATCAATTCAGTAGCTAAATTTCTCTTTATTCATATATTCATGGCAGTAATGCAGGTTCCATTTTTCACATTTCATTCTTACAAATAGCTATTGAATTTTTCATGTCAGTATTCACACAGCAGTTTCTGCTATTCCATGTATTCCCCTTCCATAGTCACTGGTGTGCATACCTTATCTCCCCATAGTGATGTTTTTTAGGTTTTTTGCACCCAGTTCAGACATAGAATGGAGTTCCAAACGTTATTCCTTAATGTTAGTAGTTTTTCGTTTGTGAACCCTCCCCATACACACCTATTGCCAATCCACATCATATATATAGCCTGGGTCTCAGCGTCCCATACACGGTAAGTTTTTTAACTGCATGAGAGGACACACACAAGCTAGGGACCCCAACGTAGAGAAATACTTTGGCGTAGTGTTGGGGCTCTTCTGCATTGATCAATTCAGTAGCTAAATTTCTCTTTATTCATATATTCATGGCAGTAATGCAGGTTCCATTTTTCACATTTCATTCTTACAAATAGCTATTGAATTTTTCATGTCAGTATTCACACAGCAGTTTCTGCTATTCCATGTATTCCCCTTCCATAGTCACTGGTGTGCATACCTTATCTCCCCATAGTGATGTTTTTTAGGTTTTTTGCACCCAGTTCAGACATAGAATGGAGTTCCAAACGTTATTCCTTAATGTTAGTAGTTTTTCGTTTGTGAACCCTCCCCATACACACCTATTGCCAATCCACATCATATATATAGCCTGGGTCTCAGCGTCCCATACACGGTAAGTTTTTTAACTGCATGAGAGGACACACACAAGCTAGGGACCCCAACGTAGAGAAATACTTTGGCGTAGTGTTGGGGCTCTTCTGCATTGATCAATTCAGTAGCTAAATTTCTCTTTATTCATATATTCATGGCAGTAATGCAGGTTCCATTTTTCACATTTCATTCTTACAAATAGCTATTGAATTTTTCATGTCAGTATTCACACAGCAGTTTCTGCTATTCCATGTATTCCCCTTCCATAGTCACTGGTGTGCATACCTTATCTCCCCATAGTGATGTTTTTTAGGTTTTTTGCACCCAGTTCAGACATAGAATGGAGTTCCAAACGTTATTCCTTAATGTTAGTAGTTTTTCGTTTGTGAACCCTCCCCATACACACCTATTGCCAATCCACATCATATATATAGCCTGGGTCTCAGCGTCCCATACACGGTAAGTTTTTTAACTGCATGAGAGGACACACACAAGCTAGGGACCCCAACGTAGAGAAATACTTTGGCGTAGTGTTGGGGCTCTTCTGCATTGATCAATTCAGTAGCTAAATTTCTCTTTATTCATATATTCATGGCAGTAATGCAGGTTCCATTTTTCACATTTCATTCTTACAAATAGCTATTGAATTTTTCATGTCAGTATTCACACAGCAGTTTCTGCTATTCCATGTATTCCCCTTCCATAGTCACTGGTGTGCATACCTTATCTCCCCATAGTGATGTTTTTTAGGTTTTTTGCACCCAGTTCAGACATAGAATGGAGTTCCAAACGTTATTCCTTAATGTTAGTAGTTTTTCGTTTGTGAACCCTCCCCATACACACCTATTGCCAATCCACATCATATATATAGCCTGGGTCTCAGCGTCCCATACACGGTAAGTTTTTTAACTGCATGAGAGGACACACACAAGCTAGGGACCCCAACGTAGAGAAATACTTTGGCGTAGTGTTGGGGCTCTTCTGCATTGATCAATTCAGTAGCTAAATTTCTCTTTATTCATATATTCATGGCAGTAATGCAGGTTCCATTTTTCACATTTCATTCTTACAAATAGCTATTGAATTTTTCATGTCAGTATTCACACAGCAGTTTCTGCTATTCCATGTATTCCCCTTCCATAGTCACTGGTGTGCATACCTTATCTCCCCATAGTGATGTTTTTTAGGTTTTTTGCACCCAGTTCAGACATAGAATGGAGTTCCAAACGTTATTCCTTAATGTTAGTAGTTTTTCGTTTGTGAACCCTCCCCATACACACCTATTGCCAATCCACATCATATATATAGCCTGGGTCTCAGCGTCCCATACACGGTAAGTTTTTTAACTGCATGAGAGGACACACACAAGCTAGGGACCCCAACGTAGAGAAATACTTTGGCGTAGTGTTGGGGCTCTTCTGCATTGATCAATTCAGTAGCTAAATTTCTCTTTATTCATATATTCATGGCAGTAATGCAGGTTCCATTTTTCACATTTCATTCTTACAAATAGCTATTGAATTTTTCATGTCAGTATTCACACAGCAGTTTCTGCTATTCCATGTATTCCCCTTCCATAGTCACTGGTGTGCATACCTTATCTCCCCATAGTGATGTTTTTTAGGTTTTTTGCACCCAGTTCAGACATAGAATGGAGTTCCAAACGTTATTCCTTAATGTTAGTAGTTTTTCGTTTGTGAACCCTCCCCATACACACCTATTGCCAATCCACATCATATATATAGCCTGGGTCTCAGCGTCCCATACACGGTAAGTTTTTTAACTGCATGAGAGGACACACACAAGCTAGGGACCCCAACGTAGAGAAATACTTTGGCGTAGTGTTGGGGCTCTTCTGCATTGATCAATTCAGTAGCTAAATTTCTCTTTATTCATATATTCATGGCAGTAATGCAGGTTCCATTTTTCACATTTCATTCTTACAAATAGCTATTGAATTTTTCATGTCAGTATTCACACAGCAGTTTCTGCTATTCCTTGTATTCCCCTTCCATAGTCACTGGTGTGCATACCTTATCTCCCCATGGTTGCAGGGAAAGGACTGCCTTTCCCTGCACCTAGATACGGTAGATGATTCCAATGGGTTCCCACCGGTAACCCGCTCCCCAGCTTGGATATGGGCTGGAGGAGCCCCTCTTTGCCCGCAGGCTCTGGCCCTGAGAAAAGGTTGCCTTGGCGGTGGCGGTGTCTCCCTCTGTTGGTTGGACTGTTGCCTTCTGTCGGGACTTGACTGTTTGGAAACCCAGGAGGTCCCCTTCACCTACGGATTCGGCAAATTCACGGCAACTCCTAGCCTTGCCGGGGTCCAAAAAGCCCCTGCCAGATGGTGCTGGCTTCTCTTTATGTACTGGTCCGGTACCCGCCGGGCCACCGCCCGTCCACGGTCCTTACGGTAACTCTGATAGGCCACTCCTGCAGACGGTCACCACCGTCTGCCAACCTTGCTGTTCCGCCCGGGCCACACACCCGGACGCTTTCAGTCAGATGCTCCACTACCACACTTTCCTCCTTCCACTTTCACTGTCAAAACTAGACTGTCTGTTTTCCCGCCTCCAGGACTGTGAACTCCTCGGTGGGTGGGACCAACCGCCTGGCCCACCCCCTGGTGTGATCATCAGCCCCTGGAGGAAGGCAACAAGGGTTTTGTGTCTGACTTCGGTGTGCCTGCTGGGAGTGTGGGGTGTGTTGATGTTGTGCTCTGTGGCCCCTGGCTTGTCCAGGGCGCCACATATGGGCAGAGTGTCACGGGTATGATACGGTAACCAGTGGTATGGGCACCTAGACTAGCCCTCAGACTTTTATTCCAAGGGTAGGCTCAATGGTAGCCAGACTTGGACTGCCAACGTGACCCTAACTCCTAAACAACCCTGGTCTAACACCCCCGGGGAGGGTTGGCACCAGAGTAAAGAATCCCACAAATACCAACAGACAGGGAAAAAGCAAAGCTCAAACACATTGCAAGCACACACAATGGAAAAGACAATACGTGCTCAGGAAGAAATAAAGTTGAGGGAGGAAATAAGCAAACAACAAGGATATTTTCACAGCACACCAAATAGCATACAACCGTTCATCAATTACTGAGTCACCACACACAAAGACCGATAACACTGGAGAAAATCTAGAGCTATCTTTGGAATGTGAGACTAGGTTCCACCATCTTTTAAATGGCAGAGGCGGCAGTCATAGGACCCCAGCAACCTGTGACCCCGGCAGCCATTCACCAGCCAGCGGGAATTAACTCTTGCTAAATCGAAGAGCAGAAAGCACAAAACAGTTGATGCCCGACTCAGGCTGAGCAACTAAGGAGCATCAGGTTGCCCGCCAGACTCTGCAATGTGAATAGAGTCTGGAGTCGCCATGACACAGAATTTCAGTTTTTACTATCATGGTATCATCAGTGAAGTATGAAAAAAATAAATAAAGGACAAAGCTTCTTCTATACATTGCAATATTAATCACAAACAACATACGGATATCATACTGATAGTGTCCATATGCTATCTGTTATTTGGACCCATAGACTTGTGATGTCATCATGATTTTTTAGCAGACACACCTTCCAAGCGCTTTTTTTGTAAAAAAAAAATTTGCCGGTACGCATGTCTGAGGCAAGGAGCAGGGGAGGGGGGGGGGTGCCGAGATTGAGGAGGTGTGGGGAGGGATCTGTCAGACGGCGGCTGACATTTAGGAGTGGGGGTGGGGGCGCTTTCGTGCTGTCGGGCGGCCGGGAGATCCTGTGCATGGTTTATCTGTTGAGGCACTGGGCAGCGGAAAATGGCAGTCCCCATACAGCTTCGCCCCCCGCCCGCATTGCCATCCCCCTGAATATAGTGCCGCCTGAGCAAACTGCTCAACTTGACCAATGGACGGTGCGGCCCTGTATCTCATTATTCAGTTTTGCAGTCTGTATGCTAATTTCAATCAAAAACTATGTAATTCAGATTTCAAAAGAAAAATAAAAAATGACTAATACTGTATAATCATTTTTTGTTCACTTGCAAAATATGGTTTTCGACTTACCTAGGCTGTATTCTATAAGAAACGCCAAATTTCAACCGAATTCATCAGGATCATTAACACTAGCTGATGCAGGTTCGATAGAGCAGAACGTGGCCACCGGTTCTTCAACTATCATCTGATTTGTTTCTGACTCCACGTCTGTTTGGGGTCTTTTGCATGGCGGAGCTGCACCGACCGAGAAATAGTGCGTTATTTTATCCATCTAAGACAAGTTTGACGAAACAAAACTCAATGAACCCTGCTCCCTCCATTCTCCGTCCCCCTGTTCCCTCCATCCTCCATCCCCCTGCTACCTCCATTCTCCATCACCCTGGTCTCTCTATCCTCCATCCCCCTGCTCCTTCCATCCTCGATCCCCCTGATCTCTTCATCCTCCATCCCACTCGTCTCTCAATTCTCCATACCCTGATCCCACTCTATCCCCCCTGCATCCTTCTTCCCCCTGCACAGCCTGCCACCCTCTGCACCCCTCTCTCACATGCCCTGCACTCCTTCATCTTCTCCAGCTTCTTTCCCGCTGGGCAAAACTCCATGGCTCTGCCCACCCGAGTCACATGTACGTGACATCATCGCAGGTCTTACAGCTCCAGTAGCTGCTCTGCTTGTGCCTCTGCTCCACATATGGCTAATTTGTATAGTTTACAAATTAGCCATGTGGACAGAGCCAGAGGTGCTGGCCCTCAGCGCTCTTTGGATTTTCCGGTACGACGTACCGGCACGTACCGTAGCTAAAAAAGCACTGCACCTTCCACAAAAAAACATGGACATGTAAACAATTCAATAGAATATAACAGGCACATGTTATATCAATGAAAAACACTGATGGGACACATAGATGGTTCACAGCTATCTCCATAAGGCGTATGACTGAATTCACTCATCTGTGTTTTGTAGCACGAGTTTGACTAAGGTCCTTGTCAGAGAGGAGATGGACTGAAATGAATAGCTATCTTTTCTGCAAATCAGTAGCTCTTTAAACACTTTTCCGTGCAATGATATACAAATTTGTGTAGTGTTCCCATAGCAATGACAGCCACAAGGAAGTATAAAGCAGAGATGGTATTTTTCAAGAAATAAGGATGGCTAGGTATCCTCTATTGAGACTGAGTCAAAGCCATCATATTGATAAAGGCAGTAGAATCTGTATGGTATGGCAAAGACTGTGGTGAACTTGTTTAAGTGGGACTAGAGTTCCCATCCAAAGAGTTGACTGCACATGTTTCCTAGCCATACTTGGTAAACTGAGTAGCAGATGAAGAGGATGTTAGGAATAATGGCAACAAGCATGTACTACTTAAGAATTCCATATGGCTATCAGAAAGATGATCAAAAGAAGAAGGATATTGCTACCTAAATTGCTATTCTCACATGAACAATTTTTGCTGCTTCATGTGCTGACAGAGAGCTTTAGTTCCTAGTCGACTTGTGCCAGAAAGTCTTCAGCTTATTGTGTTGCAGCATAGTATGCATGCTGCATTTGATTGCTCCTCCAGCAATACTGAAATTAATTTCTATGCCTAAAATGCACACATGTAGGACTTGCAATAACCGCAACCGCTTCTTTCAGGAACTGTTGAGCCTTCTCCGTCATCAGCTGTCGCGACAACAGCTGCTCCCAAACTGACCATAGAAGAAGTTGATCTGATTCCGAAGGTCTTTTAGCCAGATCTTTATTGCCAATGCACACAGCCTTCTCTTCTAATGACATAACCTCCTTGGCACCTTAATCTGGTACCATGATCTAGCATTATAAATTTTATTATCATCGTCGCCTAACTCCTTGCCCATTCTTGTGATCTCCAAATTAGATTTGCTGTGACTCAAATTCCCCTACCACCATTGATAACTGTGTCACTACTACTCCCACCACCAATAGTGCTTGAATCATGATTTACATCTTCTCCGCCTCATCTCATCCAAGTTCAAATATTGACTATTCATCTCCTACTGTACATCAACTGGAAAAAGTTGTGAACTATTTTCCTTAACATTTAGAGTGCTATGTCATGGGGGACAAGGGTCAGTAAAGATATAGATGTTGTCATTGATGGTCTGCCTTATAGTCAGGCAGTCAGGTCACCAGAGGAAACCCGGGCGTGACCTCCAGTGAACTGAGTGATGTCACTTACTCACAGCTGGGTCCCCCTTGGCTGTCAGTGGTTCCCAGAGCCTGCAGAAAGTGAACATGTTTTTCCACTGAAAGTAGCAGAGCTGAGAACCGTCATGGGACTTCGTGTGGTTTACGTCAAATCTACAAGTGTGCTCTTGGGGTTAATGAAGGGGTGAAAGAGTGTGTGTGTATTTTATTTCAATTAAAGGATTTTTTCGATGTTTGTGGTTTATTTATTTTTCACTTACAGGACTAATAATAGGGTTGACTCATAGATGCCTCCCACTACTATTCCAGGGCTTGATGACAGTTGTCAGTTTTTGACAAATCACAGCTGCCATTAACGTTTTATAGTACCCCAATTGCCACCACACCAGGGCAATCGGGTTGAGTCATCAGTGCTTGGCAGCTGCAGGCTGGTATTTTTAAGCTGGTGGGGCCAATATCCATGGCTCCTCACATCCTGATAATACTACTACTAATACTATAAGGGGGATCCTACGCCTTTTTTTAATTATTTATTTAAATGATTAAAAAACAAAAAAAACAAACGAACATAGAATCTCCTTTATTTGATATCTAGCCATGGTACAGTTCACAGGTCGAGACTGCAGCCTGTAGCTGTTGATTTACCCGCTCTGGATATCATAATAGGGCAGGAGCCCACATCATTTTTTTTACAGGGATTTCCCTGGCCAATCACAGGTATGCCAATATTTGACATGGCTGTGATGGGGTCAGAAATGCCCATACCGGAAAAGATTTCTGATTGGCTTTTAACAAGCTTAATTTGGTGACAAACCGAACAGGAACCAGACATACAGGTAAAAGTCTGTGCTCGGGTCCAAGACTCGGACACTTGATGTTCGGTATGAACCCCAAACTTTACAGTTCGGGTTCTCTCATCCCTAGACTTATAAATTTTGTGAGGCAATCACAGTAAGAATATTTTTTATTTCAGCAATATTGGTGTCCTGATTCCGCATAAAAATTAAAACCAATATTATAATTAGAATACAACAGCAGCACTATAATGAGAGTGTACAATCCTGCCAGCACTTTATCTCTCTCACCCTAACAATTGAAACTTTGTATTATTTTCTTTTCCTCAGACTATACACTAATGTTCTTTAGTACTGTGGAACAACAATGTAAGGTGGTGGTCAAGTTCCTACCCCTCAAGACGCCCAGAAAAAAAAAAAAAAAAATATATATATATATATATTTATACACCGTGTATATATATATATATATATATATATATATATATATACAGTTAGGTCCAGAAATATTTGGACAGTGACACAATTTTCGCGAGTTGGGCTCTGCATGCCACCACATTGGATTTGAAATGAAACCTCTACAACAGAATTCAAGTGCAGATTGTAACGTTTAATTTGAAGGTTTGAACAAAAATATCTGATAGAAATTGTAGGAATTGTACACATTTCTTTACAAACACTCCACATTTTAGGAGGTCAAAAGTAATTGGACAAATAAACCAAACCCAAAAAAAAATATTTTATTTTCAATATTTTGTTGCGAATCCTTTGGAGGCAATCACTGCCTTAAGTCTGGAACCCATGGACATCACCAAACGCTGGGTTTCCTCCTTCTTAATGCTTTGCCAGGCCTTTAGGGTATGTGCGCACGTTGCTTTTTACCTGCTTTTTACCTGCTTTTTTGCTGCTTTTTCTTCTGCGCTGTTTAATGCCAAAATGGATGTGTTCTTCTATTCAAGCAAAGTCTATGGGAATTTGGGTTTCTTGTTCACACTATGTTGTTCAAACTGCTGCCTTTTTGTGGCAGAACTTTGGTCAAAAACTCAGCTTTTCAAAGAAGCAACATGTCAATTGTTTTTGCCATTTGGGTTTTGCACTGCAAAGCTGAATTTTTGACCAAAGTTCTGCCACAAAAAGGCAGCATTTTGAACAACATAGTGTGAACAAGAAACCCAAATTCCCATAGACTTTGCTTGAATAGAAGAACACATCCATTTTGGCATTAAACAGCGCAGAAGAAAAAGCAGCAAAAAAGCATGTAAAAAGCAACGTGCGCACATACCCTTACAGCCGCAGCCTTCAGGTCTTGCTTGTTTGTGGGTCTTTCTGTCTTAAGTCTGGATTTGAGCAAGTGAAATGCATGCTCAATTGGGTTAAGATCTGGTGATTGGCTTGGCCATTGCAGAATGTTCCACTTTTTTGCACTCATGAACTCCTGGGTAGCTTTGGCTGTTTGCTTGGGGTCATTGTCCTTCTGTACTATGAAGCACCATCCGATCAACTTTGCAGCATTTTGCTGAATCTGGGCTGAAAGTATATCCCGGTACACTTCAGAATTCATCCGGCTACTCTTGTCTGCTGTTATGTCATCAATAAACACAAGTGACCCAGTGCCATTGAAAGCCATGCATGCCCATGCCATCACGTTGCCTCCACCATGTTTTACAGAGGATGTGGTGTGCCTTGGATCATGTGCCGTTCCCTTTCTTCTCCAAACTTTTTTCTTCCCATCATTCTGGTACAGGTTGATCTTTGTCTCACCTGTCCATAGAATACTTTTCCAGAACTGAGCTGGCTTCATGAGGTGTTTTTCAGCAAATTTAACTCTGGCCTGTCTATTTTTGGAATTGATGAATGGTTTGCATCTAGATGTGAACCCTTTGTATTTAGTTTCATGGAGTCTTCTCTTTACTGTTGACTTAGAGACAGATACACCTACTTCACTGAAAGTGTTTTGGACTTCAGTTGATGTTGTGAACGGGTTCTTCTTCACCAAAGAAAGTATGCGGCGATCATCCACCACTGTTGTCATCCGTGGACGCCCAGGCCTTTTTGAGTTCCCAAGCTCACCAGTCAATTCCTTTTTTCTCAGAATGTACTCGACTGTTGATTTTGCTACTCCAAGCATGTCTGCTATCTCTCTGATGGATTTTTTCTTTTTTTTCAGCCTCAGGATGTTCTGCTTCACCACAATTGAGAGTTCATTAGACCGCATGTTGTCTGGTCACAGCAACAGCTTCCAAATGCAAAACCACACACCTGTAATCAACCCCAGACCTTTTAACTACTTAATTGATTACAGGTTAAGGAGGGAGACGCCTTCAGAGTTAATTGCAGCCCTTAGAGTCCCTTGTCCAATTACTTTTGGTCCCTTGAAAAAGAGGAGGCTATGCATTACAGAGCTATGATTCCTAAACCCTTTCTCCGATTTGGATGTGAAAACTTTCATATTGCAGCTGGGAGTGTGCACTTTCAGCCCATATTATATATATAATTGTATTTCTGAACATGTTTTTGTAAACAGCTAAAATAACAAAACTTGTGTCACTGTCCAAATATTTCTGGACCTAACTGTATATATATATATATATATATATATATATATATATATATATATATATATCTATATACTGTATATATGTATATATATATATATATATAAATCTCCTGGTTTTAGAGGGGGAAAATAGGAAAATAAAATTTTAAGCAGAAAATGTGATCATGACACACTGTTATGGGGCGAGGATCTGATGCTGACACTGTTATGGGGTAATGTGCCCAAATTCTCTACTAAGTTACCCCATCCTGGTAATGATCCTCTTGCCTTGTATATTATCCCCATCCTTGTATATATGTCCCTCATCCTGGTATAGCCCCCATCCTGATAAATGTCCTCCATCCTGCTATATACCCCCATCCTGCTATATACCCCTATCCTGATAAATATCCCATCCTGATAAATACTCCCATCCAGCTATATACCCCCATCCTGCTATATACCCCCATCCTGATAAATACCCTGTCTTTATAAATACCCCCATCCTGCTATATACCCCCATCCTGCTGTATACCCCCATCCTGATAAATACCCCCATCCTGCTATATACCCCCATCCTGATAAATACCCTCATCCTGCTATATACCCTCATCCTGATAAATACCCCCATCCTGCTATATATCCCTGTGACGACATGGACTCTGAGTGCCTAGCATGTGTTAACTTTCTTAACATTTAGCCAGACATGAAGACAGTTTGTTATAGATGGGGGATAATCCCTCATTGTTCTACAAGACTCTTGGGAGTTTAGTATTGAAGTTTTTGTTAACTCATGTAATTGTTTTGGCCACTGAAGGCCAGACACCCACATAACTCAATTATGTGAACTTCCCATTGTATTACTAAGTGAATTGCTAGATGTGATGTAACTTACCTGTCTCACCCTTGTCTCTGGATATTTGAATATAGCTTGAAATTCATCCAATAAGAGAAGCAACCTTGTACAACCAATCTGACAAGGGCACAGTATATCCTAAGGGAAGGCTATGGCTATAAAAGAGGACTTCTTGGAGTCACCAGGGTTGATGGATGTTGCATGATCCAGTCTAAGCTCTTAGGAGCTGGCTAGGGTATCAGAACCAGGATGCTTGTGGACTCGGTCCAGGGACTTTGGCTCCGACTAGAGGATCACTTGGCTATATGGCTTCAATCTAGGGACTTCGATTCCGATTGGAGACCATAACCGCAGTCTAGGGATTTCGACTCCGGCTTCCAGGATTATATCATTTCATCATATCAGAGACTACTTAACACTAGAACTACTGAGGTAGTCATTTTGACTACTTTGCACCATGTATTTCTATATAGGTGTCACGAGTCCAGTAGTTCTAGTGTTAAGGAAGAAACCCAGGTTGGGACAATTTGATCACCTGGCTACAGACTTTGCAGACCTCAGCCAGCTTCCTAAATCTGGCGTTATTCCATTCTCAGTGGGTGCCTGCTGAAAGTGGGGTGCTGCTGGATTGGAGTAAGTAGCCCTGGAAGCTCTGAGGCAAGGACATTCAAAATCCCTGGTGAGCCAGCGGAAGGGTGAGACTCTGTTGCCTGTTACATTTGTGTGTTTTGCTGGTTATGTGCTATGTGCCGTTAATTGTTTGGGGATCCAATAAAGTCTTAATATTATGATTCCCTCACCCTCTGTTGTCTAAGTAGTGACCGCCCACGGTTACGGAGGTCGGGCGTTCAGTTGGGATGAGCCCTAGCCCATGCTGTCTTTCTAAAGGCGGCCGGGCCAGCGGACGAGAGCACCCACTGACCCCCGTGTCTCCACAATCCCCATCCTGATAAATACCTCCATCCTGATAAATACCCCCATCCTGCTATATACCCCCATCCTTCTATATACCTCCACCCTGATAAATACCCCCATCCTACTATATACCCTATCCTGATAAATACCCCCATCCTGCTATATACCCCCATCCTGCTATATTCCCCCGTTCTGCTATACACCCCCATCCTGATATGTGCCTCCATCCTGCTATATACCCCCCATCTTGGTATACGGCCTGCATCCTGTGGCACATAAAAAATAAACGTTTATACTCACCTTTCCTCACTCAAGCAGCATCGCTCGTCTTCCTGTCTGTCAGCAGCAGCGCCGCTGACCTATGTGGAGCTGGTCACTGTTCCCTGCAGCATCATGATGTCCTCCTGTCTGCCGCCTGGTGATGTGTGTGGAGAGCGGTGCGCACAGGGATGACGTCATCGCTGTGCGCACAGGGTTGACGTCATCGTTGTGTGCATGGGTCCACATACATCAGCGGGCCGGCAGGCAGGAGGACACATCACGATGCTGCAGGGAATGGTGATGGTGAGTATACCATATTTATTCACTTCCCCCGCGCTGATGATGATGTGTGGGGGGCAGTGAATATAGACACACATGATCATTGCAGGCTGTAGGTGCCAGGGGTGATCATGCGGG
This sequence comes from Anomaloglossus baeobatrachus, assembly GCF_048569485.1. NCBI lineage: Eukaryota > Metazoa > Chordata > Amphibia > Anura > Aromobatidae > Anomaloglossus > Anomaloglossus baeobatrachus. Next base: position 435,189,528 of record NC_134358.1, read on the forward strand.
CCAGCTGTTAATTATGCGTGCATCCACAGCTCATCATCCCGCCCACCTCTCAGCGCCGGCTTCAGAGCTGAGAGATAATGGGTGGAAGGATGCATGTGTGCCACCCCTGCAGCGGTCGAACCACTCAGATCCAGAGTCTGCTGTGGCTCGAGGGTCTCCGGACCCGAGGACTTACAGCCACTTCAAATGAAAGGGGGTGTGAGGTAGCGTGGTCGGCTGCGCAGCAGAAGACACGGGATCCAGGCATCAAGGTTCATAACAGCCGGTTTAATAGTCACAAGAGTCCATTACAATACATATGTGCCTCTCCGGCAGAAACTCAGGAAGTTGTATTCACTCCCTCCCACCAGGCACACCCCGCCCTTGGTCCTGTTTCCTTTTAACCCTTCGTTCAGTCTGTAGGGAAACAGCATGAACCCTGGAGTGGAGTTGCTTTCTATCATGAAGTGAGCACAACCGGGGTGAGACATAACGGCCGTCATAGATAACCCCGGTCACCTTCTCACATACCCCCCCCCTCAGTTCAAGCGTGCGGGGTTGAACTCCCGCCATCAAACATGGGCCGCGGGACAAGGCATCGGCATTGCCCAGCAACCTACCGGCCCGGTGTTCAACCGTAAACCGGAAGTTCTGCAGAGAAAGGAACCACCGGGTAACCCGGGCATTCCGTTCCTTGGCGGACCTCATCCAGACCAGTGGAGAGTGATCCGTCACCAAGCGAAACTGCCGTCCCAGCAGGTAATAGCGTAGGGACTCCAAGGCCCACTTAATCGCCAGGCACTCCTTCTCCACTACGCTATAATTCCGCTCGGGAGGGGTGAGCTTCCTACTCAAGAAGGTGACGGGGTGTTCCTCCCCCTGAACCACCTGAGACAGCACTGCCCCCAGGCCGACCTCAGAGGCGTCAGTCTGTACAATAAACTCCTTCCGGAAATCAGGGTTGACAAGAACGGGCTGTCCGCACAGGACCCCCTTCAAGGCCCGGAAGGAGTCCTCGGCCTGCGGAGTCCAGCGCACCATGACGGACTTCTTGCCTTTGAGAAGGTCCGTCAAGGGGGCTGATAGTCCCGCAAAATCTTTGACAAACCTCCTGTAGTACCCCACGATACCCAGGAAGGCCCTAACCTGCTTCGTGGTCAGGGGTCTAGGCCACTTCTGGATCGCCTCAACCTTGTTAATTTGGGGCTTAATCACTCCTTGGCCTATCACGTAGCCCAAGTAGCGGGCTTCCGTGAGTCCCAACGCACATTTCTTGGGATTGGCTGTCAATCCGGCTGTTCGAAGCGCGTCCACCACCGCTTGTACCTGTTCCAAGTGGGTCTGCCACTCGGAGCTGTAAATAATGATGTCGTCAAGGTACGCTGATGCATACGCCTGGTGGGGTTCCAGCACCAAGTCCATCAACCTCTGGAACGTGGCTGGAGCGCCGTGTAACCCAAAAGGCAAGACAACATAGTGGAAGAGACCCTCCGGCGTAACAAAGGCGGTTTTCTCCTTGGCGGACTCAGTCAGTGGCACCTGCCAGTACCCCTTGGTCAGGTCGAGCGTGGTAAAATATCGCGCCTGTCCCAGCCTATCAATCAGCTCATCCACCCGGGGCATGGGGTAGAGATCGAACTTGGATATTTCGTTCAATCTCCTAAAGTCATTGCAGAACCTTAAGGAGCCATCAGGTTTTGGTATTAGGACAATGGGACTAGCCCATTCACTCCGGGATTTTTCGATGACCCCCAGGCGTAGCATTGTCTTCACTTCCTCCGATATGGCTTGTCTTCGAGCCTCCGGTACCCGGTATGACTTCAGGCGTACCTTCTGGTGAGGCTCGGTGACAATGTCATGTCGTATCAGACTGGTCCTACCGGGCAGCTCGGAGAAGACATCGGGGTTCTGCTGAACCAGCCGTCTGGCCTCTCGCCTCTGTTGCTTGGTGAGGGCTTCTCCGATCCTTACTTCCGGTTCGTCCTCTCCGGAGGTCGCTGAAGCCGGATGTGAACGACCCGAAGAGGAGGGAGAGGGGGAAAAATCAACCATCAGGCTTTCCCGTTCCTGCCACGGTTTTAACAGGTTGACATGGTATATTTGTTCAGGTTTCCGCCTACCGGGCTGCAATACTTTATAGTTGACCACCCCGACTCTTTCCTTTATCTCGTAGGGGCCTTGCCACTGAGCCAGGAATTTACTCTCCGCCGTGGGGATCAATACCAACACCCGATCCCCGGGTTTAAAGGTCCGCATGGTGGCTTGTCTATTGTAGCGACCGCTTTGCGCGGCCTGAGCCTCCTGTAAATGCTCCTTCACAATGGGCATGACCGCGCTTATGCGGTTCTGCATTCCTAAAATGTGTTCAATCACACTTTTATGGGGGGTGGGCTCTTGCTCCCATGTTTCCTTTGCCAGGTCCAACAATCCCCGGGGATGTCGCCCGTATAACAACTCAAAGGGCGAAAACCCCGTGGATGCCTGTGGCACCTCTCGTATGGCAAACATCAAATAGGGAAGCATCATATCCCAGTCTTTCCCGTCTCTGGAAATCACCCTTTTGAGCATGGTTTTCAGGGTTTTGTTGAATCGTTCCACTAAACCGTCCGTCTGAGGATGATACACCGACGTACGCAACTGCTTGATCTGGAGTAGCCGGCATAGCTCTTTGGTCACTTTAGACATGAATGGGGTTCCCTGATCCGTAAGGATCTCCTTGGGCAACCCCACCCGGCAGAACACAGCAAACAACTCCCGAGCTATCAGCTTTGCTGCAGTATGTCTGAGAGGTATCGCCTCTGGATACCGGGTGGCATAGTCAACGATCACTAGGATGTGTTGGTGCCCTCGAGCAGACTTTACGAGGGGTCCCACCAAATCCATCCCTATCCGTTCAAACGGGACTTCTATAATGGGTAACGGTACCAACGGACTGCGAAAGTGGGCCAGGGGAGCGGTAAGCTGACACTCCGGGCAGGTTTCACAGAACCGTTTTACCTCCCCAAAGACCCCGGGCCAATAGAACCTTTGCAATATTCGCTCCTGCGTTTTCTTGACCCCTAGGTGGCCACTCATCAGGTGTTTGTGAGCTAAGTCGAGGACCCGCCGTCGATACGGCTGGGGCACCACCAACTGCTCTACCCCCACGCCCCGTATTTCATCTACCCGGTAGAGTAAATCCTGTTTAAGAGCGAAATGGGGGTACCTTACCTGGGCACCGGGTAGCTGTGCCACCCCATCAACTACTGTCACCCGACTCCGGGCATGTATTAATGTAGGATCCTGGAGTTGGGCTGTCCCAAACGTATCCGGGGATGCCTCCAAGTCCGGGATGGGTTCGACCGTCTCAGCCTCTCCTGCCAATACCTCTAGGGGCGACCTATCGGGTTCCCGTTCTGACCCTATCATGGGAACCCCTACGGCAGGCGTCCCGGATTCAGGATTGTAGGGCTCAGGTCCCGGACTGACCAATCTCTGAGGGGACTTAGGAGGTCCCTTCCATAATGACCAAAAATACGGCAGATCCCTTCCTAGGATCACGTCATAGGGAAGAGTGTCAATAAGTCCCACCTCATGTTGCACCTGACCGCAAGGTGCTGTGAGGGTGACAGTCCCTGTGGGATAGTCTCGGCGGTCCCCATGTATGCACACCACCCCCACGGTACGTCCTGTGGCCTTTACTTTAGCCCTTAGGGTTGATCGCACAAGTGTCACTAAGCTCCCGGAATCCAACAAGCCTGTAACCGGACACCCATTCACCTGTATTTGGCACAAGTGGGGCTCAGTCTCTGGGGAGCCCAGGTCAGCGGTACACACCACCTGGGCATACATTGAACCCCGCCGGGTGACACCACAGTCCATGGGCTCCGTGGTAAGTGGACACTGGGCTTCCATATGTCCCACCCGCTGGCACCGCCAACATCTAATAGGGAAGGACACTCCCTTGACGAATTGTCGTTTAGGGTACTGGATCCTCCGGACCTCAGGGACGGCGGCCGCGGCTTCCGATGGGACAGTAGCGGACTCCTGCACCGGTGTCGGCGGTGGGTCCTTGGCCCTAGGCTTGGAGGGGCCGGACCGACGGGCGGTACGCAAAGTCTCAGTGTCCCGTATCAAGTCCTGCGTAGCCACATGCCGCTCTACCAGGGACACTAATTGGTCCAGGGTACTCGGGTCGCCCTGTCCTACCCACCGTTGAATGGTGATGGGTAAAGTGCGCACAAAGCGATCCACCACTACCCTTTCCACCATCTGCGCCGGGCTCAGAGTGTCAGGCTGCAACCACTTTTTTACGAGATGCAATAAATCATAGGCCTGGGAGCGTACGGGTTTGGCTTCCTCATAGAACCACTGATTTACTCGCTGAGCCCGTACATAGGTATTCACCCCCAACCGAGCCAGTATTTCGGCTTTCAGGGTCACATAGTCAATGGCGTCCTCGGTACAGAGGTCCAGGTACGCCTTCTGGGGCTCCCCCGTCAGATAGGGCGACAATACCTCAGCCCACTGGGGGGTCGGCAGCTTTTCCCGCTCAGCCACCCGCTCAAACACCGCCAGGAACGCTTCCACATCATCCCCCGGGGTCATCTTTTGCAACGCTTGTCTCACCGCTTTCCGGACGCTGCTGTCATCACCGAATCCCGGGTTTGTTGCTGCCGGTCCAGCACGGATCGCCTTGGCCAGGAGAACCATCTGTTCCTGGTGCCTTTGGTCCTGCGCTTTCAAGGACTGGAGCAGGTGTGCATTGATCTGTTGCTGCTGCTTCAGTATCTCCTCCATGGCGTCGCCGGGTTTGGGCTGTAATATAGCTGCTTGAATCCAGGACATGTGCCACCGGGTAACCAGCAATGGAAGCTACACCTCACCGGGCTGGCATGCCCGCCGATTCTCCACCATATGTGAGGTAGCGTGGTCGGCTGCGCAGCAGAAGACACGGGATCCAGGCATCAAGGTTCATAACAGCCGGTTTAATAGTCACAAGAGTCCATTACAATACATATGTGCCTCTCCGGCAGAAACTCAGGAAGTTGTATTCACTCCCTCCCACCAGGCACACCCCGCCCTTGGTCCTGTTTCCTTTTAACCCTTCGTTCAGTCTGTAGGGAAACAGCATGAACCCTGGAGTGGAGTTGCTTTCTATCATGAAGTGAGCACAACCGGGGTGAGACATAACGGCCGTCATAGATAACCCCGGTCACCTTCTCACAGGGGGTATTTACAGGTGATGAGTTCATGATGCCACTCGTGGTTCGCAGTAAGGGGAGTACCGCCGCTGCCGATGGGATTACCCAGGGGAGATGGAGTGGGGCAGCCAGATGACGTTCCCTCAATGGGTAGGGGAGGCCCCGGGACTCTGGATGGTGGAGGTGTAGGGGAGCTTGGTGCAGTTTGGAAGCATGGGAGGACAGCGTACTCACTCAGGCAGTGTTGGTTGTGATGCGACCACAAAGCAGACTCTGACACAAAGATAAACAAAGTCTCTGGGTGCTGCTGCCACTTCAGGGGAGCTTGTCCGGGAGTCCCCTCCCTTTGGTATTGCTGATGATCTGTACCTTGCCTCTATGCACTACATTTTAGTGTTCGTTGTAACCCCTATACTTGAAACTGTTGGGGTCCCGCTCCTCACTGTTAAGTAGTGAAGCTGTGCTTTCGAGGGCTGACACTTGGGATTTCAGTGGGCCGCATAAGCTGGAATGCCCTATCCCCCTCATTGTGTTGATGCCTTCGATCTCTGAGCTCTTGGGGAAAGTTCATAAAGATACTATCCTCCACAGGTTAATTATCAGGTTGCGTGAAGCTACTCCCTGATCTAGGGTCCAGTACCCCTCCGTACTTTGTATCGGTTCGCGACCTAGCCAACTTCTCCCAGGAAGCTCCAACTCCCAGCTCCTCACTCTTTGGGAGCTACAACTCTACTCACTCTGCCCCTCCCACTAGTCTTTCTGACCCCTAGGCGGGTGGCCCTGTTCCAGCTAGACCACCCACTGGTGTGCCTGACCGGGTGTGGTGTGAGGTGTGACTAAGATTTGCATGCTGATGGAGCAATACCAAAAGTTAGGATCCCAGAACCATGGGGGGGTTGAGTCCTGCACCAAAAGATAAAGAGTGCAGTACCCTCTGACACCCTGACTAGTTCAGGCACGTCACACATGCATATGAAATGAGCGGGCCCACGTGGTCACGGTAGGCGCCACTACAGCCTACTCATGCCGCTGATGACCCGCTCCACCGCAGCACCCTCATTCCCCGCAGCCATGCCCTACATTCAGACTATAAGATGCACACCCCACTTTCCCCCATCATTTGGGGGAAAAAAATTGCATCTTATAGTCAAAAAAATACTATATATATATATATATATATATATATATATATATATATATGATAAGATATGGCATGATGTTATCTAGGAATGTATAGTGTAAGGTTATTGTAATGTACGAGTATAAGATTTAGCAGAGTTGAGAATGTTCCTACCTGGAGGTATATCAGTATTGATGATATAATATATGTTTATTGGTATAAGGTGTAATGTGTACTGTACAGTATAATGTAGGATATTTAATAAGGTATTATAGGTATGCAGCGGAAAAGTTAAATCTGCTCGGCAACAAACAGTTGGGATAAGCCTATAGGGGAGGAGCTAGTGCTGAGGGAGAGAAACGGTTTCTGTGGGAACGTCAGTTAGGGCCCAGCCTGTGACAGGAACAGACCTCAGGTGTGAGGAGCAGCAGAGCCGCACAGTATGGGTGATTTGTAAAAGGGAAGGAAACGAAGAATCATGGAAGAGAGAATATAAGAGAAAAGAGCCACCTGCAAATCAGAGAGACTGGAGCAAGATCCTTATCCACTGAGCAAGTGAGTGAACTTATCCCTAAGGGTGCGTGCCAATGATCAGTATTTGCAGTGGTTTGGACGCAGCATATGTCAGCTGCGTCCAAACCACTGCGGTGTACTGTACAAACACAGTGGACGGGATTCCTAGAAATCTCGTGCCCACTATGCTTGTTTTTTCCGCAGCAAACACTGACCTGCGGAGCGGCTTTCCCGACCGCAGTTTGTCAATTGTTTGCTACGGAATTGCCTGTGTCCTCCGTAGGGAGAACACAAGCAAGAGACCGTTGCACACTGAACCCTGATCATGGGTACTGACAGCTGCGGTCTCCTGCTTTCTCCTGTGGAGGAGATGCACGCCCCCCTACCCCGGTCAGTACTCGGTGCGTTCTGAATGAAGCAAGTCCTGATCGTGGGCACATACTACCCTAATGGAGAATGACTTATCCCTAAGGGAGATTCCCAGCAGTATGCACCTTAATAGCGTATAGCTCAAGAAGAGGCTGGCCTCAAAGGAAGAGGGAGCCAGCGAATGGAGAGAGCACTGGGAAACAGTTCCAGAAGCGTCAAGAGACTAATAGCCTGGTCCTATTGGCACAATTCCTAATTGAGAAGACTATGACGCAGAGCTGCAATAAAGATAATGACTTTACAGTGCTAGGATATCAGGTCAGGCTGGGTGGTGGGGATTGGCTCAGGATTATGAGGAAGGAGAAGAACATTTAAGGTGGGATATGCTGCAAGACTATGTCTTAAGATACTCTTTAATGTTTTTGAAATGTCCGAAAAGCAATGTGCCCGCTTCCGAGTGTATGCAGTTATCAGTCATCAACTGTTCAGTAAAGACTTTGTGTTTATAAAGAACTTGTGGTTTCTTTTCTGGTGCGAGGTACCATCTGGTCCTGGCTGGCCTAAACCATCAGCAATATGCAGCCTGCAAGGCCATATTGCTATTGTAGTACACTACACACCCAGCCACTGTATTTAATGTCCTCATGATTACTCCTGTCAAACCTTGTACTATTTTATTGGTGTTTTTAATTTGTCTAGGAGATCTAACTGTAACCCTTTCCTGACTGCACCTGTTGTGCGGCTTGTCTGGTGTTTCAAGCCCAAAATTAATTATTTCTCTATTTAAACTTCCGACCTATGTGAATATTTACCAAGGTTTAAGAGCCAAATGCTCGAAACTGGTATGCGGTTTGACCACGAATATTTTTTCCCTAGACCTGGTGTTATTATACCAAAGTTTGGATAATGTGGACTGTGGTTTTACTAATTTTTCATTAAAAGCTCGATTTTATCGCAAGCTGGATCACTCTTCATTCACCTGTGCTTCAACGCTGGGTAACAGCGGGATCATTTGCTTCTACACCGCCGAGAGAGTGGACGGATTTCAGGGTGAGCTGGATATATTTTCGCTACAAAAAAATGTTCTATACAACTCAGTCTTCTCAAAATTTTGGAAACTTTTCATGTATTCAATACGATATTAATTAAAATGTTACTTTTTATAGGGGTGTACTCATTTATACTCAGCACTGTATAGTTGATGGAACTCACAGCGGGTGAAATAAGTACTGAACATGTCATCAATTTTCTAAGTAAATATATTTCTAAAAGTCCTATTGACATGAATTTTTCACCAGATGCTGGTAACAGCCCATCCAAAGGAAAAGCACAGAAGGAAAGAATTCAAACCATAGATTTCCATAAATTAAGTTATGTGTAGTAATGAGAAATAACATAGTGAAAAAGTATTGAACACATGCAGAAAAAGAGGTTGAAAAAGCCAATTAAAGTCATACCACCAGCTGAAATCTATCAGTAAAAAACAATGCTGCCACATACTGAAAAATAATATCAGCTGGTTCAAATGATGGTCGGTAAAAAAGGTGTCTCATTACCAAAGTGCCACACAAAAAACCTCTCATGACGCGTAAAATTAGTTAATTGTCTTGAGCTCTTCAAAACCTTATTGTTGCAAAACATACTGATGGCTTTGGTTTCCAAATTTCTAAACTACTGAAGCTCCCAGTGAGCACTGTTAGGACCATTCTCCAGAAATAGAAAGAGCATAATTTAACCATAAACCAGCCATGATCAAGTGCTCCCTGAAAGATTTCAGACAAAGGAGTGAAAAGAATTATCAGAAAAGTTGTCCAAGAGCCAAGAACCACCTGTCGAGACCTGCAGAAAAATCTGAAATCAGCAGAAAACAAAGAGTAATGCACTCAACCTCCATGGCCTGTATGCACTCTCACTACGCAAGACTTTATTGCTGAATAAAAACCATTGTAAAGTATGTTTAAAGTCAACAACATTTAGACTAGCCTTTGAAATATTGGGCGAATATAGTCTGGTCAGATGAGTCCAAAATTAAAGTTTTGTGATGCCATAATACACACTATGTTTGGAGGCCAAAAGGCACTGCATATCACCCCTTCTTCCCCTGCACCTGTCTTTTGGTTGGTGGGTTCCCGTGGCATAGAGCAGCTGGGGGTCCCCTCCTGGTTGTCTTCTACAGCAGTCCGTATGGCGGTAGCGTGAAACCTGTGGGGTTGGAGTCTCTTGTCCTGTCCCTGATTCCTCCATTGCTACTGAGTCTCAAACTTCAAGGTCAGTGAGGTCCTTGATGGTCCCCTCACTGTGCAGGTGTTATCATGTCTGTCTGTAGCTTCTGCCTGACTTAGGGTCCTGTACACTGTTGGTGCGTAGTTCCAGGAGTACTCCACCGTACTGCACCAGCAACTAACCACCTGGGCTCTCAGGTCACTGTTTACTCCTGTCAGCGCATCTGCTCACTTCCACAGTCACCCTCTTTCTCCATCTGACTACTCACTGCCCACTGTATTTCTGACTGTCCACTGTCTACCCCTCCCATCTGGTTGTCTAGTGGACTCGACTGGCTCCACCTCTAGGCGGCTATCCATTGGTCCAACCCTAGCCTGGTACCATTCTATGGGGGATGTTGGGGAAAACAGGGATTATGTGGAGTGTTTGGATGTTACCGTCACTGGTCTTCTGGGTCCCTAGGGGGTATGCCCAGCATCCTGGTGAGGATGCAGTACCTTGTAGCTCCCTGATGGCTTCAGGGGAACTACATTCCCCCTTGGTTAATTCCAGCACGTCCTCGGGCTGCAAGTGATACAGTTCACACTTTTTATTTTTGCATAGTAACATAAACATTCTTCCCACGCAGGGGAGGTTCATACTTTTAACGTTGCTTAACTGGAATACCCCTTCCTTGCTCCCACCACGCAAAGGTCCTGATCCCAAGATCTTCTAAGGAGGCAGGTCACCGGTTTCTTTAGTGACCAGGTCTCGGCTGCCTCTGACGCAGACCTTTCCTGCACCTGGCCTCTCCTGGTGGCGGTGTTCATTAGAGTTCACTGGTAGGGTGTACTCTGGGGTTGCATAACTGGTGCAACTATTTACAAGGTAAGAGTTTTTGGCTGTTGCCAGTCTTGCAGCCTGGGTCCATTTTTGTCAAATATCAAACTGGTTAATGCAACGCTGCAAACTTTTCCTCTTCTAGTGTCCATTTTTATGAAATATTCAACAATAATCAGGTTATATCAGAGCAAATCAACATTATTAACTGGAACAGTCAACAATAAACAACTGGTAACTTTTGTAGGTACTAGTTACCAGGCTGTTGGAAAGGGGCCATCTGGTTCCATTGGCCTCCTGGAATCAGCACTCGCAGTCTGGGTACACTGGTCCCCTGCACCTGCACTGCTACATGGTGGCAGCAGGGGACCTGGTGCTGAAGTGGGAGTGGGGGCTGGCTTTTTTGCAATGACTTCCACATCAATGGCGTACCAGCCCCGCTCTGCATAGTGCCGGGTGTAAGCAACTTTGTCGCCCACATGCAGATCTCGATCGGGGTGTCCTCTGGGGAGATGGGGCCTCACATCCTGGCGGGAGATGAAGACTCCATCCTTCAGGCCGGACTCCGCAATGAAACCCCATTCCCTTTTCAGACTGAAGTTCTCCACCACCCCCTGGTACATCAGAACCTGGGCTCGGTAGCTGGCAAGCCGCAGGTGCTTCTTCTCCTGGAGGTCTCTGGCCTCCACCTGCGCCCGCCGTGCTTCCCGCTGGTCCTGCTCCCGGGCCAACTGGCGTTTTCCTCGTGGCAAGCCCTTAGTTAAGCCTCTTCTACCTAAGGATAAGCCCAGTCCCCCTGTGGTCCAGTGGGTCCACTTCCACTCTTGCTTGCCACTTTAGCAGCACCAGCAAGCATTTCACTCCTAGAATGATGATGTGCCCTTTTGATGTGGAAATCAGTGTTAGTCTGGGGTCCCAGGCTTCTCACATGTCTATGACATATTAGAAGTTCATTTTTAGTGAAACTAACATTAAATCATAAGAAAAACACTAAAACTTTAAAACAACAATTAAAGGCAAATAAGGAAATGACTATTAATTACCATACATAAAACTTTTCTATTTATTGCATATTTAGTAGATAAATTTATAAAGCATCATTATTATGTTAGTTTAAATCCATGGTGGCTCAACACATAAGCTATAAGATACACACTGGCCAGGAAGTGTTCAGGGTGGCCATGCTTTACTGCTACCATCTGTTGTGCTCACTTATAAAAAATATATACAAAAATTAACCAAGAGGATAGTCTAATTTTAACTTACCAGCAATTAACAGACTCAATAAATGACTAGTAAATTAACTATAATGGATCATTTTTATTTTTTTTTTAATTTTTTTTAAAATGGAAATATATATATTACAGTAATTTACATAAAAGAGAAACCTAAAGGCATGAGAACACATTGCCTATTGTGTAAACAGTATGCAAATTCCAAGCAATCAAATTCCATGTCAAATAGTAAGAATAATATTGCAAAGTGCCTTAAAGAAGCACTCCCAAAGAAGGATTTTTGAAAATAAATCTGTGTATATGTGTGTGTCCCGCCCCGCTCTCGGCAGCCTAGCTGCTCGGATCCTGTCCTCCTGTGGGTGGCTCGAGGGTCTCCGGACCCGGGGGGTCTCGCGGTCACTTCAAGTGAAAAAGGGGGGTGATGGGATGGTGGATGTAGGACGTATATGTACGGGCTGGGCCGTACGGAGTTCGTGATGCCACCCACGGTATGTGGCGATATTGGACACCACCACTGCAGTTACGGGGCACCCGGGGGAGATGTTGTGCAGCAAGTTGTTAACCCCTCCATGGGCAGGGATGGTGGCCCCGGGACCTGTTGGGGTTTGGCGGTGCAGGGAGATGGGAGACTGCAGGGTGCTGATGTACTCACTATTAGAAAACACACGAGTCTCTGGTAAACCAAGGTGATGGTGGTTGGTGCCCACAGCCGGCTGTGTTCGGGTTTCCCCCACCCGGCTGGTGGTCTCTGTCTTTCTCCTGCACCTGTTTAGAATGGTGGACTGCCTGTGCTTGCAACTTCAGGAGTCTGCTCCCGGCTAATTGTCGCCTAAGGAGCCCTTTGCCCGCAGGCGCTGGCCCGTGGCCTGTTATCCCCCTCGGTGGGCTGTTGCCTTCAATCGGGACATTGGGTGGGACAGGATCTCTAGTCCTGGACGCAATCAGTTAATTAACCAGTTCCACTCTCTTCTGGACCTTGCTTCAGGGTCTGAGTACCCCCCTGTGTGCTCCGGTTTCCGAGTCGGTTCCCTGGGTCGGTACCAGCGGGCTACAACCCTGTCCTAGTCCACCATGGTTCCACCGAGCCGTCTTCCCAGCTCCTGCAGATGGAGACCGCCATCTGCCTCCTAGCCAAAGGCACCAGGGCTCCTACACTGGTACCTGTCAGTTTGTCCCAGGCCCAGACACAGGCCTGACCTCCACTCTCCTTGAACTCTACAACTCAACTGCCCTTGAACTGACTTTTCCCCGCCCCGGGATGTCTGAAACTCCTAGGTGGGCGTTTTCCAACTGCCTGGTTCCCGTCTTGGTGTGTCTATCAAGCCCTTAGGGGGGTAACTAGGGTTTTAAGGTTGGCTGTGTGTTACCTGTGAGAGAAAGGTGTAATGCGGGGCCCTATTTGTGACCTCCTGGCCCGGCCACGGCGTCACATATGTATTGTAGTGTGTGTCAATATACTCACCTACCGCTGCCTTTTCAGGAATCCAGTTATGATCCTCCTCTGTAAATCCACTTTTGGCTTTTATCATTGCCTGAATCCTGTGGGGCATGCTCTTAATCAGATTCAAGCATATCTTGACCGAAATATTCTCCCAGGTCTTTTCAACACGTTTACAATGTTGGCACATACTTGTCAACTCACTTGAGTATGTATACAGCTTTTCTTCAACTCTACCCACAAGCGTTCGATTGGGTTGAGGTCTGGGGACTGTGGGGCCAATCTAGCAGCTTAAAGGCCCCGTCACACACAGCGACGTATCTAACGATATATCGCTGGGGTCACAGATTCCGTGACGCACATCTGTCATCGTTAGCGACGTCGTTGCGTGTGACACGCACGAACGACCGTTAACGATGGAAAATCGTTAGCCCCTTTTCATACCTTCATTGTGTGGCCACATCTGGGCTGAAGGGCTGGGACGTGAGGAGCCAGATAATGGATGCATTGAGGTTTCTGGAGCCGTTTCTCATCTGGGAGTCCATGATGAATGTCCTATACCGATGAACACTGGGTTAAGATAAGTGGCTGATGCCTTGTTTATCTGAATTGTGGCTACCTAGTTCTCTTCTAGATCTTGGTTACTTTATCTTAACAGAATCTGTGATTAACCCCTGCTACACTTAATCTTGCCAGGACACTGGTAGTGTGGTATTGAGATTTCTAGAATATCTTATGGTAGCCCAATTTGGAGTGAATTGGATTATTCCGAATAACTTCAAATCCCCAGTGTGTCATAGGACCACCAGCATTTATTAATGTACTATCTGTTTTTCTTTTTCCTTGAACTAACCTTGTAACCCACTCGTGAGGAACCTCAGATATATTAGGGGAAACGCGTCGGGTGGTTTTCGTTAGAAGCCGCTTGAGATTAACTGAGTGGTTATTTGTTTGGGTCACTGTGCCCTGCTATATTTCCAATTTAATCTTATTGGTTAGCTCATTTTTATCATCTATATTAGACTTCATTGTTGGTTCATTTGGATTATTTAATCCTTGCTGGTACTGTCACCTTCACATCTAACAGGGTCATATCAGGGCCTGAAGGGTCAGTCGACGTTGAGTGGGGGCGCCAACTGCGCAGGCTATAGGGTGCCAACCTCTGCGACAAGGAAGGGGTCAGTTCAGGGCAATATAAGGGCTAGCCCCCGTGCCCCTCCCCCTTGTATTGTATGTATTTTTCATTGAAGGTTTGAAACAAATTGATACATATGTGTTGGAGTATATTCCCCCCCCCCCTTTTTTAATATTTGATACTAATAAAATTTGAATTTTAGGAGTTTTTGTTAAGTTTTCACGATGGAAAATACTCACCAAATCGTCCATCGTTGACACGTCATTCCTTTTTAAAAAAATCGTTGATTATTGAGCACGCAGGTTGTTCGCCGTTCCCGAGGCAGCACACATCGCTACTTATGACACGTCGGGAACGACGAACTGCAGCTTACCTGCGGCCGCCGGCAATGCAGAAGGAAGCAGGTGGGCGGGATGCTACGTCCCGCTCATCTCCGCCCCTCCGCTTCTATTGGGCAGCTGCTGTGATGCCGCACGAACCGCCCCCCTTAGAAAGGTACTGCCAGGTAGTCTAGCATGTTCATGAGCTTTGTATAACTGGTAGATCTGCAGCAGAGAAAGCATTGATTTTAGCAAAATAAGAGCAAAGATCTCAGTAAGTGACATATCACTGGAATCAGGGTCTCTGTCTCTATATTATGCTGCTCTAAGATGATATAGCAAAAACCTGATGAGAAATTCCTTTTGAGTGAATTAAAGGGAGTCTGTAACATGCAAACTAAACTATAAAAAATCAGTTAGTTAGGTCCATATTAGTGTTGAGCGAGTAGTTAACTATTCGTACTCGCTATGCTGTTAGCGAGAACTGGCCGCTACTCGCATATTCGTTACAAGTAGCAGGCGCAATGTAAGCCAATGGAAATACTTGCTAAGTAAATTCATACTATTCGCTACTCGCACTAAAAGTACGGCTTTCGGGTTACTCGCTACTTAGCAAGTATTTCACATTGACTTACATTGTGCCTGCTACTCGTAACGAATATGTGAGTAGCGGACAGAACTCACTAACAGTTTAGTGAGTACGAATAGTTTAACTACTCGCGCAACACTAGTCCATATATGTTTGGACAGAGACAACATTTTTCACATTTTTGTTGGGTACATTACCACAATGGATTTTTAACAGAACAATTTAGATGCAGTTGAAGTTTCAGCTTTAATTCTGTGGGTTGAACAAAATTATTGCATAAAAATGTGAGTAAATAAAGCATTATTTCATCTCAATCCATTCATTTCAGGTGCACAAAAGTAATTGGACAAGTTAAATATTTGGAAATAAAATGTTAATTTCTAAATCTTGGTTGAAAACCCTTTGTTAACAATGACTGCCTGAAGTCTTGAGCTCATGGACATCCCCAGATGCTGTTTCCTCCTTTTTAATGCTTTGCCGGCTTTTACTGCTGCGGTTTTCAGTTGCTGTTTGTTTCTGGGCCTTTCTGTCTGCCGCTTAGTCTTTAATAAGTGAAATGCGGCTCTATTGGGTTGAGATCAGGTGATTGACTTTGGCATTCAAGAATATTCCACTTCTTTGCTTTAATAAACTCCTGAGTTGCTTTGGCTTTATGTTTTGGGACATTGTCCATCTGTATCATGAAACGCCGACCAATTGGTTTGGCTGCATTTGGCTGGATTTGAGCCCACAGTATGTCTCTGAAAACCCCAGATATCATCTGGCTGCTTCCGTCCTGTGTCACATCATTAATAAACACTAGGAACCCAGTGCCACTGGCAGTCATGCATGCCCGGCCATCACACTTCCTCCGCCGTGTTTTACAGATGATGTGGTATGCTTTGGATCATGAGCTGCATCATGTCTTCACCATACTTTTTTCTTTCCTTCACTCTGGTAGAGGGTGATCTTAGTTTCATCTGTCCAAAGAATGTTCTTCCAGAACTGGGCTGGTTTTTTAATTTTTTTATTTTTTTGTAGCAAAATCCAATCTAGCCTTTTTATTCTTGAGGCTTATGAGAGGTCATCTCTTTATGGTAGATTTGGACATTGATATACCTACATCCTGGAGAGTGTTGTTCACTTGGTTGGATGTTGTGAAGGAGCTTCTCTTCATCATGGTAATTATTCAAAGATCATCCACCATAAAGATTCAGGGTGCACAGCTAATGTTGCAAGTAATCAACAACAGGGATGCTGCGTCCTGCATGAATAAACAGACAACAACTGGGGAGAAGAAAGCTCATGCATAATGGACGCGCAAACCGCAAAGTGAGACCATAATACTGGAATTGTAAGTAGAAAAATATGAAATGTATTGAACAATAAATATTGTGTGTCTTGGAGGAGTATTCCTGGGGAGAGAGGAGTATAATAGGAGGAGTAGTCCTGGGGTGGAGAGGAGGATAATAGGGGGAGTAGTCCTGCGGAGAGAGGAGTATAATAGGAGGAGTAGTCCTGGGGGAGGAGTATAATAGAAAGAGTAGTCCTGGGGAGAGAGGAGTATAATAGGAGGAGTAGTCCTGGGGGGAGAGGAGGATAATAGGGGGGAAGTCCTGGGGAGAGAGGAGGATAATAGGGGGAGTAGTCCAGGGGAGAAAGGAAGATAATTGGAGTAGTCCTGGGAAGAGAGGAGTATAATAGGAGGAGTAGTCCTGGGGGCAGAGTAGGACAATAGGAGGAGTAGTCCTGGAGGGAGAGGAGGATAATAGGAGGAGTAGTCCTGTGGGGAGAGGAGGATAATAGGGGGAGTAATCCTGGGGGGAGAGGAGTATAATAGGAGGAGTAGTCCTGGGGGGCGTGGCCGAGCAGGCCCATTTTGCAGGGGGCGTGGCCAAGCGGGCCCAGTGTGCGGGGGCGTGGCCGAACGGTCCCAGTGTGCAGGGGCGTGGCCGAGCGGGCCCAGTGTGCGAGGGGCATGGCCGAGTGGGTCCAGTGTGTGGGGGGCGTGGCCAGCCCGAGCGGAGCGGCCAATGCGTGCGGGGGGTGGGGACGGGCCGAGCCGAGCGGCCAATGCGACGGTTGTCACTGTAATGACGTCATTTTGGAGCAAGACAGACAGACAAACAGAATAAGGCAATTTTATATATAGATAACTGAATATGTTTCAGTATATAGGTAAAAAAAACTAAATTTGTGTCAGTGTCTAAATATATATGGACCTAACTATATATGGAGACCAAATCCCCCTCATTTGCTTAGGGAATATAAAACATTTTCAAACTAATAATGACAATGAAATTCATACTGCTATTATGATTTTTATATCAACAAACTCCTTTATATATCTTTTTTTTAGTTTAGTTTGCATTTCTATGGTGACAGACTTCCTTTAGGATTTATGCAGTGTATATGTAACAAGCTTTTTCTGGTACTGTATTTATGAACTAATCTTAGTTATTTTACCATATTAATTTACTGTGCTTTATTCCAATGCACTCAGGGAATGTGGCTGATTATGATGATGAATGTGCACATATATAATGAAAACGTTTGTAATTGTGAGAGTATCCATTTATTCCAATACATGTTTAAAAAATCCAGTAGACGTGTAGTAAACAGATTTCCATCATGATAAAAGTGATAGTTATTTACTCTGCTATTCATCATTTCCCATTTGAACCTAGGGTGTGTGGTGAAGTGTCATGTCTCTGTTTACCATGTGCAATATATATGCTAGATTCATACCAGTCAATCTTGCACAAGGCAATTATTAAGTATTCAGAAATCTTTTGTTTTGTTTCCACTTTGTTTTGCTACTGTCATATTCTAAAGCCGACATTGAAAAGTGAGATCATGTTTTTAAAACTCAGTGCACATATATAAACCCCCACCCCCCAAAAAAACCCGAAAACTGTCATTTACATAACAATTTCTATCCTTTGTTATGTCATATTATGTCACAGGTGCATCCTGTTTCCATATGCAGCTATGAGACGTCTGTCCAATTTGGAATAGATTTACTTGTTCAGATTTGTTTATGCAGTTTTTTTTAATCCAAAACAGGAAATGTATCGTGATCAAAAAACAGCTGTTAAAAAAAATTCCCTCAGGCTTTGACTTAAAAAAACTGCGTCAAAAACCAGAACATGGAATTTTATTCGTTAGGACTGACCACAGACTTTTTATAGAGTGACAGGAACAACTCAATGAATTTCTTTGGACTGTAGTTGTATCCTGAAAGGGAAAGATATCTCTAGCAGCTGAGGACCGCATGCTGTAAGAGTTAAAATACAAAAAGCAACTGCGCTTCTCTTATGAGGCTGTGTGCAATTCATAAACTAAAGGTTTTCTTACCCTGTGATTACCATTACAGGACTACAAATTCATGCACATGGCAGTCCGACACCCCCCCCTGTTGTAATTAACTCCTCACAGTCAATGCACAACCTCTATTGAGAGCCTGGGGGGAGCAAGACAGCTCCACTGTGTTCCTGAATCTAAATTCTTTGATTGTGTGAGAACGACTTCAGCTAGGATCTATGTGATCCACCGTTGGATTCATAATCTTCTTGCCTATATTAGGTTGTTATCAGATGAGGTAGAAAAAACCTGCTGACAGGTTCTATTAAAGAACAGAGTAACACTTGGATATGACTTGTATGAGAAAATTTTGTATTGCACTCGGCCCCATGTTAAGCCTCTTTCACACGTCCATGAAAATCATGCATGTTTTTCACGGACGTGTTAAAGGTGCGTATTGCCCTCCGTGTGCCGTGTTTATGGCATATATGTGCTCTCCATGGGCTATCCGGGATAACACACGGAGAACAGGAACTTTCTGCTCACCTGTCCCTGGCGTTGCTGTCCATGGTGCTGATCTTCGGTCTCTGGTCCTGCCGCCTCCCCGCTGCTGCTGCTTCTGCTTCTGATCTGCAGTGGAGTGAATATGCGATGAGCATAATGAGCGGGGGTCAGAAGCAAGTGACAGCAACGGCAGAAACAGCAGTGCTGGAGAAGGCGAGTATAGAAATTCCTTTTAATTCACAGATACGTGTGTTTTCTCCTGTGCGTGTCACATGGATCACATCCGTGCGGTCCGTGTGACACCCGTGATGCCGGAGAAAAACGGACATGTCTACGTGTGGAGCACACGGGCACACGTATGCTCCACACAGACACACGGTCCATGGCAAAACATGCAAGTGAGCGCAGACCCGTTGATTTTAATGGGCCTACGTGTGCCCGTGTCTCTGGCATGTGAGGAAATGGATCAAACACGTACCGGAGACACGGATGTGTGAAGGAGGCCTAAGACAATGCTGCAGCTCAGATCTGTGAGTTTTTCCTCAGCCCTAAATGGACTGAGGAAAAACAATCGCAGCATGCTGTGATTGTCTGCGAGGGCCGTGTCACTCACACCCATACAAGTCTATAGGTGCGAGAAAAACATTGGACTGCACTCGGATGTCATTCAAGTGCAGTGATATATACTGTATACACAGCCTGACAATGGAGGAGATAGGGGGATTAATCCCTCCCTCTCTGCAGCTGTGATGTGATCTCGGAATCGAATCACAGTCACATGACACTTGCTGACGCTCGCAGGGTTATTAGCATATCGCATCCAATGCTCTCGCATTAGAAGCGATACGCAAGTGTGACTCTACCCTAAAGGTGCTTTCTGGTTTCAGAAAACCTCTGTACCTTGACTGTAATTCTGCTTTAAAAAACAAAATGTACTTTACTCACTCAGCCCTCAGTCTCCACCGCTGCTCCCAGAACATCAAATCAGTGAGCTCAGCAGCTCTGTGCAACTCATGATGTCAACTAAGGCACAGCCGCTATATTTAGTTATTGGTTGTAGTGTATTCCATATGATATCAGCGCTGCACGCAATAATAGACTCCAGGAGTGGAAGCGAATACTCAGCGTTGAACCCCAGGCACAGGTTTTGTTGGGTTTTTTTTAAAACAAACTATTGTTGGGTAAGAGAATTTTTCTAAACATTACCACTTCAAGCCTATTTCTGAGTTCAGAAATAAAGAATTAAATTAATTAGACTTATTTTGACATGCACATACCATACTCCACAGTACATACAATACTGTACGATTGTAATAAAATATCACAAAATCAAAGATAATGGATATCATTATGAAAAGTGTCTACGTTTGTACAGTCTATGTCTAAGATTTGCAGTATGAATTTTGCACGTATTTAGAATTGTGATGCAAACACATACATTTTGCCCAAAAGTTACATTTTTCTTTAGATCAAACTTTCTATTGTTTGCCAAAATTAACATTATAAATGCACAAAAAATTGTGGGCAAAAAAGTAAAGAAGGCATATAAAATAAGCTTGTGATAATTCCTATAGCATTTTCCTGCATCAGTACATAAAAGTATGCATTTGTGTGCTGTACATTTTTCACGGACTGTTTGATAGAATAGGTATAAGAAACCTTCATCAATTTTTTTTCCATCCAAGAAAAACTAATGAGACTGTGACCAAACTTTGAAGGTAAAAATCTGATACATTGGTCAAATTCTGATAACACTCTGATCAAAAACACTTATGAAACTCAGATGAGTTATCAGAAACAGTTCAGTCGAATTGAGTTTAAAGACAAGTACAAAGAACCTCAATTATCAGTATAAAATGAAATAAACTTTATTGATATCAAAATTAGTTAAAAAACACCCAGTGACTGTGAACACACAGGGGCATACAAGGTAAACCGAGGACCATTACCAAATGGGATCCCTATAATAAGAGAACTGCTCCTACCTAAATATGGGGGAATATACAAGTGTGTGTAGTACTATAAATGTACTACATACCCCCATTCAACAATAACTAATCCTTGATGCACCCTAAATATCAAAAAAGTATTAATCACACTATAGGGGCAGAGTAGGGTGGAGGAGGAGACAATCTCTATGGGGTCCCTATCTCACCCTGTGCACACTTACTCCTACCTACCAACGGAGGGTTTGACGCCGTAACTGTTTTGGGCGCCTCCGTTCCACGTCGGCTTTCCCTTAATGCACCCTAATTCAAAGGTGAATTAATACTAAAAGGTTTTACAGAAATCATACATGATTCAAAGAAATGGACTTACAAATGTACATCCTGCAGTTAGATCAAATAAATACCAATATATTGCAGAATGATTACAACCAATAATCAATATGCCATTTTTGAAAAAATGAATTTCTGACTATCATACATGGATCAGATTAAATGCAAAAAATGCACAAAAAATGCACAAAAAATGCACAAAAAGAAGGAAATATAGATACAGTTACTTCCCTTCAAATGATTGTTCCCATATCGCCTCGACGCGTTTCCCCTTCTTATAGATACAAGGATCATCAGGAGGCCAAAGTTTCAGCTGTCAGATGTGGTGATCCATGGCTGTGTGCCCTGGTCACAGGAAGTGCAGGGTTTAAAAACCGGCGCCAATAGATCACATGAAGCCGCCAACCAATCACAATCCCTGGCTATCTCGTCTCTAACACTATTACTGCGCATGTCACACATGCTCTAACCAATAGGTGACCTGATATCATGGGTGCACGCAGGCGCAAAGAAGTTGCGTGCACTTTAAAGGGACCCGGCAACTAAGATTAGTACCGCCCTTGTTTCAGGTCACCGCTTCCGGTCTCAACCCACCATACCTCTCAAAACCGCCCACCACCAGGAACAGAGCGGGGCAACGCCTACGGGGCGCATATGCCCCAATCACAGGCGTTCAAATAATGCCCTGGAATAAAGTGGCTGTACCTGCACGCGAGTCCGCCGGCACCGCAGATACCGCCCACAGTAGCATTCCAATACGGCACCCAGTCAAATCCCCCGGGCGAAATGACGCAGCCACGCACACGCACTGATCTACCGGCATTACAGAACCCGCCCAATTTGGCATCTTAGCATGGCGTCCAATCAATTCACGTGAGGGGCGTGTACAACCTAGCTTATCCCATTCTCACTGGTGGGTTCCAGCCGCACATGTGTACTAGTCCGACGATCTGATAACGACGGGGGGGATTTGACTGGGCGCCGTATTGGGATGCTACTATGGGCGGTATCTGTGGTGCCGGCGGACTCGCGTGCAGGTACAGCCACTTTATTCCAGGGCATTATTTGAATGCCTGTGATTGGGGCATATGCGCCCCGTAGGCGTTGCCCCGCTCTGTTCCTGGTGGTGGGCGGTTTTGAGACGTATGGTGGGTTGAGACCGGAAGCGGTGACCTGAAACAAGGGCGGTACTAATCTTAGTTGCCGGGTCCCTTTAAAGTGCACGCAACTTCTTTGCGCCTGCGTGCACCCATGATATCAGGTCACCCATTGGTTAGAGCATGTGTGACATGCGCAGTAATAGTGTTAGAGAAGAGATAGCCAGGGATTGTGATTGGTTGGCGGCTTCATGTGATCTATTGGCGCCGGTTTTTAAACCCTGCACTTCCTGTGACCAGGGCACACAGCCATGGATCACCACATCTGACAGCTGAAACTTTGGCCTCCTGATGATCCTTGTATCCATAAGAAGGGGAAACGCGTCGAGGCGATATGGGAACAATCATTTGAAGGGAAGTAACTGTATCTATATTTCCTTCCTTTTGTGCATTTTTTGCATTTAATCTGATCCATGTATGATAGTCAGAAATTCATTTTTTCAAAAATGGCATATTGATTATTGGTTGTAATCATTCTGCAATATATTGGTATTTATTTGATCTAACTGCAGGATGTACATTTGTAAGTCCATTTCTTTGAATCATGTATGATTTCTGTAAAACCTTTTAGTATTAATTCACCTTTGAATTAGGGTGCATTAAGGGAAAGCCGACGTGGAACGGGGGCGCCCAAAACAGTTACGGCGTCAAACCCTCCGTTGGTAGGTAGGAGTAAGTGTGCACAGGGTGAGATAGGGACCCCATAGAGATTGTCTCCTCCTCCACCCTACTCTGCCCCTATGGTGTGATTAATTATTTTTTGATATTTAGGGTGCATCAAGGATTAGTTATTGTTGAATGGGGGTATGTAGTACATTTATAGTACTACACACACTTGTATATTCCCCCATATTTAGGTAGGAGCAGTTCTCTTATTATAGGGATCCCATTTGGTAATGGTCCTCGGTTTACCTTGTATGCCCCTGTGTGTTCACAGTCACTGGGTGTTTTTTAACTAATTTTGATATCAATAAAGTTTATTTCATTTTATACTGATAATTGAGGTTCTTTGTACTTGAAACTCAGATGAGAAAGCATACGATAAACATCACTGACGTGTGAATGACCTTAAACTTGTGGCCAGGCCAAAATGAGCAATTAGAAGGTCTTGGAATGAAACTCAATACTAACTCTAACAGAGCTTCAGAGTTGTAATTGGAAGACGTTCCATCAGATCTAACATCTCTGAGGGACTCCACTAATTAGGGCTGTAGGACAGAATCGGCAGATGAAAGTTGTTTTGTAGTAAAAAGTTCTTCGCTGCCAATGAGTGTTTGCCATAAAGTACTTTAAGGACTCTTATAGTAGGAGGAGCATAAACCTGTGGTCTGATGAAATCAAGATTAAATCCTTTGACTTGAATGCCTATCGAAATAACCCAAGGAGACACCAATGATTAGAAATCTAATCAGAATGAAGGAAAAGTTAAATATGAAAACAGATGGATCCTTGATGTAATTCTGCTCGAGAGCACTCTGGAACTGAGACTGGAGAAAAAGTTTATTATTCTACAGGGCAACAACCCTAAGAATACAGCCAAGAAAACAGGTGTGGCATCAGGACAAGTGTGTGAATGTTCAGTGTGGTTCTACAAAAAACCTGACTGAATCTGATCAAATATCTCTAGAGAAAGATCATCCTAAAACTTTATAGCCCTCTGCTATTTTGCCAAAGACTAGAATTTAACACAGTCTTGGAAGAAATGAGATGGTCTAAATAATTCTCTGAAAGTACAAGTAATTTCTACAATACTTTCATTGTTATTAATGTGATTATTTTCCATTTGACTATCCTTAATGGTATAAATTGTTGATACTGTAGCTTGGCTACTACATTTACTGCCTTCAAATTAATTGAAAACTAAATTCCCAACGAAGGCTCAGCTGATAAAATGACTAAGCATTTTTTATTTTTGCTTAAATGTTACATCATTCAGAACAGATGTTTTTACCAAATAGCTATGTAGAGAGGAAGACTAGCTAACATGTTACATGAGAGTGATTACCCCCAATTATACAAATTTCCCATGATGAGTATATGGTGTATTTTTGATGTTGTGTATTTTCTGCAAAATTTCTGCACCAGTTACCTAATTTAGGTTACTCTCATTTTTAACCAGTTCATGATATCTGCCAATCATGTATAACATACATGTTCGTTGAAATCATCAGTAGGTATCAGCTACGGTATGTATCATAGCTGACACCCTACTGTAATGCCAGCAATCGGTGCTAGCATGTTGTGATGATCGTGGCACTGAAAATGACCCATATTTCAGCTTGTACATAAACGCTGTTAAATCTTGCTTGCTGCTGTGCATATTGATTTCTTTTGAGGCATGTCTTACTGATAGTGCATTGCCATATACACTATATGGATGTCAGTGGATAAATACTAATTGATAACTGTGTTTCTGGCACAAATAGATATTTCAACATATAAATACTGATTGCTAATTCTGCGACAAATAGACATTTCAGCATATAAATAGAGATGAGTGAACTGGCAGAAGTTCGATTCCGTTCAGATTCGCCAAGCTCGCCTGTGTTCGCTGAACCTAGCCGAACCTATTGAATTCATTGGGAGGCAAAAGAAAAGGCATAAACAACATCTTTAGGGGGCCCCAAAAGCTACCAAAACAGCTCAATCTGTTTTACAGTGGAGCTGTAAGTCATCTACAGGGTGGGCTCCCCAGTATACAGCAAAACCACGCACCAGGAAAGCGACTCTAGGCAGTTGGATTGAAGAATGATTATTTTACTCTACAAAAACAGAAAGGCGTCCATGGAACAGGACAATATAAATACAAGGCTGAAGGCTGACACCCCTGTGCTGCGCCTCCCGTAACAGCGATTTATGCCACCTTCTCACTAACCTTTGCCTAACAAAGCAGTCACCTAATACCTAGTAATCCCTCTGGGAAGCTGGAGTAATTTTGTGTGCATGAACACTCCCTACCAGTAGTGCAGCACAAGAGCTTACAACTTATCCACCTAAACATAAGCAAATTTCATAAACCCCCTGAATACCCTTAATTGCTGAAGCCTCACAGAGAAGGCAGATGGTAAAAGTGGGAAGACAAAGCACACAGCTCAGCAACACAGTGTTAGAAATATTATAGAGCAACAGTCAATGAAAATGTGTGCTGCTGTCCTTTTAAGAGTTTAAATGTAACTGTCAACTGACACAGCAGAGCCGGCAAGTCTCATTGTGTATATAGTCGGCCTAACCAGAGCAGTTAGGTGTTTTGCTACAAAAACATAAAGTGTAGCGTGTACGCTGTCCTGGGCTCATCCTACCATACCCAGATACTATGGTGTCCAGCTGCCATAATAAGAGACTTGCAGATTTGCAGATCCTCTCACGGTGAATGAGTATAGTCAGCAACTCCAGAAAGGTGATCTGTGGCACAGGATGCTGCTCACACGTGTCACAGTCCTCCTTGCTACACTCCAACACAAGTCTTCTCACAATTCACTTAAGTGTTTCTGCGGCAGCTCCTTTCTGTTACGCACACCTCTCTCTTTCCCTGCAGCTCACACACACCGACACACTCAGCCCTCCAAGTCCGGTGGAGAAGTCCGTTGAGATGTTGCTATAGTAACTAAACTGTTGAATATAGATGCCTCTTGTGGCTGGTCAGTAACAATGCATACAATGAACAGTAAATAAGTGTATTGCAGTTACTAAGATAATATCATATAATAAAGGTTACTAATATACTCTTGTAGCGCCCCTGACTACATCAGGGTGCTACAGGGAACTGCGTCCTGTTCCCCAGAGTGCAGGGCCTACCCCCCATGGTTCCAGGTTCCCATCAACAGTGTCACTAACATCCGCACTACAAATCCCAACCACACCTCACACCATGACCTGTACAGACACACCAGTGGGTTGGTCGGGTTGGAGCAGGACCACCCACCTAGGGGTCAGGCAGACTGGTGGGAGGAAAGAAGTGGAGAGCAGAGCTTAGAGTCAGTTCAGTAGTAGCCCTCAGAGAGTGAGGAGCTAAGGAGTTGGAGCTCCCAGGGAGGCGACAGTTTGGGTCGCAGATGGTGGTCTGCGACCCCAGGAGTCGGGGTCCGGTATTAGGAACACTGGACAGGAGTTTAACAAACGCAGCCTACGAGGACTGTCGGCACCAGAAAGTCCAACTACCTTACTGGTACCGAACACCGCGGGGTACAGGACCCTAGATCAGGGAAGAGCTTCAAGCGCAAAAAAAATAACCCGTGGAGGATAGTCTCTTTATGAACTTTCCCCAATAGCTCAGAGATTGGAGACATCAGCACAACGTGGGGGATAGGGTTCTCCAAAATACATAACCCACTAAAATCCCAAGTGCCAGCCACCAAGAGCACAGCTGCCATACACACGGGTAGCAGGGCCTCGAAAGCTTCAAGCTGAGGGGCCACAAAGGTCAATCAATTTGTGCATGGAGGCAGGGCTCCGGACTTACCAAGTGACACTGGTGGGAGCGGGACCTGGACGGGCTCCCTCGTAGAGACTGCGGTGCCTAGAGACTTTGGCTTACAATCTGTGTGAGTGTCTGCTTATTCCACCTGATCCAGCACCACGATTACCGCAGTGAGTAATCTGACCTCTGCACCCTGCTTTTCAAGGCCAAGCCACCCATTTACCAAACCCTCCACTATCCGGGGCCTTCTCTACCTGCAGAGGGACTGACACCTTGCTTCCCCCACACCCGGTACTCCCTTTGGCAGCGGCGGTACTCCCCTTACCACAACCTGCAGGTGGCGTCACGAACATTTATCCCCTGTAAATACCCTCTTTACATTTGAAGTGGCCGCAAGCCACTGGGCCCGGAGACTCTCAAGCCACAGAAACCCCCGGATCCGAGCAGTTCGATTGCTACAGGGGCGGCACACTCTCACCCACTCACATGGCCACACTATTGTGACACAGCCATTAACTTCCTAAACTATCAACATAAGAAATATTGGTCGAGTAACAGTAGACCTGTTGCTCTGAGAACCCTGCCATTACATACAAGCTACAACTTGCAGACCAATCTTGTAGTCTCCATATTTCCATAAATTAGGGGCAGACAACAGGACAGTTTCAAAAACTGTCCCAGAGTACCCATAGTGTCTTTTCACAGCAGTCTGGTATGGGCCATGCACCCCACAGGCTGTGGCTCAGCATTTACATTTTTTAAATCAAGAGGTAGGTGGATGTGTGACAGGTGTAGGCATCTTGCTCTGAAACCCCTGTAACTACAGACAAGACAGAACTTGGAGACCCAAGTTGTGTCTACATATTTCCAAAAATTAGGGGCAGACAGCAGGACAGTATCATCAACTGCTCTGTCACTACAGACAAGACACAAGGAAACCTGAATAAGAGTTTCCATTTTTTTAAAAAAAAATAGGCTTGTTGTGATTCAGGAAGAAGCAAAAGGAGGAGGAAAAGGAGAAATAGTAGATGCTTCATTAGGGAAGGTGCTGCCGTCACTGCTTTTGCCGGTGCTGTTATTAATAGAAATAAATCATAAATATGAAATAAACAAAGCATATACAATACATGGCAATTGAAAAAGTGTAAATATAAATGACCATGTATGACATATATCAGAGCAAAAAGATAGTAATAAATCTGACACACCCAGCTCCAAGGCTGGGGGGGTAGTCATTACCGGGCAGTACTACTCCGGTGAAGTCGTGGCGGCGTGGCCCAGTTCCGTGACCCTGGCGGTGTCTTTCAATAATAAAGGGATGATAATTGTGATGGTGGGAGTTGTAGTTAAAAGTAAAAGTTCATGATGCCACCTGTGGTACTGCGGCTATCGGGGCCGCCACTGCGCTGTGTATTCCCCGGGGCAGATGATGATGGCGCAGGTGAGGGAATATTGCCCCCCACAGGTGGAGTTGGACCCCAGGGCAACTGGTGGGTTTCAGGGTTCAGGGCCAGGAATGTGTACAATAACGGACAAGGCCTGCAGTTTTGTTACCTTTCACTTAACTTGGTAACCGGTGAGGAAGTCCTGGGAGACTGGTACAGGTGGTGATAATGGCAGTCCAAATAGCCTGAAAGCAGTCAGGGAAGCCTACCTGGCCAGGTGGGTGTGAGGTCTACCCGCTACGCTCTTTCCTGGTTTTCAGGGCCCCTGCTGCATCAGCTAGGCTGAGGCCCTCTCCTCTGTCACTTGTGGTAATTCTCTCACCCGTATGACAGGATGCACAGGCCGTCGCAGGTACGGCTTTGCTGACAGTGGATCCCGGGCCCTAATTTGCGGTTTTGTGTTCAGGTGGTCTATAGGGACCAGGAGACTTGTAATCCTCCTGCCATCCGGATTTAGTTACCAGGGCTCAAGTAACCGAGCAGCCACGGACTCTGGTGTCCTGTTTCTAGCGTGCCCTTCTTAGCTCCACTCCCCAGAGTCTTCCTCCTTTTTGCCACTTTGTTAGACTCCGTTTCCCTAGGCCGAGCTTCTCTCAGCTCCCCGACCTCAGGAAAAAACGGTCTGCTCTCATCAAACTCCTGGCTCCAACTCCTCTCTTTCCAATGGTCAACTCCCAACTGTCACTCCTCTAACTCCTCCCCCACGTCAGAACTTCTTGGAAGCTCCCCAGAACACCAGGTTTAGAGCTCACTCTGCTGGCCCGGAGTAGGAACTGTGTTGAATGTAGGTACTTACTGACCAAGGGACCCCTTGCTTACTTCCAGGCTTAGTATTAACCCCTCTATGAAAGCAACGCTACTGTGACAACCAGGCCACTGGGGTGCCACAAATCAATTATTATAAATGAATTACACAAATGCATATAGTGCATACTGTATATGTGATGCCCTGGCCTTTCAGGTCGTCACAGGGTAATCTGCCCTTCTGCATGGCACCCGCTCCTCCTTGGTTATGGGTCCTGTCCCTTTGCTGTTGCTAAGAACAGGTATACACAAATCCTGAGGAACACACTGCACCCCACCCACCAAACACCCATTGGGTGGCCTGAGGGGAATAGGGCCACTCAGATGGGTGGATGGTAGACGGAGGGCCAGAAGTGTCAGAGTAGTCAGAGAGTGTCAGTGAGCCGTGACAGGACAAGGTCACGCTGCGGTGCTGGGCTCCTGTACCCGTCCCAGGTGCCAGACGTTGGCCTGGCCTGAAAGGAGCTGGAACCCCGGTCGCAGGGGGTAGTGACAGGGGGCACGGCACTGACACGGAGGGCAGACCGGCAACCTTGTGCTACAACTGGGCAGGGGCCAGGGCACGGCGAGGTACGTGGACCCTAGGCTGGGAAGGAGCTTTATGCAGCCCAGTAATTCTCCCGACGAGGACGGAATCTTCATGAACCGTTCTCCACCCGCTCCAAAATTGTGGTACTAGCACAACGAGGGGGATAAGACTTCCCAAGTCCATCCAGAAAATCCCAAGCGTGAACCCTGAAAGCAAGCTCACCCTACTAGCCACGCAGGTGAGTGGGACTCGAGTAGTTCCAAGCAAAATGGATCCACACAGAGTAAACACAGTGCCAAGGGGCAAGGCTTCAGACCAACCAGCAACACCAAAAGGGCACGGACCCAGCGTGCTCACCCAAAGGTTGCAAGGCATTCAGGACTTTGTTTTACCCGGTGTCAGTGTCAGCATCTCTGGACTTAGTGAGTACATTGTGCCCCTCTACTCTCGTCGGGTCCCCAGCCAGCCATCACAGAGCCCCAGGACACCATTCAACTGCCATCTCATCGCTCCCGGGCGCTCTCCCCCAAATGCAGCAGCGTTGGTATTCCACCTTACTACGACCCGTGGGTGGCGTCACGAACACTATCCAATCCTTTTACCCCCTTTTGTAAATCTCTTTTCTCCCTTTTTCATTTCGAGCGGCTGCGCGATCCCGCCTCGTGTCCGGAGACCCTTCGAGCCACTGCGGATCCGGATCCGAGCAGCCTGTCGGCTGTCGCGGAGCGGCACATATATTAAGCAGGGTACATTCCACTGAGGACTCAATTACAGTATATAAAGATCATGGCTATAACTGCTGTCAATGATTTGATCCATGTAGATGGATGATAAATCCCAATAAACAGTTGATTCACATGGATGATGTCGCGAGGTCTGATAATATAAAGAATATTACAAACAGATAAGAAATTATATCACCAACAAAGGAAAAAAAACATATAAAGAGATAACAACCACGGATGGAACCCCTGGATCCAAAAGGGTTAAGGGGTGGAGGGATATAGTGACTCTTGACGAGGAGGTCATTTAAATTAGAAGACCGTCTAGTGGTCATCAATGGAGTACTGGGTAAGGCCCCTTTCACATGTCAGTGATTCTGGTACGTTTGTGCTTTTTTTAAAACGTACCAGAATCACTGACATATGCAGACCCATTATAATGAATGAATGGGTCTGCTCACACATCAGTGATTTTTCACTGCACGTGTCTCTGTGCGGCGTACCCGCGTGTGCGTGATTGCCGCACGGAGACATGTCCATTTTTTTCTGGCATCACTGATTTCCCACGGACCACGCAGTGGTGTGGTCCGTGAAACACGTGCCAGAAAAAAACGTGCATTTAAAATAATAAACATTTTAACTCACCCGGCTTCAGCCGCGCTCTCTGCAGCCCATGCAGCTTGTTGCTTCTAAGCCGGCTGATTACTGTCACGCAGCTGCTGCAGGGGTCAGCGCCGCCCGGATGCTGCACCGCGGGAGGATTCAGCACAATGGAGAGCGGGAGCGGGCACAGGTGAGTTGATTTCTAAGTGCAATCACGGGCCACGGAGAACGGAGCCCGGATTGCACTTAGACAACCCACGTGTGCCGTGATTCACGGCACACGCAGGGACATGTGCGTGTTTTACACGCCAGTGAAAAACGTCTGTGTTTTTCACTGACGTGTGAAACGGGCCTAAGAGAGTTGCAAGAGTAGAATCAGATTTCAGAACTGGCCAATGCCTCTTGAGAATATTCCTTATACTCTCCCACACATGATTATAAATTCCGATGAAACGAACGTTGGGATTATGGACGTTAGATTTACCCTTATATAAGGTGAGCTTAATGTTGTCATTTTGATTGAGGTCTGTCATGAAAGTCTCAAGCTACCTCAATTCCGTCGTCATGTTTAATGCATGTATACCAAGTTTCTATGTCAGCAGCGACCTAAAGTACACCGCCATCCACAAAGATGCCTTCATTCCTGTTTAGGACATCCATCATATCCATTACAAAAGATGGACATGTTTCTACTAATGGTTTAAGATAATAGATAAACTTTCAAATTGGATCGCATAAGTCATCTATACCGGACATGATCGGACGTCCCAGTGGCTTGATGGCATCTTTGTGTATTTGGGGGAGAATGTAAAGAGTAGGGATATGCGGGTATTTAACTAGCAAACCGTCACACAACTTGGAGTTAACCAGACCAGCGTAATATGCTTGATAAAGGATAATCTTCAACTGAGGATAGGGGAGGGTTAAAGGACAATTTAGTATATGTCTCTTTGTCTTGTGTTTGTTTGAATGCCTCTCTCTCATAGAGGTTGGTTGGTCAGATCATGGCATTTCCTCCCTTGTCCGCCACTTTAATAACCACATCATTCAGAGTCTGCAATTCCATTAAAGCATCTCTCTGAGTCTTGGTAAGATTGTCAAATATACGTTTTTTAATCACCTGATTAAGATGGTTCACCACCAATCTAGTAAATATATTGACAACTGGGCAGATGGACAAGGCGGAATCTCGCTTATCTTTGCAGCAGAGAATGAGGAAATTTACCTGGCGGATGAGGAAATTATTCCTCCAAGAAACCTTCCATCTGTACATCTGAAAGGACGTGTGAGGATCAATTGATTATCTGAAGTGTTCTATGATCATATATCCCTATCAGGACAGTCTTAAGGACAGGTTGCTGACAAATATTAATATTTTTTGGAATAGCTCCCAATTAAGGCAGGTCACAAGTTCCTCCAGATATAGAGGTGGATCCCTTCCCACCCGACGTGTAGGAATATACTGATATGGATCTAGATCTAGATGTAGATTGGTGGGGGGATCTAGTCCAGCCTCTGTAGTCCAGCCTCAGTTTCCATTTATATAGTCAATTTGTTTCACTGTCTTGGAGATCACGCTGGAGTTTTTTAAATTTGAATTCCCTTACTTTGCCCTCCCATTTGGCACCAGTCTTTGAAGAATTTTGAATGAAGATCTATAGATAGGGTCTCAGAAATAGGTTTTTTTTCTAGATTCTCTAACTGCATATTTCTAGATTCTCTAACTGCATATTTTCTAATACTCTAACTGCATATCTATTAAAGATTTAAAGTTCAACTCACAAAGTAAAGTGAGGAAACCTCTGGAGCAGGAGTTGGACAGGTCTTCCCATTTTTAATTGAAATTGCTGTCATCTATCTCAATAGATTGGAAGACCTGAACTCATAGGCCTCTTGGTGTCAGGCTCTTCTCCAGATACTTAGTGAGAAAGGCATGGTTTCACCATACTTGTGTGGCGCCCGTGACAAGCCAGGACATCACAAGCACTACACCAACACACCCCACACCCCCGGTCAGGCACACCAAAGTCAAACAAAAACCCTTGTTGCCTCCCTCCAGGGGCTGATGTCCACACCAGGGGGTGGGCCAGGCGGTTGGTCCCGCCCACCGATGAGTTCACAGTCCTGGAGGCGGGAAAAACAGAAGAGAAGTTGGCAGATTAGTTTTGGAGAGGAGTGGAGAGAGTGAAGTAAAGTGGCAGTAGAGCAGTTTGATGTTGGTCCGGGTGTGTGGCCCGGACAGTACAGTAAGGTTGGCAGATGGTGGTGACCGTCTGCAGGAGAGGCCTATCGGAGCCAGCCGTAAGGACCGTGGACGGGCGGTGGCCCGGCGGTACCGGACCGGTACGCAAAGAGAAGCCAGCACCAACCGGCAGGGCTTATGGACCCCGACAAGGCTAGGAGTCGCCATTGAAATTGTCAAATCCGTTAGCGAAGGGAACCTCCGGGGTTTCCCAGCAGCCAAGTCCCGACAGAAGGCAACAGTCCAACCGAGAGAGGGAAACACAGTCACCGCCAAGGCTACAGTTCCCAGGGCCAGAGCCTGCGGGCAAAAGGGGTTCCTTCAGCAACCTTCAAGCTGGGGAGCGGGTTACCGGTGGGAACCCATTGGAACTGTTTACACTACACAGGTGCAGGGAAAGGCAGTCACCATCAACCTGCCAGGAGGAAAAACACTGCAGCCATCTGTGGGACCCGTCCATCCAGCCGTTTGTTTTACCGGAGACTTTGTGTACATCATTGGCTGAGTGAGTACCACCGTGCCGTGCGGCGCAGCGCTGCCCCCACGACCCTGCACCTCACCAGGCCCCGTAACCCGCCTGCTATCCATCCCTACCCCTCACTGGGCCCCTGGAAAACCAACCCCCTACCCACGGAGGGGAGAAAACAACATCCAAGCTGCTCCCTGTCATCGCTCCCGGGATCCCCGTCCAGAGCAGCGGTGGTGTCCCAACCTCACCACAACCGTGGGTGGCGTCACGGACAATAAATCCCCAAAACCATTCCCCCTTTCACTCATGGGCGAGGAACACCGCTCGAGTCCTCGGGATCCGGCCCACCGCTCGAGCCACCACCGAGCAGCGGCAGCAGCAGCAGCCGGACCCGAGCAGTGGGTGAGCGCAGCGTCCCCCCCTCCGCCCATGACAACTTGGCGTCACGAACAGGATCTTACCGCTCTGCCGTTTGGTAGAGGTGCGCCTTGTGACCGCTGGAGGTGTCCGGCCAAAAAATTTGTGAAGCCGTCATTTTGGGCGCGAAAAATCCCCGCTCGAGCGTCTCCTCGAGTAGTGGAGGCGCGAAAGCCGAAACCTTGCCCCTGTAGAGGAGGAGTCGGAAAAAGACTAAGGGGGACAGAAACAAGATGTCTGCGCCTGACGGAGCCGCTGGAGGAGCGGTGGACGCAGCCGCGGTGGCACCCGCAGATGGGAATGGGCCTGCCCAGGTCCCGGCCGCGCTGGCGGGAGGTGCTGTGGCCCCAGCGCTCGCTCAGGTGATGCCGTTCTCCTTGCCCTATGTGCCCGGAGCTACCTGGCTGCCGCAGTACGATGGGAAACCTGATGCATTGTAGGTCTTCCGGAAGAAGATTAGCCCGCTACTAGAGTCGTACCCCCTAACCGATAAGCAACGTGCAGCGGTAGTGCTGGGGCAGTTAACAGGCGCAGCTGAGCAGGAGGCGGAGACCTGGGCCAAGGGGGACCGGTTCTCTGTAGCCACCATCTTTGAGAAGTTACAGGCTGCCTTTGAGACCCGTACCGAAGCCGAGCTGCGGCTGCAGTTTTGCCAATGCCGGCAACGGCCTGCCGATAGCATTCGGGACTACGCCTTGCGTCTACAAACCGCACTTCGCACAATGAAGCGGGTAGACCCCATCAACGATGCGGACAGCAACAAAATGCTGGTGGAACAGTTTGTACAAGGGATGAGGTCCTCGGAGGACCGCAAGCAACTTCGGCTCTAGGCCTTAGAACACCCTGATGTTGGCTTTGCCGTGTTAAAGGAACGGGCCATTAAAGCCCTGCAGCCTCCAGCAGCGGAAGTCCCTGAGGCAGCCCCATGGCCAGCTGAGACGGCTCCCGTCGTGGTGGCCCCTGTCCTCCCAACACCTCCAGTACCGGCAACCCCAAGTGGCATGATGGAAGAACTGGCTGCCCAAGTCCACCGCATGGATGGGGACCTCGCCAAAATACTTGCCGCACTCCAGCCTCCGACCAGGTCCCAGCCCCCGGTGAAGATGCAGCTCACTGACAGCCCCAAGGACGTTCCCTGGATGCAGCGGAGAAGGGCCAATGACCCACGATATGGACCCCCTATTTGTTACAGGTGCAGCAAGCCCGGCCACTACTCTCGACGGTGTCCGTTAAACGAGCAACCCCTGGGGCCACGGGCCAATCCTCAGGAGTAGAACCCCATGGCCCTCCAGACTGGCGGGACCGGTACATTGGAGCCCGACCCATCATCCCCGTGGCAGTGGATGGTATCCCGCTGATGGCTCTCCTGGACACTGGATCACAGGTAACCACCATACCATACACACTGTATCAATGGTACTGGGGAAAAGACAAACTGGCTCCCCCAGACGCCAGAATGACACTGATTGCTGCTGATGGACTCCCATTGACCCAAGTGGGATACAAACAAGTGGCCATGACTGTGGGGCGAGCTGAACTGCAACACCAGGGTATGATTGTGATGATGAATGAACCCAGTGATCATAACTCGAAGGTAGTGTTAGGGACTAACGTGATGGAGCACTGTATGAGTGACGTGCTGACCCTACTGCAGCAGCTGGCCGCCATGGCGGCGGGGAGCCGACAGAGAGCTGTGCAGCGTGAGATCCGGGCCCTGATGTACCGCCAACATGTGAACTCGACAGGAGGAGAGATTGGTGGAGTGAGAGTGATGGATGTTGCCCCTTTGATTATACCTCCCAGGAGCGAGATGATGATTTGGTGTAGGGCAGCGGTAGGGCCTCAAGGGCGTGACTACCCCGCCATGATAGAACCCATGCCCTCTGAACACTGGCCCACAGTAATGGCCGCCCGAGGGGTGGTAGACGTAAAGAAGGGGAGAGTGCCCGTGAGGGTGCTGAACTGCGGGGAGGAAGAAGTCAGGCTTCCCCGGTACGCTACCCTTGCCAAGTTGTTCACTCTGGATCCCCACACCATCCACGAGGCCGTTCCCCCAAACCTCACCACCTACTGCCAGCGCTCACCCATCCCAGGGGGAGTTAGACGAGTGGTGCCGAGAGCTACATCTAGGCACTGACGATACCCCTACACATCACAAAGAAGGGGTATACCGGGTGGTACGGGAGTACGAGCGAGTCTTTAGCAAACATCCCCTAGATTTCGGGCAGATTAAAGGGGTCCAACACCACATCCCCACCGGTGAGCACCCCCCTATTAAAGAGAGGTACAGGCCTATTCCCCCTGCACACTACCAATGTGCCAAGGACATGTTGAGGAACATGAAGGAGGCAGGGGTTATTAGGGACAGCTGTAGTCCCTGGGCCGCCCCGTTGGTACTGGTTAAGAAGAAGGATGGCACCATGCGGATGTGTGTGGATTACCGAAAAATTAACCAGATAACGCACAAAGACGCTTACCCTCTGCCCCGCATTGAAGAGTCCCTGGCTGCGCTGAGAACCGCTAACTACTTTTCCACCCTGGACCTCACCAGTGGGTACTGGCAGGTAGGTGTGGCGCCAGAAGACCGAGAGAAGACTGCATTTGCCACCCCTGTGGGACTCTGCGAGTTCAATAGCAAGCCGTTTAGGCTGTGCAATGCCCCTGGAACCTTCCAACGGCTGATGGAATGCTGTCTGGGGCATCTAAATTTCGAGACTGTCTTGCTGTACCTGGATGATGTGATTGTGTATTCCCAGACGTATGAAGCCCACCTGGAGCACCTAGCCGAGGTGTTCGCGTCCCTTGCTAAATATGGGATGAAGCTGAAGCCCTCGGAGTGTCGTCTGCTGAAACCCATAGTGCAGTACCTAGGGCATCTGGTTGGTGCAGAAGGTGTCACCCCTTGCCCCCGAGAAGATCACCGCCATCCAGGACTGGCCGAGACGGACCACGGTGAGGGAAGTGAGGCAGTTTCTGGGCCTGGTGGGATATTACCGTCGCTTCATTAAAGGGTACACGAAGATGGCTGCCCCCATGCAAGACCTCCTCGTGGGACAGACCAAGGGTGGTAGACCCCTAGGAGCCCCTTTGGTGTGGGAAGAGAAGCATGAGGAATCCTTCCGTCAGCTGAAGACAGCCCTGACCGGGGAGGAAATCCTAGCGTACCCTGACTACAGCCGCCCATTTGTCCTCTACACGGATGCCAGCAATGTGGGCTTGGGGACTGTTCTATCCCAGGTCCAAGACGGAAAGGAGAAGGTAATAGCTTATGCTAGCCGAAAACTCCGACCGACTGAGAGAAACCCTGAGAACTACAGCTCCTTCAAGCTTGAGCTCTTGGCCCTGGTGTGGGCTATCACCGAGCGGTTCTGTCATTACCTGGCAGCAGCCAAGTTCACCGCTTATACGGATAATAATCCTCTGACCCATCTAGATACGGCCAAGCTGGGCGCGTTGGAGCAGCGGTGGGTGGCCAGGTTAGCCAACTATGATTTAACCATCAAGTACCGGGCTGGCCGTACAAACGTCAATGCCGATGCGCTCTCCCAGATGCCCCACCTGTTGGAAGAGGGGCCAGAGGACGATGACCTCGAGGAGATCGAGTTGCCTGCATTTCACCGGCCGTTGACTGAGAAGGTGTATGTCCATCAACAACAGTTGAACCTGGACCCGCTGCCCAGTCAGGAGTGGCAGGAAACTCAGGAGCAGGCACCTGCTGTCCGCCTGGTCAAGACCCTAGTGGAACAGGGCTTTGCTGGGATAGACCCTGCCGCCCCTGCCGAAGCCCAACGCCTGTGGCGAGAACGGACCCGGCTGTACCTCCACCAGGGGAAGTTGTATCGTGAGCTGATTAATCCGAAAACCCACGAGAAGATCCGCCAGCTGGTGATTCCCCAGGCTAACGTGCCCACCGTCCTGCAAGCATACCATGATGGTGCTGGGCACTTCGGGTGGAAGAAGCTGGAGATGTTGTTGAGAGAGCGGTTCTATTGGAGTGGAATGCGGGAATCTGTTGAGGCCTGATGCCGAGAATGCGGCCCTTGCGTGTTGAGAAGGAAGGATGAGGCCAGCCAGAAGGCACCCCTACACCCGATCATTACGTATCAACCGCTGGAGCTGGTTGCCCTTGACCATGTAAAGCTCACCCCCAGCCGAAGTGGGTACACCTACGCTCTAACCATTGTAGACCACTATTCAAGGTTCATGGTGGTTGTCCCAGTTAAAGACCTAACCGGCCGTACCGCCGCCATAGCGTTCCAGGCTTATTTCTGCCAAGAACATGGGTACCCTGTTGCTGGTGCTTACCGACCAAGGCCCGGCCTTCGAAGCAGAGGTTTTCCAAGAGTTCTGCCAGTTGTACGGCTGCAAGAAAATCCAGACTACGCCTTACCATGCCCAAACCAATGGCATGTGTGAA
Source organism: Anomaloglossus baeobatrachus (assembly GCF_048569485.1). NCBI lineage: Eukaryota > Metazoa > Chordata > Amphibia > Anura > Aromobatidae > Anomaloglossus > Anomaloglossus baeobatrachus. Next base: position 435,227,738 of record NC_134358.1, read on the forward strand.
AAGATGAACCACCTGGTCCTGAACCTCCTTAAAACGTTGCCGCTGGAAGAGCGGAACCTGTGGCCAGAAAAGCTACCCGACTTGGTCGATATGTATAACAACATTCCTTCCAGCTCGACGAAATGCACTCCAGCATACCTGATGAGGGCTTGCCCCGGCCGGCTACCAATGGATCTAGAAATGGGGTTGGAAGCCCCGGAAGCACTCCCTTCAACGGCTGACTGGGACACTCAGTGGAGGGCGCAGTACCGCCAGGTCCAGGAATATGTTGAAAGGAACTTGTGTCGGAGTCGGGGACAACAGGAGCAGTGTTTAAACAAGAAGGCGTCTGCTGGTCCCTTCCAGCCTGGAGATGTAGTGCTGAAGAGAAAAAGGAGGACCCACAAGCTGGATGATCAATGGGAACGAACCCCGTATGTAATACAGCCCACAGAATGGGAAGACAGGAAGGCTTACCAGATCAGCCGTGACCAAGGAGGAACCTTGGCCACGGTTTCCCGAGACCATCTAAAGAGGTGCCCACCAGCGTTGGGTAGCGGCTGAAACTCCGGTTCCCAGACCGGCGGAGAAGGAAAAGGGGGTGATCCATGCCATGATGGGTGATTTTACGGCAGACTGGCCTACGCAGAACGGCGCTTTGATTCTTCCAGTGATACTGTTCCCACAACCCGTGGATGAGAGAGTAATGGAAGTGATCGACCACGAACCAGTGCCCAGGGATGAACCTGTACCCAGCTCCCCTACGCCTCCGCCTGCCCCACACAATAGCGGGGAAGAGGAACTAGTTGTTCCCCCTGCCCCATTGCCTGTCACCACTGACACCGGACCCCGAAGGTCCACTCGTCCCAACCTAGATAGACCCCCACTTAGGTACCGAGAAACTCCTCTGTAGATGGGGGGCATTGTGTGTTGAAAGTACCGTTTTGCAAGTTTAATGAATGATAAGAATAAACCGAAGATGTCACCTGATTTCCAGCTTGATTGAAACCGGTCGTTGCCGGCAACTGTTGTCCCCGTGGGGACTGTTTGAAACCCAATAAGTAGAAACTGCTATGGACAAGCCCGAGAACTGGCAGAGCAACCACGAACTTGTGGTTTGTAAATAAATATGTTTTAAGGCTTAACCGTTACCACCTCCGGAGAGGCTGATTTGGAGGATGGGCCTGGAGGAAAGAGATGGCCCAGGCCCGCCACTACCACAACCGGTGGCGATCCTCCGGGGGTTTCAGGGGTTCCCCAGGACGTGGGTCCCCTGAAAAGGACAGAACCCGCTCGGGCAACTTGTGCTGGACTGGGGTCAAGGGGTGCTGCCCGTTTGCTTAGGGGCAGCATCAGGGCCAGGTTGCTTGGGTGGGAGAGAGCGGAAGCCAATACCGTTTAGTAACATTTAAGAAATGTGCCTCCCGATGTGGGAAGATTGCAAAATGTTTTTTTATGTGTTTTACCGTTTATCTTTTTCAGTTGTGAAAATAAAACCGGTGATGGACGGGCAGCCCGCGGATGGTCTGCATTTTACTAAGGGGGAATGGGGCGCCCTGGAATAGCCAGGACGTCACAAGCACTACACCAACACACCCCACACCCCCGGTCAGGCACACCAAAGTCAAACAAAAACCCTTGTTGCCTCCCTCCAGGGGCTGATGTCCACACCAGGGGGTGGGCCAGGCGGTTAGTCCCGCCCACTGAGGAGTTCACAGTCCTGGAGGCAGGAAAAACAGAAGAGAAGTTGGCAGATTAGTTTTGGAGAGGAGTGGAGAGAGTGAAGTAAAGTGGCAGTAGAGCAGTCTGAAGTTGGTCCGGGTGTGTGGCCCGGACAGTACAGCAAGGTTGGCAGACGGTGGTGACCATCTGCAGGAGAGGCCTATCGGAGCCAGCCATAAGGACCGTGGACGGGCGGTGGCCCGGCGGTACCGGACCGGTACGCAAAGAGAAGCCAGCACCAACTGGCAGGGCTTATGGACCCCGACAAGGCTAGGAGTCGCCGTTGAAATTGTCAAATCCGTTAGCGAAGGGAACCTCCGGGTTTTCCCAGCAGCCAAGTCCTGACAGAAGGCAACAGTCCAACCGAGAGAGGGAAACACAGTCACCGCCAAGACTACAGTTCCCAGGGCCAGAGCCTGCGAGCAAAAGGGGCTCCTTCAGCAACCTTCAAGCTGGGGAGCGGGTTACCGGTGGGAACCCATTGGAACCGTTTACACTACACAGGTGCAGGGAAAGGCAGTCACCATCAACCTGCCGGGAGGAAATACACCGCAGCCGTCTGTGGGACCCGTCCATCCAGACGTTTGTTTTACCGGAGACTTTGTGTACATCATTGGCTGAGTGAGTACCACCGTGCCGTGCGGCACAGCGCTGCCCCGCGACCCTGCACCTCACCAGGCCCCGTAACCCGCCTGCTATCCAACCCAACCCCTCACCGGGACCCGGGACAACCAACCCCCTACCCACGGAGGGGAGAAAACAACATCCAAGCTGCTCCCTGTCATCGCTCCCGGGATCCCCGTCCAGAGCAGCGGTGGTGTCCCAACCTCACCACAACCGTGGGTGGCGTCACGGACAATAAATCCCCCAAACCATTCCCCCTTTCACTCACGGGCGAGGAACGCCGCTCGAGTCCCCGGGATCCGGCCCACCGCTCGAGCCACCACCGAGCAGCGGCAGCAGCAGCAGCCTCACCCGAGCAGTGGGTGAGCGCAGTGTCCCCTCCTCCGCCCGCGACACTTGCTTTCCCTTTTTGAGGAGGTATTTTTGTGGCAGGTTACGGCGGGGCAGCTTGTGACTTTCGTGACAGAACTCAATCAAAATGAATTCAACATTAAGCTCCTCTATAAATTTAGCCCCACAGTGATTGAATCTCTGGATATTTATATCCATATTGACAATCTTTGGTTAACTCAAACTGATATATTCCGTAAATCCACAGCGACAAACTTGTACTTACATGCAACATTTGTGCATACAGCATCGACTTTACGCACCATCCCGACCGGTCAGTTCCTGAGAATGAGGCAAATTTGCCCTTTCGAGGAAAACTTTGAGCGACAATGTACAATTTTGAGGGAGAGATTAAGGGAACGCAGGTACAGCAACCGATCCATAAAAAGAGGCTATTTAAGAGCTAAGAACACACCCCGACAACAACTACTGTAAGGGTATATCTGACGGCCATGATCCCAACATTCATTTCATCGGAACTTATAATCCTAAGTGGGAAAATATAAGGAATACCCTTAAGAGGCATTGGCCAGTTTTGAAATCCGATTCTACTCTTGCCACTCTCTTACCCAGTACTCCATTGATGACTGCTAAACAGTCTTCTAATTTAAAGGACCTCCTTGTCAAGAGTCACTATATCCCCCCACCCCTTAACCCTTTTGGATCTAGGGGTCACATCTGTGGTTCTTATCCCAGCGGGCATTGCTTTGCGTGCACCAATGTTCTTTGCTGTACTACCTTCAGTTCATCAGATGGCCTTAAGACTTTTGCTACCAGGCAATACATCTCGTGTGGCACTATTTTCGTCATCTATTTTTCACATGCACATTTCCCCTGACCTATGTGGGACTCACCTCGCATGAACTCCACATTAGGGTCAGGGAGCATGTGTAGAACTTTGGCAAGAAATGTAGAAGATACATCATTACTTAAGACTCTTCCCTGCCAGTTTAAATCCACAGCAATTTATGTGATATTCCAAGGAACCTCTTCTCTTAAAGGGAACCAATCATCATGATTTTTGTATATAAGCTAAAGCCAGTGCTATACTGGCACTATCAGGCTGCTTATCTACATACCTGTAGTGGTCAGCTCGGATGTTTAGGCTTTCAAATCCAAGAAAGTAAACTTAAAATCGTCAGCTTTTTGAGTGACAATTGCATGTGAGCAGATAATATCTGGGTGAGTATTCATATGGATTCCCGCCCCCCCCCCTCCCCGCCTGTTGTTCCTCCCTCTCTCTATTCTCTATGGTAAGTATTATACAAACGATTCAATTTGCTGAAGGACCTGTGTGAGGTCATACTCATGTGACCAGAAGAGGCAGGGCCTCATCCAACAAAGCTGGATACTAGGTCACATGGTTATGACCTCACACAGGTCCTTCAAAAATTGAATTGTTTGTATAATACTTACCATAGAGAACAGAGAATGGGAGGAACAACAGGCAAGGGGGCAGGAATCCATATGAATACCCACCCAGAGATTATCTGCTCAGAAGCAATTGTCACTCAAGAAGCTGATGATTTTTTAAAGTTTACTTTCTTGAATTTGAAAGCTTAAACATCCGACCTGACCATTAATGGTATGTAGATAAGCACCATGATAGTGCCAGTATAGCACTGGATTTAGGTTATATACGAAAATCCTGATGATTGGTTCCCTTTAACGTAGCATGAATAAGTATAAAATATAACTTTTAATGGATACCTAAAATATGCCAGAGCATGCAATGAACTAACAATAAAGTGCAAGTGCTAAATAAACAGGGTTAAAGTTCTTTTGCTTCTTTCCCACTCATATTCTGTGAAATTGCTATTGGCTTCAGTACTGTGTGAGATCTAATCATTTTTGTACATATGGCACATTAACACTTTATTTGGCACTTGCACTTTATTGTTAGTTGATTGTATGCTATTGCATATTTTAGGTATCCATTAAAAGTTATATTTTATACTTCTTCATGCTACATTAAGATGTTATTACTTGCTATATCCTGTACTTGAGTTCACTTGAAAACAAAGAAATTGAAATTTTTAAAATCTGGTGTGGACTGTTTAATGTGAATGCAAGACATAGCGGAACCACTGTGCAGCAAAGCACAAGATGGAGATCCCCAACCTAGAGGTACTTGTGTGCCGCCCCTGCAGCGGTCGAAACGCTCGGATCTGGGGGTTGCTGCTACTGTGGCTCGAGGGTCTCCGGACCCGGGGGCTTGCGGACACTCTCAAATGTAAAAGGGCTATTTACAGGGGAGAATAGTTTGTGACGCCACCCGTTGTGTGCATTAACGGAGACTACCGCCGCTGCCAATGGGAGTACCGGGTTGATGGAATGGGGCAGCTAGATGATGTTTTCCCTCTACAGGTAGGGAAGGCCCCGGGACTCTGGATGGTGGGGTGCTGGGGAGCGCAGGGCTGCTGGAAGCAGGGGATGACTATGTACTCACTCAGGCCAGTTATCGTGGTGCTCGATGATGTTTTGTAAAGTCATTACACACACATGCTGCAGTTGAACCAAAAGTCCCAGTGCACCACTGCTGCTTGGGAAGGAGAGCACGTCAAGGTATCCGCTCCAAATAGTATTGCTTTTGCTATGTACCAATTTAGTCCGACTTCTCCGGAGCCTCGGTTCCTCAGCCCCTCACTCTATGAGGCTCACTACTTCACTTCTCCTGGGGGCTCCAACCCCCGGTTCCCTCTCCCTTTGAGAGTTTCTACTACACTTCCTCTCCCTTTGCTCCCCTGAAGCTCACTGACTTGATACCTCCCACCAGTCTGCTTAACCCTTCGGTGGGTGGCCTTTTCCTCTCTAGACCTACCCACTGGTTTGTCTGTCCAGTCCTGGCGTGTGTGTGAATTGGGATTTGAATGCGGTTGTTAGCAATACCATAGGGTGGGACCTGAAATTAAGAGAGGGTAGGCCCTGCATCCCTAGGAGGGTGTTCAGTTCCCTGTGGCACCCTGACATGCTCAGGGGTGCCACACTTGCACAAATGGGTGATGCTCCCACACACACATCACTCTTTTCTCTAGCATGCTGGGGAGAGGAAGGTGAAGTTCTCGTCCATGACTAGCACCCTGGGCACATTTACATTAGCATTGGTAGTATGTTTGGACTGGATGTCCTGCTGCATAAGTCATTTGGTATCAATCAGTTGCCTACCTTATAGTATTGCATGATGAATAAGCACCTGCAACGTTGAGAACAGTAGAAACAATGGATGGCCATGGAAACTTAAGGCAGCAGATTAAATACACATGTTTACCTCCTGAAATCGCAAGCTATATAGCAATGCCCTCAGCTCAGAACTGGCAGCAACCAGTGGGACACACCTACAACCATCAACTGATCAGAGAAGTCTGGTTAGCAGTGTTTTTCATGAAAGAATAATGTCCAAAATCCATACCTTTGACTGAGGCCAAGTGACTCAACTATTTCTCAGGAAATGACATAAGGGAATGATCTTGTGCTAATAATAATCTTAATTTAATCAAGATATTGTACATAAATTCATCTTGGCTTCAAATGACTAAAGGTTTTGAAAGTTTAATACTTTCCAAAGTGACTTCATAGCTTTTGCAAATTTTGTGTGCAAACATGATATTAATCTTCAGACTTGTCGATATGCTGTTTAGTGGGGACCAAGGACTTGTGTATTATGAGTCTATATTGTGTGAATCTACAATATTATGTAGACAAACTGCTACAGGACAATACTGTACCTCCAGCATATTCTTACTCTATAAGAAATGCTGCATGCTCTTATGCACAGTGTATTACAGAAATATTCTGCCTTAAAACTTAAAAGAATTGGAGTTGAATTTCCTGAAATTTACAGTTCCGGGTAAATTTGAACAATTCGAGATTTGATTTAAAAAAAAAAAGAAAAAAAATGTATATATATATATATATATATATATATATATATATAGTTGCCTAGCAACGATTTATCATATTGGTGGAGCATCAGAATATGGGCTAATATGATTTTGTACAGATCACGGATACTATGGTGTGGAAAAGTGCCGCAACAGTCATATCGAAAGGACAAACTATGCATATACAGTATATCACAAAAGTGATTCAATTTTTGCAAACATTTTATTATATCTTTTCATGGGACAACACTGTAGATATGACATTTTGATACAATGTAAAGTAGTCAGTGTACAGCTTGTATAATAGTGAAAATTTGGGTGTAACCTCTAAATAACCCAACTCACAGCTATTAATGTCTAAACCGCTGGCAACAAAAAAAAATAAGTTCATCCCTAAGTGAAAATGGCCAAATTGTGCCCTCCCTGGTATCACGTGAGGGGTGTGCTCATATCTGTGATATACTATATATAAATAAAGAATTATGAATTAATGCATTGTATATGTATATTGTAATCAATATGTCAAAAACATTCTATATATTTCATTAACTTTATAAATCCAGAAACAATGTCAGTAATGAAGTGCATATGTTATACAGAACTCATATAAAGTTTGATTGTTCCCAGAATCTTCCTTTTCTGTATCGGGTATATTCGAACCTATAATACAAGATAATTATAATTTTCCTCAGTATTATTTAATTGTATTTCATCCAACACACAAAAAGTTAAAGATAGATTGATAATACAAAGACACTTGTCTATTTTATAGAAGTAGTGCTTATGCCTTGAAAAACCAAGAGAGATTCATTGCAATGCTGATCATCTCTTGAGTAATAGCATCAAGATAGAGATAATTATTAGAAAGAATAGAAATAATAGAAAGAATAGGTATTAAAGAAAACCATAATAAAATAGGTTACACACAATGACTGCCACACCATCTCCCAATGCACGTTTCGTGTCACTCACTTCCTCAGGGGACATGGATACCATACAGATGATGATGAGAACAGAATAGACAGAGTGTTTAGATTTTTCTAATAAGAAGAGCCCATACAAGCCAAAGTTTAGAAAGATATTAAATATTTTATTAAAGTGCTGTTGGGTACAAAAATACATAAATATACATAAGGACCAGAGGGAAAATTGCTGAAGGGGAAAGAACCCCACGTGTCCCAGAAAGTGGAAAGGGAAGATTATTCCTCAGGCATGATCATAGAGAGATTGTTATGGGCAATTGTCCCCCGACGAAGCATACCTGAACGCGAAACACGTGTTGGGACGCCGGTCCCCCTGTGTTTATCCCGGTATTCAGTGATCTGAGTAGGTGAGTAGTGCTGCCTTTTACTATACGGCGCATGGAAGGTTTTTTCACTTCATGTGGATTCCTTTTCATTATGTTATGATGCAGCTCTGCTTATGGCCTTGGGCAATTGCCCATAACAATCTCTCTATGATCATGGCTGAGGAATAATCTTCCCTTTCCACTTTCCGGGACACGTGGGGTTCTTTCCCCTTCAGCACCTTTCCCTCTGGTCCTTATGTATATTTTTGTACCCAACAGCACTTTAATAAAATATTTAATATCTTTCTAAACTTTGGCTTGTGTGGGCTCTTCTTATTAAGCAAGTCTAAACACTCTGTCTATTCTGTTCTCATTATTCATGAGTTGTTGCTTGAATTATTCTGTGATTTACCTGTGTGTCCTGCATGTCTCACATACAGATGATGATGTATTATATCCGACCAGTTAGTAAACACCTGATCTTATTAAACCAATGACAGCACTTGCTCGGCGCATGCTCATTGAAGTTTGTGATCACTTAAAAAAAAAACATAAAAAGGAGCAAAACTAACAGTTTAATTTAATCGATTTGGGTCTATAATCTCCAAAGTCATAATCCAATTGCATTCGCGTTATGCTAATAGTCATTTAATATCTCCTCTCTAATACCACAATGGATCTGGTCAATGGCTCTTACCATGGCATTTTTGTGATTACTGTAATGGTATAATTTAAAGGGATGAGGTATTGTTTTTAAATCACTAAAATTATGTTACATGCCTAGCTCCAATTAATGCAGATAAACTGGCTTGTCAATAATGTAATATGGGCTAACTCCAAATATTAATTATTATTGTCAGAGCTAACCAATAATTACCGTATTTTTCAGATTATAAGACGCACGTTTCCTCCCAAAAATATGGGAGGAAAATAAAGGGTGCGTCTTAAAATTTGAATGTAGCTTACCTGGGGGCTATGCGGTGTGCTGACCACGTTGGTCTGTGTGGCACTGTTCTGTGCATTGGGAGGCACAGCTCTACTCTGTGCGGTGGGGCTCTGCTCTGTGTGGGGCTGGTGATGTAGCTCTGCTCTGTGCAGCGGGCAATCATTCTGAAGATGTCAGCGGTCGGCAGACAGGGTTTCAAATAATGTGGGCGTTCTAACATGCTAATGAATGTGCAGCGTCAGAGGATGTTCTCACTCACTTCTCCGCTGCCATCGCCACCCGACGCTGGATTTCGGCTCAGTGCGCATGCTGGAGTTTTGGTCATGCACACTACGCAGCTGGGTGTACTCCTCCCGGCTTCAAACTAAAGTAGTCCACCTGACCGAAAGTCCGGGATCGTGCGCACTGAGCCAAAATCCAGCATCGGGCGGCAATGGCAGTGGAGAGGTGAGTGAGATCATCCTCTGACGCTGCACATTCATTAGCATGTTAGCACGCCCACAGGGGCATGCTAATGTGCTAATGGGACCGACTAGCAAGGGAAGCAACACCCTTGAGACTAGCCCCCTCGCTCATTAGCATACGACAAAAGATCTTTAGAAATACTTTTTCTAAAGATCTCTTTATCTATGCTACCAGATGCAGAGACAGTTAGGCAGGGATTAGCAATATGCATCTAAAACTGATCGTGGTTCTGGGTCGCACTGGGGGCAACAACAGTGTGCTCAGATGTAGTGTACCACAAAAAAAGTTTGAAAAGCCCGCCCACCCTCTCCTGGAAGTGATCTGCTTATGGCTGCCTGTATGTGGGTGGAGACTCAAACTGCAAATCAGTGCTTCTGAACCTCATTGTGCAAGGATCAGTCACATAGCAGTTTGGTTTCATCTTTAATCATCATCCACCTGTTGAGACAGTAATTGCTGTTCCCCACCATCATCTTCTTCTGTCCATGGCTGTTCAATTATTTCTGAATCGCTGCACACAATCTTCTCATGTCCATCTTGAAGTCAGAATAAATACATGTAAATGTAAAGAGCTACTCGGAGTGTCCCAGTGAGGTTAAAGCACAGTGTCAGAATAAGTTATTAATGAAGATATCAACATGATTCAGAAAAGTCTGCTGTACGTGTAGAGTAGTATAAATACAGAAAGAGGAGAGGGAAGGTGAATAAAAAGAAAGTAGATTTGGCCACAGCCAAAGCAGGGATACACTGGAACCCAAATCAGTGGGATGGTTATGTGTGGAACTCAACTGACTAAAAAAATGTAACCGACCAAGAACAGGAGGATGAACATTTCAATGGGGAGAAAGAAATTGATCCTCCTCTTAACGCAGTAAAGCCTGCTTTACACGTTGCAATTTCGCATACGATATCATATGCGATTTGCAATGCCCCCATCGTATGTGTGGCACGTTCAATTTGTTGAACGTGCCGCACAAACGATTAACCCCCGTCACACATACTTACCCGTCCATACGACCTTGCTGTGGGCGGCGAACGTCCACTTCCTGGAGTGGGAGGGACGTTCGGTGTCACACGACATCACGCGGCAGCTGGCCAATAGACGCGTTGGGGCAGAGCTGAGTGGGACGTAAACATCCCGCGCACCTCTTTCCTTCCGCATTGCTGGCCGGGAGCCGCGGGAGGCAGGTAAGATCTGTTCAATGTTCCCGGGGTGTCACACACTGCGATGTGTGCTGCCTCGGGAACATTGAACAACCCAACGTGCAATTCGTCAGGATTCAACGACGTGCATGCGATGAACGTTTTAACGTTCAATCGCAATCGCACGTACCTGTCACACACTATAATGTACCTTACGATGCCGGATGTGCGTCACTTACGACGTGACCCTGCCGACACATCGTAAGATATATTGTAGCGTGTAAAGCGGGCTTTAGAGTTCATCCTAAAAGTGCAGAGTTAAGAAGGAATTTCAACGTATTATACAGGTTCATTTCAATGAATTAAAATATTATCAAAAAGTTAATTTATTTCAGTAATTTAATACAAAAAGTGAAATGCATATATTATATAGTCATTACATACAGAGTGATCTATTTGAAGTGTTTATTTCTGTTAATGTTGATGATTATGGCTTACAGTCAATGAAAACCCAAAAGTCATTATCTCAGAAAATTAGAATAATTACCACACAAAACCTGCAAAGACTTCCTAAGTGTTCAAAATAGTCCCTTAGGCTGGTTCTGTAGGTTACACAATCATGGGAAAGACTGCTGACTTGACAGATGTCCAGAAGCCAGTCATTGACACACTCCACAAGGAGGGTAAACCATAAAAGTGCATTGCTCAAGAAGCTGGCTGTTCACAGAGTGCTGTATCCAAGCATATTAAGGGAAAGTTGAGTGGAAGGAAAAAGTGTGGTAGAAAAAAGTGCACAAGTAACCAGTATAACTGCAGCCTTGATATAATTGAGAAAAGGCCATTCAAAAATTTGGGGGAGATTCACAAGGAGTGGACTGTTGGTGGAGTCAGTGCTTCAAGAGCCACCACACACAGACGTATCCACGACATGGGCTACAACTGTCACATTCCTTTTGTCAAGCCCCTCATGCCCTATAGACTATGCCAGACACGTCTTATCTGGATCAAGGAGAAAAAGAATTGAACTGTTACTCAGTGGTCCAAGGTGTTGTTTCAAATAAAAGTAAATTTTGCATTTCATTTGGAAATCAAGGTCCCAGAGTCTGGAGGAAGAGTGGAGAGGCCACAATCCAAGCTGCTTGAGGTCTAGAGTGAAGTTTCCACAATCAGTGATGGTTTGGGAAGCCATGTCATCTGCTGGTGTAGGTCTACTGTGTTTTATCAGTGGACCTACACCAGATCTACAGATCTTATATTTAAGATCAAAGTCAGCGCAGCCGTCTACCAGGAAATTTTAGAGCACTTCATGCTTCCCTCTTCTGACAAGCTTTTTGGGATGGAAATTTTATTTTCCAGCAGGACTTGGCACCTGTCCACACTGCCAAATGTACCAATATCTGGTTTATTAACCACAGTATCACTGTGCTTGATTGGCCAGCAAACTCGCCTGACCTAAACCCCATAGAGAATCTATGTGGTATTGTCAAGAGGAAGATGAAAAACACCAGACCCAACAATGCAGACAAGCTGAAGGCTGATATCAAAGCAACCTGTGGTTCAATAACACCACAGCAGTGCCACAGGCTGATCGCCTTCATGACACGCTGCATTGATGCAGTAATTCATGCAAAAGAAGCCAAAACCAAGTATTGAGTGCATTTACTGTACATACTTTTCAGTAGGCCAACATTTCAGAATTTAAAATCATTTTTTCAGTTGGACTTATATAATTTTTTTAATTTTCTGAGATAATGACTTTTGGGTTTTCATTGACTGTAAGCCATAATCATCAACATTAACAGAAATAAACACTTGAACTACAGTAGATCACTCTGTGTGTAATGACTCTATATAATAAATGTAAAGTTGAAAGGAATGCCAGGCACTGCAGGCTCAGGTGTGTACTTACAAGCATATGGTTCATGTGGATCCCGGGTCTCCAGCCTGTTCCAGTGGTGCTCTGCCAGAATATAGGAATCCAATAGAGACTTTAAGGAAGGAGGAAAAGCGGCACTTCACTGAAGAACAATTGCAGTATATTTATTGCGCAAAATAGAGCCCAATTACAGCATGGATGGGGAGGGGGGAGTGCAGGAACTCCCCCTCCCCATCCATGCTCTAATTGTGCTGTATTTTGCGCAATAAATATACTGCAATTGTTCTTCAGTGAAGTACCTCTTTTCCTCCTTCCTTAAAGTCTCTATATAATAAATGTGTTTCCTTTTTGTATTGAATTACTGAAATAAATTCACTTTTTGATATTCCAATTTGTTGAGATACACTTGTTGTTCATTTTCTGCAAAATCTGTACAGCACTTTTATGGACATCAGATAAAGGCTTTTTCTTAATAAGGTGATCAACTTTAGAACAAGTTTTCCGTGGTCGTCCACTTCTAGGTTTGTTAGCTGATATTCTAATTTAATGAGATGCACCTGTAAGCATGTGGGTTCAAAGTGAGTCGCCCAACTGTGGTGGTAAGAGCAGTAAGTTTGAATGCACGAGTTCCATTCAAAAAGCCTTTCATCGCTGCAAAGAACAGGAAGGTCCAACTTAAGTTTGCCAAAGAACACTAGGGTGTTGTGGTCAGATGAATCCAAGTTCAATCTGTTCGGTAGAGATGGAAAGCACTGCATATGTGACGCCCCTGGACTATCAGGTCGTCACAGGATATTGCACAATCTGCCCTCCCGTGCAGTATCCACCTCCTTCTTGGTTTTGGGTTCCTAACTATATTTCAAATCTGTTTTATTGATGAAACTGTTGTCAACATACAAACATATCATTTGTGCAATTACAATACAGAAACATAATTTTCTCAATGCCGGGATAACATCCAGAAATTGTTACATTACTAAATTTCTTGGAATTCTTCAAATTATCTTTGAGCTATTACCATACAACCACTTATAAATTATAGGTCAGAATTCCCACTTCTTTTGACTTCCCGTATCCTAATATACTCATTCTCCTTGTATGTCTATTGTCTTATGAATTATTGATAAATCTTTTCATATAAAAAATGAAACTAGAAAAATGCAGATTAATGTTCAGAAAAGAAAGAAGAGGAAAGATACAAGCATAAAGAAGAGGAAAATAGAGAGAAGGGGGGAGAGGGGGGAAAGCAAGAAAAGAAAAGAAAAAAAGGGGGGGGAGGAATGAGACTCCAGACCGTTTCTCAGCTCAAAAAGCTCGCCAAACTCTCCACAAACTCTGGGGACTCCATGAACATAATCCATGGTCCCCAAACTGTAGTACATTTTTCTGTGTTCCCATTTAGTTCTGCTTTCAGCTCCTCCATTCTCTGGAGGTTTGTCATCTCCTCCAACCAATCCAGCACCGTAGGGCATCTGGTCTGTTTCCAAAATCGTGGGATAATCATACGGGCAGCCACCAGGCAAAATCGCAACATGTCCCTTTTTTGTGTTTTAATAGCTCCTGGGAGCATAGAAAGAAGGGCAACCTGGGGCGACTTTTCTATTTCATCTCCGCTCATCTTTTTGTACAGGTAGAACACTGAGTCCCAAAAGGGTTGCAGCTTAGTACAGCTCCACCATATGTGTAGCATTGTACCTGTGTCTGTGCCACACCTCCAGCACACATCAGACACGGAGGGAAATATAGCATGTAATTTAGTCGGGTAATGGTACCACCTTGAGAGAATTTTATAACTTTTCTCTTGAGCGGTGCACGCCAAGGAAAGCTTCTGGGTCCACAGGTACGCTCTGCTCCAATCGTCCTCTGGAATATCCTCTCCCAGTTCCTCTCCCCACCTACAGACAAAGTGAGGTTTATCCACCCTATTTCTCTGGTTCAGCATTTTATAAATGAGTGAGATGCCATGTCCAGGTGATGACCCCTGTAAAAATACTTTCTCAAAAGGAGTGGGGGGTGTCCTCATCCTTCTCTCCCTGTCCTGGTACGAGAAGAAAGATTTCAACTGCATATATTCCATCCAGGAAATCTCTTTCCCTGTGGCCTGCATCTAAGTATAAGTTGGTAGGGTGTGTCCCTGGAGCACGTGACAAAAACGAGTATCATCCGCCCGAGTAAATCCCCCGAATCTATGGGAGTGGAGTCCTGGGGGGAACTTCTTATTACCGAATACAGGGGTAAGTGGGCCCTGCTCCTGAGAGAGATCCCTTTTTTATCTCTCCATCCCATATCCCCATCGCTGTCCGCGTGAACTCCATTCCTTTTGCTATCTGGATCCTACTTTCTTTCTCTAACCATGGGAGTAAATGTAAGGGAGTTCCCTGCATATCCTGTTCAATCACCACCCATTGTTTCGAATTACCATGAAAATGCCAGTCCAGTAATCTAGTTAGGATAGCTGCCTTGTAATATAACTGAAAATTTGGGAGCCCCGCCCCCCCAGTCACTTTTGTGTCTGGTCAGAGTTTTAATTCCTGTTTGGGGTCTCCTGTTCCCCCAGACAAACCCAGACAAGGCTGTCTGGATCTTGGAGAAGTAACTTAGCGGTAGCTGTATGGGTATTGTCTGAAACAGGAACAGGAACCTCGGTAACACATCCATTTTTATCGCATTTATACGCCCAAACCACGTCAATCTCTTTTTGTCATATTTCTTTAAGTCCCTGATTGTCCTTTCTAATAAGGGAAAAAAATTGTGATGTACAATTTTTGCTGGATCCCTAGGTACCATAACTCCCAGATATTTTAAAACTGACGGTTGCTACTTAAAAGGGAAGTTTTGTGATACTCTCACAAGGTCTTCTGCCGATAAAGTCACGTTCATGGCCTCTGATTTAGAAAAATTTACTTTGAAGTTGCTTAAGTTGCCAAACTCTTCGAACTCCTTGAGCAAGGACGGGAAGGATATGTGTGGTTGGGAAATGAACATGAGAAGGTCATCCGCGAATAGAGCCAGCTTACGGTTCTCCCCCCCGCCTCTATCCCGTGGATGCTTGTGTTGTTTCTCAGGGCGACCGCAAGGTGCTCCATGACTATGACGTATAAGAGGGGCGACAGTGGACATCCCTGTCTCGTTCCATTGTGGACCAGAAAGGATGATGATAGAAACCCATTTGTCCTGACTTTTGCTGAGGGTCTCGTATACAGGGACGCAATTCTACCAAAACATTTCTGACCCAAACCCACCTGTCTCAAGGCTGCCATCATAAAGCTCCAACTGACCCGGTCGAAGCCTTCTCCGCGTCCACTGAAAGTAAACACATGGGGAGAGACTGAGCCTCTGACCGAGCCATCAGGAGGAACAATTTGTTGGTGTTGTCCCATGCCTCCCGGCCCTTTATGAATCCCACCTGGTCCGTATGTATTATCCCAGGCAGGGACGGGGCAAGTTTGTTGGCAAGTGCTTTAGAGAAAAATTTCAAATCTAAATTAATCAGTGAGATGGGTCTGTAATTTGTAACCAGCAGGTGGTCCTTTCCCAGTTTGGGGATAACACATATGTTTGCTTCAAGAGACTGTGCTATCCACTAGGAGTTTTCAGATATGGAGTTAAATACTTTGGTCATAAACGGGGATAACTGAGTCTGAAAAATTTTATAGAACTTTGGGGTAAACCCGTCCGGACCTGGGCTTTTGCCTGAGGGAGAATCCCTGATAATAGATGCCACTTCTGTCTCTGTAAAGTCTGCTTCTAGGGTTTCAACCTCAGTATTGGGTATAGTCGGCAGGACTGTTTTAAGTATGTAATCATTTATTTTAGTCTCCAAAGCTTCTTGTGGCATATCCCCAAATTTGCCCCTTATGTCGTAAAGGTCACTATAATATTTTTGAAACTGCTCCGCTATGTGGATTGGGTTCTGAGTCAAAAGGCCGTCCGATCTTTTGATCGTAGGGATGTGCCTGGGGTCCCCACTCGGATGTAATAACCTAGCTAGTGGTCTGCCACATTTGTCCGCATATTCATACATAAATCTTTTTAGTCTATTCCTGTGGCGCTCATATTGTCGGTCCAGAATGGATTTAAGTTCCTCTCTGTTTTTAACTAGCTCTGTCAGTGTCACCGGGGATAATGTCTGCTTATGAATCTTCTCTAGGTCTGAAATATTCTGAAGTAGAGACAGAATGGTTTGGTCTCTCTCCCTCTTAATCCTAGCACCATGTTTAATCAGAATCCCTCTCAACACACACTTGAGTGTCTCCCATTGAACAGGTAGGGTAGTAATGTCTCCTGAGTGTATCTCCAAGAATTCATCTATTGTGTTCTGCAGGTCTTTCAAGCATCCCTGGTCCCTCAGCAGACTATCATTCAACCGCCAAGACCACGGCCTCCCAGGCCCATCCGGGATAGTAAGGCTCAAAAATATGGGGGCATGATCTGACCAAGAGATACTGCCTATAGAGGCCTGTATCTGCCATGTCAGGGCCTTCTGACTTACAAGGAATAGGTCTATGCGGCTGTACGAAGAGTGAGCCGGGGAAAAATATGTGTAGTCACGGTCTACTGGGTGTAGTGTTCTCCATGCATCCACTAATCTGAGTTCCTGTATACAACGTTTAACCTTTGTTAGTTTCCTTATTGAGAGAAAGTTATGTCCCGACGTTGTGTCTACCTTAGCGTCCAAAGTGAAGTTTAAATCACCGCCCACGATCACGGTCCCTTCTGCGAATTCATCCAGTGATGACAGGAGAGAGGAGCAGGTCATCGCCGGATCTCTATTCGGTAGATACCAATTGACAATGGTAAAAATGGATGAGTTAACATTAATTTTGAGGAATATAAATCTTCCCTCCGTGTCCACCCGTGTATCTAGAACTGTGTGCACTAAGGACTTATGGATGCCTATGGACACTCCCTTGGATTTTGACTCTGGGTTGGAACTGTGGACCCAGTTAGTGTAATATCTGTCTCTAAAGATGGGGAGGTGACCCGTTTTAAAATGTGTTTCTTGGATCAATAGTATATGGACTCTTTTTTTTGTGCATGTCAAAAAATATCTGGGAGCGTTTTTGCGGGACATTAAGTCCCCTCACATTTAGTGAACCCCAATTAATCTGCGTCATTCCAATGCGGAGGAACGGTGGGGACTCTAGGGATAGGTTTGGGGATTAGAGAGAGAGAGAGATGTGCAGGAAAGTAGGATAGGAAGAGCAGGGAAAGAGAAGAGGAAATAAAAGAGAAGAGGTAAGAAGGTCGAGAATACAAAAGAAACTACCAACAAAGCAGTAGAAACCAAAGGCAAGGAGGTCAGAGTGCCTCCCGCCTGCAAGGTCACAACAAGATCCTAACGTCGGGTCTAAAAAGACTAAAAGTAACTGTATAGGTATAAGAGAATACCAAACTGTCTAACCTAGGGATGGTGACACTACGCCACTCCTTTATGGCGTGTTATCCCAATCAGGGAGGGAACTTTCTACAAAGGAGCCCCCTGCCCCGGACTAACAATAAGCAATTATTCAACTTAGTTTGTCAACCAGAGCCCTATATAATGTGAGGACACAAGGTCTAGAGAGAATATTGTGTTATACACCGTCAAAGGGTTCCTCCCGCCCCCCCCTTCCAGGAAGGCGGGAGGGAACCTCCCTCCCTCATAATCAGAAAGACTTAATCCCCCCTGACAAAAAATTATGGCAAAACTGGGAGCTACATTCCACTGAGAAACAACCCAATGAATTTTTGTTTATAAACCAATAACTCCTTAAACATCAGACTGGTCTTCCTCTTCGAGGGCCACGCATCTGATCACCATCTGGGGCAGCACCCCATCCCCCCATTGGAAACACCGGCCATTCCTCTATAGGCACCAACGGAATATCCAGGGCTGCAGCAAATGATGGCATATCAGTCGGGTTCCTAAGAACATGCATTCTTCCCGCGTGTCGGCCCTGCAGGCAGAAGGGAAATCCCCAGCTGTATTGAAACTCATACGAACGGAGCATGTCCAGGAGAGGTTTCAGTGCTCTCCTTCTTTGTAAAGTGAAACGGGATAAGTCCTGCAGAATCTGGACTTGGCTCCCCTCATATGCTGGTGAAACTCCACTGTGCAGCTTAAAAGGATGGCCTCTTTAAGGACATAACGGTAGACCCTGCAAATCACATCTCGAGGTCTGTCATTCTGTGTAGGTCTAGGGCCAAGCGCTCTATGCACTCTGTCTAGCGCCAGGGGTTGGCTTGACGGTTCACCCATGATCTCATTAAACATCACTTGGAGGGCTCTCTGGAGATCCTTAGGTTCAACAGACTCTGGTAAACCCCGGACCCTTAAATTGTTTCTTCGGCCCCTGTTTTCAGCATCGTCCATTGCTTCCACCATATATTGTATTTGGCGGGAGTGTTGATCCAAAATGGCCCCTTGTGCCTGAGTGGTGTCTTCTATATTCTGTATTTTAGCTGCCTGTATTTGGTTCTGAGTGTCCACTCTTTCCACCTCCCCCCTCAGGGCCGACAGCTCTGTGCGGTATGCCTGTTCCAGCCTTGCTAATTTAATATTACCAGTTATGTATATTAGATTTTATGACAGGGTATTGATCCAGGGAACTAGTCTGATTGCCAGATGTGGAGTCAGGAAGGAAATTTTTTCCCCATTGGAACTTGTTTGCCACATTGGGGTTTTTTTTGCCTTCCTCTGGATCAACATGTTAGGCTACAGGATGAACTAGATGGACTTAGAGTCTCCCTTCAACCTTAAAAACTATGATACTATGATACTATGATATATGTCTCCATATCTTCTCTGGTGGGCATAGAAGAGATGTGTGCCCGGATTTCATTAAGTTCTGTCAGCACTCCTGGTTCATGTGATCTTATTGTACTTGTGGCAGGCTCTAACTCTGCTTGCATTTCCATATCATACACACTTTGACTCAGGCTGTGTCTCACTGAAGATAGGAGATTTCCACTAGCAGGACCCTGTTCCCCATTTGCAGCGTTAACAGCCTCTGCTTGAGATTTATTATTGCCCTCCTTCTGTGACAGGGGTAAGGGCACCTCTCCCCCCTCCTGGAGCCTCCCCACTGCAGGTCTGCAATCAGCAATGATGGGGGGTGTACCCATGCTCCCTACTCCAGGGATCCCCTGTACCTGAGACCTTGCATGCTGGCTGTCTGGGGTTATCAGCTGCCTCTCCTCCACTGCCCGGGTGGTTTCCTCCCTCTGTCTCTGCTGCTGCTGGGGCTTCCCCTGCCTCTCCATCTTGGAAGATGTCTGCAGTGCTGTCCTCTGCTTCGGCCTGGTAAGGAAGGCTCTGATTCCCTTCTCCTCTGTCCGTGACGCTCCTCTGCTGGCCCCCTGGGAGCTCTCCCTTCTCCTGTGCTGCATATCCTTTTCTTCCAGGCTCTTGGGCTGGTTTAATTTTCAGTAATGTAGTCCGGTGGCAGGAGCTGAGACAAACACGTCCTCACTCCTCCATAGCCAGGACACGCCCCCCGGGTCCCTAACTATATGGTGTTGCCTACATCAGCTAATCAAACCCTAGGTACACTCTGCACCACACCCACCAAACACACCAGTGGATGGCTTGAGTGGAATAGAGTCGCCCACTTGGGGGGTTGGAGAGGGGAGGTCAGGAGTGTCAGTAGAGAATAGTCTAAACAGTGAAAGAGAGAGGAGGTCAGGAGCCAGACTCCTGGGAAACTATCTAGGTAGCAGACGGGGGTCTGGGCCTAGAGAAGCTGGAACCCCGGTCGCAGGGGATCGTGGCAAAGGGTATGGATCTGTCGAGGAGGACAGCCGGCAGCCTTGCACCATCACCGATCCAGGACCAAGGCATGATGGCGTAAATGGACCCTAGGTCGGGGAGTACAGTCATATGAAAAAGTTTGGGCACCCCTATTAATGTTAATCTTTTTTCTTTATAACAATTTGGGTTTTTGCAACAGCTATTACAGTTTCATATATCTAATTACTGATGGACTGAGTAATATTTCTGGATTGAAATGAGGTTTATTGTACCAACAGAAAATGTGCAATCCGCATTTAAACAAAATTTGACTGGTGCAAAAGTTTGGGCACCCTTATCAATTTCTGGATTTGAACACTCCTAACTACTTTTTATTGACTTACTAAAGCACTAAATTGGTTTTGTAACCTCGTTGAGCTTTGAACTTCATAGGCAGGTGTATCCAATCATGAGAAAAGGTATTTAAGGTGGCCACTTGCAAGTTGTTCTCCTATTTGAATCTCCTATGAAGAGTGGCATCATGGGCTCCTCAAAACAACTCTCAAATGATCTGAAAACAAAGATTATTCAACATAGTTGTTCAGGGGAAGGATACAAAAAGTTGTCTCAGAGATTTAAACTGTCAGTTTCCACTGTGAGGAACATAGTAAGGAAATGGAAGAACACAGGTACAGTTCTTGTTAAGCCCAGAAGTGGCAGGCCAAGAAAAATATCAGAAAGGCAGAGAAGAAGAATGGTGAGAACAGTCAACCCTACTCTGGCTAACTACACTGGGCATCCAGTCAGGCTCACAATGTCTGAGATCAATTGCCATTTTCCTGCTTTGAAAATGAGACACAGACAAATGACTGCTGCCTTTCTGCTTTTCAATGGATCGATTTTTGTGCCTTCCATAAAGCAGGCTTTACACACTACGAATATATCTAACGAGATGTCGGCGGGGTCATGTCGTAAGTGACGCATATCCGGCATCGTTAGTGATATTGTAGCGTGTGACAGCTATGAACGAGCAGAAATACTCACCTTCTCGTTCATCATTGACACGTCGCTCATTTTCTAAAAATCGAAAGTCCTGTTGTTCATTGTTCCTGAGGCAGCACACATCGCTCCGTGTGACACCCCGGGAACAATGAACTGCAGCTTACCTGCGTCCCGCCGGCAATGCTGAAGGAAGGAGGTGGGCGAGATGTTACATCTAGTTCATCTCCGCCCCTCCGCGTCTATTGGCCGGCCGCTGTGTGACGTCGCTGTGACGCCGAACGTCCCTCCCCCTTCAAGAAGTGGATGTTCGCTGCCCACAGCGAGGTCGTTTGGTAGGTAAGTATGTGTGACAGGGGGTCACAGCATTATGCGACATGGGCAAGAAATTGCCCGTGCCGCACAAATGATGGGGGCGGGTGCGATCGCACGATTAATTGAAGCATGTAAAGCAGCCTTTATGCCGTCCCAGCATCTATAATTGGTTGTAGTCAGACCCCATCTGTGTGACAGCGTGTCTGGCCGCTTGCAATCGCACACACTGTCTGTGTATGTATTGTGGTGTAAAAAGAAATAAATAAATTTAAAAATTGGTGTAGGGTCCCCCATATTATGATACCCAGCACAGATAAAGCATATGGCTGCAGGCTATAGCTCCCAGCTGTGTGCTTATCTTGGCTGTGTGTCATAATAAGAGCGTCCCCATGCAGCTTTTTTTTTTTTATATAGTTTAAGTAAAAATTTTAAAAAACGGCATGTTGTGCCCCCCGATTTTGATTCCCAGTCATTATCAAGTCAACAGATGGGGGCTGGTATTCTCAAGCTGCGGAGGCCTATGGTTATTGGGCCCCCATCTAAAAGTAGCAGCCTGGATCCACCCAGAATTGTTGCATCCATTATATGCAACAAACTAGACACTTTACCAGGCTCATCCCGATTGCCATGGTGCGGTGGAAATTGGGATAATAAGGGGTTAATGATAGCTCATAACTGTCACTAAGCAGTAGATTAATAATTAGAGGTATCTATGAGACCCCCCATTACTAATCTGTAAGTGAAAAGAAATAAACATAATTACCAAAAAAATCCTTCGTTTGAAATAAAATAGAAAAAAACACTCTTTCACCCTCTTATGAACCCCATACACCCAATTCTGACATAATCCACACAAGGTGCCACAATTTCGGCTCTGCTACAAACATACTGAAGTCACAGCACGTGGGCACAGAACATGCCTGTACACTGTGGCTTCAGGCAGAGACTAACAGCCATAGTGATGAGCAGTGACGTCACTCAGTTTATTTGCATTCACAGCTAGAGCTTCCCACGGTAATGAACCTTTGACTGCAGGTAAACTGACCTCAGGTAACTTCACTGAACTCAGTGACTTCACTTCAGGTGAGGTCACTGTGTTCACAGAATTGCATCTCTTTACAGAAAACCAGATTTTTTTTGCCAAGAGATAAAGATTCCTATTCCTGCACCAAACCTGCATTTCCTGGTCAAAAATCCCATAAAAACCGCATCATAATGAATGGGGTTTTCATGCGATTTTTTTTTTTCAGGAGATGCAGATGTGGAGCAGGAATATGGTGTATAAATTTCAGCACAAAATCTGCATCTCTTGCCAAAATAAATGCCAAAAAAGGTTTTGACACTGTATTGGTGTGGGTTTTCTGCCAGGAGATGCACATTTGGTGCAGAAATGTGGTGTAGACATTTCAACACCAGATTTGCACCTCCTTGTGGAAAACCGCACCAAAACTGCATCAAAACCATTTTGTGTGGGGTTTTTTTGCCAAGAGATGCAGATTTGGTGATGAAATTTATACACCATATTCCTGCACAAATCTGCATCTCTTGGCAAAACATCACATCAAAACCGCATCATAATGTGGTTATGCCAGGAGATGCAGATTTGGTGCAGGAATATGAGCATTTCAGCACCAAATCTGCATCTCTTAGCAAAAAAACATAGTTTTCTATCAGGAAATGCAGGTCTGTGAGCTCAGTGACAGTGAGGTCTCTGAGTTTAATGTTGTCACCTTGCCTGCGGTCAGAGGTGGAGGACCATGGGAACCTCCAGCTGTTACCGCAAATAAACTGAGTGACATCACTGCTCATCGTTGCAGCTAAGTCAGTTGCTGTTTGAAGCCCACAGTTTGCACACTGTGACTTCAGTATGTATGTAGCAAAGATGGGATCACCGTGCGATATCATGTGGATTACATCGGAACTGGGTGTTTGGGGTTAATAAAAGGGTAAAAGAGGGTGTTTTGTATTTTATTTTGAATAAAGGATTTTTTTGTGTTTGTGTTTATTTCAATTCACTTACAGATTAGTAGTGGAGGGGGTGTCATAGATGTCTCCCATTACTCATCAAAGGCTTAATGGCAGCTGTGAGCTGTCATTAACTTCTTATTACCCCTATTGCCACTGCACTAGCCAGTATCGTCGCATCTAATGGATGTGACAATTTTGGGTAGCTGCAGGCTGCAATTTTTAGGCTGTGGTTGCCCAATAACCATGGGACTCCCAAGCTTGAGGATACCAGCCCACAGCCATTGGCTTTATCATGGCTGGGTATCAAAATTGAGGGGGCGGGGGTCTTCATGCCATTTTTTAAAATTATTTAAATAACTTTTAAAAAGCCCCATGAGAGCCCTCTTATTTTGAAAATTGGGGGACCGCATGTAGGTTTTTCTAAATTATTTATGTCATTCCTCTTATTTTTATACACAGCCAAGTTAAGTACATGGCTGGGGGCTTCAGCATGCAGCCGTATGCTTTATCTGTGCTGGGTATTATAATATGGGGCACCCTATGCCAATTTTTTTTATTTATTTATACATCACCATACATGCACAGATAGCATGTGTGATTGCAAGCAGTCGGACACGTTGTCACACAGGGTGAGGGTGCGGAAAAGCCGGTGGGCAAGGGAAGCAGCACATATGCATGAGGTTAATGAGTAGCCCTGGAAGTAGCGTTACAGCAGTGCAGGAGACTGGTAAGTATAACACACTTACTTTATTCTTATTTTCTTTCTTTTTCCTTTATTTTTGTTAAATTACCCATGTGGCTGGATCCAGGTAGTTACCCAAAGCTTTCTGAGAACTCCGAGCCCGGCATTGGTGCACGGGTACTAGATTACCAGTATGGATCCGGAATTTTATAGTCCGGGTTCGCCCACCATTAGTCAGAACAGCTGCACCCAGTAATCTCAGTGATACACCGTTGGATTCAGGGTGTCTTCTTCTGCATTATGCTGCTCTCAGATGAGGTAGCAAAAACCTGCTGACAGATTCCCTTTTATGATTCTATGTGCAATTAAAAGTGGAATAAGATTAATCAATATTGTTTTATAACTAAGGTTCTTACTTTGTGCCGATATTCAGCACTGACATGGCACACATATCTGCAGCCAATGACTTACCCTGGACTTGCATCACAACTTAAGTGCTGTTTTAGACAAAAACAAACTTTATGTCAATATTAACTGATGACAGATAATAAAAAAAAGAAGGCCTGCGGAGACACCATCACATGTTTCTCAACGCTGGCAGGAAACTAGCCAGGTCTTTCACCGGGAAGGAACAACCACGGGAAGGGCAGTCTCCAGTCAAGGAGACCACCTATGCCAAACATGGTATCCATCCACAGACAGCCATTCCGGGGTATTTGCCCCTCATCAGTGTGGAGCAGGAATCTGGCTAGTGGGATCATTGCCTAGTAAAAGACTATGTGAGCAAGGATGATTGACCTTAGGGAGATCAACATCCACCACTGCGGAGACACCATCACGTGTTTCTCAACGCAGTGATTCTAGAGCAATGCCCCCTGGGAAATATTCAAAGCAAGAAGGCCTGCGGAATGCTAGTGGGAGCATTGACTAGCCAGATTCCTGCTCCACACTGATGAGGGGCAAATACCCCGAAACGGCTGTCTGTGGATGGATACCATGTTTGGCATAGGTGGTCTCCTTGACTGGAGACTGCCCTTTCCGTGGTTGTTCCTTCCCGGTGAAAGACCTGGCTAGTTTCCTGCCAGCGTTGAGAAACATGTGATGGTGTCTCCGCAGGCCTTCTTGCTTTGAATATTTCCCAGGGGGCATTGCTCTAGAATCACTGCGTTGAGAAACACGTGATGGTGTCTCCGCAGTGGTGGATGTTGATCTCCCTAAGGTCAATCATCCTTGCTCACATAGTCTTTTACTAGGCAATGCTCCCACTAGCCAGATTCCTGCTCCACACTGATGAGGGGCAAATACCCCGAAACGGCTGTCTGTGGATGGATACCATGTTTGGCATAGGTGGTCTCCTTGACTGGAGACTGCCCTTCCCGTGGTTGTTCCTTCCCGGTGAAAGACCTGGCTAGTTTCCTGCCAGCGTTGAGAAACATGTGATGGTGTCTCCGCAGGCCTTCTTGCTTTGAATATTTCCCAGGGGGCATTGCTCTAGAATCACTGCGTTGAGAAACACGTGATGGTGTCTCCGCAGTGGTGGATGTTGATCTCCCTAAGGTCAATCATCCTTGCTCACAGATAATAAAAAAACATGTGAAGTTGAGAATCTCTAAATATATAGTCTGTGCATTGCTTTAGTAGTACCTTACCATTTCTATTATGAGATTCAATCTATAGAGAAATACTAATATGAATGAGATTTTAATGATGTGTAATGAGTTTACAATGGGGGAACAACACTTACTGTAAATAAAGAAAAAGCAAAGACTAAAGTATCTGTCAAACACTTTATTCAGATCAAAACAGATGCAAAAATATAATTGTACATGCTATTTGCACAACAAACATTATTTGGATTCTTGAGCACCATTCCTAGATAATTAAAAAAACTAAACAAATAAAATGTTTTCTTAAAGGGATTTGTTGCTGAAAGGGAAAATTCGGAGGAGGGAAAAAGCACAGTTGATCTCCCCATAGATATGGAAAAAATTGCATAAATCTAAGGCTCTGTTCACATTTGCATTAACTCAGTGTTTACATTACCTTTAGATAGTCAAAATAGCTTAGCATACTACATGTTTGATCAAGTGAAAGCTTGAAACCTGATGGACCTATATTTAATCCAGGGGAAGAAGGAATGGATTCTTACAGATTAACAATTTAAGTAATATATACTGTATGCATCACTATAATAAATTCAAAACTGGAAAAACATAGCTTTCTACCATGTATTCCAGTAGGTAGAAAAATAGTCAAAACAAAAGGCCCTCAGTACTTGATATCTTTTAATGGCGAAGTGAAAAGATGATAGATAACACATGGGAAGCACTTATTACTATTTCTTCCCTTCCCAGACTCATAGTTCTTCTTCACATCACTTGTCTTATTTACTGTACTATTGCTTTCTCTGTTATGTATAGATCTGTGATTTCCGATCTTGTGTTGAACTATGCCTGATGAAGAGATCTGAGTCGTCTCACAGGCTTCCTAAGTGTTATCATCTGTTCAGTTCTGCATTAAAATGATTAAACCACTGAGGGCGCTCAATTTTAACTATTTTAATTAAAATAAACAACCCAAGACTAGTATACTGTGTGGACAGTGTCAGTAACAAAAATTCCAAGTATGTAATTCTTATCTATGATCTCACTCTCATGCCCTCCCAAGAGTCCTATACTTTGTCCTTTATTGCTGATGAAATCTTTACCATAATAGTAGAAATCCGTTTTTAGAGAAATTGATGGTTGAAATTGTATACTAATGAGTAGCAAGTGCAATGGATGGCACAGCACTTACAATTCTTCTGCCTCTCTCCGGTCTCTGAAAGAACACTGAAACAAGAGTGATCCGTTAGTCAATCAGAGACAGGAGGCAGGCAGTGGCAGCAAATAGGGAGAAAGGTATAAGAATTGAAAAATTGTAAGTACAATGCCATCCATTGCACTTGCTACCCATTAGTATACAATTTCATCTATGGATTTCCCTAACAGCAAAAAAAAATTCAACAAGCAAGGTAAAGGTATAAAATCTTGATGACTAGCTCTCTTAATGTGATAAGAATTACACAGTGTAGACTCCTACACCTCTTTAGACCTCCATGAATTTTAGATATTATCCATAATCCTATAGTATAGTGTATGCTTAATACCTCCATTAACCCCTTCATCACTTTAGATCTTCAGGTGACTTTTTTTTTTTTA
Organism: Anomaloglossus baeobatrachus; assembly: GCF_048569485.1. Classification (NCBI taxonomy): domain Eukaryota; kingdom Metazoa; phylum Chordata; class Amphibia; order Anura; family Aromobatidae; genus Anomaloglossus; species Anomaloglossus baeobatrachus. The sequence goes on from NC_134358.1 coordinate 435,254,927, forward strand.
ATCCCTCTAAAGGCCTGTTATGGACAATTATGATCAGAATGTCTTCACTTTCACAATAATAATTAGCAAATATGGTGAAGATCATCGATAAATGTTAAAGACCTTCAGTGATTGTTCTACTGTGTGTTTTTTCCTCATTCACAGTTCCATGATTAGTAGAGCCATTTACAGGAGTTACTGCTTGGCTTAGGCCCTTAGTTGACAACAAGGATATTTTTTTAGGCTCATCAGATCCTTGACCATGATTTTGCAGTGTTAAAGGGGTTGTCCAATCTAAAGTGATGAGTCTGCAGTCATTCCAGACTTCTGAATCCTCCAAGCACACTCACTGTGCACTGCAAGGAACTGCCAGTTTCTGAGCTAGGAACGGCTGTCACATGACTGCAATTGTGTAATATTCATGTTCTGGCCAGAACCCAACTAGTGGGCGCAGCCTTGCTCAATACAAGTGTATGGAGTGGGCAAGTCTGACTAGTGGGTATGGCCATGCAGTGGGCACTGCCTTGCTCAATATATTTGTATGGACTGAGGCCACATGCTCTGGCCAGGAACATGCATATCACATAATTGTTGTCACATGACTGTCATTCCTGCCTCGCAAACCAGCGAATCCCTACAGTGCGTGTGCTTGGTGAATTCATAAGTCTGCAGTCACAGAGTGAATGCAGACATATCATTTTAGAACGGACAACCCCTTTAAGATCACCAGTAGTTTTATAAGACATTTTTTCACTAATCAATAAATTACCCTTTGCAGAAATGAGTAATGTAGTGCATATGAAAGCTTGCTCAGTGAGCATAACTGGTGGGCCATTTTTCCATCTCTACAATGACCACAAAAACCTTGGAATCTGCATCTTTCAAAACTCTACTGCTGCTATAACAAATGTGATAGAGGGATTATGATGAATTACAACATATACATCTTCCTGGAAAACGTCATGTGACCAAAGTAAGCCAAAAATTATGTTTTAAACCAATTTATACATTACAAGTGGATCTCAATAAATTAGAATATCATTAAAATGGGAATTTATTTCAGTAATTCAATACAAAAAGGGAAACGCATATATTATATAGAGTCATTACACACAGAGTGATTTATTTCAAGTGTTTATTTCTGTTAATGTTGATGATTATGGCTTACAGCCAATGAAAACCCAAAAGTTATTATTATTAGAAAATTAGAATATTGTATAAGACAACTGATAAAAATTATTTTAAACTAAGATATATTGGCCTACTGAAGAACCTGTACAGTAAATGCACTCAGTACTTGGTCGAGACAACTTTTACATGAATTATTGCATCAATGCGGCGTGGCATGGAGGCGATCAGCCTGTGGCACTGCTGAGGTGTTATGGAAGCCCACGTTGCTTTGATATCAGCCTTCAGCTCGTTTGCATTGTTGGGTCTGGTGTTTCTCATCTTCCTCTTGACAATACCCCATAGAATCTCTAGGATGTTTAGTTCAGGTGAGTTTGCTGGCCAATCAAGCACAGTGATACTGTGGTTATTAAACCAGTTACTGCTACTTTTGGCCATGTGGACAGGTGCCAAGTCCTGCTGGAAAATGAAATTTGCATCTCCAAAAAGCTTGTCGGCAGAGGGAAGTATGAAGTGCTCTAAAATTTCCAGGTAGACGGCTGCACTGACTTGGTTCTTGATAAAACACAGTGGACCTACTCCAGCAAACCGTCACTGATTGTGGAAACCTCACACTAGACCTCAAGCAGCTTGGATTGTGGCTTCTCCACTCTTCCTCCAGACTTTGGGACCTTGATTTCCAAATGAAATGCAAAATTTACTTTCATCTGAAAACAACACCTTGGACCACTGAACAACAGTCCAGTTCTTTTTTCCTTGGCCCAGGTAGGATGCTTCTGGCATTGTCTATTGGTCATGAGTGGCTTGACACAAGGAATGTGACAGTTGTAGCCCACGTCCTGGATACGGCTCTGTGGTGGCTCTTGAAGCACTGACTCCAGCAACAGTCCACTCCTTGTGAATTTCCCTCAAATTTTTGAATGGCCTTTTCTTAATAATCCTATCAAGACTGCGGTTATCCCGGTTGCTTGTGCACCTTTTTCTACCACACTTTTTCCTTCCACTCAACTGTCCATTAATCAGCACTGTGTCAACAGCCAGCTTCTTTAGTAATGACCTTTTGTGGCTTATCCTCCTTGTGGAGTGTGTCAATGACTGCCTTCTGGACATCTATCAAGTCTGCAGTCTTTCCCATGATTGTGTAGCCTATTGAACCAGACTAAGGGACAATTTTAAATGCTTAGGAAGCCTTTGCAGGTGTTTTGTGGCAATTTTTCTAATTTTCTGAGGTAATGCCTTTTGGGTTTTCATTGGTTGTAAGCCATAATTAAAGATGAGCAAACCTGAGGTTCGATTTTTGAACCAAACACCAAGTTGAAAAATCAAGGCTCGGATTCCTGGTATGAATGCTTTACGTGCAAACCTCACTCGCGTGGGTAATGCTGTGCTCAGATACGCTTGGTGCTCAACCCTGTGCGAGCCGCTAACAGTGTTTTAATAGCTTGCACTGGGGCTAACATCAGCACGATTACATGTAATGTGGGGACCCCAAAAAAAAATGTTTGTAAAAGCTCGCCCACGCTCCCCAGAAAGTGATATGCTTATGGCTGGCTGTTTGTGGGCGGAGATTCAAACTGCCAATCAGTTACTTGCTCCAGGGTTTGGGTCAAGCTTGAATAAGTGGAGGCTCGGATCCTTGGCTGCTGGCAAACCGAACCTTCACAGAACCGCTTATTTCTAGCCATAATCATCAACATTAGCTGAAATAAATACTTGAAATAGATCCCTCTGTGTGTAATGACTCTATATAATATATGTTCTTCCCTTTTTGTATTGAATTACTGAAACAAATTAACTTTTTGGTGATATTCTAATTTATTGAGATGCACCTGTATACATTCCCACAATACGATTTACTTCAAGAATCTGATTCCTGTAATTCAAAATACCAGTTCTGAAATGATTGATCCTTCTGTAGACAACAAATAGATGAGTGAAACTTGAGGTATAAAAACCTAAAGTGCAGTTTAATGTGATTCAACACTTATTTTAATTTTATATATTTTTTTAAATAAAAGTAAAATTACATACAAATGTTCAGCTACACATTTTACATCTGCGTTGGCACCAGTAGAAAAGTTTACTTTTAAAACCAATTTATTGACAGTACAAATGTAGGATTTCTTCAAATGAGTGTTTATTTCTAGACCGCTCTTAAGTGCACAGTGATCTACTGAAATCACCTTATGGACAGGTGAGCTCACACTGCTCTTGAGTTTCGAATCTATTTTTGTTTCCTCCACAGCCTCCATACCAGAACTGGGCACACTTCTTCAGCTCCGAATTGTAGAACCACTTCAATGTATAATCTTGACAGTCTCCTTGGTCTAGCGTTAATGTGCAAATTTCTAAAGATAAAAAAAAATCCCCACGTTATGATATTTTTTCAACATTTAAAGAGGATCATAGATAAATAAAAATTCAGATTTTAGAGAAGATTTAACATTGCATACTATATTTGGTTTTTGCCACCCTACCTTCAGACAAACAAGTTAATCAACAGGAAGTGAACGCTGTGGCTGCCACTCACTTCCTGTTGATTACTGCTGTGTCCGAAGGTAGGGAGGCAGAAACCAGCTGTGGAGGTGAGTAAAAGCTTTTTTATTTTTATCTGTGTAAGGGAGTGGTCAGTGTGTGAAGATCTCTTCTCTGAAGACCCCAACCAAAATGTTTCATGATATTTTGTAACCGATGCTGTAGTAGATTTTATGCTGGTGCCATCTAGTGGCCAAAGAGCGTACAGTGTTGCATGTAATATTGAGTAATGTTAATGTGTGTTTATATGTCTTTAACAATGTAATGTGCTTTGTACCTTTTTGTGATATTGGGTAAAGTATAAGAAGGTTATACATAAAAATGTAGCAGAGTTGGGAAGGTGCAGGCGAGACAGTGCTGGTGAGGTGTTATAGCCGGATAGCATTTTCACAGCAAGTACACCAGGAGTAAAGGGAAGGTTGGCCCCTGGGAAGAGTTTGGGGAACTAGGTCCCTGGGACAAGGGGGATCTATAGGGAGAAGAAGATCCCTGCCTGAGGAGCAGGGTGTGCAGAATGACGGGGTTAGACCGGTCCCCCTATGAGCATGTCTATTGTTAGCAGCCTGCTGGGTGACATAGAGGTTCGTGGGAACCATCAGATACAAGACAGAGCTGAGCTGGGACCCTAGGTAATGGACAGGGTTGAACCAGCCTGTTGGGAGAGAACGCAGCCAAGAGAAGTGACAGTATAAGAGACAGATATAAGAACGGAAAAGAGGAAGGATTTTAAAGTGACTACATCTTGTATTAGAAACTCTGATAAAAGAAAAGTAAAGTGGTGTTAAAGAAAAGAGGATTTAATTGTTGTTGACTTGTTGATTGACCCTGAACCAGAAGATAGCAGGAGCCAAAGGATCCCCAGGTGTCAAGTAAGTGGACGAACCCCAAACGTCTACTGGGCCCTCAATCTACCTGTAGCATGATCAGGGGATTGCACAACACACTGACCATGACTACAGCACCCCCTGAACCCCCTGTTGACACCTCGGGGAAACATGTGGAATCAGAAGGGGCTGAGTAGTGGACAACCCCTTTAAAGAAGTTGTCCAGTTACCAAAACTTTTTTTTTTTCTGATAAATCTTGCTAATATGTGCCCCTCAAACATCTATTATGTTTTTTCAGCAAAATTACCTTTTATTGTGCATTAGCAGCACATGCTCATTGCTGGCTCCAGCTCTGATGGGGTTAATCTCTCCTCTGACTTCCTGTGTTCAGTTCCTACAAGTCCCAGAATTCTTTGTGGCTCTAGGGCGGTGTCTAGCTTATCTAACACACCCATTGTGTCTAATACACTCACTCTGCTCCCACCCAAACCCTCCTCCCTGCCTCTTCCCAGTGGATGCACTGAGATCAATCACACAGAGACAGCAGCAGCTCTACACAGCCAGGGGAAGAAAGTGTGTGTGCGCGTATATACAGTGTATGTGTATGTGTGCGCGTATATACAGTGTGTGTGTGTATATACAGTGTGTGTGTGAGTGTGTATGTGTGTGTGTATGTCATACTCACCTGTCTGCAGGGTCCCGGTGCCATGCCTGCTTCCAGCCCCTGTCTCGGTACCGCCGCTTCGGCTGTGTGCAGTCTCCATGGGGCACGTACGAAGCTTGCAGGACCTGGCGGTGGATCACCTGATGCAGTCACCTGACGCATCAGCTGATCGATTCTCGCGGTGCCGGCGGCCGGCTATCAGCTGATCCTGCCGTCAGGGGACTTCATCAGCTGATTACCGGCAGCTCCTGCAGTGATGGGCCAGGATCAGACTCCGCTGCAGGAGCTGCCGGTAATCAGCACAGACGTGAGTATTTATTTATTTATTTATTTATTTTCTACTGATGCATCAGCTGATTGTATAATCGGCTTTTATACAATCAGCTGATGTGTGATGTGACTCACGTAGTTTAACCTGACACATCATCTGATCGCTTTGCCTTCCAGCAAACCGATCAGATGATATTGGATCCGGATTGGACGGTGCAGGACCCTAACCCAGGATTACTGCGGAGGGGGGGGTTTTCCAATAAAGATGGAGTCACTAATTGTGTTGTGTTTTATTTCTAATAAAAATATTTTTCTGGGTGTTGTGTTTTTTTTTTATCATTACTAGAAATTCATGGTGGCCATGTCTAATATTGGCGTGACACCATGAATTTCGGGCTTAGGGCTAGCTGATAATATACAGCTAGCCCTAACTCCATTATTACCCAGCTAACCACCCGGCATCAGGGCAGCTGGAAGAGTTGGATACAGCGCCAGAAGATGGCGCTTTTATGAAAGCGCCATTTTCTGGGGTGGCTGCGGACTGCAATTCGCAGTGGGGGTGCCCAGAAAGCTTGGGCACCCTTCACTGTGGATTCCAATCCCCAGCTGCCTAGTTGTACCCGGCTGGACACCAAAATTAGGCGAAGCTTACGTCATTTTTTTTTTAAATTATTTCATGAAATTCATGAAATAATTAAAAAAAAAAGGGCTTCTCTATATTTTTGGTTCCCAGCCGGGTACAAATAGGCAGCTGGGGGTTGGGGGCAGCCCGTACCTGCCTGCTGTACCCGGCTAGCATACAAAAATATGGCGAAGCCCATGTCATTTTTTTTTCCTTTTGGGTAAAAAACTGCATACAGTCCTGGATGGAGGATGCTGAGCCTTGTAGTTCTGCAGCTTCTGTCTGCTCTCCTGCATACACTAGTGAATGGAGGATGCTGAGCCTTGTAGTTCTGCAGCTGCTGTCTGCTCTCCTGCATACACTAGTGAATGGAGGATGCTGAGCCTTGTTGTTCTGCAGCTGCTGTCTGCTCTCCCGCATACACTAGTGAATGGAGGATGCTGAGCCTTGTAGTTCTGCAGCTGCTGTCTGCTCTCCTGCATACACTAGTGAATGGAGGATGCTGAGCCTTGTAGTTCTGCAGCTGCTGTCTGCTCTCCTGCATACAATGAACATTTTGAATAAGGAAATGGCATCAGACCTTTTTTTTTTTTCATCAACAATCTTTAATGGCATTGTGCACTGATTAAAAACGCAGTGAGCAAAAACGCAGCAAAAAACGCACCAAATCGCGGCAAAAACGTGACATGCAGCACCGCAGGTGACAGAGCAGAGCAAGTTGGTGACATGCTCTGCTCTGACACATAGTGTGCTGCATGTCACTGTATCCACTCTGGGACTTGTTGTGCAGGTGACCGGATGATACATGTCACTAACTTGCTCCACTGTGACTTCTGCTGCATTGTTCCAACTGTATACACTCTAACCTGAACAAGTCTCAGAGTGGGGCAGTTAGTGACATGTATCATCCAGTCACCTGCACAACAAGTCCCAGAGTGGAAACAGTTAGTGAAATGCAGCATCCGGTCACCTGCACAACAAGTACCAGAGTGGTGAAAGATAGTGACATGCAGCACACTGTGTCAGAGCAGAGCATGTCACTGTCTCCACTCTGGGACTTGTTGTGCAGGTGACCGGATGATACATGTCACTAACTGCCCCACTCTGTGATTTCTGCTGCATAGTACCAACTGTATACACTCTCACCTGCACAACAAGTCCCATAGTGGAGATAGTTAGTGACATGTAGCATCCAGTCACCTGCACAACAAGTACCAGAGTGGAGAAAGATAGTGACATGCAGCACACTATGTGTCAGAGCAGAGCATGTCACTGTCTCCACTCCGCTGACCTCACAGCCCGTACACGCTGCGATGGATGCAGGGGGACACAGAACAAGTAATCGGCCGACACTGGAGTCATCTGATTATTTGGGATGAATGAGAAGTAAAATGCTCTGGTGCCCCCAACCCCCAGCTGCCTAGTTGTACCTGGCTGGGAACCAAAAATATAGAGAAGCCCTTTTTTTCATGAATTTCATGAAATAATTAAAAAAAAAAAATGATGTGGGCTTCGCCAAATTTTTGAGTCCAGCCAGGTACAACTAGGCAGCTGGGGATTGGAATCCACAGTGCAGGGTGCCCAAACTTTCTGGACCCCCCACTGCGAATTGCAGTCCACAGCTCCCCCAGAAAATGGCGCTTTCATAGAAGCGCCATCTTCAGGCGCTGTATCCAACTCTTCCAGTGGCCCTGGTGGCAGGTGGCATGCTGGGTAATAAGGGGTTAATACCAGCTATGTTTTACCAGCTGGTATAAAGCCCGAGATTCTTAATGTCAGGCCAAGTTTAACCTGGCCATTAATCTCCAACAAAAAAAAAAAAAAAAGACATCACACAGAGAAAAATGCTTTATTAGAAATAAATACACAGACACAGTAGGGACTCCATGTTTATTACTCCCTCTCACCCCTCCACGATGGAGAGATTTCTGTACTGACCATGCCAGGAGAGAGCGAGGAAAAAGAGCGAGCGGGGTGGAGGAAAAGAGAGTGAGCGGGGGGAAGGAAAAGAGAGCGAGCGGGGGGGAAAGAGAGCGAGCGGGGGGGAAAGAGAGCGAGCGGGGGGGAAAGAGAGCGAGCGGGGGGGAAAGAGAGTGAGCGGGGGGGAGAAGAGAGCGAGCGGGGGGAGAAGAGAGAGAGGGGGGGAGAAGAGAGAGAGGGGGGAGAAGAGAGAGAGAGAGGGGGGGAGAAGAGAGAGGGGGGGAGAAGAGAGAGAGGGGGGGAGAAGAGAGAGAGAGGGGGGGAGAAGAGAGAGAGGGGGGGCGAGAGGGGGGAGAGAGGGGGGGAGAAGAGAGGGGGGGAGAAGAGAGAGGGGGGGGAGAAGAGAGAGGGGGGAGAAGAGAGATAGGGGGGAGAGAGGGGGGGAGAGAGGGGGGGAGAAGAGAGGTGGGGGGGGGAGAAGAGAGAGAGCGGGGGAGAAGAGAGAGAGGGGGGGAGAAGAGAGAGAGGGGGGAGAAGAGAGAGAGGGGGGGAGAAGAGAGAGAGGGGGGGAGAAGAGAGAGAGGGGGGGGGAAGAGAGAGAGGGAGGGGGGGAGAAGAGAGAGAGGGAGGGGGGGAGAAGAGAGAGAGGGAGGGGGGGAGAAGAGATAGAGGGAGGGGGGGAGAAGAGAGAGAGGGAGGGGGGGAGAAGAGAGAGAGGGAGGGGGGGGAGAAGAGAGAGAGGGAGGGGGAGGAGAAGAGAGAGAGGGAGGGGGGGAGAAGAGAGAGAGGGAGGGGGGGGAGAAGAGAGAGAGGGAGGGGGGGAAGAGAGAGAGGGAGGGTGGGGAGAAGAGAGAGAGGGAGGGGGGGCAGAAGAGAGAGAGGGAGGGGGGAGAAGAGAGGGAGGGGGGGGAGAAGAGAGTGGGGAAAGAAGGGGGGGGGCAGAGGTGCTCTGTCACCAACTGTCTCCACTCTGTGACTTGTGGTGCAGGTGACAGAGTGCAGACAGTTGGTCCCATGCAGCAGGACAGATGGCAGAGCACAGCGGTGACATGCCTGTCAGTGTCTTGCTGCTGGGAGGAGCAGATGATCACACTGCCTGACACCGGCCGCTCTCCTGACATCGCAGCAGAGCGGGCGGGTGGAGAGTGTGAGCACATACTTACGTGCAGGGGGGGATTCAGCTGAAGAACCCCCCCCCCCCTGTACAGCACACTGGCACCCCGTGCCTCACCATCTGCAGGACGCTTAGCCGGCTCCACACTGACGTCCTTCGGATCCTCCCCTCGATGCTGAGCTGTGACGTGCGGTAGTCACCGCCCACAGCCCTGTCACTCAATCTGAGTGGTGCCAGCCTCCTGTGACGTACCCGACCAGTTTGAGAGCCCGGAAATGCCGGGACGTCAGAGGATGCTGGCGGCCACAGCTTCAGGGGGTCATGTGACAGGCACTGAGCGTGCAGCATAGCGCCGCTCAGTGCCAGAAATGGAAATACAAGCCAATGGAGAAAATACCTAGAATTGTAAGTAGAACTTCTACAGAAAATAAAAAAAATGGGTGAACCACCCCTTTAATATAGTAGAGGTGTCCTTGATCTAGATTATTCTCAGACACGCACTGTATGTAAAAAATGGTCCGATTATGACACTCAGACTAATTTTTTACATACCGTGTTTTTCATCAATAATTGGTCAGTGTTTCAGTATTTATTCTCAGTACTTAGGTTTCATTAGTGATTTTCCATATGAAAACATAAATAAATGGCAAAGCTTTTTCTATACATTGCACTTTTAATCATGGACAGCACACTGCTGCCATGTGTGTGCAATCTGTGATTTTCATGGAGCCCTAGTCTTATAGGGGTAATTTTTCATCCATGATTCTGATAAAAAAAACTGGTGTGTCTATGTTGATTTTCTCGCAGACACACAGTCCAGAAAAAACATATTTGTTCCATGGATATCCCATGAATTTTCAGTTTGCATGTAATCGGAGTAGTGAAACCCCCACTTGTATGTATAGATAACATATTTGAGGTGGGTTTTAGCCAAAATACATGCAAAATAAAATCTATTTGTCTATGTTTGGACATTACAGAATGTCTTTGTTGACCAATTCTACAAAGCTCAGAGCCCCCATAAAGGTGCAAGTAGAGAAATTAAGATATGATCCTACTGTTGACAATGATGAGGGTTCCAGCAGAGGTCCACATCTATCGGACATTTATGATATTTCCAGTATGTTATGAAATGCCATTATTGTCCTAAATGTGACAACCAGTGTGCCTTAAATTTCTCAGGTGGGACACTCTCTTAAAGGTCGTAGAGATTTTTCTGTCTATAAGCTTCCGAGATATTAACCTAGCACTATACATGAAACCTTTCAATTAATGGAGAATGAGCTGTATATAAACAAATTAAATGGCTTTTCCAGTCTCAGAATAAAGGTCTGCAGTGAGTAATTCTATGTGACTGCCAACTGCTGAATCATGACAGTGAACAATGCTTTATTCCCCCTGTGGTTGAGCATGGATACAATTTGCATATTTGAAGTCACATGTCAACTAGACTCCTCAGGGTCGGCGTCACCACCCGGCAAACCTGGTCAAATACCGGGGCCCTGGGCTGCTGGGGGGGGGCCCACTCGCAGTGGCAAGCCACGCCATCGCTATTCAGGGGGGCCCAATGCCCGCACTGTCACCGGCCTCCCCCCACCAAGGATCGCACTTTCAATTGTATCGACATCGCAGTTGCCGATACAATTAAAAGCAATGAATGATGATATGGAGCGGCGCGCTGCCTCTCTTATCATTCTCCCGCTGTGTCTGTCGGCACTCTGACAGCTCAGCAGCGGAGTGTGGTGACGTCAACACTGTGCGTCTGCAGTGAGGTCAAAGCGACAGCAGTGAACACACTGAGGAAGCTGAGCAGCGAGGGAACGAGGAGAAGTGAATATATATTCAATCACTGTGGCCAAACAACCATGGGGGGGCATTAAATGATATGGGGACTGTATACTACATGAGGGTGCCTAATGCTATCTGGGTCTGCATTGTGCGATATACGGGCTGTGTACTACATGAGGATGCCTAATGCTATCTAGGTCTGCACTGTGCTATATACAGGCTGTATACTACATGAAGGTGCCTAATGCTATCTGGGTTGGCATTGTGCTATATTCGGGCTGTATAATTCATGAAGGTGCCTAATGCTATCTGGGTCTGCACTGTGCTATATGGTGGCTGTACACTACATAAGGCTGCCTAATGCGATCTGGGTCTGCATTGTGCTATATGCGGACTGTATACTACATGAAGGTGCCTAATGCTATCTGGGTCTGCATTGTGCTATATACGGGCTGTATACTACATGAAGGTGCCTAATGCTATCTGGGTTTGCACTGTGCTATATACGGGATGTACACTACATGAAGGTGCCTAATGCTATCTGGGTCTGCAATGTGCTATATGGTGGCTGTATACTACCTAAGGGTGCCTAATGCTACCTGGGTTTGTATTGTGCTATGTGGTGGCTGTATACTACATGAGGATGCCTAATGCTATCTGGGTCTGCATTGTGCTATATGTGGGCTGTATACTATATGAGGGTGCCTAATGCTATCTGTGTCTGCATTGTGCTATGTACGGGCTGTATACTACATGAAGGTGCCTAATGCTATCTGGGTCTGCACTGTGCTATTTACGGGTTGTATACTACATGAAGGTGCCTAATGCTATCTGGGTCTGCACTGTGCTATATGGTGGCTATATACTAATAAGGGTGCCTAATGCTATCTGGGTCTGCATTGTGTTATATACGGGATGTGTACTACATGAGGATGCCTAAAGCTATCTAGGTATGCACTGTGCTATATACAGGCTGTATACTGCATGAAGGTGCCTAATGCTATCTGGGTTGGCATTGTGCTATATGCGGGCTGTATACTTCATGAAGGTGCCTAATGCTATCTGGGCCTGAATTGTGCTATATGCATGCTGTATACTACATGAAGGTGCCTAATGCTATCTGGGTCTGCACTGTGCTATATGGTGGCTGTATACTACATAAGGCTGCCTAATGCGATCTGGGTCTGCATTGTGCTATATGCGGACTGTATACGACATGAAGGTACCTAATGCTATCTGGGTCTGCATTGTGCTATATACGGGCTGTATACTACATGAAGGTGCCTAATGCTATCTGGGTCTGCATTGTGCTATATATGGGCTGTATACTACATGAAGGTGCCTAATGCTATCTGGGTCTGCAATGTGCTATATGGTGGCTGTATACTACATAAGGGTGCCTAATGCTACCTGGGTTTGTATTGTGCTATATGGTGGCTGTATACTACATGAGGATGCGTAATGATATCTGGGTCTGCATTGTGCTATATACGGGCTGTATACTACATGAAGGTGCCTAATGCTATCTGGGTCTGCACTGTGCTATATACGGGCTGTATACTACATGAAGGTGCCTAATGCTATCTGGGTCTGCACTATGCTATATGGTGGCTATATACTAATAAGGGTGCCTAATGCTATCTGGGTCTGCATTGTGCTATATGTGGGCTGTATACTACATTAGGATGCCTAATGCTATCTGGGTCTGCATTGTGCTATATGCAGACTGTATACTACATGAGGGTGCCTAATGTTATCTGAATTTGCATTGTGCTACATGCGGGCTGTATACTACATGAGGGTGCCTAATGCTATATGGGTCTGCATTGTGCTATATGGATGGGGGCTGTATACTACATGAGGGTGCCTAATGCTATATGGGTCTGCATTGTGCTATATGGGGGCTGCTTAATGTTATATGGGGGTTGCATAGTGCTATATGGGGGTTGCATAGTGCTATATGGGGGTTGCATAGTGCTATATGGGGGTTGCATAGTGCCATATGGGGCTACATAATGCCATATGGGGGCTGCATAGTGTCATATGGGGCTGCATAGTGCCATATAGGGGCTGCATTATACTACATGGGGGCTACATAATACTATATGGATGACTATGGCGGCTTCATAACACTATATAGAGCAGTGATGGCGAACCTATGGCACGCGTGCCACCAGGGGCACGCTGAGCCCATTCTGGTGGCACGTGTGCTGTCGCCCGATCCTGCAGTTTTGATCTGCTAGTGCAGTCGCGCCGGCAGATCAAATCTGTGTTGGACTCCTCCTCCCCTAGGCTGCAGTGGGTTGCCTAGGAGACAGAGGAGCGTCAGAGAGCAGCGCCGGCGCCGTCTGCTGGCCGCGTGGGAACTGAGGACCCAGCAGCGCGCAGCGGGGGAGCGTGTGCAGGTATGTGTGTTGCTTTTTTTTTTTTTATAACTCGTGTGCGGCAGCGGCAGCATGGGGTGGGAGAGGGGGAACGCACATGGCAGCGTTGGGTGGGAGAGGGGGAACGCACATGGCAGCGTGGGGTGGGAGAGGGGGAACGCACATGGCAGCGTGGGGTGGGAGAGGGGGAACGCACATGGCAGCGGGGGGTGGGAGAGGGGGAACGCACATGGCAGCGGGGAGTGGGAGAGGGGGAACGCACATGGCAGCGGGGGGTGGGAGAGGGGGAACGCACATGGCAGCGGGGGGTGGGAGAGTGGGAACGCACATGGCAGCGTGGGGTGGGAGAGGGGGAACGCACATGGCAGCGGGGGGTGGGAGAGGGGGAACGCACATGGCAGCGGGGAGTGGGAGAGGGGGAACGCACATGGCAGCGGGGGGTGGGAGAGGGGGAACGCACATGGCAGCGGGGGGTGGGAGAGGGGGAACGCACATGGCAGCGGGGGGTGGGAGAGGGGGAACGCACATGCCAGCGTGGGGTGGGAGAGGGGGAACGCACATGGCAGCGTGGGGTGGGAGAGGGGGAACGCACATGCCAGCGTGGGGTGGGAGAGGGGGAACGCACATGCCAGCGTGGGGTGGGAGAGGGGGAACGCACATGCCAGCGTGGGGTGGGAGAGGGGGAACGCACATGGCAGCGTGGGGTGGGAGAGGGGGAACGCACATGCCAGCGTGGGGTGGGAGAGGGGGAACGCACATGCCAGCGTGGGGTGGGAGAGGGGGAACGCACATGGCAGCGTGGAGTGGGAGAGGGGGAACGCACATGGCAGCGTGGGGGGGGGGAACATGCATGCCAGCATGGGAGGGGAACATGCATGCCAGGATGGAGGAAACATGCATGCCAGGATGGAGGAAAACATGCATGCCAGGATGGAGGAAACATGCATGCCAGGATGGAGGAAAACATGCATGCCAGGATGGAGGAAAACATGCATGCCAGGATGGAGGAAAACATGCATGCCAGGATGGAGGAAAACATGCATGCCAGGATGGAGGAAACATGCATGCCAGGATGGAGGAAACATGCATGCCAGGATGGAGGAAAACATGCATGCCAGGATGGAGCAAAACATGCATGCCAGGATGGAGGAAAACATGCATGCCAGGATGGAGGAAACATGCATGCCAGGATGGAGGAAAACATGCATGCCAGGATGGAGGAAAACATGCATGCCAGGATGGAGGAAACATGCATGCCAGGGTGGAGGAAACATGCATGCCAGGATGGAGGAAACATGCCACTATAGGGTACATTTACCAGGAAGGGGTACATTTACCTGGATGGGGTAAATTAACCAGGATTGGGAACATGTACCAGGAATGGGGTACATGCCGTGATGGGGGAACATTTACAAGGATGGGCAATATGTCAGGATGGGGTACATTTACCAGCATGGGGGAACATGCAAGAATGGGTAACATTTACCAGGATGGAGGACATTTACCAGGATGGGGCCATGATGGGGACAAATATACCAGAATGTAGGAAATCTATATCAGGATGGGGGACATGTTTACCAGGAAGTGGCCGAGGAAGGGGGACAGAACTACACAATGAAAGGGGAGGGGAGCAACTCGTACGTCTTTATGGGATTTCGAGATGTTCAGACATTGAAATGTAGATGTGGATTACAGGGTGACATCTGATTGCATTCAAGGCTAAAATCTCTGTCTAATATGCTGCAATTTTTTTCCAGAAAGATCAATCCAACTGCTGTGTCTGGAAAGGGCAGGGGCTCAGCTTCAATGTGTGGTAAGCATGAGTGTGATGCCCCCTGCTGAAGAGAAGACGGCAAAGGTAAGATTACAATCAATTCTTTATATAATAGGATTGGTTGGCACTTTGGAAAAAAAATTGGGTTTAGGGCTACAGTTGGGGCACTCGGCCTGTAAAAGGTTTGCCATGACTGATATAGAGGAATATGGGGGCTGCATATTACTATACCGCCAGAGTTGTATGTCCCCTCTACCCTGGTGCTGTATACCTCCTCAGAGCTGTATGTCCCCCCACCCCAGTGCTGTATACCCCCGAGAGCTGTATGTCCCCCCACCACAGAGCTGTATACCCCCAGAGCTGCATGTCACCCCCCCACCTCAGCTGTTTGCCCCTCCACCCCAGAGCCTCTGCCCCCCTCTAGAGCTGTATGCCCCCCTCTGGAGCTGTATGCCCCCCATTGCTGTATACCTCTTTCCTCAGTAATATATATGCTCCCAAGTAATGTGTATGTCCTCAGCCTCTCTTGTGATGTATGTACAGCAGTGTCAGTGTGCTCTATGTGCGACCATGTCTGTTAGTGACAGCCACCAATCAGCGTGGCACAGACACATGCCCAGGAGGAGCTGGATGGAGACAAGCGGGTAGGTGAATGAGGCTGTTGTCGACTTCCCAATATTAGAAATATCTCTAATATGTCTGTGTGTTCATGTATGATGTATATATCTATGTATGTCAGTGTATAGGACTATGTCTAGATTTATGTCTATTTATATGTGTTTTTTTTAATTTCTCTTTAAATATGTAGATGTACGTATTCCTGTATGTGTATGTATCTGTGCATGTCTGTGTGGATGGGGCCCACTGAGACTTTTTCGCCCAGGGCCCACAAAAACCTGGAGCCGGCCCTGAGACTCCTGCTGAATTCTCTTCTATTGAGAGAAGCCGTGAAAAACTAGTTGGCACGAGACCGCAAGTATGCAAAGCTGTTACATGCAGTCATGTAACCGCCTACCTGCATGGGGAATAGAGGGAGATCATGACGGTAAGCGCATAACACACTGTCACATATTAATTAACAATTTGCAGCCACTGAATTTTATGAGACCTGACAGCCTCTTTAATGCTAGACACATTTTCAACATTTCAAACATTGAAATATAGTAAAACATTTGGGGTATTTTTGTTATAATAAGTTTAATTTATTATGATAAGTAGGAACATGCACTTGCTAGTAAACAGGTGAGGGAAAGAAAACAGATTTCCATGAAATCAGATGTGGTGCCAGCAAATAATGTAACTTAACAGTTCTGAAAGTAAAACTGTGCAGAACAGCAACATGAGACACATGGTTTGTATGTCAGAGCACATGCTTTTTAGAGAATGAAACTAAATCTACAAGGAATAATCGAAAATAATGACTTTGTTACATGGCAGGTGTATATTGTTAAATCTCTAAAGTAATATTTGTCACAAAACACTCTCCCTCCTTCCTCTGCAATAATACTCTCTGAAATACTTAGAATGTTTTATATGAATCATTAAGATTAGAAAGTTTTGCTTTTTTCCCAAAAAAGTGCTGATATTTGGATTATGTCTGGTAGTGCAGCCACGTTTCCAGCGATTTCTGAACTCGCATTCCCGAGGCCCACATGACTTTGTTATGACACACGGGCCCCACGACTAATCAGCGGCCGACGTCTGTCTCCCTGTGTTCAGACGCTTGAGAAGGAAGTAAGCACAGCACTCACATCCTCCTAAAATGCCTGAAGATGGAGAGACAGACACTGAGCATTGATTGGTCTCGGGGTTTGGGTGTCATAACAATGTCACATGAGCCCGGGATCACGACATCAGACATTGCTGGAAATGCAGACACACCAGAGGTGAGTATAGGCTTATTTATTTTCATGGGGGAGAAAAAGGGGAATGAATAGGGGTTGTCCAAGTAGTGGACATGCCCTTTAATGGGAGCGCTTCTGCAATACTTGTCAGTGGCTAATAATTAGTGTACGTGGTTGTACGCTTCAGCACCATACACTAGACTCCAACCCCACAGAGTTCATGCTACTGTCAGGCGGACAGAAGTGGACAAACCACCAGACGGGGACCCCCAGTTGCTCTACACCACGCGGACCCATTTACCAGAGACAGGTGCAGGGGAAGAAGGTACCAGAGTACTGAACTGGCACTGGGACGAAGGGGACCTGGAGATGAAACCAGCCGGCCTCGGGTAACCTGTTACCACCTACCAGTAGTGAATAAAAACCAGTTGCACTATACCTCTGTGTGGACTACCTTCTTCCAACGCCCGTCACAACACCCATCCTCTGGGGCCCGGCCCTGCTTGCAGAGGGCCTACCATCCAGGCTGCAATTACCACCAGCCCCAGTAGTGATATTCTGCAGCGGCGGCTCCATATATATATAGCCGCAACACCGCAAGTGGCGTCACGTATGAACACTAATCTAAATCCCCTGTAAACACACCCCATTACAAAAAGGGCCCAGGGCACGGAACCGGGCAACTGCCACCACCATGACATTCCCAAGAGAGACACTGCCCGGGACCGAGTACCCCATATCCCTGGGCACGACATTTACATCCAGTAAAGGTACTAACAGAAGGAGATGCTGGCTATTGGCCCCACACCAGTTTTATACTGATGGACTACAGTAAGGATAGCTTACCAACATAAAAGTATAAAACTACTGCACAAGCCCTTTAAATAGTAAATAACATATCTGCGTTTATGTGTCATAGTTACAATAGCAAACCAAAATACCAAAATGTCATATTTTAGAACATACCTTTACTGTGGATCTGTAATCCCTCATTTGAGCCTGGACCTGATTGGGAGGAAAACTATATGTAAGTAATATATAAGATATAAGGGTATAAATGCATCCATAACTACTATATAATGTATAATAAAGTAACAGTGTATAGTGAGTTTATATCAGAATACCCAATTCTAGAAGAATAAACTCAATACAATGCATTTAGAAAGAAACTCACACCATAACAGAAGATAAAAGTGAGGAGCCCATGAAAGACTACATAGTTAGACAGTAGACAAATACACAAGAAGAGAATATCTGCTCAAGCCATGCTGAAAAGTCAATACAACAGTCTTTACGAGATACCCCTCCCCCTTAAAAACTTGTGGCATATTGCTATGCTGTGCCATCATGATTTCATTAAAGGGAATCCAACCTCTGGGGGCCCACAAATTGTAAGAATGAATGGGACCATGAGACAAAACACTATCGATAGAATCATGAAGGTTCAGGTAGAAACATTTTATTACAATTTTACATGTAGTATTTAGTGTTGCTTCATATGTGCAATTAATAGAATAATAAAGTTGTTAGCTAGAATAATGGCAGACTCAACAGTTCAATATCACCCTAAATAGGTGTGTTATAAAGAATATGAGCTTGAGAGCATTCATGTAACTGCCAAATTATCAGGCAAAACAGCTACTACAGGGTCCAGAAGCTGACGCTACAAGCTGAGGTGTGGAAGGGCAAAGAAGCCAAAAAATGTAGGTGATGGAAAAGCAGAAAAAAAATTGAGTGTGGGGGGCATGGCTTTCTGATAGCGGAATAGAACACATACCTGCAGGGCTCCTGGAAGACCTGGAAGGGCTCCTAAAAGTTTTTTAGTTACTTTCAGCCTCCCCCTCTCTTCTATATTATACCGCTATGTCCATGGGTAGACAGAGAACATCCTCGACTCTTGATCTGAACTCGGCAAAATTAGAAGCAATTATATCCCGCTACCTATGCCACAAACCAGCTCCCCCAGGGCCAGAGACATCTTTTAACGTGGCACTGGAGTGAAACCGCATCTCTGTGTCTCCACTTTCTGAGCTGACTGAGGTCCCTTGCACTCATCTCTTAAAGCAGGTTCGGGCTCCTCACAAGCGGATTTCCTCTCCCAGCTATCTGGAGATGAGTGGAATTGGAGAAAACAGCTGCACTCTCTTGCCATAAAGCAGGACCTAAGGGCTATATTAATAGGTTACAGGAGATTCAGGCCCGGGCCCTTGATTCTGTAAAACTGGACACTAAGAAAGTGGGCATCAGAGTGGATTAACTAGAGTCTGACACAGCATCTTTAGATCAGAGACTAGAGGACCAACACCTCATTATATCTGAACATACCACTTAGGCGGGCTTTGCACACTACGACATCGCAGGCCGATGCTGCGATGCCGAGTGCAATAGTGCCCGCCCCCGTCGCAGCAGCGATATGTGGTGATAGCTGGCGTAGCGAAAGTTATCGCTACGCCAGCTTCACACACACACTCACCTGCCGTGCGACGTCCCTGTGGCCGGCGACCCGCCTCCTTGTTAAGGGGGCGGGTCGTGCGGCGTCACTGCGACGTCACACGGCAGGCGGCCAATCAGAGCGGAGGGGCGGAGATGAGCAGGATGTAAACATCCTGCCCACTTCCTTCCTTCCGCATATCCTACGGAAGCCGCAGTGAGGCCGGTAGGAGATGTTCCTCGCTCCTGCGGCTTCACACACAGCGATGTGTGCTGCCGCAGGAGCGAGGAACAACATCGGACCGTCGCGTCAGCGTAATCATGGATTACGCCGACGCTGCACCGATGATACGATTACGACGCTTTTGCGCTCGTTAATCGTATCATCCAGCCTTTACACACTGCGATGTCGCATGCGATGCCGGAAGTGCGTCATTTTCAATTTGACCCCACCGACATCGCACCTGCGATGTCGCAGTGTGCAAAGTGCCCCTTAGATCTCAGACATTCTAACACAATTAGATAACATGGAGAACTGTCACAGATGAAACAATTTTCGTATTCGTGTCCGGTCTTAAAAAATCCCTTCCCATATGCTGGAGAAAACCATTAAAATACTTTATTCTGTGATTTACTTGGCAGGAAGGAGGACTATCTTATTGAAATGAATAGAATTCACTGAGCTCTTGGTCGCAAATCCACCGTGACCGCAAAACCACATGACGTTGTATAACACATTGATTTTTACAAGTAGAAGAAAGCTATCTTGTAAGCTACAAGAACTTTCAGAGAAAAACATGTAACTGGATGGCTATGACATTGTTATTCTCCCAGATTGGGTCAGACATACACTTCAAATTTGTTGAGCCTTATGGCCACTCATCCAGCTACTTCAAGAACAAGGAATCTCCTATTGGTTGAGGCTGCCATTCCAACTATTTGCAAAGAAGGATGGCTACTCTACAATATTCAAGAATTTGGGGGATCTCCCGACTAACCTACCTGCCTTTGACTTGTCTCAGATCCTTACTATACCTGGCACTTTGTACTCTACCCCGATTGATCCCACACCCTGATTAGGAGACAGTGCAGTCCCCTAAAGTTACAATACTTATCTCGTCATGATGGGCATTTGAAAAACATGTTGTCTTATCCAGGATCACTGTATTTGTGACCGACACTAGACCTACAATTTGGTCATTACTGGTGCCTATAAATGGTGGCCAGAAATTTCCTTTGAGAATTTGTATCAGGAAATATTTGGTACTGTATAGCACCTACTCTACCACTATCACTTCCACTACCTTTTCCTACTCCTCTTATCTTCCCCCTGCTTCTCTCATTTTCTCATTCTCTTTCTGCTCTGCTTGGTATACTATACATATTTTGGATATATGAGTAATGTGGGTCTCTTGCAGAGGCTCTATCTTTCATGGCTTTCTCAACCCCTCATAGGCACTGGGACAGCTTTATAAGGTCCTTTTTATCTCCTGCCAAGAATAGACCCTTTATTTGGCTTAAGGAAGTTGTCCCTTCGATTGTAATATGACTCCCCATGTTTGTCATGTTTGTTTTGTCAGGTTTGTACCCTGTCTAGTCGTCCTCCCTCCCTTTCTCTAATTATTCATTACATGGCTAAGTTAATATTTATGTCTGTTAACATTAGAGGGCTAAACACACTTAAAGGGATAATCCCATCTTCAAGATCCTATCCCAATATGTAGTAGATGTAATAATATTATTAGTAAATACCTCCAATTATAAATGTAATATAGCTCTCCTGATTGACTATTTCACTTACCACATGTTCAGGGCATTGCAGGACCTTGGGTATCCATGGTTACTACCATGCATATAGTCACAGTTAGTTAGTTAGTTAGTGGTAATAACCATGGATACCTAAGGTCATGCAATGCTCTGAACATGAGGTAAGCGGCATAGTGAATCAGGAGATCTATACTACAATTCTAATTGTAGGTATTGTTTATTATTAGTATTATTACACCTACTACATATTGGGATAGGATCTTGGGGATGGGAATACTATAATTCCATGATCCCTGGTTGAACCTTTTGTACTGCAAAAATGTGGCACCTCTGAAATTTTGCTTGTCGGTTCGCCTGTGACTCGTGTCTCCTCTTTCTTTCCACGCAAAACCTCGAGAAAGGCTTGTAAAGCCGAAACGTCGGGTTTGCTATACCTTTTGTGCACCTTTTTGCAGTTTATCAAATTAAAACATTTTCAAAATTCTTATATCTTCTCTTGTCCATTTGAGTGCTGAGGTTATTATTGTACCACACAGAATAAAGACCATTTGGAGTCAAAGTTTTGCAGGCACTGGCTGAGTTCACAGGCGGTTCCTCTAAAAGTCTGGGAAGAAATTTCAACATACCCCTTGATCCCTCTGTTGATTCTTCAATGGGTAGGTCATCTGTTTCCTTTTCGATAATTTGCAGTATTAAGAAACAACTGGTGAAGCTCCACTTAGTGGACATGTGGCGTGTACTCCATCCACGTCAAAGTACTTTAGTCATCACACAGTTATTCACAGCACTTATAGTCATCTAGACTATATTTTTATATCCCATGATCTATTAGATTCTTTCTCTACTTGTTCGATGATTTCATTCCTGTGGTCTGATCATGCACCAGTTTTGGCATAATATCTAGCCACACCACCAGGAGTTTTTCTTAGAGACTTAATGATCATCTCTTACGAGCTTAATTATGCATTAAAGAGATGGAGGAGGCCATAGCCACATTTGTTTCCAGTCACAAAGATGATCCCACCAGCTCTACCATTAAATGGGAGGTGTTGAATTGCATCTTAAGAGGTATTTTCATAGCTCATGGATCCAGAATGAAAAAAGGAAAATCTGAAGCTCTTGAGACATTGCATGCCCCTCATGCCCAGTTAGATAATACTAATAAGTCCAGGTCCTCTGATATTAAGGCAGAGATTACTGATGTACAGAGTCAAATCCTCAAAATATTAGATTGTAAATCACTTTGCCTACATGACAAAATTAATAAGGGTTATTTTGATTATGGCAACAGATGTGGCAGGCGACTTAAATGTAGAACTGGTGGAGGAAGGTTGAACTAGATGGACCTAGGTCTTTTTTCAACCTAAGTAACTATGTAACTATGTAACTATGTAACTATGTAACTTCCTCGAGCTCTCCACCCTTGCTTATTTACGTAACATATCATGGACACTAACGCTCCTTAGAAGGGTCAGATTTAGTGTCTCTTTGACATTTTGGAGGAATTTAGATCATATTATTCTGCCTTATACAACATATCTCTGTACGCTCACTTAGGGAAGACTGACAATCACTAAATAGGATCGCCCACTGGACTCATATATACAAGTACCATGGAGATCTCAATGAATAAAATATAAGCTTTACTCAAACTTTTCCCATAAAACTGTACATCAATCTTCAGACCAGATACCATTTTTCAACATTAAAAGTTCCTTTTAAAACTTGTGCTTTGCATGCCAGACTTAATAAAGGCACTGCTGCTGGAGTAAGATGTGCCTAATTCATTAAAAAACGCATGCCGCTTAATGAATTAGGTGCACTCTGCAACTGCTCCAGGGAATTTGCTGGCCAGGCCTTGACACACTTTGTCCTGTCCAAACTCTGTCCACTTTGGTGCAGTTGGCTGGGACTCTTATAAAATTACCAAAAGCCGCAACATTTTTGTAGAGTTTTATGTGTGCAAACATTTTGTGACATTTCAAAATGTTTTATTCCAGAAAACTGTAGAAAAAAACTTTAATGAATATGGTCTAATGTGCAATCATTTGTTACAAACAAAGTCAATGTTCCAATCAGCAAATCTCACTTCAAAGATTCCCTCCATTAGAATTTAAAATATTGTCTCTTTGCAGTACCTACTATGGGGCACTTAGGAACTAATAGCATACTATTTATAAATTGACCTAAATAATAAGAGTAATGCAGTATTCCTTTAGTGGTGGCTGCGAGCGAGATTTTCAACATTTAACTCGAATTTTCAAACCTTGTAAGGATTAAGGCTGCTTTACACGGTACGACCGATTGTGCAATTTCACAATCGATCGTACCCGCCCCCATCCTTATTGCATCATGGGCAAATCGCTGCCCGTGTCGCACAAAGTCAGTAACCCCCGTCACACGTACTTACCTCTCGTGCGACCACGCTGTGGGCGGCGAACGTCCACTTCCTGGAGTGGGAGGGACGTTCGGCGTCACAGCGACTTCACACGGCCGCCGGCCAATGGAAGCGGAGGGGCGGAGATGAGCGGGACGTAAACATCCCGCCCACCTCCTTCCTTCACAAAGCCGGCGGCGGCCGCGTGACGCAGGTGAGCTGCTGTTCATCGTTCCCGGGGTGTCACACGGAGCGACGTGTGCTACCCCGGAAACGATGAACAACTAAATTAAACGATATTATGGAACCTAGCGAGCAGTACACGACTCACGATTTGTGAGCGATACTGCGTCGCTAGGAGGTGTCCCACAGGCCGGCATCGCCAGCGATGCCGGATGTGCGTCACAAAAACCGTGACCCCGACGATCTATCGCACGATAGATTGTCTGGTGTAAAGCATTCTTTAGTTTCAATATGTATCCTTGTTTTTCAGCCTCCTTACCTCATTGTTGTTGAGTGACAGTTCTGGTTCAAAAGTATCTTCCTGCTATTGAAAGTGATTTTCTGTCTGATTATGCTCTTGTTCTAAAGTCTGCAGTTATTTCTATAATAATTAATATAGATTGCAGTGCCTTTGAACATGCCTCTCAACAGCTCATTGGGAAAGTGACCTGTGTTTAGGCAAACTGGACACAGTTGAGTAGAGGCAATGGGCTTTTCATATTGTAGGACTGATAACAGCAGCTCGTAGGACCGATAACAGCAGCTCATATTGAGGAGATGACATGGATAGGGAGTTGAAAGCACGGTCAAACTATTCTATTAAATTAATCGGCTGGAGAGAGGGGGCTAGAATCTGAGGAGTCAGCATAGCGTATCCCCTTTTTCGTTTTTCATTTTTTCCTCCCTTTCTTCCAAGAGTCAGAATGTTTTATTTGTCTGTCAATAGAGCCATATGAGGGCTTGTTTTTAATGGGACAAGTTGCCTTTTAATGCAAAGTAGCGGTGACCAAAAAATGTAATTTTGGCGTTTGGAATTTTTTTTATCGCTGTACCAACCAGATTAATTGATTTTATATTTTGAAAGATCAGGCATTTATGAACTCAGCAATACCATATATGTGTTTTTTTATTTGTTTGTTTTTTTCAGTGGGATGAAAAGGGGATGATTTCAACTTTTAGTTTTATTTTTTTCCTATTATTTGAAACTTTTTTTTAACTTTTTATTATTGATTTTACTAGTACCTCTAGGGATCTTTATAGCTGCAGTGTCCAATCACTTGTTTGCTGATCGGATGAGCAGACAAGTGAAGAGGTTACGGCGGTGCTCGTTGCCATAGTCTGCGGTAACCGGGGGAGGTAACCTTGGACGTATACGTCCAAGGTCGTGAAGGAGTTAAATATGCCTAGTGCATATGCTCGGCTATCCTCTGGTGGTATGTCTGCTTGACAACAAGCTATAAACAATGTAAGACAAAAGTTCTTATAGCAGGACAATAGAAACATGTATAAAAATAAATCAGTTGCAAATTTGTTTACATTTATGATGTCTAACTAACTAAACCATTTTCACACCATGAGAATAACCAAGTAATTTAGAAGGTTCCTTAACCTTGAAAGTTTCATTATTGCTCGAGGTACAGTACAGACCAAATGTTTGGACACACCTTCTCATCTCTAGAACAAAATATTAAGAGGAGACTTTGTGCAGCAGGCCTTCATGGTAAAATAGCTGCTAGGAAACCACTGCGAAGGACAGGCAACAAGCAGAAGAGATTTGTTTGGGCTAAAAAACACAAAGAATGGACATTAGACCAGTGGAAATCTGTGCTTTGGTCTGATGAGCCAAATTTGAGATCTTTGGATCCAACCACCGTGTCTTTGTAGAAAAAGTTAACGGATGGACTCTACATGCCTGGTTCCCACCGTGAAGCATGGAGGAGGAGGTATAATGGTGTGGGGGTGCTTTGCTGGTGACACTGTTGGGGATTTATTCAAAATTGAAGGCATACTAAACCAGCATGGCTACCACAGCATCTTGCAGCGGCAAGCTATTCCATCCGGTTTTCGTGTAGTTGGACCATCATTTATTTTTCAACAGGACAATGACCCCAAACAAACCTTCAGGCTGTGTAAAGGCTATTTGACTAAGAAGGAGAGTGATGTGATGCTACGCCAGATGACCTGGCCTCCACAGTCACCAGACCTGAACCCAATTGAGATGGTTTGGGGTGAGCTGGACCACAGAGTGAAGGCAAAAGGGCCAACAAGTGCTAAGCATTTCTGGGAATGCCTTCAAGACTATTGTCAAACCATTTCCGGTGACTACCTCTTGAAGCTCATCAAGAGAATGCCAAGAGTGTGCAAAGCAGTAATGAAATCAAAAGGTGGCAACTTTGAAGAACCTAGAATATAAGACATATTTTCAGTTGTTTCACACTTTTTTAAGTATTTCATTCGACATGTTTTCATTCATGATTTTGATGTCTTCAATGTGAATCTACAATTTTTAAAGTCCTGAAAATAAAGAAAACTCTTTGAATGAGAAGGTATGTCCAAACTTTTAGTCTGTACTGTATGTAGAAAAACTTTTTGAGCCCTAAGACTGTTCACATTGTGTTTAGATTTTATGTTCAGAATGCATTTCTCAACAGCTTTTGAAATATGTGCTGACAGTAAAGTTTTGAATTATGCCATTTTACACAATTCAGTGGCATATGCCATACACAGGCACTGATTTTAAAATATTGTCCAAGTAATACTATTTTTCTGGCAGCTGCCATTGTCTTTAGTGACTATAAAGTATTCTGAATCCAACGATTCAGTAGAACTTTCCTCTGTCCATCCCATGCCCCCTACTCGTATATACTGCTTGTTCTGATTATGTTGAAGCGCAAGTCTGACAGGAAGCGCTGATTTCTATAACAACATGAAATTAATGATTACAAGTAGGGATGAGCGAACTTGAAGGGTAAAGTTCAGGGTTTGCACTGGACTCATGGTGTCCAGGGCTCATACTCTAATATAGACTCTTCATGGAAGTCAATATCCAAGTTTGGAGTTCGGATGCTGAATAAAGCTTGTTGAAAGGCAGCCAATCAACAAGGTGTCAGCATGGGGAAGATGCCTGGACGCTGCTGGGAACAAAATACATTTAAAAAAAAAATGATGTGGTATCCCCGCTATTTTTCATAAACAATCAAAGTAAAGCAGACAACTGCGAGCCGCAGCACTCAGCTGTCTCCTTTACCTTGGCTGGTTATCAAAAATAGAGGGGATCACAAGACATTTTTTAAAATTATTTGTTTATAAATAAATAATTTAAAAATAAAGGCGTAGGAACCCCCCTATTTCTTATAGCCAGCCAAGGTAAAGCAGACAGTTGGGTGCTAGTAATACCAGGCCGGGAAGGCTCATGGCTATTTGGCCATTCTCAGCCTAAAAGCAGCCCGCAGCAGCCCCAGAAGAGGCACATCATTTCTTTGAACCAATTCTGGCACTTTGGCCAGCTCTTTCCAATTGCCTTGGTGCAATGGTAATCAGGGAAATATTTTTGGGGTTGATGTCTATCAGACAACCCCATTACTAACCAAGTAAGTATGCAGTTAAAACATACACACACTGGAAAAATTGTTTATTTGAATAAAAGATTCCCCCATGCTCCCTTTATCACCAATTTATTAATTAAAAAAGAATTCTCGAAGTTCCAGTGTAATCCAATGGTGTAATGTCATCAAATTCTGGAGCCTCGTTCTGAGAAAAAGGCTCCATAGGTCACTTCCAGTCAGCGGTAGGCAAAGAATTTCTTCCTTTCATGAGAAATTCTGTACCTGCAGTTGACAGGGTGTGACTAATGGAGCCTCAGTCTGAGAAAGAGTCATCAAATTCTATGGAGCCTTGTTCTGAGAACGAGGCTCCATAGATCACTCCCGGTCAGCGGCAGGCAAGGAGAAAGAAATTCCGTACCTGTCACTGACTAGAGTTGAGCAAACCTCAGGCTCAAAGCTTGGGGTTCAGGCCCAGAATGTTATGTGAAAATCAACCTGGTGAGTATCGCGCTGTGCTGGTGTCTGAGTGATGCGCAGCATACTGCGCGGTGTGTAAAGTGTGTGATCGGCTCAAATTTGACTTACATGCTGCATTGTAAGACGTAATGTTCATAGAGAAATAATTTTAAAAAAACACCGCCCTCCCACCTCTGGAAGTATTTTGCTGTGGGCTGAAAGCAAAACACTTCAGAGGTGGGTGGTTTTTTTTTGTTTTGTTTTTTTATTTCTCCAGGAACATTACATCTTAGAATGCAGAATGTAAGTCAAATTTGAGCCGATCACACACTTCCAATGCTGCCCATCACTCAGACACCAGCACAGCGCGATACTCACCAAACCCTGATCCTCGAGCCTCAGGTTCGCTCATCTCTACTGTTGACCACGAGTGACTTATGGAGCCTCATTCCGTAAACATTCTCAGAACGAGGCTCCATAGGTCACTAACAGTCATTGGCCAGTACAGAAATTCTCAGTGTGCTGCGGACCGGGAGAGACCTATGGAGCTTTGTTCTCAGAATAAGGCTCCATAAGATACGATGAACATTATGGGATATTACACCATTGGATTAAGTCGGAACTTTGAGGATTACTAAATTGGTGAACAAGGATGTGTGGGAAAGTCTTTATTCACCATTGGATTATGTCTGAACTTCGAGGATTGTTTTAAATTAATACATTGGTGAATGAGGGTGTGTGGGTTTGGGGGAGTGTTTATTTAAATGAACTATTTTTTTTCACTGTGTGTGTTTTTTAACTGTATACTTCCTGGGTTAGTAATGTGGGTGTCTGATAGACATTACTAATTCCTAGACATGATGCCAGCTGTCAATTCACAGCTGTCATCAACCTCGAAAATATTACCCCAAATGCCATGACCCCAGAGTTGGCAAAGCTGCAGAATTGGTGCATCTAACAGATGCATCATTTCTGGGATGACTAAGGGCTGCTATTTTTAGTATGAAAAGGACCAGATAACCATGAGCTTGATAATACCAGCCTCCAGCTGTCTGCTATACCTTGGCTGGTTATCAAAAATAGAAGGGAGTCCACATCATTTTTTTATTTCTTCCCTATTCACATTTGTTTGCAGGAGAAATGACTTTATTATGACCATTTTACAGCACCAAAGTTCAGTTCCCTATTGACCTATATGGGGTTCAGAGTTCGGGGTCAAGTTTGGGTCTAGTCCAAGTCCCAAACCGAACTTTTAACTGACGTCCTGCCAAATACAAAACCTGGCATACACAGGTTCGCTCATCCTTAATTACAAGCTACATGTACCACCACCGACAAGGATTATGAAGTGACTCCAACACGTATTAAACCATGCATGTATCTTGGAGACCTACTTTAAAATTCTAAAGAATGGAGGAGAAAAATAACCCTAAGTATACAATTCAAATCTACACAACCGATGAAAGATTCAAGAGGCAGTCGGACAAGGAAAGTTCACATCACCAGCATATGGACAACTGATAAGACAAAACCACATGAAACCCCAGAGAGAAGTACACAGACATGAATACAAACTTTCTAAAACTGATCTCATCTTAAGGAAATGGGTGACTGCTTTATAACGACATCCAGATATTGAGCTGGAAAAGAAATGTCCTGGATGTGGTCTTTCCATTTAGCAGTTTAACTCTAACACTGGCTTATATTGTTTCCATGTTTGGATTGCAATGAGGCGTTAATTTCGAGTATTTCCATTCCAGGTTATAGCACTTTTCATTTAACTGTTCTATTTCAGTTTTGGATGATGGCCTAACAATTTCTTTGGCAAAGCCTATTTCAATTTCATATATGTTCTTTTCAGTCTAAAAACAACTTACGTTTGGACGCGCATGCATGTAGACACTCAATCTCAGTGCTAAATCTGTTTCCATTGCCATCACAACCTCCATACCAGAACTGGGAGCATGCATCAATATCTTTTATATAGTACCACATGCGTTGGACATCCCTGCACATTGTGCCATGATTAACAGCCAGCAAGCAATTCTCTGCAACTAAAACATACAGGATACAGATAAGTTTGTTTTATACATATTCTTTTTGTCTGGTTCCATGGATAGCTATATAGAAAAAGCTAAATATGGTATGCAGCAATTCATGGATCAAATAAATATCCATGTAATAACACTGTTTTTCATTAAAGGGTTTTTCCAGGTAAAATAAAACTTTGCCCAAGAGACAGGCCATGTAAAGTATAAAACACTCCAACCAGTACCGATCTGGATCCAATCAGAGACAGGAAGTGGTGATGTCACCATAATACCAGTTGTTGGACCACTTAGGCCTGTGATTAGCTGCAGCTTCCAGGTGACAAGAACAGTGCATCACTGGATATTTTATTATGACGTGCTGCTCAAAGTCCCCTGACCGCTGAAATCAATCACAGGATACAGAGGATTGGTGGTTGCAGGAACAGTGTCATCACCGCTTCCTGTCTCTGTTCAGACCAAGGTTCTGGTAGATGAGTATTAATAAGTTGTTTTTTTATATATTTATTTCATATTCCGTCCCCTGGGCAAAATGTAATTATTAATTAAATTAACAACCCCTTAATTAATTATTATTAATTAACAACCCCTTTAGGGTCATAACTACATAGCCCACATGGTGCGACCTAACTAGTTTGTGCCATATATATCTATATGTAACAATTCATTCAGAAATAATCCCATACTCCAATTCACCATCTAATGCAATAATTCTTAACTGTGTATATTTTTATTTTTTAGTGTTTTTAAAAACAGTGGAGGTTGTGTCAAAGGCCCCCTTCAAATGTCAATGATTCCGGTACTTATGATGGTGGTTTTATATGTGCCAGAATCACAGACGTACACAGCCCATTAAAATCAATGTGCACACATCAGTGATTTCTCACTGACCGTGTGTCCGTGTGGCACACTGAGACAAGTCCGTTTTTCTCCGACAGCACTGATGTCACACGGACCACACAGTGGTGTGATCGGCGTGACACGTACTGGAAAAAACACGTACCTTTGAAATAAAATTAATTTCTATACTCACCTGTCTCCAGCAATGTTGTCTCTTGCTTCAGAGCCCGCTCATTATGCTCATTGCATATTCACTGCACCGCGGATCTGGAAGCAAGTGTGACCAAAGCACCGGAGACATCAGCACCATGGACAAGTGAGTAAAAAGTTCCTGCTCTCCGTGTCCTATCACAGATAGCACAAGTGTGCCAAAATCGTAGTACACGGAGGGCCATACGCATCTTCAACACGTCCGGGAAAAACATGTGTTTTTAACTGACGTGTGAAAGAGGTCTAAAGTGGTGCAAAGAAAAAGTGGAACAGTGCATCTGAAAGATGATTGACGGAATTTGATTTGTTATAAAAGGCACTTAGCTGCGCATCTCCCAAAATAATGCAATCTGCTAAAGGGTACTTATGATTATTATTATTATTATTATCATTATTATTATTATTACTACTACTATCTCCTTTGATGGGTTTTGTTAGGTAATACTTTTCGTAAATTACTGTTTTTTAAAATTTTCCTCTGTTCCTCTTAAAGTGCAATTTTTATTTTTTATTGTCTACAGCTCATTGCTTAAGTTACTAGTCACCACTGGGCGAACATGTGCAGTGTTTATATGTCTGTTCAAATAGCACCGCTCTGAACCTGGTCGGGATTGTGAGCACTGTTCGCTCCTGATCCTGGACAGCTTCAGTTTTACCACACTTCCGATACTGTATTGACAAGCTGTCTTTGACAGTAGCATTGAGAGGGCACAGTTTGGGCTAGTAGGTCAATGATGCCACTGATCTGATCTGACAATCAATTTGGATCTCCCGCACTAGCAATCTGGAAGTTGACTGGCTGGGGAGCAGTATGCGGCTGCTTTAAAGGCATTGCACAACTCTATGAAGTGCACTATAGTTCGGGAACAAAATTGAAAACTTCTTTTTAACTATATTCAATACTGGATGAATAAAATGAAAAAATGTAACATTTGTAATTAAATGTAGTATTTCTAAACATGAATGAGTTAATTATTCATCAGTTCCTATCTTTATTGAGTTTACACACTGCGTGTGGTATCACAAAAGCACACATACACTTATGTACATTTTAATGTTCCTAACAGTATGTACAGTACATTACAAAAGTGAGTACACCCCTCATGTTTATGTGGCTTCTGTGAAACTCTAGTGAATGTCATGCCCAAGAGAGTTAAGGCAGTGCTTGAAACTAATGGTGGTCACAAAAAATGTCAACACTTTGGGCACAATTTGGGCATTTTCATGTAGGGGTGTATTCACTTTTGTTGCCAGCGTTAATGGCTGTGTTGAGTTATTTAGAGGACACACCAAATTTACACTGTTATACAAGCTGTACACTGACTACTTTACATTGTATCAAAGTGTCATATCTTCAGTGTTGTTCCAGGAAAAGATATAATAAATTATTTACAAAGATGTAAAGTGTGTAATTACTTTTGTGATATACTGTTAAAGAATGAAGCAAAAGCCATTTTCATTACTAGAAGTGTCATGGAAATAATGCTGGTGGAAGAGAAAGTAAAATATATGAATTTTCCTTCTTACGATGACATGATAAGGTTTCTAAACACTTTTTGAAAATGGTTTGTGATGGAAGCCAGGAGAATATTTCTGCCAGATATTTCATTTTAAACATTCTTTTTCATATTCTGCTGAGGTTATTGTTTGGCTGCAGATGTCACATCGGATATACAGTGTGTCCACCCATATCCTGTCCACCACCATTAACTTGAGAACGGCAGCAGCTATAGGCATAGAAGTGGTGTCTAGGTATAGTAAAGTAGCCATGCGCTATGCAATGAAACCACCTATAGCACCACCTGGTGGAAAACAACAGAACAAGATAGAGAAAAAAAGTGAATTACAAAGTTGTAGGGCATCATCAATTCAATACGAATCAACACTTTGCATACAGAAATGCTATGATTAGAACGTGTAAAACTCACAAGGCTGCGGACGTGAAGCGATACCTCATGGAGAACTTCCTACAAGTCATTGGGTTTGGTTGCTGTGTGGAGTGGCCTCCACGCTCACCTGACCTGACCCTATTAGACTTCTTTCTGTGAGGTCACAAACAGCAGGTGTATGCAACAACCCACCAACATTGCAGGATCTACGACGACATATCACAGATGCTTGTGCAAAAGTGTCACCTACCATATTGCACAACGTGCAGCAAGATACAGTATGCTGTCCAGAGTCCAGATGTGCATTGCAGCTGACTGTGGCCACTTTGAGCATCAAAGTTAAATGAGCGCCATATATGTGACCAGTATTCAATGTTTTGGGGGGGGGTCATAGGTTTCTTATCATAGCATTTCTGTATGCAAGGTTTCGATTCGTATTGAATTGATGATGCCCTACAATTTTTTAATTCACTTTTTTCTCTCTCGTTCCGTTTTCAAGATAAAAATGCTAACTCCGTTGTTTTCCACCAGGTGGCGCAATAGGTGTTTTCATTGCGTAGCGTATGGTTACTTTACTATACCTAGATACCACTTTTATGCCTATAGCTTCCGCCGTTCTCAAGTTAATGGCGGTGGACAGAATATGGGTGGACACACTGTATGCTGTATATGAGCTATAACCTTTCCTGCAGAAACCTTAGGGAATGTGGCACTGGAGGAACCAGGAGCAAAAAGTCGAGTACATCTTATTTAATTATGTGACACGTAATGCTGCCTGAGTGCAGCTCATTCATTGGCTAAGGCCCTCTTCACACGTCATCAATTCTGGTACATATGTTACTGCTTTTATACGTACCAGAATCAAGGACATACCGAGATCCATTAAAATCAATGGGTCTGCGCACACATCAGTGACTTTTCACTGACGCGTTTCTGTGCAGCGTACATTCGTGTCCATGTATTCTGTATGGAGACAAGTTCGCTATTTTCTGGCATCACTGATGTCCCACAAACCACACAGTGGTGTGATCCATGAAACACATACCAGAAAAACACGTACATTTAAAATAAAAAGTTTTTAAACTCACCCGTCTCCTGCGATGCTGTCTTCAGCCACTGCTGTCCCCTGCTTCCAGGCTGGCTAATTATGCTCATGCATGTGCATTGCACAGCCGAGCCGGAAGAGGGGAACCAGTGGTGGTCGGACACAGCATCATGGGAGACTTCAGCACCGTGGACAGCAGCCCAGGGGACAGGTGAGTATAAGTGCCTGATCTCCAGCGATGCTGTCTTCAGCCGCTGCTGTCCCCTGCTTCCAGGCTGGCTAATTATGTTCATGCATGTGCATTGTACAGCCGACCAGGAAGAGGGGAAACAGCGGTGGTTGGACACAGCATCATGGGAGACTTCAGCACCGTGGACAGCAGCACCGGGGAGAGGTGAGTATAAGTGCTTGATCTCCAGAAATTCTGTCTTCAGCCGCTGCTGTCCCCTGCTTCCAGGCTGGCTAATAATGCTCATGCATGTACATTGCACAGCCGACCCAGAAGAGGGGAAACAGCGGTGGTCGGACACAGCATCATGGGAGACTTCAGCACCGTGGACAGCAGCAATGGGAACAGGTGAGTATAAGTGCCAGATCTCCGTGTATTATTATGGATAGCACACAGAGATCACACGTGTGCCAAAATCACAGCACACAAAGGAACATATGCACCTTTATCACATCAGTGAAAAACGTGTGTGTTTTTCACTGAAGTGTGAAAGAGGCCTAAGACAGCACCTTTAATCCCGCAGTGATGGAGCCAATTTTGTCCTTAATGACCAAGTCTCATTTTAGAAATCTGACCAGTGTCACTTTATGGGGTAATAACTCTGGAATGCTTCAACAAATCCCAGTGATTGCAATAATGTTGTTTCGTGACCCATTGTGCTTTATGTTAGTGGTAAATTTAGGCTGATATTTTTATATTTTTTGTGTGTATTTAAAAAAAAAAAAAAAAAAGGAATTTTGGAAAAAGTTATGAAAATTGCACAATTTTCAAACTTTTAATTTTTATATCCTTAAACCAGTTAGTCATGCTGTTCAAATTAGTTAATAAATAACATTTCCCATACGTCATTATTTTTCAAACATCATTTTATTTTGTTAGGATGTTAGAAGGGTTAAAATTTTAGTTAGCAATTTCTAATTTTTTCAAGAAATGTACAAAACCTGTTTGTTTAGGGACCTATTCAGATTTAAATGAACGTTGAGGGGCCAATATATGGGAAACTCCTCCAAACTGATACCATTTTAAAAACTGCACCGCTCAGTTACTTCAAAACTGCTGCCAGGAAAGTTTGTAACCCTTCAGGTGTTACACAGGAATTAATGCAAAATGGAATGTTGCTTTAGCCCAAATCATCTTTTCACTTTTACGAAAGATAGAACAAAAAAAGTGAACCCCATAATTTGTTACACAGTATCTCCTCCTGAGCTCACCGATGCCTGACATGTGGTTAGAAACCTTTGGGCAAATGACCTGGTTCGGAAAGTAAGGAATAGTATTTGAATTTTGGAATACAAATTTAGCTGAAATAGACCATGTCACATTTGTAGGGCCCCTAACGTGCCTAAATAGTAGAAACCCCCAAGAAGTGACCCCATTTTGGAAACTAGACTAATCAAGGAATTCATCTAGGGGTGTGTTCAGCATTTTGAACTCATAGGTGATTCATAGAAATTATTAAAATGTGGATGTGAAAATGAAAATAAAATTATTTTTTTTTCAACTAAAATTATGTTTTAGCCCCAAATATATATATTTTTTAGAATAGATAATAGAAGAAAACAAACCTCATAATTTGTTAGGTAATTTCTCTCGAATGCATTGAAACCCTATATGTGGTCAAAAACTGCTGTTGAGGTACATGGCAGGACTTTGTTTGATTTTTGAAGCATACATTTAGCCAGAATAGATTGTGAATGCCATGTCAGATTTGCAAAGCCCCTGAGATGCCAAAACAGAAGAAGCCCCCATAAGTTATCCCATTTTGGAAATTAGACCCCTAAAGGAATTCCATTTCTAATTTACAGGTGATTCATGACACAATATTTTAGTGGAAAAAATGTAATTTGTCATTTTTATATCTAAGTCACTTGGACTTTTCACTTTTTTCACCTAAAATACTGTATTAGCACAAAATGTATAATTTACTCAAGGGGTAATAGGAGAAAACTAACCCCATAATTTGTTATGCATTTCCTACCCTCGAACACAGTGATACCCAACATCTTGCGCAGGATGGCAATGTCGAACTGGGCTGGATAGAAGGAGGATGGAGATCGCAGCTGAGAGGATGCACCAGACCAGAGAGCAGTGACACCCGTCAGACCTGGACTCTTACAGTGCCTACAAGTAGTATTCAACCCCCTGCAGATTTATCTGGTCTGATAAGATGCAAATAAGCTAGACCTGCAAACTTCAAACTAGGGCAGGATTTATTAACAGATGCATAAATCTTACAAACCAACAAGTTATGTTGCTCAGTTAAATTTTAATAAATTTTCAACATAAGTGTGGGTCAATTATTATTCAACCCCTAGGTTTAATATTTTGTGGAATAACCCTTTTTTGCAATTACAGCTAATAATCGTCTTTTATAAGACCTGATCAGGCCGGCAAAGGTCTCTGGAGTTATCTTGGCCCACTCCTCCATGCAGATCTTCTCCAAGTTATCTAGGTTCTTTGGGTGTCTCATGTGGACTTTAATCTTGAGCTCCTTCCACAAGTTTTCAATTGGGTTAAGGTCAGGAGACTGGCTAGGCCACTGCAACACCTTGATTTTTTCCCTCTTGAACCAGGCCTTGGCTGTGTGCTTTGGGTCGTTGTCTTGTTGGAAGATGAAATGACGACCCATCTTAAGATCCTTGATGGAGGAGTGCAGGTTCTTGGCCAAAATCTCCAGGTAGGCCGTGCTATCCATCTTCCCATGGATGCGGACCAGATGGCCAGGCCCCTTGGCTGAGAAACAGCCCCACAGCATGATGCTGCCACCACCATGCTTGACTGTAGGGATGGTATTCTTGGGGTCATATGCAGTGCCATCCAGTCTCCAAACGTCACGTGCGTGGTTGGCACCAAAGATCTCGATCTTGGTCTCATCAGACCACAGAACCTTGAACCAGTCTGTCTCAGAGTCCTCCAAGTGATCATGAGCAAACTGTAGATGAGCCTTGACATGACGCTTTGAAAGTAAAGGTACCTTACGGGCTCGTCTGGAACGGAGACCATTGCGGTGGAGTACGTTACTTATGGTATTGACTGAAACCAATGTCCCCACTGCCATGAGATCTTCCCGGAACTCCTTCCTTGTTGTCCTTGAGTTAGCCTTGACTCTTCGGACAAGCCTGGCCTCGGCACGGGTGGAAACTTTCAAAGGCTGTCCAGGCCATGGAAGGCTAACAGTAGTTCCATAAGCCTTCCACTTCCGGATGATGCTCCCAACAGTGGAGACAGGTAGGCCCAACTCCTTGGAAAGGGTTTTGTACCCCTTGCCAGCCTTGTGACCCTCCTCGATCTTGTCTCTGATGGCCTTGGAATGCTCTTTTGTCTTTTCCATGTTGACCAAGTATGAGTGCTGTTCACAAGTTTGGGGAGGGTCTTAATTAGTCAGAAAAGGCTGGAAAAAGAGATAATTAATCCAAACATGTGAAGCTCATTGTTCTTTGTGCCTAAATACTTCTTAATACTTTAGGGGAACCAAACAGAATTCTTGTGGATTAAGGGGTTGAATAATAAATGACCCTCTGAATAAACTTTTCACAATTTAAAAAAAAAATAAAAAAAGAAATAACATTCTTTTTTGCTGCAGTGCATTTCACACTTCCAGGCTGATCTACAGTCCAAATGTCACAATGCCAAGTTAATTCCGAATGTGTAAACCTGCTAAATCTGCAGGGGGTTGAATACTACTTGTAGGCACTGTATATACAGTATTCTATAATGCTATATATAAGAACTCACTGATGGTGGCTACAGCTTATAGGGGCCAAATCTGGTGACAACTTTGCTCGTGTGGTTGTATCTTTCTCAGTAAGGGCCGTTTCACACATCCGGCTTTTCGCAGGATTGCTGGATCCGGCACACTCCAGTACAGTGTGTACAGTACAATGGCAGCGCGACAACTTCCAGGTCACATGCTCCAGTCACATGACAGCAGGTCACCGGAGCTTGTCGCGCTGCCATTGTACTGTATACACTGTACTGGAGTGTACGGAATACGGCAATCCGGCGAAAAGCCGGATGTGTGAACCAGCCCTTACTGAGAAGGATGGATGTAAGTCGTGTGTGGTCAGGATGCTGACTTTTTTCAACACAGTTTTATTCTTCTCCAACACTTTAGGGAACATGTCATCTGATTCATACTGTTCAACCTGCAGGCAGCAAGAAGCAGAGCAATTGTGCTACAGGTATATTTTTGTCTGAATATGAATATTTTTTCATGGCATTTACATGTAGATAGAACTTCATTTGTCTTTTTATTGTAGTGATATGTTCCTAAATAATAAGCCAAAATTCTAAAAATCCGCTTCATACAAAACTATGTGTTTTTTTAGGGCAGCTCCAGGTTATGCATTAGATTTTTCCCCTTCTCTACAATTACAGCCATTAAACATTACTGGAAAACCCCTTGACTGTTTTTTTTTCCATACAATACTGAAACATAATTCCCCATATAAGCAGATGTAGGAACAAAGAAGGTGTCTATTTGGAAGGTTATGGGGTCAGCTCATCATGACTTCTAATTTGATCATTTTTGTGCATGATATATTACAATGCATCAATAAAATAGCAACAGTGTGAAATATATAGCAATAATGGAAACATTTTCTCGTTCCATTCATAGAATGAAAACAGCGGAAATCTGGATGTAGGATTTTTTTCATTATACGCAAAGCTAAAAAAGAACAGATTGTTATGTAATGTAGAATTCTTCAAGCACTTCAGTAGGAACAAACAGCTGAAATAACCAGATCCCCGAGAGATTATATTATTCCCATAACTGAAGGCAATCTCCAGAATAACCAGATGACAGATTAGTAATCTGAGAGAAGGATTCTGCAGAAGTATACAGAAAAGAAAGTCATTGTCTAGATTGTTTCACTGGAAGTGCATGAGCAAGAGACAATAACTGGAGTGTCACAAGAGGGAGATGTCAGCAAGATTCCTGCAACAAAAATAATAATATTCTACGATTGTGCAAAATTCATGTTAGAATTAGTGTTGAGCGAGTAGTTAACTATTCGTATTTGCTATGCTGTTAGCGAGTACTGTCTGCTACTCGCATATTCGTTACGAGTAGTGGGCGCAATGTAAGTCAATGGGAAATACTCGCTAAGTAGCGAGTAACCCGAAAGCCGTACTATTTGTGCAAGTAGCGAATAGTACCTCTTTTGGGTTACTCGTTACTTAGCGAGTATTTTCCATTGACTTACGTTGTGCCCACTACTTGTAACGAATATGCGAGTAGCGGACAGTACTCGCTAACAACATAGCAAATACGAATAGTTAGCTACTCGCTCAACACTAGTTAGAATTATATATGTTACAGAATGAGAACATGAAAGGATTGTGTCTTACTTTAAAATTGAAAGCGGTATTCCCATCTCCAAGATCCTATCCCAATATGTAGTAGATGTAATAATAATAATAATATTATAAAGAGATACCTACAATTATAAATGTAGTATAGTTCTCGTGATTAGCTATGTCACTTACCTCATGTGCAGGGTATTACAACTTAGGTATCCATGGTTATGACCACAAGCATCTAACTGTCACTATATGTGAGGTCATAACCATGGATACCTAAGCTATTGCAATGCCCTGCACATGAAGTAAGTGACAAAGCTAATCAGGAGACCTATACTACATTTCTAATTAGAGGTATTTGCTAATATTCTTATTTTTGTTACACGTACTACATATTAGGATAGGGTGGCGTTACACGGTACCATATATTGTGCGATATGTCGTCGGAGTCACGGAATTCGTGACGCACATCTGGCATCGTTAGAGATGTCGTACCGTGTGACACCTCCGACGACTGTTAACGAGCAAAAATACTCACCTTATCGTTGCTTGTTGACACGTCGTTCATTTCCATAATGTCGTTCCTCCTTCTGCATGCCGGTTGTTCATCGTTCCCGTGGCAGCACACATCGCTACGTGTGACACCCCGGGAACGACGAACAACAACTTACCTGTGTCCTGCCGGCAATGCGGAAGGAAAGAGTTGGGCGGGATGTTACGTCCCACTCATCTCCGCCCCTCCGCTTCTATTGGGCGGCCGCTGTGTGACATCGCTGTGACGCCGAACGTCCCTTCCCCTTCAGGAAAAAGATGTTCGCCGCCCACAGCGATGTCGTTAGGGAAGTAAGTACGTGTGACGATGGTTTAACGACTTTGTGTGACACGGGCAATGAATTGCCCGTGACGCACAAACGACGGGGGTGGGTGCGATCGCTCGATATATCGTCTCATGTAACGCCGCCCATAGGATCTTGGAGATAAAAATACCCTTCAACCATAACTGCTTCCTAACTGGGCGATTTTCTATTTTTTTCTGTTCCGTTTTTTTTCCCTCCCTTTCTTCCAATAGCCATATTTTTTATTTTTCCATTCACATATCCGTATGAGGGTTTCTTTCTTTGCAGGGCGGGCTTAAATTTTGGATAGCACCATTCATTTTACCATACAATTTAATGGAAAATGAAAAGAAATCCAAGTTTCTTTCTTTTTCTCTGCCTGTCTGTCTCTCTCTGTTTGTCTCTCTGTCTTTCTCTCTCTGTCTGTCTCTCTGTCTGCCTCTCTGTCTCTGTCTGTCACTCTCCATCTCTCTATCTCTCTCTGCCTCTCCATGTCTGCCTCTTTTTCTCTCTCTGTCTGTCTGTCTCTCCGTCTGTCTCTCTCCATCTGTCTCTCTCTCTGTCTCTCCGTCTGTCTCTTTTTATATCTGTCTTTCTGTCTCTCTCTCTGTCTATCTCTGACTGTCTATCTTTCTCCCTGTCTGCCTCTCTCTCGGTCGGTCTCTAACTCGGTATGTCTCTAACTCGGTCTGTCTCTTTCTATCTCTGTCTCTCTGTTACTCTTTTTGTCTCTGTCTCTCTCTGTCTCCCTGTCTGCCTCTCTCTCTAGCTTTCTGTCTCTCTATTTCTGTCTCTGTCTCTCTCTCTGTTTCTCTTGCTGTCTCTCTCTATCCATTTCTCTTGATCCATCTCTCTCTATCTGTCTCTGTCTCTCTGTCTGTCTCTCTATCTGTCTCTCTGTCTCCCTTTATCCACCTCTCGCTATCCACCTCTGTCTCTGTCTCTCTCTGTCTCTTTCTCTCACTGTCTGACTCTCTGTCTGTCTCGCTATCCGGCTCTCTGTGACTCTGTTTCTCTGTTTGTCTCTTTGTCTCTTTCCCTTTCTGCCTCTCTCTTTGTCTGCATCTCTCTCGGTCTGTCTCTCTCTATCTCTCGCTGCCTCTCTGTTACTCTCTTTATCTCTGTCTCTCTCTCTCTCCGTCTCCCTGTCTGCCTTTCTTTATCTAGATCTCTGTCTGTCTTTCTATTTCTGTCTCTCTCTGTCTGTCTATCTCTCTGTTTATCTCACTGTCTTTTTGTCTGTCTCTGTCTCTCTCTGTCCATCTCTCTCTATATGTCTCTCTCTAACCATCTCTCTTTATACATCTTTCTCTATCCGTCTCTGTCTCTCTCTGTCACTGTTTTTAACCTAGATAGTGGCATTTAAGTTAGGTTCCCGGATTACAGATATATACCTTGCCGTTGGTTTCCGGGCTTACATGCATTGGCCAATACATGAACTAAATATCTCTCTTTTGCAGTAATGCAGTGCCATATTTTCCCTTGTACATTTTTGGCTTTTTCAGTGTGCAACTGTATGCATTTATAGTTACTATGTTTTTTTCAGTTAGCACCTGTTCACACTGCGCAACCAGCTCTGTCCTCACCTATTGTACCATCACCCATTCCCTGTAGACTGTGAACCCTCGCGGGCAGGGTCCTCTCTCCTCCTATACCAGTCTGTTTTGTACTGTTAGTGATTGTTGTACGTATACCCTCTTTCACTTGTAAAGCGCCATGGAATAAATGGCGCTATAATAATAATAAATAATAATAATAATTTGTTGGATGTGCGGGTCAATTTTTTGATATTTCTAGTGAATCTTTTTCTGACTGAGCACTCCGCCCTAAGACCTGGCTGTGTTCATAACCATTGTAGCAGGAGCCTAGCTGCCCATACATGGAGGTTTGTAGTCCACATAGTGGCATTTTGCCCAGATACGGATGTTTTTAACCTAGATAGTGGCATTTAAGTTAGGTTCCCGGATTACAGAGATATACCTTGGCGTTGGTTTCCGGGCTTACATGCATTGGCCAATACATAAACTAAATATCTCTCTTTTGCAGTAATACAGTGCCATATTTTCCCTTGTACATTTTTGGCTTTTCAGTGTGCAACTGTATGCATTTATAGTTACTATGTTTTTTCAGTTAGCACCTGTTCACATTTGTTGGATGTGCAGGTCAGTTTTTTTATATTTCTCTCTCTGTCTCTCTGTCCGTCTCTCTCTCTATTTGTCTCTTTCTCTCTATCCTTCTCTCTCTCTGTCTCTCTATCTGTCTCTCTCTATCCATCTCTGTTTCTCTCACTCTGTCTGCCTCTCTCTGTCTCACTGTATGTCTCTTTCTCTTTCTCTGTCTCTCTCTGTCTCCCTCTCTGTCTGTCTCTATATCCATCTATCTATCTCACTGTCTACTTCTCTCTCTTTGTCTGTCTCTATCTCTGTCTCTCTGTCTGTCTCTCTCTATCCGTCTATCCACCGACATCATATTAACTGACACATAAGCTTCTTACTAAGCTACTACTTACTTACTACTTACATACTAAGAATGTCCTTTGTTGCCTATAGCAACCAATCAGTGATCCAATTAATGACCTGTAGCTCCCAGCGCAATTGACTTTAATGTAAGCAGGTTTTTTGACAAATAACTGGAAAGCCTGGGGTTAAATTTTCCATCAAAACATAGTCTGTGACATTCCCTGAATCAAATGAGGTGGCTATGCAAAATTTTGAGACAATGCAACTTTGCAGATTCCTTTAGCGGACATACACATACATACATACACACATAAATGCATACACTGAGCTTTATATATTAGATTTTTAGGTAGGTGCAGCTACTAAAAAATGCAATTCTTGTGGTTCAATTTTTTTTTCTTTTTAAGTTAAGTGTACGGATAAATCAATTTTCTTTTTGATAGATCTGGACTTTTATAGATATGAGAATACCAAAAATACTTACTTGATTTGAGTGATTTGATTTTTTTTCATATTTAAACTTTTTATTTTATTTT
This sequence comes from Anomaloglossus baeobatrachus, assembly GCF_048569485.1. Classification (NCBI taxonomy): domain Eukaryota; kingdom Metazoa; phylum Chordata; class Amphibia; order Anura; family Aromobatidae; genus Anomaloglossus; species Anomaloglossus baeobatrachus. The sequence continues at coordinate 435,297,748 of NC_134358.1, forward strand.
TTTTGTCTCTAACCTATCATTTCCTGATCACTTGTTCTATATACTGCAATACTACTGTGTTGCAGTATAGAGACAAAATGATGTTCTCTTATGAAGCCCAGCCTCAGACTGGCCATGGGGCCTTCATCAGGAATTTGGTTTCCATGATGTCCAATCAGACTAATATTACATAGTTTCATAGTTTTTGAGGTTGAAGATAAATTCAAGTCCATTGACCTCAAACTACAGCCGAAAGCGTGTGTCACACATCTGTGCAAAACACACGTTTTGCACGGACCGTGTTGAAGGTGTGTATGGCCTTCCGTTTGCCGTGATTTTGGCACATGTGTTCTTCATGTGCTATCCGTGATAGCACACAGAGAGCAGAAACTTTTTTTATCTTTGAAATAAAATGATTTTTATACTCACCTGTCCCCAGCGCTGCTGTATCCGGGTCCGTGGTGCAGTGAATATGCATGAGCATAATGAGTGGGCCTTGAAAAAAGTGACAGTGGTGCTAAAGACAGCAGTGCTGGAGACATGTGAGTATAAAAATCATTTTATTTCAAAGATTTGTGTTTTCTTTGGTATGTGTCGTATGGATCACATCAGTGTGACATCAGTGCTGCCGGAGAAAAACAGACAGGAAAAACACAAATGTGTGCGCAGATCCATTGATATTAACCCCTTCACGACCTTTGACGGATCTAGCCGTCATGGTGCCCTGGTACTTAAAGACCCATGACGGCTAGATCCGTCATGGTGAATTCGCGGCCCCGGAGCACCGGGCACCGCGATCGGTTTTAAAAAACTGTAGATTCGGGAAGGAGAGGACTTGTACCTGACCTCAGGAGGGGTGGTGTCTCCTTCCCGGACCTACGGAGGCTGTGATTGGCTGAACGGCGTTCGTCAGCCAATCACAGCCAGTGTTATGTTTCAGCCATTGAAAATGGCTGAAGCATTGAGATCCAGCTATGTCAGTGCAGCTGCAGCACTGGCCATTGGCTGGAGCTCAGTGAGCTTTACTGCACCCGCCCCCAGCTCTGATTGGAGAGATCGTCCTTGTGACCGATTTCTCCAAGCAGCACCGTGCCTCTGGAACCGGGTGAGCTCGCTGTAGGAGATCGCTCTCCTTAGCTTCTCCCTCCGTGGAATCTGAGGAGAGCGATCCCTGCAGGCGCCCATCTGTGAGTCACAGCCCCCGATCCACTGCTGCCCTGCTCCATGTGCTTCGCCCCTGCTCTCCCGCTGCGCCCCTGCATCTGACGCCGCTACTCTCCCCCTGCATGTGACGCCGCTACTCAGCAGTAAGAGCAAGCGGCGTCAGATGCAGGGGGTGGCGCAGCGGGAGGAGAGCGTCACGGCGGCCGCTACACTCTCCCCATCAGCCGCTCCACCGCCCCATCAGTCACTGCTCTCGCCCCATCTGCTGCTCCACCGCCCCAGCATCTGCCGCTCCCCTCTCCCCATCAGTCACTGCTCTCGCCCCATCTGCCGCTCCACCGCCCCAGCATCTGCCGCTCCCCTCTCCCCATCAGTCACTGCTCTCGCCCCATCTGCTGCTCCACCGCCCCAGCATCTGCCGCTCCCCTCTCCCCATCACTCACTGCTCTCGCCCCATCTGCCGCTCCACCGCCCCTGCATCTGCCGCTCCCCTCTCCCCATCAGTCACTGCTCTCGCCCCATCTGCTGCTCTACCGCCCCAGCATCTGCCGCTCCCCTCTCCCCATCAGTCACTGCTCTCGCCCCATCTGCTGCTCCACCGCCCCAGCATCTGCCGCTCCCCTCTCCCCATCAGTCACTGCTCTCGCCCCATCTGCCGCTCCACCGCCCCAGCATCTGCCGCTCCCCTCTCCCCATCAGTCACTGCTCTCGCCCCATCTGCCGCTCCACCGCCCCAGCATCTGCCGCTCCACCGCCCCAGCATCGGCCGCTCCACCGCCCCAGCATCTGCCGCTCCCCTCTCCCCATCAGTCACTGCTCTCGCCCCATCTGCCGCTCCACCGCCCCAGCATCTGCCGCTCCACCGCCCCAGCATCTGCCGCTCCACCGCCCCAGCATCTGCCGCTCCCCTCTCCTCATCAGTCACTGCTCTCTCCCCATCTGCCGCTCCACCGCCCCAGCATCTGCCGCTCCCCTCTCCCCATCAGTCACTGCTCTCTCCCCATCTGCTGCACCACCGCCCCAGCATCTGCCGCTCCACCGCCCCAGCATCTGCCGCTCCCCTCTCCCCATCAGCCACTGCTCTCTCCCCATCTGCCGCTCCACCGCCCCTGCATCTGCCGCTCCCCTCTCCCCATCAGCCACTGCTCTCTCCCCATCTGCCGCTCCACTGCCCCAGCATCTGCCGCTCCACTCTCCCCTGCATCTGCCGCTCCACTCTCCCCTGCATCTGCCGCTGCACTCCCCAGCATCTGCCGCTGCACTCCCCAGCATCTGCCGCTGCACTCCCCAGCATCTGCCGCTGCACTCCCCAGCATCTGCCGCTGCGCACTCCCCAGCATCTGCCGCTCCACTCTCCCCAACATCTGCCGCTCCACTCTCCCCATCAGCCGCTCCACCGCCCCTGCATAAGCCGCCACACTCTCCCCATCAGCCGCCGCACTCTCCCCATCAGCCGCTCCACCGCCCCTGCATCAGCCGCCGCACTCTCCCCATCAGCTGCTCCACCGCCCCTGCATCTGCCGCCGCACTCTCCCCATCTGCCGCCGCACTCTCCCAATCAGCCACAGTTCTCTCCCCATCTGCCGCTGCAGCTAATTTTCCATTTAAAAAGTCAAATGACGCTCCTTCCCTCTGGAGCTCTGCCGTGCGCCCAAACAGTGTTTTTCTGCCACATATGAGGTATCAGCGTACTCAGAACAAATTGCTCAACAAATTTTGCGGTCCACTTTATCCTGTTACCCCTTTACAAATTAAAAAATGGAGCCTAAAATAACATTTTGTGGAAAAAAAAAGTACTTTTTTGTTTTTATGCCTCAATGTATAAAGCACGTGAGGGTTCAAAGTGCTCATTACCCATGTAGATTTATGCCATGGGGGTTTAGTTTCCAAAATGAGGTCACTTGTGGGGGAGCGCCATTGTTTAGGCACCTCAGGGGGTCTCCAAACGCAACATGGCGTACGCTAATAATTCCAACCAATTTTGCTGTGAAATGGCGCTCCTTCTCTTCTGAGCCCCGCTGTGTGCCCAGACAATTACTTTCCACCACATATGAGGTATCTGTGTACTCAGGAGAAATTGCACAATACATTGTATGGTGCATTTTTACCTGATACCCTTGTGGAAAAAAAAGCTACCTGGTTGAAATAACAATTTCATGGTAAAAAAAAAAATATATATATTTTCACGGCTGAACGTTCTTAACTTTTGTGAAGCCTCCAGGGGTTCAAAGTGTTCAGTAAACATCTAGATAAATTCAATGAGGGGTCTAGTTTCCAAAATGGGGTCACTTGTGGGGGAGCTCCATTGTTTAGGCACCTCAGGGGGTCTCAAAACACAACATGGCATCCACTAACGATTCCAGACAATTTTGCGTTTGAAAAGTCAATTGTCGCACCTTGCCTTCCGAGCCCTGCTGTGCGCCCAAACATTTGATTTCCACCACATATGAGGTATCTGTGTACTCAGGAGAAAATGCACAATACATTTTATGTTGCAATTTTTCCTGATACCCTTGTGAAAAAAAAGCTACCTGGTTGAAGTAACAATTTTGTGGTAATTTTTTTGTTTTTTTATTTTCATTGCTCAAAGTTATTAACTTTTGTGAAGCCCCCAGAGGTTCAAAGTGCTCAATAAACATCTAGATAAATTCCATGAGGGGTCTAGTTTCCAAAATGGGGTCACTTGTCGGGGAGCTCCATTGTTTAGGAACCTCAGGGGGTCTCCAAACGCAACATCACATCTGCTAATTATTCCAGACAATTTTGCTTTCAAAAATTCAAATGATGCTCCTTCTCTTCCGAGCCTTGCCGTGCGCCAAAACAATTGATTTCCCCCACATATGAGATATCGGTGTACTCAGGAGAAATTGCACAATTTATTTTATGGTGCATTTTTCCTGATACCCTTGTCAAAATGCTAAATTTTATGGCTAAAGTAACATTTTTGTGTAAAAAAGTAAAATTTTCATTTTTTCCTTCCACATTGCTTTGGTTGCTGTAAAGCTCCTAAAGGGTTAATAAACTTCTTGGATGTAGTTTTGAGCAGTGTGAGGGGTGCAGATTTTAGAATGGGGTCACTTTTGGGTATTTTCTGTCACCTAGGCCTCTCAAAGTCACTCCAAATGTGATGTGGTACCTAAAAAATTTTTTTTGTAAATTTTGTTGGAAAAATGAAAAATTGTTGATGAACTTTGAACCCTTCTAACTTCGTAACGGAAAAAAAATTTGTTTCGAAAATTGCGCTGGTGTAAAGTAGACAAGTGGGAAATGTTACATAGTAACTATTTTGTGTGACATATCTCACAGATTTATGGGCATAAAATTTTCAAATTTTGAAAATTGCGAAATTTTCAAAATGTTCGCCAAATTTCCAAACTTTTCACACATAAACGCAAAAAATAGCGGCCTAAATTTACCATTGACATGAAGTACAATATGTCACGAAAAAACAGTCTCAGAATCGCCAGGATCCGTTGAAGCGTTCCAGAGTTATAACCTGTCAAAGTGACACTGGTCAGAAATGAAGGGGTTAATGGCTCTGCGTATATCCGTGTCTCTGGTACATATCAAAATGGACATCATACATACCGGAATCACAGACGTGTAAAGGGGGTCTAACAAGTTGATCACAGGAAGGCAAAATAGACACTAATAGATCCATATGAGGGAAAAAATTCCTTCCTGATTCCACATGTAGAAATCAGACTAGTTGTCTGGATCAATGCCCCATCACAGAATCTACTGTATCCAGGCCCCTCTTGAATTTTTTTCACAGTGAATCAACGATTACAACATTATATGACAGAGATTTCCCATAGTTTCACTACTCTTACAGTAAAGAATCTGCATCTGCGATTATAATTAATCCTTCTTTCCTGCAGACATAGAGAATGCCTCCTTATCCCAGTCGTAGGCTTAGGTGTAAAACGATTGTTAGCAAGATCTCTGTACTGTCCACTTACATATTTGTACATTGTAATAAGATCAATCCTAACTTTCATTTTTCCAATAACCCCAAGTTAATAACCAATATTGGTATTGTGTGGCGCTCTGGACAAGCCAGGTCGTCACAGAACTACACCAACACACCCCACACCCCAGTTAGGCACTTCGAAGCCAAACATAAAATCCTTGTTGCCTTCCTCCAGGGGCTGATGTCCACACCAGGGGGTGAACCAGGCGCTTGGTCCCGCCCACCGAGGAGTTCACAGTCCTAGAGGCGGGAAAAGGAGAGGGCAGATAGAGTTTGAGGTGGAAGTGAGAGGAAGTGGAGTGGTAGAGGAGCAGTCTGAAGGCGGTCCGGGTGTGTGGCCCGGACGGAACAGCAAGGTTGGCAGACGGTGGTGACCGTCTGCAGGAGAGGCTAATTGGAGCAAACCGTATGGACCGTGGATGGGCGGTGGTCCGGCGGTACCGGAACGGAGAGTAAAGAGAAGCCAGCACCATCCGGCAGGGCTTACGGACCCCGACAAGGCTAGGAGTCTCCGTTAAATTTGTCAAATCCGTTAGCGAAGGGAACCTCCGGGGTTTCCCAGCAGTCAAGACCTGATTGAAGGCAACCGCTCAAACCTTAGAGGGAAACACAATCACCGCCAAGGCTACAGTTCCCAGGGCCAGAGCCTGCGGGCAAAAGGGGCTTCCTCAGCCTCCATCCAAGCTGGGGAGCGGGTTACCGGTGGGAAGCCATTGGAACCATAACACAACACAGGTGCAGGGAAAGGCAGTCACCATCAACCTGCCGGGAGGAGAAGCACCGCAGCCGTCTGTGGGACCCGTCCATCCAGCCGTTTGTTTTACCGGAGACTTTGCATTCGTCATTGGCTGAGTGAGTACCACCGTGCCGTGCGGCACAGCGCTGCCCCTGCGACCCTGCACCTCACCAGGCCCCGTAACCCGCCTGCTATACATCCCTACCTCCCTCACCGGGCCCCGGGACAACCAACCCCCTACCCACGGAGGGGAGAACCAACATCCAAGCTGCTCCCCGTCATCGCTCCCGGGATCCCCGTCGAGATCAGCGATGGTGTCACCAATCTCACCACAACCGTGGGTGGCGTCACGGACAATTTCCCTAAACCCAAACAACCACCCCCATTTCACTCACGGGCGAGGAACGCCGCTCGAGTCCCCAGGATCCAGCCCACCGCTCGAGCCACCACCGAGCAGCAGCAGCAGCAGCCGGACCTGAGCAGTGGGTGAGCGCAGCGTCCCCTCCTCCGCCCGCGACAACTTGGCATCACAAACAGGATCTTACCGCTCTGTCTGTCATCTGGTAGAGGTGCGCCTTATGACCGCCAGAGGTGTCCGGCCGAAAATTTGGAGAAGCCGCCATTTTGGGCACGAAAAGTCCCAGCTTGAGCGTCTCCTCGAGCAGTGGAGGCGCGAAAATCAAAACCCCGCCCCTGTAGAGGAGGAGCCGGAAAAAGACTAAGGGGGACGCAGATGGAGAGATGGCGGCGTCCTCGAATTGGAACGCGGGAGCACCCGCTACCGGAGCGACTAAGCTCTGGGGGAACCGAGGAGGAGTAGCCTTTGAAGACTGCGGCCCGGGTGAGCTCCCCGCCGGGACCGCTGCGTGGCTGGAGCGGGAGCTGGGCCGGTTCTGCTTGAAGGTGAGGGAGCAAAGCCTGCAGCAGCTGCTGGATTGGAAGGCGGAGATGCGCAGGATGGTTGCCGTAGTGGGGGCCCGTGAGCAAGGGGCCGCTGCGGCCGTGCCGCGTCGCGACCAGTCCACCCAAATCCCAGAACCAGCCCTGATTGCATGGGAGCCGGGGGCCAGCACCACAGCCGGAGGTCCAGAGAGAATGCCGCTGATGGAGGAGGGGGTTCCGACTACGCTGCCCCCGCCTCTGTTCTTAACGGCCGTCAGTGGTTCTGGACTGAACTGCCTGTGGAAGGAGAACCCGATGTACCCACCGGTCCCCGAGTGGGCCGACCCCCTGCAGTGGTAGCCGCTCCATAGTCAGCGGTCCTCTGCTGCAAGTTGTCCCCATTGGGACCACCAGTACCATTTGGAAGTTTGAGAATGATAAATGAAAATGATCAACCGAAAGTTTACCTGATTAACAACCGTGATTGAACCGGTCGTTGCCGGCAACTGTTGTCCCCGTGGGGACTGTCTTTAACCATGCATAGAAACTGCTACGGACAAGCCCGAGAACTTGCAGGGCAACCACGAACTTGTGGAATGTAAATAAAAATGTTGGGCTTGATACCGTTACCGCCTCCGGAGAGGCTGATTTGGAGGATGGGCCTGGAGGAAAGGGATGGCCCAGGCCCGCCACTACCGTAACCGGTGGCGATCCTCCGGGGGGTTCAGGGGTTCCCCATGGACGCGGATCCCCTGAAAGAGACAGAACCTGCTCGGGCAACTTGGTGCTGGACTGGGGTCAAGGGGTGCTGCCCATTTGCTTAGGGGCAGCAACAGGGCCAGGTTGCTTGGGTGGGAGAAGAGCGGAAGCCGTAACCGTTATTTATTAAAAGTGTTGGTAACGTTTAAGAAATGTGCCTCCCGATGTTGGAAGATTGAAAAATGCTTGTTTTACATATTTTACCGTTTATATCTTTTTTCCAGTTCGTGAAAAATAAAACCGGTGATGGACGGGCAGCCCGCGGACGGTCTGCATTTTACTAAGGGGGAATGTGGCGCCCTGGACAAGCCAGGTCATCACAGAACTACACCAACACACCCCGGTTAGGCACACCGAAGCCAAACATAAAATCCTTGTTGCCTTCCTCCAGGGGCTGATGTTCACACCAGAGGGTGGGTTAGGCGGTTGGTCCCGCCCACCGAGGAGTTCACAGTCCTGGAGGCGGGAAAAGGAGAGGGCAGATAGAGTTTGAGGTGGAAGTGAGAGGAAGTGGAGTGGTAGAGGAGCAGTCTGAAGGCCGTCCGGGTGTGTGGCCCGGACGGAACAGCAAGGTTGGCAGACGGTGGTGACCGTCTGCAAGAGAGGCTAATTGGAGCAAACCGTATGGACCGTGGACGGGCGGTGGCCCGGCGGTACCGGATCGGAGAGTAAAGAGAAGCCAGCACCATCCAGCAGGGCTTACGGACCCCGACAAGGCTAGGAGTCGCCGTTAAATTTGTCAAATCCGTTAGCAAAGGGAACCTCCGGGGTTTCCCAGCAGTCAAGACCCAATTGAAGGCAACCGCTCAAACCTTAGAGGGAAGCACAGTCACCGCCAAGGCTACAGTTCCCAGGGCCAGAGCCTGCGGGCAAAAGGGGATCCCTCAGCCTCCATCCAAGCTGGGGAGCGGGTTATCGGTGGGAAGCCATTGGAACCGTAACACAACACAGGTGCAGGGAAAGGCAGTCACCATCAACCTGCCGAGAGGAGAAACACCGCAGCCGTCTGTGGGACCCTTCCATCCAGCCGTTTGTTTTACCGGAGACTATGCATTCGTCATTGGCTGAGTGAGTACCACCGTGCCGTGCGGCACAGCGCTGCCCCCGCGACCCTGCACCTCACCAGGCCCCGTAACCCGCCTGCCATACATCCCTACCTCCCTCACCGGGCCCCGGGACAACCAACCCCCTACCCACGGAGGGGAGAACCAACATCCAAGCTGCTCCCTGTCATCGCTCCCGGGATCCCCGTCCAGAGCAGCGGTGGTGTCACCAATCTCACCACAACCGTGGGTGGCATCACGGACAATTTCCCTAAACCCAAAACAACCACCCCCCTTTCACTCACGGGCGAGGAACGCCGCTCGAGTCCCTTGGATCCGGCCCACCGCTCGAGCCACCACCGAGCAGCAGCAGCCGGACCAGAGCAGTGGGTGAGCGCAGCGTCCCCTCCTCCGCCCGCGACAATTGCAGTCCACACATTTCTTTAATAATCTTGGTTCTAGTTCAGCTATGTTCTTTAAATACACTAAAGACCAAAATTGTACACAGTATTCTAAGTGTGGTCGCAATAGTGACTTGTATAGGGGTAAAACTATGTTTTCATGAGCAACTATGCCTTTTTTATTGCATCCCATTATTTTATTAGCCTTGGCAGCAGCTGTCTGACACTGGACATTAAAGTTGAGTTTGCTAACCATTCATACACCCAAGTCTTTTTCAGTTTTGGTTTTACCCAGTGTTTTACAATTTAGTAAGAATTTTATTTCCTCTACCCACGTGCATAACCTTACATTTATCCAAATTAAAGTTCAATTGCCATTTCTCAGCCCAAGACTAAAGCTGACATAAATCTTTCTGAAATTTAAATTTAAAGAGGTTGTCCAATGCCATAACTTATTTTTTTCATAAATCTTGATATTATGTGCCTCTCAAAACATCCATTATCCTATTTTAGCAATATTACCTTGCTCTAGCCGCACATCCTCATTGCTGGATACAGCTCTTATGGGGGTTAATCAACAACTGCCTCTCTCCTGACTTCCTGTGTTCCATTACTACAAATTATGTCATACATTGCAGTGGCACCTAACATACCCACTCAAAACTCCACCCAACCTCCCTTCCCCTCCATCTTCATGTATGTATTTGCATACAGCACATGTATGCAGGAAAACAAATGTTCATGTACAGTCATATGAAATAGCTTGGGCACCCCTATTAATGTTAACCTTTTTTCTTTATAACAATTTGGGTTTTTGCAACAGCTATTTCAGTTTCATATATCTAATAACTGATGGACTGAGTAATATTTCTGCATTGAAATTAAGTTTATTGTACTAACAGAAAATGTGCAATCCGCATTTAAACAAAATTTGACCGGTGCAAAAGTATGAGCACCTCAACATAAAAGTGACATTAATATTTTGTAGATCCTCCTTTTGCAAAAATAACAGCCTCTAGTCGCTTCCTTTAGCTATTAATGAGTTCCTGGATGAAGGTATATTTGACCATTCCTTTTTACAAAACAATTCCAGTTCAGTTAAGTTTGATGGTCGCCGAGCATGGAAATCATCCCACAGATGTTCAATGATATTCAGGTCTGGGGACTGGGATGGCCATTCCAAAACATTGTAATTGTTCCTCTGCATGAATGCCTGAGGAGGTTTGGAGCAGTGTTTTGGATCATTGTCTTGATGAAATATCCATCCCCTGCGTAACTACATCTTCGTCACTGATTCTTGCACATTATTGTCAAGAATCTGCTGATACTGAGTTGAATCCATGCGACCCTCAACTTTAACAAGATTCCCGATGCCGGCATTGGTCACACAGCCTCAAAGCATGATGGAACCTCCACCAAATTTTACTGTGGGTAGCAAGTGCTTTTCTTGGAATGCCGTGTTTTTTTGCCTCCATGCATAACGCCTTTTTGTATGACCACATAACTCAATCTTTGTTTCATCAATCCCCATGACCTTCTTCCAAAATGTAACTGGCTTGTCCAAATGTGCTTTTGCATACCTCAGGCGACTCTGTTTGTTGTGTGCTTCTTTCGCATCACTCTCCCATACAGCTTCTCCTTGTGCAAAGTGCGCTTTATTGTTGACCGATGCACAGTGACATCATCTGCAGCAGGATGATGCTGCAGGTCTTTGGAGGTGGTCTGTGGATTGTCCTTGACTGTTCTCACCATTCTTCTTCTCTGCCTTTCTGCTATTTTTCTTGGCCTGCCACTTCTGGGCTTAACAAGAACTGTACCTGTGTTCTTCCATTTCCTTACTATGTTCCTCACAGTGGAAACTGACAGTTTAAATCTCTGAGACAACTTTTTGTATTCTTCCCCTGAACAACTATGTTGAATAATCTTTGTTTTCAGATCATTTGAGAGTTGTTTTGAGGAGCCCATAATGCCACTCTTCATAGGAGATTCAAATAGAACTACTTGCAAGTGGCCACCTTAAATACCTTTTCTCATGATTGGATACACCTGCCTATGAAGTTCAAAGCTCAATGAGGTTACAAAACCAATTTAGTGCTTCAGTAAGTCAGTAAAAAGTAGTTAGGAGTGTTCAAAACAAGAAATTGATAAGGGTGCCCATACTTATGCACTTGTCAAATTTCGTTTAAATGCAGATTGCACATTTTCTGTTAGTACAATAAACCTCATTTCAATCCAGAAATAGTACTCAGTCCATCAGTTATTAGATATATGAAACTGAAATAGCTGTTGCAAAAACCCAAATTGTTATAAATAAAAAAGGTTAACATTAATAGGGGTGCCCAAACTTTTTCATATGACTGTAAACACCAAAATATTTTACAGACAGCACACACTACACATACCACTTGCACACAAAAATGAGGCTGCTTTATGCTGGAGGGAGCTGAGGTTACACTACATGAGCTGCGCTCCTCAGCTTCTGCTGACAGTAGCACTATCCCAGAAGACACCTCCTGCCCCTTTGCCAGAGGGAGGCTGCTCACCAGGAGCCGCACAAACAGGAGGACACTGTACAGTGGAACCTTGGTTTATGTGAACAATCCGTTCTGGGAGTGTGCTTGTAAACCAAGTTACTCGTCTAGCAAAGCAAAATTACCCATAGGGAATAATGCAAGCTCAGACACTTCGTTCCACAACTTGTTTAATGTCCCATCCTGGTCCCCTATTGTGCCATTCTACACACGCACAAACACGCACGCACACACATATGCTCACCTTACCTTCCGTTCCATCGCCGGCCTCATGGTTCTTGTAGTTTGCCTGTACATGATGTGAATGGTTAACCATCACGACCGATGGAGGAACTTCCGCTGCCAGAGCACTGACATCAAAGGCATGAGCCGCTTGCCTCTGATTGGTCAGCATGCTGCCTTTGAGTAGCAGCTGACAGCGGAAGTTCCTCCATTGTTGCGATGGTTACCCCATTCACATCCTGTACTGGCAAACTACAAGAACCATGAGGCCGGCGACGGAAGGTTAGGTGAGCATAATATGTGTGTGTGCGTGCGTGTTTGTGCGTGTTTGTGTGTGTTTGTGTGTGTTTGTGCGGACTCCAAGAGCGGGTCAGAGCGCGGTTATAGTACGGAACCGGAAGTGTGTGTGGTGAGTATTTGCTTGTACAGCAAAGCTTGCTCATAAACTGAGTTACAAATTTACAGCAAGCTTTGCTCATATAGCGAAATGCTCGCACACCAAGTTACTCGTAAACCGAGGTTTCACTGTATTACTTATATGACATATCTCCCTCTCCCTCTAATAAGTGCTGTGTAGGACAGGAACACTGCTTTCACATGACTTCTATTATTCAGAAGGGGTATTCCGTGTCCCCTGCTTAAGGACATGAATATTCACTGCTCTACATAACGTGTATAAATAGGAAAAAGGTGTTTAGTAGAGTGGGCTTTCCCTCATCTCCTTCCTCCATTTTACTCAGACTATTTTGAGGGGACCAACATCATTTTTGAGTTTATTACAGTTTATGTAATTAAAGAATATATTTGGATTGTTTTTACTTTTTCCGTCCCAATCTTTGCTGCCTTGATCTCATTTTTACACAATTTATTTCAAGTACCACTCCAACATTTTTGTTTTATTGCACTGCTGGAGTGGTGATTTAAATGTAAGTCCCCTGCCCCCTTATCTTATACTCAGCTTTCAGCATCTTCATTGATTTCCAGTGTCGCTCTGGTCGGTCTTCTTTGATTTGTGACCAGATGACAGCTCCAATGTTTCATGGATCGCATGGGTATTGATAAAGTTCCATTTAAAACTATGTGTAGAATGATCCCTAATGCATCTGCATCTCTCAGCCATTCATATAGAATAAACATTTAGACAACCAATAACATACAAGATGCATAGCTGAAACATACCAAATCTTGTGATCTCCGCTTCAGAAGTTTCAACAAAAGTTTCCTCTGTGGTTTTCAGGTCATATTCCAGTTCTACTTCATAATTATATTCTATCTCTCTTTCAACATATTCTGCAGTTTTTTCGGTTGTTTCAATCTCCACCTCTTCATAGACCACACTTAAATATCCAAACAATTTTATTACTGCATTATTTACATTTTGACACCATTTTTTTTGGCATGTAATAGACTTTAATTACTATTAACAAGATTGATCTTTCACTCTTAAATAATTGGTAAAATTTGTAAGGTTCATTGAAGACTGAATTTCCAATTATGGAGATAGGAGATGACAATTGGTGCATTTAAAATTGTATGGAGAGGGAGGAGGAGGTGCTAAAGGCAGACACACCCATTTTGCTACAAGGTGTTCTAAAATCACAGGTATAGTTCTACAGAAAACTTTGAGCACCAACTGTCATCTCTTATCTTAGGAAAAGCTGTATTAACTGGAAACACATTTTACTTGTTAATTGAAAATTTTGAGAAACGAGTAAAAGAGGATCTAATTTCTGTAATAAGATGCATTAATAGAAATATCGTAAGGTTTCTTATTTTTACGTGTACTATCAATTTAGAAACCTAATGTGATGTTCACATGATGAAGGAGATAAATAACTTAGAAACACGTTGTTAATAAAATCACCATTGAATCTCTCTGCGAGTTTCCTCTCATTCACAGCAGCACAGCATTAACTCTTCTGCGCCAGATTGAATTCATCAGTTTAGGGAAAAAATACTTAAAATGACGATTTTTTTTAAGCTGTTCTACACTCAAAGCCACATGGTCTACTTAAGCAGATATGATGCACAAAAAGGAGTTTTTTCAATGACACATAGTTTTCATTAGTTTCCAAATGTAAGTAAATTAAATTTATTAGTCTTTATAGTGGCTGGCCGTCTGATTCAGTTTATTAGCTAAGCCAGTCCCTTTCTCTATTAAGGCTGATGCATATACAGAGACAAAACCTGGCTCTGCTAATCAAATAAACTAGAAAAACAGCATTTTTAGTACAGCATTCTCTGATTGGTACTAAAATTGGGCAAAAAATTGGAAATTACATGTCATTGTGATGTCCAAAAATTTCTTTAGAACTACATTCACACATAGCGTTACTGCATGGCTGTGTAGGTGTGTGAATTTTTTAAGAAAATATGCAAAAAATCTGAAACAAACATGCAGTCAAAACTATACAAAATCAGAGTAAAACTTCAGCCTTTTTCGGCAAAATCGATGCAACAGTATTTTTTTCTGTTATTATTTTTACAAAACTAATAAAACATCCAAACGCTTTTTCTATCATGGACTTTGTTGTGAATCCACTTTGATTTCTGAAGCAAAACCATAGCAGAAATCAGGATTTATATTTTTGGCCTAGAATGGTAATGGATTTTACCCACTGTTTTGCAAGAATGAAATCAAAGGTGAATATGTAATTACAACAAATTGGGCATTCAATTGATTAATAAAATCTCCAGCATGTGTGGATGAGGTTTAGAAAACCCTTCATGATGTATTATATTGGCAGAAACACCCAGAAGATCCACAACATAGCCGTCATATCTGAACAAAGACTAATAGAATATTGGCTGTAAGCAAAGTAAAGTGAAGATTTATTTCTTGCCATAACAAATATAAAATGGATATTAAGTATATGAAAAAAAAAAACACATAGAAGCCCATGGCCTCATTCATCATTGCCTACGTGCCTGTGTTTTGACTAGTTTTATGTATCTTGCACCTTTTTTAGTTTGCACCAAATTCATTCTTTATGCGCTTTGTTGAAGTCTATTTTATGTGTTTGTTTGTTTTTACAATTTGTTCTTGCAAAATGTTTTTGCAAGATTCATCAATTCATCAATTACAACTTTTCAAAAATTTGAAGCAACTCTATTCCAGTGTCCCCCTGGAATAAATTACTTAAATCAGAAAGTGGTATCTTTTAGCAATATTTTGAAAAAGTTGTGACTTTTTGCTTAAAAATGTGCAAAAAAGTGACCGGAAAAAATAAATGTTTGACTTTGAACCAAATTCATGAAATACATGTGCCATTTTGATGAATTTGGCATGAAAAAATGTTAGTGAAAATCACAAGATAAAAAAGGAAAAGTGACAAGAAAGGCAAATGATGAATCGCTTAAATGTTCTATTACATACCTTTCTGTTGAAGAGAACACAGAGTCCCCACGACCTTCACATTCTCCTTGAAAAGCTGGAGATGGGTAGGTATTTATGTCATCTGAAATTAATATTCACAGACATTAACACTATAAGAATTGCTAACAATAAAATACCACATTTAATAGAAATCAAACTTCCTTTACAATAATCCTAGATCTCATGTTCTGTAATCTTATTTAGGAAACAGAACTGCAGTATAATAGAATTTATAGTTGAATTTCACACAACCAAAGCAAGGCAAGGCAAAGAGCAGAAATAACCAATTGAAAAATTCCTGTGTTGAAAAAAGATATACGGTAATTGCAAAACTCATATAAGAAAAATATTTTTTATTTCATTAAAAATCTTATTTTTGGCTTAAACCTCCACTTATTATACAACGTCTCGTACACTTTTTTATGACTGGTTATATAACAGTCCCCTGCCTATCAAATCCAATAGATGACACATAGTAGGAGCATGATTATTTATATTAATATTTCCCCAAAGTCTATAATTCATTATACATCCTCATTATTCTGTTACAATATCTATCTATCTATCTATCTATCAATCTACAGAGATTAAAGAAAAAATCACTGTAGAGGTCAGATGGAGTTTACAAAAGCCCAATATATTGAGTTGTAGTGTAATTAGGGATGAGAGAACCCAAATGGTAAACTTCAGGGGTTGTACCGGACACTTGGTGTTCGGGGCTCAAACTCGAGCATGGACTTTGAAAAAAAAAGTCTATGTCCAAGTTCAGATGCTGGTCATATACTAATAAAGCTTGTTGAAAGATTGCAGCGCAGCCAATCAACAAGATTTTTGGCATGCTGAAGATGCCTTTATACTGCTGTAAAGAAAAAATAATAATTAAAAAATGTTGTGGGGTGCATCCTATTTTTGATAACCAGTGCAGGTAAAGCGGACAACTGTGGGCTGCAGCCCTCAGCTGTCAGCTTTAGCTTGGCTGGTTATGAAAAATAGAGAGATGCCACACAATTTTCTTAATTATTTATCTAAATAGTTTAAACAAAGAGAGTGCCCCCCCCTATTTTTGATGACCAGCCAAGGTAGACAACTTGGGGCTGGTATTTTCAGGCTGGCATAGCCCATGTTTATTTGATCCTTACCAGCTTAAAAATAGTAGCCCGCAGCCACCCCAGAAGTGGAGCATCCAATAGATGTGCTAATGCCAACGCTTTGACCGATTTATCTCAATTTACCTGCTGCAATATCGAGGTAATACTTTAAGGGTTGATGTCAGCGGTGAATGAACAGCTGACATCAAGCCCAGTGGTTAGTAATGCTGAGGCATCTATCAGACACCCCCATTACTAACTCGGTAAGTATAGAGTTAAAAAACACACACACACATGAATAAATAGACTCCGCCACACTCCCTTGTTCACCTTGTTCTTAGAACTAAGCTCCATAGAATGCATCATGGGACAATACATCATTATATCATGTCAGAACTTTGAGGATCTCTTTTTAATGAATAAATTGTGAATGAGGGTGTGTGGGGGAGTCTTTATCTAAATAAATCATTTTTTTATGTGTGTGTGGGTTTTTTAAATATACACTTACCAGGTTAGTAATGGGGGTGTCACCTATCCATTACTAACCTCCTGGTTTGATGCCAGCTGTCAATTCACAGCTGACATCAACCTCAAAAGTATTACCTCAATTGCCACCAGGGTAATCGGGAAGAGCCTGGCAATGTACCGGAATTGGTGCATCTAAAAGATGTGTCACTTCTGTGGTGGCTGTTGGCTGCTATGTTTAGGCAGGGGAGGGCCAAATAATTAAAAAAAAATGGTGTGAGGACCCCTCTACTTTTTGATAACCAGCCAAGGTAAATCAAACAGCTGAGGGCTGAGCCTGCAGCTGTTTGTTTTACCTGCACTAATTATCAAAAATATGGGGACCCCACGCAATTTTTTTTTAATTCCCTATCCACGTTTGCAGGGCAATTGTCCTGCTTTTACCCCATTTTGTTTCCTTCTGCAGCCCCTTCAGCCCTTACTACAACCATTTTACAACTATTTTACAGCACCAAAGTTCGGGTCCCCATTGACTTATATGGGGTTCAGGGTCTAGTTCAGGTAATGTCCGGGTCCCGAATGAAAATTTTAACTAAAGTCTGGCCAAACCCGGTGACCCCAAACTTCTATGGGTCTACTCATCCCTAAGTGTAGTCTCTTCCAGATCACAGATTGTCAACATGTCAAATATAAAATTATTTAAAGTGACAGATTCAAGGAAGTAGAGAATTGATGAAAAACTACACTGCTTACAGGAGGATATACTGCAGGGTTACATGTATATCCTGGGGGTTTTCAACCTGTTATACTGGAAATCTGCTATCTAATATAACTTTGACATTAATTTATATCACATATGTATCTCATTTTAATGTGTATTAGTAAAGGTGTGTTTTTTATTAAGTTCTTGTCTGGAAAATCTGCTTCTATTTTTTATCTATTTCATTAGGCTGTTACATATGAGTATAAGATTTAAGTGTTTGTTTCTTAAGGGGCAGAGACCCTGTGTTTATCTTTATATGATGGTAAGGTATACGTCATATGATTAAATAAAAAGAGACCCTGATTCCAGTGACATATTGCTTATTCGTCTGCTTAGTGTAGGTTTTATCAAATCATTGTTTCATCAACAGGAGTTTATCACATGAGGACTAGTAAAAATGCTGGCAGGTAGTCCATCACTGATTGGCAGCTTTGTGCCTATACACAATGTAGACAGAAAGCTACAAATCAATGTGGGTAGGGTTAAACAGCTCAGCTTTCAGAGAACTGCTAGATAAAACTTTTCTTTAAGGATGTTTTAAAAAACTGTAAGTAACTGGTAAGTAACTGGAAGTCTAAAGAATGAGACCTCACCTGTCTATTAGTGTTAATCCAAATGCAATGTCTTTGTGCTCACATGCATAGACGGTATCTGTCCACATTTCGATTTCAAGGCATAGAATAAGTATATAAACTGATCTAGGACTATAGAAAAAACTTGAACCAAGAAGCCTTATGTTTTTTTTATTTGGAAACTATAGTTCCAAACTGACTTAATGTTAAAATAGAATTTAACTAATTTATTGATTTCAAAGGGCTTTTACACTTTTAGAAAAGTGGATCCCAAACAATTCTTGTAATGTAAAATATAAAAGACAGATAGTACACACACCCCTATCCCAAACCCCTGCTTCAGTGCCGGATCCCTGTGCCTGCTCCAGTCTATGTATTTTGACTGCTGCAGTGACGTCACATCACCGCAGTAGCCAATCACTGAGCTCAGCAGCTCCTTGAATATAGATGGCATGAGCTCCTGAGCTCAGTGATTGGCTACAGTGGTGATATGAGCTGTTAATGGGACATGACTTCTACAGCCAAAATAGAGAGACCAAAGCAGGGAACTGGCACTGGAGCAGAGGAGGGAGAGTACTATTTATCTTTGTCATTTTACATTTTACATCTCTAAAAGTTTAAACCCCTTAAATGGAACCAATCACCAGGATTTTCGTATATAACCTAAAGCCAGTGCTATACTGGCACTCTCAGGCTGATTCTATACATACCTTTAGTGGTCAGCTCGGATATATAGGTTTTGAAATCCAAGAAAGTAAAGTTTATCAAATTGGCAGCTTCTTCAGCGACAGCAGCTGAGAATCAGATAATATCTGAGGGGTATTTATACTTATCCTCTCCTCCTGTTAGAATTAGCATATTATTATACACTCGATTTAATTTCTCACTAGCAGGACCTGTGTGAGGTCATACCCATGTGACCAAAAGGGGCGGGGCCTCAGAAAAAAAAAGCTGATACCAGGAGGTAACACTTTCTGATTGCTGAGGCCCCGCCCCTTCTGGTCAGATGGGTATGATCTCACACAGGTCCTGCTAGTATAAAGTTAAATTGATTGTATAATACTTATACTAATAAGGATAACTATGAATACCCCCCCAGATATTATCTGCTCCTCACCTGCTGTCACTCAAGAAGCTGTCAATTTTATAAACTCTACTTTCTGGGATTTCAAAACCTAAACATCCGAGCTGACCCCTAAAGGTATGTATAGAATCAGCCTGATAGTGCCAGTATAGCACTGGCTTTAGGTTATATAGGAAAATCCTGGTGATTGGTTCCCTTTAACCACTTCCTGAAGTGGCAATTTTCCATTTTTGCACTTTTATTGTTTCCTCTCCTTCCAAAAATCATAACATTTATACATTTTTCTTTGAGTTTGCTGCACAAGGGTTTTTTTACTGTGAAAAGTATCTTTTTACTTTTATATATGCAATGAACATAAGGACTTGTATAGTATCTGTATTTTTTTTATGTACAGTATTGCTATTGTTTGACTTATGCCTCATACTGATTAGATGGTTCTAGTTGTGATTTTACTTAGCGTTGAAAAGGTCAGTGAACTCAGCTGCATGCAAGTAAAAGGACTTAGACTGAACTGTGTAGGACAAAGTTCTGACAAGTAGTGATGGGCAGACTCACAGATACCCGGGATCGGCGGGTTCAACCAGGTTTAAAAAAAACAAACCCTGGATCCGGCCCAGAATTGATCCTGGATATCTGCCTGGACAACGGTCCCCATATAAGTCTATGGGGAACCAAATCCAGTGCAATAAAATTGTGAAAGAAGGGATAGGGGGATTAGAGCAAGCGTGTTATACTTACCAGACTTCTGCGTGGCTGTAATTCTACTTCCGGGCCACTCATTAACCTCATGCATATGCACTGCTTTCCTTGGCTACTGGCAGTCCCGGCATCTCTAATTAGTTGTAGTCAGACAGCGCCCCACCCTGTGTGACAGCATATCTGACTGCAACCAAACACAGACGCTGTGTGTGTTCCTATCCTGGTGTAAAAATAAATAAATTGGTGTAGGGCCCCCCATATTATGATATACATCACAGTTAAAGCATATTGCTACAGGCTGCAGCCCTCAACTGTGTGCTTATCTTGGCTATGTATCAAAATAAAAGAGACCTCATCTGGCCTTTTTTAAAATGAATTAAATAAATAATTTTTAAAAACGGCATGCGGTCCCCCCCAATTTTGATACCCAATTGGCCTGGTGCATTGGCAATCAAGGTAATATCAGGGGTTAATGACAGCTTACAGCTGCCTCAAAGCCCTAGATTAGTAATGGGGGAGTCTATGATACCCCCAATTACTTATCTGTAAAAGTAATAAACACAAACGCCGAAAAATCCTTTATTTGAAGTATTCTTTATTTTAAATAAAATTCTAAAACAACCACACTCTGTCACCTCCTTATTAACCCCAAAGACCTAGTTCCAATATAATCCACACAAGGTCTCATGATGACTCTAGCACTGCTTCAGCCTGCACAGAACATGTCCACATGCTGTGGGCTTTAGATAGAGACTGAATTAGCTGCAGCTGTGAGCGGTGTCTTCACTCAGTTTATCTGCGGTCATAGCTGGAGTTTTCCATGGTACAACACCTGTGACTGTTAACTGACCTCAGGTGATCTCATTAAACTCAGTGACCTCACCTCAGGTGAACTGAGTTCACAGACCTGCATCTCCTGGCAGAAAATTGCATTTTTTTGCCAAGAGATGCCGATTTAAAGTTGAAATTTATACATTATATTTTGGCACCAAATCTGCATCTCCTAGCAAAAAAATCACATCACTACCTCATCAAAACTGCATGGTGTTTTGATGCTTTTTTTTTGCCAGAAGATGCAGATTTGGTGCAGGAATATAGTGTATAAATTTCAGCACCAAATCTGCATCTCTTGGCAAAAAAAAGAGGTGTTCTGCCAATTCACCTGAGGTGAGGTCTCTGAGTTTAATGAGGTCACCTGAGGTCAGTTTACTTGCGGTCACAGGTGGGGTAGTTTGGCAACCTCCAGCTATAACCGCAGAAAAACTGAGGGACGTCACCGCTCAATGCTGCAACTCAGTCAGTCTCTGCCTGACGCCCACAGCGTGTGGACATGTTCTGTGCCCTCGTGCTGTGACTTCAGTATGTATGTAGCAAATCTGGGATTGTCATGGCATCTCATGTGGATTATGTCGGAACTGGATGTTTGGGGTGGTTAATAAAGGGGTGAAAGAGGGTGGCTTTTTTTGTTTTTTATTTCAAATAAAGGATTTTTTTCAGTGTTTGTTTTTATTTCTTTTCACTTACAGATTAGTATTGGGGGGTCTCATAGACACCTCCCTAATCTAGGACTTAGTGGCAGCTGTGAGCTGTCATTAACCACTGAATATTACCCTGATTCCCACCCCACCAGGGCAATCGGGATGAGCTGGTTAAAGTGCTGAGATTGTCACATCTAATGGATGCGATACTTCTGGGTCGCTGCAGGCTGCTATTTTTAGACTGTTGGTCCCAATAACCATGGGCCTCCCCAGCCTGAGAATACCAGCCCTCAGCTGTCGGCTGTTGTGAATGCCAGTTATGCTTTTGCTCCTGTGAGGCTCCCTCTTGTGGACAGGAATGGTTTGGACAGAGACCAGGTGTGCTGGAGCAATGGGCGTTTCCATTGCTAACTCTCTGCCTATTTAAACCTTGGTCTGCTGGCAGTCTGAGCCGGTTCTCATTTGTTCTTTAGTTTACCAGCCTTCTCATCTTTCTACAGACCACATCTACCTCAGATAAGTGCTTTGTTCTTTCTTATGTTGTTTTATTCTTTTGTTCTTATCTGGGTTTGTCATTTTCTGTGGTTATTGTCAGTTTATTTGCATGCAGGAATCTTCCCTCTCTGTTGCTTAGCTGGGAAGCTCCCTGCAGCTATGTTTGCAGTTTTGCTCCTATAAGTCCATGTGTTTGTTGCTTCTTGAATTTGTAATTGTTCCTGTTTTCTGTTCATTGGTTTGACAAGAGCACCTGATATAGGACGGAGTTCAGATTGTGCGATCTGAGGACTTTTTGTACTATCAGGTATTTGGATTTTTGTAGGGTTTTTCTCTGGCCACCATCAGCCCTTTTCCTATCCTTTCCTATTTAGTCAGTGGGGCCTCACCTTTGCTAATCCTATCATCCATCTGTGTATTGTGTTTATTGAAGCAGAGAGTTATTCATCTTTCCTTCCTTCAGGATAGCTAGTTCTCCGGCTGGGTTCGCGGTGCATAGGATGTTAGTTCACCCCTCAGCTACTTCTAGTGTTGATGGTTAGTAAGGGGATGGCGGCCAGATTAGTTGCCAATGCTCTTGTCACCTTTTTTGCTAATGATCTATTGTGATCTTCCATAGTTCCGGATCATAACAGTCGGCTTTATCATAGCTGGGTATCAAAATTGGGGGGAACCGCAAGCAGTTTTTAAAGTAATTTATTTAAATAGTTAAAAAAAAAAGCTGCATGGAGTTCTTTTTATTTTGCTACACAGCCAAGATAAGCACATGGCTGGAGACTGCAGCCGGTAGCTGTATGCTTTATCTTTGCTGGGTATCATAATATGCAGAGATCCTACGCAAATTATTTATTTTTACACCACTATTCATACGCAGACAGTGTGTGTGATTCCATGCAGTCACGTTGTCATACAGGGTGGGGTGTGGCCTGACTACAACCAATCACAGACATCAGGACTGCCAGTGGGCATGGGAAGCAGTGCATGTGTTTGAGGGATAATGAGTGGCCCTGGAAGTAGTGTTGCAGTCGTGCGGAGACTGGTAAGGACAACGCGCCTGATCTAATCCTTCTAGCTCTTTCTACCACCATTTTAAAGCATATCATTTGGATCTCATTTGACTTATATGGGGACTGGCATCCAGGCAAATATCCAGGATTAATTCTGGTCCCAAAATGGGTCTGTTTTTTAAAATCCGTTTGGACCTGTCAATCCCAGATATCTGTGGATTCGTCCATCACTAATGATGGGTTCTTATCATGCTCTTGTTACTGCAGCTTTCCTCACCAACTGCACAGTGCTTCAGTACATAAAATGGCTGCTGGTGGAGAAACATGTGGCCAGACTTGTTCATCAGTCTCCTCCTATAAAAAAAGCAGTTTTCTCATGTAAGGTTTCCTATTGAAGGAGTGCTACGGGGGCTGACGGATAGTAAGGGAATGGAAGGCTATCCGACAGTCAAGGTCCACCGTGCAGAGCTCTGCTGCAGAGTATGGCAGAGGATAGGGGAAACCTGTACCACCAAAGCGGTACTGACACTGTTGCGTCACTGTCACCAAGACCAATAGCGGCGTATACTATTTAAGTCACAGCGACTACCTTATTAGAATAACATAGGAGTGGAAATGCAAAAGAGTGAGGAATACAACATAAAAGTGCATGGAAGTCTCAAAGTCTGTGAGCGTGAAAGCACCTGTCTCAGTTAACAGTCACAGAGACTAGGTGTAGTGTGTGCAATATGGCACCTACCTGTGTCTGCTCCACTTGTGGTGCAAGGATACGGACAGCAGCAAGGCTGCTAGCTTGAAACTCCTGCCTATGACCGCTCCCCTAGTGTGCGAGGATACGGACTGCTGCAGAAGGCAGCGTAGTGGAGCGTTACCCTAGAAGGCAACGACCACCTAACCTACCTATGTCCGCTCCACTAAGGTACGAGGACACGGACAACAGTACGGTTGAAAGGTACAGGAACGCTACCCTACCGATAGCGCTCACCTCAGAGTAGAACCACAAGGCCCAGTCAGACCATGTGCAGCAAGCACCTGCCTATGTCCGCTCCACTAAGGTGCGAGGATAGGGACCACAGCATAAGCTGCAAGGTACAAGAGCGTTACCCTACCGATAACGCTCACCTAGATAGAATAGGTGCCGCAAGGGACATGCACAGAGCGTCTACTCCTATGCAGGAACCAAGAGGACTGAGCGCCGGGCGGCGTGCATCAGGGTCTTATATAGACTCTGTGCCTCATCCAAGATGGAGGACACCAGAGCTAATCTGCTGCCAGAATGACAGCAATGACGTCACGCTGGCCTATCACCGAGCAAAGCGTCACAAGCACATGACCTGCGACCAATCGGCATAGAAGGTGTCAGAGACATGTGACCACGTGTCACAAGCACATGACCAGCGGCCAATCAGCTTAGAAGGTGTCAGAGACCTGTGACCTCGTGTCAGCGATGATGTCACCCGCACATGTGCAATGGCTCCAAGATAGGACTTAGTCTCCAGCGCTTGCACATGTGCAGTAGCAAGAAATCCGAACCTAGTCTCCAGTGCTCGCACATGTGCAGTAGCAAGAAATCCGAACATAGTCTCCAGTGCCACAGCAACCGTAACAGTACCTCCCCCTCAAGGGCCCCCCTCCCGGCGACGCAGGTAATCGGCAACTAAGTCGGGAGCATGGACAGCCTCCTCAGGCTCCCAAGAGCGATGTTCCGGGCCGTAGCCCTCCCAATCTATCAAGAAGAACCATCTTAGAACCAACTATGGCTCGTACCTCATAGCTAGAGCGAGAGGAATCAGAGGCAGGAGAGTGCACTTCACGAGCGTGAGGTAAAATAGCCGGCTTTAACAGTGAAACATGGAATTTGTCATGGATCCTAAGATGGACAGGTATCTTCAATTGGTAGACTACAGGATTTACCTGTCGAAGAACCTCATAAGGACCCAGGAAGCGAGGAGCAAATTTGACAGAGCTCACTCTAAGTTTCACGTTTTTTGCAGAGAGCCACACAAAGTCCCCAGGAGAAAAGACAGGGGCCGGGCGACGAAACCGATCGGACACCGTCTTCATACGGTCCTTAGCTGCTTGGATCGACTCTTGAGTCCGATCCCAGACCTCTCTGGCATTAGTCGCCCAGACGGCCACAAGAGGAGGAGGTGCAGCAGCGGGAAACGGTACCGGTACCCTAGGGTGTTGCCCATTGTTGAGTACGAACGGTGTCTGCCCAGTGGCCTCAGCCAGAGAATTGTTAAGGGCAAACTCTGCCCAGGGTAGGAGGGAGGACCAGTTATCGTGGTTCTCAGCAACAAAGTGTCGAAGGTATATAATCATGGATTCATTGGTACGCTAAATCAAACCATTGGTCTCCGGATGGTATGCCGAAGAGAGATTCAACTCAATTTGCAGAAGGCTACAAAGATCTCGCCAGAAACGGGAAGCAAATTGCGGACCTCTATCACAAATGATATGATCTGGCATCCCGTGAAGCCTAAAGACATACTTGAGGAATAGTTTGGCTAGTACCCTGGAAGATGGGATTCTTGCTAACGGTACGAGATGAACCATCCGGGAGAAACGGTCCGTAATGACCCACACAAATCGATGTCCCTGTGAACATGGAAGATCACCCACAAAGTCCACGCCTACCACCTCCCATGGTCTATCTGGCACTGGCAAAGGATGCAAGAGCCCAGCCGGTCTCTGCCGTAACAGACGGTTGCGAGCACATGAGTAGCAGGAACCGACATATCTTTTGACGTGGCTGGCTAAGTGTGGCCACCAATACCACCTCTCGAGTAACTCTTGTGTCCGTCTAATACCAAAATGCCCACCCACCTTTGAGATGTGGGCCCATGACAATATATCATTTTGTCGATTAGGCGGAACAAAGGTCTTGCCCGGTGGGATTTGGTCTAACGTTACAGGAGAGAGTGTGTGAAAAACCCTAGATGGAAGAATGAGACGAGGGTCCTCATTCTCTTCAGGAGATGATTCCATAGAGCGAGAGAGTGCGTCGGCCTTATTATTCTTACTCCCGGTAAGATAATTAATGGAGAAGTTAAACCGAGAGAAAAACAAGGACCAGCAAGCTTGCCGAGGATTCAAACATTGTGCAGTTTGCAAATATGTCAGGTTCTTATGGTCTGTAAAGACCTGAAAGGGCTGCCTGGCTCCCTCGAGCAAGTGACGCCACTCTTCCAATGCTAATTTTAGGGCAAGTAGTTCCCTGTCACCAATAGTGTAGTTCCTCTCAGCAGGAGAGAACGTCTTTGCAAAGAAAAAACACGGTCTTTTTCTACCTGAGCTGTTCTTTTGATATAGAACTGCTCCAGCTCCTACAGAGGACGCGTCAACCTCCATGAGAAAGGGCTTAATCTCGTCAGGTCTTTGGAGGACAGGAGCAGATGAAAAGTGTTCTTTAACTGCCTTGAAAGCCTGGGATGTCTCAGTAGACCAGACCTTAGGATTGGCACCCTTTGTAGTCAAAGCCACTAACGGAGCTACCAAGGTAGAAAAGTGTGGTATAAATTGCCGGTAATAATTTATGAATCCCAGGAAGCGTTGT
Organism: Anomaloglossus baeobatrachus; assembly: GCF_048569485.1. Taxonomy (NCBI): domain Eukaryota; kingdom Metazoa; phylum Chordata; class Amphibia; order Anura; family Aromobatidae; genus Anomaloglossus; species Anomaloglossus baeobatrachus. The sequence continues at coordinate 435,324,024 of NC_134358.1, forward strand.
ACTGCTTTCAAGGAATGAGGTTCAGCCCATTCCATAACTGCAGAAAGCTTCGCAGGATCCATTGCCAATCCCTCATGAGAAATGATATAGCCTAAGAAGGGTAGAGAGGCTTGCTCAAATATACATTTCTCGAGTTTGGCAAACAGAGAGTGCTCCCTTAGACGTGACAGAACCCTGATCACATCCAACCGATGTGTCTCCAGGTCGGGAGAAAAAATTAGTATATCATCCAGGTATACCACCACCGATGATAACAGTAAATCCCTAAACACGTCATTTACGAAGTCCTGGAACACTGCAGGTGCATTACACAGACCTAAAGGCATGACGAGGTATTCATAGTGACCGTCTCTGGTGTTAAAGGCGGTCTTCCATTCGTCACCTTCTCGAATTCGCACTAAGTTATAAGCACCTCGCAGATCCAACTTCGTAAATACCTTAGCTCCCCGTAGTCTGTCAAACAGTTCAGAAATTAGGGGCAAGGGGTATCTATTCTTTACAGTAATGGCGTTAAGACCCCTGTAGTCTATGCAGGGACGCAGATCACCCTCTTTTTTCCGCACAAAGAAAAAACCAGCCCCTGCAAGTGAGACAGACTTGCGGATGAAGCCCCTCTCCAGACTATCCTTTATATAGGCCGACATAGGCTCGGATTCTGGGATAGACAAGGGATAGACCCTGCCCTTTGCTGGAACAGAACCCGGCAAGAGGTCTATAGCACAGTCATAAGGCCTATGAGGTGGAAGAGTCTCAGCACCCTGCTTGGAAAACACATCAGCGAAATCCACATAGGGTGTAGGTAAGGGAGAGAGATTAGTTGATGCAACCGCAACGACCTTAGGTGGTAAGGGAAGACATCGGGACTGACATTTCGAACCCCAACTAATAATGCTGTCGGACTCCCAGTCAATTAGAGGAGCATGAGTCCGAAGCCATGGGAGACCCAGAAGTACGTCGTCTATACCCTCAGGCAAAACAAGAAAAGAAATCTCCTCTATGTGACCATGAGACAGGGAAAGGCGCAAGGGAACTGTCCTCAATGTAATGGAGTCAAACAACATAGTCCCATTAACAACCCGGACAGGAATAGGCGCCTCTAACATGATAGAGGGAATATTGTGTCTCTTTACAAATCCTGAGGACACAAAAGTCCCGTCAGCTCCGGAATCCACAAAAGCCATAATAGGCCATGTATTCTCAGAGAATGAGAGCTGACCTGGGACACTACACTTAGAGGGTGCAGAAGGCGTCTCTAGTAACCCCCCTCTAATGGTTACAAGGCCTGGGAGTTTCCCTGACGGCTAGGACACTTGTTGGCATAGTGCCCAGCCTGACGACATATGTAACAGATAGGAGGGCCCGCCTTACGAGGTCGGGAAGTAGTATAACCCAACTCCATAGGAGTAGGAGATGTCTCAGATGCTGAGGAAGATAGAGAAGGAACCACAGCATCTGAACCAACTCGACGCTTGGGACGTGACAAGGTAACCTCGAGTCTACGTTCCTTATGGCGTACATCGATCCTAGTTGCTACCGTAATTAATTCCTCCAGAGAAGGAGGAAATTCCCGAATAGCAAGAGCATCTTTGACATAGCCTACAAGACCCCTCCAGAAGATAGGTATTAACACCTTCTCAGGCCAGTCTAACTCTGCTACCAAGGTACGAAAAGCAATGGCATAAGAGCTGGTAGATAACGAACCTTGAGACAGATCTAGCAGTCTCAAAGCCGCATCATGGGTAACCTGCGGTCCCATGAACACCGCTTTAAGAGCATCAAGGAAGTCTTGATGTCTCTGAGTAACCAAATCAGAGCGCTCCCATAAGGGAGTAGCCCACTCTAAGGCTTTATCCTAAAGCAGGGATATAATAAAGCCTACTTTGGACCTCTCCGTAGAGAAGTGAGAGGAATTAACCTCAAGGTGAATCTGACACTGGCTTATGAACCCACGACAAGACCTGGCATCGCCAGAGTATCTGTTGGGTAGAGCAAGTCATGGGTCATGTAGCGAAGACACCAAAGTTTGAGGTTTATCCTCTACAGTCTTGAGCCTTGCTTCAAGAACCTGTATATACTGATGTAATTGTTCATACTCTGCCATCTCTGCCAGACCCTTGGCTCAGTCCTAATGTTACGGGGGCTGTCGGATAATAAGGGAATGGAAGGCTATCCGACAGTCAGGGTCCACCGTGCAGAGCTCTGCTGCAGAGTATGGCAGAGGATAGGGGAAACCTGTACCACCAAAGCGGTACTGACACTGTTGCGTCACAGTGTCACCAAGACCAATAGCGGCGTATACTGTTTAAGTCACAGCGACTACCTTATTAGAATAACATAAGAGTGGAAATGCAAAAGAGTGAGGAATCTATATATATAATTGCCTTATTCTGTCTGTCTGTCTTGCTCCAAAATTGTGTCCTTACAGTGACAACCGTCGGATTGGCCGCTGGGCTCGGCCTGGCCCCGCCCTACGCATGGATTGGCCGTTTGGTCAGGCCACGCCCCTCACGCTGTGCCGCTAGGCCACGCCCCTCATGCTGTTCCGCTAGGCCACGCCCCCACGCTGTTCCGCTAGGCCACGCCCCTCACGCTGTGCCACTAGGCCACGCCCCCTCACACTATGCAGCTAGGCCATGCCCCCTCACAATATGCAGCTTGGCCACGCCCCGCATGATGCCGCTAGGCCACGCCCCTCAAATTATGCCGCTAGGCCACGCCCCCTCACACTGTGCCGCTAGGCCACGCCCCCTGACACTATGCCGCTAGGCCACGTCCCCCACTATGCCGCTAGGCCACGCTCCCCACTATGCAGCTAGGCCACGCCCCCCACACTGTGCCACTAGGCCACGCCCCCCACACACGTTGGGCACCTGTACACCTCCCCCCAGGACAACTCCTCCCATTATACTCCTATTATACTCCTCTCTGAGGGGTTTGCAGCATGGGGGATGGAGCACGATGGGGGTGAAGCATGGGGGATGCAGCACGATGGGGGGTGGACCATGATGGGGGGTGCCCAGAATGGGGGGATGAAACACGATGGATGGTTTGCAGCATGGGGGATGGAGCACAATGGGGGGTGCAGCATGGGGGATGGAGCACGATGGGGGGTGCCCAGAATGGGAGGTTGAAACACGATGGGGGGTGCGCAACATGGGGGATGGAGCACGATGGGGGGTGCAGCATGGGGAGATGGAGCACGATGGGGGGGTGCCCAGAATGGGGGGGATGAAACACGATGGGGGGTGCCCAGAATGGGGGATGGAGCACGATGGGGGTGTGCAGCATGGGGGATGGAGCACGATGGGGGGTGCACACCTCCCCCCAAAACACACACGCACCGCACAACACACCACACACACTGGGAACCACAAACACCCCCCTACACAGACACCCACACATACAGACAACGCCACACACACACAACATACAAACACCACGGCACACACAAATATACGCACATACCGCGCAACACACACACACATTGCACAAAACATACCTCCCCAAAACACACACACGCACCCCACACCCACACCCACAAACTGCGCAACACACACAGCACCACACACAGACAACACTGCAGACACACAGCGCTCCACAAACAACGCAACACACACAACGAAACACACAAACACCGCTCTCACCCCCCCACCCAGACAACACCCTGAACATTTACAGCCCCTACACAAACACTGGCAACTACACACAACAACATCTATATATATATAACAAAAATCATACATTAACTACACAATAAATTCTAGAATACCCGATGCGTTAGAATCGGGCCACCTTCTAGTACAACATAAAAGTGCATAGAAGTCTCAGTCTGTGAGCGTGAAAGCACCTGTCTCAGTTAACAGTCACAGAGACTAGGTGTAGTGTGTGCAATATGACACCTACCTATGTCCGCTCCACTTGTGGTGCAAGGATACGGACAGCAGCAAGGCTGCTAGCTTGAAACTCCTGCCTATGACCGCTCCCCTAGTGTGCAAGGATACGGACTGCTGCAGGAGGCAGCGTAGTGGAGTGTTACCCTAGAAGGCAACGACCACCTAACCTACCTATGTCCGCTCCACTAAGGTGCGAGGACACGGACAACAGTACGACTGAAAGGTACAGGAACGCTACCCTACCGATAGCGCTCACCTCAGAGTAGAACTACAAGGCCCAGTCAGACCATGTGCAGCAAGCACCTGCCTATATCCGCTCCACTAAGGTGCGAGGATACGGACCACAGCATAAGCTGCAAGGTACAAGAGCGTTACCCTACTGATAACGCTCACCTAGATAGAATAGGTGCCGCAAGGGACATGCACAGAGCGTCCACTCCTATGCAGGAACCGAGAGGACTGAGCGCCGGGCGGCGTGCGTCAGGGTCTTATATAGACTCTGTGCCTCATCCAAGATGGAGGACACCAGAGCCAATCCGCTGCCAGAATGACAGCAATGACGTCACGCTGGCCTATCACCGAGCAAAGCGTCACAAGCACATGACCTGCGACTAATCGGCATAGAAGGTGTCAGAGACATGTGACCACGTGTCACAAGCACATGACCAGCGGCCAATCAGCTTAGAAGGTGTCAGAGACATGTGACCTCGTGTCAGCGATGATGTCACCCGCACATGTGCAATGGCTCCAAGATAGGACTTAGTCTCCAGCGCTTGCACATGTGCAGTAGCAAGAAATCCGAACCTAGTCTCCAGTGCTCGCACATGTGCAGTACCAAGAAATCTGAACATAGTCTCCAGTGCCACAGCAACCGTAACAAGGAGACTGATGGGCAAGTCTGGTCACATGCTCCTCCTCCACCAGCCATTTTATGGACTGGAGAACTGTGTAGTCTGTGAGGAAAGCTACAGTAACAAGAATAGAATAAGAACCTGTCATACCTATATAATGGTAAGTGCCACAAACTCATGTCTTCAGCACAGTAAAAATAAACTCAAACCCATTAACTTATTCTGCAGCCAGCAGTAGTGTAGTTCAGCAACAATAGGAGGCAAATGGTGCAACATTTTAATGAAACCTAAATTCAAAAATGAATTTTAACCCCAATTACATACATTTAAGAAAGATAAAAAGCATTTTCCTCAAGGGTGGACAACCCCTTTAAGAAAAAAATAACTCAACATCTTTAAATGTTTTTTGCCAATTAAGCAGGTACATAGCATACACATAGATAGGATAAGTAAATATGTAATATGATTTTCACTATGTACAATAGTATATTGTAAATTTAATAAAGAAAATGTTACTTACGGTTCAGAAGGTTTATAAAGGCTTGGCTGAATCTCTCAGCATATAGGAGTTCAGGCTTAGAAATAGTGAGTAAGTGCACGGCATGCTGATCTTGGGGAAGGCTAGAAAGCTCAACAAGCTCACTGTGACTTACGTCTTTCCCAATGGCCAACACAAATAGTGTGAATTTTTCACATTTTGCTTTCTGAGATATTTGTTTTAATTTTTCTCTATCCCAGCTACTTGTTTTGCTGCTGAGTACTGTAAAAATAACTTTATGTCTCCTTAGGTTAGAAGCCTTCTTGAATATGTTCTCAATAGCCCATTGGATGGAGTAGCCCAGAGCAGATGGACCTTCAAGTTGTGTAACAACTTCTTCAATATGTCTCTTCATTAAACTCTTTTCATTGTAAGAATCAAGTCTAAACTCTTCTTTAACAGGGCTTATATTTCTGTTTGACATGAAGTTGGGTCTGGCCTGTTGAATTAAGGCCACTCTAGCCCCAGTGCCCGGTGCCTTAGGCTGTGCCGATATTTCCAAATGGTCAAGCATTGTGCTCACAAACTCTTTTGCCATCAAAAAGTTATCACTTCTCACAGTGCGAGAACTGTCGAGGATAAAGAGTATGTCCATGTCTATTTCAATAGGAGGGGTAGGGTCCAGTTCACACTCTTCATCAGGGTTGCATTTATCTGAAACACATTTAAACATTGGAGACCTTTTTACTATGTAATTACATTGTCTATTTAGAATGCAAGAGGGTTTAGGCCAGCAAAGAAAAAAATAAAAAGGGGGAAAAAAGTCTTACTTTTCCAATATTTATTCTGACACTTCCTGCTCCTCCACGCTCTGTATCCTGGCCTATAGCAATGATGTTCAGACACACGTGGCCGCTGCAGCCAATCTTCACTGTTTGTATTGGCTCATCAGACTTTGACTGCAGCAGCCACATGTCTATAGCAATGTCATTATGAAGTATCGAGAATTGGAGAGGATAGAAAAGCATAACAAAGATATAAAAGCAATAACAAGGACTTCTTAATTAATTCTGGGCAATTTAAACAAATCTTGCTTAGACTGAAGGGGTGCATTTTATTTTAACAAATCTATTGGGTTTGGGGACGTGATTTTATATCCCTTGCTAATGTATATTAGGTTCGTCTCCTTTGTGAAGTGCTACCCACTTGTTACTGCAGCCATTTATTCAGATAATACATCTCTCAAAATGGTTGATGCAGAAGGATGTGACCAGACCTGTCTATTAGCTGCCTCCAAAAAATTATGTCAATTGGAAAGGCATTTTTCAACTAGAGGAGGCTGAAGGACAGGCCTGGACACATGCTCCTGCATCAAATGCCACTTTAAGAACAGGAGAACTGTGCCATCTGCATAAGTGGTAGGTGTCACAAATTCACATCACTATACAAAAAGTAAAAAAAATAAGGTTACACTTGAAATATGAATTACCCCAGCCCCACATCCAAGGCAGCAGACAATGGAACCACGTCAAAATCATGTCCTCCAAACATTTATTAAACTAAAGATAAGGTTGCCAGACCTTTAAGTTAAAGAATATAAATCAAGTGAAGGAGAATGTCAATTAGACTTTGCTTCTAGTTTGTAGTGGGGTTAACACTAGTAGAAGTTCCCAGTCAATATGGCAAACCTAGCCATAGCCTATAAAAATCCAGACATATGTAAAATGCAAGAAAAGATAAACCAGGAGCGCTCCTGTGTGAGTGTGTCTGTTATTTTATAGCAAGGACCAGTGTTGATTGACTGTGTACACCATCAAATGGTTTGGGGGGAAATATGGGGCTATCATATGGTGTTGGGGGACTGTGGAGGCGATCATACAGTGTTGAGGGACTGTGAGGGACCTTATATGTGTTAAGGAACTGTAAAGGCAAACGTGTATTGGGGAACTGTGGGGTCATTATACTATGCAAGTGAAGGGTACTGTCTAGTAATTCACTGTTAGGGTACCATAGCATGTCTGGGAAGCATTTTTGTTGGTATCATACTTTATGAGGGCTATGACAGGAACATTGTTGTGGTTGAGAACACAAAAGGTTTTCAACAGGGGCAAAATGACTTTGTAAGAGCCACAATAAATGTCTCTGTCACTGACTTTAAAAGTTGGGAGATATGCCCTTCTGTGACTATGGATATGCACCATGATCCTGCTGGTATTTTTGTATTTTCTTTTGGGGGAGGTGGGTGCAGTTAGGACATTTGCTATGGAGCCTCATAATTTATTTGTACATCCCTGTCACTGAGCAGTTTGAGAAAGTTCTGCATCTAGCAAAAAAAACATGTTGCTTAGGAGGGTTCAAAATGTGATGTGAACTAATGTAACTTGTCTTTTAATTCACAAATAATTTATAAAAAAAAATGTGCAAAAGTATAGAATCGTCTTGAGTTCAGGCTGTTTGGACTACCCTCTCAACTGTGATTTTACAAAATGAAATTGGTTGACCATCAATATGTTGACCCCAGAAAACCTCTTTAATATGTTTTCCTTTCATCCTATTTTTTTCTTATATTGTGAAAAATATATGAAGGATTCTTCTAAAGAAGTTTGCCTACCTCTTATTTCTCATCATCCTGAATCTGGACATAAGACAAGCGTTCTGGTCTGCTATAGGATACTAGGAACGCTAACCGTCACCTCATTGACAGTGCTTCACTTTTCTGCCAAAAATGAAGGGGATCAGAAAAAGATTAACACGTGTTTTCTGTAAGAATCCAGCAAGCCTTTGGCTTAAGTTCTTGCAAACGTTTTTTGGAGTCTGCTATAAAGATGATGTATATATCCATAGAAGAAATTTAAGGATATTTGGCCATTGAACGCACAAGATTTAATTTCACGCTGCAGTCCAGGTTTTTCATATAAATGTCGACTGAAAATTACTAAAACGTATATTGCAACCTGAAGAATTTATCACTTTTTCACTAAATAGGAGATATCTGCTAGATTAGTAAGGGTCTGACCTCTGGATCATCAAAATGAGGGGCCTTAAGGTGGCTTTACACGCTACGACATCGCTAAAGCGATCTCGTTGGGGTCACAGATTTTGTGACGCACATCCGGCCGCACTAGCGATGTCGTTGCGTGTGACACCTATTAGCGATTTTGAATCGTTGCAAAAACGCTCAAAATCGCTAATCGGTGACATGCCCCCCTAATCTCGATTATCGTTGCTGCTATAGGTACGATGTTGTTCATCGTTCCTGCGGCAGCACACATTGCTACGTGTGACACCGCAGGAACGAGGAACCTTTCCTTACCTGCGGCCGCCAGTAATGAGGAAGGAGGTGGGCGGGATGTTCGTCCCACTCATCTCCGCCCCTCCGCTTCTATTGGGCGGCCGCTTAGTGACGTTGCTGTGACGCCGAACGAACCGCCCCCTTAGAAAGGAGGCGGTTCGCTGGTCACAGCGACGTCGCTAGGCAGGTAAGTAGTGTGACGGGTCTGCGCGATGTTGTGCACCACGGGCAGCGATTTGCCCGTATCGCACAACCGATGGGGGCGAGTACGCACGCTAGCAATATCGGTAATGATATCGCAGCGTGTAAAGCGGCCTTTAGTCTACCTTTCAGCCACATGGTTGTGGCTAGGAGCAGTTTGACAGTCTTCAGCAATGTTTAAGACTGAATGGAGTACCAGGGTACATGCTGGATAGCTGCCTCATACATACCTATGGCTGGAATACAATTTTAATTCATTTGCTTTCTCTGTATGACTTTTTATCCTACCAACCATGCACATTTGAAAGCTGATCAGCCCTTTTTATTTTGAGTTAAATAATTGTAACAGGTATTACAAAGCTTGTTTATTACCGTGTTTTTTCAAAAATAAGACAGGGTCTTTTAATATTTTTGTTTCTAAAAAAAAGGGCTAGTGCTTATTTTTGAGGGAGTGATTATTTTTTTCCCATGAAAAGCTGTGTTACCCAGGGCTATGGGGTACTCGGTCCCGGGCGGTGGATAACTGGAGAAGTGTCACTTGGTGACCATTGCCCGGTTCCGTGCCTTGGGTGCTTTTTGAAAGGGGGAATATTTACAGGGGAATATTGAATAAAAGTTTATACGTGATGCCACTTGCGGTTTGCGGCTATGTGGATGCAGCCGCCGCTGCACAGTTCTCACTACTGGGACCGGTGTTAATGGCAGCCTGGATGTTAGGCCCTCCTCAAGCAGGACCATGCCCCAAAGGATAGGTGATGTATATGGGTGTTGAAAGAAGGTAGGCTAAACAAGGTGTTGCAGTGTAACTGGTTTCTTTACTCACAGTAAGCTGGAAACTGGTTACCCGAGGAAGGCTGGTCTTGACCGCTGGTCCCCTTAGTCCCAGTACCAGTTTAGTGACCTGGTGGCTTCATTCCCCTGCACATGTCTTTGGTTGGTGGGTCTCCATGGTTTGGAGTGGCTGGGGGTCCCCTCCTGGTTGTCTCTTAATGGCAATCCGTATGACGGTAGCGTGAACCCTGTGGGGTTGGAGTCTTTGGTCCTGTCCCCGGTTCTCCCGTTGCTACTGTGTCCCGAACTTGATGGTCAGTGAGGTCCTTGATGGTCCCCTCACTGTGCAGATTTTATCAAGTCTGCCTGGAGCGTTTGCCTGACCTAGAATTCTGTATCCCGTTAGTGTGTGGTCCCGGGAGTACTCCACCGGCAACCAACCGCCTGGGCCCTCAGGTCACTGTCACACTCCTGCCACTGCTTCCACTCTCTCTCATTGCACAACTTGACTGACTACTGTCTTTCTGACTGTCCACTGTCTGCCCCTCCCACCTGGTCGTCTAGTGGACTGGATTGGCTCCATCTCTAGGTCCAACCCTAGTCTGGTACCAGTCTATGGGGAAATTTTGGGGAAAAACAGGGATTAACTGGAATGTTTGGTTGTTACCAACACTGGTCTTCTGGGTCCCTGGTGGTAGGCCCTGCATCCTGGTGGGGATGCAGTACCTTGTAGCTCCCTGATGGCTTCAGGGATGCTACAAAATGAGCACACATTTATGCTTCAATTTACATTGAAGGTGTATAGCCAGCTTCAGCTTGAAGGTGTATGGCCAGCTTCAGCTTGAAGGTGTATGGCCAGCTTTAGGCTTAGTAACCTTAACCCTAACTTACATTCACAATTGCTGATGCAGGTTCAGTGTCCCTTATGGTGACACTTACTGGCTCTCTCAAAACACTTTGTGTGGCAGTGGTACTTTTCTTCTCTATGCGTCCGGAAGGGAGCAGACAGCAGGAGACTGGAGCGGGACTCGGTAACAGTGGTTTTGACGTGACATGTGTCTGCTTCTGCAGTAGTGAGTAAGAATGGCTGGGAGGCAGGATCTAAGAGGCGGCACTCGGAAGGCAGCAGATGGGACCCTTGAGCAACAGCCAAGCCCACACCATAGTGCAGTAGTGGCTGGGAGGCGGGACTAAGGAGGCAGCTTTCAGGAGGCGGGACTCGGGAGCAGCAACCAAGCAAACATTATATTTTAGAAGTAGCCAGGAGGCGGGAACCAGGTGGCAACACTCAGCAGACGGGACTCAGGAGCAGATAAGCAGATTTTGCCCTGCCATGGTGGGAGGAAGTGGCAGGATGATTTGGGAGTTACATTATGCCTAATCCAGTGCCTCCAGCATTATGCTATATCTCCATTATGTTAGTGACATAACCTAGCATCACATGACATAACCTAGCACTGGAGACTCTGACTAACAAAGGTTTATTTTTGGAGTAGGGCTTATATTTAAAGCCTACTCCAAAAATCCCTAAAAATCAAACTAGGGCTTATTTTTGGGGAGGGCTTATTTTGGGGAAAACAGGGTATCTATCAAATTCTGCAGCACTTTACAGACATCATCACTGCCCCCATTGGGGCTCACAATCTACATTCCCTATCAGGATGTGTTTGGAGTGTTGGAGGAAACCAGAGAACAGAGGAAACACAGACAAATATGGGGAGAAAATACAAACTCCTTGCAGATGTTGTCTTTGATGGGATTTGAACTCAAGGCTGCAAATCAACAATGCACTGCTAATCACTGACCCATGGTGCTGCAAATGACAATGTACTTAATTTTCCCAGATCATAGTGAATAAATGAAAAAGAATCTGTTTCTTCAACAGCCTCTTACCATAGCAGAGTGTGCAGTGTGAAATGACTTCTAGCCTTTGGTCTTGCAGTCTCTTCCAAACAAAGAGTTGGGATCTTCTGCTTTCATCCGTCTAATTAGCAATAGACATCAAAACATAAAACAGGGTATCTGGATTAAATATTGGTTATTGGAACTGTGTATTAATCTTCACATACAGACAGTAACATGATATTTGCCAATTATACAAACACATCTCTTTATACAGGTGAATAATATAAAAAATAAAAAATATTTATAAAATTACTCAAAAATAATGAAAAACTATTGTAATAAACACCTTTTTTAAGCCTTCATCCCTGAGCCTGTTTACGCCTACCAGGTCAATTTTTCCAGTTATAATCAGGGTCACTTTATGTAGTAATAATTCTGGAACGCTTCAAAATATCCCAGTGATTCTGACATTGTACTTCATGGTAGTGGTAAATTTTGGTAGATATGATTTGCGTTTATTTATGAAAATAACAAAAATATGACATAAAAGTGACGTTTTTGAAATTTTCGAACTTTCAATTTTATGCCCTTAAACCAGATAGTTATATCAAACAAAATCATTAATAAATAACATTTCCCACATGTCTACCTTACATAAGCACAATTTTTGAAACATAATTTTATTGTTAGAAGGGTTAAAAGTTTGTCAGCAATTTCTGTTTTCCAACAAAATTTACAAAACCAATTTTTTTTAGAGACTGCATCACATTTGAACTGAGTTTGAGAGGCCTAGGTGACAGAAAATACACAAATGTGGCACCATTCTAAATACTGCACCCCTCACACTGCTCAAAACCACATTCAAGAAGTTTATTAAGCCTTTAGCTGCTTCACAGGAACTAAAGCGATGTCGAAGAAAAAAAAGTAAAATTTTACTTTCTCTCCAAAAATTTTGATTTAGCCCCCAAATTTTTTTATTTTCACAAGGATAACATTTAATTTATTGTACAATTTCTCCTGAGTACAGGGATACTCCGCATGTGGTGGAAAACTACTTCTTGAGTGCATGTCAGGGTTCAGAAGGGAAGGTGTGCTATTTGAACTTTGGAGCACAAAATTTGCTGAAATAGATACCAGACACCATGTTACATTTGCAGAGCCCCTGATGTGCTTAAATAGTGAACCCCACCCCCCACACAAGTTACTCCATTTTAGAAATTACACCTTTCAAGGCATTTATCTAGATGTGTGTTCACAACCTTGAATCCCCAGATGTTTAATAGAATTTTATAACATTGAGTTGTGAAAATGAAAAAATATAATATTCACAATTTCTCCTGAGCACACCAATATGTACCGTATTTTTCGCTTTATAAGACGCACTTTTGTTCCCCCAAATTTTGGGGGAAGGTAGGGGGTGCGTCTTATAAGCTGAATATACGGGAGGGGTGTATATATATATATATATATATATATATATATACACTGCAGGGTCCAGGAGAGGTGGGGGCGCTGCTGGGGGCAGGTGAACGCTGCGGAGGCAGCATTTGATCTCCTGCTCCCGCTCATATAACATGCACAGCCGCTGTCCATCTCCAGTGGTGCTGAAATCGCACCGCAGTGAGGGGCTGGGGCAGCAGTGCATATTATATGTCTCTGCGCCCCCCCTGTGATCGCACATGCCCCCCCCTGTGTTAGATATGGCCCCCGTGCTGCTACTCATTCTAAAATAAAAAGAGCTTTACTTACCCCCTCCAGTGTTTCTCCCCGGTGTCCCTGCTTCCACTGTGATCAGGCACACAGAGATCTCAGTCTTGCGTGCCGATCACATGACCGGCACCAAGAACCAGGAAGTAAGGAAGAGAGGGAGGAGGGAGACAGGAGGGAGCTCAGCGCTGGAGGAGGTAAGGAGTGTTTTATTTTACTATGGGCAGCAGTCTGGCAGCGATATCTAACACAGGGGGACTTGTGCGATCATTATAGGGGCCAAGGGCAGCACTATGGTGGCGATATCTAACACAGGGGGACTTGTGCGATCTATATAGGGGCCATGGCAAGCACTATGGGGGTGATATCTAACACAGGGGGACTTGTGCGATCTATATAGGGGCAAAGGGCAGCACTATGGGGGCGATATCTAACACAGGGGGACTTGTGCGATCTATAAAGGGGCCATGGGCAGCATCATGGGGGCGATATCTAACACAGGGGGACTTGTGCGATCTATATAGGGGCCATGGGCAGCACCATGGGGGCGATATCTAACACAGGGGGACTTGTGCGATCTATATAGGTGCCATGGGCAGCACCATGGGGGCGATATCTAACACAGGGAAACTTGTGCAATCTATATAGGGGCCATGGGCAGCACTATGGGGGCGATATCTAACACAGGGGGACTTGTGCGATCTATAGGGGCCATGGGCAGCACAGGGGAACGTGTGCCATCACAAGGGGGCTATATTCAATATAAGGGGGCCATATCCAGATTAAGGGGGGGTAATTTTAGGATAGGGGGCCATGAGGGACATATACCCTATATGATTTGTTAGAGGGACACTGGCATTATAAGATGGACCCCATTTAACGTTAAAAAAAATAATTCTCTTTTCCTTCACCAAATTTGGGGGTGCGTCTTATAATCAGGTGTGTCTTATAAAGCAAAAAATACGGTATGTGGTGGAAAATGACTGTTTGGGCACACGGCAGGGTTCGGAATGGAAGGAGTGCAATATGATTTTTTGGCTGGAATAGATTGCAGACACAATCTCACATTTGAAGATCCCCTGGCATGCCAAAACATCAGACACCCCCCATTCTGGAAACTAAACCCCACTTGGAATTCATCTAGGGGTGTAGTGAGTAATTTTAACCTTCACTGAATTGTAGAACATTGGGCTGTGAAAATAAAAAAATTGCCATTTTTTTTTAAAAAATGTTGCTTTGACCCCAAAGTTTTAATTTTCAAAGATGGTAATAAGTAGGCAAAAATGGATTATACAATTTGTTACATAATTTTTCCTGAGTTCACGAATTCTCCATCTGTAGTTGAACATACTTTTGAGGCACAGTAGTTCAAAGCTATGAAAGGAAGGAGAGACAGAGTTCAGATTTAGTTGGAATGGTTTGTGGTGCCATGTCACATTGGCACAGTACCTGAGGTGCCAGAATAGCAGAACACCTATAAGTGACACCACTTTACAACATACACCCCTCATCAAATTCATCTAGGGTGCAGGGGACATACTGACACCACAGGTGTGTCACAGAATTTTTAACCATTGGGAGGTAAAGAAAGAATAATTATTTTTTTCACTAAAATATCGTTTTAGCCACAAGTTTGTAATTTTTTTAAGGGCTGATGACGAGAAAAAAAATGAACCACACAGTTTCTTGTATAAATTTTTTTCTGAGTACTCCAGTATCCTCCATGTAATTGGGAACTACTTTTGAGGCACAGTCCAAAGCTCAGAAGAGAAGGAGCACAATATTGGACTTCAGAATTTGCTGGAATGGTTGCGGATGCCATGTCACATTGGCAAAGCCCCTGAGGTGCCAGATAAACAGAAATTCCACAAAAGTGACTCAATTTTACATACTGTACCCCTCAATGAATTCATATTGGTGAGCAATGAGCATATTGACACTACAGGTGTGTCACACAATGTTATACTATTGGGCGGTGAAGAGAAGAAAAATTACATTTTTACCACTAAAATGCTGTTTCTAGATTTCTAATTTTCACAGGGAGAATAAAGGGAGCCCCATAATGTGTTACGGAATCTCTCCTGAACGTGGATATGTGCCACATGTGACTATACAGAATTGTTTGGATACATGGCAGGATTCGGGAAGGAAGAAGAGACATTGGACTTATGGAGCACAGATTTTCCTGAAATAGTTTGCTGACTACATTTGCTAGAAAAGCAAAAACCACCTTAAGTGACCCCATTTTGGAAATTACACCCCTCTGGGAATTCATTTATGGGTGTAGTGACGATTTTGTCTCTGGAAAACACCCATGGAGCCAAACGCAGTGAATGGTGCAGAATTCAAAATTGCAAATAAACCCTTGTAGTGTCCAATACATTGTAATGCCCTTAATATTTGGGGTGTGTCTCAAGCTTCTGGAAATGCACCGTGAAAATTAAGCCGACTTCCTCAATACAGCAATGCCAAACATGTGGGCGTTAACTTCAGTTTACATACATTGTTGTGCTCAGAAGGGAGGGGCGCATTTGCAGATTTTGATGGATTTTTTTTTGGCCAGAGCTCTTCTCCATAGCCTCTGTGCTGCCTGTAATAAGGAAGCCACCTATATTTCCTTTAATACACCTAAGTGGGGACTTGTTTTTTGTGGGTTGAGTTGACTGTTACTGGTGGCAATTTGGGTACAGAACATTTTGGATCCATTCACATTTATCCTGTGCTCTATGATGAGCCCTTACATCAGAGTTTCCATTAACATCCCCAAAATGCGTGTTTTAAGTAAAAACACCAATGGATTCATTCACAAATAAAGTAGTAGAGTTATTACAGACTCCGTTTGGCCTTTGTTCATTGGTTTTCTTCTTTTCAAATGTGCACAAAACTGTTGTTGACTGCACTTTTGTGCACGTCTAAAAATACAAGTAAAAAGATGGACACCGATGGACCACAGGCCAGATGTGAATTCAAAGGTACTCCTTCTGCCTCATTACAGTGAATTTTGCTTTGGAAATTTTGTATGAATCACATTTTTCAGAGATTCACATGGAAACCCCAATTTCAGCGTTCAGCATAGAGCATAGTATAAATGTGAGTATTTACTGCAATCTTTGGGAGGCCAAAATTAACAAATCAAGAGCAGCTGAAGTGACTTTATTGCTTTTGGTACGCCGTTCACCTTGCAGAATAAGTGATTAAACGCTTTTATTCCTCAGGTCAGGACGATTTTAGCAATATCAGAGTTCTAAAGTTTTTTTTAGGTTTGGCTACTATCACACTAAAAAAATATTTTTTACAAATAAATAAAGGGTTTTTTCACCACTGAATTTTGAAGGCTATAGGTTTTTATTTTTTTTTCTGCCAACAGTCATTTGAAGGCTTGTTTTTGTGGGATGTGTTGGAGTTTTTATTGGTACCATTTTAGGTACTTAATATTTTTTAGCACTTTCTATTCCGCTTTTTGTGAGGCAAGAAGAAACAGAGATAATATTCTTTTTTTTGTGCCATTCACTGTTGTTTCACACTTGTTTGTTAAGTATTTCATTCCACATGTGTTAATTCATAGTTTTGATGCCTTCAATGTGAATCTACAATTTTCAGAGTCATGAAAATAAAAAAAACTCTTTGAATGAGAAGGTGTATCCAAACTTTAAGTCTGTACTATATATATATATATATATATATATATATATATACATACAGCGAGTAAAATAAGTATGTGACACACTGCAGATTTTCTAAGTTTTGCCACCTACAAAGAATGGAGAGGTCTGTAATTCTTATCATAGGCATACTTCAACTGTGACCAAAATATTCTCCCTCAAAAAATCTAATAAATCACATTGCATGATTTTTTTGATAATTAATTTGCTTTTTTTTTTTGCATAAAATAACTATTTGATACAATAGAAAAACAGAACTTAATATTTGGTACAGAAACCTTTGTTTGCAATTACAGAGGTCAGATGCTTTCTGTAGTTCTTGACTAAGTTTGAACACACTGTAGTAGGGATTTAGGCCCACTCCTCCATACAGATCTTCTCCAGATTTTTCAGCTTTTGGGTTCAGGTCTGAAGACTGACTAGGCCACTCCAGAACCTTGAAATGCTTCTTACGGAGCCACTCCTTAGTAGAGATGAGCGAACCGGCCGTGGTTCGGCTCGAGTTCGGTTCGTCGAACGGAGGTCTCGTTCGAGTTCAGTTCGGCGAACGTTCGACGAACCGAACTCGAACCAATAGGATATAATGGGAGGCAATCACAAACACATAAAAACGCATTATAAATGTACACATACAGTTAATAAACATTGCCATAACACTTACCGGTCCCTGCGATCCCTCCTGCACTCTGTCTCCTGCCGCTATTCCATCCGATGATCGCTGAATCCTCCCGGTGACCAGCACTGCCAGCAGTGATGCAGGACCTATCGTGACGTCAAAATAGCCATGTGACCAGTCACGTGGCTATTATCTCATTGGCTACAGACTGGTCACATGACTATGACGCGTCATGTAGGACCTGTCATTGCACTCTCCGGTACACGGTGCACATTTGTGTATCGCCGTGTACCGGCGACATGCTCTAGCACACAGTCGACTCCCCATTCCGTTAGGGACCGGCTGACACAGCCGGTCATTAACGGAGATCACCGTTGCCATAGCAACGCAGTTAGCGGTGACGTCACCGCTAACCGCGGCTCCGGGAGCACCGTTGCTATGGTAACGCGTCTGTCAGCATTACCGCTGTTACCGCTGACAGCCAGCAGCACTGATCACTCACGGAGTGAAGGCTGCACGCTGCTTCCCGTGCAGCCTTCACGGAGTGAAGGCTGCACGGGAAACAGCGTCTTCCCCCATGCAGCAGTGATGGAGCAGAGCTGCATTTGTTGAACAAGAAAGACAGAAGACCATGGATCGTGGAGGGCTGACAAGGGGTAATAAAGATGGAGTCTCTAATGTGTCTGTGTATTTATTTCTATTAAAGTATTTTTTCTCTGTGTGGTGTCTTTTTTTAACCCTTTATTGGAGATTCTTAATGGCTGGGTCAAACATGCCTGACATTAAGAATCTCTGGCTTAATAGTAGCTAGTAAAACAAAGCTAGTATTAACTCATTATTACCCAACAAGCCACCCAGCTTCAGGGCTGTTGGAAGAGTTGAATACAGCGCCAGATGATGGCACTTCTATGAAAGCGCCATTTTCTGGGGCGGCTGCGGACTGCAATTCGCAGCAGAGGCACCCCAAAACCTCGGGCTAACCTGTGCTGCAGATTCCAATCCCCAGCTGCCTAGTTGTACATGGCTGGACACAAAAATGGGGCGAAGCCCACGTCATTTGTTTTTTAATTATTTCATGAAATAAGTGAAATTATTAAAAAAAAACGGGCTTCCCTATATTTTTGGTTCCCAGCCGGGTACAAATAGGCAACTGGGGGTTGGAGACAGTCCGTGGCTGCCTGCTGTACCTGGCTAGCATACAAAAATATGGCGAAGCCCACGTCATTTTTTTTGGTGGGCAAAAAACTTCTGCATACAGTCCTGGATGGAGTATGCTGAGCCTTGTAGTTCTGCAGCTGCTGTCTGCTCTTCTCCATACAGACACATAGCAGCTGCAGAACTACAAGGCTCAGCATACTCCATCCAGGACTGTATGCAGAAGTTTTTTGCCCCCTGAAAAAATGATGTGGGCTTCGCCATATTTTTGTATGCTAGCCAGGTACAGCAGGCAGGTACGGCTGCCCCAACCCCCAGTTGCCTATTTGTACCCGGCTTGGAACCAAAAATAAAGGGAAGCCCTTTTTTTATTATTTCATGAATTTCATGTAATAATTAGAAAACAAATGACGTAGGCTTCTCCCCATTTTTGTGTCCAGCCAGGTACAACTAGGCAGCTGGGGATTGGAATCTGCAGCACAGGTTGGCCAGAGCTTTCTGGGCCCCACTGCTGCGAATTGCAGTCTGCAGCCGCCACAGAAAATGGCACTTTCATAGAAGCGCCATCTTCTGGCGCTGTATCCAACTCTTCCAGCACCTGCCTGCTATACCTGGCTAGCATACAAAAATATGGCGAAGCTCACGTCCTTTTTTTGTAGTTTTTTGGCAAAAAAAATAAAAGATGCTTCCCTGGATTTTCCATTGCCAGTGAAGGTAACACCAAGCAGTGGGGGTTAGCAGCCAGTAGCTGCTTGGATTACCCTTAGCTAGCAATACAAAAAATGCAGCGGGAGCCCATATATATTTTTTTTAATTATTTATTTAAATAACTAAAAACAAAATGGGCTTCCCTGTATTTTGATTGCTGGACATCACAGTGCTGTAAAAATAAATCTTTAAAAAAAATGACGTAGCGCTCCGCGGTATTTTTGATTCTCAGCGCAGATAAAGCAGACAGCTATGGGTTGCAACCCCCATCTGCCTGCCGTTACCTTGGTTGGCAATCAAAATACAGGGAAGCCCATTAATTTTTTCTATTTAAAAAATAGTTACAAAAAAAATGACGTTGGGTCCCCCCATTTTGATAGCCAGCTAGGGTAAAGCAGACGGCTGTAGCCTGAAAACCACAGCTGGCAGTTTTACCGTGGTTGGGGATCCAATGTGGAGGTCCCCCCAGGCTCTTTTTTTATAATTATTTTATAAATATTAATAATTACACAAAAAAAGTAGGGTCCCCCCAAATTGGATCACCAGCCAAGGTAAAGCGGACAGCTGTGGTCTGGTATTCTCAGGGTGGGAAGGTCCATAGTTATTGGGCCTTCACAGTCTAAAAATAGCAGGCCGCAGGCACCCCAGACGTGGCGCATCCACTAGATGCGCCAATCCTGGCGCTTCACCCCAGCTCATCCCGTGCCCTAGTGCAGTGGCAAACGGGCTAATAAATTGGGTTGATACTAGCTGTAAGGTCACCTGACATCAAGCCCAGCAGTTTGTGATGTCATGGCGTCTATTAGATACCCAACATCATAAACTGTCAGTACTAACAAAAAAAAAAATCGACAAAAGAAATTTATTTGAAAAAACAGTCCCCAAAACATTTCCTCTTTCACCAATTTATTGTAAGAAAAAAAATAAAGGGGTCCCACGACGACTCTGGACCGTCTAGAATATGGGGGGGAGACACTCAGGGAATGTATCCCCCATTTTCTAGGAGTGCAGACCCTTCATGTGAGGAGTGTGGGTGCAATGAATCTGCACTCACTCTCCCCGGGTCCACAGCAGCAGAGTCCATGTCGTAATGGTTGCTACCAAAGCTACAATGCCCTGCTCATGAGGTAAGGGCATGCCTAATCAGGAGAACTATTCTACATTTCCAAATATTGGTATTTGCTATTATTGCTATTCCACCTACTATATATTGGGGATAGGATCTTGGAGATGGAATACCCCTTTAAGTCCAGTTATCCAGCTGAATGAATACTAAACAACAGAGCTCGCTATTTAGATGTGTTTTCTTGTGGCGTATAACGGACTCTCATGTTTGGTAGTCGTTCAGCAGGTCAACTATAAAATCAAATCCCTCCATTTGGAAATGTAGTATATAGCTCTCCTGATCAATTATGTTCAATACCTCATGAGCAGGGCGTTGCAGTAATAATAATAATTTATTCATTTATATAGCGTTATTAATTCCATAGCGCTGTATGTCTTTGGAGTGTGGGAGGAAACCGGAGTACCCGGAGGAAACCCACGCAAACACGGGGAGAACATACAAACTCCTTACAGATGGTGTCCTTGGTGGGAATTGAACCCAGGACTTCAGCGCTGCAAGACTGCAATCCTGGTGCTTCACCCCAGCTTATCCCGTGCCCTGGTGCAGTGGCAAACGGGGTAATAAATCGGGTTAATACTAGCTGTAAAGTCACCTGACATCAAGCCCAGCAGTTTGTGATGTCATGGCGTCTATCAGATACCCGACATCACAAACTGTCAGTACTAACAAAAAAAATCGACAAAAAAAATTTATTTGAAAGAAAACTCCGCAAAACATTCCCTCTTTCACCAATTTATTGTAAGGAAAAAAATAAGGGGGTCCCACGACGACTCTGGACCATCTAGAATATGGGGGGAGACACTCAGGGAACGTATCCCCCATTTTCTAGGAGTGCAGACCCTCCATGTGAGGAGTGTGGGTGCAATGAATCTGCACCCACTCTCCCTGGGTCCACAGCAGCAAAGTCCATGTCGTAACGGTTGCTACCAAAGCTGCAATGCCCTGCTCATGAGGTAAGGGCATGCCTAATCAGGAGAACTATTCTACATTTCCAAATATTGGTATTTGCTGATATTATTGCTATTCCACCTACTATATATTGGGGATAGGATCTTGGAGATGGAATACCCCTTTAAGTCCAGTTATCCAGCTGAATGAATACTTAACAACAGAGCTCGCTATTTAGATGTGTTTTCTTGTGGCGTATAACGGACTCTCATGCTTGGTAGTCATTCAGCAGGGAAACTATAAAAGCAAATCCCTCCATTTGGAAATGTAGTATATAGCTCTCCTGATCAATTATGTTCCTTACCTCATGAGCAGGGCATTGCAGTAATAATAATAATTTATTCATTTATATAGCGTTATTAATTCCACAGCGCTTTATGTCTTTGGAGTGTGGGAGGAAACCGGAGAACCCGGAGGAAACCCACGCAAACACGGGGAGAACATACAAACTCCTTGCGGATGGTGTCCTTGGTGAGAATTAAACCCAGGATCCCAGCGCTGCAAGACTGCAGTGCTAACCACTGAGCCACTGTTTCGCCCATTTAGCTTACAGATGCATAACCACCACTCACTGTGTCTGAACACAGGAAGCTGAGCTGACAGCCGCTCTGTGCATGCGGCAGCGTCTATTGTAAAGGAGAGGGCCGTGGGGGGATCAACGCTGCACAGGTACCGTGGGACACCGGGGAACACCGGTGGGGTTATAGGGGGTGACCTGGCAGGGCCTGGGGAGGAGTTTTCTGTCGCATGTGTCATGGCACATGCGACAGAAATCAGAGGAGTAGGGTGAATGCGGCCGGCGCGCTGCTGTGCGCGTGGCCATCTTGGATTTCTGGGAGGGCATCAGGGGGAGCACTTTGGCAACAACGGGGGACCGGAGGGGACCGGGGAGGAGATTTATCATGTTTGTTCATGCCAGATGGGAGATAAATAATTTTTTACCGGCGCTGTCATTTACTGTAACGTGATCATCGGTGTACGGTGTATACCTGTGATCACGTGAGCGGGGACCGGAAAAACCGTCCTGAATCATGATCTCCAGGGTCTCAGCTAGCCCTGAAAGCCCGGAGATTTTCTGACGCTGGGGGGCGCTATTCACTTATTTCTGCCTGCTGTTTATAAACGGCAGATCAGAATAAGGCTACATTAACACGACCGATCCATTTTTGCGGTCTGCAAAAAACAGTCCGGTTTTTTTCACGGGTGCATTCGTGTGGCATCCGTTTCCGTTCCGTAGACGGTCCGTATGTCATCTGTTTGTCATCCATGTGCCTTCCGTTTTTTTTGTGTACTGCAAAAAAACTGAAGGAGGGTAAATGCATAAATTTACCCAGGATCCATAGCTTCATCCTACATGAGGCGGTCACATGTTCACTCCAGTGCCATTTTCTACTGCTTTTCACAGCGTAGAGCGCTCTGGTGATTTTCTTGTGCTTGTGTACTTCATATCAGTCTTTTCTGTCATTATAATGGCAGAAAGACACATAATGTCCCCCTCTCCTGCATTTTGTAATTTTGCACCCTTTGGTGCCTTTCATGTGACACTAAGGGGTGCTTAGCTTTGTATTTTGTATTTAGCCAAAAAAATTTAAAAAAAAATGACGTAGGGTTCCCCCTATTTTTGTAGCCAGCTAGGGTAAAGTAGACGGCTGTAGCCTGCAGACCACAGCTGGCAACCTCACCTTGGCTGGTAATCCAAAACTGAGGGCACCCCACGCTGTTATTTTAAATTAAATAAATAATTTAAAAAAAAAAAACACGTAGGGGTCCCCCCAAAATTGGATCACCAGCCAAGGTAAAGCAGGCAGCTGGGGTCTGATATTCTCAGACTAGGGAGGTCCATGGTTATTGGACTCTCCCCAGTCTAAAAATAGCAGGCCGCAGCCGCCCCAGAAGTGGCGCATCCATTAGATGTGCCAATCCTGGTGCTTCGCCCCAGCTCATCCCGCGCCCTGGTGCGGTGGCAAACGGGGTAATATATGGGGTTAATACCAGATGTGTAATGTCACCTGGCATCAAGCCCTGGGGTTGGTGAGGTCAGGCGTCTAT
Organism: Anomaloglossus baeobatrachus; assembly: GCF_048569485.1. NCBI lineage: Eukaryota > Metazoa > Chordata > Amphibia > Anura > Aromobatidae > Anomaloglossus > Anomaloglossus baeobatrachus. The sequence continues at coordinate 435,347,326 of NC_134358.1, forward strand.
CAGATACCCGACATCACCAACCGAGTCAGTAATAAAAAAAAATAGACGACAAACACATTTTTATTTGAAAAAACACTCCCCAATACATTCCCTCTTTAACCAATTTATTAGAAAGAAAAACAAATCCAGGTCTGGTGTAATCCAAGGGGTTGCCATGACAATCCACACTGTCCCAGTCAATGAAGAGCAGGATGTTCCCCATTGGCTGGGAGAGCAATGCAGTGACTTGAGCTAACATCAATGGGTCAGCCCAGGTCACTGCAGGGGATGACAAGTGCTGCTGTCAGCGAGGTACATTACCTGCACTGATCTCCTGTACTGCTGACAGCACCTGTCACTGAGTTCAATGACCTTCACAGCCAAGTATCGCGAGAGGCCCGTGACGTCACAGCTAGTCAGTCTCGGGTCGGAAGCGAGAGAAGGTGATGTGACAAGCGGCGGCCATGGAGGACAGTTACAGCGCTGAGGTCGGGACTTCATCACCGCAGGTAAGCTGAGCGGGACCATGTGTGCAGATTGCAGGTGGGCGGAGCCATGTGTGCTTGCGGCGGAGTGCGAAGTGGGTGGCGCTGAGGACGTCAGTGTCGTGGACTGCTTGGCTGGGGACAGGTGAGTGTGTGTGTGTGTGTGTACATGCCGCGTGCAAGAGGGGGCAGAGTGAGCTGAGCGGGGAAGTGTGGGCTTCCTGCACGTAACTAGGATAAACATCGGGTTACTAACCAAAGCGCTTTGCTTGGATACCCGATGTTTATCTTGGTTACCAGCTTTTGGCAGGCTGCCATCGATGGCTCCTGCACACTGTAGCTGTAAAAAGCCCTGCTTTTTGCTGCTAGAACCGTTCTCGAATGTATCTAGAACTATCGAGCTTTAGCAAAAAGCTCGAGTTCTAGTTCGATCTAGAACAGCCCCCAAAATCACTCGAACCGCGAACTGGAGAACCTCGAACCGCGAACCACGCTCAACTCTACTCCTTAGATGCCCTGGCTGTGTGTTTTGGGTCATTGTCATGCTAGATGATCCAGTCACAACCCATCTTCAATGGTCTTACAGACGGACGAAAGTTGTTGCCCAAAATCTAAGGATACATGACCCCATCCATCCTCCCTTCAAAAGGTGCAGTCATGCTGTCTCCTTTGCATAAAAGCACCCCCAAAATATGCGGTTTCCATCACCATGCTTCACAGTTGGGATGATGTGCTTAGGGTTGTACTCATCCTTCTTCTTCCTCCAAACAAGGTGAGTAGAATTGATATCAAAAGTTCTATTTTAGTCTCATCTGACCGCATGCCTCCTCTGGATCATCCAGATGGTCATTGGTGAACTTCAAACAGTCTGGTCATGTGTTTGCATGAGCACGGGCACCTTGCATGCTCTGAAGGATTTTAATCCATGACAACATAGTGTGTTACTGTCAGGCTTCCGGGATTTCCAGTTCTCTTTTGAAAGAGCTTGCCCTCGGTTAACATGGAGTTTGCTGTTCTGTTGCCCTACTTCCTGTCCAGCTGCTTAAAAGGCCGCCTCTAAGCTTAGTCCAGTGCCTGAGTATACTGCTTGCTGTGTGCTCCTGCTTTGCTGCTCTTGGTTCCTGATTGACATTTGGATCCTCCTGAAAAACAACCGACACCGACTCTGGACTTTACCCGGTCTCATCAAGCTGTGCCCGGACTCCGTCTGCCGTCTTTGGTTAGCACTTCTGCCCGATTCCTTCCGGTTCGTAACCTTCTGGACTCTCATCCCGTGCGGACATTTTTGGACTTTACCTATTGCCCCTTGTGTCCCGGCTGCTGCGCATTTAGGCCTTCTGGCGTGATTGCCAGACAGTCCCTGTATAGGGGTTCGCTCTTGGTGGTCTTCCTGGGGGAGTCCGGTGCGTGGCCCCGGGAATTCCCTTCGCTCCGATCCTGGAAGGTATTTCCTGTGTTTATTGTTCTACTGTGTTTTGTTCCGTTTGTGTACCTATCGTTGGTTACATATTATAAACATCTCTGCACCAAGAACTCGTCTCTGGTTGTCATTGCCCTAACGCTATCGAAATCCTCAGTACATACAATAGTATTACAGTTACTAACTGTAATATTTGAGACTGTTGTACCAGCTTTCTTTAGGTCATTGACCAGGAACTCCCATGAGTTCTGAGCTGATTCCTGACCTTTCTCAGAATCATCCTTACCCCACGAGGCGAGATTTTGCATGGAGCCCCAGGTTGAGTAAGACTGACAATCATCTTGTGTTTCTTGCATTTTCTAATAATTGTGCCAACAGTTGTTGTCTTCTCACCAAGCTGCTTACCTTTTTTCCCCACCCCTGCTTGTGCAGGTCTACAATTTTGTCCCTGGTGTCCTTAAACAGCTTTTCGGTCTTGGCCATGGTGGAGAGGTTGGAGTGTGATTGATTTTGTGGACTAGTGTCTATTATATAGGTAACAGGTTCAAATTGGAGCAATTTATGCAGGTAACGAGTGCAGAGTAGGAGGGCTTCTTAAAGAAAAAAATATCAGGTCTGTGGGAGCCAGAATTCTTGCTCTTTGGTAGGTGATCAAATACTTATTTTATGCAATAAAATGCAAATTAATTATTTGCAAGTAAACAATGTGATTTTATGGATTTTTGTAGGGATCTGTCTGTCACAGTTGATGTGTACCTACGGTAAAAATTACAGGCCTCTCCATTCCTTGAAGGTGGAAAACTTGTAAAATCGGCAGTGTATGAAATACTTATCTTCCCCACTGTATATATGTGTGTATGTATATATATATATTATACAATCAACAGGCCGGGTGCTCATTACGCTAGAAGGGCAATTTCTAATGCTCGAATGCTCATCTCGAGAAACGAGCATAATTGAAGTCAATGGGAGGTTTTCGGGTATGGTTAAGGTGTGGAGGAAAGAGAGAGTTTCAGCTGCTGTCAGGAGAGGAAAGAAGAGGGATGAACAGAGCGCATGCCCCGGAAACTGAGGGGAACTGCACAAGAGTGGGAGTTAATTGGAGATTGCTGTGACGTCAGGCCAGTCATTCCAATCAATCACAATGCGGGGTGCATACATAATTTGAAGATGGAGACTGACTGACTGTGACTGAACCCAAGGCAAGTACCACCCGTATGCATTACTAACAAGACATTGAAGGCAGTATAATATGGAAAAAGAATGTGAGAGGTTTCCTTTAAGTGTATTCACATCAGGGCACTTCACACTCACTGCATTGTATTCTATTGGTGTGATTACTTATTTTTGTTGTTAAACCTATAAAAAAAAATGAAAATAAATAATTGCTGAATAAGAAACTGGACAAGTAAGAAACCAGCATCATCTGCCACAGTCTCAGCTCTGCTACATCTGTATGAGACAGTCAGATATAGCAGATCAGAACTTATGAGAAGGTCTTCAGCTCTTCAGCACTAAGGGGTACTTTGCATGCTGCAACATTGCTAGCCGATGCTAGCAATGCCAAGCGCGATAGTACCCACCCCCATCGCACATGCGATATCTTGTGATAGCTGCCGTAGTGAACATTATCGCTACGGCAGCTTCACACGCACTTACCTGCCCTGCGACGTCGCTCTGGCCGGCGACCCACCTCCTTCCTAGGGGGACGTGTCGTGCAACGTCACAGCGACGCCACACGGCAGCCGTCCAATAGATGCGGAGGGGAGGAGATGAGCGGGACGTAAACATCCCGCCCACCTCCTTCCTTCCGCATAGTCGGTGGAGGCAGGTAAGGAGATGTTCCTCGCTCCTGCGGCTTCACACATAGCGATGTGTGGTGCCGCAGGAACGAGGAACAACATCATATCTCCTATCTATCTTATGGAAATGTCCGACACTACACAAATCACTGATTTACGACGCTTTTGTGATCGTTTATCGGCGCATCTAGGCTTTACACGTTGCGACGTCGTTACCGGCGCCGGATGTGCGTCACTTTCGATTTGACCCCGACGAGATCACAGTAGCGATGTCACAACGTGCAAAGTACACCTAAGAGTCCAGCTGAGGGAGAAGTCCCTCACTTAGCTTGGGAATCCCCAGTTTCAGAAGCTGCTTTCACTGTTAAGTTAACCCCTGCACTTGAGCAACACATGGTGCTCGGCACTGCTAGTTTCTAGTTCAAGCACCCTAATGCTTGATCGAGTAACGAGCCCATCACTAAAAATAACCCTTTTCTTGTCCCAGTACAATTACATTGTATCTGACTTATAGACAAATACAGATAATATTCACTTAAACAAAATCTTTCTTCTGAACATCTGGAGATGAGAATTCACTGAAGTCATGGAGAGTAGATGATTTGCAAATAATCTGTGGCACTGTTATAAGTTCACTGTAGCCAGGAGTGAAACATGTTACCTCTTTAGGACAAGATTTTCATCTTAACAATGTCTCTAAAGAATAAAATTGAATAGTAACATAAATTATCTGGACATAGTGTAATTGTGTGCCTGAATTACAAATTCATTTTTCCACTGAGATTCAGTTCTTAAGAATTTTAAATGTAAAAAGTAGATTTCACACAAATTTACTTTATACTCCATAACATTGCAAAATTATGGAACGTAACAAGTAAAGTATTAATGTGGCTGTTCAAATTTGAGCTATATCTACTTAAAAAGCACTTTAACCCAAGATTTTGGGCCCAATTTACCAACATGCTTTAGCTAAAATGTTTCTCAAAATTTTTGTGCAACTCGAAGGTGATGTTGCAATTTTTGTCATTTTCACCCCAGTCCCTGTCACCATAACCGAAGTGGGCAGAGCTGGGTGAGATGAGCTGCGTCAAAACCTTCTTGGCAAATTCATCAAAATTTACTCCACCTTTGTGATGGAAATTATGGCAGCCCCTGATTAGAGTATTGTTTTGGGTGGAGGTACAACGAGTTGTATGGTGTGCCTAATTCATTAAGGGGTGGTGCGCCCCTGCACTACCTTAATTAGGACTGTCATGCAAAACACTAGTTTTTATGAAGTAGGCCCTTTGTGTTCTTTATATTCACAATTACGATGCCTACATTGTAGCTGACAGTACATTAGCAGCTATATAAACGACTTTCCCTGTCCAGTGCACAAACATAGAATAAAAGAAAAGAAAAAAAGAGGAAGACAACAGGGCGCCAAATCTAAGTGTAGATGTATGTAAACACAGATTGCAATGATCGTATGAATGTTACACTCACTTTCTTCTGTTTTCGCTTGTGGGATCCATGTAGTGGATCAACTCTCTTATTAATCCTCCAGTATGCAGCACGAATCCTCGGGAAAAACAACGGGAGTCCTGAAAAGGTGCTCCCACGTGCGTCATGGAGTAAATAAAATAAATCCCTTTCGGCGCTTCCGGAGGATAAATGGGATATCAGTGCAAGTTTGCAAAAACTTCAAGAACAAAGGTTTATTATTAGGTTTGATTAAAAAATTACGGACAACGCGTCTCAGCTAACAAAAGCCTTCATCAGGTATAGTCTACATTGCTGGTATTTAGAAAATCTAATTTATAGACTGATCTGTCTATGTGTATCATGTAGGCGTGTATTAGAAACACGGATGCGTGCTTCTAATTAGATTATCACGCCACCTCAAGAGGTAAACGGTGGTTCTTGTGCTGAAATCCTTGTATGGATCATTTGTAGGGGCAAGAAATATTGCTGCTATGCATGAATGATACAAATTATGAATGAAAATAAAAATAATACAAATTTTATTTTTATTTTCATTCATAATTTGTATCATTCATGCATAGCAGCAATATTTGCTTGCCCCTACAAACGATCCATACAAGGATTTCAGCACAAGAACCACCGTTTACCTCTTGAGGTGGAGTGATAATCTAATTAGAAGCACGCACCCATGTTTCTAATACACGCCTACATGATACACATAAACAGATCAGTCTATAAATTAGATTTTCTAAATACCAGCAATGTAGACTATCCCTGATGAAGGCTTTTGTTAGCTGAAACGCGTTGTCCGTAATTGTCCGTTTTTTAATCGAACCTAATAAAAGTTCTTGAAGTTTTTGCAAAATTGCACTGATGTCCCATTTATCCTCCGGAAGCACCGAAAGGGATTTATTTTATTTACTCCAGTGCACAAACATGTAATACTGCTTTAGCTTTCACTACTGAGTATTCTACTTACCAGCTGCAATATTCATCTGTTATTGGTGCCGTTCTGATTGTCTGTAGTTTGGGATTTGTCAGATTGATCTAGTGTTAACTGAGCGAGCCACAGGTCATTTCTCAATGTACGTCTATGAGAGCAATTTCAAGAGCAGAAGAAGGCTTTCATAGACTTACATTGACAGCTTATGACCATTACTTCTTGTCGGGGGAGACCGCTAAGGGGTCTTCAGAGTCAGAGTCGGAGACCAAATCAAATCTGCGCAGATGTACAGTACAGACCAAAAGTTTGGACACACCTACTCATTCAAAGAGTTTTCTTTATTTTCATGACTGAAAATTGTAGATTCACATTGAAGGCATCAAAACTATGAATTAATACATGTGGAATGAAATACTTAACAGAAATTGTGGTGAAACAACTGAAAATATGGCTTATATTCTAGGTTCTTCAAAGTAGCCACCTTTTCCTTTGATTACTGCTTTGCACACTCTTGGCATTCTCTTGATGAGCTTCAAGAGGTAGTCACCGGAAATGATTTTCACTTCACAGGTGTGCCCTGTCAGCTTTTCTGGTGACACTGTTGGGGATTTATTCAAAATTGAAGGCATACTGAACCAGCATGGCTATCACAGCATCTTGCAGCGGCATGCTATTCCATCCGGTCTGCGTTTAGTTTGACCATCATTTATTTTTCAACAGGAAAATGACCCAAAACACACCTCCAGGCTGTGTAAGGGCTATTTGAATAAGAAGGAGAGTGATGGGGTGATACGCTAGATTACCTGGCCTCCACAGTCACCAGACCTGAACCCAATTGAGATGGTTTGGGGTGAGCTGGACCGCAGAGTGAAGGCAAAAGGACCAACAAGTGCTAAACATCTCTGGGAACTCCTTCAAGACTTTTGGAAGACCATTTCCGGTGACTACCTCTTGAAGCTCATCAAGAGAATGCCAAGAGTGTGCAAAGCAGTGATCAAAGCAAAAGGTGGCTACTTTGAAGAACCTAAAATATAAGACATTTTCAGTTGTGTCACACTTTTTTGTGAAGTATTTAATTCCACATGTGTTAATTCATAGTTTTGATGCGTTCAATGCAAATCTACAATTTTCAGAGTCATGATAATAAAGAAAACTCTTTGAATGAGAAGGTGTGTCCAAAACGATTTCTACGTTACTATAGAGGTGAATAAATAAAAAATAAAATGAGGTAGAGTCTCCCATTTATTGATACACAGCACAGATAAAGCAGATGGCTACAGGCTGTAGCATCCGCACGCCGTTTTTTTAAATTATTTATTTATTTTTTTTACTGCACAGTATAGACACGCCCACCGGCTGCTGTGATTGGGTGCAGTGACACAGCTGTCACTCAGCGTGTGGGCGTGTCTCACTGCAACCAATCATATTTGCCTGTGGGCGGGGAAAGCAGGGAATACGAGATTGATTAATGAGCGGCCGGCTTTTTCAAAAGAGGAAAAGCCGCCGGAGTTTAGAAAACAGCCATGCAGCGCCGCACCGGGGATCGGGGAACGGTGAGTATGCGAGAGGGGTACTCCATTCAGTCACTCGGTGGGATTAGCGGTCACCGGTGAGTCCTTCACGGGTGACCACTAATCAGGACGCGACACAGACAGAGCCGCGGCATGACAATGAAGTCGGGTGAAGTTCACCCGAGTTCATTCTCAGCGCGCGACTCTGTCTGCTGTCAGCCGGTATGTATCAACGACATTTAACATTTCACACGGACAACACACACACACGTCAGTTAAGTTTCACACGCACACCCGGCCATTCCACACGCACACGTGGTTACCATACGCCGGACACACAGCCACCACACGTGCATTATTTACGGACCAAAAAATGTATTACGGACATGAAAAACGGCCCGTATTACACGTGCGTGGTTATCAAGGACGTGTGTTTTAGGCCTTAAACTGTGTTTTTTTGCCAGGAGATGCAGATTTGGTGCTGAAATTTATACATCAAATTACTGCACAAAATCGGCATCTTCTGTGAAAGAATGCATCAACACAATATTTTTTTTGCCAGGAATGCTAATGATCAGACCTAGAAGCAGCAGTACAGCGGCAGAGAAGGTTGTCCTGCATTATTACTTATTTTCTTTAGTTTTCTTTTTTCTTTTTTTTACATTTCTTTCTATCATTATTCACTTGGCCGAACCCAAACAGAAACACAAACTTTTCTGAGTAGCCCGTTAGGAGTCTGGGTACGTACAGTAGGTATCCGGTACGGACCCCAAACTTTACATTTTGGGTTCGCTCATCCCTGGTCACAATATGGAGGATCAGGACCAGAGCGGCGATGGGAATAGCTGAGGACAGTGGCTGGTAAGTATATTACTAAAGTCAGGAAACTTACATTAGTGTTAAAACTGCAGCACTGAGAAAGGCTGGAGTGGTGCTTTAAAAATAGTTTATTACATTATGTGGCTTCAGTAGGGCATTATGGGAGTAGCTGGCATTTTACACAAATATGAAAGGATCACTCACCTCAAAAGCCTTCTGGAGATTGGGGACATCATTGAAAGCGATAACTGCTGGTGCAATATTATGTGCACTTAGTTCCAATACAGCTGTGTTTATTGAAGTAGCATCTTGGGATCGTCCATTGGCAAAGAAAACTGCAACTTTCCTCATGAGAGCTCCATGTCGGACACGCTTGAAGATATTCCTGGCTACAAATCTCATTGCTTCTCCAATGTTCCTCTCAGTAGTTGTCCTTTCAGGTGAAATGCCACGGATTGCTTCCAGGAGCAAGCTTTTTTTCTTGTACTCGGAGAAACGAATAAGTTGTTTAATATGATTGGTGTATGAAACTACAGAAACACGTGCCCCCTTGGGGCAATTACTTTCACTAATCTCTAGTTTTTCAACAAGAGAAATGATAATGTTCTTCATTCTTTGAAAGACTGCTGCTGGAACATCTTGAGATGTATCAAGAGCAAACACAATTTCACTTGGATAGACCGGACATATAGAAGGACCTTAAATGAAATCAATATGAATATGTTTTACCTCTTTTATGTGGATTGTGAAAGAAAGTATAATTTACATTTCCATCAGTTTACCTGAGTAGCAAGCTGAAAGAGAGAAAAAAACCAGAATCTAGTAGTTGTTTCATTACAGATAATTATACATTGTATAAAGATTCTCCATTTACTTACGGCAATTTTCTCTAGTAAAATTTACGAGCTCACAAGCCTGAAAAAAAATTACAATAGTAAGTAAACATTCATTGTGTGCATTGTATCTTTCTAGTAAATAATTTCCTTTCTAGGAAGTACCCAGAATGTCTCTGATAGCGGTCAGTTACTTAATTAGGAATAGTGATGAGCGAGAACTAAAAAGCTCGGGTGCTCGAGGCTCGGGCTGATCATCCCAAGATACGTGTGTACTCGGCCCGAGCACCGAGCCCAATGTTATCCTATGGGAGACCCGAGTATTTTTATGAAATGACCCCCGGCAGCATGTAGAAACCCTAAAAATGTCACAAAAGTCTCAGAAGAGTGCTCAAATGACATGGCAACAGCATGGGGAAGATCCCTTGAAGCATTTATCACTCAAAAGTCACAGCTGTGAACAATTTTGTCCGCGTTTTACACCATTTTTACGGACTCACCAGAAAACCTTCCAAAATGACACCAAAATGAATTTTCATGGTGGAAATGTTAAGGGCACATACCCAATAGTGAGATAGAGCTGGTGTATGTTACTTTTGGAGATTACATGAAAGATTTTACGTGAAAACATTGTGTGGCACTTCGATGTCCCTGAGAAGAGACGTACATAAAGGCCTTTTGAGTCTAATGTGCCCATTTTGAGGAAGTGGGACTATTGTAGTATAGCCCTTTGGCAGGGCAGCCAAAAATTGGGAGGCTCCACATTGTCCCTGGATAGAGACGTGCATGAGGGCCTGTAAACCTGAAGTGCCCATTGTAAGGAAGTGGGTCAATTGTAGTATAGCCCTTTGGCAGGGCAGCCAAAAATTGGGAGGCGCCACGTTGTCCCTGGATAGACACGTGCATGAGGGCCTGTAAACCTGAAGTGCCCATTGTAAGGAAGTGGGTCTTTTGTAGTATAGCCCTTTGGCAGGGCAGCCAAAAATTGGGAGGCTCCACGTTGTCCCTGGATAGAGACGTGCATGAGGGCCTGTAAACCTGAAGTGCCCATTGTAAGGAAGTGGGTCTATTGTAGTATAGCCCTTTGGCAGGGCAGCCAAAAATTGGGAGGCTCCACGTTGTCCCTGGATAGAGACGTGCATGAGGGCCTGTAAACCTGAAGTGTCCATTGTCAGGAAGTGGGTCTATTGTAGTATAGCCCTTAGGCAGGGCAGCCAAAAATTGGGAGGCTCCACATTGTCCCTGGATAGAGACGTGCATGAGGGCCTGTAAACCTGAAGTGTCCATTGTCAGGAAGTGGGTCTATTGTAGTATAGCCCTTAGGCAGGGCAGCCAAAAATTGGGAGGCTCCACATTGTCCCTGGATAGAGACGTGCATGAGGGCCTGTAAACCTGAAGTGTCCATTGTCAGGAAGTGGGTCTATTGTAGTATAGCCCTTAGGCAGGGCAGCCAAAAATTGGGAGGCTCCACATTGTCCCTGGATAGAGACGTGCATGAGGGCCTGTAAACCTGAAGTGTCCATTGTCAGGAAGTGGGTCTATTGTAGTATAGCCCTTAGGCAGGGCAGCCAAAAATTGGGAGGTTCCACATTGTCCCTGGATAGAGACGTGCATGAGGGCCTCAAAACATTGTTCCCATTGCAAAGGAGCGGGTCTCCTGTCGTTGTAATGTCCATTCTGAAAGAATGGGCGAAAAAATTTACCACTGGGGGTATACCTGAAACAAAGGCCTAACTATTGTAACGGTCATCATGGTGGCGCATGAGGAGAAGGAGGAGCAGTCCAGCGATTATCCAAAGTCCAGAAGTGTGTGTTGAGGATAAAGAATTGAGTATCCAAAAATACTTAATTCAGCCATTTCATAGACTCAGTTATATAGTTCAGTAGATGTGAACTAATACACATATTTGTGAATGCTTTTGTTTCTTACTAACATGTATATATGTATATTGCATATTCAGTGTATTTTCCTTAACCTCAGTATATATTAGGATATATATATATGTAATTGTAAAATGGCCACCATTTCCTGGTTTACACCCAAGACAGATGGACAAAGAGAAATTCCTGGAGCCTAGACTGACCAATCAACGGAGAATATGCAGATCTCTCTACGTCATGAAGCCCTGACCTGCGATACTTGATTGGACTAAAACTTTTGTTTACACCCCCTTACTGCTCAGTTTAGAGTTTCTTTCAAACAATAAAGAACACACTTGGTTAAGAGCCAGTCATGGAGATAGATGTAACTGACTTGCTGTGCAGTTATTTTTCATTCTCATGTGCACCCATGACATTTTAATTAGAAGCAGCAGCCGGATATCAAGAGATCCTTTGAGTCTCATCATCATCGTCATTCTGACCTTGACAACTGGCGACCACGAAGGGACTACCGTAAAGGGTGAGTCAGAGCTTCCATTTTCCGGACGTCTGGGGGCTACTCCACAAGTATCCAGGTGTCGCTTGATAGGATTGATCACCCTTCATTTCGCAGGTAACCATCATATACATTGTGTGTGCTGTTTTACCTGTGGATCGAGAGACGCCTGGCGAAAGTGGGTGGTCACTAGTCCGGAGAATGGTAGTGCACCGGAGACCTAACGGTGTGACTGTCACCCGCCGGTGGGCTAGAAGGACCCAGCTCCCATAGGGGCTAGGGGTAGGTTGTAAAGTATCCGGCTGTCTGTAATTAGAAATGGGGTGTTTTCTTGAGTAGCTGTTTTTATCTGTATATAGGTGTATGGTTAATCAAGCTTGTGATTTCTCTGTTTGGTTCTCGGAGAGTTAATTGCCTGTAGTTTTTTTCTTCTTCGCTGTGAACAAAGGGAGAAGGGGGGTCTGGTTAAGCCCAGGGATATCCATGACAGTCTTTCTATTGAGAACAAGGAATGCGAGAGGGGGGAGCACATCCTTACATTCTTACACTCAGAGGAAGCAAAAAGGTGGGGGCTATATGTCCACCAGCTGCTTGAGGCAGAGCGGAGATCAAATTGCATAGCTATGTCCCTGCTGTCTTTTAGCTAAGAAACAGGGGGGTGGAGGGTGAAGAGGCAGATACCCGGAGGTAAAACAGCGCAGCTCTTTGGAGCGAAGAGAGAGGAGGGGTCAGTGGGCTGATATACAGGAGGTGGCTGCAGTCTTTGTATAGTACATTAAGTTGTAATGATTTGAAAGAAAAACAAGTGTTATTTCGGTTTGTATTAGAGAGAAATTAACGGGTTCATGCATTTTCAGTTTTTTTAACTTGTTTGTTTTTGAACAGAAGTATGAGAACTAGCGATTCCCCTGTGTTGCGGACACAGCCACTGTTTGTTAGATATTAAATATTAGATATGAAATATGAAATATTAAATATTGAATATTGAATGTTGGATAAATAATAAACGAGGCGGGAAGGGTTCTGTTAACTTAAAGTGGATTTAGCGTATTCCTCTGCGTTTTAAACGTGAGTCACTGTTATGAGGCGGTAGGTCTTCATAACGAGGCAGGAAAGGAACTCACTTTAGTTGAGGTAAGGGTGCTGGAGTTAGCGGATTCTCATGCGTATTAGACGCGAGTCACTGTCAGCGTGTTACAAACGCGGACGAGACGAGAAAGGACTCCATTGGAACGGCCGATCCAATTAAGCACCGTATACTCTGTTCAAAAGATAAATATGTTGTTTTTAGTAGAAGCTGAGAACGCTGTCGCCCTAGTTACAAAAAACGGAAAAAATATAAAAGATTGCAAAAAAGTTGTGTAATATCGTTGGACTACCACTAGATGGCAGGCTGCAACCCATGTATTGAAGTTCAGATTAATCTGTAGTGAGTTTATAATGAAGAACAAAGACCTTATTCACTGTCTGTTGCTGTTTGTAGAATCACTAAATGTTTTTCTCTAGCGGTGCCTTATTGTTCTTCTCTAGAAGTCATTATATCTGGTGCTAATCATATCTCTCCTTTGTATGCTGAAATGCAAATTTACAGGCATCAAAAGTATCCCTGGTTTACTACGTAGTTACAGCCACTCCCAGTACACCCAGGGAGTCACAACATGGATGCTGCACCCGGAAGTCAGGTGCCTGGAACTTCCTGTGGCAGCCGTCTTGCTACACCCACTGATGGTAGTACACCTCATAAGCCACACCCCTCGAAATGGCTCTTTGTTCAAAGCTCTCCACCCATCCCCGGTGGGAGGTGTTCTCTGGTATATATGACTAACACATTTGAATAAGCATAAATAGTATATTTGTTTACTCAGTTATCCCATAAGTGCAAGTCAAAGATAAGTAAGTGAAACTTTTACAGAAATGATGTGGAAATAGATCTGTTCACATAAAATTAATTGGTATTTTAAAAGTCCTGCAGCATTATATCATAAAATAAAATAGAGGAAGGTAGATATATATATCTTTGTACTGTGTTAGTTAATTTAAAACAAAAATTGTAAACGACTTACCCCTACTGATGTCAAAATATATCAAATCCATTTGTAAAAAAGGAATTAGGAAAAATGTATAATGCATTCAATGTAGATATGGGTAATGAATGTGTTCACTGCTACGTCTTTGTTATAACAAAGGATGAGTTTTTTTTTTTTCTTCCTGTCTCGCTTTTAAAGAGACAGGGATGGAATGTGTCTTGATGGAATGTGTCTCTCTCCAATAGTGACGTGAGTTTGGTTTAACCCTTAGAGTTCAGGATTTCACATTTTTAGTTTGCTGTTTATACCTGAATAGGGAATATTAAATTTTATGGGATGTGCGATATAATTTGTGTTGTTTTGTGTTTAATGGCGATTTATTTGAACAATATATTTTTATTTTGTGACTCTATCACCTTTTCTGTTTTTACGATTATTTCTAAACCATTCATATATTTTTTGCCAGTTAGTCGCCCAGTCACAGCTGTCATTTCATCATGTCTCAGTCGTTTCTACTATGAAAGGTTTTTCTTTTCTTTATGGATACAGTGTTGTTTATTGTAAAGTTTTTACAATTTCCCAGTAATGTATATTGTTGTGAGATATACGTTATTTTCAGTGTTTGTTCATTTTAGGTTTTAGTATGTGGCTAATTTATTACCTGCTGTTTTATCTTTTCTTTTAGGGAATACCAGTATAAAAATGCTGAATTTTGCCATATTGGTAAATAAACAATTAAACAAGGGGGGAATAAGGTATTAATTATATTCTCCAGTTTCTTGGAGGGTGCAGTAGGCATATTAGATAGATTTTGAAGTTGACCTTGGTTTTGAAGCTGACCTTTTTCCCATAGGTTATGTTTATTAGATTACTATGAGGTATATCTGTTAACTGAAATAGGAAAGTCTTGTCTTATATGTTTATTTGTTTATTTATTTGTTTGTTTATTTATTTAGTATTCTCAGTCATGTGAAGTATAGATGACCACTAACTGTATTATGATCAGAGATGAAGGTATAAGAATGATCTAATGTATATTTTTTTTAGTTTTTGTTTTTATAGATGAAACCAGATGGTGGTCGATTCTGCACTGGATATGCTGCTGTTTACACCACATGAGGTAGATCTAAATTCGACCACTCCCTCCAATCCTATTGATACAGGAGACAGTGATGCATTAAATGCCCTCTCTAGATGGGTAGAACAGGAGTGGGTAAGAGTCTTTAGAGGTGTATGTAGGTTGTAGATTTTCTTCCTGTTGTCAAATGAATTAGGTATGCCGAAAAGAAAGTCTAGATCTGAGCTGATGGATTCGGATGGAGATCCTTGCACAGGTGCAGCTGACCAAGAAGCAGTGAACGGGCCTAGAGTTGAGAGTCTTTCACCAATACCGACCATGCCTTGGTGACATTGGTCACGTCAGTGACTTCTGTTACTCCTTGTGTTCTTAAATCCCTACAGGAACAAGCGATACAACAAGGAATGGAGTGTGACATGCAGGGAGCCAGCTGACTGAGGAAGGTCTGTGGATAAAGGGTGGTAAGCTTTCTCTGTCATGAGAGCTCTTCTTAATGATGGCCCAGGTAACATCTGTGAAAGACAATTGTCAGTGTGTGCTTTGGTGACACCGGGTTCAGTACCCAGGTGGGCAGATTCACCCAGTCTTGTGAGACAAGTGCCTAGAACGAAGTGAGAAAAAAACTGTAAAGAGTCCGTAGAAACACCCTGCACCTACTCTACCCATTCTTAGAGACTGCAAACTGATTATAGATGTATATCATGAGCACGTTGTATGCAAGTCTGTGCGTGTTGTGTAAATTTCTTTCCAGGTTTGGTCAGAGGTATTCCAGTGCAGGAAACGACATTATTGTTGAGAAGCACATGAAGGTGGTATGTAAAGGAAAATGTGTTTACAAAAAGTATATATTTTATAGAAAAGTGGAAACTAGTAAATGGTGTATAAAATGTATATGTTCTGTTTTCTTTTTGCAATAAGCAGGTCTTTATGTAAGATGTTTTTTGGTTTAGCATAGGCATGTATATTTTTATATAATTGACTGAATAGTGTGATAAACAGGTGTATTCTCCAATTCCAGATCTTAAATCAGAGCTATTAGCATATGGTCTCCAGTCAGGAGACTGATTGATCCTAAAGGACAAGCGAGAAAGAGCCATGAGTCAACACTAGAGGAGCTGATCCAACCACAGAAAATCTATGGATCCACACCTCGCATTGTAGAAGGGTTAATCAACCAGAGCTGCACTGAGCGTTCTGCTCATACTTATCCTTTCCAGAAAACCCTGTACAGTTTTAGACCAGTATTGCCAGAACAGTTAGAAGAGAGGACTTAGAGAACCTTGAGACATGGGAAAGTCCAACTACAAAGGGTGAGGACTCGCCTAGGAGTCCTTGGTCTCAAACCGGTGAAGAAAACCCCTTTCCCCTTTCCGCCCATGTTTCAACGTTCAGTTAGGCAGGTTTTTCAACAGATCTTTCTACCTCTCTTCCTAAGGGAACACAGTACCCTTAGAATTTAGAAATGGCAGAAGTAAGTCTTTAGGGGGGACTGTTGAGGATAAAGAATTGAGTATCCAAAAATACTTAATTCAGCCATTTCATAGACTCAGTTATATAGTTCAGTAGATGTGAACTAATACACATATTTGTGAATGCTTTTGTTTTTTACTAACATGTATATATGTATATTGCATATTCAGTGTATTTTCCTTAACCTCAGTATATATTAGGATATATATATATGTAATTGTAAAATGGCCACCATTTCCTGGTTTACACCCAAGACAGATGGACAAAGAGAAATTCCTGGAGCCTAGACTGACCAATCAACGGAGAATATGCAGATCTCTCTACGTCATGAAGCCCTGACCTGCGATACTTGATTGGACTAAAACTTTTGTTTACACCCCCTTACTGCTCAGTTTAGAGTTTCTTTCAAACAATAAAGAACACACTTGGTTAAGAGCCAGTCATGGAGATAGATGTAACTGACTTGCTGTGCAGTTATTTTTCATTCTCGTGTGCACCCATGACATTTTAATTAGAAGCAGCAGCCGGATATCAAGAGATCCTTTGAGTCTCATCATCATCGTCATTCTGACCTTGACATGTGTACCCATGGGTGAGTGGAGGTACATGGCAAATTCCCGTTACAAACTTTAAATTCCGCTCTCATTTGCTGGTGGTGTGGTGAAGTCTGGCCCAATACAACCCTTGTTCATCTTGATCAGAGTCAGCCTGTCAGCATTTTCAGTTGACAGGCGGGTGCGTTTATCTGTAATGATTCAACCTGCGGCACTAAAAACACGCTCTGACAAAACGCTAGCGGCAGGGCAGGCCAGGACTTCCAAGGCGTAGAGAGCCAATTCATTTCACGTGTCCACCTTGGATACCCAATAATTGTAAGGCACAGAGGAATGTCGGAGTACAGTTGTTCGATCTGCAAGGTACTCCTTGAGCATCTGGGCAAACTTAGGATTTCTTGTGGCACTACCCCGCACCTCAGGGGCTGTGGTACGTGAGGGGCTGAGAAAACTGTCCCACATCTTAAAGACTGTTCCCCTACCTCTGGCGGATTGGACTTGTGCCCCTCTCGGCTGTACGCCTTGGTTGTCCACTGATTCCTGACCTATGCCGCTAGCGTTTTGTGAGGGGAATGCTTTGCCTACTTCCGTGACTATGGCCTTCCGGAACTGCTGCATTTTGGCTGACCTCTCCACCTCGGGAATAAGAGACATAAAGTTCTCCTTGTAGCGTGGGTCTAACAGTGTTACCAACCAGTAATGATTGTCGGCCAAGATGTTCTTAACGCGAGGGTCACGAGACAGGCAGCTTACCATAAAGTCAGCCATGTGCGCCAGACTCTTAACAGCCAGTACTTCAGTATCCTGACTAACACGATGACTGAACATGCTGTCCTCCTCCTCCTCCTCCTCCTCCTCCTCCTCATCTACCCTGTCCTCTGGCCAGCCACGCTGAACCGAGGATATGACTGGTGTGCATGTCATATTCTCAATTTGGCCGGAGAGTTGCTCCATGTCTTCATCCTCCTCCTCGTCATAGTCCTCCACTGCACGTTGTGATGAGACGAGGCTGGGCTGTGTGTTATCACCCACACCCACTACTGTTTCTTGCTCCAACTCATCGCGCTCCGCCTGCAATGCATCATGTTTGTTTTTGAGCAGAGACCATTTTAGAAGGCAGAGAAGTGGTATGGTGACGCTAATAATGGCGTCATCACCACTCACCATCTTGGTGGAGTCCTCAAAGTTTTGGAGGATGGTACATAGGTCAGACATCCATCTCCACTCCTCAGGTGTTATGTGTGGAGTTTGACCCATTTCCCGATGGCTTAGGTGATGCAGGTACTCAACAACTGCCCTCTTCTGCTCACATATCCTGACCCACATGTGCAGAGTTGAATTCCAATGCGTGGGGACATCACACACCAGTCTGTGAGCCGGAAGATGCAAACGGCGCTGAAAGCCGGCAAGGCCGGCTGAAGCAGTAGGTGACTTTCGAAAATGTGCAGACAGGCGGTGAACTTTTACCAGCAGATCAGACAGCTCTGGGTATGACTTTAGATACCGCTGAACCACGAGGTTGAGCACATGGGCCACGCATGGAACATGTGTCAGCTGGCCTCGCCTCAAAGCCGCCACCAGGTTCCGGCCATTGTCACACACGACCTTTCCTGGCTTTAGGTTCAGAGGTGTGAGACAGTGATCTGCCTGCTGTTTCAGAGCTGTCCACACCTCTTCTGCATTGTGGGGTTTGTCACCTATGCAGATTAGCTTCAGCACAGCCTGTTGCCGCTTCGCCGATGAAACCCTGACTGAGGTAGGGCCTGTAAACCTTGGTGTGGGAAGGACGTGTTCCGTCCCTCGCTCAGACTGGGTCCCAGCTTCCACAATATTAACCCAGTGTGCCGTCAATGAGATGTAGCGGCCTTGCCCACAAGCACTTGTCCACGTGTCTGTGGTTAGGTGGACTTTGGGTGAAACAGCGTTGTTCAGGGCACGTGTGATGTTTTGTGACATGTGGTTATGCAATGCGGGGACGGCACACCGGGAGAAATAGTGGCGGCTGGGGACCGAGTAACGTGGGACAGCTGCCGCCATCAGGTCGCGGAATGCTTCTGTCTCCACCAGCCTAAAAGGCAACATTTCCAGCGCAAGCAGTCGCGAAATGTTAGCATTTAGAACTGTGGCATGTGGGGCGTTGGCAGTGTATTTGCGCCTGCGTTCAAAGGTTTGCTGAATGGATAACTGAACGCTGCGCTGGGACAAGGACGTGCTTGATGATGGTGTTATTTCTGCATAGGCAACTGCAGGTGCAGGACCGGAGGAGGCTTGTTCGCAGGCAGCATGGACAGGGGATAGGCTCGCATGCACAACAAGCGAAGACGTAGCAGTGACATCAGCAAGCACTGCTCCTCGACTCTGTTGTACTTCCCACAAAGTCGGGTGCTTGGCTGACATGTGCCTGATCATGCTGGTGGTGGTCAGGCTGCTAGTTTTGGTACCCCTGCTGATGCTGGCATGGCTGGTGTTGCAAATGGCCTTTTTAGAATCATCTGGAGCCAACTTAAACTGCCAGACTCGGGAAGACCTAACATTTGTACAGGCACCTTGTGTCGTGTTGTTGTTCCGGGGAACGGTTGCCTGACTTCTGCCTGGAGCCATAACCCTGCTTCTTACTGCCTGTTGGGATGCTACGCCTCCCTCCCCCTGTGCACTGCTGTCCTCGCTCTGCATATCCTCCTGCCAGGTTGGGTCAGTTACTGGATCATCCACCACGTCGTCTTCCTCTTCCGCACCCTGCTCATCCTCCTGACTTCCTGACAATTGTGTCTCATCATCGTCCACCCCTTGTTGAGACACGTTGCCAACTTCGTGAGAACGTGGCTGCTCAAATATTTGGGCATCTGTACATACGATCTCCTCATGACCCACTTCAACATGAGCTGGCGAGAGGCCAGAATGTGCGAATGGAAACGTGAACAGCTCTTCCGAGTGTCCAAGTGTGGGATCAGTAATGTCCGAGGACGTGTACTCAGCCTTGTGGTAGGAAGGAGGATCAGGTTCTGAAATGTGCGGTGCAGTATCACGGCTACTGACACTTGACCGTGTGGAAGACAGAGTGTTTGTGGTGGTGCCAATCTGACTGGAAGCATTATCCGCTATCCAACAAACAACCTGTTAACACTGGTCTTGGTTCAAAAGCAGTGTACTGCTGCGGTCCCCAAGAATTTGGGACAGGACGTGCGAGCGAGTAGATGTGGCCCTTTGTTGTGGCGAAATTAGAGCTTGCCCACGACCTCGGCCTCTGCCTGCACCACCATCACGTCCACTTCCTTGTTCGTTGCCAACGCCCTTGCGCATTTTGCAATGCTGTGCTGACGTGTATTCACTAGACTTGTGCGTTATATCCAAGTTTGTGCAAAACGCACACAAGTGCACCTGTACGCTGCCACCGACAGGCACACACGTCGGGTTTTTAAATGCAAGCACGGACGCACTAAGAACCTAACAGGTTTTTAGGAGCGACAATTACTGAGAAGTCTGACACTATCAGACACTGCTGACTGACGTGTATTATACACTAGACTTGTGCGTTATATAATAGTTTGTGCAAAACGTGCACCTGTACGCTGCCACCGACAGGCACACATGTGCGGTTTTTAAATGCAAGCACGGACGCACTAAGAACCTAACAGGTTTTTAGGAGCGACAATTACTGAAAAGTCTGACACTATCAGACACTGCTGACTGACGTGTATTATTCACTAGACTTGTGCGTTATATAATAGTTTGTGCAAAACGTGCACCTGTACGCTGCCACCGACAGGCACACACGTGCGGTTTTTAAATGCAAGCACGGACGCACTAAGAACCTAACAGGTTTTTAGGATCGACAATTACTGAGAAGTTTGACACTATCAGGACTGTTTTAGACTGTGTACACCAGCCCCAGATATGATGAAGGCTGGTATACGGTCACCACTAGGAATGGCTATATACCCTGCCTGCCTGCCTGCCTGTATACTGCTACAATAGTCCTGACAAGGACTCTTCTGGTCACTAGCCTGTATTCCGACCTGGCTATACCCTGCCTGTATACAGCAACAATAGTCCTGAGAAGGACTCTGCTACTGTACTCCGACCTGGCTATACCCTGCCTGCCTGTATACAACTATAATAGTCCTGAGAAGGACTTCTGGTCACACTGTTTGCAGCCCTGCTACGGAAATAACTATAAAGGGCCGCAAACCTTTCCCTGAAGCAGCAACACTCTCCCTGCACTGACTCTCTGGATGACTGTGTGCAGAACACAGCGCGCCCGCCGGTATAAAGGCTCGGTCACGCTGTGCAGGCCGGCCAATCACTGCAATTCCACAACTAACAGGGCTGTGGCATTGCAGTGGTCTGCCAGCCAATCCCTGCATGAGGGCTGGCTCTCAAAAGAGCGCCAACATGCAGGGATGAAGACCACGAGTACAGCACGAGTATTGCGAGATTACTCGGTCCCCGCCGAGTAGCCCGAGTACAGTGATACTCGTGCGAGTACCGAGTAGTAACAAGCATACTCGCTCATCACTAATTAGGAACATTTCCCATTTCGAGAATGACCTCCCCAAATTCTCCTGGTGAGGCGGCCATCGGTTAACGTATTCATATGGGGAATGAACAAAGATGTGCTGGACAGTTTCTGTAACTCCCATAAAAGTGAATATAGAGGACCACTCATGCTGCCATCTCAACATTCATTTTCTAAAAGGATGCAGTGACCAGGGTCTGCCTCACCAGTTGGGTTTGGGATCCCCCTTCTCCACATAATTTAGCTGCTGGTCCCAGAGTTTGGACCTGCATGTTAAAACATTTTAGCATACTGTATACTGTGGATAGATACTAGTATTTTTTGTAAGGTGACTCATTTGCCATTTCATTACTAGGCCATTTACCACTCTTCTTGATGAGACACATTTTCTGTTTTTTCGTACATGCAGTTTGAAGAGCCGTAAAATTTGTTCTCGATCAAATATTCTAGTATTTTTATGGTCTTGTTTTGTAATTCATGGAGCTTCATTTTTATGTCACTGTCATATTGTTGTTATTATGGTATCAGTCAATATTGGTGAGAAAAATAAGGGAAATAAGTGTATTTTTCCTATTTTTTATTTATTTATTTTTATTAACCCAAAAGGACCACTAAAATATATATAAAAAAATGTGCATTTATTTGAGGCATTTGGATCGAAAAGTCAACAGATTTATGTGTGGAGACGATATTATGAGACAGTTGAGAAGTCTTGGAACTTTACTCTTGGAACTAGGTTTTCTGATGGCCTAAACCTGCATTGTGAAAGCGTGCTTCATTAGTAATTCTGTCTCATTCAATTCTCTATTATATATGTTATACTAATTTGTTTACTTTTCATTTTTTATTTCTTCATTTTTCTTTGTTTCAATTTGCTTTCATATTTTTCAACACCTCATTTTATTTAATTAGCAGGTCATGTGAGCCCTATCTACTTTTGGATTTGTCCATCAGGATGTGTAGGGTTGATGAGTAGCCTTTCCCCATCAAGTTTTGACAAAGAACGCAGGGCTGCATTCGAAACACAACACTTTTTTTTCTCTTGGTTTTCCTATTTTGTGTTTTGTACAACCTGGTATGAAATTTTTAAAGATTGCATAAAACTGAACATTTTATCCAGAAGATGGAACACCTATTATGCTTTTTGCATCTGTTCAAATCTGGTCAAAACATGGTTCCGCGCACGCTGCTTTGGTTAATCTACGGTGAGTTTGCCTCTTCTTTTTTTTTTCTATTAAGATTTTGTCACCCATTCTTTCCCCAATTATTTATTTGTTCTACAATGATTTTTTTTTATATTTTTTTAATATGTTTTCTTTTTCTGAATCATCGGACTAATATCAATTTCGATTGATAGTGACATATTCTTTATTCATTTTATTTCTTTATAGCTGTATTCCGCGTATTGTTAAATTCCTAAAGGTAAGACTTCTGAAAATTGAACATGATTTTATACTTTTATGTCAGAAAAGATTTAAGATCATACCTGTTACATAGATAGAAGAGTAAGTATGGCAGAATATGCAAAGTATCAGTAGACTTTCAAATTTATACCCATGAAGATGGACTGTTACCATAATTGACCAATTAGTTTCATCTAGTCTGAACAATTAATTCTTTGCAGATAGACACTTCAAACACAATCCAGTACAAAATGAGATGGAGCAAGTACTGTAGAATTGCAAAGAAAATTCAAATAATAGTGAGTTACATACTGTGAATGATACTGATCCTTGTGGTCCTTTCAGTCCCTAAAAAAACAAAGAACATAAAACATTATGTTCCGATTACAACCAATTGACTCCTATGTACTGTATAGTTTATTTTATAAAAACGTCTTACCCTGGCACCAGGAGGTCCTCTCTCTCCAGGGTCTCCAGAAGCTCCAGTGAAGCCGGCATTGCCCTGAAAAGACCAGAATGAGCTATGAAGACCAACATTATTCTGGTAAACACTGTATAAAAATCAAATAGAAATGCATGTGGAAAAATAACAAAAAAAACAACAAGGAACAAAAAAAGAAAAACCTCCTTATTCCCTAAAAAAGCTCAGTATTTTAGTGTATTATTTGTTGTATAATTAGTAAGGCCATATTCAGATGTTAATTTCCATTTTTTATACGTTTTTATTCTTGTGACGGTCTGGTTTTCATTGGGTTTTGTCTGTCTTCATTAGTCGTTCTTGTATGCAAAAACATCAAACAGATGTTTTGCTTGCGTCTCCCAACAAGTGTTCTGTGAAAATTCTCTAGAACAACCTGATGACCTATTCATTTAATTGGCCAATTTCTACCACATACCAGACTGGAATAAGACATGATCCTGATTTTTTTTTTCATATGAGCCATCAGTCCACAAAAAAAATCAAACACAATAAAAAAAAAACACAGATTAAGTCCATGTGCTGTTCATAGAAAAACGAACAGCACACAGAGGACATACAGTATGCGGAAGCCCTTAGGCAGCAATTTAATCAAAATTTAGTTTCAAAATTGTATTACCATAAAGATTTCAAATTGTTTGCCAGTTATTACAATGAATATTGTTTAGATGCTTTCCAATAATTAGAATATCCTCACCCTCCTGCCTCTCACTCCTTTAGGACCAAGATCACCAGGTTTACCACGATCACCATCATCTCCCTATACATAACAAATAACAAATGAGTATGGTTATTATTTGCATATACAAATTTACAGTCAAATATTGTGCTACAATTTAAGAAAATTGAAAAACATGCCATTTATTGCTCCAAAACCAAGTATCTCAATGTTTTTAAGCCTAGACCTCCTAATTGAAATTTTTTAAATACAGACAACCATTTTAATAAGAGCACAACCATAGTGACCACCAGGTCTATCTCCTGAGAACCCAGCATTGCACAAGGGGTTTCACCTTCTTATGCTCTCAGTTCAATTTGAAAACATGGGGAAAGTGAATTTTTGGTGCTATTTGGTGGCCATTGTTGCTTTGGTGCTATGCTTGTGGGGTGTCTAGCCTGGACTCATGGGAGCTCAGCCTTCCAGCATGGGTGGTGTGGGGCACCAGGGTGCTTGCCCTACTGGTGGTGGTGGTTTGCCTATAGCATGGCTCCAGCACTTTAAGGTCAGGGACCAGCTGAGAAGTTTTCCGTGACGTGGCATTGGGCTTCATACGATCTGATCAGAATGTTAAACTAAGAACCTTATATTGAGCTTTGTTACTTTTTGTTTAGCCTCAATAGATCAATGTATAAGTTTTAGATGTGCAGTCTATATTCAATAGTATTTTATAGCAATCATTGAGCTGTAGTTTATGTTACTACCATAGCTAGATAAAGGCAGGATGTTCTAAGATCAATGTACGTCTAATCACTTGAATGAACTCCAATTCCAAACAACGTTCATGAAGGAGGAGAAAATTCAACCACGTTAAATAGAACCTTTCACCAATTTTAACATGTTAAACAGGCCATGTAATAGAAGCGAGATGAATAAAACTGTTTTTATTTTTTTTTATTTCAAATCTCAGTTGCAGAGATATTCACTTGTAAAGTTTATGTGCTATATGCTCCGTCAAACAAGGGAATGTTAGTAGAGATTCATTTCTGCAGGTGTTGTTAACTTTCTCATCTGCATGACATTAACCAATCTCCTATATTTAGTTGAAACTTTATCCACTGTAAAGGCCCCGTCACACTAAGCAACATCGCTAGCAACATCGCTGCTGAGGCACGACTTTTGTGACATAGCAGCGATGTTGCTAGTGATGTCGCTGTGTGTGACATCCAGCAACAACCTGGCCCCTGCTGTGAGGTCGCTGGTTGTTGCTGAATGTCCTGGACCATTTTTTAGTTGTTGCTCTCCCGCTGTGAAGCACACATCGCTGTGTGTGACAGCGAGGGAGCAACAACTGAATGTGTAGGCAGCAGGAGCCGGCTTCTGCGGACGCTGGTAACCATGGTAAATATTGGGTAACCAAGATAAGGGCTTCTTGGTTACCCGATGTTTACCGTGGTTACCAGCGTCCGCAGAAGCCGGCTCCTTGGTGCCTGCACACGTAGCAGAGTACACATTGGGTAATTAACTCGATGTGTACTGTGGCTAGGTGTGCAGGGAGCCAGCGCTAAGCGGTACACGCTGGTAACCAAGGTAAATATCGGGTTGGTTACCCGATATTTACCTTAGTTACCAAGCGCAGCATGCTTCCACGCGTCGCTGCTGGCTGGGGGCTGGTCACTGGTTGCTGGTGAGATCTGCCTGTGTGACAGCTCACCAGCAACCCGTGTAGCGATGCTCCAGTGATCCCTGCCAGGTCAGGTTGCTGATGGGATCGCTGGAGCGTCGCTTAGTGTGACGGTACCTTAATGGAGTGCCTGTCTATTTACCATGAGAAAAGCATTAGTTCTACAAACCACATAATATAAATTCATTACCTTGGTTACATGTTTTGCATATTTGTGTCACTTTAAACTGCAAGGGGAATTTTATTCCCTTCAGATAAGTTGTTCTTAATGAACAGCAGCCAAAGACCCTTTGTAGAGATGATCTAACCTTGTGAGGTTCGATTCAGAGGACAGAGTTGAACTTTAGATAAAGTTTGGTTTGTGACCCTGACTTGACCTGAACCTCAATGGAAGTCACTAATTGGGCAGTTCATGTCTCCGCCCACATGAAACCAGCCATAAACAAAACACTTCCGGGCGTGGGGTTTTTCAATTTATTTTTTTGTGCATGTGCACACTACATCTTATCATGCTGATTTTACCCCAAGTGCGCGCCATTGACACACTGCACGCAGCTCCCACAGGGCTGAGCATCACTCATACCCAAGCACAGCAATATTCGCTTGAGTGTTTGCACTCGTAACTCACTCGAACTTCAAACCCAAACTTTGTTTTTTTTTGTAATCTGTGTTCGAACCTGAACTTTGAACATCAATCTTCAGGTTCGATCATCTCTATCCCTATGCATCTGTTATTGGCTAAACATGATTTTCATTCTGTTGTCCGATACCTTGTAAATTAGTCCATGGAAAGTACGTACTTTATATAGAGTTGTCTCTGCATTTTTCCAAACATATACAGAATAGATTGTGACAATTTGTTCAGCCCTAGTATTCCATTCCTCTACATTGAATTAAAACCCTAGCCAACAGCACTATATTAGGGTGCATATGTAAACATACTTATATAACTCATAACTATGCTTGTCATTTATTGTATAGCGCTTGTTGCAGGACATGCTTTCTGTTTCCAACCCATGTGGAAAATATTGTACATTTTGTGTGCATGTAATTTTGAATATATAATATGTATTATGCAGATTTTTATTATACAAAAAAATTTCTAGTGACATTGTGATCAAGACCGATTAGGTCAAAACATAGTACCCTGTCACCTTCACCTCTTTTGTATGAACCACATCTACAATTAAACACTTTGTATATTGAAATAAGAGTATGCAGTGATTTTCTCCATATTGTTAACCAATCATAATCAGAAAGCAATGTGCAAGGAAAAAAAAGAAAACTTCTCCTGAGAATGTCCTAACCGACTTATTCTATGTGATATTGAAGACATGTAATGACCCACAACTCTGCTCTTCACAATAATGTCTCTGTTGAATACTAATGTGATTACAAATGGAGGAGGGGAGTAGAGCAGAGCTATGTGTCATTACAAACATCTCTGCATCTGCAGCTCTCATCTCACAGCACTGTCAGTTTAGCTCTTCTTCCATTTACACCACACTGACAGTGTTATTAGAGAAAAGCTGCAAATTCAGGGATTTTGATACATAGTTCTGCTCCAGTCCAGTCCTTGTACTTAGATTAGTTGCTGGCCGTGAGAAACGTATGGAGAACAAGGCAGTGTGTCATTATATCTCTCACACAGAGAAAGTTATGTCTGACATTCTCTGGGGAGTGGAGGAGTTTTGCCCTTGCATTATATAAACCAATCATAAACAGGAGGCATCATGCAAAGGAAAAAAAAGCACACCCCCAGAAAAAGTCAGACCTGACTTTCTTGGTATGAAACTTATCGTGACACACTCAATTTGATTGTGTTTTTTAGTTCATGGTTCAGGGGCCACTAAATTAATAATACTTAAAAATACTATACATGTTTGGTATTGCTATAATCGTTTGGACCTGCAGAATCATGTAATCATGTTGTCAATTCAGTTTTATCACATAACGAATGCCATAAAAAAGGAAACCCAGAAAACAAAGGGGGGGATAAAGGTTTTTTTTTTCACCATTTCACATCATATTTCTTTTTCCTCTGTCTAGCACATAAGTGAATGATGTCATTGAAAACTACAACCCTGCAGAAAACAGATCTCAAGCTATGGTGGCGGAAAAATGTAAGGAGTTGGGAGATGAAAAAAAAAGAGAGTGAATAAACAAAATTTGGCAGGAATAATTTAAAGTGCTACTCAGATTGAATTGTGTGATTATCCTGTCCTGCTCCATAAATAGAAGGTTGGAGGGATAACATTTTACCATCAGTTGTTTAATGGGACTTTGAAGTACAAGTTGTCTACAAATTTAAACATATTTTGACAATACCCTCATATTTACATGGTCATAATTGCCAAATGCCAATCATCACAGAAGTAAAAAATACGGAAGCAGAATACTCTACTTACCTGAAGACCGGGATATCCAGGGAATCCAATATGGCCCTAGAGAGAGAAGACATTTCTATTATACATACAACAGCATTCTCTCAAAGTAATAAGTAATAAAGGTAATGCATCCTTAGTAGGAATGATCGAATACCTCAAATATTCAGCTTCGAGAATATTTCCCAAATAGATCGCCGCTATTCGACTATTTGTGAATATTCGATGCGTAATGTAAGTCCATGGGAAACCAGAATAACAACTATTCGGGCTTCCCATAGACTTACATTGCACATCGAATATTTGCATAGCAGCGACCTATTCGTCGGATATTCGCGAAGCCAAATATTTGAGGTATTTGATCATCCCTAATCCTCAGTAAATCAAAAACTTTTAAATGTGCTTTTTCTGCCTAGAGTATTTATTTGTGCTCTATGTTAAGCCTGCTTTACACGTTGCAATTTCGCATACGATTTCGTATGCGATTTGCAACGCCCCCATCGTATGTGCAGCACGTTCAATTTGTTGAACGTGCTGCACATACGAGTAACCCCCGTCACACATACTTACCCGTCCATACGACCTCGCTGTGGGCAGCGAACGTCCACTTCCTGGAGTGGGAGGGACGTTCGGCGTTATATCGACGTCACGTGGCAGCCGGCCGATAGAAGCAGAGGGGCGGAGCTGAGCGGCACGTAAACATCCCGCCCACCTCCTTCCTTCCGCATTGTGGGCCGGGAGACGCAGGACATAGGTAAGATCTGTTCATCGTTCCCGGGGTGTCACACACTGCAATGTGTGCTGCCCCGGGTACGATGAACAATCTGATGTGCAATTCTAGAGAAAGGTACGATGTGTATGCGATGAACGTTTTAACGTTCAATCGCAATCGCACGTACCTGTCACACACTGCAATGTACCTTACAATGCCGGATGTGCGTCACTTACGACGTGACCCCGCCAACACATTGTAAGATACATTGCAGCGTGTAAAGCGGGCTTTAGTAGTGATTGGAAGCATTGTGGTGACTTTTCAGATAAAAATAACATTGAAATTCTTCTCTTTTTATGGATCAAAATATAAAAATATGTGTATATATCCAAAGTATGAA
Organism: Anomaloglossus baeobatrachus; assembly: GCF_048569485.1. Taxonomy (NCBI): domain Eukaryota; kingdom Metazoa; phylum Chordata; class Amphibia; order Anura; family Aromobatidae; genus Anomaloglossus; species Anomaloglossus baeobatrachus. The sequence goes on from NC_134358.1 coordinate 435,376,323, forward strand.
GCACATACCAGATGAAAATGGATTTAGAAAAGCATAGCAATTCCAATTAATGGGATTGTGCTATCACAGACATAGGAAGGATATCATCACATTTCCATTAGTACACTAAAAAAATGAACTGGTATCTATTTCCCTAATATATTACTTTTTAAGGTTGGCCTATCATTAGATTTTACAAAAAAACATATTAATCCCTGGACCAAGCATAGTTGGTGTCCTTACTTTGAAAATCCTTGTCAGGATGCTTGTATAATATTTTTTAACATTCTCATTGACTGGTTTCTATTAGATTAAATTTGCCTCAACTGTACTGAAAAGACTAGATGACTGTACGTATACTAATTAAAACTAGTGATGAGTGAGCACTACCATGCTTGGTCACTTGGTATTCATAACAAGCAGTAGGACTGTCGGATAGGCACAACTCGAGTACCTGAGTATACTGGAAGTCAATGGGGTACTCCAGTATTTTTCCAGAACATTTTTCGGAAAAATGCTCGCTTCCCAATAACATTACACTTGAGTACTCAAGTCGCACCCAACCAAACATTAACTGCTTGCTAGGAGTACAGTGCAGGTCATTTCTTTGATAGGTTAATTTTAATGGTCCCAACAAATGTGGTGCCACCTATGCTTTATAAAAATAGTGCCTAGTTGATAGATAAATTGGTTAGAGATATGGAGCACTTCACCAACTTACCTTTTCTCCCTTTAAACCTGAGGAACCATATCCATCTGCACCATCTACACCCTGGCAAAGACAAACACAGATATAACTATGGTTTCTAAAAAACCACAAATAATAGAGTAGTGAGGTAAGAGTATACAAGAAACCACTAGAAACAATACCCCAATAAAAATATCTTTATTATAAAAATTAAAATACGACACCATGTGTCTTGGATAACATAAATGACATGGACAGTGTGCTAGTGAAAGATCAGATGAAAAACAGGATGGTGTGAGGGAAAAATCCTGATAGAAAAATAGCTAGATAGCGTTTAGAGGGGACTGAATTAAATCCTCCACTTGCCCTTCCTGTCAACAGAGGGTATCATAATTTTTAGAGCACCCCCCGCTCCGGGTGGCTGACCCTCACTATCCCTGTTATTCACTGGCCTAATCCCTCCACCAAGAAACCAGGTGCAATAAGTGAAACGAACCAAGACAAGGACAATGACATAAATGAATTGAATAAATTGGTTCCTAGACTGGACCAGGTTTTCCAGTCACTGCAGCAAAATGGAATGGTTAGGACTGAGCCGGTGGTTCCACCAAATGTGTTTGAACCTCCCGCTCTCCCGATGCGTTTCCCCCCTTCCTAACTAGGTAGTAAGGGGTTCATCAGGGGTATTTTGCCAAGGACACTTAGAAGGTAGTTCCTAGGGTTGTTTATTATATGAAGTAACATATGCTGTGTACCTCCTCTTACGATACCTGAGGAGACGATTGTATCTCTCTTGTCCAAGCCAAAAGGATGCAGAGTAGTTAGCTGGACCTAATTCCTTCACAGATGTAGGAAAGCAGAAGACACCTGGCCTATCATTTATCCAATAATTAGTGCCGCACGATGGTATCGAGATAATTCCTAGGTACCTATGAGATGCACGTAGGATACCTGCAAAAAATACGGGAATTCAGGGAAACTTCCCTTTGGTCTATTACAATCAGTATTAGAACTGCCCAGCAGTATTTAGATGATACCCAGGTACCTGTGAGATAAGCATGGGATAACACAGACAACGAAGATTCAATAGGGCTCCCCTTAATGTCTGTTACAAACACACTTATGATATGATATACAGTTCGGTAAGCAGCCCTGCAGCAAAATGACAAAAGAGGAAATCTCCTCCAAAAGGCCTCCCAATCTTGGGACAGCAACGTCCTAATAGACGTTATCAGCACCAGGGGCCTTTACAGCAGGTCACTCAATCTGCAGAGACACAGGGGTCCCGAGCGCTATCGCACATCTAATGCGCAGAGAGTGTGAGTCCAAAGTCCATGTGCTGCAGGGGGGTTGCTTCCAAGAAAGTTTGTGTGTTCCATGTGCACTGATCTGCACCACTGCCCTATTTTAAGGCCCACCTCCGGACGTGGGTATAGTAGTAGTGAAGGGAGTAGTGTGCAGAGATGTACTGATCAGCTGATGTATGATCCCTTTAAGACGGATATGCGTCTGAGTCGGAGTGGAGCTCTCTGCCCTTTACTCATCCAGCCTCTGGTCCATCCATCTGGCCCATCAAGAGTCACTCTCATTCATCAGTTCATAAAACCTTTGAAAAATCAGTCTTAAGATATTTCTTGGCCCAGTCTTGACGTTTTATTTTATGTTTCTTGTTCAAAGGTGGTCGTTTTTCAGCCTTCCTTACCTTGGTCATGTCCCTGAGTATGGCACACCTTGTGCTTTTTGATAGTCCAGTAACATTGCAGCTCTGAAATATGGCCAAACAAATGGCATCTTGGCAGCTTCACGCTTGATTTTCCTCAATTCATGGGCAGTTATTTTGCGCCTTTTTTGCCCAACATGATTCTTGCGACCCTGTTGGCTATTTGCCATGAAACGCTTGATTGTTCGTTGATCACGCTTCAAAAGTTTGGCAATTTCAAGACTGCTGTAAGACATCTCCCAATTTTGGACTTTTCAGAGCCCGTCAAATCTCTCTTTTGACCCATTTTGCCAAAGGAAAGGAAATTGCCTAATAATTAAGCACACCTTTTATAGGGTGTTGATGTCATTACACCACACCCCTCCTCATTACAGAGATGCACATCACCAGATTTACTTAATTGGTAGTTGACTCTCAAGCCTATACAGCTTGGAGTAGGACAACATGTCTAAAAATCATCATGTGATCAAAATACTCATTTGCCTAATAATTCTACACACAGTGTACATTTGTAGTGGAGAGTCAATTACCTGAAAGTCAACACACCAATGTATGTGGGGCCATGGCGTCCCATGTGTAACCCAAGATCACCAGCTTCATTGCTGGAAATGACGCAGAGGCAGGCCATCACACAGAGAACCCAAAACAAAATGCGCACGCGCATCCAGCTTCAGCACTTGTCAAGCATTATTCCATCAGGAACGCTGTAAGCAAATGGGCATGCACAAACTATGTGTAACGAAGCCATTAACACATATAGAGTGGTGGAAAGCAACAAATATTATTGCAATCCAAATGAGCTACAACTCAGAATCAGGTATTACATCAAACGTACTATTAGGCGAGGCATAGCATGATGTAAAAAAAACAAAACAAAAAAAATAGGGCCACCTCCCTATGTCATACTATGTCTTGCTGCCCATTTTGGCCAAAATTAAGAAATGTTATAAAGTGATGACCAGCCCATTTAATTTACAAGATTTATCTCCATCTACATTATTGGGGACCTGTCTCCAGATTTTTTCCTATAAAACTAAAAGAATCCTCTTCTGCAGTTCCTAGGCTGCATTCTATGAAGGTGCACGTTGGCCCTGACTCCCCTTCCAGACCCCAAAAATAATTTTACAAAACTTAGCCGTTAGGTATGCTAATTACCTTGGTTGGCCAGATGGGCGGGCTCATTTTCTGCTCCTTTATACCCCTCCTGCCGCTGATTGCCGTCCTCCTTCCTTGATTGACGGGATGATGCCCTCCGTCATCCTCCTCGTCATGCACAGCGCCGACCTCACCAGTGTCATGCTCGTACTCGCCCATAGTCTCGCGCCTGCACATTTAGCTCACCGACGCGAGCTAGGGCAGCTATGTTATCTGCTCTGGCCACGATATGGCAAAGCGAACTGCGCCTGCGCGAGCAGACCTAACTGCACAGGCGCGAGATTTAAAAATGTGACGAGGATGATGGAGGGAGTCATCCCATCAATCAAGGAAAGAGGATGGCGATCAGCGGCAGGAGAGGGATAAAGGAGCAGAAAATGAGCCCACCCATCTGGCCAATCAAGGTAATTAGCATACCTAATAGCCAAGTTTTTGAAAAAGTTATTTTTGGGTTCTGGAAGGCGAGTCAGGGCCAAGGTGCACCTTGATAGAATGCAGCCCAGGAGCTGCAGAAGGTGATTCTTTTAGTTTAATAGGGAAAAATCTGGTGACAGGTTCCCTTTAAGGTTGGTTGACACAAGTTGAGGTTTTAATATTAGAACATAGAACAGTCCCTTTAGGGGTACACCTTGTCACTGTGGGATGATTTTCCCAATGTCACGAGTGTGTTACAGCCTGATGTGATTTCAGGAAAATCTGGGATCAGAAGGTCACAGAATATAGTTGATCGCAGATCTTTTTTAGTGCCCAATTATCATTTACCCTGAGTTGGATCTTATTTAATTCCATCCAGTGCAGAAGGGGTTATGGTTCCTTTCTATCCTGTTGTGATCTAACAGGTAGTTGTAAACTCAGCTGCAGCCACTCACTATTGCTATAAATATCCCCTTCGTACTCCTCCCTGTGTCGGCTATAGTTTATTCTATACTGTCTACTTTAAAGGAGCCTGTCTCTGGAGACGTTTAGGTGTTTGCTTCTGTTGCAGCTGAGAAGTTACCTCCTGAAGAAGCTGTGGAGTGTTATTTGTTGTGACTTTCCCCACCTGTTTGTGTTACCTTACTTGTGTTGTCTTATTGCAGTGGTGGTGGTGAGACTAGCATATCGCTGACATTCACTAGTCCGGGTGAGTTCAGGGCCAGAAAGGGCCTTGGTTCATGATGGAGAAGGACAGTTCTAGGGACATTAGGGATTGCAGGGATCAGTTTTAGGTGAGTGTCACGAGGTTACTCGTCACCGGGCCAGTGGTTTTGTGGGGTTGCTGTGACTGGCCTGACCTGGCTCCGTGGCCCCGTCGGCTACATGTAAAAGACAAAAAAACAAGTGTCCAGTGTAAAGGGGGATGGAAGGAGGGTGAAGGGTCCCTGGGAAGTGTCACCGGTTGCAGTGGTGACTGGGGTCTCGGCCTCCTCAGCCGCGGACCCTTCCTGTGACTTTTCCTCTTCCAGGAGTGGTGTTGGATGGGAATGGGGGATGTTTGCAGCGCCACCTGTGGTGCGTGGCCAGGGATTAGCCGCCGCCGTGAGATGTTGCTCTCCTCCGGCGCTGATGTTAACGCAGCTCAGATAGTCCAGCTCCCCACAAGTGGAGCGAGCCCCAGGGAGGATGAGGGCGGTGGAGATGGCTGATGGCGCCGGCAAAGAAAGGGACAACAAATGGGCAGCTGTTCAAAGTTCTCTTTACTCACAGTTGGTAAGATTCCCCGGAAGTGCCGCTCTTCGCCATGATGGACCTCAGCTGGTCCCAGGTAAATCAGAAGCAATCACCATTGTGGTTGGTTGTGGATCCCGTGGCATGAAGTGGCTTGGGGACCCTAGTGTCTCTGTTAAGTGTCCCGTCCCATATGTAGGTGGCACGGATTGTTGCCATGGGGCCTGGCTGCAATCCTGACCCGTATCCTATATGTCACTATGCTCCGGGAAAATGGGTGGTGGGTGATGAGACTTGAAATCCCCATCTCCTGCAGATTCTGGCAGACAACATGGAGTATAATCTGCCCTAGGGCTTCTGCGCCCTGTCAGTGCTGGCACTGTGGGAACGGTTAGGCTCGACCTCCAGCTACCATGTTCTCCTCTTGTCTCACTATCTTCACCGGTTGCCTCTTGCCCTCTTCCAGTCTGCTGGTTACTCTCCTGCTTCTCTCTCAGTCTGCCCTGTGTAAACTCAGTGCGGTGTCTTGGCCCCTGGTCCTGGGACTAAATCCACCAGCCTCCCGTCCCCAGGACCAGTCTTCTTTACTTCTGCTCAGGCTATCCGCTCTCTTCTGTGTCTCAGACTGACCTGGCTAGAAACTGTTTGTGTTTGCTCACTTCCTCTGGCAGCTCCCACCCTTGGGATGATTCTTAGTGGCTGTCGTCCTGGTAACCTGGAATTCACGAGACTATCTGGCTTCCTGTGTAAGTAGTGACTCATAGCTAGATGTTTTGTAAGTGAAACAACAACACCAGTGATTAATTCTTTCATCACCCGAGTCCAAGCATTGCACCTTAAATGAAATGCAGTGCCATGTGGTGATTGAAGCCTCAGGGGCGCCATACATATGTTCCATCATATTCACTTCTCTTAACCAATTCAGTCTTTTAAAGCCGTGAAGTGTCTGAAATAAGTGATCTGACCATTCTTCAGACTGCTTTTTTATTTAGATGCCAGCACAATCCTATATATGATATTTTTTTTAAAAAGTACAATAAATAAAACCCTGATGAAAAATCGACGACGCTTATACAATTAAATTTTCAAAGGTTTTTACACCAGAAATCTGGCGGAAAGCATTGATGAATCGGCCCCTAGATCTTGTAAAAATAGAATACAAGACATTAAGGATTAAACTGAATGTGCTTACAGGCAAACCTCTGCGTCCTGGAATTCCACTGTCACCTTTCTCTCCAGGGTCTCCAATTTCGCCCTGAAAATTAAATGAAACATACTGTAAAATATCATAACAGTTATAAAGTATAATAAAGTAAATAATATTAATTGAGGTTTAACAGTGTATGTAACACCATTGTATGAACTTTTACTCAAAGCTGAACGATGCTGATTTTACAACTTAAACAATTTAATTTTGATAATAACTGATTTTAAATGATTGTATAAAATACATTTGACTCAACTTTATTGAAATGATTTAAGACTGAATTCTTTCTCATTTTGCTCAGAGCAAACCTACCTTTAGACCTTTAGGCCCAACGTTCCCAAGAGCACCTGGAGCGCCAACAGCACCTGCTGTTCCCTGGAAAACAAACAAAAGGGTAGACATAACATTTCTCTACATCTAGGTATTGAGTACATGAAAAACACTTTAACTCATCATAATGTGCATCTCACCCAGCCTGACTAGAACCCTTATCTGTTCGAAAAGAAACAACAATTCTAAAGTTATAGACAAAGACGCAAACTAGCTGCCCAAAATAGTCAGTACCTGCCAGGACGGAAGTAATAAGGTCCACAAAATCCAGCTTCACAAACCTTGAGCTTTTTTATTCTTAAAATTCTTATGAACAGCTTATATCAAATCTCCATTTGTTATTTCTCCACGAGTTCCAGATAACTGGAATCCTTAATAATGATTAATGAAGCCTGTTATCTGAAATGCGTAGCGGAATAACAATTGGAGATATGGCATAAGCTGTGCATATGAATTTGAAAAATAAAGAAGCTTGAAGTTTGTAAAGCCGGATTTTGTGGACCTCTTTCTGAAGTTATGTCTCTGGTGTTGAATGATAAGCTAAGTCATCTTTTAAGCTCAATAAAGGATCTGACTTAGGCCTCTTTCACACATCAGTTTTTTGCCATCAGACACAATCCGGTTTGTACCTGATGCGACGGATTCGTCGAAGATTGTGGCAAAACTGATGCGACGGATCCGATAAAAAATGGATTTGTCTCATTTGTTCTCTTCAGGCCAAAGGTTATTTGCTATGGAAGAGAGAGAGAGAGAGAGAGAGAGAGAGAGAGAGAAAGAGATCCGTCGCCTTCTGTTTTTTCGCCGGTCCCAGAAAACGTTCCTTTGGACATTGCTTCCGGCGGCCGCACAGACAATTTTTACTGGATCTGTCATATGACAGATGAAACGTGAGGCCATGCGTCGCAATCCGGCGCTAATACAAGTCTATGAGAAAAAAAACGGATCAGGCGCCGGATCCATTTTTTTTCCCAATTCGACAGATTGCGCCTGATGGCAAAAAACTAATGTGTGAAAGAGGCCTTACAGAGCAGCTACCCATGAGTTCCACTAGAAAGACAGGTTTCTTGGGAAGAGCAATTGGCATACTTTTTGCCAAGATTAATGCACCAAAGATTGCCCACACCAGTTGAATGTCTGCACTATAAAATCAATATTGCATTTTGAATTGCTGTGAATTTGAATTGCAACGACTAAAAAAAACTGCTATAATTTCAAAGTATGTATTCTACAGTGCTCAGGCCTATATTTATACTATATACACAGTGCCTACAAGTAGTATTCAACCCCCTGCAGATTTAGCAGGTTTACACATTCGGAATTAACTTGGCATTGTGACATTTGGACTGTAGATCAGCCTGGAAGTGTGAAATGCACTGCAGCAAAAAAGAATGTTATTTCTTTTTTATTTTTTTTTTTAAATTGAGAAAAGTTTATTCAGAGGGTCATTTATTATTCAACCCCTCAAACCACCAGAATTCTGTTTGGTTCCCCTAAAGTATTAAGAAGTATTTCAGGCACAAAGAACAATGAGCTTCACATGTTTGGATTAATTATCTCTTTTTCCAGCCTTTTCTGACTAATTAAGACCCTCCCCAAACTTGTGAACAGCACTCATATATGGTCAACATGGGAAAGACAAAGGAGCATTCCAAGGCCATCAGAGACAAGATCGTGGAGGGTCACAAGGCTGGCAAGGGGTACAAAACCCTTTCCAAGGAGTTGGGCCTACCTGTCTCCACTGTTGGGAGCGTCATCCGGAGGTGGAAGGCTTATGGAACTACTGTTAGCCTTCCACAGCCTGAACAGCCTTTGAAAGTTTCCACCCGTGCTGAGGCCAGGCTTGTCCGAAGAGTCAAGGCTAACCCAAGGACAACAAGGAAGGAGCTCCGGGAAGATCTCATGGCAGTGGGGACATTGGTTTCAGTCAATACCATAAGTAACGTACTCCACCGCAATGGTCTCCGTTCCACACGAGCCCGTAAGGTACCTTTACTTTCAAAGCGTCATGTCAAGGCTCGTCTACAGTTTGCTCATGATCACTTGGAGGACTCTGAGACAGACTGGTTCAAGGTTCTGCGGTCTGATGAGACCAAGATCGAGATCTTTGGTGCCAACCACACACGTGACGTTTGGAGACTGGATGGCACTGCATATGACCCCAAGAATACCATCCCTACAGTCAAGCATGGTGGTGGCAGCATCATGCTGTGGGGCTGTTTCTCAGCCAAGGGGCCTGGCCATCTGGGCCGCATCCATGGGAAGATGGATAGCACGACCTACCTGGAGATTTTGGCCAAGAACCTCCGCTCCTCCATCAAGGATCTTAAGATGGGTCGTCATTTCATCTTCCAACAAGACAACGACCCAAAGCACACAGCCAAGAAAACCTAGGCCTGGTTCAAGAGGGAAAAAATCAAGGTGTTGCAGTGGCCTAGTCAGTCTCTTGACCTTAACCCAATTGAAAACTTGTGAAAGGAGCTCAAGATTAAAGTCCATATGAGACACCCAAAGAACCTAGATAACTTGGAGAAGATCTGCATGGAGGAGTGGGCCAAGATAACTCCAGAGACCTGTGCCGGCCTGATCAGGTCTTATAAAAGACGATTATTAGCTGTAATTGCAAACAATAATAATAATTGACCAACACTTTTATGTTGAAAATTTATTAAAAATTAACTGAGCAACATAACTTGTTGGTTTGTAAGATTTATGCATCTGTTAATAAATCTTGCTCGTTTGAAGTTTGCAGGCTCTAACTTATTTGCATCTTATCAAACCTGCTAGATCAGCAGGGGGTTGAATACTACTTGTAGGCACTGTACATATATATATATATATATATATATATATATATATATATATATATATATATATTCATCATCTAGAGTTGAAAAGGGTTGTCTGGCACCTAAAGGGGTTTCCCATCTCCAAGATCTTATCCCAATATGTAGTAGGTGTAATAATAACAATAACAATAGCAAGTACCTCCAATTAGAAATATTGTATAGTTCTCCTGATATAGCCATGTCTCATATCTCATATGCAGGGCATTCAAGCTTAGGTATACATTGTTATATCCACTCATATAGTGACAGTTAGATAGTCAGTTAGTTGCTCTGGTTGTAACAATGGATACCTAAGCTACAATGCCCTGCACATGAGATAAGAGACATGGCTATATGAAGAGAACTATCTACATTTCTAATTGGAGGTGCTTGCTAATATTATTATTACACCTACTATATATTGGGATAGGATCTTAGAGCTAGGAATACCCCTTTAACAATTGATAACCTATTTGCAGGAGATAAATAGCAGCTGAGTTCCACCCCCTACAGATTTGTCACAGATCCTAGAAATGTTACTTCACAGACAACTCCTTTAATCCAATATGGCTGTTTTCTATTTACATTTATGTATATCCAAAAACCGGGCGTTGCATTGAAGTGTCAATCAAAGATTTTGTAGAACTGTCAGGCTTTTACCAGTATATCCAAAGAATTTTCCACCTAAATTAGGTTTTTACAGCTTGAGATGGAGAATGATGTAACGTGACTGCCAACCTCATTCTCTCTCTGCTGTCAGCACATTGCCGGTCTCAGATGAGTTATACTTAGACAGTACGACCCTAGCAAGTAATGTGCCAAACAGCTACAACCTCTTCTAAAGGGTTTTCAGGCAGCATGTCTTCAGATAATTAGTCTGATTCACATTTTAAATTTTCAGATCATGGTAAAAAAAAAAATTCAAGTGCTAGATAAAGTTGAAGATACTTAAATGCTTTTTTTTTCCATCTTTTTAGGCTTTATGGATGTATCTGTGACACCCTAGCAAAACCAGGTATTCACAGATAAGCCCCTGCATAACACCTTCCCTCACTTAGGAAACACACAGCCGACCTGAAACCCTAGTCAACCCACTTAGGAAAAGATAGACACACCAGAGGGCGGGACCAGGCGGTTGGACACGCCCACCCAGGGGTCTAGACAGCCCGGGGTGGGAAAACAAGCAGATAAGTTTGTAGTTCAAGTTGAGAGGAGTGTGAGCTGGAGCTAGGTGTAGCTCCAGCAGAGGAGGTTCAAGTTGAATGGTGCCAGGGTAGGAGCCCTGGTGCCTTTGGCTAGATGGTCTCCGTCAGCAGGAGACGGGAAGACGGCTCGGCAGAACCGAGGTGGACCGGGACAGGGTTGTAGCCCGCCAGTACCGACACGGGGAACCGACCCGGAAACCGGACCACAAAGGGGGGTACTCGGACCTTGAAGCCAGGACCGGAAACCAGCGGCCTGGTTAATTAACTGATTGAGGCCAGGACTAGAGGTCCTGTCCCATCCAAAGTCCCTCATAGAAGACAACAGCCCACCGTTAGGGATAGGAGGTCACCGCCAGGGCCCATAGATCCCACGGGCCAGCATCAGCCTGCACAGCTCCTTAGGCCACATCCAGCCGGGAGTGGACTCCTGAGTTCCAGACCAGGCAGTCCACCATACACAAAATCAGTGCAGAGGAAAAGGATAGAGACCACCAGCCCGGGTGGGGGATCTAAATACAACCGGCCGCGGCGCCACCAGCACCTTGGTTTACCAGAGGCTCGTGTGATTCATTGACTGTGAGTAATTAAGCATCCCCTTGCCGTCGCTATACCCTGCATGAAGACACTGGGTCCCAGGGACCTACCCATGGAGGGGTTAACATCTAGCTGCCACTACATCTTCCCCGGGTGCCCCATAACAGCAGCAGTGGTGTCCCAACTCACCACACACCATGGGTGGCGTCACGAACTTAATACGGCCTAGCCTGTACATCTACATCCCCCCCCATTTATTTGGCGTGTCCGCGAGACCCCTGGGTCCGGAGACCCTTGAGCCACCCCCTTAGGAGGTCCGGATCCGAGCAGCGGCGGCTGCTGGCACGGGGGCGGCACACATCAATGATATGATAATGAAAAATTTAAAGGTACCTAAGTCCGCAAGTGTGTATAGTTTGTGAATGTTACACAAGCAAATATGATTTTATTTGTGAACACCCAATAGATGGAATGTAAGTTAGTCCCAACTGAAACTATAAGAGAAGCAAGATGGCTGATGAGACAGAAAAGACAGGTCTTAATTCTAACACTGTGTCTAAATGTCAATGCAATTTGTAAATATGTAGGTTATTAAAGATTTTCAATGGTTTATAGTGGTTTCATTAAAATAAAATGGTGAACGTAGGTCTACGGTAAGGCAAAATGAATCAAAGATGTCTAGTTATTACTACAAAAATTCGTATTGAAGCAGACAACAAACTAAAGCTTCAGATCGCATTTATTGCTTTATACCTCAACATGTAAATAAAGTAGAATATGTGCTCACAAACCTGAGGTCCAGGTAGACCTTGCTGGCCTTGTGGCCCCGGTGGTCCAGGCAAACCCTTTGGTCCCTGAAATACACATGAACAGTGTAAACCAAAAGCAATTGTATAAATGTAACAGATAAAATATTATAATGCAAAGAATAGTTTGTGTTAAACAAATATTGGAAATTAAAAAGTCTTACAGTATATATATATATATATATATAAAAAAGCAGCATATTGTAGAAGTGAGACATGTGGAAAGGATTTCATGTCCTCAATCTCAAAAACACACCATATTATATTAAAAATCATTACCTTACCTTAGATGAATGGATTGATCAGGGGGAAGAAGATTCCAGTCAAATTTCCTGAACATTACAAGTCTTTGTGAATTTGAACAGTTTGAGATTCGATTTGTGGGGATCAAATCAAGAAAGAAAAATGTTCAGCCCCATTGCACTCGCTGCTGAAAAGTCTATGGACTAATGATTAAAAATGAGTGCACCCGAGGTTTGGTTTTCAAACCGAACACCAAATTTAAAAATCAAGGTTCGATTTCGGAGATCAGATGTTTTACGTATGAACAAAACAAGTGCGAGCAACGCTGTGCTTGGGTACGCTTGGTGCTCAGCCCTGTGCGAGCTGTTTGCAGTGTTTTAACAGCGCACACTAGGGGTAACAACAGCATGATCAAATGTAGTGTGCAACAGAAAAAGTTTGAAATAGCTTGTCCATCGTTCCCCGGCAGTGATCTGCTTATGGCTGGCTGTATGTGGGCGGAGACTCAAGATGCTAATCAGTGACTGGATCCGGGGTTCGAGTCCGGATCGAGCCTTTGCAGACTAGGCTCGTTTGCTGCCAGCGAACCGAGCCTCAATGGAACTGCTCATCTCTACTAATGATGACATGTGGGCTTTCCCATAATGCCCTGCAGCCATCACAGTACCTGGGCTAGCGCACCCAATCATGGATAACTGTCACAGCCAGTACAAAAATTGGTGACTAGCCAAGCAACGCATTTCAGACTTCACAGCTTAGGTATAGGAAGTCAGAGCAAATAGCTAATTCCACAAATGGACGGAAAACAATTGGATTGTGTTAAATAAATTTGTTCAACTGAAGGTTTCAATTCTCTGTGTGCACTCTACTAGTAATTCCCTGAGTGACTTCCTTCTTATAAAGCAATAATGCAACTAGTGATTCCATAAAAAGTAATAATGTCCTAAATGAAACCTTATAAAGTAATAATAGTCTGACCATCACTTTTAAAATCATTGTACCGCATCAGTTCCCCAGAAAGTGAGAGTAATAATCCAATTGCCTTTTATAAAGTGACTAGAAGGTGGCCCGATTCTACGCATCGGGTATTCTAGAATTTACGTATTGTGTAGTTCATGTATGATTTTTGTTATATATATATATATGGATGTTGTTGTGTGTAGTTACCAAGTGTTTGTGTAGGGGCTGTACATGTTCTGGGTGTTGTCTGGGTGTGGCAGGGGGTGAGAGCGGTGTTTGTGTGTTGCGTGTGTTGCGTTGTTTGTGGAGCGCTGTGTGTCTGTAGCGTTGTGTGTGTGTGTTGCGCGGTTTGTGTGGGTGTGGTGTGTTTTGGGGGGAGGTATGTTTTGTGCAATGTGTGTGTTGTGCGGTATGTGCGTATATTTATGTATGCCGCGGTGTTTGTGTGTTGGGTGTTGTGTGTGTGCAGCATTGTCTGTGTGTGTGGGTGTCTGTGTAGGGCGGTGTTTGTGGTTCCCAGTGTGTGTGTGGTGTGTTGTGCAGTGCGCGTGTGTGTGTGTATGTGTGTGTTGGGGGGAGGTGTAAACCCCCATCGTGCTCCATCCCCCATGCTTCGCACCCCCCATCGTGCTCCATCCCCCATGCTGCGCACTCCCCATCGTGCTCCATCCCCCATGCTGCGCACTCCCAAACGTGCTCCATCCGCCATGCTGCGCACTCCCAAACGTGGTCCATCCGCCATGCTGCGCACTCCCAAACGTGGTCCATCCGCCATGCTGCGCACTCCCAAACGTGCTCCATCCCCCATGCTGCGCACACCCCATCGTGCTCCATCCCCCATGCTGCACCAGCATCAGCCTCTCTGCCCGCAGCATCAGCCTCTCTGCCCCCAGCATCAGCCTCTCTCCTCCCAGCATCAGCCTCTCTCCTCCCAGCATCAGCCTCTCTCCTCCCAGCATCAGCCTCTCTGCCCCCAGCATCAGCCTCTCTCCTCCCAGCATCAGCCTCTCTCCTCCCAGCATCAGCCTCTCTCCTTCCAGCATCAGCCTTTTCTGTCCCCAGCATCAGCCTCTCTCCTCCCAGCCTACCCCAGCCTCAGCCTCCCCCAGCATCAGCCTCTCTTCTCTCAGCCTCCCCCTCCCAGCCTTCCCCAGGATCAGCCTCTCTCCTCCCACCCTCCTCCAGTACGCCATGCTCCTCTGCCGACACTCACAGATCCGATCGCATACACTCACACACACACACGATCGCATACACTCACACACACCCGATCGCATACACTCACGCACACACACATTGACGATATTGCACATACGCGCTCACACTCACACCATCCGGAGATACCACATGCTTCTGGCCATGTGATCCTCCGGCAGGTCCTGGAAGTTCACTGCACAGTATCGCCGCCGAGAAGCAAGCGATATCCCAGGATGTTGTGAGTGTGATCTGATATGTGTGTGTGTGTGTGTGTTGTTATGTGTGTGCGTGTGTATGTTCCGCCGCTGCAGGACCTTGATGCGCTGGTAACTATGCTACCATGGTTACCAGCGTATCCCGTCCCCCGCTCGCACGGGAGCCCACATCAGCATACGCCGGCAGCCCCAGCAATTCGAGGGTATGTGTCGGCTGGGTTAGCGGCGTACGCTGATGTGGGCTCCCGGGGGTACAGTACTCACTTGGGAGTCATGGCTCCGTGTCGGTTCGGGGAATGCGTGCGGGGGGCGGGGCCAGAGCGAGTGTGGCCGAGTTGCCAATGCCTGCAGGGTGCCGGGGCGAGAGGCCAATCCGTGTGCGGGCGGAGCCTGGGCGAGGGGCCAATCCGTGCGGGGAGCGGGGCCATGGCGAGCCCAGCGGCCAATCAGCTTTGTGTCACCGTAAGGACACAATTTTGGAGCAAGACAGACAGACAGACAGACAGACAGACAGAATAAGGCAATTATATATATAGATATTGTCCTGAGTACATTCTATAAAGTAATAATGCCCACTGAATGCCTCTTCACAAATAATAGAGCCCCCTATGGATTTATGGATATCAATATAATTGAGAGTGGCATTCACTGGAGCATACAGCCACGAGCGATGCATCAGGTGGAAATGTTGAAGTACCTGCATGTGTGAAATGGCCATCGTCCAGCTCCCTGCACTTGCACCTTATCACCCACCCTCCTCCGCATGAGAGTAATTACCGTAGCTGTTATTTTATGAACTTGATGAAATAAAACACAAAGTTTTATATGGATAACGAGTGCCGCTAATTCTTTGGGATTTTGTGAATTCTCCTCCTGCACTAGGATCAACAAGCAGAGCACCCTCATCTCAATGTAAAGTCCTAGACAGGAATTCATCGGCTTGCGGTGAATGACACAATATATACTGGGTTATGCCAACATTTGTGTGCTAGTCTTTGTTCAAATTTAGCCTCAATGGACCAGTCTTGCAATCATTTTCCGTTGTGGTTCAGATTTCAAACTTCTTCTGCTGATGTGTCCCGACATCCTTGGCACTTTTGCGCTGAATATGCCTCAAAACGTCACTCTTTTCCAACCCTGTAGAATCCAGCAAGATGCTGCATTTTAGAGGACTGGATTCATGAGAAGTAAATTGGCAAAAAAGTCAGATCCAACTGACTTCACCAATTTTAGAAAACTCAAATTATATTTGATGCATCTAGAATCGCTTGGCTCATCTTTACTAAGTAAATATTTTTACTATACTTTTAAACTAAAAGTCTATAAAACAATTTCTTTCAAAATCTAATCTTCATACTAAGAAAGAAGAAACTGAATTACCTGTATGCCCTGGATTCCACCTTCCCCCGGATAGCCCGATTCACCGGGAACTCCTCGTTCACCCTAAAAAAGAAAAAGGAAACACAAGCTTAACAACACAAGTAGAAAAATAGGCCCCGCCTGTGCCTGTTGAGCCTATGGGAAGGAGAAGTGGATCCGGATTCTCCAACAGCCCTGGGAATAGCACGTATCTTGTACCAAGCAAGAAAGCTACTTGCATATCACTGGTTAGACCCTCTACCACCAACATTACCAGAGCTCAAAAACAAATTAAATAACGTCATAAGATTGGAAAGGGGAGTTTATTTAAAAAGAAAAACATTGAAAAAGTTTTACAACATTTGGCGGCCATGGATGGAGTTGCTGGGCCTACCCTCTAGTGCACTGGTTCGGGATGCAATGCTGGACCGGTTACTGTTGTGTCTGCAGTGATGGCATGTGTGAGGAAGGGAATTAAAACTAGTTTTTTCTGTGGCGAAATGGACTTTGAATGAAGAGGTGAGAGAGGACTGGAATGGTTTCATGGATGACTGCGCGGAGAGGGAGGGGCGGGAGAGTATAGCAATATGATGTGGAGCGACACGGCTGATGGAGGAGGTGTTCCTGTTAGTCTGAGGCATTATTGCATAATTTAAGTTTTGTTTATTTGTAGAGCCACGAGGTTTGTAGGCTCAAGTTATATAATATAATTATGATTTGAGAACTCTATTATTATATTTACATATATGCAGAGAAAGAACCTGATTTATAAATCATATGTGTTTATCTGTTTATTGTTATCAGTTATATGAAAAGTGAAATACTCTCTGTATTGATCCCTAATGATTTAATGATTTAATAAAAAAAGATCTGATTTAAAAAAAAAAAAAAAAAAAAGAAAAATAAGCTTAGGAGTACTTTACATGCTGCGATATCGCTAACGATTTATCGTCAAGGTCATGGTGTTTTTGACGCACATCCGGCGTCGTTAGCGACATCGCAGTGTGTGACACGTACGAGCGACCTTCAACGATCGCAAAAGTGGTAAAAATCGTTAGTGTTGGAGAGGTCGTCCAAACACCAAATATCATTGTCTGGTGAGTAGCGATGATGTTCGTCGTTCCTGCGGCATCACACATCGCTGTGTGTGACACCGCAGGAGCGACGAACATCTCCTTACCTCCGTCCACCGGCAATGAGGAAGGAAGCAGGTGGGCGGCATGTTCCAGCCGTTCATCTCCGCCCCTCATCTGCTATTGGACAGCTGCCGTGTGACGTCTCTGTGACGCCGCACGAACCGCCCCCTTAGAAAGGAGGCGGTTCACAGGCAACAGCGACATCGTTAGGCAGGTAAGTACGTGTGACGGGTGTTAGTGATGTTGTGCGCCACGGGCAGCGATTTGCCCGTGACGCACAACCGATGGGGGCGGGTATGCTCGCTAGCGATATCGATATCGCAGCGTGTAAAGTACCCCTTTGTTTAAGTAACCAAAGACTCAACCTAACTAACTAAACTACTTAGTTCTATGCAAAACATTATTTAATAAAACCATATTATGGTTTAGGCATAGATATTGGATGTTTATCGCAATTCCGCCATTGTTTAAAACTCTCTCAAAAAATATATTTTAAAAATATTTGTTTTCTTTTTAATAATTTTCACTTTTAACTGCTACTTTAATTTATTCATGTTTTAATGTTCTTTACTCCATAGACACAAAAAATAACAGTGTAGTTTTTGTGGCACTTTTTCAGTCAGTTCTTTGAGTCTAAGCCAGAATTGGATTCAAAAGGAATGGGAAACACAAGGGAAAGACTTTCAGTTTTCCTTCTGGCTGCATCTACTTTTGGCCCAAAAATGGCTGAAAAACTGCCACAACATTTGTGCTGTTTTTCCTGTGCGTGAAACCACCCACTTTTATTATTATGCTTTACTGTAACTTTCAAATATACTGTGAATATATTTATACTGACAATGCGCAAAGTTTTCTTAATTGACAGATTTTCTTAAAATGAGAATAACAGGAATAAGCATTAAAAGGGATAGTCTGAAACTAACACTGATTTAACCTTAATTTTCTATTTAATGTAAAAATCTAATCTCTTTTCTATAACACTTTAGTTAAAAATTACCCATCTACTTTAATTGTTTTTTTTAATTGCCTCTTCATTTTTGATGATGCTTAATATGAAAATCCCCAGTGAATGCCGGGATAATCAAATTAAACTTCATCAGTGGGGCAGAGTCGGTGGTTACTGCTGCAGCCTTTGTTACCACCCTAAAATGAAGTGTCATCAGTGATGTTCATTTCAGGGGCTGGGATAGTCCCTGTTCTGCTGAGCATGTGTTAGTTGACAATTCTTATGTATGCTCAGTAAGATCTTATCACTGTGCAATCTTCTTTTTAATGCACAGTTACAGTGCACTGCCTCACTGGTTCTGGTGAGAAGTTATGAGTCGGCAAGAACCGCCTCTTGAAATGACTTTGGTTTTGGGGTGGGGCTGGTCTCTACTGCATGGTGAGCACTGACAATGTGCAGTCTTGCCAGCTAGTCACTTCTAATCAGAATAGGAAAGTTAGCGCACTGTCACTGTGCATTAAAAATAAGATTGCACACTGATTAGATCCTACTGAGCCTACATTGAAATTGACAACCGACACATGCTGCATAGAGCAGGGACTAGCTTAGCCCCTGAAATGGGCGTCACAGATGACGCTTTGTTTTTGGGTTGTGACAAAGACAGACCACAGCCTCTGCCCCCTGATGACATCCTGTTTGAGCATCCAAGCATGCACTTGGGATTCTCAAATGAAGTGTCAAAGAGGAAGAAGTAGAATACAGCAGTTAGAGAAGAGTGGTAATGGTAGGGAAATTTTAATTAAAATACATTAAAAAATAAATTATATTATTACATTAAAGATTTAGATTAAATCAGTATTAGCTTCAAGCCGCTCATTTAAGGTAAGATATATTTCCTCTGAAATTCTGTTGTATGTGTCTTACTCTACAGGAAATGGAAATTCTCCAACTTTCCTCTTTTTTTATTTAAGGCAAAACATGGCCTTAAGTTTGAATAGGTAAAAGTAGGATGGGAGATTCAATCCTTTGTCAATGTCCATGATTAGGATTATCCTGCAGCAAGTATATAAAGAAGACCACTTGGTCTCTGTCCAGTGAGTAATATACTGGGCAATTTGACATTCCTTTGGATCTAGTACAACTTAGAGTGGCCCTAGTAGATAGGACCGTCTGTCGTTGTAGATTTATTAAATTTAGTGGATTGCTTTACTTTTAATAGCAATGGTGCACTGATGTGAAAGTGTGTGTAATACTCTGCATACACCAAATTTAAAGGGATGTATGACCCCAAAAAATTTATTTTTATTTACATTCTAATTGCCGCTGCATTATCATAAAAAGATATCCACAATAATATTTGGGTGCTAGGGGATTCCACCTTTCTTTCATTGTGATAAGCACCAGCAAAGATGCTGACATGGTTCACTTTCTGTTTCGCTTGAATTACCCCCTTTTAAAGTACTGTGTGATATCACCCCACATTCATGCACTGTCTCAGGCCCCCTTCACACGCACGTGAAAATCACGCATGTGCCGCGAGACACGTATTTTCCTTGCGTGTTGCGTTTGGTAAGTACGTGTCTCCGGTACGTGCGGGCCACGTGTGTTCTACGTGTGCTATCCATGATACCACACAGAGAATTTGAATACTCACGTGGTCCGTGCTGCTGTCCAGGGTACTGATCTTCTGCTCCAGCCCCGCCCACTCCCCGCTGATGCTGCTTCAGGCCGAGTGGAGGGGCGGAGATCAGTGGCCGTAACATCACGCCCACCTCTTTAACACGCTCATAATGTGCGGCGGTCGGCAGCAACTGTTTGCAGTAGAAGATTCTGCAGGTCTGGTGGAGGTGAGTATGTTTTTTTTTTTATTTTAAAATAATGACACGTGTTTCTCCGGCACATATCACGTGGGCCCACATCCACACTACATCCGTGTGTTACGTGTGCGGGCCACCCGTGCTCCCGTAGAAAAACGGACATGCCTCCGTATGGAGCACACAGGCTCACGTGTGCTCCACATGGAGGCACGGGCCAATGGCTGAACACGTGCGTGCACATAAACCCATTGATTTTAATAGGTTTACGTGTGCCGATGTCTCCGGTACATGCGGGCACGGACCTAGCACGTACCAGAGACACGTGCGTGTGAAGGGGGCCTCAATCATGGCAAACTTGCTGTGAAAGAGCAAGACCTGCCCCAGATACTGCACAGGCACCATAGTAAACTAAAATTGGATCTCTGTACATGCGCCCAATTTTTGGCTGGTGCATGTATCGAAGAAGTGACGTGGTTAGCTGGAAACATCCTCTCAGTGGTTGCTGTGTTATTTGTGATGTCATGACCATTGAATATCAGAGGAGAATGAATCAAAGACATGTCAGCCTCTAAAGATGGTCCCATGTCGAGTTCTTCTATAGCCAGAGCTGAGCAGAAGCATAGCATTAAGTACATGACACACAATTAGTACTGCACAGATTAGGGCAGTTGCAAATGTTTTAAGATCTCAGATAATCCATTTTAGTTTCAAAAATTTTTTACTGATGATTGTCAGAAATAATATGGTTAATATGTAAACACCTTCAGCTCCTTGACCTTGTTAAAGTGAAACTGTTGCCCAAACATCAAATTATTAGTAAACTAGATAAGCAGCACTAATATTGAATTTTTAGTGAGAATTTTTTTCCCTGTGGGAAACCCATGACAGAAAGAAGGCAGCAAAACTATCCAATAATATGTCCAGGCACAATGCACAACAGGATGCAGCAGATGTCCATGATGATAATACCGGGGGCAGCACAGGTGTAAAATACTAATAAAGCAACCACTTTCTAACCAACCAAACATTCGTGGGGTAGCTGCATAGTATTCCAAATGCACACAGGCTTGAATAGGGTACATGTCACACCATTATGTGAGATATATCTCTGTTTGGTACAACCTATTACCAACACCACTACTAAACCAGGCGGGCTGCCCAGTACCATACATGCACCCCACAAGACAGACATCCTACATGAAGCAGCCACCAAGAGTGAGAGATGATCTAGCACTGGAGCACAGGGTGCGCGCTAATAGTTCTGCAGCTCCATGTGAGAGGACAGTGAGCCCTGCAGCTACACAACAACCACAGACCAGCCAGGTTACCAGGAGTTGCCCACCCCACCTAGCTTGCCACTTAGAAGAATACTGCCTGCTATTCCCTGCGTTACCAAGCACCTGAACCCTGAAACTCCAGGCTGGAACCCTATGTAACTACACACATACTACATCTGCAGTTCTATTGTTGGGGAAATATACTGAAGCTAACTATAAGGCTGGATTCACACTTGTGATTGACTCACGTATATCACCCGACACGGCAGCTGCTCCCTGAACAGGAGTGTGTCAGCTTCATGTATTTCTATGCAGCTGAGACACTCCTGTTCAGAGAGTATGCGGCCGTGCTGGGTGATGCAATGTGAGACTTGCACAAGTCACATGTAAGTCAATCGAAAGTGTGACTTTGGCCTAAGGGAGTACTCCTGGGACTTGGAATTTCACTAACGATGAGTTTCTGATAGGAACAGCAGTGAAGGGGATGTTGTTCTCATTGTATTAAGTGCACCAGCACTTATTGCAAGCGTGTCAGCATCTGCGGTAACTAGGGCCCCAACTTGAGACTGTATTTGCATGGCTGCAGCCATCTGTAGGTTAATGGTAATTAATTAGGAATGTGCTTGTGGTAATTTCAAAAGGAAATATCATCTCAACATTCTGGTTTATTAAATAAACCTGTTAAGTGTTTCAATCTCCTATCTTGTGAGTGTCTACGGAGTGTGGACAGTGGTTCTCCCGAGACAACCCCTGACAGAAGAGTAAGACCCTTCTGCATTCCACCAGAGCTCCTGTCAAGATTCGGATAGAAGCACTGCGCCATCCTGAGGTGAGAACTGTATCTATATCTCAATGTAGTGGATATGGGATGCCAGTCCAACCAACAAAGCACATTCTGTCCAGCATTATTTTAAATGATGTCGCTACACATCATATATGTCATAAGTCATTGGCCATGCAATATGATATGAGCCTATAAACATAAAACAGTCTCATCCATATTCAGGCCTCTGAGCCCTCTCTTTCGTGCAGTATAAGTATATATGTGTCCTTTGGTTTCTCCTCTTTGCAATGGGTCTGATAATAGTAATTCATCTCCTTACTGCTATCAGTAATCTCAGCTCTGACATTTAATCTGGGCAGTAGCTGTACAGAGCCTGAAGGTGATAATATTCAATAGGCCTCACTATGCCTCTTTCCTTTTCTGTTTTGAATAAGGCACAGCCCCATTCCGTCAATTGCAGAGGCCATATAGACGTATTCCCCATTGCATTAGGACACTGTCGGTAATGCCACAATGCCGATCTACATATTACATAATCACTCTACATTCTCCAGCTAAGACCAACTAAATTTTGTGTCAATTTTTTTATTTATTTTATACAAATTTACTCCATTTTTGGATAAAATGTTTGACTGCTTTCTGTTGCTGTCACGGGAGTGTCATGGGTGACAGACAGTCATGTGGTTTCTGGCAATAGAAGGTCACAGCGTTTGGCTACGAAAAATGCACCCTGACTTTCTGTTGTTCCTGCTGTTAGTATTCATTGTACTAGGTAGCTTTCCAGCTGGGTTTTCATCTCTTCCCCTTAAGGACCCAGCAAAGCTCTCCTTCCATCTAGCTGCTGTTTATCAGTATTCCCCTTGTGCTTAAATATTCCTATCTTCCCCGGACTTGTGCTGGGGATATTATTCAGTTCATTCAAGCTCTGGATGGAAGCAGGTGGCTTGTACTCATCTGTAGTAATGTTGCTGGGGGGGGCGTGGCCTGCACGCTGATGGCGACAGCTGCTTGAAGGAGAGCTCTGTGCTGACAGCAGGATAAACCGGCTCTTATCAGCTCACAGATAACAGGATTACCAGCTACAGGAGGTGTGAGTAACCCCAGCCCCCAGCTATGCCTAAGGGGAGACCTAAAAAAAACTGGCACTCCAGCCAAACTGACAGACTTCTACCCCCTGGATAGGGATCTCTCTTCACCAAGCAAGATGGCTTCCCACTCAGCTTCTTCCCACTCCTCACAAGGAGATACAGGCTGCTTGAGAGGCTGCACAGGCATTCCTCTGACAGAGGAAGCAATGCAATCTCTGCTGAAAACGCTGAGGGCTTCCTTGCAGGCTGATCTCAGAGAAATAGTAAGAGAGCTGAAGGAAGAGATCAGGTCTCTAGGTGATCGCACAGAGCATGTAGAAACTAAAATGGCTGAATTTGCAACATCACATAACAATCTGATAGATGCTAACACAGCTTTGGAAAAGGAGGTGGAGGCACTAAAACTTAAAATCAGTGATATAGAGGACAGATCCCGAAGAAATAACCTAAAAATCAGAGGGATTCCCTCATCAGTAGCAGATAAAGACCTCCAGGAATACTTCCACCAGTTTCTGCAGCTTATACTCCCTGGATGGGACACCAGAGACCTGATAGTGGACAGGATTCATAGAGTCCCTAAATCCAAAGGCATAGATCCAGCTCTGCCTAAAGATGTCCTGGCTAGACTTCATTTCTATAAAACAAAAGAAGCTGTGCTGCACACACTGAGGGGAAATCCAGCCCTGCCAGACACTTTCATGGGACTAAAAATCTTCCCAGATCTTTCTGCTGCAACTCTTAATAAAAGAAGAGAATTTGCCCACCTTTCTAAACTCCTTAGAGATCAAGACATCAAGTACAAGTGGGGTTTTCTGGTGAAGATGATAATTTTCAAAGATGGAGGCACTCACATATGTCATACTCCTTCTCAGCTGGGCAAATTGCTGGATGACTGGGGAATAGCCCACCCACCAAACCCTGGTGGGCAGGAGAATCATAGAGGCCCTCCAGACAGGATTAACCCTGAATGGTCAGTAGCTTAGCTGGGACTCCTTCCTGCTTATGGCACCTGCTGCCCCTGCTCCTGTGACACGGGATGTCACGTAGCCCCCCTGATGTTCTCGCCTATGGCGAGCGGTTATACACCGGGCACCCTACTCGGGGCAAACCGGTGTTGTTGGAATTTTTTTGTTTTTGTTCCTCTTCTCACAAATGTTCCTTAATTTTTTCTGGAAATTTCTCTCAATTCCTTGCTGGTCTAGCCCCTCTCATCCCTGATGGCGTTCCTAGGAATTCAAACCCCCCTGCAGCTCCAATATGAGAATTAAGATATTGTCTATTAATGTGAACGGACTCAACTCCCCAGCAAAAAGGTCAATGATGTGGAGAGAGGTGAAGGCATCCAACTGTGATATAGCGTGCATTCAGGAGACCCACCTTCTTTCCACAGATAATAAACGGCTACTTCATCCAAGGTTCCAACACACCTTTTTTGCTAATGACTCAAAAAAAAGAGGAGGAGTGGCCATTTTAATAAAGAACTCAGTGGCCTTTAAATTGATAAATGTCAGTTATGGAGCGGATGGAAGATATATTATTTTGTCTTGTTATATCACCTGCGTCCCTTATACCTTGGCAACGGTCTACTCCCCAAATTCATCACAATTGACCTTTGCTAGGAAATTTTTCCAGAAAGCACAAGAGAGAGGTGTTCAATGCCGCGCCAATAGATCACTTCAGAAGATGTTCAGATCAGTGTCACTTTATTGTCATTCAGGTCAACGCGTTTCTGGAGCATCTGCCCCCTTCATCAGGACCACCAGAAATAGAAATAACATCCAATTGGATGTTTTTTCTATTTCTGGTGGTCCTGATGAAGGGGGCAGATGCTCCAGAAACGCGTTGACCTGAATGACAATAAAGTGACACTGATCTGAACATCTTCTGAAGTGATCTATTGGCGCGGCATTGAACACCTCTCTCTTGTGCTTTCTGTTATCTACCATATTGGTGGCTGCAGCCCTGGATCGGTTGATATATGCGATTATAGTAGTTGTGGCTTCTCACAACTACAATTGGTGAGTAGATTTACTCCCCTATCCCCACCCCTTACATATTGGGGTAAGACCCTATTGCGCTTGTTTTTCCACAGCTGTTTTTTCTAGGAAATTTTTCCAAGCATTCAAAGATACTGCCACAGGGGCGGAAATCATCTGTGGAGACTTTAATATACCTGTAATACGCTCCATGGATTGCTCCAACACCAGCATCCCACATGCTAAGGAACTTAAGCATCTCATCAATGAATTCCATTTTCATGACATCTGGAGATGTTTGCACGCATCAGAAAGAGACTATACATTCTTCTCTTCCAGGCATCGCTCATACAGTAGAATTGATTTTTTTTTGGTCGATAGCAAATCTATAAGTAATTGTGTGGCAGCTGATATTGGTTTAATTACTTGGACAGATCATGCGCCGATCTCTTTGTCTGTTCAGGGTAGCTTTAATGTTCAAAATTCCCCTAGGTGGAGACTGAATACCAGCTTGCTTGGTAGGCAGAAGGTACATGATGAAGTAGAGTCAGTGTTAACAGACTATTTTAAACTTAATAATAATGGGGAAATTTCTGACGAGACCCTGTGGGCTGCTCATAAAGCCGTAGTCAGAGGGCAGCTCATAAAAATAGCCTCCATCCAAAAACGGAAAAAAGACGCAGATATTAAATATATATTAACCCGTATTCATCACCTTGAATCCCTGAATAAAGCCAAAGCATCCCCTAACTTGACTAAAGAAATTGTAACCCATAGATTCCAACTAAGATCCCTACTCCTGCAAAAATACGAACATAATCTTAAAAAAAAAAATAGATCGACATTTTATGCTATGGGGGATAGAGCGGGGTCCTTATTGGCAAGAAGGACGAAAAAACGTGAGATCCAATCTAAAATAGAATTCCTGAGGGACCCGAACGGAACAATCACTAGACATCCCATTGAAATAGCAGAAGCATTTGCGAAATACTATGAGGCCCTGTATAATCTAAAATATGATTCCAAAACGTCACAGCCGACTCAAGTGGATATACAGGGTTTCCTAGACACCCTGGATCTTCCCCGGGTCTCAGATGAGCAATTAGAGGAACTTAATCTTCCCTTTACTACACATGAAATCCTAGGTGCCATCAAAATGACTAAGTCTAACTCTGCCCCGGGCCCCGATGGGCTGCCATACGAATATTACAAACAATTTACATCTGTAGTAATGTTGCTGAAACTTTGCTGAACTTCTACTTGAGTCATCTAATGATAAGTAGGTCATGCATTTTCCCCCTGTGTGTGCTCCTTGTATCTTCTCTAGTGTTTAGTGGGGCTGACGAAGAGCTCATCCCATCTGTTCCCTATTTAGGGCTCAGCACTATGGATACCTAGGGTCAGGTATTCAGCTCGGCGTATAAGTGCGGAACCTATCTAGGTGGTGAGGGACCCCAGGGACTAGTGTTTGGTCAAGGGCCACCATGTCACTTTTCCCTAGACACAGGGTTTCCTTTTCGCTGTTGGCTTACTAGTTCCCCATACCTAACGTGACAGCTACATTTTCTTCAGTATGAAACTAGCACACAAACTATGTTTTATTTCAAGGCAACATTTTAAAGTTTTAAAGTTCTATTTTAACTTGTGGTTGAAAACCTACAGTATAAAAATTCAAAAGGATTTTAACACTTCCTTCTATGGCCATCTAGCATCTGTTTGAAATGTATCAAAATTAATTAGAGGCGATACCCATCACCCTTCCTTTCCAGCATCTTGGCTTTAGAACTCCAGTGGGACATGTATGTGCCAATCAGCATTACTCTACTTGGCTGCAAATTATAAAAATATAAAGTTTCTTTGAAAGTACTTGTATGATGAAAACTTCACAACTTCTTAAACATCAGTTTCATTATGCCAAAGAAAGCAAAAAAAAAGGCGAATAAATATTTATTTTATGATCACACAAACAGTCCAATAAATGTTAAATATAATTTCAAATATAAAGATTAAAAAAAACATAACTGACATTCTTTATTAGTAATCATAACATGAAATAAATCATTTAGTCTTTATTAAGAGAATACTAGAAGTGTTCTACCATGCTTGCCATAAATGCTTACCTTTAATCCAGGAGGTCCTCTACGGCCTCGTGGACCCTTGGTAGAAAATCATGGAAAGTTAATGTCATTAAACGTTTATGATCATAAAACTTGAGAGATTAAGTGGCTTCAAGCATTTTCTGTTTTTCCAGGACTTGATGCACATAGTCGCGCTACGTTGTTGAACGGCTTTCCCAAACACAAACACTTGATAATTTATTACACTTTCTAATGGTATTTTTCCTAATTTGGACTCTGCTATGAAATATAAATACAAGACAGACGTCTACATGCAGGAAATCACTTGTGCCACTGCCTGGTAACTTCATATAAATGAAAATGTAGTAAAATATTTGAAAATGATCTGTAAAATGATTTGATATCTGCTGAGCAAGCCTCACAGTCCAATAACTAGACTCCAGTAAATATTACTTGAAAAAATGTAATGGACCTCCATGTGCTCTCTATGAATGCAATTATGCAAAAGGGTAACTAAGCATAAAGCCTGACGCCAAGTCAGTTTTCCTTAGAGGAACCCCAGTTACATACCAACAAGGTCCATCAGCTGTCCTGTTCAAGGTTGTATCACCAATGGCCTGGCACCAAAGACTTATAAATAGTGATGAGCGGACTTGCAGATAACCGGGATCGGCAGGTCCGTGTTATCTGGTTTCTAAAATCCGGTTCCAGTCCGGATTCCAATCCCCATATGTCTATGGGGACCAGAATCCAGGGAATAAAAATGTTAGTAGAAGGGATGGGGGATAGGAGCACGCGCGCTTTACTTACCAAGCATCCATTATGGCGGTACTCTGCTTCCAGGCCAATCATTCCCTTCTGGAGCCGATAATTAACCCTCATTGAATTATCTCTGCTTTCCCTGCCCACTGATGCCTGTGATTGGTTGTAGTCAGACACGTCATCACCCTGAATGACAGTGTGTCAGTTCACTCCTTCCAATCACATGCTCTGTGTGCATCTATATTGTACAATAAAAGTAAACAAATAAATAAAACAATAGGCATAGGTTCCCCCCATAAAATGATGCCCAGCACAGATAAAGCACATGGCTACAGGCTGCAGCTCTCATCTTGGCTGTATATCAAAATAAGAGGAACCGCATGTGGCTTTTTTCTTTTTATTTAAATAATTTAAAAAAACAACATAGGATGTGACTCAGATGTAGTAGAGCTGAATCATTGTGGGACCTCGTGTGGATTACATTGGACCTCCAAGGGTGTTTTGGGGGTTAATAAAGTGGTGTTTTTTGTATTTTTATTTCAAGTAAATGTTTTTTTCGGTGTTTGTTTATATACTTTCACTTACAGATTTGTAATGAGGGTGTGTCATAGACACCTCCCATTACTAATGTAGGGCTTAGTGGCAGCTGTGGGCTGTTAGTAACCCCTGCTGTTTCCCTGACTGCCACTGCACCAGGGCAATTGGGAAGAGCTGGGAAAAGCACCAGGCTTGTTGTATCTAATGGATGTAACAATCCCGAGCAGCTGCAGGGTGCTATTTTTAGGCTGGGGTCCGGCCTGTAGCTGTAGGCTTTATCTGTGCTGAGTATCATAATACAGGGGGACCCTACACCAAATACTTTCTTTATTTTTATAACACGATACTGACCTGCAGACAGCGTCTGTGATTGGTTGCAATCACACGCTGTCCCACAGGTTGGGGGTGCGTCTGAATGCAATCAATCTCAGACGCCAGGCCGGCCGGTGAGCGGGGAAAGCAATGCATATGGATGAGTCTAATGAGCGGCCCAGGAAGTCAAGGAGAAGCTGCGGGAGCACTTTACAGCCATAACGGATCCTCAGTAAGTATGAAGCACTCACTTCATTCTTATTTTCTTTATTTTTCCTTTATTTTTTTTTTTCTTGAGTGCTAAATCCGGATCAAACATCTGAAATCCTGGGAACAAGTCCGACACCCAGTTACCTTTTAGCATAAAATAGTGAGGCACTATATATAAAAAGTTCTTGTACAAAAATGACTCCCTGCACAAAAGGTCACAAAAGTAAACAAAAAGACCAGTCTTTTAACACCAGTGATATAATATTTAATAAGGTTGTCCACTACTGGATAACCTCAACTTAATTCAATTAAAATGAAAACAGGGTACAATCATCTTCCAAATGAATTTGACACTATTGTTCTTGGAAAGTGACATGACATTTTGTAACATGAACAGGATGCAGGCAATGCTGGCCAATTTTTGACTGCAGCTCATAATTATTCCATCAGGGCAGATGTACGGACCAAATGAGCAATCAGCAAGAAGTGAGTAGCAGCCATAGCATCACTTCCTGTTGATTAACTCATTTTGTCCAAAAGTGGGGAGAGAGAAGCAAATGCTGATTGGACATGGGGCTTATGTTACAATGTCACGTGAGCCCCAAACCATGATTACCAACAGGAACGGATGGAACGGAGTTGAGTACAGTGTCTTTTATTTTAACTGGGGGAAACAAGTGGAATCAGAAGCGGTTGTCCTAGTAATGGACAACCCATTTAAAGGCTGCAGCTGACGAGCGGCCCTGACACAACGACATCACTGGAATGGTACTGCTGTGGGAGGAGTTTTTATGTTAATTGGAACTTTGAATTAATTAAGCTGGGGTTTCCACTAGAGAACAAAGTCTTTAAGCATTATACGTCTTTCAACATCACTGGCTCAATAATTTTCCACACTTTAAAGCTATCACCTACTATAAACAGTGAAACATCTTATAACCAGTTAACATTTTACCTCTGGGCCTTCATCACCAGGTTCCCCTTCAACGCCATCATTCCCTGGTTCTCCCTGTAAAAACGTTTTAACATTTTAAAAATACTTGTAATCAAATTTGTAAATGTAAATATTAGTATAATCTATAAATGCATGCAGTACAAATACTGTAATTCACCAGATGTTTAATGGGGTTTTTCCATATATTTTATTTATTTAGTGTGTAGTGTGAAATGCTATGAGGTTCATACACTTTATTTTTTATTATTTTCCACTAGGAGCTGGACTCATAAAATGATCTTCTTAATATCGGGGGTGGGATAAAGGTTCATAAATTATAGAACAATTCTGAGATTGATTGACAAAGCAAGAGAGATCTAAGATATTTATGAATATATGCAGTTTGTATTGTAATATCGGGTGACAGATCTGCTTTGTGTTGTGTATCAGCATATTCTTAAATTATTCTTATTTAATGTTATTTGTTCATTACCAGTCTGAAAATACAGATCAATTCCCGGCAATAAATATCGAAATAAATACAGATTAATAAAAAAAAAATAGATGTTTTTACAGAAAGAAGCAGCCATATTTACCAATACGTGGTCACATTACTAATGCACTTTAGGGTGCATCACCCCCCCCCCCGTCATATGCAGGGGGCACCCTTGTGCATTTGTAATACTAAACAATGGGAGTGACCAAAAGACTGTTAGCCGAAATGGTGAACTACCTGCCCCCCCATGGATGTGCATTAATAGCCTGACCTGGTATTGGTAAGTATGGTTCCTTTTTATTATTCATTTTTGGATGTATGTTTTTTTATTATGAATAATTTTTCTATGATCACATTCACGACTGTATAGAAAATACTGTATAAATACACATAGCAGAAGAAATGCTGCATTATTGACATTTAGGTTAAATACAGTATAAAGAAGACATCTAACATTATGACAGGAATGTAAATCATGAGCGGATGTATGGAGCTGGCAGTTAATGTCTGCCTGTCACATGGTTGCAATTCATTAGGGAACACCGTGAATGCGGAGCATAGATGGATTGTTATAACAGTCGGGAGGCTGTTGAAAACCTCTGTACTTGCTGTCACGGAGCTCCCGTGAAACCCAGCCTGTGGCTTGGTATCAAAGGAGACTGTGTTTGTTCCTATATAAAGTAATACACTGGTAGTGTTGTATATAGTATAAATGATCAGACAATCACAGAATCAAGGAGACAAATAAAAAAATTAAAACCACATAAAAATCTGAATTGCACCCGTTTTCCTCCATTAAAAAATAAAGATATTAAAAAATACACATATACATTTAGCCCAAAAGGTTCTAGTTTGGTCTAATCTGACCATAGCACCTTCTTATACATGCCATGTAGAGGACATAACTAGCATGTTTAAGAAGGTGATCTGGTCAGATGAGACCAAAGTAGAACTTTTGGAGCTACCGTAAATGTGATGTGCTTTGTGAAGCAGAAATCTAACACTGCACATCACCATCTCCAGCGTCAAACATGGTGGTGACCGCATCACGCTGGGGGGATGCTTTTCTTCTGCAGCTACATGAAAACTGGTCAGAGTTAAATAAGAAAATGAATGGAGCTGACTATAGGGAGATTCTGGAGGAAAACTAGTTAGAGGTTGCCAAAGACTTGAGACTGGGGTGTGGGTTCACCTTCCAGCAGGATAATGACCCTAAATTTACTGCCAGAGCTACAATGGAATGGTTTAGATCAAAGCATATTCATGTGTGTGAATGGCCCAATCACAGCACAGACCTAAATCCCATTGATAGTCTGCAGAAAGACTTGAAAATTGCTGTTAACAGACACTCTCCATCCAATCTCTCTGAGCTAAAGCTACTTTGCAGGGAAGAAACCTAGTATCATTTTCTTTACACTTCAAAAATACTTGCTACTTTGTGTTGTTAAATCACATAAAATTACAATGAAATTTAAAGTGGTTATTCCATGAACAAAGTCTTGAAATAGCAATGCATTCCACAATTGAATGTCTTTTAAAAAGTAAATAAAAATGTTCTTGTGAGATAATTTTATATATACTGTATGTCCCTGCTGTGTACTGTGTAATGGTCGTGCTTGACTGTACAGGGACATGGTCTGATCATACCACAGCTCCTGGGCAGGGGAGGGTGCAAAAGAGCATACAGACATTACAACAGGAGATCCCAGATTTTTTTTCTTTGAGGTAAAACATGTTTTTACAGGCAGAGACATTTTTTACTTCATAGGAAAAAGCATTTGTGATCCGACGCTGATCTGTCTGTATATGACAGACACGGACATTACACAGTACACAGCAAGGTCACATTTATAAGATTATCTCAGCACTGGAACATTTATTTTTAACACATCTAATTATGGAATTTATTTTTAATAAAAATTTTATTGATTAAAATGTACCATATTTTTCGCATTATAAGGCGCAGTTTTGTTCCCCCAAATTTTGGGGGAAAGTAGGGGGTGCGTCTTATAATCTGAATATACGGATTATATATACAGTAGGGCCCAGTGGAGGTGGGGGTAGCTCTGGAGCAGTGCTGGCGGCTGAGGCAGGCTGGTGGAGGCTGCAGGAGGCAGCGGGAGATCTCCTGCTCCCGCTCATATAATATGCACTGCCGCTGTCCATCACCATGGTGCTGAAACCGCACCGCGGTGATGGGCTGGGGGAGTGGCGCATATTATATGTGCCTGCGCCCCCCCTGTGATGGCACATGCCCCTCGTGTTAGATATGGCCCCCATGCTGCTGCCCATCCTAAAATAAAAAAGCTTTACTTACCGCCTACAGCGCTGATCTCCCGGTGTCTCCCTGCTGCCGCTGTGATCAGGCACGCAGAGATGATGTAACTTTGCTGTGCCGATCACATGACCGACACTGAGAAGCAGGAAGTAGAGGAGCTCAGCAGCACGGAGGGAGACACGAGGGAGGACAGCGCTGGAGAAGGTAAGTAAAGAGTTTTTTATTTTACTATGGGCAGCAGCATGGGGCCCATATCAAACACAGGGGGATATGTGCCATCAATAGGGGGCCATGGGCAGCACAGGGGGATATTTGCCATCCATAGGGGGCCATGGGCAGCACAGAGGGATGTGTGCCATCCATAGAGAACCATGGGCATCACAGGGGAACGTGTGCCATCCATAGGGGGCCATGGGCAGCATAGGGGGACGTGTGCCATCCATAGGAGACCTGTGCCAGCTGTAGGAGACATGTGCCATCTATAGGAGACCTGTGCCAGCTGTAGGGGACGTGTGCCAGCAATAGGGGATGTGTGCCAGCACAAGGGGACATATGCCAGCACAGGGGGACGTGTGCCATAAATAGGGGATGTGTGCCATCAAAAGGTGACGTGTGCCATCAATAAGAGACGTGTGCCATCAATGGGGGACATGTGGCATTACTGGGGGACGTGTGCCAGCACAAGGGGGCTATATTAAATATAAGGGGGCCATATCTAGATTAAGGGGGCTAATTTTAGAATGGGGGGCTATGAGGGACATATACCCTATATGATTTGTTAGACGGACACTGACATTATAAGACGGACCCCATTTAACATTAACAATACATTTTTTTCTCTTTTCCTTAACCAAATTTGGGGTGCATCTTATAATCAGGTGCGTCTTATAAAGCGAAAAATACGGTACTTTGCTTATGGGACAAACCCATTGAAGTCTGTGCATGTAACATAAAAAAAATAAAACTTCACAGGATATGAATACTTTTTCAAAACACTATATCTAAAAATGGTATCAATAAATCACTAGCTTGTCCTGCAAGAATTGAGCCCATACAGAGCTCTCTCAACCAAAAAATGTAAACTTTGTGTCTCAGAAAATAGCAATTACTCACCTCATTACTTTTTACTACATATTTATTATTTCTTTAACATTAAATCATAGAAAAAAAAGAACAAAATTTAGAATCGCGATAATCGTTCTGCTGGAGAATAATGCTACAAGATCATAATGTACAGTGTATAAACAATCCAAAAAAACAGTGAGAAATGAAATTTCACTGTTCTAATTTTTCCCCATTTGCTAGTGAACTACGTGGTGAAATGAATGACAATGTAATTTAAAAGTATAACTCGTCCCAGAAACAGAACAAGCCCTCATATAACTGTGGAAAGAAAAATAAAAAAAGTCATGGCTCTTGTATGAAGGAGAACAAAAAGCAAAAAGGCAAAAACAAAAATTAGTCCTGTGGGGAAGGGGATTAAATATAATTTTCTTCTCCATTCGCTATATACAGGGAGTGGTTAATTAGAAGTTACAAATATTTGTGATTTATTCACTGTGAAAAATTTGTCCAGATTTTAGATTAATACTATCTAATAAACTATAAACACTGCTGCTTAAAAATGCTCAAACACTTTATTTTAGTTACCGGTCTTCCGTTGTTTCCTTCAATTCCTTTTGGACCTTGAATATTATTGTTAATACCAGGTTCACCCTAAAAAGAATAAAAATATTTTTTATCAGGCAACAAGGAATTGTCAAAATGTACAGAGTGACTCAGTAACTTGATAAAAGTTATTGCCATATACAATGGAGTTCTCTCTTATAACAACAGGCAGGAAAAATTGGGTTTCTTCAGTTCAAAGAAAAACTGGCAATGAATTTGTTCGAGATCAAGAACTGAAGAAAGTAGTAGGGAACATTCATCAGACATGAAAAAAAAGACATTGTGAAGATGAATACAGTTAGAGGAGTCACACTTCTGATGGTCCGACCATAATAGGTGGTAATGGCGTCTAGATATTAATCTAGTAACAGATGCTCAGGGTCAGTTAATAGTGAATTATGTAGCAGTACATGTGTGTCGCCCTGGGCAAGCCAGGGGACACAGGTCACACACCACCACACCCCACATCCCCGGTAGGGACATCTAAGCTAACCAAAAATCCTTGTTGCCTTCCTCCAGAGGCTGATGATTCACACCAGGGGGTGGGCCAGGCGGTTGGCTCCGCCCACCAAGGAGTTCACAGCTCTGGAGGCGGGAAGAACCAGGCAGATAGAGTTTGGAGGAGGAAGTTGAAGGAGTGGAGGAGTAGCCCAGACAGGGCCAAAGTAACCAGCTAAGTGAAAGTGAAGGAAGAAAAGTAGTAAAAGAGGAAAGCAAGTGAGGTGACAGGAAAGGAAGAAAGCCTGAAGGGTCCAGCTGTGTGTAGGGCCAGGTCAGCAAGGTCAGCAACGGCGGTGACTGTCTGGAGGGGGACCGTTTGGAAGTTCCTGGAAGGACCCCGTTGGCTGTGTGCCCGGCGGTCTGGAGCAGTGTTCCGAAGGACAGTCAGCACCAGGGCAGGGGCCTCTCGGACCCCGGCAAGGCTAGGAGTCGCCAAATTTGCCAAATCCGCCAGTGAAGGGGACGTAGATCCCCCAACAACCAAGTCCCGATTGAAGGCAACAGCCCAGCCAGTGTAGAAGAGACACCGCCACCGCCAAGGCACCCGTTTCTTAGGGCCAGCGCCTGCGGGCAAAGAGTAGAGCTCCCCCGGTCCAGCTTGAAGCCGGGGAGCGGGTTACCGGTGGGGACCCATCGCAACCAACAAGTACACCAAGGTGCAAGGAAGAGGGACATCACCGTCACCTACCGGGAGAGCAAGTGCAGCCGTCCGTGGGACCCTCTTACCAGCCGTTTGGTTTACCGTAAAAACTGTTTCCACGTCTCAGGCTGAGTGAGTACCACAGTGCCGCAAGGCACAGCGCTGCCCCCGCGTCCCTGCGCCCACCAGGCTCTGCACCTCCCTCACCATCACCGGGCCCCGGGATCACCAACCCCTACCCACGGAGGGGCAACACAACACCTGGCTGTTCCGCATCCCCATCCCCGGGAGCCCCGTATAGAGCAGCGGTGGTGAAATCACCACAACCGTGGGTGGCGTCACGGACAATAAACAATCTCCCCAACCAAAATCCCCTTTTCACTCACGGGCGAGGAGTGCCGCTCGAGAAACCCCCGGGATCCGGCCCACCGCTCGAGCCACCACTGAGCAGCAGCCGCCGGACCCGAGCAGAAGGGGTGAGCGTAGTGTGCTGACACCCTCCTCCCCGCCCGCGACACATAATATAAAACTAAATGACATGTATTTGAACTAGAAATTGCCTGCATGTGAGCTGGAAGGAGAAATTGTGTTTGTCTTCTAGGTCAAGCACCGAAGTAGAAGAAAGGTTGGACTCGATCCACCAGTGAATTTTTACACCTTAGTAACTATAAAATGATGGCTTTGTATCAAATACTAGCCAAAGTGTCTTGTCCTCTGTATTTAACATTAGACATAATCCTCAGGGCTAGGAACTAGGCAAGGTGCTCTTTAACAATTCTATAACTGGAAAAAAAATATGGGTCACATATCGAAAAATGATACACTGATCTATGGTGGCTGAGCAAAAATTGACAAAACTGATCATAAGGTTCTTAGTTTAATATTTTGATAAGAATGTATGAAGCCCACCGCCAAGTCATGTTAAACCAGTCAGTGGGTCCTTAATCGAAAAGGTGTGGCACCAAGGGCAAACATTATGATCCAATAAAGTAAAATTTAGCTCACCGACTTGCTGTAGCCCCACTCCACTTCCAGAGTGTAGCGCACGAAGAGGCTGGACCAGCCAATATCATTAAATTGGCTGGTCCAGTCTCTTCGTAATTCATAACGTGGAGCTCCCCATCCTGAGAATACCAGCCTTCAGCCGTATGGCTTTATTTGGCTGGTTTTAAAATTGGGGGTGACCGCACGCCGTTTTTTTTAATTATTTAATTATTTATTTCACTGCTCAGTATAGACACGCCCACCGGTTGCTGTGATTGGGTGCAGTGAGACACCTGTCACTCAGCGTGGGGGCGTGTCTCACTGCAACCAATCATAGGTGCCGGTGGGCGGGGAAAGCAGGGAATACGAGATTGTTTAATGAGCGGCCGGCTTTTTCAAAATAGTGAAAGCTGCAGGAGCAGTGTGAATTCCGTGCAGCGCCGCGCCGGAGATCGGGGATCGGTGAGTATATGAGAGAGGGCTGCTCAATTCAGTTACTCAGGAGTTTAGCGGTCAATGGTGAGCCCTTCACAGGTGACCGCTAATCAGGACGCGACACAGACAGAGCCGCAGCATGACCATGAAGTCAGGTTAAGTTTACCCGAGTTCATTCTGATCGTGCGGCTCTTTCTGTGTCTGCTGTCAGCGGCCATTCAGCTCTGCTACATGGCTGTCTGTGTCTGCTGTCATCTTCCATTCAGCTCTGCTACATGGCTGTCTGTGGCTGCTGTCATCTGCCATTCAGCTCTGCTACATGGCTGTCTGTGTCTGCTGTCAGCGGCCATATAGCAGAGCTGAATGGCAGATGACATAGTAAAAACGCATCCCTACACATTACACACGCTTGGCAAGTCAATAAATAAAAAAAAAAAAAAGGGTGGCCAAAGCATACGTCACAGAACACATGATCTAAAGGATCGCACACAAAATTGATCAATTTAACAGATTACTAACACTCGTGTGACAGCAAATGAACGACCTACGTGCAATCTCATAAGATCCCGTATGCAACCTGAGCGTGTCACATCGCAAATGCGATTGTACAACTAATTGCAACGTGTAAAGCAGGCTTTAGTAGGTAAAATTTAACTTTTAATTCATCAATTATAAAATCCTCAGTGGCATACAGTAAATAAAATATGGAATAAGGTAGATAGCTCAGATCTACGTGTTTCGGCATGTAGTTTTAATCATGATCGTGATGTGGTAATGGGCTTCATACAATCTGGTTAGAATATTAAACTAAGGACTTCACATTCAGTTGTGTACATTTTTGCTTATAGATCAGTCAGGGTGTGATTTTTAGAAGCACATTATATGCCTTTGTCTACAGTTAAAGCATTCTCTTTGACAATTAATAGTATCAGTAATATCTATCAGTATTATAAAGTTAAAGTGAACATGTCATGATCGAAACTGTTATTTACCTGCAGACATAGGACTAATCTGTAAGTAACTAAAGTTAAAATCATGTTAGGCTGACTTACTGGAGCTACAGTTAAAGGAAGAAAATTAATTTATATCCGCTTTGCAGCTGCTTGCTTCCATTCATTGGGGCAGAATGCTCCCTATATATTGAACGGCGACAACAATTACTCTGCGGCACTCTGAATGTCAGCCATCTCTCTACACAGAGCGCAGAATGTCAATCAGTATGCTAAAAAGTGATCACAGCTGAGCTCACCGTATAATGAGCTGTTAATGGAATTGTTCCCTGCACCACCCCATGATGACAAGCTAGTGGCTAAAGGGAGAATTTAGTTCATTTTCTCGCTATAGCTGCTGATCCGGTAAGGCAGACAAGTAAGATTTTAACACAAATTACCTGCAGATTACATGCAGATTAGCTTGATACCTGTCGCTAAATAGCCTTTATCAATGTGACAGGTTGCCTTTAAAATTAAACATTTAACATTGCATTACTTACAGGGTCACCTCTAAGCCCGGATTCACCTCGTTCCCCTGGTTCTCCACGAGGACCTCTTCTGCCCTAGAGTCCATAGGCACAAAAAATATGACAGCTTTGCTTAATAAAAAGACATTACAGATTTTCAACATATTAACATGTTTAATTGAGAAAAAACTATAATTGGTACTATGTATGAATTGTTACTATTGGTATCTAGTATCAGTATACTATTTACCCCTTATAATTCTGTCTTTTTAATATAAAAACTGTAAATATTCTTGACAATTAATAATTTGCATATAAACAACTGTGAAGTCTATAAAACAGAGTTATGGGAAAATATCCCCTTCTGAGAGCAGAATGTTGAGGATTGTGGAATTTAGGTACTGTCGAACTAACAGCGATTGTTTACAAGGAGTATACTCAATGATGAGAAATATTTATACTACAGAACCTTTGCCCATTAGTATGTATAATTTAAAGTTAGGTACGTAACAAATAACTTTTTAGAGAAAGCCATTTATTAGCTCTGGTTTAGTTAACACATTTTTAAACGCCCTGTAAGATGGTGACTTTGGTACCTGTAGTACTATGAGTCTCATTGGGGCATATCTACCTATCTAGATACCTTCACCCATGGGTGTGTCCCATATGTTATAACGGTGTCTGTTTGTTTGACACATGTTTAGTGTGGGGAGGTTGTTATACCTCCAGAAGAAACCTCTGTGAGAGAGAGAAAAAGAGGGTGCACTTGACCTGACCAGTTTAGGTCAGTGTGTGGAGGCTGGTATGCCTCTGGAAGGAATCTCTGAGAGAGAGAGAGGCTTTGTTTGACCTAACTTGGGCAGTGTGAGGAGGCTGCTGAGAACTCCATGAGGATACTTTTAGGAAGAAGCTGTATCCAAATTTGTGTAGTCGTATCACAAGTGAAACAGACTGTATACCGTATTTGTGTTCATTTGAAGTCAGAAGAGGGTTTGTGTTATGTTCCTGGTGAATGGTTTATGTGAGGCTGAAATAAACTTTTTAAGTGAAATTGTTCCTGTCATTAACTTGAGAAGCAAGCTCAGTGAGTAACCCCATCGAAGGCCTACTAGGAAATTCCAAGTTAGATGAATCCCTAATTTGGGACCCTGATCAATACAGTAGACAAATATGTCTCTTGTTCTAGAGAACCGACATGTCAGTGATTTTAACAGACAATGTATTGACTTTGATAAAAAAAAAAAGTGTAACGCTTCAGTTGGGTCTACCGTGGAGTGGAAACTTTACTGCCAGATTTCACCAGAAATTACATATGTCTGCATACCCTTGGTCCTTGAATCCCTGTTTCACCCTGTAAACCAGGAACTCCACGGGTTCCCTAAAAAACAAACAAAAAGTGTAATTATAATTAACAGAATATTCAGAACAATGGGTAAATGGAGTGATAACACGAAGAAAGCTTCTTAAGGTAATTGAAAGGTTAAAAAAAAAAATGAAGAAATAAGCTGACTATTTTCTTCCTGGTGTCATTTTCAGATCACTCCTTTCTAATTTCTAATCCCCAAATGTTTCACTTTGAATTCTGGTCCTGCTCCTGCACATTATTGAAAGCTAATATTTTTAATCAGCATATGATACTAAGTTCTTATTTTTATCCACTTTTCTAGTCTTGGCAATAGTTTAATATAGTCTTAGAGGAGACACTTAAAAAATATGGTATATGAATTACAAAACGATAAGTTGATATACTACATCCTTGCATGATTTAATAGATTTCCAAAAGACTTTATTTTACCTGCTCCCCCGACACGCCATCAATACCATTATCACCATCGTCTCCCTACAAAATTATAAATCAGCAATAAAGGAAATAGAATCATTAAAATTATAACATCATGCAAATTATCACAGTCTAATTCTTGAAGCAATATTTGTTACTTATTGTAAAACTTATGCCAGTTTTTAACACTAATTTTACAATTGTAAAAAATTTGTAGAAGTCTATTCATCTATATTTTATCAGCACAGTAGCTCAGTGGTTAGCACTGTTGCTGGGTTCCTGGGTTCAAATCCCATCAAGGACAATAACTGCAAGGAATTTGTATGTTCTCCCTTTGTTTGCGTGGGATTCCTCCAGGTTCTCCTCCTTCCTGCCACACTCCAAAGACATACTGATAGGGGATTGATCATCACTTTCCCGATTGGGACTCACAATTTAATGTCTGTAAGTGTTGTGGGATATGATGGCGCTATATAAGCAATGCATAACAAATAAATAATGAATAAATAAAACGGATGAGTAGAGAAGAAAGATAGATGTTGATCTGTTCTGAGTGGTAAAACAATGCACCATTATAGGTTTGGGCATTTGGGAATTTTGATCTCTGCTTGTTGGGCCCCCACTCTTTTATAGAAAAAGAGAAAGAAAGAAAGAAAGAAAGAAAGAAAGAAAGTAATAGAAGGTAGCACTGCATAAAAGATGCAGAAAGTGAACTTATTTATTAGCCCATCTCAGCTGGCGACGTTTCGGTTATATTGAACCTTTATCAAGCCTTGATCACTTGAGAAATGTTCAATGTAATCGAAACATCGCCACATCAGATGGGCTAATCAATAAGTCCACTTTCTGCATCTTCTGCCTTTAATATTTTTTCTATAGATTAAATAATTGAATATTGCTTGGGAGGCTTTGCACCCTCCGACTACTTGCTATTGTGCTGCTCTACTATTTTTTCTAGATAGATAGATAAACAGAAGTAAAAAAGCACAATCAAATATAACAATTTCCTCAATGCCCTGCTAAGACTGAATTTAAAATTAGTGTTAAAATTGTTAGAAATATTGCTTCAATTTAACTTACTCGATCTCCTCGAAAACCTCTTCCACCCTGAAAAGAAAAAAGTGAATTGTCAATGATACTGTACATGGTATTACATGTTACAAACTATATCTGAAGACATCACACATTATATAATTCTCACACAAAATCAGATTCAACACATCATACACATCAATAACTAATTGTGAAAAATGAATTTCAATTTTGTGAGATACTGTTTCATACTGAGTTGCTGTGTGTTATTATACAGCCGCTATGAGTATCCAGTCTACAATAGATCTGTACACACTTGCCTTTAGACCTCGAGGTCCTTGACAGCCACTTTCTCCACTAGTCCCATTTAATCCACAAAGACCTCTCTCCCCCTAAAGAATATACATATATAATATAAATTATTACATTTTCTTATACATTACTATTCCTTATTCATACTATTATGATATTCAGTGTAATTTATGTGTGTTTGATTTTACAGAACATCTAAAGGTAAATTAACAAGCCAGAAACAGTCTCTTAAGTAAATAAAATATAATTTGTCCTTCAAGGGCCCAGATTTAGCGATAATTTTGAATGATATAAAGGGACAATGTGAAAGATTCTCATGTTTTCATTAGTAATGAGCACTAAAATGTTCAAATGCTCGGTACTCGAATCGAGTAGGTTGGACGCTCAGACGGGCTCGACTCGAGTACTTAGTACTCCGAGAGTTAAGTATGTTGAGCACTCACAAGATACTCAACCGAGTAACAGGCGATCAAGAACACTGATGCTCAATCGTATCGAGCTGTGTTAAACATGCTCGCTCATCACTAGTTGTCATACCACTGCATTATCGTTTTCCTGCAAGACCAATATATATCTTCTGGCTACATAATGACATTATTATTTATTGGTGTTTTTTCATGCGCTCTGAGGTCAAGGCAATATTTAATTTGCATCAATCCTGTGTTATATCACTATGTACATTATCCTTGTACAAGGATATCATCGTGTAGATTAATTTTGTGCTTTTGTGTATCGTTTTACTGTGACACTATTCTTAATAAAATTTCTCTGCTGTAATTTTATTGATCACTATGTAAATTATCTTTATGCTTTGACATCCATGTACACTCACTAATGTGCATCGCTATGTGCATGATTCTGGTGTTGTAACTGTTTACAGTGTGTATTATTTATTTGATGTGACATGACTCTGGACATTATCTATATATTTTGATATCTCTATGTGCATTATCCCTGTGAATTTATTACTTTTGCCACAGAATGGAGACCTAAATGAACATAAGCTCCTCTACTTGTTCACAATTAGCTAAACGTGGTCATGGTGGCCTCAGGCCTTCTTTAAAGTTCTCCTTTGAAAACTCATGGCTAAAAGCAGGTGCAGGTGGCCATAGATTCCCATCTGAAAGAATAGGGACAATTCTAATAATGACACTGATCAAACTCTGAGAGGCTATGGAAATTGGACTGTTCATAGATGATATCTGAATGCAGTCCGATGGTTTTCACATATTCATTGACTTGTGTGGCCTAATTTGATCCAAATACTGGATCAAACTTGAGAATGCAGTGGTTTTTTTCCAGCCTCTGTATGAAGAAATTAAAAAAAAAAAAATTGGATACTTACATGGCTCACGTCTCCAACTCGATCTGATTTGACAACAAATATGCTCATCTGCACCTGCCCTTGTAC
Source organism: Anomaloglossus baeobatrachus (assembly GCF_048569485.1). Classification (NCBI taxonomy): domain Eukaryota; kingdom Metazoa; phylum Chordata; class Amphibia; order Anura; family Aromobatidae; genus Anomaloglossus; species Anomaloglossus baeobatrachus. The sequence goes on from NC_134358.1 coordinate 435,419,246, forward strand.
GTATGCTCCGGCCAATGTGGGTCTCAAGATTATGATGCATCAAAGTAATGATTTTTTGGCATAAATGTCAAATGTATAATTTGAGTCCACCAAAAACTGATTCACCAAATGTTCATCACCACCATATTGTTCAATAATGAGAGCCTATAATCCCCAGTATGCCTATCCTGCTATTTAATAATCAGCGGGTCCACCAGTCTTTATAATCAACCCTAACTATTTAGGAGAATGAAGTCTGCTTTTTCACTACATTGCAAAACTTACTGCTATGTATTAACTCTGCTTATTCCCAGGGATTAATAATTCATGCTACAAATAAATAAGATTGAAAGGTAATAATCTCCATAGTACTGTACTGCTTCAGATACATTCTATTCACTGAACCCAAAACCACTAGTAGTTTTATCAGGGGTCACATATCGAACTTGTGGTTTATTCCTGACAGTTTTAGAAATATAGAGTACATAGATAATTTTAGATCCCTTTTTAAACTCTGCCATAATGGAAACATGTTCCAGTTTACATGAGTTCATATTTTCCAAACAAATGTCAAATGCAATTCAGCTGCTTTGTTTTTTAAATGTAAAAACTATGCATAAACATGCTGAAGAAATGTAAAATGCCATGATAATTCAGAACAAAGTGCTTAAATATTTACAAATACAGTATTTCTGCTCTCAATCCATAATGTTCCAATTTGTTTACTTACCATCCCACCTTCTTCACCAGGATGCCCTTGAGAGCCCCTTGAACCAGGCCTTCCCTAGTTACAGAGAAAGTAATTAGAATAAAAAAAAAGAATTAGTAATAATAAATAAATCTTTAGAGGTAACTGTTTGTGCTATACAGTTACTATTTAACAATACTAAAAAATGGACATCTTTCATTGGTAAGAAAACCTTACTACAGTAAAAGACACTGTTCCCACAGACTTTGTTTAGGGCTATAAGCTAAAAAAAAAACTATTGAAGATGTGGTGTTATACAAAGCAGAGGTTGGATACTTGTGTTCTCATATTCTTTTACCTTCGGGAAATAATAATACAAACAGTGTATACTAGCATTATCAAAAAAACAATGTGCTTGTAACATAATTGTAACACAGTTAGAGCCCTAAAATATATGATTGATAAAGTATAATTCTTGTCAGATTAACATCAGATTAGTTTTTTGCCCATATAAGAAAAATAAAACCTCAAGCAATGGATTTGAGAGTAGATCCCATTATCTTAGGCGGGCTTTGCACACTACGACATCGCAGGTGCGATGTCGGTGGGGTCAAATTGAAAGTGACGCACATCCGGCATCGCATGCGACATCGCAGTGTGTAAAGCCTAGATGATACGATTAACGAGCGCAAAAGCATCGTAATCGTATCATCGGTGCAGCGTCGGCGTAATACATAATTACGCTGACACGACGGTACGATGTTGTTCCTCGCTCCAACAGCAGCACACATCGCTGTGTGTGAAGTCGCAGGAGCGAGGAACATCTCCTACCGGCGTCACCGCGGCTTCCGTAGGTTATGCGGAAGGAAGGAGGTGGGCGGGATGTTTACATCCTGCTCATCTCCGCCCCTCCGCTCCTATTGGCCGCCTGCCGTGTGACGTCGCAGTGACGCCGCACGACCCGCCCCCTTACAAGGAGGCGGGTCGCCGGCCAGAGCGACGGTCGCAGGGCAGGTGAGTGCATGTGAAGCCGGCGTAGCGATAATTTTCGCTACGCCAGCTTTCTCAAGATATTGTACCTGCGACGGGGGCGGGGACTATCGCGTGCGACATCGCAGCATCGGCTTGCGATGTCGCAACGTGCAATGCCCGCCTTAAAGGGAATTTCCTTTATATTTTTTCTTTTGGAAACATTGTATTGCTTAAAGGGAATATGTCACCAGGTTTTTGCTACCTCATTTGAAGGCAACATAATGTAGGAAAAGAGATTCTGATTCCAATGATGCCTCACTTAGATTACTGAGTGCAGCAGTTGTGATACAATCAGAGTTTTTAGGTGTAGCAAAGCTCAGAAAGCTAACTCGGCCCACACCACTGATTATCAGTTGTCCGTGTACATTGTATATTGACAGTAAGCTGCTAATCAAAGGTGCGCAAAATTGGACCTGTATGCACATGAGCTGTCGTCCTGTAATCTTAAACTCCTACTTAGAAAACACTCATTGTATTGAAACAACAGCAAGCAGACTAATAAGTGACACATTGCTGAAATCAGAGTCTCAGTCCCTACCTCATGTAGCCCTCATATTACATGGCAAAATCCTGCTGATAGATTCCCTTTAACTTCTTCCACTTCAATGTACTTTGAATGTAATTCAACATTTATATTAACGTCTTCTTCCCTTTATATTTATATTCTGAGAGCCATAACCTTTTCCTTTTTCTTTTCTTATGGCTATATGAGGGTTTGATTTTTAATGGACAAGTTTTAAGTTTAAAGAAGTTGTACATTTAAAAAATAAATCTGCATGTGTTCTTTGTGAAATGAAAGAAAAATGTTCAGATTCAGTTTTATTTATGCCTCATTTTGGTATTGTAGTATATTGTTCTGCCAATCCTTGATTATGAAGCCTTGCCTGAGGCAACAGTTGAAACAAAACAGACACAGGGCCTTGATTAGAGCCCTAGATGCCATGACATTGGCACCCCACATCATGATTGCAGCAGGTCATAAGAGCCAAATATGCTCTATTATGTAAGATGCTTGTCATGAAGTCGGTGAATCAGGGGTGGACATAACATTGGTGCCACTGGCACAGTCACAGGGTCCCAAGAGGTAAAGCAGACAACTTTCACCTCAAAAGTAGCAAGCAGCATTTGTCATAGATGTACAGTATACTGTTCTGGCATAGTGGCTCACGTAGGTCTGTGTCCACCACTGGCGTGAATTAATGTGTTACTTCAGTAAAGGTGGCTTTACACGTAGCGACATCGCTAGCGATGTCGCTGTTGAAAGCACCCGCCCCCATCGGTTGTGCGTCACGGGCAAATCGCTGCCCGTGGCGCACAATATCGCTCAGACCCGTCACACCGACTTACCTGCCTAGCGACGTCGCTGTGGCCGCACGAACCGCCTCCTTTCTAAGGGGGTGGTTCGTGCGGCGTCACAGCGACGTCACTAAGCGGCCGCCCAATAGAAGCGGAGGGGCGGAGATGAGAGGGCGGAATATCCCGCCCTCCTCCTTCCTTCCTCATTGCCATCCACATTATGTGTCACACGTAGCGATGTGTGCTGCCGCAGGAACGACGAACAACCTGCGTCCTCAACAACCAACGATTTTTTGAAAATGAACGACGTGTCAACGATGGGCGATTTGGTGAGTATTTTCCATCGTTAACAGCCGCTCGTTGGTGTCACACACAATGACGTCGCTAACGATGCAGGATTTGCGTCACAGAATCCATGAACCCGGCAATATATCATTAGCTACATCGTTGCGTGTAACGAGGCCTTTAGTCTCTAAAAGTTGCATTTTGGGTTGAATTTGGAGAAACCATTTGTTGTATTAATTGTGTTGAGCTATTACAGCCGGGGTCTGTTGAAGACCTTCATGCTCGTCATTACAGAGCTCTTTTGAAACTCTACCTGTGGTTGGGTTGTGTGTGGTATATGGCCAGTGTGTGTGTCGTGTGCGATATACAGATAGTGTGTGAGGGCTCTGTGTGGTAGACAGACAGTGTGTGTGTTATGTGTGGTATACGGCCAGTGTAAGGGCTGTGTGTTGTATACGGCCAGTGTGTAAGGGCTGTGTGTGGTATACAACCAGTATGTAAGGGCTGTGTGTGGTATACAGTCAGTGTGTGATGACTGTGTGCAGTATATGAAGCATCCATAAACCACTACCAGAGCTACCATGAATTGATTAAGATTTAAGCATATTCATGTGTGTGAATCACCCAGTCACAGTCCAGACCTAAATCCCATTGAGAATCTGTGACAAGACTGGAAAATTGCTGTTCACAGACGTCTCTATCCAATCTCACTGAGCTATTGCTAGTATGCAAAGTATGCAAAGAAGAATGTGCAAAAATGTCAGCCTCTAGATGTACAAAGCTGGTAGAGACATACTCCAAAGACTTACAGCAGCAATTGCTGTGGAAGGTGGTCCTACAAAGTATTAAAACAGGGGACGAATACAAATGCATGTCACAATTTTCAGATTCATATTTTTAAAATAATTAGAAAACCCAGTATCATTTTCTTTACACTACACAAATCATTGCTACTTTGTATTTGTATTTCACATAAAATAGCCCCAAAAATATATTCACATTTGTGACTGTAACATGAAAAAATTCTGAAAAGTTTATGAGTTTGATATAGAAGGGTTAATAGTTTCTCTTTTTCTTTATTAAAGATTTATTGTTATTAGTAAGTATATCTGATGGTAGTTCATAGTCATTATGGAGCCTACGGAATAAGAGACAGACTCAAGGATTATTATGGTTTCTAAATGTTCTTCTTATCTCATATGCATGACTCTACATTTTTGTTTTGCTAAAACTTAAAGGTCATATGAACAATTAGTAAAGTTCAGCTCGAAGTTTTTTCTTTTTCTTTTGCAATATCACATTGATCTGTAAATGGTATAAATAAACTGTACTTTGATGAAATAAACAGAAGAAATTGATCATGCCCACATGGATGCTGGTCTTTTCTCTCCGAGCGCTCGATCTTGATTAGGTCTGAAGAGGCCTAACTCAAGAGAACCTCACTGGTGATCCCATAAGCTGACTTGTGACAAAACAGAACAGCTACAACAAGTTATAATTAGTTTTTCAATGCACTGCACTGTATATGTTAAGGAAGCTTGAATCAATTTTCCTAGCGTATAAAACACGCAGATGTCCTAGTTATACTGAGTAAAAGTATTTTGCGGAAAAATATTGCATGCGCAATCACATCATGTTATGGTGGCATTCTCCCTTAGACTAAGGGGTACTTTGAACGCTGAGACATCGCAAGGCGATGCTGCAATGCCGAGTGCAATAGTCCCCGCCCCCGTCGCAGCAGCGATATCTTGTGATAGCTTCCGTAGCGAACATTATCACTACGGCAGCTTCACATGGACTCACCTGTCTTGGGACGTTGCTCTGGCCGGCGACCCGCCTCCTTATTAAGGGGGCGGGTCGTACGGCATCACTGCGACGTCACACGGCTGGCGGCCAATAGGAACGGAGGGGCGGAGATGAGCGGGACGTAAACATCACGCCCACCTTCTCCCTTCCGCATATCCTACGGGAGCCGCGGTGATGCCGGTAGGAGTTGTTCCTCGCTCCTGCGGCTTCACACACAGCGATGTGTGCTGCTGCTGGAGCGAGGAACAACATCGGACCATCGCGTCAGCGTAATTATGGATTACGCCGACGCTACACCGATGATACGATCACGACGCTTTTGCACTCGTTAATCGTATCATCTAGGCTTTACCCACTACAATGTCACCTGTGATGCCGGATGTGCGTCACTTTCAATTTGACCCCACCGACATCGCACCTGCGATGTCGTAGTGTGCAAAGTACCCCTTACTGCAGTGCAAATTGCAATGTATCACAGATGCATCATACTGACATGGGGTAAGGATGTGCTATATAAATATAGACTACTGCAACCTCCTGCTCTCTGGCCTCCCTTCCAACACTTTTGCACCCCTCCAATCTATCCTAAACTCTGTGGCCCGCTTAATCCACCTCTCCCCTCGCTATTCCCCAGCCTCGCCACTCTGCCAATCCCTTCACTGGCTTCTCATCGCCCAATGACTTCAGTTCAAAACATTAACCATGACATACAAAGCCATCCACGACCTGTCTCCACATTATCTGTCACCTAGTCTCCCGGTACCTACCTGCACGCAACCTCAGATCCTCACAAGATCTCCTTCTCTACTCCTCTCTCATCTCCTCTTCCCACAATCACGTACAAGATTTCTCCAGTGCTTCCCCCATACTCTGGAATGCTCTACCCCAGCATATCAGACTCTCTCCTACTGTGGAAAGCTTCAAGAGGAACCTGAAGACCCATTTCTTCCAACAAGCATACAACCTACAATAACCCTCAGACCAGTACACCACTGCGCAACCAGCTTTGTCCTCACCTAATGTACCATCACCCATTCCATGTAGACTGTGAGCCCTCGCAGGCAGGGTCCTCTCTCCTCCTATACCAGTCTGTTTTGTATTGTTAATGATTGTTCTACGTATGCCCTCTTTCATTTGTAAAGCACCATGGAATAAATGGCGCTATAATAAATAATAATAATAAATATGGAAACATATGTAATATATGCATGAGCCTTTAAACATAAAGGAAGCATAACCATTGTTACCTTTATTCCTGGGGGACCATGAGGACCACGTAGACCATCTTGCCCTAGACATTTGCATATCACATTACAACATTTTCTTTCAGCAACTGTGTCCTATTAAAAGGTAAAAAATACAAAAAATGAAGCATTGCATAAACAGAAAGTTTCTTGAAAATTTGTTAAGTGGTAACGTTTTGTGTTACAATTTCAGCTTACAATTTCATTCAACATTACACTTGGTAAGTCATAATTTCCAATGCTGAGAGGCTGATGGTAAGAGAATCCTCGGCCAAATTCTATTTCTTGTAATTCATTTAAATTCTGGCCACTTTCTAGACCAACCAATAATAAACCATCCAGACCTGGAAAACAGGAGAACATTTTTGTTTATACATGAATTATTTCAAAGTAGTATTTTCTCAGTCATAAAGCGCTTCAGCATTATTTGGTGGGAATACCAATGATCAATTCCATAAATTTAAGGGTGGCTGGTACTTTTTTTTATAATAAAAGTGGAATTGATATAAACAGAAAGTAGCAGACCGCCATCTCAAATTGACGGGATTAATAAAAAAAAAAGTATGGGACCAAAACGCATCAATAATTCTGACAAGTGTTTTTATATATATGACGAAGCCACAGCAGTGTGGCAATATGCAAGGGTCTTTTCCCTCTCCCCACATTCACATTTTGGCATCTCTCAGCAGGGTGGTATGTTTACACCTTATGTAAATTTGTCTATTGTTTTGAGTGCATGCCTGAGGATCTATTTCTAACCTGATACAGCATGATTACATGGTATTGTGTGTAAAGCTGGGTTCACACATAGCGACAGCGACAACGACGTCGCTGTTACGTCACCATTTTCTGTGACGTAGCAGCGACCTTGTATGTCGCTGTTATGATCGCTGCTTAGCTGTCAAACACAGCGACGCAGCAGCGATCACAACGTCGCTACATGTGCAGAGAGCAGGGAGCCGCGCACACTGCTTAGCGCTGGCTCCCTACTCTCCTAGCTACAGTACACATCGGGTTAATTAACCCGATGTGTACTGCAGCTACATATGCAGAGAGCAGGGAGCTGGCACTGGCAGCGAGAGCGTCGGAGGCTGGTAACGAAGGTAAATATCGGGTAACCACCTTGGTTATCCGATGTTTACCCTGGTTACATCTTACCGCAACTACCAGATGCCGGCTCCTGCTCCCTGCTCGCTTCATTTCGTCGCTTTCTCGCTGTCACACACAGCGATGTGTGCTTATCAGCGGGAGAGCAACAATAAAAAAACTAACCAGCACTGTGTGTAACGAGCAGCGATCTCACAGCAGGGGCCAGATCGCTGCTCGGTGTCACACACAGCGAGATCGCTAATGAGGTCACTGCTGTGTCACAAAAACCATGACTCAGCAGCGATCTCAGCAGCGATCTCGCTGTGTGTGAAGCACCCCTAAACTTTGCAGAATAGGTTTTCAGTATATGTTGCATTGTTCAGAAGCAAATGTTTTTGTCATTTTTTGTTTGTTTTTTTGACACTTGTTGATATTCTTCATATTATTCATCCTGTATTTTCTGCAATATAATTATCATAGATGTCTGGGGATTGTGTGTGTAATTTTCTACTTTTCCCTACAGGATCACATTGTCTGTGATTTTGCCTTTGTATATAATGTATCAGCTGTTTTGTATGTCTCTGTCTTTTGCAGTTTTTGAATAAATATCATTTTTATTGATATTCTGGTGATACCAAAAAGTTCTTGCTTGCACATCACTATTCTTCCAATTTTTACAACAGGAAACATATTGCATCCAGAACACAGGCACTCTGGATCGTGTACACGGACAGCGTGTTCTCCTGCCCAGGACACTACTGTAGAACCCAGGGGGCAGGGGGTTCAGGTCTGATCTTGTACCTGTTACTCATCACCGGGCCGGTGTGGAGGTCTGGGATGTCACGTGACTGGCCTGCCCAGTTTCGTGCTCCGAGGTGTTCACAATGAAAGGGGTGATAGGAGGTGATGATGGGGGTTATTGTCGTGATGCCGCCTGTGGTACGCAGCCAGGGATTAGCCACCGCTACTACCGCTGTCCTCCGGGGCAGATGGTAGTAGCAGCAAAGATAGTTTCGCTCCCCACAGGTGGAGCGGGCCCCGGGGAGGATGATGGGGGGAATAGTACTGGGCCATTGGCGCCAAGGCGCAGGACAGTGGCGCCAGCAATAACAGGCTCCCACAGTCTCTGTAGTTCCAGGTTGTTTTACTCACTGTTATGCCGCATTCCCGGGTAGTACCAGTCACCTGCTGTGATGGGCCCCGTCGAATCCGGATCCCTTTGGAGGTCAGTCCAGTGTAGTGGTCAGTGGGCTCTTTCTCCTAGCACCGTGTAAGATGGATCCCCGTAGCTTAAAGCTACCCCAGTCCCGTTTGCAGGTGCTGCGGTTCCGCAATGGGGCCTGACTCTGATCAAGGCCCCAGATCTTATAGAGCACTGTGCTTCAGGCACTGTATTGGCCAGGGAGACGTGCAATCTCCCCATCCCAGCAGATTCTGGAAAACCAGCTTGAAGAATGATCTTCCTTAGGGTCCTGCACCCTGTGTTGTGCCAGTCCCGAGGTAGCAATGAAGCTCTCCCCTTGGCGGCCATATAAACTCCTGTGTTCCACCAGAGCCACTTTCCTCTCCTGCTGGAGAACTCTCTAACTGTTGTGTTGCTTCTCACTCCCCTTGGTGGCTGCTCCTCCCCCGGGTTCCTGTCAATAGTGGGTGGCTGCCCCTCATGTCTGGTGACTGCCTTAGGACCCTACCCTAGCCCAGTTCCCAGTGGGGAGGGCAACCTGGTTGTGTGTTTGAGTTGTGAAAGTGGTGAAACTGGTACCGACCTCGTCTAGAGCCAGGTTGAGCACTAGACCTTAAGTGAGGTGCAGTACCCTGTAGCGACTGAAGCCTCAGGGGCGCCACACTAGCAATTACACAACAGGAAACATGCTGCGTCGAGAATGCTGGCACTTGGATCGTGTGCACGAACAGTACTTTCTCCTGAACAGGACGCTAGCGTCTCCGGAAGAGAAAACATGCTACTTCCAAAACACTGGCACTTCACATCATGGGCTCATACCCAGGGGCTATAGGGAGAAAGTTGCAGCAAGTTCTTTTCTACCTACAGCCACAAGCTTCCTGTCATCAGAGTGGTGCAAGGGGCTAAACAGACAGCACTCAATAGACAGTGAGCGAGCTGCAATCAGTCCACTTTCTTCTGGACTGAGAGCCTGCGCTGCAATGTATAGCAGGATGTCACACAAGAAGCGGTAGGAGTGATTCCAGAGAATGCTCACAGCTTCGGCACCACCCTGATAACTAAGCCAGCAGCTGCAGGTAGAACATACCTTCATTTTATCCCTGTATTCGAGCTTCTATTTATGCTAGGGTCACACAACAATATACAAAAAAAATTGGTCCAATTTACATCTAAAAAAAAGTGATACTATTTTTTTCTCACTTATCCTTTTTTTATGTAGCAGTTACCATCAGTCATTTACACTTTCCTATGTTACAGAATTGCAATGTATCCCTAAAAACCAGATACCATCCTGTGGCCATACACTTGAATGGGTGACAATCATCCAATTTCAGAGTAAAGTCTCACATTCTGTCATTTTTTTTCTCATGCTGAATCGGTATGAGAAACAAAATGTTCATCTACACTGTCTCATGTAAAAATATAGATCAGTGTGCTATCCGATAAAAATGTATACGCGTTTGTGCATGGACTCTAAAGATAATTACAGTTTATACTCATTGGTTTACTTCACTGATTGTGGTACTGTGTCATGCTATATACAGTATGTCCTATTCATATTTTACTTCTTGCATTACTTTATTCCTAATACAGTGCCTTGCGAAAGTATTCGGCTCCCTTGAATTTTTCAACCTTTTACCACATTTCAGGCTTCAAACATAAAGATAAAAATTTTAATTTAATGATGAAGAATCAACAACAAGTGGGACACAATTGTGAAGTTGAAAGAAAAGTATTGCTTATTTTAAACATTTGTAAAAAATATAAAACTGAAAAGTGGGATGTGCAATATTATTCGGCCCCTTTACTTTCAGTGCTGAAAACTCACTCCATAAGTTCATTGAGGATCTCTGAATGATCCAATGTTGTCCTAAATGACTGATGATGACACATATAATCCACCTGTGTGTAATGAAGTTTCAGTATAAATGCACCTGCTCTGTGATAGTCTCAGTGTTCTGTTTAAAGCGCAGAGAGCATTATGAAGACCAAGGAACACAACAGGCAGGTCCATGATACTGTTGTGGAGAAGTTTAAAGCCGGAATTGGTTACAAAAAGATTTCCAAAACTTTAAACAACCCAAGGAGCACTGTGCAAGCAATCATATTGAAATGGAAGGAGTATCATACCACTGCAAATCTACCAAGACCTGGCTGTCCCTCAAAATTTTCATCTCAAACAAGGAGAAAACTGATCACAGATGCAGCCAAGAGGCCATGATTACTCTGGATGAACTGCGGAGATCTACAGCTGAGATGGGAGAGTCTGTCCATACGACAACAATCAGTCGTACACTGCACAAATCTGGCCTTTATGGAAGAGTGGCAAGAAGAAAGCCATTTCTCAAAGATATCCATAAAAAGTGTCATTTACAGTTTGCCACAAGCCACCTGGGAGACACACCAAACATGTGGAAGAAGGTGCTCTGGTCAGATGAAACCAACATCGAACTTTTGGGAACAATGCCAAACAATATGTTTGGCGTAAAAGCAACACAGCTCATCATCCTGAACACACCATCCCCACTGTCAAACATGGTGGAGGCAGCATCATGGTTTGGGCCTGCTTTTCTTCAGCAGGGACAGGGAAGATGGTTAAAACTGATGGGAAGGTGGATGGAGCCAAATACAGGACCATTCTTGAAGAAAACCTGTTGCAGTCTGCAAAAGACTTGAGACTGGGATGGAGATTTGTCTTTCAACAAGACAATGAGCCCAAATATAAAGCACAATCTACAATGGAATGGTTCAAAATAAATGTATCCAGGTGTTAGAATGGCCAAGTCACAGTCCAGACCTGAATCCAATTGAGAATCTGTGGAAAGAGCTGAAAACTGCTGTTCACAAACGCTCGCCATCCAACCTCACTCAGCTCGAACTGTTTGCAAAGGAAGACTGGGCAAGAATTTTAGTCTTTCGATGTGCAAAACTGATAGAGACATACCCCAAGCGACTTGCAGCTGTAATCGCAGCGAAAGGTGCCGCTACAAAGTGTTAACGTAAAGGGCACGAATAATATAAAATAACGCCCCAATTTTCAGTTTTTTATTTTTTACAAATGCTTAAAATAAGCAATACATTTTGTTCAACTTCATAATTGTGTCCCACTTGTTGTTGATTCTTCACCATAACATTAAAAATTTTTATCTTTATGTTTGAAACCTGAAATGTGGAAAAAGGTTGACAAATTCAAGGGAGCTGAATACTTTCGCAAAGCACTGTATATCCCGCCTGTGATAAGGTGATACTCATTCCTGTACATGGTATATGACAGGTTATAGCCAGTTTATTCCTGTGTGTGGGTCCGATTGTAACCAGTTTATGGAGCATTTAAAGAATAGAAATACAATGGCAAATATTTCTAGAAATTACGCACAATTCTGATGTGAGCATAGCCATGTTTTCATCTATATAATTTAAGTTATATGCTACCAGCTTTGTAGATGAAATATAAAAAGAAATAAACATTCACTGGCTGTCAATGTATGCTACAGATATTTACAACAGATTTCACTCTGCAATTCAAAGGGTAAAGTCCATGGTATACCCATCTCTTTGGTTCTATTGTACTGTATGTGTAGCTTAATGTGTATATAGGCACCAGAATACCTAAAGGCTGGTTATTATTTACAAACCTCTTCTACGAAGGAATTCCGATGTCTCCTTGAGGGTCTCTATAGAATCATCCAAACCATCAGTGAAAATAATAATAACCTGGAAATAAGCAAATTAACACTTAGTAATAGAGCTTTATTGCATCTTTATCGCATTGTAACTTAATTAAAAGGTATTGCAATTTCAGCAAGAAAATGTCATATATTTTTTATAATAAAATAATATTACATTTTCTAAAAATACTATTCAGTTATTTGTAATTTAACATAAACCTTAAAGAAGCCATCCAGTCTATATTTTTATTAAACGTGTGTGTGTATATGCATGTAATGTAGTGTGATTGTATTAACATACTCACCTACCGCTGTCCTCTACGGGATCCAGCCCTGTTCTTCTCTGCTTTTGAGTGATGGCATTGCTCTGTAGACATTCTGGGTCACTCTGCACTCTGACTCACCTGAAAGTGGCTATTACTATATAAGTCTATGGAACATCAGAACGAGGCTCCATAGACTTACATTGTAAGAGAGACTTCTGCTCACACAGAGCATAGAGGGAGCCTCATAGTCACAATCGCATTGAGAAGTGGAGAAGAACGGCACGGGACACCGGACAGCATGGCGGTAGGTGAACATGCTAATACACTGACACTACACTACATGCACATGTAGAAAAATGTAATCAGAAAAATATAGATGGGAGGGCTTCTTTATTGAGAAACCAAACTTTTAGTTAATTTCCTTTTTTTTCCATTTGTCCACCATGGAAAGTTATGAAACTTTGCAAATCACTGTATTAGGATATTTTTCTTTACTATTGTATAAAAAAAAAAATACATATAAGTGATTTTCCCCAGTCTGTTTGCCTTCCTTCAGCTACGTTGATATTAAAATGTACTCATTTGGAGTACAGATGCTGGCAGTGAAAGGGTCAGCGTCTCACTAACTCTGGGGATAAACTGCTGCAGGAGATTATCAGAACAATGACCTTTAGCAGAAGAAACACTTCAAGGGTACCAAATTGCACACCATTTCTGATGCCATGGCTGCTACAGAGGCCTGGTTTGAGGCACAACCTAAATCCTTCTTTTTGCTAGGCTACAGAACTTGGAAAACCGATGTAAGAAGTGTGTTGACATCAGTGGCGAGTATGTGGAATAAATGTAAAGTTTCATCATCCTATCTCATTTCTTTCTGGGTAGAGAAAAAGACATCAGCAGCCCTACTTAAATCCTTACCTTGCTTGTAGAATTTAGTTTTTCTACTTTAAACATCCAGCATTTATGCTTTATAAACTGCAAGTGCAGGGGGGTAATACTTTGCACTTAGCGCTCTTCTGCCTCTCTCCTTATTCCCGGCATACTGCCTGCCTCTGCTCCCTGACTGACAGGTTACTCTTGCTTCAGTAACCTGTCAATCCTGCCCAAAATGAAAACAGTGTCATTGCCTAGGGCAGGACATGAGCAGTAAGGTCCTGACAATGTTGCAAGAGTTAGACTATCATTCTGCGCATGTGCAGACTCCTCCGAGGTGACAGCCCCGGTCAACGACGGCGCTTACACGGAATCTCAGGTAACGGAGAAAGGTCACTGAAGCAAGGGTGACTTGTCGGTCAGAGACTTTGAAAAGGCGGTGGGTGGGAAACAGGGAGAGAGACAGATGAGTTGCAAGTGCAGCGCTCACCCATCTGCACTTGAATCTCATTAGCATAAAATTTGTACAGTGGATTTCTCGGAAGTGGAAAAACAAAATTCTACAAGCAAGCTAAGTATTTAATGAACATTAAATTATCTTTTTACACATGCAACTAGTTAGTGGTATAAAATCCTGATGACAGGTTACCTTTAAGGGCTATAGAAATCGCTGATGTGGGAAAAAATGTTTCATATACTGTATATAAGTGGTTACTGTTAATTAATAAAATGGCACTAAGTTTCACTCTGCAATCTTCACTATTTGATTCATTTGCAGGCTCCCTTGAAGTTTGCAACCTGATGAATGTTTCAGATTATTCCTGTTGTGGGAGTTTATCTCCCAGGAATACGGACTTAATGTGAGGTCTTTGTCTCTCCCAGTAATACATGCTGGACGGATTCTTTGGGCTTACCCAGGATGCTGCTGTTTTCACTTGCTTCAGTTCTGTATAGAGATGAGCGAACCAGCCGTGGTTCGGCTCGAGTTCGGTTCGTCGAACGGAGGTCTCGTTCGAGTGCAGTTCGGCGAACGTTCGACGAACCAAACTCGAACCAATAGGATATAATGGGAGGCAATCACAAACACATCAAAACCCCTTATAAATGTACACATACAGTTAATAAACATTGCCATAACACTTACCGGTCCCCGCGATCCCTCCTGCACTCTGTCTCCTGCCGCTATTCCATCCGATGATCCCTGAATCCTCCCGGTGACCAGCACTGCCAGCAGTGATGCAGGACCTATCGTGACGTCAAAATAGCCATGTGACCAGTCACTATGGCTATTATCTCATTGGCTACAGACTGGTCACATGACTATGATGCGTCATGTAGGACCTGTCATTGCACTCTCCGGTACACGGTGCACATTTGTGTATCACCGTGTACCGGCGACATGCTCTAGCACACGGTCGACTCCCCATTCCGTTAGGGACCGGCTGACACAGCCGGTCATTAACGGAGATCACCGTTGCCATAGCAACGCAGTTAGCGGTGACGTCACCGCTAACCACGGCTCCGGGAATCACATGATCGGAGCCCTGTTGCTATGGTAACGCGTCTGTCACCGCCAGCAGCCAGCAGCACTGATCTCTCACGGAGTGAAGGCTGCACGCTGCTTCCCGTGCAGTCTTCACGGAGTGAAGGCTGCACGGGAAGCAGCGTCTTCCCTCATGCAGCAGTGATGGAGCAGAGCTGCATTAGTTGAACAAGAAAGACAGAAGACCATGAATCATGGAGGGCTGACAGGGGGTAATAAAGATGGAGTCTCTAATGTGTCTGTGTATTTATTTCTATTAAAGTATTTTTTCTCTGTGTGGTGTCTTTTTTTTAACCCTTTATTGGAGAGTCTTATTGGCCAGGTCAAACGTGCCTGACATTAAGAATCTCTGGCTTAATACTAGCTAGTAAAACAAAGCTAGTATTAACTCATTATTACCCAACAAGCCACCCGGCTTCAGGGCTGTTGGAAGAGTTGGATACAGCGCAAGATGATGGCGCTTCTATGAAAGCGCCATTTTCTGGGGCGGCTGCGGATTGCAATTCGCAGCAGAGGCGCCCAGAAACCTCGGGCTAACCTGTGCTGCGGATTCCAATCCCCAGCTGTTTAGTTGTACCCGGCTGGACACAAAAATGGGGCTAAGCCCACGTCATTTGTTTTTTAATTATTTCATGAAATAAGTGAAATAATTAAAAAAAACGGGCTTCCCTATATTTTTGGTTCCCAGCCGGGTACAAATAGGTAACTGGGGGTTGGAGGCAGCCCGTGGCTGCCTGCTGTACCTGGCTAGCATACAAAAATATGGTGAAGCCCACGTCATTTTTTTGGTGGGCAAAAAACTTCTGCATACAGTCCTGGATGGAGTATGCTGAGCCTTGTAGTTCTGCAGCTGCTGTCTGCTCTTCTCCATGCAGACAGACAGCAACTGCAGAACTACAAGGCTCAGCATACTCCATCCAGGACTGTATGCAGAAGTTTTTTGCCCCCTGAAAAAATTATGTGGCCTTTGCCATATTTTTGTATGCTAGGCAGGTACAGCAGGCAGGTACGGCTGCCCCCAACCCCCAGTTGCCTATTTGTACCTGGCTGGCAACCAAAAATAAAGGGAAGCCCTTTTTTATTATTTCATGAATTTCATGAAATAATTAGAAAACAAATGACGTAAGCTTCGCCCCATTTTTGTGTCCAGCCAGGTACAACTAGGCAGCTGGGGATTGGAATCCGCAGCACAGGTTGGCCTGAGCTTTCTGGGCCCCACTGCTGCGAATTGCAGTCTGCAGCTGCCTCAGAAAATGGCACTTTCATAGAAGCGCCATCTTCTGGCGCTGCATCCAACTCTTCCAGCACCTGCCTGCAATACCTGGCTAGCATACAAAAATATGGCGAAGCTCACGTCCTTTTTTTGTAGTTTTTTGGCAAAAAAATAAAAAATGTTTCCCTGGATTTTCCATTGCCAGTGAAGGTAACACCAAGCAGTGGGGGTTAGCAGCCAGTAGCTGCTTGGATTACCCTTAGCTAGCAATAGAAAAAATGCAGCGGGAGCCCATATATATTTTTTTAATTATTTATTTAAATAACTAAAAACAAAATGGGCTTCCCTGTATTTTGATTGCTGGACATCACAATGCTGTAAAAATAAATCTTTAAAAAAAATGACGTAGCGCTCCGCGGTATTTTTGATTCTCAGCGCAAATAAAGCAGACAGCTATGGGTTGCCACCCCCATCTGCCTGCCGTTACCTTTGTTGGCAATCAAAATACAGGGAAGCCCATTAATTTTTTTCTATTTAAAAAATAGTTAAAAAAAAAATGACGTTGGGTCCCCCCATTTTTGATAGCCAGCTAGGGTAAAGCAGACGGCTGTAGCCTGAAAACCACAGCTGGCAGCTTTACCGTGGTTGGGGATCCAATGTGGAGGTCCCCCCAGGCTCTTTTTTTATAATTATTTTATAAATATTAATAATTACACAAAAAAAGTAGGGTCCCCCCCAAATTGGATCACCAGCCAAGGTAAAGCGGACAGCTGTGGTCTGGTATTCTCAGGGTGGGAAGGTCCATAGTTATTGGGCCTTCACAGCCTAAAAATAGCAGGCCGCAGGCACCCCAGACGTGGCGCATCCACTAGATGCGCCAATCCTGGCGCTTCACCCCAGCTCATCCTGTGCCCTGGTGCAGTGGCAAATGGGGTAATAAATTGGGTTGATACTAGCTGTAAAGTCACCTGACATCAAGCCCAGCAGTTTGTGATGTCATGGCGTCTATTAGATACCCAACATCATAAACTGTCAGTACTAACAAAAAAAAAATCGACAAAAGAAATTTATTTGGAAAAACAGTCCCCAAAACATTTCCTCTTTCACCAATTTATTGTAAGAAAAAAAATAAAGGGGTCCCACGACGACTCTGGACCGTCTAGAATATGGGGGGGAAGACACTCAGGGAACGTATCCCCCATTTTCTAGGAGTGCAGACCCTTCATGTGAGGAGTGTGGGTGCAATGAATCTGCACTCACTCTTCCTGGGTCCACAGCAGCAGAGTCCATGTCGTAATGGTTGCTACCAAAGCTGCAATGCCCTGCTCATGAGGTAAGGGCATGCCTAATCAGGAGAACTATTCTACATTTCCAAATATTGGTATTTGCTGATATTATTGCTATTCCACCTACTATATATTGATTTGATGTACTTTTTCCTGTATGTCCTGAGGAAGGGAGCAGAGACTCCAGAAACGCGTTGACATGAAGTAACATTGATCTTACTATCGGTCATAGTGGTCTTTGGCGCGGCTTTGAAAGCCCTATTTCACCACTCTCCGTTATCAGCCATCCTGGGTGCTGCTGCCGTTGACCTGGATTCCATGCTTGCATAGTAGTTGTGACTTTCACAACTCTATTTGGTGAGTGTAATTTACTCTTATCACCCTAATTATTACTCGGGTAGGATCCTATTTGCGCTTCTTTTTTCCACAGTTCTTGTTTCTATCTACTCTATATTGGGGATAGGATCTTGGAGATGGAATACCCCTTTAAGTCCAGTTATCCAGCTGAATGAATACTTAACAACAGAGCTCGCTATTTAGATGTGTTTTCTTGTGGCGTATAACGGACTCTCATGTTTGGAAGTCGTTCAGCAGGGAAACTATAAAAGCAAATCCCTCCATTTGGAAATGTAGTATATAGCTCTCCTGATCAATTATGTTCCTTACCTCATGAGCAGGGCATTGCAGTAATAATAATAATTTATTCATTTATATAGCGTTATTAATTCCATAGCACTGTATGTCTTTGGAGTGTGGGAGGAAACCCACGCAAACACGGGGAGAACATACAAACTCCTTGCAGATGGTGTCCTTGGTGGGAATTGAACCCAGGACCTCAGCGCTGCAAGACTGCAGTGCTAACCACTGAGCCACCGTGCCGCCCATTTAGCTTACAGATGCATAACCACCACTCACTGTGTCTGAACACAGGAAGCTGAGCTGACAGCCGCTCTGTGCATGCGGCAGCGTCTATTGTGAAGGAGAGGGCCGTGGGGGGATCAACGCTGCACAGGTACCGTGGGACACCGGGGAACACCGGTGGGGTTATAGGGGGTGACCTGGCAGGGCCTGGGGAGGAGTTTTCTATCGCATCTGTCATGGCACATGCGACAGAAATCAGAGGAGTAGGGTGAATGCGGCCGGCGCGCTGCTGTGCGCGCGGCCATCTTGGATTTCTGGGAGGGCATCAGGGGGGGCACTTTGGCGACACCGGGGGACCGGAGGGGACCGGAGAGGAGATTTATCATGTTTGCTCATGCCAGATGGGAGATAAATAATTTTTTACCGGCGCTGTCATTTACTGTAACGTGATCATCGGTGTACGGTGTATACCTGTGATCACGTGAGCGGGGACCGGAAAAAACGTCCTGAATCATGATCTCCAGGGTCTCAGCTAGCCCTGAAACCCCGGAGATTTTCTGACGCTGGGGGGCGTTATTCACTTATTTCTGCCTGCTGTTTATAAACGGCAGATCAGAATAAGGCTACATTAACACGACCGATCCATTTTTGCGGTCTGCAAAAAACAGTCCGTTTTTTTCACGGGTGCATCCGTGTGGCATCCGTTTCCGTTCCGTAGACGGTCCGTATGTCATCTGTTTGTCATCCGTGTGCCTTCCGTTTTTTTTTGTGTACTGCAAAAAAACTGAAGGAGGGTAAATGCATAAATTTACCCAGGATCCATAGCTTCAACCTACATGAGACGGTCACATGTTCACTCCAGTGCCATTTTCTACTGCTTTTCACAGCGTAGAGCGCTCTGGTGATTTTCTTGTGCTTGTGCACTTCATATCAGTCTTTTCTGTCATTATAATGGCAGAAAGACACACATAATGTCCCACTCTCCTGCATTTTGTAATTTTGCACCCTTTGGTGCCTTTCATGTGGCACTAAGGGGTGCTTAGCTTTGTATTTAGCCAAAAAAATGAAAAAAAAAAATGACGTAGGGTTCCCCCTACTTTTGTAGCCAGCTAGGGTAAAGCAGACGGCTGCAGCCTGCAGACCACAGCTGGCAACCTCACCTTGGCTGGTAATCCAAAACTGAGGGCACCCCACGCTGTTATTTCAAATTAAATAAATAATTAAAAAAAAAAACACGTAGGGGTCCCCCCAAAATTGGATCACCAGCCAAGGTAAAGCAGACAGCTGGGGTCTGATATTCTCAGACTAGGGAGGTCCATGGTTATTGGACTCTCCCCAGCCTAAAATTAGCAGGCCGCAGCCGCCCCAGAAGTGGCGCATCCATTAGATGTGCCAATCCTGGTGCTTCGCCCCAGCTCATCCCGCGCCCTGGTGCGGTGGCAAACGGGGTAATATATGGGGTTAATACCAGATGTGTAATGTCACCTGGCATCAAGCCCTGGGGTTGGTGAGGTCAGGCGTCTATCAGATACCCGACATCACCAACCCAGTCAGTAATACAAAAAAATAGACGACAAACACATTTTTATTTGAAAAAACACTCCCCAATACATTCCCTCTTTAACCAATTTATTAGAAAGAAAAACAAATCCAGGTCTGGTGTAATCCAAGGGGTTGCCATGACGATCCACACTGTCCAAGTCAATGAAGAGCAGGATGTTCCCCATTGGCTGGGAGAGCAGTGCAGTTACCTGAGCTAACATCAATGGGTCAGCCCAGGTCACTGCAGGGGATGACAAGTGCTGCTGTCAGCGAGGTACATTTCCTGCGGTGATCTCCTGCACTGCTGACAGCACCTGTCACTGAGTTCAATGACCGCCGCCTTCACAGCCAAGTATCGCGAGAGGCCCGTGATGTCACCGCTAGTCAGTCTCGGGTCGGAAGCGAGAGAAGGTGATGTGACAAGCGGCGGCCATGGAGGACAGTGACAGCGCTGAGGTCGGGACTTCATCACCGCAGGTAAGCCGAGCGGGACCATGTGTGCAGAGTGCCAGGAGGACGTCAGTGTCGTGGACTGCATAGCTGGGGACGTGTGTGTGTATGTGTGTGAGTGTGTATGTGTACATGCCGCGTGCAGGAGAGGGCGGAGTGAGCTGAGCGGGGAAGTGTGGGCTTCCTGCACGTAACTAGGATAAACATCGGGTTACTAACCAAAGCGCTTTGCTTGGATACCCGATGTTTATCTTAGTTACCAGCTTCTGGCAGGCTGCCAGCGATGGCTCCTGCACACTGTAGCTGTAAAAAGCCCTGCTTTTTGCTGCTAGAACCGTTCTCGAACGTATCTAGAACTATTGAGCTTTTGCAAAAAGCTCGAGTTCTAGTTCGATCTAGAACAGCCCCCAAAATCACTCGAGCCGCGAACTGGAGAACCTCGAACCGCGGACCGCGCTCAACTCTAGTTCTGTACTTTCCGCTGCATGAGTTTTTTTATCCTTGTCTGTAGTATACAATATACTTTCCCCCTCTCTCTGATCTGTGTATAATGCCCTCATCCGATTCTCTGCTATTTATATTAGTGTGAAAAGGGGTAATATTTATAACACAAATTATGCCAAAATGACAAAGTAGTGTGTGAAAAACAAGGCACACCCCATGAATCAGTAGCTTGTACAACCACCTCTAGCAGCAATAACTTGAAGTAATTATACTCAATATGAATTTTTCAGTCTCACACCATATTGAAGTAATTTTTCTTTGCGCTTTTTTATAACATTGCTTAAAGAGAACCTGTCATGTGAAAAAACGCTGTGAAGCTGCAGATACGAGGTTAATCACATTAGAGCCGGTTGTCATTATACTCTGAGTGGTGATTGAACCAGCGCCGACGCCATCCCTGTGACTGGAAGCCAAATGCTGCTGGAAGGAATAAAGTTAAATTCCTCCTTGCATCCGGACTCTAATTGCATTCATCGGGCTGGTTCAAAACATTATTAGCCCACAGATTAATTCCATATTTGCAGGAGGATAGTCTGCGACCTGCACTCCCCTTAAGATGTCATTGTTTCTATGTGACTATGTATTTATATGTAAAGTGGTAGTAACATGTTTAAAGAGATTTGGCTTCAGGAACAGAGACAAGGGTGGGAGAATTACCTGGAGAGCCGGCCCACAGTGAGGGGAATAAAGTGTGGGGTATTTCCTGATTCTAGTCGGTGTGTGTTGTGTAGAAAGTTGAGAAAAAAAAATCCATAAGTAATGTGCAGGAGGAACCAGAGGAAAGCAAAGACAGATTGTAGTTTAAGCTCCATGGAGGCGTTTTGAGGGACAAGAGATGACACCTCCCATACATCAAGCAGGGGATTGTGAACAATGTGGACAGTAGGACAGTGGCAGATCAGTTTTGTCTCAGGGCTCTTTAGAGCTTTAGAAAGAGTTTGCCTGGCTGGAGGCCACTGGCACAATGGAACAGACTCTAGGCGTGACTCCGAAGAAGTAGCATAGCCGTGCAGGGTATTCTAATCACAGCGATACACATTGACCCATGTGGTTAGATACCAAGGGACAGAGATGAGTCAACCTTCCCCTCTCTCCTTGTAAACTTATCTGCAATCGTAACAGAAGAGCCGGTCTGCCAAAGGAAGTCATTACCTTATCCAAAACCAAGCTTGAAATGTCTTGCAAGCAAAGTGGGGCGGTGTTTGAAACATGTTGTCAGTGAAGTGTGTACAGATTTTAACCGTTATGAACTCATCATTAATGACTTTAAATGCGGTACCACATAGTGTGAACGAGACGATGAGAAGCTGGCCTATACCCGAGAAGTACTGGTGTAACTAGGTTAAGTCTCCATACATACTCAACACCCCCTGTTAGTAGCATGCTGGGGCCCCTTGCCCATGACTACCACCCTGGGCACCCTTACAGGTTAATAGAGTTTTTCACATGACAGGTTCTCTATAAGTTCATTGAGATTTGTGGGCATTCATTTAGGCAAGGCTCTTTTAAGATTACACCATAGCTTTTCAATAAAGGTGAGGTGTGGACTTTCACTGCACCCTTGCAAAACCTTGACTCTTTCTTTTTCAGCCATTCTGAAAAATATTTACCAAAGTGATTGGGGTCTACCGTATGTCCTGTTGTATTACCCAGTTTCTGCAAACCTTTCACATTTGGTTATAGGTCTCACATTTGACTCTAAAATACTTTGATACTCAAAGGAGTTCATGGTCAACTTAATGATAAGCTGCCCAGATACTGTGGCTGCAAAGCAAGTAAATAAATTAGCTGAAGTTGACAGAAGTTACAATTAAAGGACTAGTAGAAGTTTGTGAGGAAAGAGTTAACTTTAGTTGGATAGAAATTCACAAAAATTGTCGCTGCCTGCAAGAGAGCACAACCAGACTTATTTACGCTTCAGACACTGAGAAAGAATCAAGGACTGAGAATGTTATGTCTTCCCAAGGACAGAGATAAGACTTTGATGGGAAAGAAATTTCATGCTTCTTGCTGAGAAAATAAAGTCTATTTTCCTTTTTGCATGAGAAATAAAATTCACGCTTATGACGAATCGAAACTAATGAAGATGCATATGACATAGTTACGCCCAAATTAGCTTGATAAACCCTGTATGTGTGAAAATAAACTAGTTGTTCGGAGCGCACATCTCTTGCTTATGTGCAGATACTGGTCTCTTGTCTGTATCTCATTAAGGCTGAGAGGAGCCGGGGGGGTCCCCAGGACCCCCTCCGCATTTGGTCATCGCTGGCAACAGTTGTGACCTATTGGTCGACCTAACATTTCTGGCGCCCGAAACGGGGACCCGTGTCTAATCCAGGACCCAGTGGACCGTCTTGCCACCCGAGGACGGGAGACCAGACGTGGGGACCAAAAACACCTGGCCAGGTAAGAGCTGAACCTTCTTCTGCTCTTTTGCTCCTCATCTCTGCTCTCCCTCTCCTCACCGCTGCAAGGGGGACACTGTGAGTAGAAACTGTGTAATTGGCGGGTCACCACTGAACTCTGAGAGAACTCTTGCCAGTAGATGCTTTTCTGTGCCTTGTCTGTGCCTTGTCTGTTTTTCTGTGCTTTGTCTCCGTGTATCTGCTTTTCTGCGTTTTGCCTCTGTGTTTCTGTCCTGTCTAAATGGATGTGATATTCACTGCCCTAGTGTTAGTTGGAGGAGCCCTGTTTGCCATTTTTATTGGATATAGAGTATATCTGTGGTACAAGAAGGGCAACCCACCACCATTCAACATACTCAGCCCCCTCTAAACACAGTTAGGACACCACCTTAAGTAGGAATGCAGAAAGGAGTCAGCCTACAGGTACTTCCCAGATATGTGAGGTTAGTCCAAGGGACTTTTAAGGGTCTAAAAAGCTGAAGGACATAGACGAAGAATGGGTCAAGGAATATCAAAGGACAGAACCAGACGCACCCTGCCGCATCTCATTACGTGTTACTATGGGAAAAACATAGTCAGCCAATCCAAGGAAGTTTTTAAAACCTTTGGATTGAAGGGAATGGACCAACTAGACCCGAAGAAATGGGACAAGATAAGAGAAACCAGAGCAGGAATAATAGCAGATAAATCATGGACCGGAGTAGTCAGTATCCTTTCTGACATGGCAAAGACAGCCCACCATCAAGGTTGGATATACCATGAAGAATCAGACACATGGGAAGAAACTTAGAAAAAGGCAAAGAATGACTTTGAGCCACCCCCGTACCTGTCCATTACTTCTGCAACAACCCCACAAGCAGCAGAAACCCAGGGATGGACCTGCACCAATTGATGCCAGCAAAACCCGGACTGGGAAGAAACATGGCTGGCTTGTGGAACCCCACATCATAAACAGCCCACAACACCAGCACCTCTTTATCCTGTAATAGAGAGAAGAGCCTTCATAACACCACCTGTTGACCCACAAAACCCAAATGCTCCCAGAGAACCAGTCGCCCGTGGGTATGAAGTATATGTACCCTGGACTCCTGCTGAACAGATGGTTTTCCTGCAAAATGCTCCAGACACGACTCGAAACCCAGTCAGTTTTTCACGTTACTTGGCCCAAATACAGGTCTCTTACCGGAGCACCTGGTTGGACATGGAGGGTTTGTGTAGAGCCAAAATGTCCCCTGAGATGTATGCCAAACTGGCAAGTCCCAGACAATACCCATACTGTGGCATCCGGCCAGGACTTCATGGGAAGGCTCAATCTCTTCTGTGCCCAGGAGCAAAGAACAAAGGGCACAATGGGACCAGTGCATCAAGGTCCCATGGAGAATGTCAGTTCATTTTACTATAGACTGATGCAGTCATTCGCAAATGAAGGGCTGGACTTACAAGCAGGTGCGATACGTCGCCTGATGGTAAGATCCTTCATGGATGGAATACCTGCATCTCTGGCAGATAGGTTGAAAGTGTGCTGCCCCGAATGGAGAAACATGGAAGACATAGATCTTCCAGTCAACAAAGCAAGTGGATTGGAAACCGACGCAAAGAATAAAAGGACCAAGAAGGTCGTCATAGCGGCAGTGGACGGTCAGTCAGAAGTTACAAGAAAAAAAGGACCGACCTGCTACTTTTGTGGGATCAAAGGACACGTTATCAGAGACTGTAGAAAGAAGAACAGGGACACTCAAAACCAGCCCGAGAGTCAGGAAGAAAAGACTGCCTGACTTGCGGCAGCATGGGATAGGGATGCCAGAGGTCCCCCTTCAAATTGGCAACAAGGAAATAAGGGCTCTGGTGGACTCAGGAGCCTCACGATCCATACTCCCCAGGGACCTGGTACCTGAAGGATCCATCTCATCCGAGTCTACTATAGTGTCCGGTTTTGATGGACAAGCCCAAATAATCCCAATAACACATCCATTGAAGGTG
Organism: Anomaloglossus baeobatrachus; assembly: GCF_048569485.1. NCBI lineage: Eukaryota > Metazoa > Chordata > Amphibia > Anura > Aromobatidae > Anomaloglossus > Anomaloglossus baeobatrachus. Next base: position 435,444,439 of record NC_134358.1, read on the forward strand.
AAACTGGGACAACACATATTCGTGTCCAAATTCTAAGTCTCCCCCCTGGGTGGAGATGCCCTAATGGGAGCAGATGTACTATCAAGATTACAAGCTCAGATTGTCTACAATGAAGATGGATCTGCTATCCTGCAAATTCCAGAGGATATTCCTGAAGAAGTCCTGTGCACTATTCAGATGATCGAAGATCGACCAGAATTTTGATGCCACACAGGAAGCAAACACGGATCCTGTACTTCTCCAAGTTCCTGCAAAAACTCTGGTCCACATCGAAAACTGACCTCAGCACACTACCCTTGCCCCCCGTAAAAGTTTCAGTCAAGCCTGGAATTACACCACCACAGCTAAGACAATATCCTCTCAATGCTCAACAGGAAGCTGCTCTGGACCACCAAATAAAAGAACTGCTGAAGTCGGGAGCTCTCAGAACTACTAAGTCTCCTTACAACACTCCGCTATTCCCTGTCAAGAAAAAACAAGTGAAGAAAGGTGACCCAGTCACGTACCGGAAGGTACACGATTTGAGGGCAGTGAACTCAATACTGGAGCCCCTCACTCCTGTTGTTCCTAATCCACATACACTGCTCACACAGGTACCGGCTTCATCTACCCATTACACGGTCATAGACCTTGCTAATGCTTTTTTCTCGGTACCGCTGGACCCAGCATGTCAAGATCTTTTTGCATTCACGCACAAACAAAATCAATACACGTGGACAAGGCTGCCACAAGGGATGCAGCATTCCCCTACACTGTATACTCAGGCTATGAGTAGTGTCCTTCAAAGCTGGCAGCCTCCTGACCGCTGTGTTCTTCTCCAGTATGTGGATGACCTACTACTTTGCTGCCCAAGCGAAGAAGAATGTAAAATGGCTTCAATAAGTCTTCTAATCTTCCTAGCAGAATCCGGATGCAAAGCAAGCAAGGACAAGTTGCAATTTTGCAAGACAAGGGTCACTTTCCTGGGTCATTGTCTCTCTGCAGGACAAAAACACCTCAGCCCGGACAGAAAAAAGTCATCAGGAAGGCAAACATCCCTAGGAACCTCAAGCAACTCAGAGGATTTTTAGGACTAATATCATTCTGCAGACAGTGGATTCCTAATGCATCACTACTCATGCAACTATTGTATGACTGCACGAAGAATGTTCCTTTCTTCCTTACAGAAGAAGCTCGACAAAGCTTCCAGAGACTTAAGGAACTAGTGATTGATGCTCCGACTCTGGCACTACCAAACTATGATCTAACCTTTTACTTGTTCGTAGCAGAACTTCAAGGATTTGCCATGGGAGTACTCACCCAGAAGACGGAAAAACATCATATAATCAGGTACTACTCCTCTCAACTCGACAACGTTACCAAAGCAGCACCAACCTGTGTCCATGCTGTCACAGCAGTCTCAAACATACTGCAGAAAGCATCTGAAATCTCACTTGCTTTACCGACCACCATCCTTACCAGCCATGATATCTATCCTGTTCTTAATCAAGTGCTGAAACACCTCTCCATGGCAAGACAAGTCAGACTTCAATGTGCGCTATTGCTACCCCAAACATCTAATTTGCTCGAGTAACCAGTCTAAACCTTGGTGATCTGCTGATCTTCACCAGTTTAGAAGGGGGAACAGAGGAAGAGAGTGACAAACGTACCAGCGCACCATTTGACCATGATTGTCAGGAACTCATTCAACATGAGGCGAAGCCCCTGCACAATATTCAAACAACACCACTTACAAATCCAGACATTGAACTTTTTGTGGATGGTAGTAGATATGCTGACGAAGCAGGCAAATTTCGTACCGGATTTGCGGTAGTGACTTTACATGACGTCATAACCAAACAGCCCAAGAAGCAGAACTTCTTGCCCTTATCTGGGCTATTGAGTTTCTGGATGAACAAACAGCGAACATCTACACAGACTCAGCCTATGAACACGGCATTGTGCACGATTTTGGCCCTATCTGGCAAGCTAGAGGATTTCTCACAGCAACAGGAAATCCCATCAGGCATGGAGCCTCGGTGAAAAGACTAATGGAAGCAGCCTTGAAACCAAAGCAGTTAGCAATCATAAAGGTTGCTGCCCACACCAAGGCCCAAACACCCGAGGCTAGGGGAAATCACTTGGCTGTCCAAGCAGCAAAACAAGCAGCCTTACTCCCTTTGAAGGAGACGGAAATAGTGTCAACGACGGAGGAAAAGACGCAGAACCTCTCTGAGACACAGGAAAACGCCTCTGAGGAAGAAAAGGCCAGATGGCGGGCCAAGGGGGCACAAAAAGTGGAGGGGATTTGGTGCCTAAACGGACTTTCTGTCCTGCCACACAGTTGGTTCCCTGCCATTTTTCAAATACTCCACTACCCTACGCATGGGAGCGCAAATTCAACCAAGAACCAGATGCAACCTCATTGGGTAGCCCCCAGGTTCAGACAATACGCCTCCCAGAGAATAAAAGCTTGTCACATCTGTCAACAGCATAATCCAGGCCAGCTAACAAAAATCCCGCAAAGACACATGCCAAAGACGTTTGCCCCATTTGAAAGAGTACAAATAGACTATATCCAACTGCCAAAACCTGGCATTTACAAATTTGTACTTGTCTGTGTAGACTTCTTCTCAGGATGGCCCGGGGCCTACCCTGTCAGCTCAGCCACAGCCAAAATCACAGCAAAGAAATTGGCCTGTGAGTAGAGATGAGCGAACCGGTCGTGGTTCGGCTCGAGCTTGGTTCGTCGAACGGAGGTCTAGTTCAAGTTCGGTTCTGCGAACCGGTTCGGCGAACCACTCGAACCCATAGAAAACAATGGGAAGGCAATCACAAACACATAAAAACACCTAGAAAACACCCTCAAAGGTGTCCAAAAGGTGACAAACAACTCACAACACAAACACATGGAAAAGTGAAAAGAACAAATTCTCATGCGAAAACAAAACAGTGTTACAAGGAAAAAGAGGACGAGACACAGATATAGGCATGGCATACCCTTCTAAAATGATGTAAAACACCGCAAGGCGACTCCAAGCGGAGTCTCCCTCTTTTCCAAAAATTGGGCAACACAGACACCTCTTCAGTGGCAGCACTTGTGCCCCAGTTGTACACTTCACAGGTAGATTTGCATCAAGCACATTCAAAAATACGCCATCCTTAACAGTCCCCAGGATGGCACCGGGGTAGGTAGCAAAGTCTTTGCTCATCCCAGATCTGTTCATCTTGAATCATTTTGAGAAACACTGCAAGCAAGGGTTACTCCAAGCGGAGTCTCCCTCTTTTCCAAAAATTGAGCCACACAGACACCCCTTCAGTGGCAGCACTTGTGCCCCAGTTGTACACTTCACAGGTAGATTTGCATCAAGCACATTCAAAAATAGCCATCCTTAACCGTCCCCAGGATGACGCCGGGGTAGGTAGCTAAGTCTTTGCTGAACCATGACTTGTTCATCTTGGCTCCTTTTTAAAAACACAGCAAGAGTTACTCCAAGCGGAGTGTCCCTCTTTTCCAAAAATTGGGCCACACAGACACCCCTTCAGTGGCAGCACTTGTGCCCCAGTTGTACACTTCACAGGTAGATTTGCATCAAGCACATTCAAAAATACACCATCCTTAACCGTCCCCAGGATGGCACCGGAGTAGGTAGCAAAGTCTTTGTAGTGCGTGGAAAATTAGGTGTGACAGCTGTCCCCACAGTCCTAGAAGATGAAGAGCGCACGGATGCACTGGAAGGGGCAGGCGGTGGATGGTCTGCTCCGCTAGGCCGCATTGCAGCACGGTGTGCTTCCCACTGGGACATATGATATTTATTCATGTGACGATTCATGGAAGAAGTTGTCAAACTGCTGAGGTTTTTTCCTCTACAAATTTTACAGATCACATGATTTGGGCGATCCTTTTCAAGGTCAAAAAAGGACCAGGCTAGGCAAGGCTTAGAGGGCATGCGAGCTGCAGAGCCACCCCGACTTGTGCTCAGAGGCAGAGTGGTGGCTGAGGATGCAGTTGTAGACGTGCTACCAGTACTCCTACCAGTACTCCTCCTCTGTCCAGGAAAGCGCTAGGTAACTTCGTCGTCAGTTGCATCCTCCTCCAGCGCCTCTGTTGACCTCCTCGAGTGCCTGACTGTGGGTTGACAGTAGGTGGGATCTAGAACTTCCTCATCAAGCTTTGTGTTTTCACAACCCTCACCCTCAGACCGAGCCTCTTCCTGCCGTGACCGAATATTTAAGTTGTCATCCCAATCTGGTATCTGCGTCTCATCGTCATCATTATGTTCCTCATTGTCTCTACCAACAGGTGTTACAGTTTGTGAATAAGGGTCAACATTATGCTCAGAAACCTGGTCATCACGGCCAGAATCTGAGTCACAAAGGTTCTGGGCATCACTGCAGACCATTTCCTGGTCTGTACTCACTGTAGCTTGGGAGCAGACCTCTGATTCCCAGGCTATAGTGTGACTGAACAGCTCTGCAGACTCAGCCATCTCTGTTCCACCATACTGTGCAGGGCGGGTGAAGACTTGAGAGCTTAGAGAAAGCAAATGTGATTGGGATGAGAACTCAGAGGACTGGTTTTTTTTTGGATGAGGTGGAGGAGAGGGCACTTGTTGGAGCACTTGAGATCCATTCAAGCATGTGCTTTTTTTGTGCATCATCTACCTTTGTTCCAGTTGTTTTGTTCCGTAAAAAAGGGAGCACATCTGATTGTCCACGGAAAGTAGTAGACATCTTACTTTTGCTGGAAGATGGCCTATCTTCAGCAGATGTTAATGGAGCTTTGCCACCTCCCCCACGGACAGAAACTTTTTTTCCTTTTCCAACACGCCTGTTTCCCTTCCCACCAGCATCTGTCATTTTGCCACTCATTTTGATTCCCAGGCTATAGTGTGACTGAACAGCTCTGCAGACTCAGCCATCTCAGTTCCACCATACTGTGCAGGGCGGATGGAGACTTCAGAGCTGGGACAATGCAAGTGTGATTGGGCTGACAACTCAGAGGACTGGTGTTTTTTGGATGCGGTAGTTGAGGTGGCGGAGAGGGCACTTGTTGGACCACTTGAGATCCATTCAAACATTTTCCTTTTTTGGCCATCATCTACCTTTGTTCCAGTTGTTCGTGTCCGTAAAAAAGGGAGCACATCGGATTGTCCACGGTAAGTAGTAGACATCTTACTTTTGCTGGAAGGTGGTCTATCTTCAGCAGATGTTAATGGAGCTTTGCCACCTTCCCCACGGACAAACCCTTTTTTTCCTTTTCCAACACGCCTCTTCCCCTTTCCACCAGCATCTGTCATTTTGCCACTCATTTTGATTGCGACAAGATTGTCCACTTAAAATGTGATAGTAAAAATTGAGAGGTGGTGTAGATTGTAGAGGTGGTCTAGCTTTATTAGCAGCAGAAGAAACAACACGGACTATCCCTGACAATGCAACTATGGCCCTTAAACTGGCAGCACAGTTTGTAATTATAATGGCTTAGTAAAAATGAGCTTGAGGGTGCAATGCAGAGGTGCTGGAAATAGTTTGGCACCAGTGGGACACTAATGATGTCCAACAGTCACTTTTAGGATGCCACTAAGTTTCCTCAGTGTTTGCTATTATAATGGCTTAGTAAAAATGAGCTTAAGGGTGCAATGCAGAGGTGCTGGAAATAGCTTGGCACGAGTGGGACACTAATGAAGTTCAACAGCCACTTTAAGGATGCCACTAAGTTTGCTCAGTGTTTGCTATTATAATGGCTTAGTAAAAATGAGTTTGAGTATGCAATGCAGAGGTGCTGGAAATAGCTTGGCAACAGTGGGACACTAATGATGTCCAACAGACACTTTTAGGATGCCACTAAGTTTCCTCAGTGTTTGCTATTATAATGGCTTAGTAAAAATGAGCTTGAGGGTGCAATGCAGAGGTGCTGGAAATAGCTTGGCAACAGTGGGACACTAATAAAGTCCAACAGACACTTTTAGGATGCCACTAAGTTTGCTCAGTGTTTGCTATTATAATGGATAAGTAAAAATGAGCTTGAGGGTGCAATGCAGAGGTGCTGGAAATAGCTTGACACCAGTGGGACACTAATGAAGTCCAACAGCCACTTATAGGATGCCACTAACTGGCAGCACTCTGCAATTAAAATGGCTTTGCTAAAAAGGGCAGGAGGGTACAGTGGCCGGGTTGTGGGTCAGTGTAGAGGAAAGGAAGCCTCACTTTCTATCCCTCCTAATGGTGAAATGCAGCAAGGAAGTTCCTGAGCTTAGCTACATAGACGCTGTTATCTGTAGCTGTTAAAAACTGTTTCCACGGACCTGACTGTCACCTATGGCTCTGAGCCAGCTGTAATTTGCCCTTGCAAGGGCTGAAAGAAACTTCTATCCCTAATCTGTAGAACGCTGTGTGTATAGCGTACACAACAGGATCGGCGGCAGGAGCTGCGTCAGCGGTGACTGACACCCAGACGCAGAAGGCAGATAATGCCGTGCTGGAACAAAATGTCCGTTTTTATAATGCAAGAACATATGACATGGACAGCCTATGACACATGCCCTTGCTTGCTGCTCTGGCAAAAAGTCCACTTAGCTGTGTGTGTGTCTTGGATTTGCTGACATGCTGGCCCGCCCCACTACACGCGCGCTTAGGGAAGGAAGAAAAGAAAAAAAAAAATCGATCGCCATTATCCCAGCAGCAGTGATCTGAACGCGCAGTCCCCACACACTATACGCTGAAATTTCATAATAGTGTGAATCACAGAGTGACTTACACTATTACAGCGAAAAGCCAGCTAGTAATTAGCTTGGCTTTTGGCTGATAGAACCGTTATCGAACGTAACTCGAGCTAACGAACTTTTAGCAAAAAGCTCGAGTTCTAGTTCGATCTAGAACACCCCCCAAAATCACTCGAACCGCGAACTGGAGAATCTCGAACCGCGCTCAACTCTACCTGTGAGCTGGTACCCCGGTTTGGACTCCCCGAAGTCATAGAGTCAGACCAAGGTACCCATTTCACTGGACAAGTTTTCCAGAATACCTGTTCCCTGTTAGGCATTCAGTCAGCCTTACACACACCTTACCACCCAAAGTCATCAGGGAAAGTGGAAAGGTTAAATGGGACGCTAACGCTCAAACTAGCCAGGGCAGTGGAGGAGACTGTTAGACCATGGACAAAATGTCTCCCCATAGCTATTTACTCCATAAGGACCACCCCGCAGGGAAAGCACAGGCTCTCACCTTTTGAAATACTCTTTGGTAGTGCACCCAGATTAGGATGCTACTTCCCGCAGGAGTTACACCTGCAATGTGATAGCCTAACGTCTTATGTTGTTTCCCTGCAGAAGAAACTAACTGAAACCCACCAAAGGGTCTATTCTTCTCTACCCGATCCTGATGCCGTTCCAGGAACCCACTCTCTAAAGCCTGGTGAACGGGTCTATCTAAGAAAGCACGTGAGGAAGATCCTTGATCCACGATTCGAAGGACCTTTGACTGTCCAGCTGACCACTCCAACCTCCGTCAAACTAGAGGGGAGATCGACATGGGTCAATGCCAGCCACTGCAAGAAGGCCTAATACTGCTGATAAGTATTTCTATGTGTACTTCCTTTTTGGGGCCTTCTACACCACAGCAGAATTCATTTGAGACCCACCATGAAGAGTTGGCTGAGAAACTTGAAATCACAGACTGCTGGATATGTACACACGCACCTGTCACAGCCTCCTCCATGCCTTACTTAGCTATACCAGTCCCAATAAAATAAACGAGGTGTTCCAATGGGGAGGCTGTTACAATAGACTATCAGTCAATGACACAAAGTACCAAAAACTGTGGAACACTAGTGTGCCCATACCAATAGTAGGATGGGTAAATTTTCCCTGGTGGCAAGGCAACCTTACTACCGGCCTTCCCGGAACCCAGCGATACTTAGCCTTTGAAGGAAACAGCTGGGTACCCCGTAATTACACAAAAACACCTATTATGGGCAATATTCCAATGGAAGGATTTAAAACAAATTTTGGGCGAACCTCTGACAGTACAGATGCATTTAAACCCTTGCTGTTAGAGAGACATCTGCATGACTATTGGTGGGTATACAATTCATTGTTCCCAGAAGGCACAAATAATACTTGTTACTCCAAACCCGGAAATTTAAGGTGCAATGATTCAAACCCGTATGTGCCTGGTCGAGAAACCTGTGGTGAACAGTCCGCAGGGTATTGTAGTCCCCTAGGCCAACTTCCAGGATGGTGTATGCTGAGAAACATATCGGCCTTTATAGATATAGTACATAGACCCATACTGCAACATTCTGCCATCTGGGATCTCCCACTGCAGACCTACTGGGTTTGTGGTTATAATGCCTATAAATGGCTACCGGTAGGGGTAAATGGCACCTGCACCCTGGCCCGCTTGACTCCTGCCACCTTCATTATCAATAATACTGATATACCGGCAGGAAAAATGCTTCTCCACCTACTGGTAAAGCGAGTGGCAGATAACAAAGACAGGCCTAGTGGCCGACCCCATGTGGTTCAAATGAGCCATGTCAACAAATTTTTCAGTACCCTTTTTCTCTACCCTATGGTAATGCAGATGTATGATAAGTTGGTAGAAAGCATCGACTATCTTGATGATCAAATATTTGAGGTTCTCTAAGCAGCAAATAGTACCATTGCCATACAGAGACAATTAATCATTGTAACCAACCAACATACTCTGGTACTGGATTACCTCACAGCGGCCCAAGGGGGGATGTGCCAGATAATAGGTCCCAGCTGTTGTCACTATATAGATCCAAAGGGAACCTTAAAAGCCCAAGCCAGTCTAACTGAGATACAAAAGTTAAGAAAAAAAAATGATGAGGAGGTACTCAGGAGCTCAGATGCTTGGTGGAGCAATACCTTCTCAATGTTCAACCCTGCAAACTGGTTTAAGGGAATAGGAGGATGGTTTATTGGGATTGCTGCAATCAGTGTTCCAAATACTACTCTGTCTATTAGTTGCCTATGTAGTGTTTAAGTTGCTAATGGCTCTGTTTTCCCGCTGCTTGAAGAGATGCAAATACAGTGATTATTCAGCACCAATATGAAATCACTAATATGTTTTTGTTTCTCTGCTCTTTCCTCTAGAATCACCTTGGCGTCTTATGATGTGATTCTTATCGGGGGGTATGCAGGCTCAGAGCCGGAGGATGGATGTGGACATCACATCCCCAGGCAACCCGCGGCTTCGATAGTATCTGGTGACCAGCCTGCAATTTCAGCTTCTCGATAGGACCCAGTCCCATCACGCATGCCAAAGGGGGGTTTGTGAGGAAAGATTTAGCTTTAGTTGGATAGAAATTCACAAAAATTGTCGCTGCCTGCAAGAGAGCACAACCAGACTTATTTATGCTTCAGACACTGAAAAAGAATCAAGGACCGAGAATGGTATGTCTTCCCAAGGACAGAGATAAGACTTTGATGGGAAAGAAATTTCATGCTTCTTGCTGAGAAAATAAAGTCTATTTTCCTTTTTTCATGAGAAATAAAATTCACGCTTATAACGAATCAAAACTATATGACATAGTTACACCCAAATTAGCTTGATAAACCCTGTATGTGTGAAAATAAACCAGTTGTTCAGAGCGCACATCTCCTGCTTATGTGCAGATACTGGTCTCTTGTCTGTATCTCATTAAGGCTGAGAGGAGCCGGGGGGGGTGACCGGGACCCCCTCCACATTTGGTCATCGCTGGCAACAGTTGTGACCTATTGGTCGACCTAACAAGTTACAACCAAATGTTTTTAAAGCAGTGGTAAAAACCCCTGATTAAAATTGATGAGAAATTAATTAGTAACATTGTGCTCACCTTTGCTTTCTCTTTAGAGGAAGTCCTGAAATGTGTCCAAAGAGTTTCAAGGAACCCAACATTCAAAAATGTATCCGAGGTCGATTGGGCATCTATGAATTTCCTGAGGACGTCTTCATTATAACTTTCATACTTTGAGTCAAAATAAAATGATCCATCCAGACTTGGAACTGCAAAGCTGAAGCTAATGTTTATCTGCGCTCTAGAGGCACAGCTGAGGTTGCTCAATGTTGAAACATGTTTAATCAATTCTGGAAGGTAGTGATTCAGTTTCTGTTGTAGCTGAAAAGCAGTAGATGGTCTAGATCTTCTGGAATAGTCAACAGCTACTGTAATATCAATTCTGCAATCTAGGTGGAAAATAAATGGAATCATGATGAATAGCTTTATACATTATTGAGAAGTATTTATTAATATTTTGGGTGAAATGGTTTCAGACAAACTAGCATTGCATTTCTCCTATGCCTCCATTAGGGTATGTTCAAACTGAATATCAAAAAACAGCAGAAAAACATTAACATGATGATGATGATGAGGATGATGATGATGATGATGATGATGATGATGATGATGATGATGATGATGATGATGATGATGATGATGATGAAAAGTCTTGCTATTGATATCTTTTAAATCTGAAGATGCTAAAGTGTTTAAAATAAGTGACATGTACCGTCGTCTGGTATTTTCTGCTAGGAAGATGCTCAATACTTCACAATTAAAGTCACTGGGTAGACTAAACTAAAATGACACCCAAAAGATGCCCTGGCTTCTTTCTGAGAGTGTTATCAGCATTTTTGCTATTAAAAAAAAATATTTCAGTCACTGTTCAATAAATGTAAAATATGACTAAAAAATTCTGAAAAAACTCAAAAAAGCCAAAAATAGACAAAGAAGAAAAAACACTGAAAAGTGTGAAAAAAATAAAAACTGAAAATTAAATTGTTTCAATTTGCTTAATATTTCTCTATTGACTTACAGTTAACTAGTTATGGGCAGACTCACAGATATCCTGGATCGGCGGGTCTAACCGCATTTTTTAAATAAAGTGGTTCCAGCCCTGAATTGATCTTGGATATCTGGCCGGATGCCTGTCCCCATATAAGACTATGGGGACCAGAATCCGGCACTTAAAAATAGTGGTAGAAGGGATAGGGGGATTAGAGCAAGTGCGTTATACTTACCAAATTTCCAGCGTGGCTGTAACTGCTTCCGGGCCTCTCATTAGCTTCATAGATATTCACAGCTTCCCCAGCTAACCAGCAGTCTTGGCATCTGTGATTGGTTGCAGTCAGACAGCACCCCCAGCCTGTGTGACAGTGTGTTGTACTGCTTGTAATCACAGACCCTGTCTGCAAGTCACTGTAGATTGGTGTAAAAATAAATAAATAAAAAAACTGGCATAGGATCTCCCCATATTAGGATACCCAGCACAGATAAAGCATATGGCTACAGGCTGCAGCCCCCAGCCATGCATCTATCTTAGCTGTGTATCAAAATAAGAAAAACCACATGCGGCATTTTAATAATAATATAAATAAATCATTTTAAAAAATGGCGTGCAGTCCATCCCAATTTTGATACCTAGACATGATAAATTCCAACAGCTGGGAGCTGGTATTCTTAGGCTGTGGTGGAAGCCCTTGGTCATTGAGCCCCTCCAGCCTAAAAATAGCAGCCTGCAGCTGACCAGGATTGTCGCATCTATTAGATGTGACAATCCCAGAACTTTACCTGGCTCATCCCGATTGCCCCGGTGCTATGGCAATCGGGGTAATAACAGCTGACAGCTGCCAGTAAGGCCTGGATTACTAAGCCAGGCGTATATGAGATCCCCACCTATTACTAATTTGTAAGTGAAAAGAAATAAACACAAACACCAAAAAAATCCTTTACTTGAAATAAAATACAAAAAAACACCATCTTTTACCACTTTATTAACCTGAAAATACCCAGGACTGACGTAATCCACATGAGGTGCCACGAAGATTCCAGCTTTGCAATATGTGAAAGAACAGCGTGTCCATAAAACGTGCCCTCCACCTCTAATTACAGGTAACCTGACCTCAGGTGGCCTCAACAAATTCAGTGAACTCAACTCAGGTAATAAGGGGTTAATGACAGACCTGCATCTCCTGGCAGAAAACTGTTGTCCTTTTGCCAAGAGATGCAAATTTGGTGATGAAATTTAAACAGGATATTCCTGCACCCAATCTGTATTTCATGGCAAAAAATTGCATTACTGCTGCATCATACCTGCAAGCGGTAGTGATGCGTTTTTTGCCAAGAGGTGTAGATTGGGTGCAAGAATATCCTGTTGAAATTACAGCACGAAATCTGCATCTCTTGGAAAAAAAATGCAATTTTCTGCCAGGAAATGCAGGTCTATTACTGGGTCCCTGAGTTTACAGAGGTCACCTTAGGACAGGTTACCTGCGATCACAGGTGGAGGACCGTGGAAACATCCAGCTGTGACCTCAAATATCCTAAGTGACATCACCGCTCATCACTCTGCCTAAATACCACAGCGACCGGTCAAGTTCTATGGCCACCCTCTGTCACTTCAGCTATAGCAGAGCTGGAATTGTCACGAGACCTTATGTGAATTACGTCGGATGTGGGTGTTTTGAGGGTTAATAAATTGGTAAAAAAGGGAGGTTATGCTCTGTAGTGCACCATTTTCGGGGGCATGCACCTACTGGGTAGACTGTGTCTGGGTGTCTGCCTCCAGTAGGTGTATAGTCCCAAAAATTATACACAACAGAACACACAGTGACTCCATTTGCCCCATTATAGTCATTGGATCCCGTCAGCCCATATGTCCGAATCTCGTTTTATAATTACACTTTCATTATTGTATCTTTATTGAAAGCCTTGTAATTGTATCTCATTATAAATATATGTAAGGAATAGGAACTAATAAAATACATAAATACACATTTTAATACCACTATTCCATCAATGGGTCTGATTGATATTAGTACATTAGTTGTAAGGAAAAGGACTCTGCTTCAAGCTTTACTGAGATGAAATCTGTTTTTTAAACTGCTAAATATTGTGTACAGCCTACTGAACACGTAGCTCAAAGAATTACTACAGTCTGTAGAAAGAGCAATGGTCCTCTGGCTCCATCTAATGTGCTCTTTAATAATGCAAGTAAAAAGTACAACGGCTGGACACTATTCCTTCCTTTTTATTTTATAACAGTTTACATTGTAAATTAAAGGGATAACCTCCAGATTGCTGGGAGTCTGACTATTGGGATAGGAAATATGAGGCTTTAGAATAGCCCTGTAAAGGGTCAGATGAAATGCTAGTATTTCATGTATATTATTTATACACCAATGAATAATATATTCATGACCCCAGTGAGTGGGTCACAACTGGTTCCCTAGTTTAGCAATATCCTTAAATAAAATAAGTAACATAATAGGGTTGAAAATAGATATAAGTCCATCTAGTTCACCCTATCCTCTCTATTCTTATTTCACAAAGAAACAAAAACCCATAAAAATAAAAACAATATATTTATATTTAAGAGGAAAACATTTTAAGAAAGGTAATTAGTATGAATCCTGAGATTAGCAATAGTGATGAGGGAGCACTGCCATGATTGGGTGCTCGGTACTCGTAACGAGCAGTTGGATGATGGACGTGACTTGTATACCAAGTATAATGGAAGTCAATGGGAAACTCAAGCATTTTTCCAGAAGATTTCCTGGAAAAATGCTTGAGTTCCCCATTGACCTCCATTATACTTGGTTACTCGAGTAACCCCAATCCGAGTAACCATCTGCTTGTTACACGTACTGAGCACACAAGCATGGTAGTGCTCACTCATCACTAATTATCAACCTATTATTTGTAGTATAATGCTAAAGAATAGTATCAGGCCTCTTAGAAAAATAAGCTTTTGTAAGGAAAGCCTTTGAAAGGAAACTGTCTTTGCTCTAGGTATAGTGAATATACTTCTTTTTACAATATATCTTTGAACTACTTACCTTGGGATGGTTCATCTCTTGGCTCACACACTTGGGTTACAATTTGTCCTCGGATCGAGTCCAGCACTTCAAAATTTTCCACTAAAAACACATTTTGTGGGGTACCTGCAATCTGAACAAGCTCAAAATTATTTTTGATGCCAATTCCAACGGTGAAGATTGTGACTCCATTGCTTCTGAGCTCCGCAGCCTCTTCAAACACAGTATCGTGAGACTCTCCATCTGTCATGACGATTAAATATTGATGGACATTTTGTTTTTTACGGCTTCCATTCACCGGATCAAAAAACTGGCTGACAAATTTCAAGGCTTTTCCAGTGTAGGTATTTTGTTTTAGCTGGACAATGTTATCAATGTTTAGCTTCATGTTTGAGCTGGAGAAGTGTTCGTTCAGGAAGAATTCCTTCTGAGGGTCATCACTGTACTGCGCCACGCCAATACGAACCCTATTCTCAGCAATAGTGAAACTGTCCACTATTTTTTTCATGAAGGATTTTGAGATGGTAAAGTCACTTGGTTGTATGCTGGCTGATCCATCAATAAGGAACACAAGATCAATCGTTTCATAGGCACAATCTGAAAAATAAAATACAAATAACCAATGCATTCGTGTATTCCTCACAAAGAAAGTAATTTCATGTATAGTATATTCTTGTACTTTAATGTCATTGATTTTGACTTCTTTATAGTTTTAACTGCATTGCAAGAAAAAGTATGTATTATTACATGCCAAAATTTATGTTAAGTGAATCCGTTTTAATGCTAAAAAGCTCAAAAAGACAAAAAGAGCAAAGGTTTAATGATCAAAAAACAGGAGAAACTGAATCTTTTCTCACAAAACTGCGTATCAATCTAATCAGCTCCCCCTGTCCTATAACAAGATTCTTGCAATTTCATGGTGACCGGTCCTCTTCAATATAAAAAAAAAATCCCTAATAGCTAATCTATATGTTTGAGACCCCCTTCACACACACGTGAAAAACACGTGCGGATCTTACGTTCCGTTTTTCGGGTCCGTATTTTATGTCCATTTCTCCGGTACGTGTGACATCCCTGTGATGGCGTATGCTAGCCGTGTGTGCGTGTGATACGTACGTGTAATGTCCGTGTGTTGTCCGTGTGAAATGTTCCGTGTGTGATGCACAATGACGTTGCTACATACCCTCTGACAGCAGACAGTGACGCGCGATGAGAATGAACTCGGGTGAACTTCACCCGACTTCGTTGTCATACCGCGGCTCTGTCTGTGTGGCGTACTGATTAACGGTCACCCGTGAAGGACTCACCGGTGACCGCTAATCCCCTGAGTGACTGAAGTGAGCAGCGCGATTTGCGCTGCCGTCACTCAGGTTACCCATGGCTAGCTGGAGTCCTCCACCCGAGAGCGCAACTCACCTGTGACTTCATCGCTGATCGCGCAGTTCACTTCAGTCACTCAGGAGACTTACTGTCACAGTTGGAGGATCCAGCGGTGGCCGCGAGTGACCTGAGTGTCATCATCGTTGATCGCGATTCTCACCTCAGTTGCTGCGTGGAGCTGACAGGAGTGGCGGTGTTCTACTGCAGCTCCTGTCACCTTCATGTAGCAGAGCTGAGAGCATCACAGGACCTCGGTGGATTACGCCGGACCTGGAGGGGTTTTCGGGGCTTAATAAAGTGGTGAGCGAGGGTGGTTTTTTTTTATTATTTCAATTAAAGGATTTTTTGTTGTGTGTGTTTATTTTCTTTGACTTACAGATTAAACATGGAAGGTATCTCGAGGAGACACCTGTCATGATTAATCTTGGACTTAGTGGCAGCTATGGGTTGCTGCCATTAACTCCTTATTACCCCGTTTGCCACCGCACCAGGGCAATTCGGGATGAGCTGGGTACAGTCCCGGGACTGTCGCATCTAATAGATGTGGCAATTCCGGCCGGCTGCTGGCTGATATTGTTAGGCTGAGGGGCTCCCCATAACGTGGAGCTCCCCATCCTGAGAATACCAGCCTTTAGCCGTGTGGCTTTACCCTGGCTAGTATCAAAATTGGGGGACCGCACAATGTTTTTTCTTAATTATTTATTTATTTTTCTAACTGCTCGATATTGACATGCCCACCGGCGGCTGTGATTGGTTGCAGTGAGACAGCTGTCACTCAGAGTGGGGGCGTATCTTACTGCAACCAATCATAGATGCCAGTGGGCGGGGAAAGCAGGGAATACGAGATTGAATAATGAGCGGCCGGCTTTTTCAAAATAGTAAAAGCCGCCGGAGTTTTTTTAACAGCTGTGCAGTGCCGCGCCGGTTATCGGGGAACGGTGAGTATGAGAGAGGAGGGAGACTGACCGACGGACTGAGAGAGGGACAGACAGAGAGAGAGACCGACCGACCGACGGACTGAGGAAGATTGACTGACATACACAGAAAAAAAGATTGACCGACATCGTTTCAAAAAAGCACAAAACGTACACGGACCATACGGAGATGCATCCATATCACGTGTGTGTGCTCACGGACCCATAGACTTTCATGGGGGGGGGTGCGTGTTCCGTGCAGAAAACGGACATGCATCCGTGTAATACGGATACACATACGTATCACGCACACGGACCGTACGGAAAACGCACGTGTAACTCCATACATTGAATAACATTGGAGTACGTGTGTCCGTGTCTCCTGTACATACGGAAACGGACCAAACACGTACAAGAGACACGTGCGTGTGAAGGGGGCCTGAGACATATTAATTAATAATCAGGAGGATAAAATTTGTCAGTAAGCTCAGGATATCAGAAAAAGGTTTTATATAGAATGGCTATCCACTAACTGCACTAAATAAATGACTAGAAAAAAAGTTAAAAAGAAGCTGAGCAAGCACAATGCTAAAGTATAGAAAAGAAGATGTAGGCCCGGATTCATCAATACCGCCAACATTCATCATGCCAGTCTTGAGTAGGGGTTTTTATGGAGTCAAACGCTTCCGATGCATCAAGAGGCACACGTGTCTTAGACACCCTTCACATGTCAGTGATTTTGGTACATTTTACGTCTATTTTCATATGTACCGGAGACACGGACCTACACAGACCCATTAAAATCAATGGGTCTGCACCGCTTCCGTGTTTATTCATGGACGTGTGGTGTCCATGTGGCGTCACATGCGTGTCTATGTGTTCCGCATGGAGACAAGTACGTTTTTCTCCGGCAGCACTGATGTCACACGGGCCACACACTAATGTGATCCGCGGGACATCAATATGACACGTAATGGAGAAAACACATGTCTTTGAAATAAAATGATTTTCTATACTCACCTGTCTCCAGTGCTGCTGTCCTTGTGCTGCTGTCACTTGCTTCCACCACCCACTCATTATGCTCATTGCATATTCACTGCACAGCAAACCTGGAAGCAGCAGCACCGGAGACAGCAGCGCTGGAGACAGGTGAGTAAAAAGTTCCTGATCTCCGTGTGCTATCACGGATAGCACACGGAGAACACATGTGTGCCAAAATCACTGCACATGGATGGTCATACGCACCTTCAACAGAGACTGTGAAAAATGTGCGTTTTTATCACAGACGTGTGAAGGGGGCCTTAGGCTGTGTGCGTACGATGAGCTTTTAGGGAGTTTTTTACCTCAGTATTTGTAAGCCAAAATAAAGAGTTGAACAATCAGAGGAAAATTATAATAGAATCTTGGTCTGGAACAGCCCTTTCTTTGCTTATTGTGGATTTCCAAAGTATAACAGAAACACAAGGACCACTTCTGCATTTTTTTTACCCACGTCTAATTTTGGCTTACAAATACTGATGCAAAATACTCATCAAATACTAATTACATGAACATGACCAAAGAATAATGTTAAATTCAGGCACACATGTATCCAGAACATCTTTAAGTGCTCAATAATCAATAAAGTAGGTGGCCTTAATGGACAGTATGAATTTGTATAAGGTGCTAATTACTTTGAAGCCAACCACTGAGCTCCTGTAGATCCATAGTGAAGGGATAGAAAGAAGTGCACACCATGAGGCATGATGCTTAATTAATATTTATTCAGAATAAATCCGTGTGCCGTCCGTGTGTTGTAAGTTTTAAAATTGTAAAGTATAGGAGAAGCTTTGTCATTTCATTGTTTATGTATCCATACAGGAAAAATACGGATGGCAGATTGATCACACACTGATGACACCAGCACCGATTTTTTTTTCATACGTATTTTATATGGACTTGTGGAGGAGACTTTAAGACTAAATTTATGGTTTAATTTAAGGCACCTTCTGAGCAGCAAAACATGTGTATTTTTCTTGTCCCAAGAGTAGTAGTGATGGGGTGAGGTTTGTGCCAAAATACAAATAAGGGTCTTCTCCACAAAGAAGAGCCTTTCTATTTATGAGCTCATCTGATGCCATAACTGACTTAACACATTTCTATGGGATTATTTCTAGTCATCATCTGGGGCACAAAAAGTTGACAAGAAGGGGGTCTAAGAAGAAGCGAAACATTAAGTACAGTGGTGACATCAATAAGGCCAAAATGCCACCACTGCAGCCACTATTTTATTTTCCAAGTTACGTATCTTTGACGCCCCTGGACTAGTCAGAGCGTCACAGGGTACTGCACTTTCTATTCTTTCGTGCAGAGCTCAACACTCCATGGTTCTGGGTTCCCAACCTATGGTACTGCCTCCATCCGCATCCAAATCCCAACCACACCTCACACCACACGCTGTCAGACATACCAGTGGGCTGCTGAGCTGGAATAGGGCCACCCAGCTAGGGGTCAGGCAGACTGGTGGTAGGGAAGTAGAACAGAAGAGTGGTAGCCCTCGAGTAGTGAGGAGCTGGGGAAGTGTGTGGCTCCCAGGGGGTTACAGGTTGGGTTGCAGATGGTGGTCTAGGCCCGGAGGAGTCGGAAACCTGGTCGCAGGGTATTGAGGCTGGGTGCCTAGATTTGGTCTTGGATGACGGTCAGCAGCTCGAGTCTAATAGCCAGTCTGGGACCAAAAGCACGGCGGAGTACTGGACCCAAGGTCGGGGAGTAGCTTCAGGCAACCCGGCAATTAACTTGCAGAGGATAGTGACTTTGCTGGACTGTCCCCAAGAAGTTCAGAGATCACGGGCAATAGCGCAACGAGGGGGATAGGGCTTTCCAACCCACGTAGCCAACAGAAATTCCAAGCATGAGAACTTGAGAGCACAGCTCCACTACCAACAAATAGGGAGCGGGGCCCGGACAGCTTTACGCCAACGGGCCACCAGAGCACTTCTAATTTGTGCACAGAGGCAGGCTCCGGACCAGTACTATAGAGGACGGATACCCGGATGGGCTCCCCTAAGAGGGCAGTGGCACCCAGAGACTTGGTTTACCTTGTTGTCAGAGTCTGCTTTGCAGTCGCATCATCACCAACACTGCCTGAGTGAGTACATGGTCCTCCCCTGCTTCCAACCAGCGCTGCGCTCCCCTACAACCAGCATCCCACCATCCAGAGTCTGGGTCCTCCCCTACCCGTGGAGGGAACGTCATCTGGCTGCTCCGCTCCATCTCCCCTGGGTGGTCCCATCGGCAGCGGCGGTACTCCCCTTACCGCGAACCAAGGGTCACGTCACGAACTCTTATCCCCTGTAAAATACCCCCCTTTACATTCGAGTGGCTGCAAGCCCCTGGGTCAGGACACCCTTCAGCCACAACAGACCCCCCCCCGGATCCGAGCAGTTCGACCGCTGCATGGGGGGTACATATCAACTGTCATCATTGCATCAGGCTAAACCTCTGACTATCTGTGCACAAAGAAACAACCAATGCAGGATCAGAAGGTATTAGAGAATCAATTATAACCTTTTTATGGTTGCTTTAAACACATATTCCGCTAATTTGCTTTATCAATTGTTTAACAATCCATGAAATTCCAAAGTTTAGTCATTTTAAGATTTTATGGTTAAGAACTTTTTTTCTTTTTTTATACGCCATATTAAGATTTCCAAACATGTTGGGTCAATATAAATAGCTTTACCTATTGATATTAACATTATTAGGGCTACAAGAAGAAAAATATTAACACAAATAAAGTTTTAGATATAGAGTGCTTCCAAAATGTGTAAGGGCTTTTACGGTAACAAATATTGCAAATATACTTCTTTGTCATAACTGTTTTCTTAGTCACTATAGGACTCCTTTAACCCTTAGCTTTACTTGATGACTTACCTTTTTGAGACTGGTCACAAACCACTTCAGTTATATTGGCATGAAGGCCTTCCAGTGACTTATAATCTTGTACAAGAAACCATCTATCTCGTTGACCAGATATCTTTTCAAGCTCCTCTTGTTTGGCTTTACCAACTCCAACAGCAAAAATAGTGATTCCATCATTCCTCAAATTTTGGGGTACGGTGTCTAGCTTGGGTTTATCTGGAGGACTGGTTGCCCCATCGGTGATGAGAATAATAATATCATTAACATTTGGACGGCCGCCATGAGCTTGATCAAATTTACCATGAGTGTACTCTAAAGCAGTGGCAGTATATGTCAGTCCTTTGAGTCGTTTCATGTCATGTATAGCTTTCTGTACATCGACTTTAGTTGAGTAAGTATTCAAAGAGAACTGTTCTTCTGGGGTTGTACTATATATCACAGCACCGAACCTAACAAAATCCTTTCCAACCATTGAGTCGTTTACCACCGCCTCCATAAACCGCTGCATGATTTTAAACTGAGATACCGTGATACTGCTTGAAGCATCTATTAAAAATATAATGTCGGCAACTTCTGTCTTTTTACAAGCTGCAATAAAGAATGAACACATTTAGAGTAAAGGGACAGACAAAGAGACACTCAGAGATATTATAAGAATTAATATTGTTCCAGACAACAAGAATCTGCTGCACGTTCTAAAGAATTGAGTAGGGATGAGTGAACCCAAGTGGTAAAGTTTGGGGTTCGTACCAGACATCAAGTGTATAGGGCTCAGTCTGTGTCCGAGTTTGAGGTTTGGGTACTGTTCATATGTTAATAAAGTTTGTTGAAAGGCTGCAAGCAGCCAATCAACAAGTTTTACTGCATGCAGATGTTGCCTGTCTGCTGCTGTGAACAATAAAGATTTAAAAAATAAAAAAAAATTGTGGACTTTCGCCTATTTTGATTCTATTTGGTTAAGCGGTTTTTTAAACTCTATATATGCCAGGTTAGTAATGGGGGTGTCTGATAGATGTTTACCCATTACAAACCCCTGGGCTCGATTCCAGCTGTCAATTCACAGCTGATATACACCCCAAAAGTATTACCCTGATTTCCACTACACCAAGGCAATTGGAAAAAGCCAGGCAAAGCACCAGAATTTGATGCGCCACTTCTGGGATGTCTGCGAGTTGATATTTTCAGACTTGGAAGGGCCAAATTTCCATGAGCCTTCCCACCATGATAATACTAGCCCCCAGCTGTCTGCTTGGACTTTACTGGATATCAAAAATAGGGTGGAACCCATGGCATTTTTTTTAAATTGTTTATTTAAATCATTTAAACAAACAATGTAACCAGCCAAAGTAAAGCAGAAAGCTGAGGGTTGCAGTCCACAACTGCTGATTTACCCGCACTAGTTATCAAAAATAGGCAGCACCACATGTCTTTTTTTATTTATTCCCTATCTCCATTTTGTTGCTAGGCAATTGCCTCCATTTTGCTTCCTTTTTCAGCACATCGGCCCTTACCACGACGATTTTACAGCCATTTTACAGCACACAAGTTTGGGTCCCCTTTATTTTTGTGGGATTCGGCATTCCTGTCAATTAGAGGCCCCAAACCAAACTTTTATTTAAAGTCTGGCCGAACCCGAACTTCCAAGGGTCCACTCATTTTTAGACTTGAGAGGAGTCTGCACATTCACAGCTAACTCCATTTACATGGGAGTTCAGAAAGCTGGGAGTAAGCGTGCTTGTCAATTTTAAGAATTCCCATACAAGTGAATAGAGAAAGCCCCATATACATGACCATCTTTTTTTCCAGAGAGCATGCAATGGGTCCCTTTTTCTATATAGAGGAGGGATCAAACATCAATATAGTTTTATGATTTCATATTTATAGATATAACAAATAATCTGATGTGGTTGGCATAGATCTCTGCAGATTTGTCATAGTTACAGTATATATACGTACATGACTATCTAAATCCAAATAAAAGAATAAAACTCACAGTCTTTAGGATTGCAGATCTCAAAGATGATGATCTTGTTTAAGAACAAAAGGGCATCAAAACTGTCCTCAAAGTAAACTCGATCTTGTTGTCCCGCAATCTCCAGAAGCTGTGTATTGTTTGCATTGAGTACCCCTATAGCATAAATATCAACACCATGTTTCCTAATAGCGGCAGCTGGTTGTGAGACTTCATCTTGTGACTCCCCGTCAGTGATTATTATAAGATATTGCTTTACGTTTGGTCTTCCGCCCTGGGAAGCACTGAAATATGGTAATGCAGCTTGTAACGCAGCCCCTGTCATTGTTCCTTGCTGCATTTGCAAGATACTTGCTATGGCGGCCTGTAGTTCATCTTTCTGTTTATACCTATTAAGTGGAAATTCCTCCTTTGTTTCTGAACTGAACTGAATTAAACCAATCTGGATTTTATCAGAACCGATGTCTGCTTGTCTCATAAATGAATCCATGAATTCCTTCATTTTTTTAAAGTCAGGAGTATCAATACTGGCGGAACTATCAATCAGAAATAGAATATCTGCTTTCATGTCTTTACAGGCTGCAGGAAAAAAGAAAAGGTTATTGAATCTCTAAATGATAGCATCAAACCCACTAGAAAATGTACACATAAATAATACCATTTACCAATATTTCTAAATCATTTATTATGTATTATATTTTACTTACAAAAAGAGAGAAAGACGGGCAGACAGATATAGTGGTGTTTGAAAGTTTGTAATCTGTAGAATATTCCATATTTTTGCAAAAATTTGACCTAAAACTACATGAGATTTTTAGTTCTAAAAGTATATAAACACAGCCAAATTAAACAAATGAGTTAAAAATATTAGACTCTCATTCTTCAAAAGAGGAAAATCATCCAATATCAAATGTCAAAAGTGTCTCACTCGCTTGTGGAGACACAGACAGATTGGAGAGTAATTTCCAATGTGCAGTTAGCAAATAATCCACAAGAGGGCAATAGAATAGTCAGCAATCCCGGTCAGTAACAGGATATCTAGTCAATACCTTAGGAAGAAGCAAATCGTGGTTTTCGTCACTTGGCAGTTTTCGGCTTTTTTTCGGCCGTGTTCGCAGTGACGTCAGGGTTCACTTGAGTCCCTGAGCCATGGACTCGATTGAACTTGGACTGTCACTGTGTGAGTCTTACATTGGTATCACCCGGCACGGCACACACTCTCCTTACAGGAGCAGGTCGGCTGCATGTATTTCCATGCAGCTGAGGTGCTCCTGTCAGGAGTCATACGCAAGCCTCGGGTGAAGTCTCTGACAGTTCTTAGCTGAGTCTGTATGAGCAAACCTGTGTTTGTCTTCTCACACAGATGTAGCAGAGCTGAAGATGCTCACCCGCCTTTGGACTACGTCAGAGGGTTTTCATGGGCAAATAAAGATGGAGTCTTAAATGTCTTCTGTTTTATTTCTAATAAAATATTTTTTTTCTCTGTGTTGTTGTTTTATTTTACTGTTAAAATAACAGACAATCTCAGACGCTGTCACAGAGTGGGCATCTGTGATTGGATGCTGGAGTAACCTGAAACCAGCCCATAAATTCTAGCATCTAGAATGTATGGGCAGATTACAGGTTACTCCAACAGTCAATCACATACGCCCTTTCTGCGTGACAGCATCTGAAATTGGCTGTTGGGTCCCTCATACATATAGTAGTGTAAAATTAAATAAATAATTAAAAATATGACGTAGCACTCCACGGTATTTTTGATTCTCAGTTCAAATAAAGTGGATGGCTACGGGCTGCTACCCCATCTGCCTGGCTTTACCTTGGCTGGCAATCAAAATACAGGAAAGCCCATTAAGTTTTTTTTTAATTATTTAAAAAAATAATAGAAAAAAAAAAATACGTTAGCTCCTGCCGTATTTTGATTGCTAGTCAGGTAAAACCAGGCAGCTGGGGGCTAGGATTCTCCACAGCTCGCAGCCAATTCTGGAAACGGCCACATTTCCAGGTACTTTACCCGTCTCGGCCATCATGGCGGTGGCACGGTGGGTAATAAAGGGGTTAATACCAGCTTTGTATTTTCAGCTGGTACTGAGCCCGAAATTCATGGTGTCATGGCAAATTAGACATGGCCACCATGAATTTCTAGTAAATGTAAACAGTAAAAATAAAAACACAACAAAAAGATTTTTTTTTATTAGAAATAAAGAAAAAGAACATTTAGAGACTCCATCTTTATTATAAAAAAATCCTTTGTCCGACGTAGTCCACAGGGAGAGCAATGTCAGCTCTGCTTCATCGCTTTCTACAGACAAACATCTATACAGAGCGAGAAGCAGTCTGACAGTAACAGTCAAAGTTCAATCCATGGCTAAGCTATGGACTCGGGTGAACCCTGACGTCACCGGGAACACAGCCGTAAACAGCCGAAGACTGCCGAGTGATGAGCAATGTATTGAATACCCTCGGAAGTTAATGATCAGACGCGAAAGCAGAAGCGGCCAGGAGACAGCGGCTGAGTGGGTCTGCAGGATGCATCGTGGGAGCTGTAAGTATAATGACAATGTTTATTATTAACTATATTCCTTATTTTACAACCCAACCATCCCATAACTGTAAAGTCCAAGTTCGGGGTTCGGACGCATGTTCACGTTATCTCAGAACTCGATCTCAAACTTTACAAAAAGAACATCAGGGGGTTCGCCCATCACTAGTCGGGAGGTCAAAACTACATGAAGGGGAGAAAGTCACAGGACGGGACTGGGGTCAGACAGACAGGACAGAGGACTCACTAGACAGAACCGGGAAGTCAGCAAAACAGGATGGACAAGTGGTAAAGGGAGGGCAAAGGTCAGGACAAGGTATCTGGGAGGCAGGACGGATCAGAGTAAACTCATGAGAGCCAGACACGCACGCTGCAGAGCAGGAACAATTACTGGCATTGTTAAGGAGGTGCAGCACCAAGATATAGTGGCCTGTAATCCGGAATGAGGTAGAATGGAATTAACCCCTCCCATCACCTGAAACACTGAGATGGAATACCAGCAATGGCTCAGTGGCAGCTTGCCAGGCATGGATCATTGCAAAAAGTATGTGAACCTTTAGGAAAAGTAGATAGTTTCAAGGTGAAATTAGAGTTTGGTGTTTTCAATCAATTTAATGACAATCAGGTGTGATTGGACAACTTATCTATATTTAAAAAACATGTCTATCACAGTCTATTCTTATCATAACATATTTGATATTTCATAATGATGGCATGAACAAAGCAGATTTCTGTGGACCTCAGAGGAGGAGTTGTTATTGTTTATGAGACTGGATAAAGTTATAAAACTATCTATAAATATTTTGGACTTCACCAATTTATAGTCAAAGTGTATACTAATGGAGCAAATTTAAGGCCATTTTTACCCTCAGCAGGAGTGGTCGCCAACAAAGATCATGTCACTGACTTAGATTCAAGATCGCGCATTGAGCTTGAATCTTTCCTGACATATGATTGCTAATTTATTCACCAATCCTGTGCTTTTAACACCCGCAGGTGGATCAGAGCCCCGCCCACAGCTGTCAACCTCTTAAATACCAGGGGTTGTGCTTGTCATAATGATTCTCTTGTGAAAGCCAGCGTTTAGCTAGAGTACGTAGGATATCATGATTTTACATATACATAACAGTGCTGATGCACTGCTATGTATAGCACAAAATCTCACAGTATTAATAACTTGGGGCGTATTTCAAAACTAGTGTCACAGAAAATGGCTCCAGCCCCCGGGCATTTTGTGTTTTTCCGTTTTGTTTTTTGCTCCCCTTCTTCCGAGAGCCGTAACTTATTTATTTTTCTGTCAATCTTGCCATATGAGGGCTTGTTTTTTGTAGGATGAGTTGTACTTTTAAATGAAACCATACGTTTTACCATATAGTATATTGGAAAACAGCAAAAAAATTCCAAGTGCGGACAAAATTGCAAAAAAAGTGTGATCGTACAACAGTTTTTGGGATATTTTATTCACCGTATTCACTATATGGTAAAACTGATGTATCTATGGGATACCTGAGATCAGTGCAAGTTTGTAGTCACCAAACATGTATAGGTTTACTTGTACTTAAGGGGTTAAAAAAATTCACAAGCTTGTCCAAAAAAAGTGGCGCACGTTTTGTGTCATTTTCCAAAACCCATAGCTTTCTCATTTTTTGGGATCTATGGCTCAGTGATGGCTTATTTTTTGCGTCTCAAGCTGACGTTTTTAATGGTACCATTTTTGCGCAGATGCTACGTTTTGATCGCCTGTTATAGCATTTTGCGCAAAATTTGCGGCGACAAAAAAACATAATTTTGGCGTTTGGAATTTTTTTTGACGTTACGCCGTTTACTGATCAGACTAATTGATTTTATATTTTGATAGATCGGGAATTTCTGAACGTGGTGCGTATTGCACATTTTCTGTTAGTACAATAAACCTCATTTCAATCCAGAAATATTACTGAGTCCATCATTTATTAGATATATGAAACTGAAATAGCTGTTGCAAAAACCCAAATTGTTACAAAGAAAAAAGGTTAACATTAATAGGGGTGCCCAAACTTTTTCATATGACTGTATAAAGCAGAGTGTATGTATGTATTTATGTGTATATGTACAGTATGTCCGCTAAAGAAATCCACACCGTCGCATTTACAATCACAAAATTTTGCACAAAGGCCCTATGTGACTCAGGGAACATCATAGACTATGCTTTGACAGGAAGATTTAACCCAGTGCTTTAGAGTTACTGTCCAAAAACTTGCCTCCATTAAAGTGAATGGAGCTGCGAGCTACAGGCTATTAATAGCTGCTGCAATTGGTTTCTATAGAAACAAAGGAAATTGTTAGTATAAGACGTTTATGTGTCAAGTAATATGATGTCGGTGGGGAGACGGATAGAGACAGAGAGACAGACTGAGAGACAGACAGACAGGTACACACAGACAGGGAAAGGGACAGAGACAAACAGACAGAGACAGATAGGAAAAAAAGCCAGCCAGACAGAAAGAGACAGACAGAAAAACACACGGGGAAAGAGACAGAGACAGACAGACAGACAGATAGAGGCAGACAGGGAAAGAGACAAACAGACAGAGATAGACAGGGAAAAAAGGCAGACAGACAGAGAAAGAGACAGATAGAGGCAAATAGGGAAAGAGACAGAGACAAGCAGATAGAGACACACAGGGGAAAAAGGCAGCCACACAGGGAAAGAGACAGACAGGGAAAGAGACAGACAGCTAGAGACAGACAGGGAGAGACAGGCAGAGACCGACAAAGACATATAGCGACAGACGGGGAAAGAGATAGACGGGGAAAGAGACAGACCTGGAACGAGACAGGCAGGGAAAGAGAATGACAGACAGACAGAGATAGTGAGAGACAGACAGATACAGAGAGAGTGAGACAAACAGAGAGAGAGAGACAGACAGACAGGCACAGAGATAGAGAGAGACAGACAGAGAGATAGACAGACAGAGAGATAGACATAAACAGACAAACATGGATAGAGACAGAGACACACATGGATAGAGACAGAGACACACATGGATAGAGACAGACAGATACAGACAGACAGAGACAAACTCACAGAGACAGACACACCGAGACACACAGAGAGACAGACACACAGGGAGACACAGAGACAAACAGACAGAGACAGACAGATAGAGACAAACAGACAGAGACAGACAGAGACAAACAGACAGAGACAGACAGAGACAAACAGACAGTCACTACTGTCTAGTGTGTATATATATATATATATATATATATATATATATGTATATATATATATATATATATATATATATATATATATATACATATATATATATATATATATATATGTGTGTGTGTCAAGTATACAATAACAAGAATAGGTCTTTGGTGTAATAGACACTTATGTGTAATACTCAATGCGTTTCCCCTCCAAAATGAGAGGTTCATCAGAAATAAAGAAAAAACAGGTAAATATGTGCTAAGGTGGCATGACTCCGGAATGTCTGACTGAAGGCCTGTGACCTTCCCCAACAACACCCTACCCCCTAGGGTTCTTATCTAAAATAAACACAAACACTGTGTGACGTTGGAATATAAAGGCCACAGCAGCCCCATTTATTCATAACATAAACATCAGCCATGTAACAATACAACTCTTCATTGAAGAACCCGAAAAGGAAGGGGGGGGTACCTGAAGGTTAACCAAAATGTTCTTTGCAACATCAGCCTGTCTCCTGACCCTCAGCCGCAACACACCGACTCGAGAGCCCAAGCCAGATGTTGCCCCCACTACGTCCCGCTGAGACTCAACCCAGCAAGGACCCGTTTACCAAACAATTGCACCGCTAGAGGTAACCCGCTCCGGCACTGGGTTCCGTCCTCTCCTCTGTGCAAACCCCCACCTTCAGACACCCCCCTCCTTTCCGCCGCTGCGACAAATACGATCTTCCTTCTTTTCTTCATCGATGTCGAATCCACAATTAGGGCGGGCGGGCGGGAACGATTCCAGTCACGTCCAGGTAGGAATGGCCCACCCCCCTCTGACCTGCCCTATATACGACCCCCTATAGCCACCACCCCCTGACCAATCACACTGACCCCTGATCCTAACTGCCCCTTAGCACCACCCCCAAATTTCGCGCCCAAACTGACTTTCTCCATTAACCCCTTATTAACCCTATGGCCTGGCATCCCTCCTAGTCATGTAGCCCTCCCTTAAGCCCCTTCGGGTCAGCAGTCCGGGCTCTTCCTTGACTCCGGAATGTCTGACTGAAGGCCTGTGACCTTCCCCAACAACACCCTACCCCCTAGGGTTCTTATCTAAAATAAACACAAACACTGTGTGACGTTGGAATATAAAGGCCACAGCAGCCCCATTTATTCATAACATAAACATCAGCCATGTAACAATACAACTCTTCATTGAAGAACCCGAAAAGGAAGGGGGGGGTACCTGAAGGTTAACCAAAATGTTCTTTGCAACATCAGCCTGTCTCCTGACCCTCAGCCGCAACACACCGACTCGAGAGCCCAAGCCAGATGTTGCCCCCACTACGTCCCGCTGAGACTCAACCCAGCAAGGACCCGTTTACCAAACAATTGCACCGCTAGAGGTAACCCGCTCCGGCACTGGGTTCCGTCCTCTCCTCTGTGCAAACCCCCACCTTCAGACACCCCCCTCCTTTCCGCCACCGCGAGCTCGCATGACCCCTTGTGCGCGCGAGTCCTCCCACACCAACAAAGCCTTCTCAAGCCCCTCCATCAGCCCTAAGGCCCAAATATCATTTCCCACCGAATTTAAATGGACCCCGTCCCGGCGCAACAAGTCGGCGGACGCCACTTCCAACTCCGGGTGCCGAACAGAGACACCCCCAACCCGGGAAATGAACCGCCCAATCTCCCGATTCACTTTACTTCGCGCCCTGTTTACTGCCTCCACCGACCTGGCGTGCCGCCATGTCAGCCGCGCAACCATATCCGACCAGACAATTACTAGACCCGGGTGGGAAGACAGGAGCCGCAGGCAGTCACATTTTATGTCTTGTATCAGGTCCCTGGAAGCCCGGAGACCCAGGTCATTCCCACCCGCGTGTAGTACTACCACGTCCGGTGCTCTGTCCAGCTGCGAATGGTGGCGCCAGGTAGGCAACACCTCACTCCACAGCATGCCCCTGACCCCGATCCATCGCACAGTAGCCTTTTCTCTGGGAACCCCCAACTGGCGGCCGTCCGGTCGTATTCCCGCACGGAACGCCCCCAATACACGTATGAGTGGCCGAGCACCCACACCAACAATGGGAAACCTACAAAACAAAAGGTGACAACACAACAGGGGAGAGGGGGGGGGGGGGGGGGGGGGGCACAAGGAAGAAAATGGGTAATGATTACCAAACCAATACAGCCCCCGACCCCCCCCCCCTCCCCACCCGTAGCTCACAACAAGTTCGGCCGGACGTAAGATCGAAACCTGGCCGAGTCCCATCGTCCAATCTTACGGAGAGCCTGCGCGCCCAGACCCCAACGAGCCGCCTGAGTCGCAGCCCCAATCCGAAAGGAGTGCGACGCGAACTCAGCCTCGTTGAGACCGCAACACTGCAGGCACCTCCGAAAGATGCAGACAAATTGGTAACTCGACAAGGCTGACCCGTCCTGGTGGGACAAAAGGGACCCCGGGCGAGCTCCCCTCACCTCTAAAAACGCCGACAGCCATCTGACAGGGCACTCCGCTAAACCAGGTACACCCCATAGTTCCACCATCCGACCTCTACCCAGCTGGTCCGTCTTTGACCGTCTCAAGCAACACCGCACCACATCCATACCGCATTCCACGTCCTCCAGCAACAAACCTCCGTGACTCCTCGTGTTTCTGCTCACCAGTTCACTAATTCTAAACGCCCCAAAGAAGGCCAAAACAAAAGCGGTCCCGAACAACTGGCATTCATACTCCGAACAGCACACCCGAGGCAACACCTACAACAGCTTGCCCAGCAGCTCAAAAGATACCGGGCGCCGAAGGTCTCGGCGCGCCCCCGCCCTCCGGTAACCCTTCATCACCTGGCGCACCCAGAAATCCTTCGTAACGTCCTTCCAGCCCAATAACTTGAAAAAGAAGGAAATGCCCGCTAACCTGCCCGCCACGGCCGACCACGAAAGGCCTTCTTCCTTAGCCCTGCCCAACATAAACAAAACTAAATAAACTCTGTCACCTTCAGATACATGACCTCCCACCTCATCAACCAACTCGAGCCAACGGTCCCACGCTGAATTATAGCTGCGCCACGTACTGGGTGCCACCAAATGTCGGATCAATTCCCAGGCCGGCTGCAAACCAGGTCCCACAACCAGACGGGCCATACGGTCTCCTGCTGCTCCGCGTCCGGCGCCAGCATTCGAAAGCGGTCCCACTGGAAGCGAGATAAAGCATCAGCCACAGAATTCAGCACCCCCGGCACATGTACAGCGCAGACCCACAAGTTCAACTCCAGACATTTCAGCACCAAGTGACGCAAGAGGTCCACTACCGGGGGGGAATCAGCTGTCAACTTGTTAACACACTGAACCACCCCCAGGTTGTCACACATGAAACGCACCTTCCTGTCTTTCAAATCCTGTCCCCAAACCTCTAAGGCCACGACAATAGGGAAAAGTTCCAACAGGGCCAAATTCCTAGTCAGACCGCAAACCCGCCACGAATCAGGCCACCTGCCGACACACCATCTCCCCCCAAAATATGCGCCAAATCCACTGGATCCCGCCGCGTCCGTATACAGCACCAACTCCTCATTTGACACCACCTCACGAAGCCACAATGACCGTCCATTGTACAGCTGCAAAAAACGGGACCACACTCTCAGGTCCGCCTTATGCTCCACCTTCAAACGCACAAAATGCAAAGGGTGCAACACACCGGTGGTGGCTTGAGCCAAGCGACGGGAAAAAACTCTCCCCATCGGCAATATTCTACACGCAAAATTCAACTTCCCCAACAGGGACTGCAAGTCCCGTAAACGAATCTTCTTGGCCTCAATGGCCCCTTGAACACAACGCCTCAAAGCCACCAGCTTGTCCTCCGGCAAGCGGCACTCCATGGCAACCGTATCCAGCTCGATACCCAGGAATTTCAAAACCGTAACCGGACCCTCCGTCTTCTCCGGCGCCAACGGAACGCCAAACCGGCGAGCAACCTGCTCCACTGTCCGAAGCAAAAGGGAACACTGCGAGGATCCCGCAGGCCCCATGCACAAGAAGTCGTCCAAGTAATGCAACACTGAATCTAGACCCGCCTCCTCCTTAATTACCCATTCCAAGAAACAACTAAACTTCTCAAAATGAGAACAGGAAATTGAACAGCCCATAGGCAAACAACAATCTACATAAAACTTGTCCTCCCACCAACACCCCAACAGGTGAAAACTGTCCGGGTGCACCGGCAACAGGCGGAAGGCCGCTTCTATATCCGTTTTCGCCAACAGCGAACCACAGCCCAACTTCCTTAACCATTCCACAGCCTTATCAAAACGGACATACGAAACCGAAACCAGCTCAGGATCAATACCATCGTTCACCGACCGGCCAGTAGGATAGGACAAATGGTGGATGAGCCGGAACTTGTTAGGTTCCTTTTTTGGGACCAACCCCAACGGGGACACAACCAAGTCCGGCAATGGAGGGGCATCAAAAGGCCCCGCCATCCGTCCTAGCTCCACCTCCTTCCGTAACTTATCCGCAACAACCTCACCATGTAGGCGCGTCGACTGCAAATTTTTTAAACGAATCTCTCCCGTCTTAACCACTGACGGTATCTTGAAACCAAAACTAAAACCGTCACTCAACAATTCCGCCGATCCCCGGTCCGGGTATCTACTTAGAAACGGCGCCATCCGATCTACCCTCACCGGGGTCCTCCCTTTTTGACGAAGACTCCACTGCCTTTCCTTTTCCCTTCCGGAAGCACTTAAGGTGACTGTGGGCGCCACCACAGCCCGAACACTCGTGCTTGAATCGGCAGGAAGACCCAAACCGGCATTCCTTCTCATTAAACTGCCAGCAAACGCCCTTTTTGGGCCCCGACGAGGTGCCAAATGATCCCCCGCCGGTGCCCCCTGGAAAGGACTGTGATGCCGACTTCGGCGCAGCCATCAGCCGCATCCATAGACTAATTTCTTTGTGGTCCCACCGTAAACTGGGTCTGACCGCCTTCCTCTGGCGAAACTGCTCGTCATATCTTAGCCAAGCAGTCCCCCCATAGGTCCTATACGCCTCACAGATAGAATCCAGATAACAGAAAAGCGCTGTACAGTTATCCGGAGCCTTTTCCCCCACCACACCGGCCAGTATCACAAAGGCCTGCAACCAGTTCTGAAAAGTGCGGGGAATAAGGCGATAACGCCGCCGTTCTTCCTCGTCCTTTTTGCTCTCATCCGGTTTAACCCGATCCAGATTAAACTTTTCCAACGGAAGCAATGAGAATATTTCAACATATTCATCCTTCCATATTTTTTCCCTGGTCTCCTGCTTCAGATGCGCCCCCAACGGGCCATCAAAGCAAACATACACTTCCCCTCTCGCCTTGTCATCCAATCGAACAATGTCCACTGCAGCCGCAGCTGCGGCAGCGGGAGCCGCAGCTGGGGCCGCGGGAGCCGCCACCACCGGCTCACCCACCGCATTGCCACTAGCAACCCCTCCAACCGCAGGAGTCGCAACCTCCTGCCCCGTCGCTCCCTGCCACACCAAGCTAGGGCCCCCCACAGGGGCAAACAAACCCCTAACCAACCTCAACAACTCGGATGCCACACTGCCGTCACCCGTCACCACATTCACGACCCGCCCGCCACTCGGGCCACCAAGTAAACCACCCGTACCACCAACCACATTCACGCCCTGCACGCCATCTGTATCACCAGACACACCATCCATAGCCAAACCAGGTGCACGAGAAATAGAAGAAACCGTGGTCTTACCAGGCTGACTCCGAGAAGATCCCGAAACAGCCGTCACATGTTCTCCGCGTCGCACTCCAGCCGCCTCGCCGACCTCCACGATCTGGTCCCCGTTGCCGTCCTCCGCGACGTCCTCCTCCAGGGTTGCCTCCTCGTCCTCACTGGACCCAGGCCCAGGGAGCCCGCCGTCCGGCAGACTCGACCTTAGGCCCCGTCCGCCCGCAGCACCATCCATCCTCCGCGACGATCCAGACGCTGGCTCCGCCACATAAACGCCGCCTGGGGCATGCCGTCCGGCATCCCCGCGTGCTCCAGCTGATCCCGACGCCGTCCCATCGTTGTCCCTCCGCTGCGATCCCAGGCCGGGCCCCGCTGATCCGGGCCGTCTCCGTACGGACTCCCCCGCCGCCACTGGGACCCCATGCTCCTGCATGGGCCCCGCTCTGCTCCTAGACCTTGCCGCCGCCGCCACTGTGGCCTCATCTGTGCCCCGCGATCCCGCTGGCCCACGCAACCCAGCTGGCCCCCATGACCCCGCTGGCTCATACGACCCCGCCGACCCACGCGACCCCGCCGACCCACGCGACCGCGCCGGCCCACGTGACCGCGGCGGGTCAGGTGACCGCACCGGGTCAGGCGAGCCTGCCGGATCGCGAGGACGCGGCGGGACGGGTGAGTACGCGGGGTCACATGACCGCGCACGGTCAGGTGACAGCGCCCGGTCAGGTGACATCGCCGCCCCACGTGACCGCGCTGCCCCACGTGATCGCGCCGCCCCACGTGACCGCGCCGCCCCACGTGACCGCGCCGCCCCACGTGACCGCAGCGGGTCAGGTGAGCGCGCTCGGTCAGGTGAGGCCGCCGGAGCACAGGGGGACGCCGGGTCACGCGAGCGCAGCGGGCCCCGTGACCGCGCCGGGTCAGGTGACCGCGCCGGGTCAGGTGACCGCGCCGGGTCACGCGGCCGCGACGCGCGCGTCACTGCCGTGCGCCGCGACCCGGAAGAGGAGGGGAGGCCGGCCGTGTCGCTCACCGCCCCGTTGCCTTGGCGCCCGCGGCCCGACTTCCGGCCGGGGCCTCGCGACGTCCCGGCTCCCGGATCCACCGCCGCACATCCACTCGGGCTCCGTCTCCGCTGCCGGCTCCTCGGCGTCATCTCCGGGCTGAGGCGCTCCGGGGGCCGAGTTCTTCGCTGCCGCTTCGGAGGCAGGGGGGTCCCCTCTTCCTCGCCGACGCCGGACCATCGCAGGAGCTGCTCGTCCATCCAACGCTGTCCACGCTGCTCCGCCATCCTCTTCATCTGTGCCATGAAGTCCTCCATCTTCGGGATCCAGCCACAACGATTCCAGTCACGTCCAGGTAGGAATGGCCCACCCCCCTCTGACCTGCCCTATATACGACCCCCTATAGCCACCACCCCCTGACCAATCACACTGACCCCTGATCCTAACTGCCCCTTAGCACCACCCCCAAATTTCGCGCCCAAACTGACTTTCTCCATTAACCCCTTATTAACCCTATGGCCTGGCATCCCTCCTAGTCATGTAGCCCTCCCTTAAGCCCCTTCGGGTCATCAGCCCGGGCTCTTCCTATACCTTTGAAAGGTGTAAATTGATAAAGAGTCCACCTGGCCATACCACTTAGCATAAACAATAAAACAAATAAAAGGTTGTAAATAACAAATGAAATAAAGTGCTTATGCAAATGAGAGCTGAAGACCTTCCGCCACAGAGACCACTGAGTAGTGCCGCCAAACTAAAAAATGCAAAAAAAGTGCTTGTGCGAATTAAAATGATCCCAATATAATAATATATGTCTGATTATATGAACTGAGCCTAATCACAATTGTAAAAGGTTAGTATTAAGCTCAGTGCCCGTACAATAATCCTTTAAACAACCCAGATATTAAATAAGGGGCTTATGTACAAGGAAATCACCAGATAAAGTGCTTATATAAATGTAATGCACTGGGTCATAATTGTAATGACTATAATACCAACAGCTCTCTACAAAAACTCTGTATATATTAAAAAATAAGTTGCTTGGATGGCACCAGACAATAAAAGGGCTTATACATATGCAAAAAAGCATGCCCTGGCAATAATTGTGATGTCTGTAGTACAAATAGCTCGCCATCCTGCTGCCTGCAATCCAGTTGCTGTCCCCATGCGCCATCTTCCTGGCTATCCTAAATAGACATTGAGCTAGGTATTAAACCTTTTAACTATTATAAAGAGTCTTGATATTGGGCTGTTTGTTTTATAGTTTTTAGTTCACATATATGCAAAAATATGAAAAATTCTGAAGGGTTCACAAACATTCAAGCACTACTATAGATAGATAGATAGATAGATAGATAGATAGATAGATAGATAGATAGATAGATAGATTACAGGGGTGGGATTCAGCCGGTTCTGTCCGGTTCTGGGGAACCGGTTGTTAAAATAGCAGCCGGTTCCCAGAACCGGCAAGAAACAGCTCTGCTGATCCAGTTCCCTGTATTCATTTGTGTTAGTGTCTCTTTAAGACACTTGTACAAATGAATCCCCGTACCTCCGGCCGCACTTACGGGTTCAGTGGAGCCTGTCTGCTCCCTGTCCCGGTGTGCAGCTACGCGCTGACGCTGCTGAGGTGATGGCAGTGGGAGGAGGTAGGACGGAGGCCAGAGAGGCCGCAGGTGCTTGCAACAGGTAAAGCGCTCAGTGAGCCGAAGATGCAGGGAGAGGGGCCACAAAAGATGGCAGCTCTATGGGGAAACGGACCGCAAAAGATGGGAACTATATGGGGAGAAGAGGAAGCTGCATAGATGGCAGCTATATGGGGAGAGGAGGCCACACAAGATGGGAACTATATGGGGAGAGGAGGCCACACAAGATGGGAGCTATATGGGGAGAAGAGGAGGCCACACAAGATGGGAACTATATGGGGAGAAGAGGAGGCCACACAAAATGGGAACTATATCGGGAGAAAAGGAGGCCACACAAGATGGGAACTATATGGGGAGAGGAGGCTGCATAGATGGGAAGTATATGGGGAGAGGAGGCTGCATAGATGGGAGCTATATGGGGAGAGGAGGCTGCATAGATGAGAGCTATATGGGGAGAGGAGGCTGCATAGATGGGAGCTATATGGGGAGGGGAGGCTGCATAGATGGGAGCTATATGGGGAGAGGAGGCTGCATAGATGGGAGCTATTTGAGGAGAGGAGGGTGCATAGATGGGAGCTATATGGGGAGAGGAGCTTTTGGATAAAATCTGCAGGGAAAAGAAGCCATGATGGGATTTGTAGGGGGAAAGCAGCCAGATGGGATGAGATCTGTATGGGGAAGGTCGTCCGTTCCAATTTTAGCAGGGCTCCTTTAGAAATAATTTTTAAAAATTGTAGAAAACCAATACAATAATACAATATGACTGACAGTGACTGGAACAACTGGTACTGGACAGGAGAGTGACTGTATAGGAGGGGAAGAAGGTGAAAGAGATTATACTTTAAATTACTTGTTTTGGTTTTTTTTGGTTGAGGAAAGTGCGTGAAAATCGGTGTGGCTAACAAAATGGGTGTGGTTACAGAATGGGTGTGGTTTACAACTGGGCAGGGTTTACAGAGAACCTGTTGTTAAAAATTTGAATCTCACCCCTGGATAGATAGACAGATAGTACAATTAAAAGAGGTTGTCCACTACTTATACATTGATGACCTATGACTAGAAATACTTCCTTCAGGAGCTGCTCTATCTTCTGATTGTGGCCGTGGCTGGGTACTGCACATCTGCCTATTATATAAATGAATAGGAGGCAGATGTGCAGTACCCCTTTGTGGCCACAATCAGAAGATAGAGCAGCTCAGGAACTGAGCATTTTTGGCCACCGGATATAGTCGCTGGTACCAAGAACAGCTGACCGGGCAGGGTGTCTGGTGTTGGATCCAAGACTAATCAGACATTGATGATCTATCCCAAGGATAGGTTATCAATGTTTAAACAGTGGACAACCTCTTTAATTTAACCTGGTAAATTCTTAAGCAATTGAGTTCTGTCTTATTACAAAACATAATTCTACTAATATATTTTCATACAAAGGTTTTATGTATAAAGTCAAAATATTGATGACTATAAAATACGGATTAAGGCGTAACATTTAAGGAGAGTCTGTCACCCCCAAAATTTCAATTAATCTGCAAGTACAATCAAATAAATCATGTTGCCCCATAAAAATCTCCTTGTTAATATGTAAATTAGACCTCCTAGGAGAGCATGCATTTACTAACACTGTGTGTTACACGGTGGTCTACAGTAGTGTCAGTGTGCATATGTAATTCAGTTAAAGTAGCGCTCACTCTCAGGAACCAAGCACTGTGAATCAAGCTAAAAGGCAGTGTGCCCCTTGCTAATTTTGTAGGCGGGACAGTGTTTGGAGTCCTTGGCCATGGAAAGTTTACACCAAGGCGACCCAGCTTACATATTTAGTAAAAGTTTTTTTTCTGTAAGCAGTAAGATCAGAGATGAGCGGATGGCACTGTGCAACTCCAGCCTACAGTCTGGGCTAGTGGTCCCTGGCAGTGGAAAGGAGCTGCATAAATTTTGTTACTTGGCTTATGATAAGCCGGGTTGGCTAGACACAACCTGTGAAATGTATGCCGCACGGAGGACGTCATGCCAGGCTGGTAAATCAAACATTGTGCCCGGGAAACTCAGGAAATTTGTGCAGCTCATATCCACAGACAGTCCTGTCCTGGACTATGGACTGGTGTTGCGTGAAATGATCTGATTTTTTCCAAGTAAAATCTATCAAGCATGATTTTATATGAGCAATGTCCCCTCTATGACTTTACTAGCAGTTTAATTGAAGTTTTGGGGGTCCCAGACTCCCATTGAAGCAAAAGAATATATAGCAGTAAAGCAATGTTTACTTAATGTTTTATGTTTCTGCACAGTTCTGCCCCATCTTTGCTTGTCTGCTTTTACATTGCATTGAATTGAATCAGTACATTTATTGAACTTTTCTTATTTTCATTGTGTTTTTGGGTGCACTGACCTTATCTTGTGAACCTTACCATCTGTCCAAGGCAATCCTGCTGTATTGAAGGCAAGAAATAACTAGAAAACCTGTATTACGATTAATAGAAACATCTTCCTATAACATACTGTAGCCTCAGCCTTTTCCCCTGCTCTCCTTATAGTGCTAATATTATCTGTACAGGTAAAAAATGCACAAACATTCCCCTCAGATCCCGATAACCTACCTGCTGGTGTACATATATCACGGACCAAATCATTCTTTATCAAATTTAGGGAATCAAAATTGTCCACAAAGAATGTTTTGTCTTTACTTCCCGCAATGTTCACCAACTCTTCCTGTACGGCTTCCTTTACGCCAATAGCAAATATATTAATGCCACTGCCTCTGATGTCTGCTGCTGCTTCCGTCACCCGGTCCTGAGACTTCCCATCTGTAATAATAATCAAGGACTGGGGAACTTTATTCGGTCGCTCGCTTTCAGCTGTGGCAAAGAGAGCCTTCATTGATTTCAGAGCTTCCCCTGTATTGGTGCCACCACCTAATTGATCTATTCTTTGTACCGCTACCTTTAATCCTTTTAGATTGGTGTATTGACTGATAGTGAATTCAGTCTGTGGAGAATCAGAGTATTGAACAACCCCAAAGCGTACTCTGTTTGCTCCAATCTGAAACATGCTCATCAATTCAATCATAAATATTTTCATGTCGTCAAAATCCTCCGGATAAATGCTTCCAGAGCCATCGACAAGAAAGTAAATGTCAGCTTCTTCAGTATCAGTGCAACCTACATGAAGGAAAATTAAGGAACAAATGGTTACTTAGCTGCATAACTCACAACAGTTAACTGACAACCAAATTTGAACATCTATAAGATTCTAAACACTTTTGTCGCCACATTGATAGGTACTTTTGATGTATTTACCGTTACTCTTTCCGTCACAAGACAATAATCAACAATTACAAAACACCAAATCAATACGCAAGAAGGAATATCCAAGCAGGCTTAAAAAAAAATATAAATTATTCTAAAGAAAAACTGACTTTGTCATCTCAACGAAATATAGCAAAGTTTTCATTAAATGCATATTCAGTTTATATTGTGTTTCCCCAAAAAAAAAGACCTACCCCAAAAATAAGCCCTAGCACGTTTTTTCTCACTTTTTCGAGTTTGCTACAAAATTGAGCTCTACTCCAGAAAAAGCCCTAGTTGCAGTTCATTTTTACATACCATACTAATAGAATCCTGAAATAGGGCTTGAG
This sequence comes from Anomaloglossus baeobatrachus, assembly GCF_048569485.1. Taxonomy (NCBI): domain Eukaryota; kingdom Metazoa; phylum Chordata; class Amphibia; order Anura; family Aromobatidae; genus Anomaloglossus; species Anomaloglossus baeobatrachus. Next base: position 435,484,146 of record NC_134358.1, read on the forward strand.
CAGCTCTTTCCGGATACATAACTTTTATTGCTGTGTGTTGCCTCATTGTGTTGTTGTAAGCCTTGGAAAATTGATAGTCGCACCCTGGCTAGTTAGACGTATGTTAATGGAAAGTGATCATTCAACCCTTCCCACACCAATAATCCTGCCCACCCAAGTCCGAGGATTGCGATGTGATTTTCGGGTCAGTAATACGGTAGTTTGACTGTGCCCAATCACTGGCAGGATTTTGGGCAGGGAAAGGGATAAATATTAATTTTTCATAAGTTTAACATAAGTTTAACTAGCGTGAGACTATAATTTTTTCAGGACTTACAGCAACACATTGGGGCAATGTACATCAATGAAAAATAAAAGATATAAGAAAATAAACCCTAGTGCATCTTTCAAAGCCATAAATAATATAGGGTCTTGGTTCCAGCAGTTGCTCTATTACCCCACCACTAAGCCTGGTAACCCGATATAGCAATTCCACATTCACCATAAAGAATCTGGTGTTGTCCTCTGACTCCTGAGTAACCCCGTGTAGAACAGTTAAGGGTGCTTTACACGCTGCGACATCGCTAATGATATATCGTCGGGGTCACGGTGTTTGTGACGCACATCCGGCATCGTTAGCGACATTGCAGCATGTAACACCTCTGAGGGACCTAAAACAATCGCAAAAGAGGTAAAAATCGTTTGTATTGGAGAGGTCGCTCCAACACCAAAAATCGTTGACAGGTGAGTAGCGAGGTTGTTTCTCATTCCTGCGGCAGCACACATCGCTATGTGTGACACAGCAGGAACAAGGAAACTCACCATACCTGCGTCCCGCCGGCAATGAGGAAGGAAGGAGGTGGGAGGGATCTTTGGCCCGCTCATCTCCACCCCTCCATTGCTATTGGGTGGCCACTTAGTGATGTCGCTATGACGCCGAACTTAGAAAGGAGGCGGTTCGCCGGCCAGAGCGACGTCGCTAGGCAGGTAAGTAGTGTGACAGGTGTAAGCGATGTTGTACGCCACCGGCAGCGATTTGCCCATGTCGCACAACCGACGGGGGCGGGTATGCTCGCTAGCGATATCGGTACCGATATCGCAGCATGTAAAGTACCCTTAAGATTGTCAAATGCCCCTTTAAGTGTAAAATTCCTCATTTGAGCAGTCAAAAAGTTCCCCCCAGAAACCACCAACTCAGGGATATTGGTCTCATGTGTCATGCCCTTATACTCATCGCCAATAGGCACACACAAGAGAAACTCATCCACATCTGGGGTTTCTTACAGACTATCTGGCTTTTATTTGAGTAACTGGGCACCCCCACCTTTCGCCACAAGTTCCAGAATAAGGTAAAGTCCCACCCTATTATCATCGAGTATAGCAAGCCCTTAACAACTCCAATCTCATTGGACTTAGTGCCTCAGTTCGTTTCTATAGTCACTGGCGACAGAGTAGTCCTTGGCATGCCCATGAATACAGTGGATGCCAAAAATCTTCCCAAGGATCAACTGGTGGGGGAGTGTGGCCTTTTCCAGAGTCACCAAAGTTTTTGAGTCCAAGAATCCGGTCACTATTATGCCATTTATTGTCATGGGACATGCCTGTGGGCCCTCGCCAGGTTATCATAATATGAACAGCACCACCCTAAGCTCCAGTCCATCTGTTTGGTGGTCATGAGACAATGGGTGGCTATGTGCCTGGGACTGTGAAATTAAGGGGCCCTTTGCACACTACGACATCGCAAGCAGATGATGCGATGCCGAGCGCAATAGTCCCCGCCCCCGTCGCAGCTGCGATATCTTGTGATAGCTGCCGTAGCGAATATTATCGCTACGGCAGCTTCACATGCACTTACCTGCCCTGCGACGTCGCTCTGGCCGGCGACCCGCCTCCTTCCTAAGGGGGCGGGTCGTGTGGCATCACAGTGACGTCACACGGCAGGCGGCCAATAGAAGTGGAGGGGCAGAGATGAGCGGGACGTAAACATCCCGCCCACCTCTTTCCTTCCGCATTGCAGACAAGACGCAGGTAGGAGATGTTCCTCGCTCCTGCGACTTCATACACAGCAATGTGTGCGGCCGCAGGAACGAGGAACAACATCGTACCGTCGCTGCAGTCAAAATAATGAAAATGACCGACACTACACCGAACATACGATACCGACGCTTTTGCGCTCGGTAATCGTAGTTAAAACGATTTACACACTACGATGTCGAGAGCGACGCCGGAAGTGCACCTGCGATGTCGTAGTGTGCAAAGGGCCCCTAAGTCTGTAGCGGAGGCCTATGGCAACTGATCAGTGGATCCTTGGGACCTCAGACACACCCACTTTTGTGAGTCAGCCTCCTTTTAGACCCCCAGTATGCTAATGTGTCGCCCTGGGCAAGCCAGGGGACACAGGTCACAACACCACCACACCCCACACTCCAGGTAGGCACATCACAGCTAACCAGAAATCCTTGTTGCCTTCCTCCAGAGGTTGATGATGCACACCAGGGGGTGGGCCAGGCGGTTGGCTCCGCCCACCAAGGAGCTCACAGCTCTGGAGGCAGGAAGTAACCAGGCAGTCAGCTCAGGGACGAGCTTGAGTAAAGGCAGAAAGCCCAGGCAGGGCAAGTGTGAGGAGCTAAGTGAAGGAGTAAACAAGCAGGGAAAGTAAGAAAGTAGTAAAGGAGGAAAAGCAAGTAAAGTGACAGAAGAGAAAGACAGCCTGAAGGGTCCAGCTTTGTGAGGGCCAGAACAGCAAGGTCAGCAACGGCGGTGACTGTCTGGAGGGGGACCGTTTGGAAGTTCCTGGAAGGACCCCGTTGGCTGTGTGCCCGGTGGTCTGGAGCAGTGTTCCGAAGGACAGTCAGCACCAGGGCAGGGGCCTCTCGGACCCCGGCAAGGCTAGGAGTCGCCAGATTTGCCAAATCCTTTAGTGACGGGGACGCAGCTCCCCCAACAACCAAGTCCCGATTGAAGGCAACAGCCCAACCCGTATTGGAGAGACACCGCCACCGCCACGGCACCAGTTTCTCAGGGCCAGCGCCTGCGGGCAAAGTGTAGAGCTCCTCCGGCCCAGATTGCAGTCGGGGAGCGGGTAACCGGAGGGAATCCACCGCTACCATCAGTCAACACAGGTGCAAGGAAGAGAGACATCACCGTCACCTACCGGGAGTGCAGGTGCAGCCGTCTGTGGGACCGTCCTACCAGCCGTTGGTTTACCGTACAAACTGTGTCCGTGTGTCAGGCTGAGTGAGTACCATAGTGCCGCAAGGCACAGCGCTGCCCCCGCGTCCCTGCGCCCTCCAGGCCCTACACTTCACATCTCATCACCGGGCCCCGGGATCACCAACCCCTACCCACGGAGGGGCAACACAACACCTGGCTGCTCCGCATCACCATCCCCGGGACCCCCACACTGAGCAGCGGTGGTGCAGTCACCACAACCGTGGGTGGCGTCACGAACTATAACAATCCCCACACCCAACAAACATCCCCTTTCACTCACGGGCGAGGAGTGTCGCTCGAGAAACCCCGGGATCCGGCCCACAGCTCGAGCCACCAGGAGCAGCTGCCGGACCCGAGCAGAAGGGGTGAGCGCGGTGTGCTGACACCCTCCTCCCCGCCCGCGACAGATGCGGTGCCCCCGATTTTTTTAAGAACCTCTTGACTGCCTTGTACCTTTGCACTATGTCAACCAGGTGGTCAGGATTACGGAGATCTCACTGGGCAACCCTGATCTGCACCTGCCTCAGAAAGGAGTGAATGAAACGGTCCATGCCAACCCATTATACCATCTGCACTAGGATGGAGGACTCTAGCTGCAACCACTTCTTGACTAGATGGAGCATATCAAATATTTGGGAATGAGGAGGTTTGTCCTCGCCATAAGCCCATTGATGCACCCATTGAGCCCTGATGGTCATTGTCACCCTTAAGCATGCCAAAATTTCAATTTTTATTTTGGTATATTCCTTTGCATCTTGTAAGGTCACATCATAATAGGTCTATTGTGGCTCCCTAGTGAAATATGGCTCCAGAACCTCGACCCACTGCTCCAGTGGAAGTCTCTTCTGTTTGGCGACCCTTTCAAACATGGTCAAGAATGGCACAATATCATCTCTCAGGGTCATCTTCTGTATGACCCTTCTAACCACTTTCTGGACATTTGAATCTTCACCTGGACTTGGGGGTGGGGTGATTGCCCTGCTATGGATTGCCTCTGCTAAGAGATCCATCTGTTGCTGCTGCTGCTTCTGTTGGTCTCTTACTAGGCTTGTCACTTCTGCCTACACATTGGCCTCTACCAGCTGCCTGATTAGCTCTTCCATTTTGTCCTACCACGCTTCCATGCTTATGGCCATCTTCACTCAGGACATGCAGTTTGTTCGCATCAGTTACACATGCTCTCCAAAAGTCTTGTCAGCAATTCTAGCCCCAACTGTGGTAGAATGGCTCACCAAGCTGTAGCATGAGGTAGACAGATTAATGCTTTTAATTTTAATCTTCAGTGGGTTTATTAAAAGCTTCATAAACCAGCACAGCATAAAGTAAATATAAACAGCCTTTCCCGCTTAAAAAAAATAACAAAACTGCACTCAAAACAGTCTACAGAACTGTGAGGTCCGCCTGCTAAGGATTAGTGTTCAGCTCTTTGCAGTACGAGCCCCACTCTGAAGGTTTGTTCACCTCCATACATAGAACACTGAGTTTATCGAGAAGCCTTCATTTTACCTGCTGGACCTCACCCTAGTGTGGAAGTATTTCAACAGCTATCTGTCACGCTCCCCGGGTCCTCGGCTCCCCTTCCCGGGTCCCCTGCCCCGCTCCCCGGCTCACCTGCCACGCTCCCCGCGTCCCAGTCCCTTGTGCCCGTCCTTCCTGGGCTTCCTGGCCGCCGATCCCGGCGCCCGACGGCCTCCCAGGCCCTGCTCGGCTCCCCTGCGTCCTCCTCTCAGCCTCCTTCCCTGGCTTCTGGCACCCGGGCCGCGCGCACGCGCATTAGGGCGCGCGCGCGGTCACTGACCCTTTCTTAAAGGGCCAGCGCCCATTAACAGGAAATGAGGTTAGACAGGTACGGGGTATAAAGGGGGTTCTTGTCCAAGGGGGCGGGGCCTGATCTTCGTGTTTTCTGAGCTAGGAGTCAGGTCTCCTTGTGTTTTCCTGCCATACTTACGTATCTCTCTTCTAGAGCTGATCCCGCCTCGCCATCCAGTCCTGCTGAATCCCGAGCCCCGCACGCTGTCCGTCTGCCATCTGACAGTCCGTACCATCTCGGATCCCTGCGGTGACCTGTCATCTCGCTCCCAAGGTTCCGGACCCCGCCTGACATCATCTCGGCCTCCGAACCTGAGCTACGTCACCCGGACTACCATCTGTGACTCCGTGGTCCCAGGGACTCCTTCGCTACCTTCACTTGCACGGACTGTTCTGCTGCCCATCAGTGCTTCAGCTACCGGACTCCCTACCACCATCTTAGAGTTCGGTCCAGTGGATCCACCTCCTGGGTCTGCCCGACCGCCCGGCCCTGACAGTAAGATCAGGCCATGGATCCCGCTGCAGCACTATTGGCCCTGCAAGAGGAACTCCAACGCCAGCGTGAAGTCCAGACCCGCATGCTGCAATTTATGACCTCCGTGGACACTCGCCTGTACACATTACAAGCATCAATGACGCCTGCAGCACCCAGGTCTCCCACTAGGCAATCCACGGCTCCCGCACCAGTGGCAGCCGCGTCGGATGCTTCCCGACTCCGTTTGGCGTCACCTCCTCGTTATGCTGGAGATCCCAAGACCTGCAGGGGCTTCATAAACCAATGCTCCCTTCACTTCACGCAGCTGCCCCATCTGTTCGCCTCCGACCAAGCCAAGGTCGCCTTTATAATGTCTCACCTGGAGGGCGAGGCACTGGCGTGGATGAACCCCTTGTGGGAGAAGGAGGACCCCATGACCAAGGATCTTCAAGAGTTCCTGCAGGCCTTTCGCAGTACCTTTGACGAGCCGGGACGCGCCTCTGCGTCTGCTTCATCACTTCTCCGCCTACGTCAAGGAACACTGACGGTGGGCCAATACGCCATCCGTTTCCGCACTTTGGCTTCTGAACTCGGGTGGAATAATGAGGCCCTGACAGCCGCCTTCTGGGAAGGACTGTCAAGTCGCATCAAAGATGAGTTGGCGGGTCGTGACATGCCCTCCACCCTAGATGCCCTGATTGCCCTAGCCACGCGAGTGGACATTCGTTTTCAGGAGCGCTCCAAAGAGCTGGTTCGTGAGCGACGTGCGGTACGGCACTCCTCTCCGCCACAGAAGTCCTCTGTGCCACAGTCATCTACAGCTGGGATTCCTGTCCACGAACCCATGCAGGTTGATCGAGTACGACAGTCTGACCAACGTCGAGCAGAGCGGCTCGCCAAGGGCCTCTGCTTTTACTGCGGAGGGGACACACATCTCCTACGCTCCTGTCCGGAAAGGCCGGGAAACTCCAAAGCCTAGGGTTGGTAGGAGAGGCCACCCTAGGTGCTGGGACTCTCTCCGACCCAGTTATGTGGACGGTACAAGTATCAACAGGAGAGACGCGCTTCACGGCTGAGGCATACCTCGACTCCGGAGCAGCAGGCAATTTTATCCAGCAGGCCACGGTGGACAAATACCAGCTGCCTGTTACTCTACTCGAGAAGCCCCTACTGATTGCCTCGGTGGATGGGAGACCCCTCTCTGATACCATCTCCTGGATCACGAAGCCGGTGGAACTGCGTATCGGTGCTCTGCACACCGAGAACATCGCTCTCTACGTCCTTCCACACATGTCCCACCAAGTCCTGCTGGGACTTCCTTGGTTGCGAACACACGAACCCTCAGTCAACTGGGGTACTGGCGAAATCACCCGTTGGGGCTCTGCCTGTCATGAGAGATGTCTAAAGTCTATACAACCAGTCCGACGACCTCCGGTTCCTGAGAACCTACCGGGTCTGCCCTCGGCCTATTGGTCCTTCACGGACGTTTTTGACAAGAAGGAGTCTGAGGTACTTCCGCCACACCGTCCCTACGATTGCGCCATCGACCTGCTCCCAGGAACAACACCACCTCGAGGACGGATATATCCGTTGTCTCCAGCCGAAACCAGGGCCATGTCCACCTACATCATGGAAAGCCTGGCAAAGGGATTCATCCGGAGATCCTCCTCTCCTGCGGGAGCAGGCTTCTTCTTCGTTAAGAAGAAAGAGGGTGACCTTCGCCCATGCATTGACTACCGGGGCTTGAATCAGATTACTATAAAAAACAAGTACCCCCTACCGCTCATCCCCGAACTGTTCGATCGGCTCAGAGGAGCCCGTGTGTTCACCAAACTGGATCTTCGGGGTGCCTACAACCTAGTTCGTATCCGCTCTGGGGACGAATGGAAGACCGCGTTTAATACTCGCGATGGGCACTATGAATACTGTGTGATGCCCTTCGGTCTGTGTAACGCTCCTGCCGTATTCCAAGAACTGGTGAACGATATTTTCCGGGACCTCCTCTACGTATGTGTAGTAGTTTATCTGGATGACATTCTTGTTTTCTCTCCGGACCTCCAGACCCACAGAGAGAACGTAAAGCTGGTTCTACAAAGACTGAGAGAGAATCGTCTCTACGCCAAATATGAGAAGTGCGTCTTTGAGCAGTCTTCTCTTCCTTTCCTGGGATACATCATCTCGGGGACTGGGCTGCAGATGGATCCCAAGAAGGTCTCCGCCATTCTCAACTGGCCTCCCCCTTCTGGACTGAAGGCAATCCAACGGTTCCTGGGATTTGCCAACTACTACCGCCAGTTTATTCCTCACTTTTCCGCCCTGACTGCTCCTCTCTCCGCTCTGACCAAAAAGGAGGCTAATCCAAAGGACTGGTCACCTGCGGCCGACGCCGCATTTTGCTCCCTGAAGCGAGCATTCGCCTCCTCTCCTGTACTCCACCGACCAGAGTTAAACCGCCAGTTCACCTTAGAGGTGGATGCTTCCTCCTCAGGAGCCGGAGCAGTGCTCATGCAAAAATCCTCCTCCGGGAAGACGGTGACTTGCGGTTTCTTCTCTAAAAGCTTCTCAGCACCTGAACGTAATTACACCATCGGTGACCGAGAGCTATTAGCGGTCAAACTGGCTCTGGAGGAGTGGCGCTACCTCCTGGAAGGAGCAGTGTACCCCGTGATTATCTACACGGACCACAAGAACCTGGAATACCTGCGGTCCGCTCAGCGACTGAACCCACGGCAAGCCAGGTGGTCCTTATTCTTTGCCAGGTTTGACTTCCAGCTTCATTTCCGACCCGCGGACAAGAATATACGTGCTGATGCCTTGTCTAGGTCTCTCATGCCCCTGGAGCAGGAGGAAGAGACTATCCAACCTATCATCTCTCCTAACAAGATTGTTCCGGTGGCTCCTGTCACTCTGGCCCAGATACCACCCGGGAAGACCTATGTCTCTGAGACCGACAGGGAAAAAGTGTTACACTGGGGTCATGCCTCGAAAACAGCCGGCCATGCAGGCCAGAAGAGAACATGGGGTGCGATTGTACGCCATTACTGGTGGCCATCCCTTCGCACGGACGTTGCCGCCTTTGTCTCTGCCTGCCCCTCTTGTGCCAGGAACAAGACGCCCAAACACCTGCCCTATGGCCGTCTTCTGCCTCTGCCGATACCCTCAGTTCCATGGCAACACATAGCGATGGACTTTATTACAGACTTGCCAGTATCCTCCGGACACACAGTCATATGGGTCGTGGTGGATCGGTTCTCCAAAATGGCTCACTTCGTCCCTATGCCCGGACTGCCCTCTGCTCAGGAACTCGCGGAAGCCTATATACAACACATCTTTCGCTTACATGGCTTTCCTTCCCACATCGTGTCCGACAGAGGAACTCAGTTCACCTCCCGCTTCTGGAGGGCTCTCTGCAAACATCTGGGAGTGACTCTGGACTTTTCTTCCGCTTACCATCCTCAGTCTAATGGCCAAGTGGAGAGGGTCAATCAAATCTTGACATCCTTCTTACGTCACTATGTCAACGCCCATCACGACGACTGGTCCACGCTTCTGCCTTGGGCTGAGTTCTCCCATAACCACCACGTCAGTGAGTCGTCCTCCAAATCTCCCTTCCATGTCGTTTACGGACTACAGCCTTCCGTCCCGTTGCCTATATCCCCTTCTTCGGATGTCCCTGCTGCTGATACTGTAGCCCGTGACTTCGCTACCATTTGGGACTCTGTCAAGGCGTCCCTTGGGCGCGCTTCCCAGCGGATGAAGAAACACGCTGACAAAAGGCGTCTAGACCCTCCGTGTTTCTCTCCTGGTGACCTGGTCTGGCTTGCTTCCCAGTACATCCGACTGAAGATTCCTTCCTACAAGCTGGGTCCTCGCTACATCGGGCCGTTTAAGGTCCTCAGCAAGATCAATGAGGTCTCCTACAAACTGAAGCTTCCGGCCACGATGAGAATACCCAACTCCTTCCACGTCTCTCTCCTCAAGCCGGTGTTCCTTGGTCCCTTCTCCGCTGCTGCCAGCCCGGCTCCTCCTCCTATTGCTGAGGACGACATCTACGCGGTAAGAGATATCGTGGCCATGAAGACTGTTCGTGGCCGGCAGTTCTTCCTGGTGGACTGGGAGGGGTATGGTCCTGAGGATAGATCCTGGGAACCCAGGGAGAATGTGGGCACTCCTCTGATCCGTGCCTTCATGTCTCGGTTGCGGGGAGGGGGGCGTGGGGGGGGGGTACTGTCACGCTCCCCGGGTCCTCGGCTCCCCTTCCCGGGTCCCCTGCCCCGCTCCCCGGCTCACCTGCCACGCTCCCCGCGTCCCAGTCCCTTGTGCCCGTCCTTCCTGGGCTTCCTGGCCGCCGATCCCGGCGCCCGACGGCCTCCCAGGCCCTGCTCGGCTCCCCTGCGTCCTCCTCTCAGCCTCCTTCCCTGGCTTCTGGCACCCGGGCCGCGCGCACGCGCATTAGGGCGCGCGCGCGGTCACTGACCCTTTCTTAAAGGGCCAGCGCCCATTAACAGGAAATGAGGTTAGACAGGTACGGGGTATAAAGGGGGTTCTTGTCCAAGGGGGCGGGGCCTGATCTTCGTGTTTTCTGAGCTAGGAGTCAGGTCTCCTTGTGTTTTCCTGCCATACTTACGTATCTCTCTTCTAGAGCTGATCCCGCCTCGCCATCCAGTCCTGCTGAATCCCGAGCCCCGCACGCTGTCCGTCTGCCATCTGACAGTCCGTACCATCTCGGATCCCTGCGGTGACCTGTCATCTCGCTCCCAAGGTTCCGGACCCCGCCTGACATCATCTCGGCCTCCGAACCTGAGCTACGTCACCCGGACTACCATCTGTGACTCCGTGGTCCCAGGGACTCCTTCGCTACCTTCACTTGCACGGACTGTTCTGCTGCCCATCAGTGCTTCAGCTACCGGACTCCCTACCACCATCTTAGAGTTCGGTCCAGTGGATCCACCTCCTGGGTCTGCCCGACCGCCCGGCCCTGACACTATCCAACCCATCACTTTGACTGTTCACAAAAAAAAACAGCCCTTGTCAGGCAGAATAACCCTCTCAGCACATAGCACGCTGGAGCCTACATCTGGTATTCGCATCACCAAAGCTATCAAACTTGGTCGAACATATCTCCCCTCCAGGACTTTACCAGTCCTGCATCTTACACCTGACATCAGCGCTGTAGCTAAAGGGTGCTTTACACGCTGCGACATCGCTAGCGATCTCGTTAGTGATGTAACACCCCAGATCACACATACGATTTGCCGAGATCGCACATGTGACCGGTGCTTAAAAAAATGACCTATGTGCGATCTCGACAAATCTTATCTGTGATCTGGAGTGTCACATCGCTAACGAGATCGCTAGCGATGTTGCAGCGTGTAAAGCACCTTTAAGGCTATGTGTGCACATTGCTTTATGCTTTTTTTATGTGTTTTTCCTTGCAGATTTTAATCAATACTGCAAGGAAAAACACAGAAAAACGCATCTATGAAAATCCTGACTTGTTGTGCACATGCTGTTTCTTTTTTTCTTGCAGATTTTGTTACAGAAACAAGAAGCAGCATGTCAGTTCTTCATGCTTTTTTTTCTGTCTCAATAATCCACTGCAGTGCTTTATCACGACAGTGAATTATATCTGTACAGTTTGCCTCACACCATTCATCCAGCATGGTGTGTGAGGCGATCCATATCTCAGTAACCCAGGGTCGTCATGATAACAACCCAGGGATGCCAAGGCAGCGATCGGGTCCCTGTGATCGCATTACAGGGACCTGATCACCAGGGAGAGGTAAGCGATTCCTCTCCCTGCCTCATGAATGCTGTGATCGCATTGATCACAGTATTCAGGGGGTTAAACTTCTCCGGGCAGTGAAAGCCTGGTCCCGGCTGTAATACCAGCCGGAGACCTAGCGGCGATCGCGGAGGTACTGCGCCTAAACCCCCGTAATCACCATTACTAAATAAAAAAGCAAGAAAAAACGCATGTGAAAAAACGCAAATAAATATGCGCATTTTTCAGCTGCTTTTTTCCTCCTAAAAGATGATTTTTATGTGCAGAAAATCAGTACATAAGAAAGCAACATGCACACATAGCCTAATACTGGGCACCAGGCTTATCGTTGGACCAAGGAACATTGGGTGAATAGGGTGTTTGTGTCTTATAGTCTCTAAAGGTTATGGAAGATAAGAAACTGTCTTTTTCAGGACATAACATTACATGAGTATTATATACCCGACTGCAAAGTGGTCTTTAACCCTCTTCATCTCGAAGCTTGTTATTATAATATTGTTTTTATTTGATCAGCAGACATATGCAGCTAACAGTTGAGGGTAGATCAGATGTTTGGTTAAAATCACACACTAAAACACTTTTCATTTGTTTTTTTTACCACCATATTTTGAGAGCTATAATTTTTCTATATTTCGACCATCAGAGTCATCTGAGGACTTTTTTTTTTTGGCATGAATTGACGTTTTTATTGGTACCATTTTTGGGCATACCATTTTTTGATTGCTTTCTATTCCAATTTTTCAGAGGCAGAATGAATATAAAACAGCTATTAAGGAACTGTTGTTTATTTATGCCGTTTACTGTGTTGTAAAATTAGTAAGGCAGGCTTATATTACAGGTCCGTAGGATTACACCGATACCACATTTATGTCAATATTTCATCCTTTGCCATTTTTATACATAAAAGATAATGTTATAGTAAAAATAATAGTTTTTGCATCACTATATTCTGAGAACTATAGCTTTTTTTTGATTCTGGAAAATGGAGCTAAGCTGGAGCTTATTTTTTGTGGGACAAGATGATGTGTTTTCAGTGATACTATATTTATATACATGCAACTTTTTGATCGCGTGTTATTCCATTTTATTGGCGTGATATAATGAAAAAGCATCCTTTTGCGTCAAATTTCTATTTATTTATTATGGTGTTCACCAAACAGGTTAACTGGTGTGACAGTTTTACAGAGTGGGTTATTCAGAACGTGATGATACTAAATATGTGTTCTTTTTTGTTTATTTTTTTACATAAATATATGTATTTATTGGTTTAATGTATCTTTTTTTTAATTTTTTATTCATTTTGTGATGTTTTTAAAATATATATACAATTTCTTAACACTTTTTTTTACCTAGTCCTAGGATAGGACATCTGCTTTTTTTTGGTGTGATTGCTAATCTAATACTCTGTTATGCTTTTACATTGCAGGGCATTTGATCAGTGATTCGCATAAAGGCATAAGGCGTGTCAGATCCTGGCTCAAGGCACAACCTTAGGGTATGTGCGCACGTTGCTTTTTACCTGCTTTTTACCTGCTTTTTTGCTGCTTTTTCTTCTGCGCTGTTTAATGCCAAAATGGATGTGTTCTTCTATTCAAGCAAAGTCTATGGGAATTTGGGTTTCTTGTTCACACTATGTTGTTCAAAATGCTGCCTTTTTGTGGCAGAACTTTGGTCAAAAACTCAGCTTTGCAGTGCAAAACCCAAATGGCAAAAACAATTGACATGTTGCTTCTTTGAAAAGCTGAGTTTTTGACCAAAGTTCTGCCACAAAAAGGCAGCATTTTGAACAACATAGTGTGAACAAGAAACCCAAATTCCCATAGACTTTGCTTGAATAGAAGAACACATCCATTTTGGCATTAAACAGCGCAGAAGAAAAAGCAGCAAAAAAGCAGGTAAAAAGCAGGTAAAAAGCAACGTGCGCACATACCCTTAAAGGTCTCCGAATCTGGGTGACCTCCCAGCCATTATTCGGCCTCAGTTCATTGATCGGAGCAGAGAGGGATCCCCCTCTCTCTCTTAAGCAGATCAATATAGCTGTCAGTATTGACAGGTACATCAGAGGGGTTAATTGTTTGTGATTGGTGCTAGCACTGATCTTGGGAGTTACTGCAGGGTGTAAGCTATCATACATAGCTGACACCCGCTGATTATTTCAACCGTTCTGCTTGTGAGCAGTTGTAATTATTGCACCATATGGCGATTTGCGAGAACACACTTCCTTTAGCGCCGTGCATGTAAGGCAGATATCGTGAAGGGTTTTATAAAAGACTACATGCATGAAAGTATACATAACTTCTCCATGCCTTTTAACTAGTTACTTGGTACACCAGTAATGGACTATCTGGAGACTCCCGACTAGCACCTTTTTGTGATCAGTGTAGCAATGGTAAAACTCAATAATTTTTTTTTTGCCTATGGCCCCTCTTTTTCCACCCCTATTCAGTGAGAATTGTAATAGATGAAAATTATAAATGTAGCATTGGCTACGATTACTAGAGTGGCTGTACATGAGAAACTCTGGGGTCATGCGCACTGAGCCAAAATCCAGAGATGGCAGTAGAGAGGTGAGTGAGATCATCCACTGATGCTGCGCATTCATTTGCATGTTAATACGCCCACAGGAGCGTACTAACATGCTAATGGAGCTGACTAGCAAGGGAAGCAGCGCCCTGGAGACTAGTCTTCTCGCTCATTAGCATATGGCTACTAGATACAGGGACAGTTAGGCAGGGATTAGCAATATGCACCCAGAACTGCTCGTGGTTCTGGGTGCATATTGCACCTGACAGGTTCACTTTAAGATGCACCACATTGTGCAAACAAATGTCATAAATCATAGTATAAAGTAAGCTAGGCAGGCAAAAATGCCTAAAGATTGTCCAAACTCATCACCCAGCATGAGCCACTGTGATACATTTGGTACATCAAGTCTAGAAAATCTGGTTACATTTCAAATTTTTTAAGAAATGATTTCTTACCATCTTTTACTGTTCTTGCAAGTGCTGGAGCCGCAAATGAGTAACTAATGATTTCACTGCACAGAAGCTTCTTCAGTTTAAGTTCAATGTTAGTAAGTTGTAGAAAAGACTCCACGTTGGTGATGTGCTTCCTTGGTGGATGTGAAGCTATGATTCTCAGATCCTTCGTCTCAGCATTTTGAAAGCCAACAGCAAATACTTCAACTCCTGATCGTCTGAGTTTTGATGCTGGTTTGACGATGTCATCAGCCGATTGGCCATTAGTCATAACCACTGCAATTTTCTGTACACCAAGGTGTGACCTGCCACCATTTTCCGGTAAGAATAGCTCTTTCCGTACAAATTTCAGGGCCTCTCCAGTGTGTGCTTTTCCTCCTCTGTATGGTAGCTTTGTTATATAATCCAAAATTTCATACTTCTCATTAAAAGTGTTTAATTTGAACTCCAAACTAGGCTTGTCACTGTACAGAACCAGACCCACGCGTACATTGTTTGTGCCAATTTCCAATGCATTAATGACTTTATGTAGAAACACCCGGGTCAGCTGAAAGTTTACATCACCAATGCTGCTAGATTCATCAATCAAGAAAACGATATCAGCAACGATTGCACTCGAGCAAACTAATAAAGAAAAAGAAGATTATTAAAAGCAAATAAACCGCTTCAAACATTTACTATAGATCATTGTTAATAAAATATACAAGTTAGATTTCTTACTATTAATGGAGTTGTCCAACAGCACAAAATATGTTCTATATTACATGAAGTGTTATGTGATTACATCTATCACTATGCTTTATTGGTCCAATGTGCCCAGCTGTCACTCTTTTCAGATCCCTCTCCTGGTCTCGGTTGGTCTATTTCTGCGGTGATCATGCAAAGTGTCTCTTCAGTGAGGAATGAGAAGAACTTTAGTGTTACTAGTGTTACCTGTTGGAGATAACAATCCTAAAAGTAAAAAAATAACCCTTCAGCAAGCCTTGTCATATGACTTAGGTTTTATGCCAGATCAGAACCTCAATTTGCAGATATGGTGTTTCAGGATAGTTGTGACTTGTCAATGCAAAGTATGAGATCTGATCTGGCTGTATGAAAGGCTAACACAGGGTTTAAAGGGGAAGCTATTCTCCTTGCAGAGACTGACAAACCATTCCATCTTGCCAGTGGTAAGGAGACTTTGAGCTGCAATGCTCCTCTAGTAAATATGCAAATTTTCTCTTCAGTGACATTTGCATATATGCCAGAGAAGCATTGCGGCTCAAAATCTCCTACCATTGGAATGATGGAATCAGTCTCCACAAAGAGAATAGCTTCCCCTGCAGTGATCATGGAACAGAAGCTCCCTTTCTCTTTGTTGGCACTAGTGATGTGTCGGTCAAGACACAGACCCTGTGGTGAATCATGGGACGCACTACATTTTCTTAATGGCTCTCAATGGGCATAAAATTCTGTTATTTGGTGGACAAAATCCCGCTCACCTGAACAAAACCCTCCACTGAACATTTTAATTGGCCTGTTGTGAGTGGGCAGGGTTTGGCAGCAGGTGGGTAGGGTTTCAGCCACGTTAACATCATCTTCATTATGTATTCACTGTGGGTGAGCACATATTTAATAGGGATCCCTTTATGATCCAAAAGATCCATCTCTTTTAGGTGAGCAGAGCCAAGGGAGCTGGATCACCAAAAAGAGCCAGACTATCTATCACTAGTTGGCACATGTCCAATGAAATGCTTGATGGGGGCTGATTTTTTGGCTCAGTTCAATAAGTAAACCAACCCCTTCTTTGTATCTGTATAAGTCACAACAAAGAAGTGGTCTGGCTTAGCTCATGAACTAAGCCTTCATCTACCCTCCTTCATCTACCCTCCTTCGTCTACCCTCCTTCAAGTATGTTGCTAATACAGAGAGGGGGATCATGCTCACTACCCTTGTGTTGGAATGACAGAAGAGGAAATTCTTGTACCACCTAAATGGCACTGTAAAGATATGGATTCACACCTGAACACTATAGAAAATGCAATTATATAACATTTCATACACAATAGAACATATTATTTTTGTAGAGGACAACCTCTTTCATTTGCTCAAGTGTAGGAGAATCCACTCTACTTACTGGGTGTCACCTCTGCCTACTAGCCCTGCTTGCAGTAAAAGACTAATTAGTGGAAGATTCATTTTCAAGATTCAAAAACTTCTGAAAGAAAGATAAGTTTTTTTGCCAATAGCAACCAAGTATATCACAGCTTTGTTTTTTTCCAGAGCAGTTTAAGAAATAAAAGCTGCATTGTGATTCGTTGCTGTGAGCATCAAACAGATTTTTTTATAACATTTATATAAAGTAGGCCGTAAGATCCAGAATTTAAGTGTTCCCACTAAGTAATGCTGTAAAATAGCTTGGAGCATTGACTTATGAGGCATATATTGCTCTCTCTACTGCTATGTCAGCCCTCCTATTAGGGAAAAAGCAAAGAGGGTTGCACGATGGATTATCTGTAAGGAGTATGTAAGGTATAAGATGCTAGGCTGTCATCTTCTTTCATTTTGACCCGTAGGTAAGGTTTGATAAAACATCATAAAGATTCCATTTTCTTAAAAGGATATATTCTACTACTTATGTTATAAGCTCTCCAATGATCAAATTGCATCTCTGTGTTTTCGATACTAAGTATTTTCAATAGATAGATAGATGAAGCCTAAACACACTATCCTGTCTGGGATGAATTAGATAGAACAGAGTGTCCTGATGGGTTCATGTTGTATATTCAAACCGACAAGAGGTACATGTTCCTGGGACTAGCTCTTCTGCTATGAGTGGATGTTGTCCTAGCAAATTCTCTTGGCTTTGCTTTCGGTTGTATCCGTGCTCCTCTCTGCGCACTCATTCAGCAGCAGTACGCTCATGCAACCTGAGCTGCGTGTCTCTTGAGGGGGCAAAGTGATCAATGGGGTCTTAGGACATGGCACTCAACTGATCTGCTTGCTTTAAGTACAGACTTTCTACTCTATCCGTACTCCGTTGCGTGTGCTCACTCAGGCAGAAGCCATGCACGCTTGTCGTCTGAGCTGCACACCTCTTGGGAGGGTTTTCGAGCAATCGGTGGGATTCTTGACATCGATCTCTCCTTCACCTTCCACATACAATCTCTTGCCCGCACCTGCCGCTTGCACCTCAAGAACATCTCTAGAATCCGCCCCTTTCTCACAATGGAAACGACAAAAACCCTCACCGTGGCCCTGATCCACTCTCACCTTGACTACTGTAACTCTCTATTAATTGGTCTCCCCCTAACTAGACTCTCCCCTCTACAGTCCATCCTTAATGCAGCAGCCAGGGTCACCTATCTGGCTAACCGCTACTCGGATGCCTCTGCTCTTTGTCAGTCATTGCACTGGCTGCCCTTATACCACAGGATCCAATTCAAACTGCTTGCTGTCACCCACAAAGCTCTCCACAGTGCAGCACCCCCTACATCTCCACCCTCCTCCCTGTCCATCATCCCACCCATTCTCTACGCTCTGCAAATAACTTTAGACTAACATCCACACTAATTCGAACCTCCCACTCCTGAATCCAAGACTTCTTCCGAGCTGCATCAAACCTCTGGAACGCTCTACCCCAAGAGGTTAGGACAAATCACAACTTACTCAGCTTCAGATGCTCCCTAAAAACGCATCTTTTTAGGGCGACCTATCACATTCCCTAGCCAAACTAATGTCACCTAATCCCTCTACAACTTCTCAGAACATAACCCCACGTCAAACTCCATGGCACCCAAATGCATCTCAAGGCTCTGGCCAACTGGTCCAGGAAGCCATTATCTATCCCCCATGAGATGGCTGGATTGTCATTGTAAATAAGCACTTGTACCTTGCCCCTCCCCCCATCTCATTGTAGATTGTAAGCTCTCACGAGCAGGGTTGCCATTTTTCCCTTTAAATATTGTATCTTCTATAATTGTTACTTGTTTGTATATGTTTATGTATATGATATGTATATGTATATGAGCCTCCTGAATTGTAAAGCGCTGCGGAATATGTTGGCGCTATAGAAATAAAGATTATTATTATTATTCTCAGGACCCAGACTCAATTGATCTGATTACATTTAAAAAGACACACAATATTTTTTTAAAAAAGGTGTAATAGTTTCATTATTCTTTAAGAAAAATATTATAGCTTACCCGCTGGCACCACTGTCTTCTCAGCAAACTGCAGCATTTCTTGGGTTACAATAATATTGACTACATCTTGTTGGACGTTCCTTAGCCCCTGCAAATTTTTTAATTTAAAAACAAATGGATCAGTTGCAATTTGGACTAATTCTTCCATGTCTGAACTGGGAATGCCAACTGCGATAGTGATGACTCCAGTTCTCTTCAGCTCCTCAGCGTATGAATTCACAATATCTTCAGATTTTGCTGACGTAATGATCACCGCAAACTGAGGGGTGCCTTGGTTAATTCGGCTCCCGGCTTCTTCCACAAAAAAAGTTTTGCTCAAGTAATCCAACGCTTTTCCTGTGTTCAGTGGACCACCTCTAAAAGCAATGATTTTTACATGATCTAATGCTTGCTCTTTGGTGTCGTAAGTGTTCAGTAGGAACTCAGTCTGTGCTGCCCCACTAAACTGGGCAAGGCCAACACGGTATTTATTAATGCCTATATCAAGTTCTTCAATTATCCTTGAAATGAAGAGCTTTATTTGTTGAAAAACACCACTTCCTATACTGGAAGATGAATCCACAAGGAACACAACATCTGCATAGCGCTTTGAGAAAGCTAAAGAAAGTATGAGAAACAAAACTGTATTATAATGGTATAATGAAATAGTATTTACAAACAAATATCTGCAAACTAGGAGACACTGTCAGCCGAAAAGTCTTAGGTTGTGTTGACATGTAGTGTAAATGCTGCATTATTTCTACAGTTTATTTCTTCATATGTTTTCTGAAGGTTTTTGCACAAAAATATGCAATAACGATCTTCTTTGAATATTGCATTTTTGCTACTTTATTTTTTATCTGTATGCACCTTTTACTTGATGCATTTTGGTGCAGGTATCCACCAGGGTTTTTAATGCATTTTTTAAGAACAAAATGGTCATGTAGTAATGGGTCTGTTCCCCAACCTATTAGCTTTAACAAACAGTTTAAACTCAAAATAAGGGAATGACATGGAGACCTTTAAAAAACAGAGAAATACGTAAGGATAAAAACAGTAATGTTATTGAAAATTCAGTATATAAAACACATTTAAAATCAGAGACAACATTACAGAAATAATGAGTGACCAGGAATATGGCACAAAATTATGTATAAAACAAGGAATAAATAAATATACCACAAAAAGGTGTATATTAAATGCTATATCCCAATAATAAAATCAAGAGAACTACAATAGCCCAAACATGATGAAAAAAATCTGTATATTACTAGGAAAAAGCAGCCACTACCAAAAGGTCAATAGAAGTGGAAAAAGTAGTAATTGCTATTCAAATGCTCATATTCCACATAGCCACAAGGTGGCGTTATAGTTCAATGAACAGGGAAGTTCCCAATAGATACAAATGAATACAATGGGCCATATCAGTATAAAAGCAATTGTTACATAAAGTGCAGCATGATAACAAAGAAGTAGTACAATTTACCTGGATGTATGTGCCAGGATTCTGTGTCCCTCCACCCCGACGTACGTTTCGTTGTGACCAGCTACTTCAGGGGGGGCGAAGAAGCTGGACACTGTGAAATGTATGTCGGGGTAAATCTAGGTAAATTGTACCACTTCTTTTTCCTCATGCTGCACTCTATGTAACAATTGCTTTTGTGATTTATACTGAGACGGCACATTGTATTCACTTGCATCTATTGGGAACTTGCCTGTGCATTGAACTATAATGCTACCTTGTGGCTATGTGTAATAGGACCAGTTGAATTGCAATTACTACTTTTTTCAGCTTATATTGACCTTTTGGTAGTGGCTGCTTTTTCCTAGTAATATACAGATTCTTTTTCATCATGCTTGGGCTATTGTAGTTCTCTTGATTTTATTATTATGATATAGCATTTAATATACACCTTTTTGTGGTATATTTATTCCTTGATTTATACATAAGTTTGTGCCATATTCCTGGTCACTTATTATTTCTGTAATTTTCTCTCTGATTTTAAATGTGTTTTATATATTTTCAATGAAATTACTGTTTTTATCCTTATATATCGCTCTATTTTTGAAAGGTCTCTACGTCATTCCCTTATTTTGAGTTTATTCTATTTTTAACAGCATATACCATCAATAAAAAAAATCACATCTCCTTAGAAGAGGAACAAACTGCACCTAAGGCTAGTGCCACACATCCGTGCCTCCGGTACGTGTTTGGCATTTTTTACACGTACCGGCGGCACGGAGACACGTACAGCAATGCTACCCTATGGTAGCAGGCACACACACGTAAAACCACACGGAACGTGTGTCCGTGTGCGTTTGTACGTGTGTGCGTTTTTCAAAGCGCTGACATGTCCGTTTTTTAACCGGCAGCACGGGTGTCACACGGCCCGCACCCGTACCACACGGGTGTAGTGTGGATGCGGTCCCGTGTGACACGCGCCGGAGAAAACACACATGTCAGTGAAAAAAAAACAAAACATTAACTCACCTTCTCCAGCCCTCCTGTCTCTGCCGCTGCTGCCTCTTGCTGCCGACCGCCGCTCATTAATCTCATAGAATATTCACTTCACTGCCTGGCAGCAGCAGCAGCGGGGAGACGGGAGGGCTGGAGACCGAGGATCAGCACCACGGACAGCAGCGCGGACATCAGGAAGGACCAGGTGAGTATAATAATTACCGGTTCTACGTGTGCTATCGCAGATAGCACACGTAGAACACACGTGTCACGCACGTACCAGAGACACGTACTTACCTGCACACAACACGCAGGGAAAATACGTGTCTCTCGGCACGTGCGTGATTTTCACGTGAGTGTGGCAGAAGCCTAAAAAGGAGAAGCTAGGAAAATTAGTAGCAATGGTGTTTTTCCTTCAAATATAACTACCTAATATATTCAGTTCTGTATCTTCAAACAGGTTATTTTTGTCAGGACCCATCAAAAAATAACCCAAACTAACTACTACTAGGGAGACCACCAAAAACAGCTTCATGTGTCCACTGTGAGGTTTGTACAGTATAATAAAGCTTAGCAGGCCTCAGTCATCTGAACTGCTTTGTAGTAAAATTGCCTTTAGTGCCCATAACAACCAATTATAGTGACGTCCTTGTAACAGGAGGCCTACGTACACACAGGCCCAATTACAGAAATGCTGGACAGTTTTGCAGGTTGATTTCTGGACCTTTTCATTCCAGTAAAAAGCAGTATTTATTGTTTGGTGTAGAGGTTATATAACAGGATCTGTGGCTGAAAAATGTTGACAATCAAGTGTTTGTGGTTGTCTGAAGACATCTAAGAGAAGATAATGAAAAGTCGTGGAAGTTGATCTAAAAATGATCCCCCCAGGGGAACGATAGCAAGACAACAGGTACTGGAATTACAAGTGCCATTACCAAGTGCCAGTTGTCTAAGCTCTAAAGAAGGGGGATAATCAGAATTTTGTGGACTATTGCCATTGGCTAGTAAATGTGATTGTAGCCAAATAGCCATTTAGCATCTCCTGTAACAGGTAAGGGCATCATCCTTCAATTATCCCATAGAGACCACACAATGAAAAAGAGTTTTGCTTTTTGAGGCCTACCTTGTATAGGGTTGGATACAGTGTAATAATTTTATAACTTTGGATGAACCAAATCCATACGTAGCCAAATATACAAAAGTAGCCATCTTTTTCTAAATATACAGGAAAAGTAAAAAAGATAATATCCTGTTTTTTCTAATCCATAGATACGGAAATAACTCACATATATCAGACAGTGGATATATTTATACCTTTTATGTTTGTGGTGATACTGGAGCAAATATTATTAAGAAGTCGCCTCATCACGTCTTCAGTAGAATCAAAGTTATCTAAAGAATGGAAGAACTTTCTGCTTGGCTTGTTTGCCACTTCCTTCAGTTCCACAATGTCTTTAATATCAGGTCCAGTGACGTACACTGAAATGCCCCTGGTTTTTAAGTGTCTAGCTGCCTCTTTAATGTCATCAGATGATTGGCTGTAGGCAACCAAAACAAGTATTTGAGCTACATTAGCTGCTGCTCTGCTCCCTGCCGACTCAGTAAAGTAGGTGATGTTGACATCTTGTAGGGCCCTTCCGGTGTAGGTATTGCCACCACTGTAAGGCAAGCTTTGTATCTTCTCTAAAACTTCACTCTTCAGAGAAAATTCATTCAACAAGAAAACTCTGTTTGTCTCGTCATTGTATTGAGCTAGGCCAATGCGGACTTTGTTGATGCCAACATCAAGGTTTGAAACCAAGCCGTAGACGTAATCCTTAACATTTTCAAATGCTCCTTCACTGATTTGACTGGAGGTCTCTACAAGGAACACAATGTCGGCCTGATTTGCATTTCTGCAAACTGAAAAAGAATTGACATGGCAGTAAGTTGCTGATTTACTAATTAAGCATTGTATATACAGTACATAGCAAATTATAGAAATAGCTCAGAAATATTAGGTAGAATAGATACAGAACCAAATCTGTTTTAGGGTTATAACATTTTCCCACTTTGCTTTTAAAATTATAAGTTTTCTGATTTTTTTTATTTCAATATTATGTTTATTACCTAATTTTCATGACACATATCTAGCTATAAAAAATACTTCTATTTAATAGACAAGTACTTTTAGTTACTACAGATGGTTAGAAGTTGAACTGTGAAAAACATTTCTTGCCAGTTAAAACTACAGCTGCTAATATAAATAAGATTAATTCCTGATTAGAGATGAGCAGATTAGGCAAAATTTTGTGTGGATATTTTTGGGAAATTCAATTTACTGAGAAGTAATGCTCCTCGAATTTGATATCCCTTCTTCTGCTCTGAGGTCTCGACAGATCCAAATGTATAAGAAACGTAAGAGGTTAAAAATAAAAAGTGGTCGCCCCTTAGCTGAACCTGCACAGAAGCAAATAAGGAAAAATACCCATTTTGGCGAATGCGGCAATTCCACTCAAATGCATTCTCTCATCTCTACGCCCAATCATCACATGTGAATTATATGCAAACAATCGTCATAGCTGAAAGTAGACATTTGTTAGATTGGATTTTTTTTGTCTGATATTGTCAGTTGAACATTCAAGTGTTTAACATAATGTGGCTGATAATTTGCAACTTTGCACAAGTCTACTTGATTGTCAGATATTTATACTACCATATAATTTATAAAATGGTAATATTTTTATAATACTTTAATCGTTCACCCCTGGGCAATTTTCCATTTTTCATTTTCGTTTTTTCCTCCCCTTCTGAAAGCCATAACTTTTTATTTTTCTCTCAATCTTGTCATATGAGACCTTACTTTTTTGTGGGACAAGTTGCACTTTTGAATGACACCATTTATTTTACTTTATAGTATACTAGAAAACAGGAAAAAAAATCCATATGTGCAGACATTGTGGAAAAAGTGAAATTTCGCAATGTTTTGTTTTTTTTTATTCGCCAACTATATGGTAAAACTGACATATCAGTATGATGCCTCAGGTCAGTACGAGTTTGTAGATACCAAACATGTATAGTTTTACTTATGTAAGTGGTGAAAAAAATTCAAACGTTTGTCCAAAAAAATAATTGCTCTTTTGTCGCCGTTTTCTGAGACCCGTAGTGTTCTCATTTTTCTGGATCTGGAGCTCAGTGATGGCTTACTTTTTTGCGTCTTTCTTAATTATACAATGTTTGTGTAGATGTGATGTTTTGATCGCCTGTTACTGCATTTTAATTTAATGCAACCAAAAAAACTTAGTTTTGGCATTTGGAATTTTTTTCTTGCTACGCCATCAGATTAATTGATTTTATATTTTGATAGATCTGGCATTTCTGAATGCAATGATACCAAATATATGTATTTTTTTGTTTATTTTATTGTTTTATTTTTAATTGGGCAAAAGGAGGGTGATTTGAACTTTTAGGGTTTTTATTTTTTCTTATTTTTTAAACTTCTTTTTTTTTTAAATTATTCATTTTACTAGTCCCTCTAGGGGACTTTATCACTACACATTCCTATCACTTCTACTGATCAGAGCGATGCTTCATCATCGCTCTGATCAGGAGAAATGTAATGTTCCTGTGAGTGTCAGTGCTTTGCCGCCTCTCACAGGTGACTCATGACAGCCTCAGGGGTCATCATCTGACCCTGCTAACACACTGGCACCTGTTAGCTGCACATGTCTGCTAGTCAGGTCAGCAGACATGTGCAGTATCTGGGGGGACACGACAAATGATGTAATAATATGTCATTGGTCATGAAGGGGTCCAAGGAGAAATTTATATAAAAATTTAGTTTGCCTGTATTTTTGGGAATTTTTGCATATTGGGGCACATTTTATCAATACTATGATATTCTTAGTGCAAAGTTACTATAGACAGTCTAACAAATCAGTGGCAATAAATCTAAATGTCTTTATTTCTTCAAAAAGTCATGATTAAGAGCCAGCAGGTTATAATATGCAAGATATAAGCAGATAATGGCTGTTCAGTGACCTGACGCATTTTGAGAGTTTCTTCAAAAGTACCAGATTTATCCAATGGGTTCATGCCATTTCATCAATCTGGCATGTTTTTAGACTGTCTCCTTTAAGTTTACACCACCTGTGCATTTGGATGCAAAGAATGGTATGCTAATCCATGGCCCTTTGCTGTTCTTTACACCCATCTTAATAAAAAGCAAGCTGGCCTTAGCTGTGCCTAATTTAATAACTTGCCTGCTGTGTGTGCACCAAAAAATACATTAGACTTTACTCCAATTCCTGACATAAATTATAGTATATTTGTTGGGCTGCTCAGGGCCCAGTCTCCTGCAGCTATGTTTTACCCATGTTTTGGAAAAGTGCCATGAGCAGCAGGAAAAAAAGAAGTCATAAATTAAATCTGCTCTATAATTTACAAAACTTTCTGGCATAAATTAAAGTAAATTGGTTGGGCTATTCATGACCCTCCTTGTTCCCCTAAATGCCGCCATTCTTTTAAAACAGTAGAGTAAGCAACAGAAAAGAAAAAAATAAGTTGCAAATTATGGTGTAAATATGGCATACATCATAATTTGCAAAAGTTTTATGCTAGAAATCTAGCATATAGGCAACAATTAATTCTCCTCTATATGTCCTTTTACTGCACTCCTCCAGATAGAAAGACGAAACGTGCGTAGGGGTGATCTGTGCAGTCAGACTTATTTTGCCTACAGGTAAATTACTGAATTATTTTGAGGTGTGTGATATTGACTGTTTTTTTATACAGTACATTTTTTTTTTAATATATGCTTATTCCATTCTTTTTAATCTGTACCTGTGGATCTATGTTAAAGTGTATATTGTATATAAGCAGTATTGTACTTTTTGCAGTGTTTGTGTAGGGGATTTTCTGTATATTGTCTTTGGGGTTTATTTGTTTTTATTGATTTAAAAAACAATAAAAAAAAATCCTTTTTTTAATATTGTGTTATTGGGGGCTGATTGTAGGTTGTGATCTGGGTCATGGTGTTTGGCTTTATATATAAGAGTATTCAATCTCTGTGCTAAGAGACTTTCTTGTCTAGAAGCAATACTTTTATTGAAGAATAACTCCTTGCACTGTAAGCCATATGTTTAAGTTAAAAAGGGTTGTTCCCTTTTAGAAAATCCTGGTCCTCAGGTATAGTTTGTCATGAAAAAACAAAGTGCACATTACTCGTCGACCCCACATCCACCACTGCTCCCAGTCTGGTACTGATTGTGGGCGCTGACATTACGTCAACAGCACGGCAGCCCATTAGTGCGCCGCCCCCGCGACAGCCGACGGGCTGCTTGGACCCAGGTCCACAGTGGATCGAGGGGTCTCCGGATCCGAGGTGGCATCGCGCGGCTACCTCGGAAATAAAAAGGGGGATTTGTGGTTTTGGGATAATGTTTGTGACGCCACCCACGGTGTGTGGTAACGTGAGGGACCACCGCTGCCGGTTTGGGGGGAGCCCGGGGATGCTGGTGTGTGGCAGCTCGAGTTGTTAACCCCTCCATGGGCAGGGGGAGTGGTGTCCCGGGGTCCGGTGATGGATGGAGTGGGGGACCCGTCGGGTGCAAGGGGACAATGTGTATTCACACAGTCCAGAATCACTGACGCTGACACGAGGTAAACCAAACTCTTGAGTATCCTGGTTTTCTTGGGCGAGCACGCCGAGTTCGTGTCCTTCTGGTGTTGCAAGTTGACCTGAATACTTGTCCCTTGGCACTGTGTGTCCTACATGTGGATCCCTTATACTTGAAGAGTTTCGGGTCCTGCTCACCTGCGTGGCTAGCAGGGTGAGCTTGCTCTCAGGGTTCACGCTTGGGATTTTCTGGATGATTGTGGGAAGTCCTATCCCCCTCGTTGCGCTAGTACCCCAATTCTGGAGTGGGTGGGGAACGGTTCCTGAAGACTCCGTTCCCGTCGGGTGAATTACTGGGCTGCGTGAAACTACTTCCCAGCCACCGTACCCCGTCATGCCCTGGCCCCTGCCCGGATGTAGCACAAGGCAGCCGGCCTGCTCTCAGTAGCAGCACCGCACTCCTTGTCACTACCCCCTGCAACCGGGTTTCCAGCTCCTTCTGGCCAGGCTAACGTCTGGCACCTGGGACAGGTACAGGAGCCCAGCTCCGCAGCGTGACCTGTCCTGTCACCGCTGCTCACTGCTCAACTGCTACTCTACAACTGCAACTGACTTGTGTGCTCTCTCTTGGAGAGTCAATCCTCAACTCAAATCTCTGCCCTCCCTCTTCCATCCCTCCATCTGGGTGGCCCTATTCCCCTCAGGCTGCCCAATGGGTGTTTGGTGGCTGTGGTGCAGAGTGTTTCTCAGGACCCATAACCAAGGAGGAGTGGGTACCATACAGAAGGGAAGATTGCACGGCACCCTTGTGACGACCTGATAGGCCAGGGCGTCACATTAGTGAGTTCAGTGGCTCTGGGTGGGCCGTTCCATCTACATAGAAAGTGCTGCTAAGCTTACTGATTGACTTCTGCATTCTCAACATTTATGTCTCATTAAAAATCATCTCCATTATCAAGAAGAAGGGGATTTTTAATTATATGGTGTACAGCTTGTTACCTAGGTTACCGACCACCATGCTGTCTCACAGTGGTCAGATAACTAGGTAATGAGCACAAGTAGTTTGCAGACTCTTACAAGTCCAGCGAAGACGGGTGAGCTCTCCTTGGCTTTATTAGTTCCATTCGATATTTAAGGAGGAAGGAAGCCGTGCGAATATACATGACTGCAATTTCTGAAGACAGTGCAATCGATGGGATATGTATGGAGTGAGTCAATTGTGCCTAAGGGGTCGTACTTATCGACTGTGAAATCAGACTCTTCTAGGAAAGGAACATCTTATCAAATTAGTCTTTTGCGAGTGAGGGCAATACGTTTTCTTTGAGGAGACAACATGATAGTTCATTAGGGTCATAAATGATTCTATTGCTGAGTTATGGATCTTAATCATTTGGGGTTGGTTTGGGAGGCCATGTTATAGTTATGAAATCTTAGTATTTCATCATGTTATCAGGAAATGAAGCCATAAATTCAACTTAGACAAAAACTATAAGTAAGAAAAGCATGTCTAATAACTGTTAACAGCCATTCATATATTTTAGGAAGAAAACAAGTAGATAATTCTGTAGTGCACATTTTGGTTGCTCTGTATTATAATTTCATAGATGAGACCGTGTGTTTTTCACTATATCATGAATTTAACATTTTGCTAATCTCAACCAGATGCTACATTTTTAGTAATTTCCTTCCAGATGCTTAAAATCAAAGTGTAGAGACAATTCAAAAAATCATGGCTAAAGCCTTGTCTAGAATTTCAACCCAGAGGCTACAGATTAGGAGTGAAGGAGATGAGAAGATAAAAGGAATGTACCTTGAGCGATGTGACCAATCTGTCTGGTGGCCTCTTCTACTGTGGTGCATAGTACCTGAAGCATATTTTGGGAAATACCCTGTAAAGCTGAAAAGTCCACCACATTATAAACATGCTTCTCATCTGGGTCACTGGCTATTTCATTGAGCTCAGATAGGAGGGCGTTCTTTATACCAATGGCATACAATGTGATTCCCGAATTTTTTACTTTGGTGGCCGGTTCCTTGATGTTGTCTTGGGATTGACCATCAGTTATTACAACCGCAATTTGTGGGATTCCTTCTCTTGCTCTTCCACCAGCCCTTTCTGTGAAGTGATTTTCTAGCATGTACTGAAGACTTGCACCAGTTTTTGTACCTCCACCTTTATACTTTAGATTTTGTACATACTGCAGGACATCCTCCTTATTGTCATAAGAGTTAAGGTAGAATTCTGTACGTGGCTCATCGCTGTACTGGATTAGGCCAATGCGGATGTTGTCTTTACTAACATCAAAACCATTTATCAAAGTGTGTAAAAAATCCTGCATGCTTTGGAAGTTATCAGTACCAATGCTCCAAGATCCATCTACCAGGAAAACTATGTCTGCCACATTTGCTTCTTTGCACACTGAAAAGAAAAAGACATAGAATAGTTAGAAATAGCAAATATTGTAAGTGGTCCCTAAAATAAATATACAACAGTAAACTGACAAGAGTGGTTAACACTATAGTCTCCCCTTAAAGAAATCTGTCAGTAAGATCAATCTCCAAAGCTAAATCCCCTGACACCTTTATGCATTCTATCTGTTGCTGCTTTCTTGAGAAATCAGCATATTCATTCCCATGCAAATAAGGCATTAAGTGCACTGGGAATGACAAAGCCTCGGCGTCCTGAGGTTGTTTCTCCACCCAGCATCAGCCTCTTTGACTTGATTGATAGCTTACTGTCTGATTTTTTTTTTTGCCGAGCTCCTGACATCACACATAGGATTTGTGCACATAGCCATATTTTTGGTCCGACTGATTTCTTGGGAAGGCAGAAACAAATAAAAGGTACAAAAGTGTTAATGGATTCACTTTCAAAGATCTGTATGCCCGTATATGCTCGTCAGGGGATTGATCTTCCTGAGAGATTTCCTTTAAACTATTCACGCCATGCCCATTTTCCATTTTTTCGTTTTCTTTTTTTTCCCCTTTTTTTTGCCTTTTTTTTTCTTCTAAGAGCAAAACTTTTTTATTTTTACATCCCCATAGCTGTATGAGGGCGCTTTTTTTTACAGTACAAGTTGTACATTTGAATGACATCATTCATTTTACCATATAATGTTCTGGAAAATAGAAAAAAAAATTCCAAGTGCAATGAAATTGCAAAAAAGTGCAATTCCACAATTGTTCTTTGGGTTTTTTATTTACCATGTTCACTATATGGTAAAACTGATCTGGCAGTATGCTTCTCCAAGTCAGTATGAGTTCATAGATACCAAACATGTATAGTTTTTTTTTATTTAAGTGGTGGTGAAAAATGTTTTTGGATATTTATAAACAAAAATTTCTGAGACCCATAATGTTTTTATTTTAGGATCTGGAGCTGTGTGATGGCTTATTTTTTGTGCCCTAAGCTGATGTTTTTAGTAATACTATTTAGGGGTAGATATGATATTTTCACTGCCACTTATTGCATTTTATTATAATGTTGCAGTGGCGAAAAAAATGTAATTCTGGAGTTTTTAAATTTTTTTGTTACTCTGTTTATCGATTGAATTAATTTATTTTATGTTTACATAAATTGGACATTTTTGATTGCATTGATACTAGATATGTGGGTTTTGGGGTTTTTTTTTCATTGTTTTATTTTCAATGGGGTTTATTTGAATTTTCATTTTTTTTTATTTTTTTCATATTTTTAAAAACGTTTTTTTACTTTTTACCCTTACGGGATGTGACGTTGCAATCACCTGATCGCTTGTGCCATACCAAGCAAGTGTATCAGCACTGCTCTGTATATCAGAATTCACAATCTCTTATGAACGTCGACTCGCAGCGGGATCGTGATGACAGATACAGGGGTCAGCAGCTGACCCCTGGCCGTCATGATAACCCATCAGTGCCCCGCGATCACATTAATGCCGCTAAGAGCGGGGAATTACACGATCCCCTGTTAGCATGTGTTAAATTCTGCTGTCAGCTACTGACCATGGGATTTAACAGCCATGGGGGATCTCCAATCCCCCTGTGGCTTTTGGAGGCACATGATTTGATATTCTTTTCCCAAATTTTTTTCCCAAAATGAACTCTACCAGTAACGTAGATTAGATTATAAAGAATAATGTAAGAACAATTAGAAGGTTTCTCTGGTGATGTTTCTTTATACAGAGCAATCATTTACCAATGCTCTTGTTTTACACCTGTGATCATGAAGACCATAAATGATGGAGAGTTACATATTTTGGAAAATGCTTCAGGCCAGTAAAAACCTTTGCACTCTATAGAAGAAAAAAGTCTATATATAGTAGAGAAAACAGAGTTTATATGGAATGATAGATGTTCCGACTTAGGTTTCTTCTTAAAGCAAATATACAACTTCCTTCAGAGTTGACTTGCCTTCATGAAGTGTTCTGCATGGTATGTTCTGAACCATAGAGCCATCTGGAAGTATTCATTAATGGAAACTTAAAAATATCACATCAGGATCTGTGCAATTATCTATGCAAGTCTCCATTATCGTGAAACTTTACAACTCACAACTTGGTTAAAAGTAGTATTTATATCTTACACTAATTGTAAGGCCGGGACTAAATATGCTTTCCGTGACTGGATGTTTTCACTTATAAAAGACTGATAGATGCATTAAATAGTTTCCATACTGAAAACAATAACCACAAGTGCCTTGTTTTGTGAGGTAGGAGTAGAAAGACTGCTTAATTGTCAATAGGAACCTCTTTTATACCTCTGATAAACAAAATCGGAGTCTATGGGGTGTAGGAGGCTGAGAAACTAAGATCAATATCACACAGGATGATCACTGAGATCCGCTTCTTCACCAATGTGGTTGTCTACAAATCCCCCAGAAACTACAGTGCACTATTATGTTAGTGATAAACAAAAATCCTGCCAAAACTGAATTATTTTTTACTGACCTTAATTATTGTAAAAACAAAATAAGTAAAGCCTCATGTACAATTCTGGTCACCGATATATAAGAAGGACATAGCTGAACTGGAGAGGGTGCAGAGCAGAGCGACCAAGATTATTAGAGGAATGGGTGGGCTGCAATACCAAGACAGGTTATTAAACTTGGGGTTATTTAGTTTGGAAAAACGAAGGCTTAGGGGGGATCTAATCACAATGTATAAATATATGAGGGGACAGTACAGAGACCCTTCCAAAGATCTCTTTACACCTAGGCCTGCGACTGGAACACGGGGGCATCCGCTACGTCTTGAGGAAAGAAGGTTTAATCATAATCACAGACGAGGATTCTTTACTGTACGAGCAGTGAGACTATGGAACTCTCTGCCGCATGATGTTGTAATGAGTGATTCACTACTAACATTTAAGCAGAGCCTGGATGCCTTTCTTGAAAAATTTAATATTACCAGTTATGTATATTAGATTTTATGACAGGGTATTGATCCAGGGAACTAGTCTGATTGCCGGATGTGGAGTCAGGAAGGAAATTTTTTCCCCATTGGAACTTGTTTGCCACATTGGGGTTTTTTTTTTTGCCTTCCTCTGGATCAACATGTTAGGCTACGGGTTGAACTAGATGGACTTAGAGTCTCCCTTCAACCTTAAAAACTATGATACTATGATACTATGTACAGTCCAGAACCATATGGTGGTATGGTCTATTGGGCATTTTAACAAGGAGATATAATCTCTCAGAAGCAATGTGGGATGCTACCACTAGAGAGTGCAGGAACTCAGGGAGGATGTAATGCTCCTGAGTGCAGTTTAACGCAAGCCCACTAGAGGTCACTATCACCAGTGCGGGGATGTAATAGAGTGGTCGGTAAGCCAAAGGTCGGTGCCTTGATGTCATGTCTGAACAGAGGATTAAGCGAAGCTGGGGTCAGGTGAGAACAGAGGGTCGGAAAGCAAGGAGGTCACGTCGAGAGCCAGAGGAAGCATAGCCGAAGTCTGTGTACACACAGGGGTCAGAAGCCGAGCAGACAAATAAGTATAGAGGAGGGAGTGGAGAGGGGAGAGCAGGTAAGGAGACAGGGAGACAGGGAAGACAGAAAAGACTGGATGAATGAAGGTCAGGGGAAGGAGTACTGGGTTTCAGGACAAGATCAGGACAAACTCACGGGAACCATGAAGCGCACACTGCAAAGCAAGAACTATTACTGGCGGCGTTCCGAGAGAAACAACTGCAAGATAAACCCGCGTGACCCCCGGAAAAAGGCAGAACAGAATAGGCTCCTCCCAAATGACCTAATCCCCAAGGGATACCGACAGCAGGAAAACAAACACAAACACTGGCTCTGCAGGAGCAGAGCTATGAGTGAGTCATGATACTGCTTCTAGATAAAAATAGTTCTGTAACATAACATCCTAAAGAATACCACAAATAATTATATGTAGAAATGGGAGTACTGTGCAGTTAAATAGGAGTTACAGATGGACCCACAGACTGCAAAGGGTGCTATACTATTGTTCCATACTATTCAGGGGTTATATGAAGTAATAATCCCGTATAAATAAAAAGGCCAAACTCATCTGTTACCCACCATTCGTGGCGGGACGGTAGCTACAAAATATCACCTATTTGATAGGCAATAATGACTTGGTTTCCAAAATGGTGCTCTTTATGTTATATAAGTGTAAACCTGGAGGCACTAAATATTAGTCTGTTTCTTCTTTCTAATGGAACCACTAAATATAAAGTATAGACTTGAGCAGCTACATGAAAATGATAGTGCTTCCCTTAATTGTGCCCACCAGGTCTTTTTTCAACCTATGTAACTAGCTGCTTGCAGCTTCATCGGTTGCCAGTTGTACACATTGTGCAGAGCCAGAACACTCCAGCTCTGGACACTGTGGCTGTGTTGTGACCGTCCTCATGGGATGTTACTCATCTCCTATTACAGTGAATGAAAGCTAGGTGTCACAAGTGTGTCACATCCACAGGTTTCCTCTGAAAGATTTGGGATCAGGAGGTCTCAATGTTTAATTAATCGTAGGTCCTCTGTGGAGTCCATTTAAATGTTATCTTGTATTGGAGTGGATTTACTTTTATTTCATACTGAAGCAGTTATTTCTGGCTGACAAAACTCATAGCCTTAATCACAGTTGCAGCATCTTATCATCACTTCCTTCCCTTATATTTTCCCACTCCTCACTTCACCTCATGCTGGTTATAGATCTTGTATACTGACTACTTTGAAGGAGCTTGTCTCTGGAGAGGCTGATGTGTTCATTTTAGTTGCAGCTGGGAAGTTTCCTGCTAGAGAAACTCAGGAGTTCTATTTTTTGTGTTGTTCCCCACTCATTTGTCTTACCTTGTGCTGTTTTATTGTAGTAGCGAGACTATTGCCTCACTGATCTACACACACACACACATTTGTCATGACGAGTGCAGGGCCAGCAATGGCCTAGACACGTGACTGTACACAGGGTGAAGGACCCGTCTAGGGACATTAGGGAGTGCAAGGATTAGACTCAGGTGAGTATTAGAACCCCAGTGAGTGGTGAGTGGTGACCCCACTTCCCTCTCCCTATCACCAGGGCATTCCTTGACATCTTCCCTGGTTTTCCCTTTATGTTGCGCTGCTCGCCAGTGTAGCACCCATGGCGCAAGGAGTTAACTTTACTCGTTGCCGGGCCGGTGATGTCGGATCTGGGATGTCACAGGTGGCCCTTTCCCGGCTTCATGACCCCGAAGTGTACAATAAAGGGGGGTGATATGGTGGGTGGATGGGAGGGTTGTCTCGTGACGCCACCTGTGGTACGCGGCCAGGCATTAGCCCCGCAGCAGAATATGTTGATTCTATAAAAAATATTATTGTTATTATTGATTATAACACTATAAAATATGGCATTCACTTGAAGATTTATTTTTATTTTTTTTTAACTCAAAGAGTATGCAATAACATCAGTATATGTTATTTCTCAGCAATACCTTAAAACTTAGCAATTAATTATTACTATTAAAAAGCCATAATAGAAACACAAGCAATTCATAGAAAACAAACAATTGCTCAAATAGAGCTATCAGGCAGATTGGCTATGTTCACTCTACCTCAGAATGTGTGAATCCTATCTAATGGTCACTCAGAGTAGGGTAGCAGGACTATGGTAGAAACAAATGCTTCACATGCGCTAAACGGGAAAAATCTCACCCGATACTGAGATATCTCCGAGTGCTCCAAGCATATTCCTGTGTCCTAACGAATGAGGGGGGCTTATTTTTCAAGCCATACAATACCCTCCCTGCAGACAATCCAGGGAATGAGGCTCCCACAAACGCTACCAACGTGTTTCGTCAAATACTCATCAGGGGAGCAGGGATTAATATTTATAAGGACACTGGCAGATTCAAGCACTCTGTGTCTAGGTATTTTTTTATGTATTGTATGTGTTTTTATCATGGCTTCTTTAGGTATTAATTCACTTGAAGATCCTTCTAATAATAAAATAATATTCTACACTCTCACCAGTTTTCTGAGAATGTGTTCCATGAAATGATTGTCGTAAAAGGAGAAACAATAAGAAGGTTTTCCAGGCTTCCATTTTGCTAAAATATCTGAAAGATAAAAAGAAAAAGTAATTCCATATGATCCTGACCTTGTATGTACATTTCTAAACACATTATAAATCAATGAAAACGTAGATTCTCATTAAAGCCATAAGGCCACATACACACATTGAGTAGTTGGGGAGTGTTTTTTACCTCAGTGTTAGTGATGAGCAAGCACTACTTATTAAGAGAAGTTGGACGCTTGGATGGTCGTGACTTGAGCACCCAAGCATAATGGAAGTTAATGGAGGACTCGAACATTTTTCTGTGAGATTTCCTGGAAAAATTTTTGAGTCTGCTGTTGACTTCCATTATAATCAGATACTCAAGTCACGGCCATCAAAGCGTCTAACTTCTCTTAAAGACCCATGGTAGTGCTCGCTCATCACTACTTATATGTAAGCCAAAACCAGGAATGGGTAAGAAATACA
Source organism: Anomaloglossus baeobatrachus (assembly GCF_048569485.1). Classification (NCBI taxonomy): domain Eukaryota; kingdom Metazoa; phylum Chordata; class Amphibia; order Anura; family Aromobatidae; genus Anomaloglossus; species Anomaloglossus baeobatrachus. Next base: position 435,519,566 of record NC_134358.1, read on the forward strand.
GAAGTGGTGCCCCTGTTTCTATCAAACTTTTCATCTGATAGTTCCACTCCTGGTTTTGGGTACAAATATTGAGGTTAAAAAACTACCAAATACTCAGTGTGTGCTTGTGGCCTAAGAGGTGACACAATGAGTTCCTCCAGCCCTGCACTATCGTTTGCAGGGAAGGAGAGCTTTACAGTAATTTGATGAAGCACACAATAATTTCTTTGTGTTGAATTCATACAGTATCCATCAGACAAAAGCTTCAAATGTTGTATGAATATTTGTATATTTATGTTAATATGTCAGATATATAGTTTGAAGAGTAGAGATGTTAGTGACGATTAGAGGATGCTAACGCTGAGTAGAATCATTGATTCCATACACATGGATGTGATTGCAGTAATCTTTATTAATCTCTACTATTCAACTCCATATGCAGAAGTGCATCTTCTACTTGCAGACAATCCTGCAGCAGCTGATTCTTTACGAGCTTATGATGAGCCCCACGGGGTCTTGGGAATACTCGTGAATCTGTCTTTAGTGACCCTGAACGAATAACCGCATAGTGTGATCCAGGCAGTAAGAAACCGGCTTGAAGCCAAGAAGTACTAATGTGGTCAGGTAACACTTTCACATCCACTCCACCATCCACTTATTCTCCCATGTCTGTAGCATACCGGAGCGAGCGCAGGACTGAGCCCCTCACCCATGACTACCGCCCCTGGCCACATTACAAATGTATGTTTAAATAATCTAATATATCCCTCAGCCAAGTTCAAATTTTTCAAGAAGTGCTCCTAATTTTTCTACAGACTCTACAATGTCTAATGATTTATAACCGAATGAAGCACATTTCTCCTTGCTCTTGACTCGCCCACCCCAGGGCTATGGGACACCCGGTGCCGGGCCAGACTAGCCGGTGGCAGTCAGTGGTGGCTGGGCCCGGCTCCGTGGCCCTGGTGGGTGTCAGTAGAATATGTGGCTTGCTTATTAATGGTTGTGTTCGTGACGCCACCTGTGGTCTGCGGCTATTAAGCCGCCGCTGCTGTGTGAGGCCTCCGGGGTGATGTTATGGCAGCAATGGTGGTACTGCTCCCCACAGGTGGAGCGGAGCCCCGGGGACACTGTTAGTGCTCGTGGAAGTCTATGAGGTTGTGTGGCTAACACGGTGCAGGACCGACAGGCGATGAAAGAACCAGGCATAAACAACAGTCTCTTTACCTTTTCCTCTTTACTTTGGAAACAGTCCAGTCCTGGGAGACTGTTACAGGTGGTGATGGGGATCCGGTCGGCCTGGAAGTACTTGGGGTGATCTCTCTGGCCAGCTGAGTATGAGAGAGGGGAGCCAGCACGATCTGAAAATGGCATGCATCATATAAAAAGTGCAAATTCACAGATTTATTCCAACTGTACTGTAATATAATTTTTTTTTTTATTATAGTACAGTTGGAATAAATTTGTGAATTTTCACTTTTTATATGATGCATGCCAATTTCAGATCGTGCTGGTTCCCTTTTTTTCTCTGTTTTGACCGTAGTTATGCTACTAATCTGGTGTCTGACCAACACCATACCATGCACGCCTGATTTTGGTTTGCAATATATTCCTCCTGTTGGTAGCTGTTCAGACTCAGTTACCTCACCCCTTTCCACAGGCAATGCTAATTAAGCACCATTCTTGGATCTGGTCCGCCTTTATCAATGGTTGCTGTTTGACACTGGGAGGATCAGTTCTGATATAGTCCTGGGATGTGTAGGGCTTGCTCCACATGCTGGGACCTGGGCTGGTCTCTATCCACAAGTGCCTTTTTTGCAACATGGAAGCGGCTATATACAGGTTGCAGGTATGTGTGCTCCATTATGGTTCTGCTTTTAACTTTATCTAGGAGGCCGCATGGCACATGAAATACAGAATGTAGAGTAGGACCCCCCTATTGAGATTTGCCGTGACGTTGGCAGGGGTGGCTCAAAAAATTGATCAATTATTTGCTAAAAATCTCATTTTTTTATTATAGTACAGTTGGAATAAATTTGTGAATTTTCACTTTTTATATGATGCATGCCAATTTCAGATCGTGCTGGTTCCCTTTTTTTCTCTGTTTTGACCGTAGTTATGCTACTAATCTGGTGTCTGACCAACACCATACCATGCACGCCTGATTTTGGTTTGCAATATATTCCTCCTGTTGGTAGCTGTTCAGACTCAGTTACCTCACCCCTTTCCACAGGCAATGCTAATTAAGCACCATTCTTGGATCTGGTCCGCCTTTATCAATGGTTGCTGTTTGACACTGGGAGGATCAGTTCTGATATAGTCCTGGGATGTGTAGGGCTTGCTCCACATGCTGGGACCTGGGCTGGTCTCTATCCACAAGTGCCTTTTTTGCAACATGGAAGCGGCTATATACAGGTTGCAGGTATGTGTGCTCCATTATGGTTCTGCTTTTAACTTTATCTAGGAGGCCGCATGGCACATGAAATACAGAATGTAGAGTAGGACCCCCCTATTGAGATTTGCCGTGACGTTGGCAGGGGTGGCTCAAAAAATTGATCAATTATTTGCTAAAAATCTCATTTTTTTATTATAGTACAGTTGGAATAAATTTGTGAATTTTCACTTTTTATATGATGCATGCCAATTTCAGATCGTGCTGGTTCCCTTTTTTTCTCTGTTTTGACCGTAGTTATGCTACTAATCTGGTGTCTGACCAACACCATACCATGCACGCCTGATTTTGGTTTGCAATATATTCCTCCTGTTGGTAGCTGTTCAGACTCAGTTACCTCACCCCTTTCCACAGGCAATGCTAATTAAGCACCATTCTTGGATCTGGTCCGCCTTTATCAATGGTTGCTGTTTGACACTGGGAGGATCAGTTCTGATATAGTCCTGGGATGTGTAGGGCTTGCTCCACATGCTGGGACCTGGGCTGGTCTCTATCCACAAGTGCCTTTTTTGCAACATGGAAGCGGCTATATACAGGTTGCAGGTATGTGTGCTCCATTATGGTTCTGCTTTTAACTTTATCTAGGAGGCCGCATGGCACATGAAATACAGAATGTAGAGTAGGACCCCCCTATTGAGATTTGCCGTGACGTTGGCAGGGGTGGCTCAAAAAATTGATCAATTATTTGCTAAAAATCTCATTTTTTTATTATAGTACAGTTGGAATAAATTTGTGAATTTTCACTTTTTATATGATGCATGCCAATTTCAGATCGTGCTGGTTCCCTTTTTTTCTCTGTTTTGACCGTAGTTATGCTACTAATCTGGTGTCTGACCAACACCATACCATGCACGCCTGATTTTGGTTTGCAATATATTCCTCCTGTTGGTAGCTGTTCAGACTCAGTTACCTCACCCCTTTCCACAGGCAATGCTAATTAAGCACCATTCTTGGATCTGGTCCGCCTTTATCAATGGTTGCTGTTTCACACTGGGAGGATCAGTTCTGATATAGTCCTGGGATGTGTAGGGCTTGCTCCACATGCTGGGACCTGGGCTGGTCTCTATCCACAAGTGCCTTTTTTGCAACATGGAAGCGGCTATATACAGGTTGCAGGTATGTGTGCTCCATTATGGTTCTGCTTTTAACTTTATCTAGGAGGCCGCATGGCACATGAAATACAGAATGTAGAGTAGGACCCCCCTATTGAGATTTGCCGTGACGTTGGCAGGGGTGGCTAAAAAAATTGATCAATTATTTGCTAAAAATCTCATTTTTTTATTATAGTACAGTTGGAATAAATTTGTGAATTTTCACTTTTTATATGATGCATGCCAATTTCAGATCGTGCTGGTTCCCTTTTTTTCTCTGTTTTGACCGTAGTTATGCTACTAATCTGGTGTCTGACCAACACCATACCATGCACGCCTGATTTTGGTTTGCAATATATTCCTCCTGTTGGTAGCTGTTCAGACTCAGTTACCTCACCCCTTTCCACAGGCAATGCTAATTAAGCACCATTCTTGGATCTGGTCCGCCTTTATCAATGGTTGCTGTTTGACACTGGGAGGATCAGTTCTGATATAGTCCTGGGATGTGTAGGGCTTGCTCCACATGCTGGGACCTGGGCTGGTCTCTATCCACAAGTGCCTTTTTTGCAACATGGAAGCGGCTATATACAGGTTGCAGGTATGTGTGCTCCATTATGGTTCTGCTTTTAACTTTATCTAGGAGGCCACATGGCACATGAAATACAGAATGTAGAGTAGGACCCCCCTATTGAGATTTGCCGTGACGTTGGCAGGGGTGGCTCAAAAAATTGATCAATTATTTGCTAAAAATCTCATTTTTTTATTATAGTACAGTTGGAATAAATTTGTGAATTTTCACTTTTTATATGATGCATGCCAATTTCAGATCGTGCTGGTTCCCTTTTTTTTTCTTTTTTTTCAGCTGAGTATGAGGCCTACTCCTGTACTTTGCTTTGTTACGATAGGACCCTGCTTCTCTGAATCCAGCAATGGCCCTCTGTGCTGCTGGGACTGATGGTACGTCCCTTTCCCTCTGTAGCAGGCTGCGCAGGCTCTCTCTCTGGTGCTTCTCTGCTGGAATCCACACCGGGCCTTGATGCTGCAGCTGTACTTTTGGGATGTTTTTGGGCCAGGTGCTTGCAGCTCTCCTGCCCTTCGGATTCGGCTACCAGGGAGTATGTTTAAGCCCTGGTGGCCACAGACTCCGATGTCCGAGTCTCTCCGCTGCCTCTCAGCTACTCCTGCTTCTCTGGGCCAAGCTACTCTAGCTCTAGGCCCCAGATCCACAGGACAGCTCACTCTGCGTCTGTTCACTTCTACTGCTCTCTACAGACTGAACACTACTTCCTCTCTCAGATCAGACTTAAGGGATGCTCCCTGGAATCCCAGGTTCAGAGCTCCCCCTGCTGGCCGGAGGGAGAACTGCGTTGGGTGTTAAACTTGCTGGCCAATGGACCTCCCAATTACCTCCAGGCTCAGCATTAACCCTTTGGGAGGGCAATGCTGTTGTGGCGACCAGGTCCTGGGGCGCCACACTCCCCCTTAGTTAAATTCAGTACTCCCGGACTGTAGAAACAAAACAAAACATTTTACAACATTTCATCCCATTGTGGGAGGCGCATTACTTAAACGTTACAACTTAAACACTACTATAGAGTCCAGTGTGGCTCCCTTCCGGGTGTCCATTACACTGCTCCATGGGGGACCCGCCGCGATCAAACCCCCAACGTAGGCTCTGGGCTTGCGTCAGAGCATTGATGACCCCACTCTATGCACGCCGGACGGGTTTTTCTTCAGGGGTGTTGAGCACACTGGTGCTAACTATGAACAATTTAGGTGTTGGCCACCCATAGTCCAGTGGCCCAATTGTCCATTTACTTAATCACCTAAGACAAAAAGCATTTTATACACAACATGACAGACATTTCACATAACTATTTACATTCTGTTAGGTATTTTACTTTCTATGTTCTATACCTTGGAGGGGGCTGTCCCCGAGTGCTATGTTGGGACCGGCGTAGCTCTGGGGTTTGTCCCTGACTACTTGGAGTGTCTGCCCCCCCCGTGTGATTGGTAGGCCTAACCCTGACAGGGATACATGTCGGTTGCCTACGGGATCTCAGATTCGCCAAGGGTACGGCAGGTTCACCACTGGCAGGGGTTTGAACCTCCTGTTCCACTGCTGGCGTGTCATCTCGTGTTGGAGCGGACGGTTCTTTAGGTGGATCTGGAACCTCTTCTGTTTCTGGCTCGACCAACTGCGGGAACGTCAAGACTGGTACCACTATGGCATTGTTTATTCGGGTCCAAGTTTTGGGGAATTTTCCAAGGATGGTTTGGATCATCTCTTCCTCTTTTTCTTGACTTTGGGGACTTTCTTGTACTTCATCTACTTCTTTTTGGGTTCTGCACCGTTCAGGGCACGTTTTCAGGCGGTCCCGAGAAACTGCTTGATAGGTCCTGCCTTCATCCTTGCTTATGAGGCATACCTTACTATTGTCAAAGTTGGAGGGGATAATGGTGTAGGGCTCGTTCTCCCACTGATCATCCAATTTATGCGTCCTCCGCTTCTTCTTGAGGACTTGCTCTCCAGGTGCTAAGGGAGTTGCTGGGGCTGTTTGATTGTAATGCTGCTCTTGTCTCGTTCTTGCTTGAGACAGGCTCCTTTCTACGCATTCTTGGACCTTACGGTACCGCTGCTGCCGCTCTGTATCCCAATCCTCTATTTCCTGAACCGCCTCAGGTGACACAGTCCCCATCTCAAAGTCTACAGGTAACTTGCCAGGTCTGGCTCGCATCAGGTAAGCAGGGCTGCAGTTGGTCGAATTTACCGGGATATGGTTGTACAAGTCTACCAGATCTGGTAACTTTTCTGGCCATTGGTTTCTTTCTTCCAAAGGTAGAGTCTTGAGCATATCAATAACCACATGGTTCATCTTCTCGCACAATCCATTGGTTTGGGGGTGGTACGGTGTGGTTCTGATTTTCTTACAACCGTACATGTTACAGAACTCTTGGAACACTTCTGCCTCGAATGCAGGACCTTGATCAGTCAGTACCCTTTCAGGGTAACCGTGAGGTCGACAAAAGTAGGCCTGAAATGCTCTCGCTGCTGTCTGGTCCTTCACGGGCACTACTACCAGGAAACGAGAGTAATGGTTCACAATGGTGAGGGCGTACACATAGCCTGACCGGCTTGGTGTTAACTTCACGTGGTCCAGGGCCACCAACTCCAGGGGCTGCTTCGTGACAATTGGCTGTAGGGGAGACCTCTGGCTGGCATCATCTTTCCGCCTCAGGTTACACGGACCACAGTCTCGGCACCACTTCTCGACCGTCTTTCTCATGTGCACCCAGTAGGACCGATCACGGAGTAGGGTCTCCAAGTTCTTCCACCCGAAGTGTCCTGCGTTATCATGATAAGCTGATAGGACCATTGGAACATCCCTCTGCGGGACCACTATCTGCCAGACAAGTTCATTCGTTCGCCAGTTGACATATCTCTTGCAGAGCTTGCCTTGGTAGGTGAACAGTCGTCCCCTCTCCTTCCACAACTGCTGGGCTTCTTCTGGAGCATCTGGGCCAAGATGAGTCTCAGCTTGTGCTAGCTTTTCTTTGACCAATCGCACGGCCGGGTCACCGTTCTGTGTCTCTTCCCAATTATGGTGGAGTAATGGGTTGACCGAGACTTCGTGCTGGCTCGAGCGCTTCACTCCTACAGCATGCTCACACTGGGAAACACCTTGGTGATGGAAAGCCGGTAACTCTATGTGAGGAAAATCCTGGGATATGAAGAGGAATTATGATTTCCAGTCATAATCGCTCTCATCACTCCATGGCAGTGCCCCTCCCTTCTTGTTCTCAATGTCCAGCATCTGGGAAGGTGTCACATCCTAGCAACACATCCCATGGCCATCTCCTGTGATATGGAGATTAGATGACCTGGGAATAGTGGAGACAGGATGCCTCCCTGCCGTCACCCTGTAGCAGGGGCTGCTATCTAATTAGCAAGCTTGGAAGTATCCAGACAGAACGACTCCAGTAAAATATGGTTCATATCTCGCAAGCCATATTTCCGATAAATATGGCAACCATAAAAATGGTGTCTCCGCATGCGGACGATGCTGGCACACCTTTTTTATGGGAGTAGGACATTGGGAAATACCCCAAACGTGATATCAGCCAATGGGGAACTAGTAGACAAGTCATGAGTCCTCTCGTTCTGTAGCTAAATTCATAGCTGTCACAATGAGAGCATTGGCGTCCGCCTACGACGCTCCCAGGCAAAGTTATGGCCCATATTCCCTGTTGTGGATATTGTCCATAACTCCAGCCAGGGGTGGAGCAGTGCTCCCTCTGAGGTCACTAAGGTAGGAGGGGACCTGGATTTGCCCAGGTTGATAACCCTACTTCGGCCATTTTCCAGTGTTCTTTTGCTCGGGGGTCTGGTCAGGGAAGACCTGTGAGAGAGATCCTGGAAACCTGGTCCACGGCGCCCCCCTGTGGCCAGACGCACAAGGTAACTGCTGGAACTGTGTATGCCTGTTTGTAATCCATATCTTGCGTGTAACTGTACTCTGACCTATGTATATTCTGTAGATCCCCTATTGTATATATTGTAGTTCTAGTGTGGCTTCGGCCGATTAAAATATATAATTAATCTTGGGCTGTTCTGTTATCTCGATCTTGAATCCCACGCCTGTGTGTTCGGCTAATAGTTACCGTAAATCGGTTGGTGGCAGCGAGTTGTGCCAAGGATTATTGTGGGGAGGCCAGTGAGATTCGGGGAGATTTTATATATTCCGCCCGCGGAGGTCGGGGGAATATATACCCTACTCTCACCGGGGACCCTTCAATAATTGGCATAAGTAGTATAGCGGCCTCCTTGCTTATTGTCGGGCAATTCCATAATTGGCCTGACTATAAGAGGGGCGCTAGAGAGCGCGTCACGTGCTCTGTCTGTCGGTCGGGAGGTATAAAGGAGGGTTGACCCCCACTTGTTACCCCCCGATTGTGACGTACTGGTAGCCAGCGCGGGGGATTTCTGAGTGACCCCCCCGGTGGTTCGTGACATATTGGTGGCATAGCGGTGGGATCGAGATAATAGTGTGTGTGAGTGTGAGACCCATACTCCCAGACACTAAAGACTGCCTGCAGCAGCTGTGGCTGCTGGGGTCTTCAGACCAGCTCAACACTAGAGTGTCAGAGTGCAGATACTGTGCAGTGTGTGGGCGCATCAGGTGTCAGTTCTGTGTCAGTGACCAAAAGTCTGCAAGAATGGCAGAGAGCACCAGGAGCAAAGCCAAAGGAATGGCCGATGCTCAGGCCAGAGACGATGAGGAGGTTGTCCACGAGCCCTCCAGGAGCCCGACGCCAGAGAACAGCTCTGCAGAGGACATCGCACAACCTGGCACTGCTGGACAAGATGAGGAGGAGCTCGCCCAAGGGTCCTCAACGAGCCGGATGCCAATCCTCCGCTCTGAAATGGACAGTGAATCACCCGGCTCTGCAGCGTGCCGCAGATCACCCCTTGCAAATCCCTCCGGCCTGAGAGGTTCGGAGGCCCTCCTTCAAGCTGCTATGGCCAGTCTTATAGCTGGAAACCGGGGTACCTACGAGATACTCATGGCAGAGCATGGGCGTCTGGCAGCGCAGGAGGCTGCGGAGCGCCAGGCAGAGCGTGAGGCAGCGGAGCGACAGCAACAGGCAGACCGTGACCACCAGCTGCAGCTAGCTCAGCTCCGGCCCTCATCAGCCACCCGTGACCTTCAAGACACCAAACTTCCAAAGGTCCGTGTTGAGGACTTTCCCGTGCTGGAGAAGGATGGAGACTTGGACTCTTTCCTGACTGCTTTTGAACGGACTTGCCTGCAGCACCATCTGGACAAGGACCAGTGGGCCAAATACCTGACCCCCCGTTTAAGGGGTAAGGCCCTGGAAATCCTTGGGGACTTGCCTACTGAGGCAGATCAGGGCTACGACACAATCAAGCGGGCCCTGATCCAACAGTACAACCTCACTCCGGAGTCCTACCGCAAGAAGTTCCGGACCCTGCAGAAGGGACCAAAGGACTCCTGGGCTGACCACCGGCGGGCACTTGCCCGAGCTGCCGACCACTGGACCCAAGGCCTGCAGCTTTCCACCGGACCGGAGATCCTGGACTTGGTCATCACAGAGCAACTCTTGTGGAACTGCCCTGAGGATCTCCGCCAGTTCATCCGAGACCAGAAGCCAAAGGGGTCCACGGCTACAGCTGCCCTGGCTGATGACTACACCAACAATCGGGCCCCTGAGGCCAGGAGAGCGGCCACCAGTAGCACCTGGAGAGGGGGTAAGATGAATTCTGCGACTGCCCCACCTGCCCCTAGACTGCAGGGGGTGTCCCCCTCAACTCCCCTCTCCAGGCCCGTGGCAGAACCAAGACGGTGCCACCAGTGCAACCAACCTGGACACTTCAAGGCCATGTGCCCTCAGCGTCTCAAGGCCCCGGCTCCGTCCCCGTCCCAAGGGCCGCCCAAGGTGTATTGTGTGGGTGGGGGTGGTGGTAGGTCCCTGGACAGCTTCCAACCTGTCACCGTCAGCCGGTCTGTGACCATAGGACTGCGAGACAGCGCCTCGGAGGTGACTCTGGTGCGGCCTGAGATGGTGTCCCCCCAAGACTTGGTACCCGGAAAAACCCTCGCTGTCTCCGGGATTGGAGGCATTGACCCGGCGCTGCCTGTTGCTGGCATTTATTTGGACTGGGTCGCAGGGCGAGGGGTGAGGGAGGTGGGGGTAACTGATCGGATCCCCGCAAACGTGCTACTTGGGACAGATTTGGGGCAGATAACCTCCCAGTTTGGGCCCCCCCCAAGGGCTGAACCTTCAGCCAGTACTGACATGCCTCCGGACAATGTTAATGTGGTATCTATGAATGATGTAAGGGAGGAGGGAGTGAACTCTGATTTTTCTGCTTGCATAGACACACATACAGCTGCAGCTGTGACAGGAGGGGAGGGGGTCAGAGGAAGGTGTGACAATGCCTCTACAAGTAATCAGCCAGTGAGCTGGGATCTGTTGCCCTCTGCAGGGATAAGCAGAGAGCAGGGTGCTGCAGGGGGAGAACCAGTGTGTGGGGTGGGGGCTACCACAGCAAATGTGGGGTCCCCAGAGATTTCACAGCGGGGTTCTGTTGCTGCAGGGGGGGAACAGGCAGGTGAGATTGGGGCCGGTCCCGGAGCGGAAGTGCTCCCAGGTAAGATCTCAGTACATGGTTCCCCCACAACCGGGGTGTCAGGAAGCCAGGTAGGTCTGCCTGAACCGGCGACTTGGTCAGGAACGGAGGAGGAGCAGGCACGACCCACGGTCGCAGCGGCTGTGGCCGCTGTCACCCGCAGTGGGAGTGCTGGAAGCCAAGGGGCCTCCCGGAGGTCCGATAGCTCTTCCCCTTCTGACCAAGTGGCAGCCGAGTCAGGTGGAGGCCAGGACACAGGTCCCGGGGTACTGACCGAAGATGTGACAATCTCGTCGATTCTGGCCACATCTAGTCAGGGGTTTCAGGCAGCGTTAGAAGCTGACGACAGCCTGAAAGCTCTTAAGGAGCAGGCGGCACAGCCTCCCTCGGACTCGGACCCGGAGCGAGTGGTCTGGGACCAAGGACGGCTGTACCGGGTCACGGTCCAGCAGGGTTCACTGGAGGCGTGGCCCAGGGACCGACAGTTAGTGGTACCCTATCCGTTCCGGACGGAGTTGTTGCGGATCGCACATGAGATTCCGATGGCCAGACACCTAGGGATCGCTAAGACCAAGGCCAGGTTAAACCAGCATTTCTACTGGCCAAAAATGGGGGCCGATGTGGCTGCCTACTGCCGTTCGTGTGAAACCTGTCAGAGAGTGGGGAAGGCGGGGCCACACCCCAAAGCCCCACTGGTATCTCTGCCCATCATCGATGAGCCTTTCAGGAGGGTGGCTGTGGATCTGGTCGGCCCGCTGGCCATCCCCAGCAGCTCCGGGAAACGCTTCATACTGACGGTAGTGGACTATGCCACCCGGTACCCTGAAGCAGTGGCCTTGTCGTCCATTCGGGCTGACAAGGTGGCCACCGCATTGCTGGAGATTTTCTCCCGAGTGGGTTTTCCCCAGGAAATGCTCACTGACCGGGGGACCCAATTCATGTCCCAGCTGATGGAGGCCCTCTGTAAGCAAGTCCAGGTGTGACATCTGGTGGCCAGCCCGTACCATCCACAAACTAACGGCCTGTGCGAGCGGTTCAATGGCACCTTAAAGCAGATGCTTAAGATGTTGGTCGACTCCCACGGGCGTGACTGGGAGCGGTATCTCCCACACCTGTTATTTGCTTACCGGGAGGTTCCACAGGCCTCAATGGGATTCTCACCGTTTGAGCTCCTGTACGGGCGACGTGTGCGGGGCCCCCTGGCTCTGGTGAAAGAGGCTTGGGAAGGGGATTTGGCCACCCCTGGAGTGTCGGTTATCGAGTATGTCATGCGCTTCCGGGACAAAATGCAGGCCTTGACGCAACTGGTACACGACAATATGGCTCAAGCCCAGGCCGATCAGAAGCATTGGTACGACCAGAACGCTTGTGAGAGGACCTACCAAGTGGGTCAAAAGGTGTGGGTACTGGTCCCCGTACCACAGGACAAGCTTCAGGCAGCCTGGGAAGGCCCATACCTCGTGTACCAGCAGCTCAACCCTGTAACGTACCTGGTCACCCTGGACCCTGCCCGTGGAAGGCGGAAGCCCTTCAATGTGAACATGATGAAGGCACATCATGAGCGGGAGGCATGTGCACTCCCTGTGTGCAACCTGCCAGAGGAGGGAGAAGCGGAAACCCTCTTGGATATGCTAGCCCAGGTTAGGGCAGGCGGATCCATTGAGGATGTGGAGGTTGGCCACCAGCTCTTGGAGGACCAACGGTCCCAGCTGTGGGCCACCCTACACCCCTTCCGGGGGTTGTTTACCAACCAGCCCGGAAGGACTAACTTGGCTGTCCATCACGTGGACACTGGGGATCATCCCCCAATCCGGCGTTCAGCATATCGGGTCTCCCTGGAGGTGCAGCAACACATGCGCCAGGAGATTGACGAGATGCTGAAGCTGGGGGTGATCCAGGCATCCAACAGCGCTTGGGCCTCGCCTGTAGTCCTCGTCCCTAAGAAGGACCGAACCACTCGGTTCTGTGTGGACTACAGAGGGCTCAATGCTGTCACGGTCGCCGATGCGTACCCAATGCCACGCATCGATGACCTGCTCGATCAGTTGGCCGGGGCTCAGTACCTGACCATCATGGATCCGAGCCGGGGATATTGGCAGATCCCTTTGACTCGCAAGGCCAGGGAACGCTCTGCCTTTATTACCCCATTTGGACTGTACGAGTCCACGGTGATGCCATTCGGGATGAGGAATGCCCCTGCCACTTTCCAGCGGATGGTCAACACCCTGCTCACGGGACTTGAAGGGTACGCGGCCGCGTACCTGGATGAGATTGCTGTCTTCAGTCCCACCTGGGAAGATCACCTAGAGCATCTAGCACAGGTGCTCAGGCGGATCCACCAGGCAGGTTTGACCATCAAGCCGGGAAAGTGTCAGCTGGCCATGAGCGAGGTCCAGTACCTCGGTCACCGGGTAGGCGGGAGAACACTGAAGCCCGAGCCTGAGAAAGTGGAGGCCATCGCATCCTGGCCCACCCCCAGGACCAAGAAGCAGGTGATGTCCTTCTTGGGGACCGCTGGGTACTATAAGAGGTTTGTTCCATGCTATAGTAGCCTGGCAAAGCCCTTGACGGACCTCACCAAGAAGAAGCTGCCCTCTGCAGTCGATTGGACAATGGACTGCGAGACAGCCTTCCGGGCACTAAAGGACGCCCTGTCCAGCCCGCCCGTGCTACAGGCAGCCGACTTCACGCGGTCGTTTGTAGTACAGACCGACGCCAGTGACTTCGGCCTCGGTGCGGTGCTCAGCCAGGTGGACTCTGCGAGCCAAGAGCACCCAGTCTTGTACCTGAGCAGGAAGCTGTTACCAAGGGAAGTGGCCTATTCCACGATGGAAAAGGAATGCCTGGCCATAGTGTGGGCCCTGCAGCGTCTGCAACCCTATCTATACGGGCGCCACTTCATCGTGGAGACGGACCACAATCCCCTCAGCTGGTTGCACACCGTCTCTGGGACGAATGGGCGATTGTTGCAATGGAGCCTTGCGCTCCAGCAATACAACTTCACCATTCGCCACAAAAGGTGCCGGGACCACGGTAACGCAGACGGGCTGTCCCGACAAGGAGAGGTCGTGGACGGGCGCACGGGGGAACACCGGAGTGTGCTGCCCCCTAGCGCCCTCAAAAGGGGGGAGGTGTGAGGAAAATCCTGGGATATGAAGAGGAATTATGATTTCCAGTCATAATCGCTCTCATCACTCCATGGCAGTGCCCCTCCCTTCTTGTTCTCAATGTCCAGCATCTGGGAAGGTGTCACATCCTAGCGACACATCCCATGGCCATCTCCTGTGATATGGAGATTAGATGACCTGGGAATAGTGGAGACAGGATGCCTCCCTGCCGTCACCCTGTAGCAGGGGCTGCTATCTAATTAGCAAGCTTGGAAGTATCCAGACAGAACGACTCCAGTAAAATATGGTTCATATCTCGCAAGCCATATTTCCGATAAATATGGCAACCATAAAAATGGTGTCTCCGCATGCGGACGATGCTGGCACACCTTTTTTATGGGAGTAGGACATTGGGAAATACCCCAAACGTGATATCAGCCAATGGGGAACTAGTAGACAAGTCATGAGTCCTCTCGTTCTGTAGCTAAATTCATAGCTGTCACAATGAGAGCATTGGCGTCCGCCTACGACGCTCCCAGGCAAAGTTATGGCCCATATTCCCTGTTGTGGATATTGTCCATAACTCCAGCCAGGGGTGGAGCAGTGCTCCCTCTGAGGTCACTAAGGTAGGAGGGGACCTGGATTTGCCCAGGTTGATAACCCTACTTCGGCCATTTTCCAGTGTTCTTTTGCTCGGGGGTCTGGTCAGGGAAGACCTGTGAGAGAGATCCTGGAAACCTGGTCCATGGCGCCCCCCTGTGGCCAGACGCACAAGGTAACTGCTGGAACTGTGTATGCCTGTTTGTAATCCATATCTTGCGTGTAACTGTACTCTGACCTATGTATATTCTGTAGATCCCCTATTGTATATATTGTAGTTCTAGTGTGGCTTCGGCCGATTAAAATATATAATTAATCTTGGGCTGTTCTGTTATCTCGATCTTGAATCCCACGCCTGTGTGTTCGGCTAATAGTTACCGTAAATCGGTTGGTGGCAGCGAGTTGTGCCAAGGATTATTGTGGGGAGGCCAGTGAGATTCGGGGAGATTTTATATATTCCGCCCGCGGAGGTCGGGGGAATATATACCCTACTCTCACCGGGGACCCTTCAATAATCGGCATAAGTAGTATAGCGGCCTCCTTGCTTATTGTCGGGCAATTCCATAATTGGCCTGACTATAAGAGGGGCGCTAGAGAGCGCGTCACGTGCTCTGTCTGTCGGTCGGGAGGTATAAAGGAGGGTTGACCCCCACTTGTTACCCCCCGATTGTGACGTACTGGTAGCCAGCGCGGGGGATTTCTGAGTGACCCCCCCGGTGGTTCGTGACACTCTATCTCTTCGAGTTCATCCAGGTCTTCTCCAGACTCGGGTAAGTGAGGCAATCTGGACAGCGCATCAGCATTGTTATTCTTCTTGCCAGCCCGATACTTGATGGTAAAGTCAAAGTTAGACAGCCGGGCCATCCATCGCTGTTCCAACGCACCTAACTTGGCTGTTGCCAGGTGTGTCAACGGATTGTTGTCCGTGAAGATGGTGAACTTGGCCGACGCCAGATAGTGCTTGAAGCGTTCAGTCACTGCCCAAACAATAGCGAGGAACTCCAGCTTGAAGGAACTGTAGTTTTCTGGATTCCTTTCTGTGGGCCGAAGCTTCCTACTGGCGTACGCTATCACCCTCTCTCTGCCTCCCTGCACCTGGGACAGAACTGCCCCCAGTCCCACGTTGCTGGCGTCTGTATACAGTACAAACGGCTGGCTGTAGTCAGGGTAGGCCAGAATTTCTTCTCCCGTGAGAGCCCCTTTCAGCCGGGCAAAGGATGTTTCTAGTTGGCTGCTCCATTCAAATGGAGGGCTCTGCTTCTTAGCCTGCTTTGGCTGGCCCACCAGGAGATCTTGAAGGGGCGCTGCTATCTTGGTGAAACCATCAATGAACCTTCGGTAGTAGCCCACCAGCCCAAGGAACTGCCGCACCTCCTTCACCGTGATGGGTCTTGGCCAGTCCTTGATTACGGTGACTTTCTCCGGATCAGGTGCCACACCTTCTGCGCTGACCACATGACCCAGGTACTGTACCTTTGGCTTCAAGAGGTGACATTTGGACGGCTTTATCTTCAGGCCATATTTCGACAAGGACTCAAACACTTCTGCTAAGTGCCTCAGGTGGTCTTCATAAGTCTTGGAGTAGACTATGACATCATCCAGGTACAACAGCACGGTTTCAAAGTTGTGGTGGCCCAAGCAGCACTCCATCAACCTTTGGAATGTCCCTGGGGCGTTGCAGAGCCCGAATGGCATACAGTTGAACTCACAGAGGCCCATTGGTGTCGTGAATGCAGTCTTCTCCCTGTCCGCCTCTGCCACGGGAACCTGCTAATACCCACTGGTGAGATCCAAGGTGGAGAAATAGTTAGCTGACTTTAATGCTGTTAGTGACTCCTCTATTCTGGGCAGTGGATAAGCATCTTTATGTGTAATGCGGTTAATTTGTCTGTAATCTACACACATTCTCATTGTGCCATCTTTTTTCTTTACGAGCACTAGTGGAGCTGCCCAGGGGCTACAACTATCTCTGATAACCCCAGCCTCCTTCATTTCCCGTAACATTTCTTTGGCACGCTGATACAGTGCGGGGGGTACAGGGCGGTATCTCTCTTTAATGGGATGATGATCACCCGTGGGGATTTGATGTTTAACCCCTTTCACCTGCCCAAAATCTAGAAGGTGTTTTCTGAAGACCCGCTCGTACTCCTGTACCACCCGGTAAACCCCATGCTTTTGGTGTGAGGGGGTGGAGTCGGTGCCCACATGTAATTTTTGGCACCAGTCTTCCAGCTGCCATTGTCTTCCGCCTGGTCGGACGGGATCAAGGGTTCCACTGCTTTGATGGTATTGTTGCTGACAGTGTACAGTTTTGCTACAGTGGCATACCGGGGCAATTTGGCTTCCTCCTCCCCACAATTCAGGACACGGACGGGCACTCTCCCCTTGCGGACGTCTGCTACCCCTCTGGCTATCAGGACTCCAGGTCTACTGTCTGAATACACCGGTTCTACCAAGGCATGGTAGTCCTGACCCTTGAGGCCTATTGCTGCCCGACACCATATCAACATTTCACTTCTTGGGGGTATTGCAATGGGGAGGGGGTCACTTACCCTCACACTGCCAATTTCTCCTCCGGCCAGCTCTACCTGCTGCCTCCTCATCAGGGCTCGGATCTCCCTCTGTAGGGCACGCTGTTGCCCGGAGCTGGCAGTTTCAGACGCCTGTTGCAACAAAATTATCACTTCGGCAATACAATTTTCTATCACGTTTGTACCAGTGGTTAGCAGTGGGTCAGATTCTTTGCGATCAATATCTACAATTATAATCCCCTGACATGGCAATTCTACCCGCCCCACTTTAATGGTTACTTCCTTGTACCCAATTTGAGGTAAGGGCTGACCATTACTGGCCACAATTGTTAAATCATCATCTGGGCCATGGTCAATGTCTGAATCAGCCCAATATCTTTTGTACAGTTTATAGGGGATGGTTTTTACCTGGGACCCCGTATCCAGGAGGGCATTCAAAGGGATCCCATCCAGCACAATAGGAAGGACCGGTCATCCTCCCACATACTTGCTGTGGCTGGGGGTTGAGCCGGGCTTCCTTACACCTGGGGGTCGGCTCCTGGCCCCAGGCTCGGCCCATTTAAAGGACCGTGTCATGCAATGTGGCCCGCCTGGCTGCAGCGGCGGCAGATCGGTTGTCCCGTTGAATCATACCGGTCCGTGTCTCTGCCTCGGGTCGGCGGAATCCTCCTCTGTCGCATCCATGGGACGTCATCTGGGCTGGAGGCCAACTCGATTCTTGCAGGTGGTGTGGTCACTTGTAGAGACTGCACGGTCTTGGCAAGGGCAGCTACAGTCTTGGTCAGCTCCCGGACCTGCTGTCTGAGCTCTGCAGTGGGATCCTTTTCCAGGGACTGCGCCTCAGCCCCTGCAGCAGCTGGTGTTGCAGGCACCACCCCAGGGTACGTGATAGCAAGAGGCCGGAGGGATACTGGGTCATTCGGTGTAGATTCTCTCAGCACCCGGATGGCCTGGTCCTTAAACTTTGCAAAGTCCAGAGCAGGGTTCTGCAGGACCATGATACGCAGCTGGGTCCTGTGGGCATCTGACAGGAACCCCTCTATGAACTGCTCAGTTAGGAGTTTGTGTTCTTCACGTACACTCTCTGGGTCCACCTGTTTAACTGCTTTCAGGGCCTCCTGCAAGTTTAAGGCATAGTCCCTTATGCTGTCTGTGGCCCGTTGTTTGCACCCAAAGAATCTCATCTTTATTTCTGCTGCGGTGCGGGTGTCAAAAGTACTCTTTAGCTTGTCCAGTATCTGGGTTGCCGTCCCTTTATCTGTATCAGGCCAGGACTTCACTTCACGCTGGGCCGCGCCGGCTAGCTGCCCCATTAATATGCCCACCTTCTGGCTCTCAGTCAGCGGATACACCCGGAACAAGCTGTGCAGACTTTCTCTGAAGTCGCTCAAGGTATGCGACTCCCCGGAGTACTGCGGCAGCCATTCTGCTCCCGGGATGTACGGCATTGTGATCGGCATTACCGGCGCTACAGCGGGGGCTGGGGCGACGGCGACTGGGATTGCTTCGGCTGGCGCCGCGGCGTCTCGGGCTATGGCAGCCACCTGCCCTTCCTCCGAGTCGGACATCTTCCTCCCCCTTAGTGAACCTTACCAGGCTCCGTTCACTTTTCAAATTCCCTTCTGGGTCGCGCGGGGTTAACAGCGCTCTGCTCTGATGGCGCGCTCCCTTCGTGCTCTTTGTCAGGCACGCCCCCCTTCTTCCTGCGCTCAGTGGGGCTAATGGCGGCGGCAGTTTTCAAACAGTAACACAGTCTTTTAGGCACAGTTTCTGCAGGCGCACAGTACCCGGTGGGACCGGGCACGAAATCCTGTTCGTGACGCCAAAAGTGACTCGCCCACCCCAGGGCTATGGGACACCCGGTGCCGGGCCGGACTAGTCCGGTGGTAGTCAGTGGTGGCTGGGCCCGGCTCCGTGGCCCTGGTGGGTGTCAGTAGAATATGTGGCTTGCTTATTAATGGTTGTGTTCGTGACGCCACCTGTGGTCTGCGGCTATTAAGCCGCCGCTGCTGTGTGAGGCCTCCGGGGTGATGTTATGGCAGCAATGGTGGTACTGCTCCCCACAGGTGGAGCGGAGCCCCGGGGACACTGTTAGTGCTCGTGGAAGTCTATGAGGTTGTGTGGCTAACACGGTGCAGGGCCGACAGGCGATGAAAGAACCAGGCATAAACAACAGTCTCTTTACCTTTTCCTCTTTACTTTGGAAACAGTCCAGTCCTGGGAGACCGTTACAGGTGGTGATGGGGATCCGGTCGGCCTGGAAGTACTTGGGGTGATCTCTCTGGCCAGCTGAGTATAAGGCCTACTCCTGTACTTTGCTTTGTTACGATAGGACCCTGCTTCTCTGAATCCAGCAATGGCCCTCTGTGCTGCTGGGACTGATGGTACGTCCCTTTCCCTCTGTAGCAGGCTGCGCAGGCTCTCTCTCTGGTGCTTCTCTGCTGGAATCCACACCGGGCCTTGATGCTGCAGCTGTACTTTTGGGATGTTTTTGGGCCAGGTGCTTGCAGCTCTCTTGCCCTTCGGATTCGGCTACCAGGGAGTATGTTTAAGCCCTGGTGGCCACAGACTCCGATGTCCGAGTCTCTCCGCTGCCTCTCAGCTACTCCTGCCTCTCTGGGCCAAGCTACTCTAGCTCTAGGCCCCAGATCCACAGGACAGCTCACTCTGCGTCTGTTCACTTCTACTGCTCTCTACAGACTGAACACTACTTCCTCTCTCAGATCAGACTTAAGGGATGCTCCCTGGAATCCCAGGTTCAGAGCTCCCCCTGCTGGCCGGAGGGAGAACTGTGTTGGGTGTTAAACTTGCTGGCCAATGGACCTCTCAATTACCTCCAGGCTCAGCATTAACCCTTTGGGAGGGCAATGCTGTTGTGGCGACCAGGTCCTGGGGCGCCACACTCTCCCTCTTTCTCACCCCTTTTCTATGTCAAATGTTTCTTAGGATCATGTT
The DNA here is from genome assembly GCF_048569485.1 of Anomaloglossus baeobatrachus. Taxonomy (NCBI): domain Eukaryota; kingdom Metazoa; phylum Chordata; class Amphibia; order Anura; family Aromobatidae; genus Anomaloglossus; species Anomaloglossus baeobatrachus. The sequence goes on from NC_134358.1 coordinate 435,539,431, forward strand.
ATTTAGAACCTAGAATCCTAAAGCAACTTTAGATAATTGACCATTCAATTATCTGCTATCCCAATGTTCAGCTCTGACAAGAGTTCAGGTGTTTTCAGTGAGGAGAGAGGCGAAAGGAGATGCCAGACACTTCCACTCCTGAAGAACAAAAGGTGGAGGTTCAAGTTCAAAATACCCAATCCTAATCTGCCCTTTCAAATATCAGAAGTCAAATCAGAAGTAACCTGTACACGGTAGTTGAGAATCCGATACCAAAGATATCGGTAGGGTCTGCTCATTTTAATTTGTATGGGGTACTTAGTAAATTATAGATACACTCCCTTTAACTTTTTTTTCACTAAAATTATGTATATGTGTAGTTTGTGTATTAGTATATTAACCTGGTGCCGTCTTCTCTAGAATCCAGCACCGTTTTGATTATCTTCTGAGGGACGCTATTGCTCTTAAGACTATCCGGATCATTCTATGTGCTATACATGAACCCAAAGTTTTATAATACAAGTTTATGGAACCTCATTCTCACTGTAAACGCCACTTCCGGTTCACCCAGAGCATCTGAAGTGCAGTGACGTCACCGAGAAGAGGAGCACAACGGCATTGAATCCCATTAACCCACACTCTACTATATATACACGTATACATTAACACAGAATAGTGGAAAAAAATTCATGTGAGGGTTTCTTCAAGCACTTTTATGTGTCCTATATCATTGTAATCAAGCAGCGGATATGCACTACAGTATCTATGCACTATTACAGTATCTATTACAAATATATTCACATTAAAAGTTCTATGATCCATTCAGTAACAACTTTGTATGATTTTCTTTTTCAGAAAATTTGCTTTTTTAGAAGCCAAAAAAACCCATGACATATGGCCTCATTTTTATAGTTTCTTTTTTATCAAATGTGATACATCTAATTTCAAACATTATACAGATCCTCCTTTGACTTTCTCAGAAAAGTTTTACGAAGGCTTTTAGAAATGCTTCACTTACACAACATATTTATATTGTATATCTCTTTCTATAGAATTTCTAAATTCTCTTTGTAACACTGCCAAATCTTTTGCTTATTTGTCATGTTTTAGAGTGATTTAAATGGCTGTCGGAAAAATTGGTTCAACATGTCAGAGAAAAAATAAATCCTGAATACACGCGAACCATAAATGAATATCACCATGGATAAGATATACAGCCGAGATGGCCAAACAGTAGGTTTCCTTGATGTGTCTGTATTCTCTGTACTATAGTATTTTTTATTAATTAATTATTAAAGGGATGGGGTTATCAGAAAATGATCTATTGTTTAAATCAGGTTTTTGAGTTATATTTTTTTATATATTTTTTTGTACATTTTTATAGTTATTTTTTTATTAAAAGACTAAATTAGTAATCCTACAGTTTTTTTCTTCTCTAGAAATGGGAGAACTTTAATTCCCCAATTTCAGACAAGTCTCCAGTAATATTTGCTGGCAGGTGCCACTATAAGGAGCAGAGACTAAATATGTGGTTGTACAGCTATATAATTGTGTATGCAATGAGCTCCACCTTGTAGCAATATAAGTTTTATCATTTAATTCTATGGTGTAAAGGTACTGTGTCACCATTTATGAAGGGGCACTTTGCTAGCAGTGTTGATTATTGGAGGAACTCTACAAGCTCTACTATTTATGGGGTTCATTTTGCTGCCAATTGTTAAGAAGCCAGTCTGTGGCAGTGTTTATGAATGACATTTTACTACTAGGGCAAATTGTTATAGTATTGGAACAAAGTGTGTTTATCGTGGTGAACATTTTGACCCCACGCGTACTCTCTAAAGTATAATGCACAGTGGATGGTCCAGAGTGAAAACCAATGTGCTGGAGTGCAAGGCACCTGATTCATTAAGAGACGCTCGCCACTTAACGAATCCAGCGCATCTTAAAAGTGGTGAGCACCACCATGTACTTTGCAACAAATCTTACTTCAGCTCCATCCATTTTGAGAGCTAGTTCAACCAGGTGTGGAAATAGTAGATGGCAGATTTTTATCAAGAATGTCTCTGTACATTTGTCCATTCATCCTTCCTACAATTAAATGAAGTTTACCAGTGCCGTATGCTGAAAAACAGCCCCACACTATGATCTTCCCATTTTCAAACTTCATTGTTAGTGTTTTTGGGGTGATATGCAGTGCCTTTTGGCTTCTAAACATTGTGTGTATTATGACATCCAAAAAATTCAATTTTGGGCTCATCTAACCAGAATATATTCTCACAGTATATCACAGACTTGTCTACATGTTGTTGTGCAAACTTTAAAAGCACTTAAATAAGCTTTTTGTTCAGCAATGGAGTCTTGGTGAGCATTACTTATTGTTTTCTTTGAAACAATTGTATCTGTTTCCAATTCTGCCTGTAGTTCTCCGCAGGTGGTTTTTGGCTCATGGACAACTCTTCTAATAATTATTTTCACTCCTCGGTCTGAAATATTGAAATATTGCAGAGAGCAACTGATCGTGGACAGTTTATGGTTAAATTATGTTCTTTCCATTTCCGGATTATGGCCCCAACAATGCTCACTGGAACCTTCAGTAGTTTAGAAATGCTTTTGTAACCAATGCCATCAGTATGTTTTGCAACAATAAGATTGCAAAGGTCTTGAGACAGCTCACTAGTTTTACCCATCATGCAATATTTCTTGTGTGACTCCTTGGTAATGAGAAACATTTTTATTGGCCATTAGTTGAACCAGCTGATATTATTTTTTAAGAAGTGGCAGGATTGCTTTAAAATTACTGATAGATTTAAGCTGGGGGTCATGATTTTCCATGTTTTTTGCTCTTCTCTTTCTTCATGTGCTCAATAATGTTTCCTTGTATTATTTCTCATTATGACACATAACTTAATTTATGGACATTATGGTTTGTTTGTTTGCCTGTGTGGATTGGATGGGTAGTTTCCGACATCTGTTGAAAAATTCATGTGAACAGCATGTTTAGAAATATATTTACTGTGTTCAATTCTAATTTACCCACTGTAGATTCAAAGAAATGTCACTACAAAAATGGTTGTCACTCAAAGGATTTTTCAAATGTGGATACAATACATGCACTGTCTGTTTCAAAACAGAAAAGGAAAAAAAAATAGCAATGCCTTAAGTTGAAGATTGCAAGGTAGAATATTTTGTTAATTCCGATCCACCCCACGTTGTATGCTGTGTGCAATGCAAGATATGTAACATCATAAACATAGTCTGCACCATTCATAAATGACAAGAGAATAAAAGTTAATAATCTAATCTAATTGTATCCTCTTCAGGAGTTCTAATCATTTTGTAGAGTTTAACAGTGGTAATATAGGTAACCTACTTTTTCGAAAATTGAAATGGTTAATTGGCTACTAAGGGGATGGAGAATAGTGGAGGCAACTACTATTGAGGTGGGCACGTGATATAAATTCAAAATATAATTTATCTTTTACTTATGACAATGCCAATTATGTTAAGTAGTTATACTAATGGATTAATAAAATATTTTTGTAAAATTGTTTTTTTTCATTTATACAGACACTTGATTGGTTGTTTGTATTTTAAATACCTTTCTCATGATACTATGCTTTCACTGAAAAAAAGGCACCCCAGAAACGCGTCAGTTATTACTGCAATCTTGTCATGTGGATTTTAACAGTTTGTTATATTTCTATGGATCAACACAAAAAAAGTAATATTTTAAGAAGATTGTGAATGTGCCATTTTCCCCTTTTCTACTTGATGGACTATGTTGACTGTCCACATCAGACTTGAATCCAGTGCTCTGATAATAATCAGTGAAAAATACAGATGTGATCAACTCACAATTTTCTTTTTTCTTTTTCTATACAGAAACATAGTTCTTTCATCAGAAAAAGTACCTAATCAGTGATATACCCAATCTCTAAGGGGAGAGCTCCAGGGCCTTGTGCATAGTAAACCCTGAGCAGTGGGATATTTTCAGCTGTGGGGCTGCATCTTAAAGGGAATGTGTCTGTAGGTTTTTGCTACCTCATCTGAGAACAGATTGCTGTAGGCAAAAAGATAATGCATCCAACCATGTATCACTTAGATTGTGTGCAGCTATTCTGACACAATCAGAATTTCTAGATTTTGCCATATAACAAGGCTCGTTAAAGCGCACCAATCATCAGGATTTTCCTATATAACCTAAACCCAGTGCTATACTGGCACTATCATGCTGATTGTATACATGCCTTTAGTGGTCAGCTAGGATATATAAGTTTTGAAACCGAAGCAAGTAAAGTTTGTAAAATCAGAAGCTTGTCGAATGACAGCAGCTACTGCAGCTAATAACTGGAGTGGGTATTCATAGTTGTCCCCTCCCCCTGTTACTTATGCTAATTTTATTATACGGTCATTATATTTTGTGACTAAAAGGACCATGTGACCAGAAGGGGTGGGGTCTCAGCCAAGAGAAAAATGTTGCTTCCTGGTATAAGCTATGTTGGCTGAGGTCCCGCTCCTACTAGTCACATGGGTATGACATCAGCACAGGTCCGTTTAGTCACAAAAGGACCTGCTACTTCCAATAGGTGGCACTAGAGTTTGCCTACTTCCTCCCTGAAGATAAAATTTAGATTTAGCTATGTAGCAGACCTCAGAGAGCTGTCCCACCCACATCAGGCTCTCTATAGAGATTATACATTGATAGTGAAATGTCAGTGGAGGGGGCATGTCAGAGTTTGATGTGGCTGTCATTGTAGTCCGAGCAATGCTAAGAGTCCTGCTGGTTAAATAAACATAGCAAATAAACAACAGATTGGACCTTGACAAGACAGTCATCTCTGAATTCTATATCTTAACCCTTGAAGCATACTGTCCTCAGCTTGCATAGCAAAAAGCTGATGACAGATTCCCCTTAATGGAAACAGTGGAGGTCATTGTTCCGGAAGAGGGTTCCAGGGGGAGATTCTGCATTTACCGTGAGTGAGGCAAATAATACAATGGCCACTAAGGCACAGGCAGAGTTCCCTCTAAGCTGAGCAATCTGAAAAGGAAACATATAAAGTGGCCTAAAAAGAGAGGTTAACATGCCCTATTATAGATATATGTCATTGCTGAGTTTTGTATTTTTTGACAATGTAGATAAGTAGAAAAAAATCCAGCACCGTGGTTGTGACGGGGTATGCGACAGAGAAGTAAGGGACGCCAGGCCGAGGAAGAATCCAAAGGGCTTTATTGGAACCACAAAGATAAAATACCAAACATGAATATAAATCCTTAAAGTCTGCAAGGAGTTCACAACAAAACAACAGATACGGGGGCGCCTCCTGGTATTCCGACACCAGGGAAAATATGGCAATGGTCCTTATATGAGTTCCTTGAGTCCAACAGGGTGAACAACAAAACACAATCCCACGTGACCACTGATCTCCAATCTGTAACAGTCCATACACAAGCACTAGGATGTAGCCTAAGCTATAAATCCGAGTCCTTCTCCAGCTGAGATCCAACTAACTAACTTTTGTTCCTCTCACTGAGAACATTCAATAACTAACTAACTAACATGGGTCTCATTGTTCCCCTCTCCTGGGATCAGTCCCTTTAGGTGGGCTGAAGGGCACACCTCCCCTGGACATTTGATACATAAAAGGATTCTAGATGTCCTGGCTCTATTCTGTCTACCAAGTTGTGGATTGGAGGAGTCCCATGCTGAGATGAACAAATCTGACGCCCTGGACAGCCCAGGGGTCACAGGTCATTACACTCACCACATACACCCTACCCCAGCAAGGTACCACCAGTCAACCAAAAGACCTGATTGCCGGGTGGAGTCAGGCGGAAAGACACGCCCTCCGAGGAGTCTGCTGGCCTGAGGCAGGCAATCAGGTCTTTTGGTTGACTGGTGGTACCTTGCTGGGGTGGGGTGTATGTGGTGAGTGTAATGACCTGTGACCCCTGGGGTGTCCAGGGCGTCACACAAACAATCTCCCACCAGAAGCAGTACATACAGAACAGTCAAGAAGGGACAGACTATTACACCTTGAGCACAGGCGGGGGAGGGACACGCTGTTACAACCCCTAGTTATAAAGAAGTTTCTAGAACACAGTCTTCAGGGATGGTGTATTAGGGAAGCCCCCTGCAGAGGAGTAAAAAGACAGCCAAGCAACCTACATGACCACATATGGCATAGAGTACATGAATACAGGCCGGGGGTTGGGGAGGGACACATCGTCACAACCCCTTCCCCCCTCAATTTGTGTACGGACTAGTGACCTCAACAGGTCGCTTGTCAAGTACACGTATACATGGCTGACATGACTCAGGGCTCCTCCTGTCTGGACACTCCATCAGCATTTTGTGTTGGCTCCATCTTCTTTAGTGTATGGTGGAGGTGTAGAGTTGAAGGGTCAGGCTCCAGTTTGTATTCTCTTTGACTTAAACTCTGATTCCTGCACCCACAAATCGGCATTGTAGATCTCCCACATCATTGCCTAGGAGAATATCTGCAGGCAGGCCGCTCATCACCCAAACCACACATTGCTTGACCCCAAAGCCAAAGTCCAGTTCGACACTTGCTTTTGGGATATTTCTCCTTTGTCCCCCAGCCAATTCAATGGTAAGTCCTGGTACTGGCTGTATCGCCTTTGGCCAAACCACTCGGGGATTAGCTATTGTGAGAAATGCCGCAGAGTCAGAAAAACCAAGAACTCTCTGTCCATCCAGTATAACCTACTGTAAGTGCTTTCTTGCATGATAAGAAGAACTCGGGGCTGTGGCTCACCTAGTGGTCGAACATGAGTGTCTGAGTCATTAGGCAAGTCAACTTAAAGGGGTGACACCTCTTCCCTCATTGTACTTGGCTGTAGATAGTTAACAGGTTGATTTGGTGCAGGGTCATTCCTCAGTTGACCAGCTGGGCAAGTATCTTGTAGATGGCCAGGCTGCCCACATCGATAACATCTGCAGTGCGTCTCACTCCTTCCAATTGTCAGGTTTCCAGGTTTTCCAGTTCTCTTTTGAATGAGCTTGCCCTCGGTTAACATGGAGTTTACTGTTCTGTTGCCCTACTTCCTGTCCAGCTGCTTAAAAGGCCGCCTCTAAACCTAGTCCAGTGCCTGAGTATACTGCTTGCTGTGTGCTCCTGCTTTGCTGCTGCTAATCCTGTTTGCCTTTGGATCCTCCTAAAGACTACCGACCGACCGACTCTGGACCTTACCCGGTTTCTCAAGCTGTGCCCGGATTCCGTCTGCCATCTTCGGTCAGCACTCTGCCCGGTTCTCTCTGGTTCGTAACCACTCTGGACATTCATCCCGTACGGACACTCCTGTACTTTTACCGCTTGCCCCTTGTGTCCCGGCTGCTGCGCATTTAGGCCTTCCGGGGTGATTGCCGGACAGTCCCTGTATAGGGGTTCGCTCTGGTGGTCTCCCTGGGGGAGTCCGGTGCGTGGCCCCGGGAATTCCCTTCGCTCCGTTTCGGGAAGGTATTGTGTGTATTTGTACCGCTGTGTTTTCCGTTGGGTATCTACCGTGGTTACATATTATAAAATATCTTGTACCAAGAACTCGTCTCTGATTGTCATTGCCCTACGCTATCGAAATCCTCAGAACATATATAAGTATTACATTATACTCAGGCCATAAGAGGATTTCACTGGGGCAATGACTGAGACACGAGTAGATCAGCTCTTCTCCATGATTAACTCCCTGCAGCAGGAGATGGAGGCGGTGCAGAATAAACTTAGAGATGTGGAGGCACAGCTGGGCCATGATCACCAGGTACTGGGGCCGGCTATACAGGATTTGCAAGTCAGAGTGGAGGCTCAGGAAGCCGTCCCCACTACGTCCGTATCAACTGCCGGTATGCCTAGGTTACCCCCATTCCGTTTCAATGGTGATCGTAGTCAGTTCCGTGGATTTGTTAACCAATGTATACTGTTTTTCGATGTACATTCTGATTATTACCGTTCTGATCGGTCAAAGGTGTTATGTATCATCATGTTATTAACCTCACGAGCACTGGCTTGGGCTAATCCCATGATAGAGAATCGGGACATCCGTTTGAATCACCTGGATGACTTTCTGAATGCAATGGCGCAAATGTTTGATGATCCGAATCGCCGTGCTACCGCTGAAGCGGCTCTCCTTTCCTTACGTCAGGGAAAGCGTTCTGTCGTTGAATACGCCACTGAGTTCAAGAGGTTAGTGGTAGACACCGATTGGGGAAACAATGCCTTATTGTCTGTTTTCAGAAAAGGTTTGTCCGGTACCATCAAGGACGAGTTAGCCCGTTCCGAATCTCCAGGGGATTTTGAACTGTTTCTCCAGCACTGTGTGCGCATTGATACCCGTTTGACGGAACGTAGACAGGAAAAATGGGCAGCTGTAAACCGTGTAAACAATATTGCGTTTCCTTCCAGAGAACCCGCTCTCCGGACGCCACGGGAGGCCGAGGACGTACCTATGCAAGTGGACTCTCTGCAAAAACGAGAGACCAATGAACGTCGTGAACACCGGCTCCGTGAGCGTTTGTGTTTCTATTGCGGTCAATCGGACCATTTCTTGATCGACTGCCCGAAACGTCCAAATCGCCCAAATAAGGTATTGGCAGCCATGGCAGAGTGTGACAACACGGACGCAGAGTCCGATATCTCTGAGGCAAGTGGACACTTGGATGCGGTGTTTCCCTTGACGGTAATGTCTACCTCACCGAAGGACTCAGAGGGGAAATATACCCATTGCTCACTCCCCATTCAGATCCGTTGGGAGGGACAGCTAATTCCTACCTCTGCAATGATAGACTCTGGGGCAGGGGGAAATTTCATGGACTCTTCCTTTGCTAGGAAACACGGTATCCGGACTCAGCAAAGATCCTCACCGGTTACCATGGAGACGGTAGACGGATCTCCGTTAATCTCTGTACCTGTGGATCGGGAAACCGTACCGCTCGAATGCGTGATGAAGCCAGGTCAGCAGGGGACCCTTGTTTTCATGATAATTTCTTCTCCTCATTTTCCGATTATTTTAGGTATTCCGTGGCTACGGTCTACAAATCCCGTCATCGATTGGGAGACTAAAGAAATATCCTTCCCACCGCAGAGTGGTCCGACCATTTGTCCAACTGTTCCGGTTCCGGTAACATCAAATACGGAGGGCACTGTACAGGTACCTGTTTTACCCCCGGTTTACCGTGACTTCGCTGATATATGCGACAAAAGAAGAGCTGATCGGCTTCCCCCGCATAGACCGTATGATTGCCCCATAGACTTACTCCCAGGGGCGGAGATTCCGTTTGGTCATGTCTACCCGTTGGCGGCACCTGAGCTAGAAGCACTAAAAGAGTATATTGATGAAAGCCTAGCCAAGGGATTTATTCGTCCGTCTACCTCACCCGCAGGGGCACCCATCTTTTTCGTGAAAAAGAAGGAGGGGACTCTGAGACCCTGTATTGACTACCGGGAACTGAATAAGATAACCATCCGGAACCGGTATCCATTACCGTTGATTCCTGAGCTATTGGAGAGGGTCCAACAGGCAAAAATATTCACCAAATTAGACCTCCGTGGGGCATATAATCTGCTTCGTATACGTCCCGGAGACGAGTGGAAGACCGCGTTCCGATGTCGGTACGGACATTTTGAGTACCTAGTGATGCCTTTTGGACTTTGTAACGCTCCCGCGGCATTTCAACATCTAGTTAACGATATTTTTAGGGATATCATGGACCAATTCATGGTGATCTATCTGGACGATATCCTAATCTTTTCTGATTCGTTACAGGAACACCAGGAGCACGTTAAGACCGTACTTACCCGGCTGAGGGAAAACCACCTGTACATTAAACTGGAGAAATGCGAGTTCCACTGCTCACAAATACAATTCTTAGGTTATGTCATCTCTCCTCAGGGACTGAACATGGAATCTAGCAAGATACAAGCCATTCTCGACTGGCCGGAACCGGGAAACATCAAAGAGGTACAACGCTTTGTCGGTTTTGCCAACTTTTACCGACGCTTTATCCGTAACTTTTCAGAGATTGTTCGTCCCATCACTCTGTTAACCAAAAAAGGACAGAAGTTTGTGTGGTCCGCCCAGGCCCAGGAAGCATTCCATCGTCTCAAGGTATGTTTTACCTCAGCGCCAATATTAGTACATCCGAATCCCGCACTTCCCTTTATCGTGGAGGTTGACGCTTCCGACTATGCATTAGGGGCCATTCTTTCTCAAAGGACCGGGGACAAGAGTCTCTTGCATCCGTGTGCCTTCTTTTCCCGCCGGTTGTCCCCTGCAGAAAGGAACTATGACATTGCGGACAAGGAATTATTGGCGATTATTTCCGCTTTCAAGGAATGGAGACACCACTTACAGGGAGCCGCGCAGCAAGTGATAGTACTCACAGATCATCGTAATCTGGAATTTCTTAAGTCTGCCAGGTGCCTGTCTCCACGGCAAGCCCGTTGGAGCCTATTTCTTAACCAATTCAATTTTATCGTTACATACCGTCCAGGTTCACGTAATGGGAAAGCCGATGCCTTGTCCCGAATCCACGCCGTGGACTCCGTGCCTGGAACCCCGTCTCAGACCGTGTTATCAGATGCCAATTTCGTTGGAGTAATCCAGGACCAGGACTTGTGGAAGGACATCAAGCTGGCCTATGATGGTGATGTATTTCTTGCTGCCCCCCCGAATGATGTAACTCTTGTTCTTCGGAATGGTGTGTGGTTGAGAGAGCGACGCATTTATGTCCCGGAGGCCGTAAGACTTCGGGTTCTCAAATTGGTTCATGACTCCGTGTTGGCTGGTCATAGGGGGGTACTGAAGACGCAGGAATTTCTGAGCCGTTTTTTCTGGTGGCCTACCTGTTTAAAGGATGTGAAGGACTATGTCCACTCATGTGTGGTTTGTGCCCGGTGCAAGGTCCCTCTTGTGGCTCCTACGGGACTCCTCCAACCGTTACCCGTGCCATCTCGCCCTTGGGGGTATATCTCCATGGATTTTATTGTGGAGTTGCCAGTCTCAGGCAGGCACAATACCATTTTAGTGGTGGTGGATCGATTGACTAAAGCTGCTCACTTCATTCCGTGTACCGGTCTTCCCTCAGCCGCAGAGACAGTGGATTTGGTTATCCAGAACGTATTCCGATTACATGGGGTACCAGACGAGATCATCTCTGACCGGGGCGTGCAGTTCACGTCTAGATTCTGGAAGGGGTTTTGTACGGCACTCCAGATTGATGTCTGTTTGTCTTCTGCATACCATCCTCAGACAAATGGGCAAACCGAACGGACAAATCAAACCCTGGAACAATACCTTCGATGTTATGTCAGCCATCTCCAAGACGATTGGTTGAAGATGCTTCCGTTGGCGGAGTTCTCATACAACAACACTCAGAGCAGCTCCACTAAGGTAACGCCCTTTTTCGCTAACCTGGGTTACCATCCGACTGTTTTGCCTAGGTCACCGGTTGCGGTTTCGGTGCCAGCGGTGGAGGACAGATTGACAGAACTACGACAAAATCTGGAGGTTCTAAAGGACACTGTGGCTACGGCCCAGGAGCGTTACAAGAGGTCGGCAGACACTCACCGGAAACCGGCACCCATGTACAAGGTAGGGGACTCTGTATGGTTATCCACCAAAAACCTGAGATTGGGTGTTCCTTCACAGAAGCTGGGACAAAAATTCATCGGTCCGTTTAAGATCACCGGGATCGTGAGCCCTGTGGCCTGTCGGCTACGGTTACCGCACCATCTAAAGGTACACCCGGTTTTTCATGTGTCTCTCCTCAAACCCGTTTCCCCTAATACGTTTCATGGTCGTGTTGTGCCTCCTCCTCCGCCTGTGATGGTCGACGGCGAGGAGCAGTTCGTGGTTGAGGACATTATTGACTCCCGGCTCCATCGTCGTCGGCTTCAGTATCTGGTACGTTGGCAGGGGTACGCCCCCGAGGACGATTCCTGGGAACCGGTGGGTAACATTCGGGCACCCCGGAAGATTGCTCAGTTTCATCAACGTTTCCCGGACAAGCCAGGCCCTGATCCGTCCTGAGGCCGTCTCTGGGGGGGGGGAGTAATGTCAGGTTTCCAGGTTTTCCAGTTCTCTTTTGAATGAGCTTGCCCTCGGTTAACATGGAGTTTACTGTTCTGTTGCCCTACTTCCTGTCCAGCTGCTTAAAAGGCCGCCTCTAAACCTAGTCCAGTGCCTGAGTATACTGCTTGCTGTGTGCTCCTGCTTTGCTGCTGCTAATCCTGTTTGCCTTTGGATCCTCCTAAAGACTACCGACCGACCGACTCTGGACCTTACCCGGTTTCTCAAGCTGTGCCCGGATTCCGTCTGCCATCTTTGGTCAGCACTCTGCCCGGTTCTCTCTGGTTCGTAACCACTCTGGACATTCATCCCGTACGGACACTCCTGTACTTTTACCGCTTGCCCCTTGTGTCCCGGCTGCTGCGCATTTAGGCCTTCCGGGGTGATTGCCGGACAGTCCCTGTATAGGGGTTCGCTCTGGTGGTCTCCCTGGGGGAGTCCGGTGCGTGGCCCCGGGAATTCCCTTCGCTCCGTTTCGGGAAGGTATTGTGTGTATTTGTACCGCTGTGTTTTCCGTTGTGTATCTACCGTGGTTACATATTATAAAATATCTTGTACCAAGAACTCGTCTCTGATTGTCATTGCCCTACGCTATCGATCAATCCTCAGAACATATATAAGTATTACACCAATTTGCATTCTAGAGAAGTTGGTAGGAGAACTTGGTGAATGATATGGATGTGCAGGTGCTGGAGGTGGTTATCGATTTAGAGGATGACTCCACTGGATAGATGCGTATGTGGCCTGCAGATGCCCGGGATGCCAACAGCTATAACATCTTCGCTCTTCTACTTTCTTTCCTCATCGCATTCCAGGAAATGTGGCAGGAGCAACTGGAGGCACATTCACACGGGTATCCACATGAGGGAGTGACTTAGGAGGTCGAGGAACATTTAGTACTGAAGGACAAGGAACCTCTGGTGTTGGGGTGCTGGTCATTTTGTCTCCCTCCACTAGCAGCTTCTTCCACTGAGGTTTGATAGTGAGAACCTCATCAGCTAGAGCAGCAGCTTGTTCCACTGTGTCTGGTCTCCTCTCACGCACCCATTCCCGGATCTCAGTAGGGCACTTGGCATAGAACTGTTCTTTAAGGATGACCTGGAAGAAGGTCTCCTAAGTTAAGGCCCCCTCTCCCTCCAGCCAGCGATGGCATACTTGTTTGAGTCTGTGGGCATACATTTTGAAAGACCCTACCCCATCCCAGGCTAAAGTACGGAACTGAGCCCTGTATGTATCTGGGGTCACAGCATAATGTTTCAATATGGTTTCTTTAATGGTTCCATAATCAGAGTTCCACCAAGGGTCTATAGATCTATAAGCTTCAGCAGCTCCACCCTCTAAGAGCCCAAACAGGTGTCTGACTCGCTCCCTTTTTGTGACTTCCATTAATCAGCATTGATGCTTGAAGTCCTGGAAGAAGCCCTCAATGTCACCTACAGCCTCATTAAATAGTTTAAAGTCCTTACGTGACTTACGGGTCACCTACAGCCTCATTAAATAGTTTAAAGTCCTCATGGTGGGTGCTGTGGGTACAGTCTGTCTTGAGATTCTAGCTGCTTCCACAGCAAGCCTCCTTTCTAGCAATGCCCTCTCTTTAGCTCCACGAATAGCCTCCCTCTTATCTTCTATAGTGGCCTCATCTCCCAGCAGTGCCATCTCCTCCACATACCACATAACCCACTGACCTTTTGGGGTATTTACCGCCAGCTCCTGTCTTTCCTCCCCTTCCTATGTCAATCCTTCCTCAGTGCCATCTTGCAGGCAAGCTCCTTCTAAAGCCTCAATTAGTTGCTCCTTGGAGAGTCCTTTGTAGCCAACTCCTAATTTATGGGCCTTTGTTTTGAGGCTCGACATAGTCCATTTCCTGTATCCTGAAGTTCTGGTTCCAGATGTTGATGGGCCGTTGTCCTCCTTCTGCTCTGATCCCTCCGCTGCCAACCAGTTTGTGACGGGGTATGCAACAGAGCAGTAAGGGATGCCAGGCCGAGGAACAATCCAAAGGGCTTTATTGGAACCACAAAGATAAAGCACTAAACATGAATATAAATCCTTAAAGTCTGCAAGGAGTCCACAACTAAACAACAGATCCGGGGGCGCCTCCTGATATTTTAACGCCAGTGAAAATATGGCAATGGTCCTTATATGAGTTCCTTGAGTTCAACAGGGTGAACAACAAAACACAATCCCACGTGGCCACTGATCTCCAATCTGTAACAGTCCATACACAGGTTTTAAGATCTAGCCTCAGCTACAGATCCGAGTCCTTCTCCAGCCGAGATCCAACTAACTGACTAACATGGGTCTCATTGTTCTCCTCTCCTGGGATCAGCCCCTTAGGTGGACAGAAGAGCACACCTCCCCTGGACATCTGATACATGAAAGGATTCTAGATGTCCTGGCTCTATTCTGGGTACCAAGTTGTGGATCGGAGGAGTCCCATGCTGAGAAGAACAAACAATCTCCCACCAGAAGCAGTACATACAGAACAGTCAAGGAGGGACAGACTATTTCACCCTGAGCACAGGTGGGGGAGGGACACGCTGTTACAACCCCTAGTCATAAAGAAGTTTCTAGAACACAGTCTCCAGGGATGGTGTATTAGGGAAGTCCCCTGCAGAGGAGAACAAAGACAGCAAAGCAACCTATATGGCATAGAGTACATGAATACAGGTCGGAGGTTGGGGAGGGACACATCGTCACAGTGGTCTGCTTCAAAAAAGTTTTTTAAAAACTCCATTTTATTAAAGATGATTAAAAATGTCACATATTTAAAATGTTACACGTTTTAGACGCTAAGAATAGCGGGTCTTTAATCCTATTTTTTCACAATGTCAGCCAGAGCACTCAGCTTAGAGGGAACCGAGGACAATGTTATAGCTGCTCCTTATGTCTAAACCTATAGCTTGACGCACAGGTGTATATAGTCTAATGGGGGCCCTATATCTAAGATCAACCTGAGCCAATTTTTATCACCAAGGAATGGACTGTTGGGCCAATTACCCACATCATTGTTTGCTAATAACATGGATTTTAGTCCTACATAGAATTTCAACACAAATTGGCAGACTAAATGGGATCAACAAAGGCAGAGCCTTTGCATTTCGAGCACCTTTTAACACCCACGTGGTCTGGCTCTCAGGTAAGTTTGCCCTGATCTTATTTTATCTGAGTTCTAATTCAACACCAGGTTTGTGAAATTATGTATTTCGAATAGTAGGATCCACATTTACAAACAGGAGGTTTACCTCCTTACACACTTTGATAGAAACATTTCTTAACACATTATTCAGAAGTCAATGTAATCCCTTTTGCAACAATGCTGGACAATTATTAGCTAATCCACTTAGCTCTCAGTCTACAGCTGTTATGTATCTGGTCGGGCTCATGACTACCCTTGTATATAATGCATTATATATATATATATATATACACTGTATAAACACTAAGCTGGCTTTCATTCTGAACTGTAAATCCGCAGTCTCCAAATTGTGGCGCTCATGTGTATTCAGGCAATGAGGAAGACCACACATTGGTATTTATCAGGAAACTCATGGAATTGTTGTAAATAAACTGTAATTAAACCTTTGTTAAACAATTCCCTGAGATATTTTCCATTAAAATGGGGTCTCTATGCTAAGTATCTGATTCTTAGAAAGTTACAAAAGGGGATAGTATATTGCAAGGGCATGCATCACTTTCTCATTTGTGGGGTCAAACAAAATCAGCACTATCGGCTATTGTCAGAATCTTTTAAATTAAAAAATGCTCATAATTCATAAATCAAAAAATGAAGGGAAATTCTAGCAATTCACCCTCACATTCTGAAATGGAAAAATCTTTTTATAAATTGTTCATCGGGTTACTGGATATTTTAGTGATCAATTTATTCATACACTTGCAACAGGAATAGGTGCAGCACTACCCAGTAGTTGCAGTGGTGTAGGGAGGAGAGGTCATTGGTCTACGGTATATAGGCTAAGCACGGCGGTTTTTCAAATTAATCCTGCCTGGGGTTTTACTGACCGGAAATGGTTACCCCATAGTAATAGTAATGTAGAAAAAAGAGAATTTTTTAAAAAAAATGTTCTTAGAATTTTTTGAAGCTATTTCTGAGCCGGTTTCATAACCCCCAAGAGTCTGGAAATAAATGGAGACACTTAATAAATGTAATGCAAGTATCTGAAACTGGAACTAAACAGAGAGTAATTGTTATTGGCTAGTATTGGTGATTAAATGCATTATTTAGAAAAAATCGAATGTGTACACTGAGGACCTCTAGTGGTCGTTTATTGGTAATGCAGCGTTTTAATAATAAAAAATGTATTATATTTGAAAAACTGAAAAAGAGCAAATAATGTGATTATCGTCCCTTACCGCTCTTTCTGGATATGGACAGCCCTATTAATAGTGGCTGCCCGTTGTTTGATAAACCTGATGTGAACAGAAATAGCGGTTTAACAGCGCTGCGAGAAGGCTGGACGCATGCGCAGTAACATTCAGTTTTTAGCGCATGCGTAGTAGGTGGAACGCATGGTGCGTTCCACCGTGGATTTCCTGGTTTGGCAGTAGCTTACGTACAGGCGCTGCATTCGTAGTGATTTCATGATGACCACAGTGGGAGTCCGTGTTTGTATTTAGGACTTTGTAGATGCAATGATTGAGTTAATAAGTGGTCGCACCAGCCCCACTGACAGCCCTGATTGTAGAGATCTTTTTGGCCAATAGGATGACCAGGAATTGGTCATGTGCACAAAAAGGGAGGGTTTATCACTATTTAAACCCCAGTGCCTGAGTAATGGTGTGTCACACCCCTCTGATTCCTGGAGGCACTAACATCTAAAGGTAAATGGTATATCTCTACAATGGGCTGTCTAACATGTTCTGATGTGTTGATTTTGTATAGACAGGGGGGATCCCTGTGTACACTGAGGACCTCCAGTGGTAGTTTATTGGTAATGCAGCGTTTTAATAATAAAAAATGTATTATATTTGAAAAACTGAAAAAGAGCAAATAATGTAATTATCGTCCCTTACCGCTCTTTCTGGATATGGACAGCCCTATTATTAGTGGCTGCCCGTTGTTTCATAAACCCGATGTGAACAGAAATAATGGATTAATAGCGCTGCCAGAAGGCTGGACGCATGCGCAGTAACAGTCAGTTTTTAGCGCATGCGCAGTAGGTGGAACGCATGGTGCGTTCCACCGTGGACTTCCTGGTTCAGCAGTAGCTTACGTACAGGCGCTGCATTCGTAGTGATTTCATGATGACCATGCTAAATCTGATGGAAAGCTCCAGTGGGAGTCCGTGTCTGTATTTAGGACTTTGTAGATGCAATGATTGAGTTGATAAGTGGTCGTACCAGCCCCACTGACAGCCCTGATTGTAGAGATCTTTTTGGCCAATAGGATGACCAGGAATTGGTCATGTGCACAAAAAGGGAGGGTTTATCACTATTTAAACCCCAGTGCCTGAGTAATGGTGTGTCACACTGCTCTGATTCCTGGAGGCACTAACATCTAAAGGTAAATGGTCTATCTCTACAATGGGCTGTCTAACATGTTCTGATTGTGTTGATTTTGTATAGACAGGGGGGAGCCCTGCTGGGAAATAGCTTCTTATTATATATTATTAAGCTTTTGGATTAAATGGCTTATGGATTTTTCTTTTGACTTTGTTTGTGAACTTGTCATAATAGGCTATCATGCTTCTATGAAAAAATCTCCTGATGAACTCCGTCTTGCATTTGTATGGAGTGAAACGCGTCGAGATGAGATATGATGAGTTCCTGAAAAGATGAAATAAAATCACAAGGACTCAGTATAAAGAATATGATGGGCAAGAATTGATGAGATCCTGTAAAGATGAAATGAAATCACATGGACTTTGTTGAATGAAAGATCTGTCGGACGGTCTCTAGGCACTTGGGAGACAGATTTGGAGATAAGTTCTAAAAAAAATCCTAATTTTTGAATTTGCTTGTCTTCATCAAATTAATCTGTGAAATCTATATGTGCCTGTCCTAATGGTGGTCTGTACCACATGTAGAGACGTCCAAATTATCTTGAAAGGGATAGAGAAGGGATATTTAAGGGTGAGCCGCCGAGGAATGGGGGCATCGTGTAACTAAGGATGTGCTCCATTGATAGGCAGGGATAGTGTCTTGAGGGGTAAACTAAGGCCAGAATATAGCCCCACCCACTTCCCTAAATATTGATGTAATCTAGGGTGGAAGTGCTGTTAGGCATTCACTCAAAACCTTTCTATTCATTCTCAACAAAGTGGTTTGAGACTATCTATTGTCATCTTTTATGTGTTACTGCTAACTATATGTGTCGGTGTTGGTATCATGTTTGTTCTGGTCAAAGGACTTTTTTTAAAATATTCAAATAAAGCTGATATTTTTTTTTTAAATAAATTTTCTTCGTATTCAAAGTAGATAGTAGGTATTTTGCTGACGTGATATTGATTTGAGATACCTCTACAAAACTAGTTTTTGAGATTCAGAATTTCTCCAGAATTGGTATTTTACACAGAATTCAAGAACAGTTGCAATAAAAATTATTCACCCACATTGTAAATTAGGTTTATTTGCAAAATTTTAAAACTTTCCAATATCTGCAATAAACCAATCAAATAAGAACAATTAAAATAGTTCAACAATACATAACAAATAGTTTTTCCAAATTCATCACAATATGCCATTTAATAATCACTGTAGGCAAAGATTTATTCAATTTCGTCATGACAACTGTCTTTAGTATTTGGTAGAGCACCATATGGCTCTTACGACCTGCTGCAGAGATGATGCATAGCCAGACACTAACTTTTGGCAGGGTTTCTAAGGAATCGTAACCCATTCCTCATGGGTCTTGTCTTCACTTCACTAACATTCATGCGTTGTCAAGAAAGAGTGGTCCAAAAAGTACTAAAACGTCTTTGCTCAAACCAAAAAAATGATACACAGAAATAGCAAAAGCTCTCGATGCTCGTAAAAATGCATAGGATGTATAGTGTACAAATTCAATGTCAAATGAATACTGGGAATGGGAGAAAGAGGAAGTGATAACTGAGTACCACCGGATTACTGAGGAGGATAATAGTCAAAACCCTTCAATTGCTTAAGATCTGGAGCAAGATTTGGTGGCAGCAGTTTGAATATTAAGGATCATACAAAACACTGAGAGTCAACTTTATTATTCTCAAAACCATATAACTATGCCACAGATGTTTTACATTTTTGTTTCATGGAGAGATAAAGCAAAACTTTCAAACTTTTGCAGAAGAACTTTAAAACATAAGCTGAAAAGAACACTCTGCCTACAGTGAAACATGGTGGTGGTTTGGTGATGTTTTGTGGCTACTTTGCTTAATCTGGCACTGGAAACTTGAAAATGGATTCAGTCAAGGATCATATCAGAAAATTTTTAAGAAATAATGTAATTTATTCTCTGAGGAAGCTAAAGCCTAGATGTCATTGGACCTTTTAATGGGACATTGATTCTAAGCATACCTCAAAACCCAGACAAGTCTGGGAAGATTATGGAGTGTCCATCACAGTCCCTGACTTAAATCTCATGGTAGGATTTGAAAAAGGCAGCTGCAGGATTCAAACTCAAGAATATTAGTAAACAGGAGGCCATAGAATATGAGGAATGGGCTAAGATTCCTCAGGAACATTGCGAGAAATTGGTGTCCTGTTATTTATCCTGTTTGCAGCAGGTCATAACAGCCAAAGAATGCTCTACTTCAATATTCAATAAAAGTAGGATTTTGGATAAACGATTTGTTATATAAGTAGTGCTGAGTAATTTTAATTGTTCTTCTTTCATTTATTGTAAAGAGCAGAAAGTTTGTAAATTTTGCTAATAATCGTAATTTGTAGTGGGGGTGGAATAAATATGATGCAACTGCATGCCTGTTCTAGTAAATAGTTACATTTTACATCAAATAAAAGTCCTGGAGAAACTTAAAAGGAAGACTCTGTGCTATTCCTTTTATGAATAAAAAGACAACTGGGTGTTACTGCTTCAATGTGAAAGAGGGGGGGGTCTCACACTGTCATAATCTAACACTGTGGTAGGGACATTCCCATAACACCTGATAACACTTAGCTGTCAATTTACATTTTTAGATGGAATAACACAAGAACACCACCGGCCTGGGCTAAACTTTTTGGGTTGCCTGCAGATGCCAGTCAAGGGTGACTTCAAAGTAGCATATATGTAGCGTAATACTCAGAAAAGTGCTAGCTGATGTTTTAGCGGGTAGCACTCTGCCCAATGCTTTACTATGGGGAAATGCTGATCAGTGATTTATTACTCATGACGACTCAGCATGCTGTGTTTGACAGCATGTCTCGCACCCATACAAGTCTGTGGGTGCATGTGAAATATTGGATATCATCCAAGTGCAGTGCGATATATGCAGAGACAGGTAGTGGAGAAGATGGAAAGATGAATCTCTCCTTCTCCTCACCTGTGATGTGATTCTCGCATCTGATAGAATCGGAGCACAGTATAATGACACTCAGCTCATGCTTGCAGGAGATATTGAGCCAAGTGTCATTAGCATATCACATGCAATTCTCTCACATCGGATGCTATACGTTCGTAGGATTGAAGCCTGAGGCCAGTGTCACACTTGCGAGTGACTTGCTCGAGAATCGAGTCGCATCACCTGGCATGCCCTACCGCTCTCCGGACAAGAGCATGCAGCTGTATAAAAATACATGCAGCTGCACACTCCTGTCCGGAGAGCGGCAGGCTGCTCCGGATGACGCGATTTGATTCTCGCACAAGTCACTCGCAAGTGTGACACTGGCCTAATAGTTTAAACCAATCAGTAGTGCTACAAAAAGTCACAGTGTAGCCGAGATCTGAGGCTATAATAATAGTAATACAGTGGAACCTTGGTTAACGAGAACAATCCGTTCTGGGAGTGTGCTTGTTAACCAAGTTACTCATTCAGCAAAGCAAGATTTCCCATAGGAAATCATTGCAATGCAGACAATTCGTTCCACAACTTGTTAAATGTCCCATCCTGGTGCCCTATTGTGCCATTCCACACACGTACAAACACACTAACACGCACAAACACACACGCACAAACACAGATTATGCTCACCTTACCTTCCGTTCCCTCGCAGTCTCCTGGAACTTGCAGTGCGCCCATACAAGACGTGTATCGGGTAACCAAGGCGACTGATGCCGGACCTTCCGCACTCAGCGCGCTGACGTCAAAGGCAGGAGCCGCTTGCCTCTGATTGGCCAGTGCGCTGCCTTTGAGTAGCGCCTGACAGGGGAAGTTCCTCCCTCATCGCGATGGTTACCGAATGCACATCCTGTGGAGGGATGTCCCCTGTCAGCCGCTACTCAAAGGCAGCACGCTGGCCAATCAGAGGCAAGCGGCTCCTGCCTTTGACGTCAGCGCGCTGAGTGCAGAAGATCCGGCATCGGTAGCCTTGGTTACCCGATACATGCAAGTTCCAGGAAGCTGGCGAGGGAACGGAAGGTAAGGTGAGCATAATATGTGTGTGTGTGTGTGTGTGTGACGCCCTGGACTAGCCAGGTAGTCACAGAAAGGCCCTTGCACAAACACCAGTCCCCTAAAAAGGTAACAGCAGCCAACCTAAAAACCCTGAGTCACCCCTCTCAGGCTTTGACGTTCACAACCGGGGGCGGAACCAGTCGGTTGGCCACGCCCACCGAGGAGTTCGGATAGTCTGAGGCGGGAAAAGCAAGCAGATGAAGTTAGGGAGGAGAGGAGAGTAGTCTAGAAGGAGAAAACGTCTGTCGGGGATCTGGGTCGTAGCCCGGATACCCTGTGGTCAGGAGGCAGATGGTGGTGGCCGCCTGCAGGAGCCGGGAAGATGGCTGGTGGAACCGTAAGGGACCGGGAAAGGGTAGTGGCCCGCCGGTACCGAACCGAGGAACCAACTGGAAACCGGAGCACCAGGACGGGTACTCAGACCCAGAACGAGGCTCAGAAGCCACTGGACCGAATCAAATTCACTGATTGGGGTCTGGACCTTAGGTTCTTTCCCACCCAAGTCCCGACTGAAGACAACAGCCCAACGAGGGGGATAGAAAGCCACCGCTCAGGCAGAGAGATCACACGGGCCAGCGTCTGCGGCCAAATGGGCTCTCCCGACACACACAAAGCTGGGGAGCGGACTCCCGTTGCGAAAGCGCAGGCAGTCAAAATCTACAAATGAGGTGCAGGAGAAAGGCGGGGACCACCAAACCGGGTGGGGGACCAGACGCAGCCGGCTGCGGGCACCGACCACCATCTTTTTGGTTTACCAGAGACTCCGGTGTATCTGTCCTAGTGAGTACAACAGTGCCCTCGGGCCGCGCACTGCCCCGCATTGCGCCAACACGCCCGCACCCCCACATCCTAACCCCAACAACCGGGCCCCGGGACCATAAACCCCCCTACCCACGGAGGGGTCAACATCTGGCTGCGCAACACCGTCCCGGGGAGCCTAGTCAACGGCAGCAGTGGTGTCCACACTCACCACGACCCATGGGTGGCGTCACAAACTTAAACCCAAAACCGCGTTCCTGCCGTGAACCTCCCCACCGAAACCCCTCACGTAGCGCCAGCATCCCTTCAGAGCGACGTGACCCCCCGGAGGCTCTCGAGCCACCCACTGACGAGCCCGAATCCGAGTGGCTCAGCTGCAGCTGAGCCCCGGGGTGGTACATGTGCGTGCTTGTGTGTGTGTGTGTGTGTGGACTGCAAGAGCGGGTTAGAGCGCGGTGGATGTACGGAACCAGAAGTGTGTGCAGTGAGTATTTTGCTCGTACAGCAAGGCTTTCTCGTAAACCTAGTTACAAATTTACAGAAAGTTTTGCTCGTTAGGCGAAATACTCGCAAACTGGGTTACTTTTTAAGCGAGGTTCCACTGTACTAGTGTTTTGTCATAATTTCAATGTTCCATGTTTAGGAACAGACAAAACTGAATTAATGTCCAAACGGATAGTATGAGCACAGCCTAAATACTCCATAAATGTTATTTCATTGGAAATGCAAGTGTAGCTCCCCTGAACCCCTCAGGGCACTACTAGGTACTGCATCCAGTCACAGATGCAGGGCCTACCCCCAGGGACCTGGAAGACCAGTGCCGGTACCACCAAAACACATAACATCCTCAGTTCCCTCACCCAATTAGGGGTGACTGACTAGTTAGGGATCCAATGGATGGCCACCTAGGGGTGGAGCCGACTGAGTCCACTAGCTAACAACCCAGGGGGGAGGAGAGACAGTAAGTCTGTCAGTAGTGACAGTAGTAGGAGACGGACGTGTCTCGAGATGGGTTAGTGTAGCAGTGACCTGAGTGGTACAGTAAAGTGGTTGCCAGGGAGGGTACGACGAGGTACCCCTGGAACCGACGGGGCACAGGGCCCTAGGTTAGGTGGACACTTCAAGCTTCCTGACAAATGCATGCATCAGCAGTAACGAGAGAGCCAGGGACCGGAACAGAACACTGACCATACAGGGTTCACACTGTACGGGCCAGAACCTGACTACAAACAGGAGGGGACCCCCAGATGCTCCAAGCCATGGGATTCCACAAAACTATTGAGAGGTGCAAGGGAAAGAAGCCATCAGGTTACCACATCGGCACTGGGACTACAGGTACCAGGGGTCTGAACCAGCCATCCAGCATTACCATCGCTATGAGTAAACAACAGTTGCACTGCATTCCCATCATGTGGTCTCCATTCTTTCCACGCCGCACTTCATCATCCACCCCCTGGGGCTCAGCCCTACTTGTAAGGTGCCCAACATCCAGGCTGCCATTTCCACTAGCCCCAGTGGCCATAGACTGTGCAGCGACGGCTCATACTATCTAGCCGCAACCTGCAAGTGGTGTAACAACATAAACTCTTTCCTGTATATAAACCCCTTTTAAAGCGACCCCCAGGGTCACAGAACCGGGCAACGGCCATTACACAACCGTGACACAGCATAATACCGAGTACCCCATAGCCCTGGGGTGAGTCAGCTTTCTTAGTGTCACAAACAGGATATGGACTGGACCCGTTAACACCAGGTTACGTGCGCCTTATGGACTGTTTTTGTGAGCAACAACCGCCATTTTATTAATTATGAAAAACTGGCTGCGCCATCACTGTGGTGAAAAGGGCGAGAAAGGGGATTCCGTCCACAACTCCTGCAAGTGCGGGCGGAAGGAGGCAGTGCCCTGACCCAGAAGCTCACGAAGTGCTCCAGTCCCTGCGAGAGTGGGGATAAGAACCAAGGGGGACAGGAAAAATGCAGGCACTGGACGATGGGAGTGCAGCGGGGGCTCCTCCGGTAGCGCAATGCAACGGGAATGCAGCAGGACCTGGATGGCAGAGAGGTTAGAGGCAGAGGTTCAGCGGCTGTGCTGGATGATGCAGGCACAGCAGCTCCGGCAGATTGCGGAGTGGTGAGCGGAAATGATGGAGGAGGTGTTGGTCATGCGGGCCCAGGAGCATCGGGCGCCAATGGCAAGGATAGCACCAGGACACTACTAGACCGCCGCAACCCGAATGCTAGCACCCTTTGTCGACCGAACCGCACCACCGTCTGACCCGGCCAGACCAGACCAGGCTGCATCACCTTACCCAGCCGAGAAGGATCAGGCTGCACCGACTTTCCTGGCCAGACGAGACCAGGCCGCATCCCCTTCTCCAGTGGACAAGGACAAAGGTGTACCGCCTTCCCCAGCCCGACTAGACCAGGTCAACTCGCCGTCTACAGATGAGAAGGGCCAGGATGCATTACCTTTCCTGACCGAGATCGATCAGGCCGCACCTTCACCGGGAGCCACGGAGGAGGACACTGCCTCTGCCAACAATCACCAGGTACTGTTCCAAGCTGCTGTCGGGGACCCGGTAGCGAGCTTTCCAGTTGTAGATATAGAAACCTCTGAAATGGGCAATGAGGGAGCAGCAATCCCCACCTGGGAATGGGCCCGTGTTGAGGAGGACACTCATGGGGCAGATCAGTGCACCCAAACATTAAGTGCTGATTCCAGGAGGCCAGATGATCCTGATGGCCCCTTTTTTAGCTTGCTGGTAGCTGATCCAGGTTACCCAGTTTTCGTTACTCCCAGTTAAAAATGTTGAATAATAATGCTGTATAATACTGAATAGTTTTTGGTAAAAATAGACCACTGGTCATTGGACTGCAAATGACCCAAACTCTCGCAGTGTAAATACTTGCACCAGTTTTGCCTAATATCAGGGTACAATCTTTCCATCCACAAGGACTCTCCCATTGACACCACCAGCATGGAAAGGAAAAGGTCACAGGAAGGGTCTGCGGCAGAGGCAGCTGAGACCCGGTCACCATGGAAACTGGTGACATTCCTCCTAGGGGTTTTGGGGACCAGGACCTTTGGTTGGTGGTTGATGGGAGGGCACTCCAGTTTGCAAAGTTTAAGCAATGCCTCCCCTGTGTAGGAAGAATGTTGATGGTTTTACAATTTAAAAGTAAAAATGTAAATTGTGTTACTTTTTACAGCCTGAGGACGTGCTGAATTTAACCAAGGGAGAATGTAGCACCCCTGAACCCCTCAGGGCACTACTAGGTACTGCATCCGGTTACAGATGCAAGGCCTACCCCCAGGGACCTGGAAGACCAGTGTCGGTACCACCTAAACACATAACATCCTCAGTTCCTTCGCACAATTAGGGGTGACTGACTAGTTGGGGACCCAATGGATGCCCACCTAGGGGTGAAGCAAATTGAGTTCACTAGCCAACAACCCAGGGGAGGAGAGAGACAGTAAGTTAGTCAGTAGAGACAGTAGTAGGAGACGGACGTGTCTCGAGATGGGGTCGTATAGCAGTGACCTGACTGGTACATGAGAGTGGTTGCCAGGGAGGGTACGACGAGATACCCTTGAAACCAAAGCACCAACCGGGCACAGGGCCCTAGGTTAGGTGAATGCTTCAAGCTGCCTGACAAATACCTGCACAGTGAGGGGACCATCCAGGACCTCACTGACCCAAGAATACGGGTGCACCAGCAGTAGCGAGAGAGCCAGGGACCGGAACAGAACACTGACCCTACAGAGTTCACATTGCTCGCCATACGGACCAAAGCCTGACGACAAACAGGAGAGGACCCCAGATGCTCCAAGCCAAGGGGTTCCACAAAATTACTAAGAGGTGCAGGGGAAAGAAGCCATTAGGTTACCACACCGGCACCGGAACTACGGGGACCAGGAGTCTGAACCAGCCATCCAGCATTACCATCGCTGTGAGTAAACAACAGTTGCACTGCATTCCCATCGTGTGGTCTCCATTCTTTCCACACCTCACTTCATCATCCATTCCCTGGGGCTCAGCCCCATGTGCCGCCTCCCTGCGACAGTCGACGGGCTGCTCGGACCCGGATCCGCAGTGGCTCGAGGGGTCTCCGGATCCGAGGCGGGGTCGTGCGGCCACCTCAGAAATAAAAAGGGGGAGATGTGTTTTGGGGTGGTGAATGGGATAATGTTTGTGACGCCACCCACAGTGCATGGTAATGGGAGAGACCACCGCTGCTGTTGGGGAGCCCGGTGACGATGTTGAAGCACCAGGATGTTTTAACCCCTCCGTGGGTAGGGGGTTTGGTGTACCGGGGCCCGGTTGTAGGATGGAGTGGGGAACCCATCGGGGTGAAGGGATATCGGGTACTCACACAGTCCAAAGTCACTGACGCTGACACCAGGTAAACCAAACTCTTGAAATGCTCTGCTTCTCTTGTTCGAGTACGCTGGGTCCATGCCCCTTTGGTGTTGCTGCTTGGTCTGAAGCCTTGTGCCTTGGCACTGTGTGTAACTTGATGGATCCCTTTCGCCTAAGACTACTTGGGTCCTGCTCACCTGCGTGACTAGCAAGGTGAGCCTGCTCTTAGGGTTCACGCTTGGGATTTTATGGACGATTTTGGGAAGTCCTATCTCCCTCGTTGCGCTAGTACCCCAATTCTGGAGCGGGTGGGGAATGGAGACTCCGTTCCCGTCGGGTGAGTTACTGGGCTGCGTGAAGCTACTTCCCAGCCTAGAGTCCGCGTACCCTGTCGTGCCCTGGCCCCTGCCCGGTTGTAGCACAAGGCAGCCGGCCTGCTCTCTGTAGCAGCACCGTACTCCCTGTCACTAGCCCCTGCGACCGGGGTTCCAGCTCCTTCTGGCCAGGCCAACGTCTGGCACCTGGGATGGGTACAGGAGCCCAGCTCCACAGCGTGACCTGCACTGTCACCGCTGTCTCACTGCTCAACTCTACTCAACTCAACTGACATCTCTGCCCTCCCTCTTCCATCCCCCCATTTGGGTGGCCCTATTCCCCTCAGGCTGCCCAATGGGTGGTTGGTGGGTGTGGTGCAGAGTGTTCCTCAGGATTTATGTACACCTGTTGGTAGCAACACCAAACTGACAGGACCCAAGGAGGAGCGGGTACCATGCAGAAGGGCAGATTGCACGGCAGCCTTGTGACGACCTGATAGGCCAGGGCGTCACACGCACTTGCGGACTGCCCAACATCTAGGCTGCCATTACCACCAGCCCCAGTGGCCATAGACTGAGCAGCGGCGGCTCCAACTTTCTATCCGCAACCCGCTAGTGGCATCACGACATAAACTCTTTCATCTCCCCTGTATATACACCCCTTTTAAAGCGACCCCCAGGGTCACGGAACCGGGCAATGGCCATTACACAACCGTGACACAGTATCCCCGTACATATATGGCCCGGGACCGAGTACCCCATAGCCTGGGGCAAGTCACAAGCATTTACCAAAACAGAAACATCAGGAGAGCTGTCAGACATTTTTAAAGGGGGTTTGTCAGCACAAACTTACAATATGAACTAATGACATAGCCTCATAGTAATTATAGCTACTATACTGTAAAATCTCACAGATTAGTGTTCTGATCGCTAACTTTGTTCTGAAGAAAATGAAGTTGAAACAAATATGCTGATTTGTGTGTTCGTTAAACCTTTGTCATGTTCAAGAGGCTCAGTGCACTGTTCTGGTGGCTAGTTTAGTATGTCCCGCCTCCCTCGCTGGTGATTGACAGCTCTGGCTTGTCTGCACTGAGCACTGCCAGCAGAAAAAGCTCAGGTAAGCCAGTGAAGGTGGCTCAAATCTGCAAGGAAAACATAAGGACGTGCATAAGATTTCAGAAATCTCTTTCAGTGTGCTGGTACTGTAAAACGCTGCATTTTTTCCAATGGCAGAAAAATGTGGCAAATTTGAGGAATCCAGAATACATGCGGTCTGCATAGAGTAACTCCAGACTTTGCTCTCAAATCTAGACAAACCCTTTAAGAGCAGTGAGCAACAACAGCCATGCGTAAGTGAGTAAGGAATGTGCTAACAAAGTTTATTGAATATTGTGTTGGAGTGTGTCTGCCTCAAATAGTCACAAATTAAAATGAAACACAAAAAATCGTTGGCAGGTGAGTAGCGAGGTTGTTTGTCGTTCCTGCGGCAGCACACATCGCTATGTGTGACACCGCAGGAACGAGGAAACTCACTGTATCTGTGTCCCGCCGGCAATGAGGAAGAAAGGAGCTGGGTGGCATGTTCCGGCCGCTCATCTCCGCCCCTCCTCTCCTATTGGGCGGCCGCTTAGTGACGCCGCTGTGATGTCGCTATGACGCCGAATGCACCTCCCCCTTGAAGGAGGGATTGTTCAGCGGTCACAGCGACATCGCTGAAAAGGTATGTGCGTGTGACGCTGCCGTAGTGATAATGTTCACTACGGCAGCGATCATCAAATGTCGCACGAACTACGGGGGCGGGTGCTATCGCGCACGACATCGCTAGCTATCGCTAGCGATGTTGCAGCGTGTAAAGCACCCTTTAGACCGCATATGAAGCTAGTGTCAACAATGTATGGATGCAGACAGACCTCTCTGGTTTTTAGAGTCCGCTCACACTAGTGTATAGCTCAGATGAGTACTGTCCGATGTTTTATTGGATAGCCCTCTGCCAAATTTTATACTATGGAGCAGTTTCAACCATCATTTGTTTTTTTTCTTAGGCCGAGTCAGCATGAGTAAACTATAGCTGTCATGTATGGTATACAGATGCTAGGAGAGAGAACAAATTGCACACTCACATGACATACGAAATACCAAATGGTCCCCTCTCTACACTTCTCTGGAGGAAAATTGGTGTGGCTTTTTATATACAAATATAAGCGAAACTTTCCTTTAGGTTGGAGGTCACAGGTCACTACACACCACCATACACCCCCTTCCCTGGACAGGTCACACCAGTCAAACTTTAAATCCTTGTTGCCACCCTCCAGGGTTGATGTCCACACCAGGTGGGGTGGAGTCAGGTGGTTGGCCCCGCCCACCGAGGAGTTCACAGCCTGGAGGCGGGAAAAAAATAGAGAGTTAGTCCAGTGGTGGTCAAAGAGTCCAGACCTGGGCAGGAGTGAGGAGTGAGTACTGTGTGTGTCTGGGTCAGAGCCCGAGCACTTTCAGCAATGTCGGCAGATGGTGGTGGCCGTCTGCAGGAGTTGGCGACGGTCAGCGGAACCGTAGGACCGGGGTCGGGCGGTGGCCCGCCGGTACCGAACCGGGGAGCCGATTGGAGCCCAGCTCCAAGCAGGGTACTCAGACCCCGACTAGGCTTAAAGCCAACCTCTAGTCAAATTCTCTGATTGCGGTCTGGACCTCAGGGGTTAATTCCCAACCAAGTCCCGATTGAAGGCAACAGCCCAACCAGTTCGGATAAGTGCCACCGCCAAGGGCCAGAGATCCAAAGGGCCAGCGTCTGCGGGCAAAAGGGCTCCTCCGCCACATATATACGTCGGGGAGCGGACTACCGGTGCCCAGGCATTGGAGTCAACAAACAAACACAGGTGTAGGGAAACGACAGCCACCATCAACCCATCCAGGGAAACACTGCAGCCGGCTGCGGGCCCCGTCCATCCAGCCGTTTGGTTTACCAGGGACTCTGTCCATCTGTGCCTGAGTGAGTACACCAGTGCCCTCCGGCACCACGCCGCGCTGCACTGTGACCCTGCACCCTGCGAGCCCCATCCTACGGGAAATCAAACAGCCACCGGGCCCCGGGACCAACAGCCCCTACCCACGGAGGGGTCAACACCTAGCTGCTCCCCGCCATCGCTCTCGGGAACCCCGTCACCAGCAGCGGTGGTGCCCACCATCACCACAACCCGTGGGTGGCGTCACAAACTCTAAAACCAATCCCCTTTTCCCCTGTGGGCGAGGAGCGCTGCTCGAGCTCTGGGTCCGGCCCCACTCGAGCCACTGAGGAGAAGGCACCGGATCCGGGCGCAATCTCCCCGAGCAGACCCGCGACGGAGATGCCGGCCACCGCCCGTGACACTAGCATCCGTATGTCATGCATTTTTTTCTCAGTAACTATTATTCTACACTCATTTACAGGACCATTTGTCAGAATGGTGATGTATCTGAAAAAACGGATGCAATACAGATGGTCGGTATACTGTCCAGTACGGATTGGCAACTCTCGTCCAATTTACACATCCACTTGCAGCATGCGCTGACTTTTTTCTCATCCCAAATCTGGATGAGAAACAAATCGCAGATCTGCTCTGCCTCATTGACTAACATTGTTCCGAAAGCAATGAGAGATTTTGTCCGATTCATACACTCTGTGAGCAAGGCCTGACTGTGGCTGTTCATTATTCTTCCGAGTGTATACATGTAATGTCTCTTTCACATGTCAGTTTTTTCATGTCTTTCACGGATAGCTCTCATACCTATGATCGTTTATGGGATGGCTCACTTGTCCAATGTTTTCCTCAAGCCAAGTAGACTGCACAAAAGACTTATCTGATATTGATCAAACTCGCCAAAACAAGTCTATGGACCTGTGAAAACATCGGACAGCACTCTGATACTATTTGTGTAGTGTTCATTTTTCACTGTCTGATAAACAATTTGAGAAACTGCCATATTTTTTTTAATTCGAGATAAATTGAGTCAATTTTGACCAAACTCTGACAGTAAAAACTGAGCCTGATCTAACTCTGATGACAAAGATTAGAAGCACTGATGAAACTCAGACCATTCTTTTTGCGTATGAGAAAAATCACTAGTATGAAGACGCCCTAATATTGGGCTTGCATTGTCAGTGTGTGCACGCACGCCAAGTAGGAGGTCTATGCTAAAAAGGCAAAAGGACACAAATCAATTTACAACATTAATGTAGCCGGCAAACAGTCCTGTTGGGTTTAACGTAAGCAATCCTTACAACTGTTTACACTCCGCATACAGAGCTGCATTGAAACGTTTCCCATAGGACTCCATGAATACACGTAATATAAACTTTCCATGCTTTTATGGACATTGCGGTCAACTGTTTCTAGGTACCAATAAATCTTACTATAGTAAATGTAATCTTCATCAAGTGTGTGCTGTCAAATGAGTATATCTTGGATATTAACAGACATATTATCCATTATAAACAAGACGCAGCTGCGAGGAAAGGATTCCCCTCAAAGCAAGTAATGAATGAACTTCAAGATGCAAATCTGTTCTTACATACGAGCTGGCAAGGAGTCAATCCAATCAGACTGACATCCTTCGTGACCCAATTTTTTGCATTATAACATTGTGCAAAAATGTAAACTGAGTAATATACAGTGGAGTAGGACATAAGTGTACAGCTGCGAGACGTCATGCTAATAGATTTTTATTTTAACCCTGGTTTTACCTTCATTCATTTATTCTGTTCTCTAATAAACATGACAGAAACAATCTTAAGATGTTCTGCAACAAATATTGACTTTCAAACTATTAAAAGCCAAACAAAAAATGGCTAAATTATTTCCCAATTCCACAAAAAGTGAAATATAAAGAAAACAAAAATGCAATGTGGAAATCTCCTATAACCATATTAGAACATAGAACAGAATGTGAAAGTTAAACATTTTTCCATTTCATTTGAAAAAATTAACTCATTTAGAATATTAATGACAGCAACATAGCTCAAAAAATTGGCACAACGTTAAAGAAAACCTGTCACCAGGTTTTTGCTCTATGAGCTACAGCCAGCAGCCCTTATACACAGCATTCCAGAATACTGTATATAAGATCCCAGGCTGCGCTGTATAACATAAAAAAGAGCTTTTATTATACTCACCTAGGGGGCGGTCCATTCTGACAGCTAATGCTGGTCTCAGTCCGGCGCCTTCTCTCTTCTTGCGATTTCCATCCTCCTGCCCAGCCCCATGTGCATAACATGTCCTGCTTCATTCACAGAGAGGCCTCCATTGCGCTGCTGCACATGCGCACTTTGATCAGCCCAGAGCAAAGAACTGTAATGCGCAGGCGCGAGAAAAGGTCAAAGACTGCCCGTGCATTCATACTATAGTACTTTGATCAGACCCTAGCTGAGCAGTTCAAAGTGTGCATGCGCAGGAGCGCAATGGATGCCTCTCTGTGAGTGACGCAGGACGCATCATGGAAGGAGAATGGCGATCGCACAAGAGGAGAGGAGAGGAGCGATGCCCATCGGACTGGACCGACCCCTATGTGAGTATTATAAAAGTGTTTTTTATGTTACTCTGTGCAGCCTTGGCACTTATATACAGTATTCTAGAATGTTATATATAAGAGCTCACTGGTGGTAGCCATAGCTCATAAGGGAAAAACCTGGTGACAAGTTCCCTTTAACAAAGGGTAGTACTAATAAAAACAGCCGGGTCATGACTGTGACACATTAGACTGGCAGAGTCTCTCAGAAGCAAAGATGGTCAGAGATCCACATGTGAAAAACTGTGTCTTGAAATTTTTAAACAATTTCAATATCCTGATCTTCAACCTAAAATTGCAAACACTTTGAATATCTCACCATCTACAACATATAACATCATCAAAACAGACAGAGATTCTGGAGAAATCCATGTTCACAAAGGACAAGACTAATGGCCAATATTTGATGTCTGTGATCTACTGCATTAAAAGGAACTGGTGAGGCAAGAATTGCAGCCAGGTATATTATTCTTTAAAATGCTCTATCACTTCAGATAACATACACTGAAGATTCGACCCATCACCTTAGCCAGAGATGAGACTAGTGGGACTCCATACCCTCATCCCGCTCATCCTCGCTCCATAGTTACTAACTGACAGGGCTTTTCCTTACATGTACTGTACATAGGGAGACACTACACAAAGGTAGACATGGGCCTGTTCTCTAAAGAAGTTAAAGCGCAAGGCACATATTGGGTTGGGTAAGTATATAGACTCCCTATTTTGGTTGGTACTATGTTTATGAGTTTTTGCTTATCTAGCTTTTGCCTAAACCTTATATTTATTGTTATTGTTTATAGGCTTTATATTTTGTTATTGAATCTTGGTAATATAGCTTTCATTGACTAATTGTGTTTCACAGGTTTGTGTGAAATATATGGTACTATATATCTATTAACCTACTATCCCCCTTCTTGTACTGCTTTGATTGAATAACATTTGTACCTAGCCTTACCTTTTGTTATATTAAGGGTCTCTGGCTGGCCCATCTTTTTCTCTATTGTGAAGATTCTTAGACTGATTTTGTGCTCTTAAACATTTTATTTGATGTATTTACAATAAGTCTGTGACTTTTATATTAAACCTTGCACTATTTTACAGTATCACAACTATTTAGAAATCGGGGATCTATTATCTTAAATGTTATCGATCTATATTATTTCTATTATTTATGTATTTAAAAACTACTATTTTCATGTATCCAGCCATCCTATATCCATCTACAACTCTACAAGCCTTGTAGCATTTCATGCAGTAACAAGTCTTTAATGCATTATACCGACATGTACGAGCTATCCAACTTCACATACTTGTGAATGAAAAAAAATGCGAAGAACTTGGTCACATTTAGATTATATTTACAATCTTAATATGTTCCTATAGTAAAGGCTGCTTTACATGGTACGACCGATTGTGCAATTTCACAATCGATCGTACCCGCCCCCGTCCTTTTTGCGTCACGGGCAAATCGCTGCCCGTGTCGCACAAAGTCAGTAACCCCCGTCACACATACTTACCTCTCGTGCGACCTCGCTGTGGGCGGCGAACGTCCACTTCCTGGAGTGGGAGGGACGTTTGGCGTCACAGAGACGTCACACGGCCGCCTGCCAATGGAAGCGGAGGGGCGGAGATGAGCGGGACGTAAATATCCCGCCCACCTCCTTCCTTCACATAGCCGGCTGCGGCCGCGTGACGCAGGTGAGCTGCTGTTCATCGTTCCCGGGGTGTCACACGGAGCGGAGTGTGCTACCCCGGAAACGATGAACTACTAAATTAAACGATATTATGGAACCTAGCGAGCAGTACACGACTCACGATTTGTGAGCGATACTGCGTCGCTAGGAGGTGTCACACAGGCCGGCATCGCCAGCGATGCCGGATGTGCGTCACAAAAACCGTGACCCCGACGATCTATCGCACGATAGATTGTCTGGTGTAAAGCAGCCTTAAGGGTATACACAGACAACTGAGGGCTCCTCTTCTAAAAATCCAACCTGACGGTGCTCTTCCACCAGTATACTTTTAAATTAAAGTGTAATCTATGTGGGACTAATGGAGACTGTGAGGGGGAAGAACACATAATTAATGGTTGTGGCAGATGTGGAGCCTCTGCCACTTTGGGTCCCATACAGCTAATCAGTTTTTCAAGAGCTTAAAATAATAGTTTCTATTCAATTTGCACATCTCTTTTGCATACAGACAAGAATGGGATTAATGGCAGGGGAGACCTGACAACCTGACAACCAGGCACGGTAGTGACAGCAATGTTTTCAGCAAAATGTGTGTCCTCCAATGTACATCCAGCTGAATTCTGTTAAGGATCATTGAGCCCCAGACTCCTTGCCATGCATTATCTATGGATGCCACAAGTATTTTAGAAGCAAGCAACAGCAGGGGACGTCAGGAATCAGGACACTGCTTGTGATGTGATGACGTTATTGCATTGGCACTAGGCGATGGAGGCAGAAGAAGGAGCCACTCATTGTAGGAGTGGGGAAATGTGAGAAACATGTCTGATTTTGTTTTTTGTTGTTTTTTTTTTACTTTTTTAGTGAAGAGGACTGCAATGGGAGTCATCATGTGGGACATTATTTGTGCATGAGTGGCATCATGGGTACATTAAAGGTATATAGAAGCCATAAGGGGAGACAATGTACATTTATCATGAGGACATTAAAAGTATTTGGGGGTCAGAATATGATAAATATATTGGAGCCATCATCGGGATCGGGACAGTATCAATATTTGGGGGCCAAAATAGGGGCATTATAAGTATATGGGGACCAGAATGTGAGACATTATAAGTATATTGAAGCCTGATTTGAAAGACATTATGAGTACATGGGGGCTACAATTAGGGGTCATCTAAAGTATATGAGGACCAGAATTGCGGGACATTATAAGTTGATGGGGTGAGAATGGGAGACATTATTCATTTATGATGGCTACAATGAGTGACATTATAAGTGTATGTGGCACAGTGGGGAAAATTATTAATGTTTGGTTTTACAGTAGAAGAGTATATTATTAAAGGGGTTATCCGGCTTATTTAGCCTTTTTTTGTCATTTAACTACTGGGCTACATAGAGGCAGGTAGGTAGATAGCAACTACCTACCTACCCTGCTGTCAGAACCTCTCCACCGGCTCAGAGCAGTCATGTGACCACTCCTTCTGTGATTTTGCTGCTTCCTGTGATGTCACATCGACAGGGGCAGGACTTTGTTGATGGTCAACACAGAAGACTTCATGTTGCTGCCAGGGGCGTACATAGAAATTATGGGGCCTCATAGCAAAAGTCTGAATGGGCCCCCCCTCCCAATAAAAAAAAATAAATAAAAAATTACAACAAAATAATAACAATTAATTATCATCATACATGTGTAATACTTATATATATGTTCTGAGGATTTCGATAGCGTAGGGCAATGACAAACAGAGACGAGTTCTTGGTACAAGATGTTTTATAATATGTAACCACGGTAGATACACAACGGAAAACACAGCAGTACAAATATACAAAATACCTTCCCGAAACGGAGCGAAGGGAATTCCCGGGGCCACGCACCGGACTCCCCCAGGGAGACCACCAGAGCGAACCCCTATACAGGGACTGTCCGGCAATCACCCCGGAAGGCCTAAATGCGCAGCAGCCGGGACACAAGGGGCAAGCGGTAAAAGTCCAGGAGTGTCCGTACGGGATGATTGTCCAGAGTGGTTACGAACCAGAGAGAACCGGGCAGAGTGCTTGACCGAAGATGGCAGACGGAATCCGGGCACAGCTTAGAGTAACCGGGTAAGGTCCAGAGTAGGTCAGTCGGTAGTCTTTAGGAGGATCCAAAGGCAATCAGGATTAGCAGCAACAAAGCAGGAGCACACAGCAAGCAGTATACTCAGGCACTGGACTAGGCTTAGAGGCGGCCTTTTAAGCAGCTGGACAGGAAGTAGGGCAACAGAACAGTAAACTCCATGTTAACCGAGGGCAAGCTCATTCAAAAGAGAACTGGAAAACCTGGAAACCTGACAACATGCTACTGGGGGCCGGCACACCTTACTGAGGGTGACACACATTACTGCGGGCGGGTTATAGTCAGAAATAACACATACTACATAGTGTTACTGAACACCACCCACCTTAACAAGGCCAATAATACATTGCAAAATAATGCAGCCACTCCATGACCAAATATCACCTCATAGAGTCTGAAAATAAACACCGTCCTGTTACTGAGCAAAGTCCACTGCACAAAGACCAGTAGGTTCACACCGCAAATCCCCAAAAAATACTAGCGATGTCCTCCTTTGAGACCCTCACCACACACAATATAAATTTTCACATCTTTCTTCCCCACATAATGGTAACGATTATGACCCCCTTTATAGCCTTAGGAACAACAGTAAAACTGCAAAGTACAGGGATAATACACACACATACACACGCACACAAACACACACACGGTGATGGCACAGCCCAGAAGAAACACACACAGTGATGGCACAGCCCAGAAGCAACATACACAGTGATGGCACAGCCCAGAAGCAACACACACAGTGATGGCACAGCCCAGGAACAACAAACACACACAGTGATGGCCCAGCCCGAGAGCAACACACACAGTGATGGCACAGCCCAGGAGCAACACACACACAGTGATGGCACAGCCCAGGAGCAACACACACAGTGATGGCACAGCCCAGGAGCAACACACATAGTGATGACACAGACCAGGAGCGACACATACACACACACAGTGATGGCACAGCCCAGGAGCAACATACACAGTGATGGCACATCCCAGGAACAACACACAAACACACACAGTGATGGCCCAGCCCGGGAGCAACACACACAGGGATGGCACAGCCCAGGAGCAACACACACACAGTGATGGCACAGTCCAGGAGCAACACACACAGTGATGGCACAGCCCAGGAGCAACACACATAGTGATGGCACAGACCAGGAGCGACACATACACACACACACAGTGATGGCACAGCCCAGGAAAAACACACACACAGTGATGGCACAGCCCAGGAGCAACACACATAGTGATGTCACAGCCCAGGAGCAACACACAGACAGAGTGATGGCACAGCCCAGGAGCAACACACATAGTGATGGCACAGCCAAGGACCAACACACACACAGAGTGATGGCACAGCCCAGGAGCAACACACACAGTGATGGCACAGCCCAGGAGCAACACACACACACACACACAGTGATGGCACAGCCCAGAACCAACACACACACACACACATTGATGGCACAGCACAGGGGCAACACCCACACAGAGTGATGGAACAGCCCAGGGTTAACACACACACAGTGATGGCACAGCCCAGGAGCAACACACACAGTGATGGCACAGCCCAGGAGCAACACACACAGTGATGGCACAGCCCAGGAGCAACACACATAGTGAT
This sequence comes from Anomaloglossus baeobatrachus, assembly GCF_048569485.1. Classification (NCBI taxonomy): domain Eukaryota; kingdom Metazoa; phylum Chordata; class Amphibia; order Anura; family Aromobatidae; genus Anomaloglossus; species Anomaloglossus baeobatrachus. The sequence goes on from NC_134358.1 coordinate 435,577,439, forward strand.
GGCACAGACCAGGAGCGACACATAAACACACACACAGTGATGGCACAGCCCAGGAGCAACACACACAGTGATGGCACATCCCAGAAGCAACACACAAACACACACAGTGATGGCTCAGCCCGGGAGCAACACACACAGGGATGGCACAGCCCAGGAGCAACACACACACAAACAGTGATGGCACAGCCCAGGAGCAACACACACACAGTGATGGCACAGTGCAGGAGCAACACACACACAGTGATGGCACAGCCCAGGAGCAACACACATAGTGATGGCACAGACCAGGAGCGACACATACACACACACACAGTGATGACACACACACAGTGATGGCACAGCCCAGGAAAAACACACACACAGAGTGATGGCACAGCCCAGGAGCAACACACACACAGTGATGGCATAGCCCAGGAGCAACACATAGTGATGTCCCAGCCCAGGAGCAACACACAGACAGAGTGATAGCACAGCCCAGGAGCAACCACCATAGTGATGGCACAGCCAAAGACCAACACACACACAGAGTGATGGCACAGCCCAGGAGCAACACACAGACAGAGTGATAGCACAGCCCAGGAGCAACCACCATAGTGATGGCACAGCCAAAGACCAACACACACACACACAGTGATGGCCCAGCCCGGGAGCAACACACACAGGGATGGCACAGCCCAGGAGCAACACACACACAGTGATGGCACAGCCCAGGAGCAACACACATAGTGATGTCACAGCCCAGGAGCAACACACAGACAGAGTGATGGCACAGCCCAGGAGCAACACACACAGTGATGGCACAGCCCAGGAGCAACACACACACACACACACAGTGATGGCACAGCCCAGAACCAACACACACACACACACACACATTGATGGCACAGCACAGGGGCAACACCCACACAGAGTGATGGAACAGCCCAGGGTTAACACACACACAGTGATGGCACAGCCCAGGAGCAACACACACAGTGATGGCACAGCCCAGGAGCAACACACACAGTGATAGCACAGCCCAGGAGCAACACACACAGTGATGGCACAGCCCAGGAGCAACACACATAGTGATGGCACAGACCAGGAGCGACACATAAACACACACACAGTGATGGCACAGCCCAGGAGCAACACACACAGTGATGGCACATCCCAGAAACAACACACAAACACACACAGTGATGGCTCAGCCCGGGAGCAACACACACAGGGATGGCACAGCCCAGGAGCAACACACACACAAACAGTGATGGCACAGCCCAGGAGCAACACACACACAGTGATGGCACAGTCCAGGAGCAACACACACACAGAGTGATGGCACAGCCCAGGAAAAACACACACACAGAGTGATGGCACAGCCCAGGAGCAACACACACACAGTGATGGCATAGCCCAGGAGAAACACACATAGTGATGTCCCAGCCCAGGAGCAACACACAGACAGAGTGATAGCACAGCCCAGGAGCAACCACCATAGTGATGGCACAGCCAAAGACCAACACACACACAGAGTGATGGCACAGCCCAGGAGCAACACACACAGTGATAGCACAGCCCAGGAGCAACACACACACACAGTGATGGCACAGCCCAGAACCAACACACACACACACATTGATGGCACAGCACAAGGGCAACACCCACACAGAGTGATGGAACAGCCCAGGGTTAACAAACACACAGTGATGGCACAGCCCAGGAGCAACACACACACAGTGATGGCACAACCCAGGAGCAACACACATACAGTGATGGCACAGTCCAGGAGCAACACACACAGTGATGGCACAGCCCACGAGCAACACACACATACACTCACACACACACACACACACACAGTGATGGCACAACCCAGGAGCAACACACACACAGTGATGGCACAGCCCAGGAGCAACACACACAGTGATGGCACAGCCCAGGAGCAACACACACAGTGATGGCACAGCCCAGGAGCAACACACACAATGATAGAACAGCCCAGGAGCAACACAGACAGTGATGGCATAGCCCAGGAGAAACACACACAGTGATAGCACAGCCCAGGAGCAACACACACAGTGATTGCACAGCACAGGAGCAAAACACACAGAGTGATGGCACAGCCAAAGGTTAACACACACACACACACACACAGAGTGATGGCACAGCCCAGGAGCAACACACACACAGTGATGGCACAGCCCAGGAGCAACACACACAAAGTGATGGCACAGCCCAGGAGCAACACACACACAGTGATGGCAGCGCCCAGGAGCAACACACACACACACACATACACACACACACACAGTGATGGCACAGCCCAGGAGCAACACACACACACACATACACACACACACACACACACAGTGATCGCACAGCCCAGGAGAAACACACACACACACACACACAGGACAGTGATGGCACAGCATAGGAGCAACACACACAGTGATGGCACAGTCCAGGAGCAACACACACAATGATGGCACAGCCCAGGAGCAACATACACACAGTGATGGCACACCACAGGAGTAACACACACAGAGTGATTGCACAGCCCAGGAGCAACACACACAGTGGTGGCACAGCTCAGGAGCAACACACCCACACAGTGATGGCACAGCCCAGGAGCAACCCACAGTGATGGCACCGCACAGAGGCAACAAACATTCACACACACACACACACACTGATGGCACAGTACAGGTGCAACACACACACAGTGATGGCACAGCCCGGAGGCGGCTGCCCACTGTGTGTGCATTTTCACATTCACTTTCATGCCCCCGGGCCCCTTCAGCTAACGGGCACCATAGCAGTGGCGTGGTCTGCCTCTATTGATGGTACACCACTGGTCGCTGCCCTGCTGGGCAGGTACAGTGCGTGGAGTCCCCGCCCCCTTCCCTACACCCTCCCACATATTCCGTAGTGCAGTGGTCTCAAAGACTTTACCCGTAGGCCACATGCAGCCCCTAATGCTGATTGCGGCGCCAGGCCCGCAGACCCCTTTCTGGTCGCTGCCTGTGCTGGGTCCGCACAGTCAACGCTTTATATCAGAGGACAGATTCCCAGGCACTATGCAGGGACGAGCTCTGTATACAGCTACTGCAATGATCAGCCGCCTGCCAATCAGAGGTCAGCACTGCAGCTGATAACTGGAGAAGCTGTATACAGAGCTCAGCCCTGCACAGCACCCGGGAATCTGTCCTCTGATGCAAAGCTCTGTCAGCGGCGGCTCCTGCACCTGAAGTGTTCAAGAAGCAGGAAACAGGCCACCGACGGAATGAGGACAAGTGAGAAGAATTTGTCTTTGTTTTTTTTGCGTGTGTGAAGAATGGCACAATAGGGGACACTACTATAAGAAGAGGACGAGGAAAGGGGACATGACTACAGGATGAGCAGAAGGATGGGCACATTACTACATTACAGATGAGAGGTAGTATCACGGCTCTGTATTTTCATTGCTGGAGCCATTAGTGCTGAGCAGAATACTGACAGCCAATGAGTGTACAGAGGGCGGGGCTGGACAGTGAGGCTGGGTGGTGCCAGCTCTGACTGTGAGGTTTGGCAACTAAGGAAAGAAAAAAGTCAAGTTTGCTTGACCTGCCTGTAAATAAAGAGGCTGCAGAGAATAAAGGGATAATTCACGAGGAACAAAAGTCAGAAATTTATAGTGTTATGCTGGGTGTGGGGAGAGACACCCAGCAAGTGGATTCCTGGGAATAAAGGAGGCTGAAACACAAAGAGGGGGTTAATCCGGGGCTCCTGCGCTGATCCTGACACTGGGGAGCCCTGCGCTTTCCCTCAAACCACAGGTACCTATAAGGGTTAGGAGGTGTGGCCCGCCAACGTGCCCCTATCTCCTAGCCAGACCCTAGGACTAAATCCCACCAGCCACCAATCCATGAAGGGAAAAACAAACACCAAAATAAACAGCAAAAGGGGAAAAAGGAAAAACAACAACTTATCTTGAGAGGGAATCTTCAGAATAAACAGCAACAGTAGTCTGAAGCCACATGCACTCCTGAGCAAGCAACTTCCCCAAGTGAAGAGTATAACCCGTACTGGAGGAGTGAGAGGCCCCACATTATAAAAGGCCTTAATTACCAGCTAGAGGAAAGGCTCCTCCAACCTGGCAATGAAACAGAAAAAACCCTAAATCAAGCCCTTAAAGGGACAGCGTCCATTAATGTCTGGCCGATCACCGGGCCCTTCTGCACCTGGTCCCAGCAGCAGAACCTGAAGGTCCAGACACATCCGTGACACAAGGTCCCAGAGTCTGGAGGAAGAGTGGAGAGGCCACAATCCAAGCTGCTTGAGGTCTAGTGTGAAGTTTCCACAATCAGTGATGGTTTGAAGAGCCATGTCATCTGCTGGTGTAGGTCCACTGTGTTTTATCACAACCAAAGTCAACGCAGCTGTCTACCAGGAAATTTTAGAGCACTTCATGCTTCCCTCTGCCAACAAGCTTTTTGGAGAAGGAAATTTAATTTTCCAGCAGGCCTTGGCACCTGTCCACACTGCCAAAAGTACCAATACCTGGTTTAATAACCACAGTATCACTGTGCTTGATTGGCCATCAAACTCACCTGACCTAAACCCTATAGAGAATCTATGGGGTATTGTCAAGAAGAAGAAGAGAGACACCAGACACAGCACTGCAGATGAGCTGAAGGCTGCTATCAAAGCAACCTGGGCTTCCATAACACATAAGCAGTGCCACAGGCTCATCACCTCCACTTCATGCCATGCCGCATTGATGCAGTAATTCATGCAAAAGGAGCCCCGATCAAGTATTGAGTGCATTTACTGTACATTCTTTTCAGTAGGCCAACATTTCTGAGTTTAAAATATTTTTTTTAGTTGCTCTTATATAATATTCTAATTTTCTGAGATAATGACTTTTGGATTTTCATTAGCTGTAAGCCATGTGTGGCGCCCTGGACTAACCAGGTCGTCACAGGTAACACTCAAACACCCCCACCCCCACTAGACAGTAACATTAGCCAAACACAAAACCCTTGTTGCCTCCCTCCAGGGTCTGATGTCCACACCAGGTGGGACGGAGCCAAGCGGTTGGCCCCACCCACTGAGGAGTTCACAGGCTGTAGGTGGGAAAAGTGACAGATTAGTTCAGGAAGTTGAAGTGAGAGGAGTGAGCACTTGGGTGTCTGGGTTGTGGCCCAGGCACTGACAGCAAGGTTGGCAGACGGTGGTGGCCATCTGCAGGAGTGGTGAAGCAACGCAGAACCATAGGACCGGGGTCGGGCGTTGGCCCGCCGGTACCGACCGGGGAGCGAAGTGAAGTCAGCACACACAGGCAGGGCCATCGGACCCCGACCAGGCTTGGAGCCGCCGACAATAGTCAAATCCGAGTGTGACCGGAACCCCAGGGGTTTCCTAACAGCCAAAGACCCGATAGAAGGCAACCGCCCACACCGTGAGGGTATACAACTACCTCCTAAGGCTAGAGACCCAAGGGCCAGCACCTGCGGGCACACGGGCTCCTCCGGCATCCATACACCGGGGAGCGGACTACCGTTGGCGATCCATAGTAGTCAACCAAGTACATCAAGGTGCAGGGAAAGACAGCCACCATTACCTGTCCGGGGATAGAGACACTGCAGCTGGCTGCAGGACCCGTTTGGTTTACCGAGGATTTTGTGCATCTCTTACTGAGTGAGTACACCAGTGCCATCCGGCACCGCGCCGCGCTGTCCCAGCAACCCTGCACCTCACCAACCCTGCCTCCCCGTCACATCACCGGGCCCTGGGACCACCGACCCCTACCCACGGAGGGGGAAAACAACATCCCAGCTGCTCCCTACCATCGCTCCCGGGATCCCCGTCACCAGCAGCGGTGGTGCCCATCTTCACGACGACCCGTGGGTGGCGTCACGGACTAAATCCCCCAAATCAACCACCCTTTTCACTCACGGGCGAGGAGCGCCGCTCGAGTCCCCGGATCCGGCCCACCGCTCGAGCCACCGAGCAGCAGCCGCAGCAGCGCCGGACCCGAGTGTTAGCGAGCGCGCAGCGGCGGCGTCCTCCCCGCCCGCGACACATGATCATCAACATTAACAAAAATAAACACTTGAAATAGATCACTCTATTTGTACCAACTCTATATAATACGTGTTTCCCTTTTTGTATTGAACGACGGAAATAAATTAACTTTTTGAGGATATTCTAATTTATTGAGATGCACTTGTGGAAGTAACCCACTGGACCTTCAGGATTTGAATAGTGCTTGTGTGGAAGAAGGGACCATTCTTGCACACATTTTTGGGCAAAGAGATGTAAATTTGGTGATGAAATTATTTCACCATATTCATGCACCCAATCTATACCTCCTGGCAAAAAAATGCATCAAAACTGCATGCAGTATGATGTGGCAGTGATCAGTTTTATGCCAGGAGGTGTAGATTGGGTGCAGGAATATGGTGTAAAAATTTCAGCTCCAAATTTGCATCTCTTGGCAAAAAAAATATGGTTTTCTGCCAGGAAATGTGGGTCTGTGAACCAGAATTGACTGAGGTCACCTGAGATCTCCTGAGGTCAGGTTACCTGCAGTCACAGGTAGAGGACCATGGGAACCTCCCACTTTTTTTGCCCATTAGTAGTACTGAAAAAGAGGAGTTATTCAGCATTTATACACCATAACACACTTTTAAATGTAATAGTGAAAAACTTAAGCTTGGCAGTGGATCTTAAAAAAAAGAAAGAACGTTAACAATAGTTACTGTATGTATGAGCGGGCACTACCATGCTCAGGTGCTGGTACTCATAACGAACAGTTGGTTGCTCGTATGGGCGCATCTTGAGTACCTGAATAATGGAAGTCAATGGGGAACTTAAGCATTTTTCCAGGAACTCTTTTGGAAAAATGCTTGAGTTCCCCTTTGACTTCTATTATACTCGTTTACTCAAGTCGCACCCATCTGAGCATCCAACTGCTCATTACATGTACCGAGCACCCGAGCATGGTAGTGCTCGCTCATCACTAGTCGCTACGAGTACCGAGCACCCAAGCATGGTAGTGCTCGCTCATCACTAGTCGTTATGAGTTCCGAGCACCCGAGAATGGTAGTGCTCGCTCATCACTAGTCATTACGAGTACCGAGCGCCTGAGCATGGTAGTGCTCGCTCATCACTAGTTGTTACGAGTACCAAGCACCTGAGGATAATGCTCGCTCATGATCATGACTAGTTCCCAAATATTTAATATATTTTGGTTATTTGGTTTATATCAAGAAAAACATTACCGTTTTCTTGCTAGCTATTTAGTTCTCAATATAGTCTAACATTTTCTCTTCTGTAAACTTTTCTGCAGTCGTCTCATTATTATTACAGAATAACAATAGAAGGCATCATCTCTATGTAGATAACACAGGATCACACTATTCACAAAAGATCATGGTCACGGATCACCTCACCCTCCTCAATCTGATCACACAGTGACCCATGGGAGTGACAAATGTTAATAGTACCTTGCAAAGGTTCCTCTTAGGGTACATCCACATGAAACTGATTTGCTGCAGACATTCAACAGCAGACATTCCCAGTAAATTCGCGATGGTAAAATCTGCACCAAGTGGTGCACATTTTGTTGTATAACTGCTGCAAATTTACCCCTGATTTAACCTTGCATTGTATTACAAATCCATCGCATAAATTGCGTTGCTGCAGATTTCCAATAAGTCGTGCTGATAAATTTCCTCTCCACATTTTCTCTGCAGATAAGATTTCATAAATATCATCCACAATGCAGATATTATTAGATGTAATAGATTTTCCACATGGATAATCCAGACAGAAAATATATGGCATTTCTGCCAGGTGTGCACATACCGTAAAGCAGACCTTTGGAGCTGCTGATGCAAAGGCTTAAGCTTACCCTGTATCTCTATATAGAATCAAGGATTTGTATCATATATTGAGTAGAATTTGTAAAAATTGCAGTTCTATTTTTCTCCTATGGAACTTATGATAAAATCTCTGGATTGGTTTATTGACCGACTGTTCAGCAGCCCGTTCGGTCTAATAGGTCTAATACAATTCATATAAAAAGTTTGGGCTTTATAACTATGATCTTTATTCCCAGTACATCCACAAGATAAGACACATAATATGCATTTTGAGCCAACTCTTGGCTCTTGATTATAGGCATGTGCTGGGAATAAAGATCATTGTATTAAAGCTGACCGAGGTGCTGGAAGTCAACCATGTAGTGTGTCATTTGGGCTTATCTTTGATAGGTTCATATCTGGGTTCTATGTTATTTTTTAGAATGAAAGTCTTCTGCAGATGACAAAGTAGGCAATAAATAAGTCACGTCTTACCTTATTTTTCCTATCATAATGCAAAGAACATCTTCAATGATATAACAGATGGACCATGGAAGAACCTATGGATCTGTCAAGATCAAGAAGAACAGGAATTTACACACGTGTATACATAAAACAAGTTATAATGGAGAAGCCAAGTACACAAGAACACCTAAAGACGAAAAAGAGCCCGAGGACATTACAAGAACCGTGCAGCTGTGAGAATTAACCCTGTAACTCATAAGTCCAATTAGAACAGGCAATGGAACACAACACACTAAGAATTCAAACTAAAAGTTGGAATCTAAAAAGATGAACCATTTCTTACTGCAAGACTGGTACAAAAATAGTGTATAAAATTACTATGTAAAAGGCAAGTGAGTTAAACAGAACAAAGAAACATGGCTGGAATGCAAAACCCGAGGAAACACTGACCTGTGTAATAAGGGGAGAGGAAGTAGGATGAATGATGATCTGATGCCGCAGTAAATCCCCACTGAAGAGTGAAAGGGGAGTTAATGCCAGTAAAAGCTGTACCACAGCCCCATAGGAGATTAGAAAGAAGAAAGTACTGTTACAGATATCATGGGTGGGTGGGTTCTGCCTGAAAAATGGGGAAGGGTCAAACCTACACACTCTAATTTTAAGCATTAAAAACACATGGTTTCAGGCAAAGTAGTAAACCCACACCACACACTCAAGGCTAATGATGTGAGATGAAAAGATAATATATGAACTTTACATTTAAGTTATATACACAATGTAAACACATACTTTATTTACACACCGGACCTCAAAATTAGAGAACAATGTATGATCACTTCCTTTTTTCTAAAATAATGTAATCTACGTTAATTAATAGTTGAAGGTTTTTTTCTAAGGGGTATACCATGCCACTAGAACAGTGTTTTAAAAAAGATCCAAACTTTATCAACATAAAACCTTTATTTTGCCCAAAACATGATCATAATTAGAGAACAACAATGACTGTAGCCCAGAGAAAGATTATAAGTAAATTATCTGCAGGTAGCAACAGTCACCAAGCAGTAGGAAGTGTACAGGCCTCTGCTTTGAATGTCTTCAGCACATCTGTGGTCACAGGACATCACTAGTCTCTCACACAGCTCTTGTGTGCTTTTGGTCCACTCTTCTTGCAGTCTCTCCCACAGTTCTTTGTGGCTTTCTTGGCCATAATTTTGTCACCAAGGATTTTCCAGAGGTTTTCTATTGGGTTTAGATCAGTACTCTGGGCTGGCCATTTCATTGATTCAATGTTTTCTTTTTCAAGGAACTGCTTTACCCGTTTTGCTGTGTGATGGGGCCATTGTCCTGCATGAAAATTGCTGGCTGATTGAGTGATGAACATAAGTAAGAAAACATGTGTTGCTGAAGAAGGTTCTGATACACACTTGCACTCACTCTGCCATGTAGCTGTATGAAAGGTCCAACTCCTGCGGCAGAAAACATTCCCAAACCATGACACTTCCTCCACCACCTTTCACTGACTTCTTAACACACTTTGGATTCACTCTTTCCCCAGTTTGTCGATGAACATAATGTTTCCCATCAGACTCAAATAAATTAAGCTTGCTTTCATCACTAAAATGAACTGTGGACCACTTCTCCAGACAACATGGTCCTCCCCAAAGGGGAGTCTAGTGTTTTGATTCTTTCTGCTAATGAGACGTTTGGTCACTGCAGAGTGGGCTTTTAGTCCAAAAGCTCTTAAATGTTGTGACACTGTATGATGAGACAGATCCTTACCCTGTTCAGTGATGACCTGCCAAGCAATTCCAGCTGCAGTGTAGAAATGATTACCCATGGAGATTATCCACGTTATCCTGTCCTCTCTTGCATATGTCTTTTGAGGGCAGCCAGCCTTGTTGTGGTACTTGAAAGAATTTGTGATGTTGTAAAGATGCAATATGCTCAAAATCACAGACTGGGAGCGACTAACTTCTCTTGTCATGGCTGATATAGTCACCCCTTTGGCCTTTATCTGGACAACATGCTGCCGGAGGGTTTCAGTCTCTTTGGAATGGCACACCATTTTTGCAAAGTCAGTGCAAACTGGAAAGTTAAGGTCCAGTCACACTAAGCAACTTACCAGCGATCCCAACAACGATAGGGATCGCTGGTAAGTTGCTAGGAGGTTGCTGGTGAGATGTCACACTAAGCGACGCTCCAGCGATCCCACCAGCAACCTGACCTGGCAGGGATCGCTGGAGCGTGGCTACACGAGTTGCTGGTGAGCTCACCAGCAACCAGTGACCAGCCCCCAGCGCCGCGTGGAAGATGCTGCGCTTGGTAACTAACGTAAATATCGGGTAACCAACCCGATATTTACCTTGGTTACCAGCGCACGCAGCTACACGTGCAGAGAGCAGGGAGCAGCGCACACTGAGCGCTGGCTCCCTGCTCTCCTAGTTACAGCACACATCGGGTTAATTACCCGATGTGTGCTGCAGCTAAATGTGCACAGAGCAGGGAGCAGCGCACAATTCTTAGTGCTGGCTCCCTGCTCTCCTAGTTACAGCACACATCGGGTTAATTACCCGATGTGTGCTGCAGCTAAATGTGCACAGAGCAGGAGCCGGCACTGACAGTGAGAGGGGAGGAGGCTGGTAACAAAGGTAAATATCGGGTAACCAAGGACAGGGCTTCTTGGTTACCCGATGTTTACATTGGTTACCAGCCTCCGCAGAAGCCGGCTCCTGCTGCCTGCACATTTAGTTGTTGCTGTCTCGCTGTCACACACAGCGATCTGTGCTTCACAGCGGGACAGCAACAACTAAAAAATGGCCCAGGACATTCAGCAACAACCAACGACCTCACAGCAGGGGCCAGGTTGTTGCTGGATGTCACACACAGCAACATCGCTAGCAACGTCACAAAAGTTGTTCGTTAGCAGCGATGTTGCTAGCGATGTTGCTAGCGATGTTGCTTAGTGTGACGGGGCCTTTAGGCTGCCAGTTAAATAGGGTTTGTCAGATAATTAAGGAAATTAGCACCCGGTGCCAGATTAACACCAATAATTGCAAATATCTGAAACTGTTCTCTAATTTTAATCAGTGTTCTTTTTCACTTATATCTTTTACATTTTTATTATGTGCTTTACAATAAGTTCAGTTTATGAAATAAGCTTAAAATACTGCAAGTTTACTCATGTTAGGATATAATCACACAGGACTACACAATGACCATAACAATTAGGAAAATCTGTGTTGTTCTCTAATTATGATCTCCAGTGTATATATTTATTTATGTATTTATTTATTTATATAATATGCTTTAGATATGTGATTATCCACCACAATGGGCACTACATAAATGTAAAGCCATCGAAGGATAGATCGATGATAGATAATAGATAGAAGATAGCTAGATAGATAGATGGCTAGATAGATAGATAGATAGATAAAGGATAGCTTGATAGATAGATCGATAGATAGATAGAAGATAGATAGAGAGATAGATAGAGAGAGAGATAAATAGATGAAAGCTGTTGTGTGTACATCAGGAATCACACTATTTCTGGCTGTTATATGACTTGAATCCTGCATTTTTACCAGTTTCAGGTTCTTTGGTCTCTATCTCTTGATTTGAGACTCGCCTAATTTCCCACTCTCCCTTTCTCTAAGTCTCCCTCTCTCCCATTCTCCCTCTCTCCCACTCACCCTCTCTCCTTTCTCTCCCTCTCTCCCTCGTTCCCACTCTTTGTCTATCCCTCTCTCACACTCCCCCAGAATCCCACTCTCCCTTTTGCCCACTCTCTCTTTCTCTCTTTCTCATTCTCTCCCACTCACCCTCTCTCCTTTTCTCTCACTCTCTCCCTCTCTCCCACTCTCTCTGTCTCTCCCTTTCCTACTCCCCCAATCTCCTACTCTCCCTTTCTTCCACTCTCCTTTTCTCTCTCTCTCCCACTCACCCTCTCTCCCTTTCTCTGTCTCGTGTCCAAGCTTATTCTGAGGTAAAGTGAAACTGTTTTGTACTCCTAACTGCTCATTCCCCCACTTTTTCAAGTTCCTATGGCAACCTGGGTCTGCTAAGAACTGGCTGAGTCACTTCCTGTGTCTCTAGAAACATTGTTAACCCTTTCCTAGTGACTGCTTTTCCCTTCTGTATGGTGGTGTGAGGTGTGTGTAGAACTTACTAGATAAACATCTTGACCTGCCAGGGAAGGATATAATGATATACTCTGTAGCGACCAATCTCAGGAGCGCTACATACCTATCTATGCCTCTATTATCTATCTATCTTTCTTTCTATCTATCCCTCTATCTATCTATCTCTCTATCTATTTCTCTATCTATCTATCCCTCTATCTATCCCTCTATTATCTATTTATCTATGAATTTTTCTATCCATCTATCTAGCCATTATCTATCTATCAATCTGTCCATCTATCAATTGACTATCGATTATCTTTCTATCTATCTATCCATTATCTATCTATTTACCTATCTATCTGTCTATCTATTTATCTATCGATTATTTATTCATCAATCTATTCATCTATCCATCTTTCTATCTATCTATCTGTTGCGGGCGGAGGAGGGGACGCTGCGCTCTCCCACTGCTCGGGTCTGGCTGCTGCTGCAGCTGCTGCTCGGTGGTGGCTCGAGCGGTGGGCCGGATCCCGGGGACTCGAGCGGCGTTCCTCGCCCGTGAGTGAAAAGGGGGGGGTGGTTTGGTTTTAGGGATATTGTCCGTGACGCCACCCACGGTTGTGGTGAGATTGGTGACACCACCGCTGCTCTGGACAGGGATCCCAGGAGCGATGACAGGGAGCAGCTTGGATGTTGGTTCTCCCCTCCGTGGGTAGGGGGATTGGTTGTCCCGGGGCCCGGTGTGGGGTAGGGATGGATGGCAGGCGGGTTACGGGGCCCGGTGAGGTGCAGGGTCACAGGGGCAGCGCTGTGCCGCATGGCACGGTGGTACTCACTCAGCCAATGACGAATGCAAAGTCTCCGGTAAAACAAACGGCAGGATGGACGGGTCCCACAGACGGCTGCGGTGTTTCTCCTCCCGGCAGGTTGATGGTGACTGCCTTTCCCTGCACCTGTGTAGTGTGTACGGTTCCAATGGGTTCCCACCGGTAACCCGCTCCCCAGCTTGGATGGGTGCTGGAGGAGCCCCTTTTGCCCGCAGACTCTGGCCCTGGGAACTGTAGCCTTGGCGGTGGCTGTGTTTCCCTTTACAGTTTGAGCTGTCGCCTTCAACCGGGTCTGGGAAACCCCGGAGGTTCCCTTCGCTAACGGATTTGACAAATTCAATGGCGACTCCTAGCCTTGTCGGGGTCCGTAAGCCCTGCCGGATGGTGCTGGCTTCTCTTTGTTCACCGGTCCCGTACCGCCAGGCCACCGCCCGTCCACGGTCCTTACGGCTCACTCTAATTGGCCTCTCCTTCAGACGGTCACCACCGTCTGCCAACCTTGCTGTACCGTCCGGGCCACACACCCGGACCGACTTCAGACTGCTCCTCTACCACTTTATTTCCTCTCACTTCCACCTGAAAACTAATCTGCTTCCTTTTCCCGCCTCCAGGACTGTGAACTCCTCGGTGGTCGGGGCCAACCGCCTGGCCCACCCCCTGGTGTGGACATCAGCCCCTGGAGGAAGGCAACAAGGATTTTGTGTTTGGCTTCGGTGTGCCTAACCGGGATGTGGGGTGTGTTGGTGTAGTTTTGTGATGACCTGGCTTGTCCAGGATGCCACATTCCCCCTTAGTAAAATGCAGACCGTCCGCGGGCTGCTCGTCCATCATCGGTTTTATTTTCCCAAACTGAAAAAGATAAAACGGTAAACACATAAAAACAAGCATTTTCATTCTTCCCACATCGGGAGGCATATTTCTTAAACGTTACCAACATTTTTAATAAAGGTTCGGCTTCCGCTCTCTCCCGCCCAAGCAACCTGGCCCTGATGCTGCCCCTAAGCAAATGGGCAGCACCCCTTGACCCCAGTCCAGCACCAAGTTGCCCGAGCGGGTTCTGTCCCTTTCAGGGGACCCGCGTCCATGGGGACCCCTGAACCCCCCGGAGGATCACCACCGGTTATGGTGGTGGCGGGCCTGGGCCATCCCTTTCCTCCAGGCCCATCCTCCCAAATCTGCCTCTCCAGAGGCGGTCACGGTTTCAAGCCAACATTTTTATTTACATACCACAAGTTCGTGGTTGCCCTGCTAGTTCTCGGGCTTCTCCGTAGCAGTTTCTACCCATCGGTTTGCAAACAGTCCCCACGGGGACAACAGCTGCCAGCAACGACCGGTTCAATCAGATAGTAAATCAGGTAACTCTCGGTTAATTATCCTTATTATTCAAAAACTTTTAACAGTACTCTAAACACGCGAAGCCCCCCCTCTAAAGAGTAGTTTCCTTGTACCTAAGTGGGGGTCTACCTAGGTTGGGACGAGTGGACCTTTGGGGCCCGGTGTCAGTGGTGGCAGGCAATGGGGCAGGGGGAACAACCAGTTCCTCCTCCTGCTATCATGTAGGGCAGGCGGAGGTGTAGGGGATCTGGGTACAGGTTCATCCCTGGGCACTGGCTCATGGTTGACCACTTCCATTATTTCCTCATCCACGGGTTGTGGGAACAGTATCACTGGAAGAATCACCGCGCCGTTCTGCGTAGGCCAGTCTGCCGGAAAATCACCCATCATGGAATGGATCCCCTCATTTCTTTCTCCGCCGTTCTGGGAACTGGAGTTTCAGCTGCTTACCTCAACGCGGGGGGCACCTCTTAAGATGGTCCCGGGAAACCGTGGCCAGAGTTCCTCCTTGGTCACGGCTGATCTGGTAAGCCTTCCCATTCTCCCATCCTGTGGGCTGTATTACATACGGGGTTTGTTCCCATTGATCATCCAGCTTGTGGGTCCTCCTTTTTCGCTTCAGCACTACATCTCCAGGCTGGAAGGGACCAGCAGACGCCTTCTTGTTGAAGTTCTGCTCCTGTTGTTCCCGACTCCGGCCCAAGTTCTTTTCAACATATTCTTGGACCTGTCGGTACTGCACCCTCCGCCGAGTGTCCCATTCAGCTGTCAAAGGGAGTGCTTCCGGGGCTTCCAACCCCATTTCCAAATCCACTGGCAGCCAGCCGGGGCGAGCCCTCATCAGGTATGCTGGAGTGCACTTCGTTGAGCTGGAAGGGATGTTGTTATACATATCGACCAGGTCAGGTAGCTTCTCCGGCCACAGGTTCCGCTCCTCCAGTGGCAACGTCTTTAGGAGGCCCAGGACCAGGTGGTTCATCTTTTCACACATGCCGTTGGTTTGGGCATGGTAAGGCGTGGTCCGGATCTTCTTGCAGCCATACAACTGGCAGAATTCTTGGAATACCTCCACTTCAAAGGCTGGGCCTTGGTCAGTAAGCACCTTCTCAGGGTACCCATGTGGTCGGCAGAAGTAAGCCTGGAACGCTCTAGCGGCGGTACGGCCGGTTAGGTCTTTGACTGGGACAACCACCATGAACCTTGAATAGTGGTCTACAATGGTTAAAGCGTAGGTGGACCCACTTCGGCTGGGGGTGAGCTTTACATGATCAAGGGAAACCAGCTCCAGCGGTTGACGCATAATGATCAGGTGTAGGGGCGCCTTCTGGCTGGCCTCATCTTTCCTTCTCAGCGCGCAAGGGCCACATTCTCGGCACCAGGCTTCCACAGATTCCCGAATTCCGCTCCAATAGAACCGCTCTCTTGACAGCATCTCTAGTTTCTTCCACCCGAAGTGCCCAGCACCATCATGGTATGCTTGCAGGACGGTGGGCACGTTAGCTTGGGGAATCACCAGCTGGCAGATCTTCTCATGGGTCTTCGGGTTAATCAGCTCATGATACAACTTCCCCTGGTGTAGGTACAGCCGGGTCCGTTCTCGCCACAGACGTTGGGCTTCGGCAGGAGCGGCAGGGTCTATCCCAGCAGCGCCCTGTTCCACCAGGATCTTGACCAGGCGGACAGCGGGTGCCTGGTCCTGAGCTTCTTGCCACTCCTGACTGGGCAGCGGGTCCAGGTTCACCTGTTGCTGATGGACATGCACCTTCTCAGTTGGCGGCCGGTGAAATGCAGGCAACTCAATCTCTTCGAGGTCGTCATCCTCGGGCCCTTCTTCCGACAGGTGGGGCATCCGAGAGAGTGCATCGGCATTAACGTTGGCACGGCCGGGCCTGTACTTGATGGTGAAATCGTAGTTGGCTAGCCTGGCCACTCACCACTGCTCCAACGCGCCCAGCTTGGCAGTGTCCAGGTGGGTCAGCGGGTTATTATCCGTAAAAGCGGTGAACTTAGCTGCTGCCAGGTAATGGCGGAACCCCTCGGTGATAGCCCACACCAGTGCCAGGAGCTCAAGCTTGAAAGAGCTGTAGTTCTCAGGGTTTCTCTCAGTCGGTCAGAGCTTTCGGCTAGCATAAGCAATCACTTTTTCCTTTCCGTCCTGGACCTGGGATAGGACTGCCCCCAAGCCCACATTGCTGGCATCGGTGTAGAGGATGAAGGGGTGGCTGTAATCGGGGTACGCTAGGATTTCGTCTCCGGTCAGGGCCGCTTTCAGCTGGCAGAAGGATTCCTCATGCCTTTCTTTCCACACCAGTGGGGCTCCGAGAGGTCTACCACCTTTGGTCTGTCCCACGAGGAGGTCTTGCATGGGGGCAGCCATCTTCGTGTACCCCTTGATGAAGCGACGGTAATACCCCACCAGGCCCAGGAACTGCCTCACTTCTCTCACCCTAGTCGGCCTTGGCCAGTCCTGGATGGCGGTGATTTTCTCGGGGTCGGGGGCGACACCCTCCGCACCCACCACATGTCCAAGGTACTGCACTCTGGGCTTCAGCAGATGACACTTGGAAGGCTTCAACTTCATCCCATACTTAGCAAGGGGCGCGAACACCTCGGCTAGGTGCTCCAGGTGGGCTTCATACGTTTGTGAGTACACAATCACATCACCCAAGTACAACAAGATGGTCTCGAAATTTAAGTGTCCCAGACAGCATTCCATCAGCCGTTGGAAGGTCCCAGGGGCATTGCACATCCCGAACGGCATGCTGTTGAACTCGCAGAGTCCCATAGGAGTGGTGAATGCAGTCTTCTCCCGGTCTTCTGGAGCCACAGCCACCTGCCAGTACCCGCTGGTGAGGTCAAGGGTGGAAAAGTAGTTAGCGGTTCTTAGTGCAGCCAGTGATTCTTCAATGCGGGGCAGAGGGTAAGCGTCCTTATGCGTTATCTTTTTAATCTTCCGGTAATCCACACACATCCGCATGGTGCCATCCTTTTTCTTAACCAGCACCAACGGGGCGGCCCAGGGACTACAACTGTCCCTAATAACCCCTGCCTCCTTCAAGTTCCTCAACATGTCCTTCGCACATTGATAGTGTGCAGGGGGAATAGGCCTGTACCTCTCTTTAATAGGGGGGTGTTCACCGGTGGGGATGTGGTGTTGGACCCCTTTAATCTGCCCAAAATCTAGAGGATGTTTGCTAAAAACTCGCTCATTCTCCCGTACCACCCGGTATACCTCTTCTTTGTGATGTGTAGGGGTATCGTCAGTGCCTATGTGTAACTCTCGGCACCACTCGTCTAACTCCCCCTGGGATGGGTGAGTGCTGGCGGTAGGCGGTGAGATTGGGGGAACGACCTCGTGGATGGTGTGGAGATCTAGAGTGAGAAACTTGGCAAGGGTAGCGTACCGGGGAAGCCTGACCTCTTCCTCCCCGCAGTTCAGCACCCTCACGGGCACTCTCCCTTTCTTTACGTCTACCACCCCTCGGGCGGCCATTACTGTGGGCCAGTGTTCGGAGTGCATGGGCTCTATCATGGCGGGGTAGTCACACCCCTGGGGCCCTACCGCTGCCCTACACCAAATCATCATCTCGCTCCTGGGAGGCACAATCAAAGGGGCCGCATCCATCACTCTCACTCCCCCAATCTCCCCTCCTGTCGAGTTCACATGCTGGCGATACATCAGGGCCCGAATCTCACGCTGCACAGCTCTCTGTCAGCTCCCTGCCACTGTGGGCCAGCTGCTGCAGTAGGGTCAGCACGTCACTCATGCAGTGCTCCATCACATTAGTCCCTAGCACTACTTTCGGGTTATGATCACTGGGTTCATTCATTATCACAATCATTCCCTGATGTTGCAGTTCAGCTCATCCCACAGTCATGGCCACTTGTTTGTACCCTACGTGGGTCAATGGGAGTCCATCAGCGGCAATCAGTGTCATACTGGCGTCTGGAGGGGCTAGTTCGTCCTTTCCCCAATACCGCTGATACAGTGTGTATGGTATGGTGGTTACCTGTGATCCAGTGTCCAGGAGAGCCATCAGCAGGATACCGTCCACTGCCACGGGGATGATGGGTCGGGCTCCGATGTACCGGTCCCGCCAGTCTGGGGGGCCATGGGGTTCTACTCCTGAGGATTGGCCCGTGGCCCCAGGGATTGCTCGTTTAATGGGCACCATCGGGAGTAGTGGCCGGGCTTGCTGCACCTGTAACAAATCGGGGGTCCATACCGTGAGTCATTGGCCCTTCTCCGCTGCATCCAGGGGACGTCCTCGGGGCTGTCGGTGAGCTGCATCTTCGCCTGGGGCTGGGACCTGGTCGGAGGCTGGAGTGCGGCAAGGATCTTGGCGAGGTCCCCATCCATGCGGCGGACTTGGCCAGCCAGTTCCTCCATCATGCCGCTTGGGGTTGCAGGTACCGGAGGTGTTGGGAGGGCAGAGGCCACCACGACAGGAGCCGTCTCAGCTGGCCATGGGGCTACCTCAGGGACTTCCAACGCTGGAGACTGCAGAGCTTTAATGGCCCGTTCCTTTAACACGGCAAAGCCCACATCAGGGTGTTCTAGGGCCCAGAGCCGAAGTTGCTTGCGGTCTTCCGAGGACCTCATCCTCTGAACAAACTGCTCCACTAGCATTTTGTTGCTGTCTGCATCGTTGATGGTGTCTACCCGCTTCAGTGTGCGGAGGGCGGTTTGCAGACACAAGGTGTAGTCCCGAATGCTATCCGCGGGCCGTTGTCGGCATTGGTAAAACTGCATCCGCAGCTCGGCTTCGGTACGGGTCTCAAAGGCAGTCTGTAGCTTCTCAAAGATGGTGGCTACAGAGGACCGGTCCCCCTCGGCCCAGGTCTCCGCCTCCTGCTCAGCCGCGCCGGTTAGCTGCCCCAGCACTACCGCTGCACGTTGCTTATCAGTTAGGGGGTACAGTTCCAGTAGCGGGCTAAGCTTCTTCCGGAAAACCTACAATGCATCAGGTTTCCCATCGTACTGCGGCAGTCAGGTAGCTCCGGGCACATAGGGCAAGGAGAACGGCATCACCTGAGCAAGAGCTGGGGCCATGGCACCTCCCGCCAGTGTGGCCGGGACCTGGGCGGGCCCATTCCCATCCGCTGGTGCCACTGCGGCTGCGACCACCGCTCCTCCAGCGGCTCCGTCGGGCGCATACATCTTGTTTCCGTCCCCCTTAGTCTTTTTCCGGCTTCTCCTCTATCAGGGCGGGGTTTCGGCTTTCGTGCCTCCACTACTGGAGGAGACGCTCGAGCGGGGACTTTTCGCACCCAAAATGGCGGCTTCTCCAATTTTTCGGCCGGACACCTCCGGCGGTCACAAGGCGCACCTCTACCAGACGGCAGAGCGGTAAGATCCTGTTCGTGACGCCAAGTTATCGCGGGCGGAGGAGGGGACGCTGCGCTCTCCCACTGCTCGGGTCCGGCTGCTGCTGCTGCGGCTGCTGCTCGGTGGTGGCTCGAGCGGTGGGCCGGATCCCGAGGACTCGAACGGCGTTCCTCGCCCATGAGTGAAAAGGGGGGGTGGTTTGGTTTTAGGGATATTGTCCGTGACGCCACCCACGGTTGTGGTGAGATTGGTGACACCACCGCTGCTCTGGACGGGGATCCCGGGAGCGATGACAGGGAGCAGCTTGGATGTTGGTTCTCCCCTCCGTGGGTAGGGGGATTGGTTGTCCCGGGGCCCGGTGTGGGGTAGGGATGGATGGCAGGCGGGTTACGGGGCCCGGTGAGGTGCAGGGTCGCGGGGGCAGCGCTGTGCCGCACGGCACGGTGGTACTCACTCAGCCAATGACGAATGCAAAGTCTCCGGTAAAACAAACGGCTGGATGGACGGGTCCCACAGACGGCTGCGGTGTTTCTCCTCCCGGCACGTTGATGGTGACTGCCTTTCCCTGCACCTGTGTAGTGTGTACGGTTCCAATGGGTTCCCACCGGTAACCCGCTCCCCAGCTTGAATGGGTGCTGGAGGAGCCCCTTTTGCCCGCAGGCTCTGGCCCTGGGAACTGTAGCCTTGGCGGTGGCTGTGTTTCCCTTTACAGTTTGAGCTGTCGCCTTCAATCGGGTCTTGACTGCTGGGAAACCTGGTAGGTTCCCTTTGCTAACGGATTTGACAAATTCAACGGCGACTCCTAGCCTTGTCGGGGTCCGTAAGCCCTGCCGGATGGTGCTGGCTTCTCTTTATTCACCAGTCCGGTACCGCCGGGCCACCGCCCGTCCACGGTCCTTACGTCTCACTCTAATCGGCCTCTCTTGCAGACGGTCACCACCGTCTGCCAACCTTGCTGTACCATGGGGAGATAAGGTATGCACACCAGTGACTATGGAAGGGGAATACATGGAATAGCAGAAACTGCTGTGTGAATACTGACATGAAAAATTCAATAGCTATTTGTAAGAATGAAATGTGAAAAATGGAACCTGCATTACTGCCATGAATATATGAATAAAGAGAAATTTAGCTACTGAATTGATCAATGCAGAAGAGCCCCAACACTACGCCAAAGTATTTCTCTACGTTGGGGTCCCTAGCTTGTGTGTGTCCTCTCATGCAGTTAAAAAACTTACCGTGTATGGGACGCTGAGACCCAGGCTATATATGCGTATAATGTGGATTGGCAATAGGTGTGTATGGGGAGGGTTCACAAACGAAAAACTACTAACATTAAGGAATAACGTTTGGAACTCCATTCTATGTCTGAACTGGGTGCAAAAAACCTAAAAAACATCACTATGGGGAGATAAGGTATGCACACCAGTGACTATGGAAGGGGAATACATGGAATAGCAGAAACTGCTGTGTGAATACTGACATGAAAAATTCAATAGCTATTTGTAAGAATGAAATGTGAAAAATGGAACCTGCATTACTGCCATGAATATATGAATAAAGAGAAATTTAGCTACTGAATTGATCAATGCAGAAGAGCCCCAACACTACGCCAAAGTATTTCTCTACGTTGGGGTCCCTAGCTTGTGTGTGTCCTCTCATGCAGTTAAAAAACTTACCGTGTATGGGTCGCTGAGACCCAGGCTATATATGCGTATAATGTGGATTGGCAATAGGTGTGTATGGGGAGGGTTCACAAACGAAAAACTACTAACATTAAGGAATAACGTTTGGAACTCCATTCTATGTCTGAACTGGGTGCAAAAAACCTAAAAAACATCACTATGGGGAGATAAGGTATGCACACCAGTGACTATGGAAGGGGAATACATGGAATAGCAGAAACTGCTGTGTGAATACTGACATGAAAAATTCAATAGCTATTTGTAAGAATGAAATGTGAAAAATGGAACCTGCATTACTGCCATGAATATATGAATAAAGAGAAATTTAGCTACTGAATTGATCAATGCAGAAGAGCCCCAACACTACGCCAAAGTATTTCTCTACGTTGGGGTCCCTAGCTTGTGTGTGTCCTCTCATGCAGTTAAAAAACTTACCGTGTATGGGACGCTGAGACCCAGGCTATATATGCGTATAATGTGGATTGGCAATAGGTGTGTATGGGGAGGGTTCACAAACGAAAAACTACTAACATTAAGGAATAACGTTTGGAACTCCATTCTATGTCTGAACTGGGTGCAAAAAACCCTAAAAAACATCACTATGGGGAGATAAGGTATGCACACCAGTGACTATGGAAGGGGAATACATGGAATAGCAGAAACTGCTGTGTGAATACTGACATGAAAAATTCAATAGCTATTTGTAAGAATGAAATGTGAAAAATGGAACCTGCATTACTGCCATGAATATATGAGAGGACACACACAAGCTAGGGACCCCAACGTAGAGAAATACTTTGGCGTAGTGTTGGGGCTCTTCTGCATTGATCAATTCAGTAGCTAAATTTCTCTTTATTCATATATTCATGGCAGTAATGCAGGTTCCATTTTTCACATTTCATTCTTACAAATAGCTATTGAATTTTTCATGTCAGTATTCACACAGCAGTTTCTGCTATTCCATGTATTCCCCTTCCATAGTCACTGGTGTGCATACCTTATCTCCCCATAGTGATGTTTTTTAGGTTTTTTGCACCCAGTTCAGACATAGAATGGAGTTCCAAACGTTATTCCTTAATGTTAGTAGTTTTTCGTTTGTGAACCCTCCCCATACACACCTATTGCCAATCCACATTATACGCATATATAGCCTGGGTCTCAGCGTCCCATACACGGTAAGTTTTTTAACTGCATGAGAGGACACACACAAGCTAGGGACCCCAACGTAGAGAAATACTTTGGCGTAGTGTTGGGGCTCTTCTGCATTGATCAATTCAGTAGCTAAATTTCTCTTTATTCATATATTCATGGCAGTAATGCAGGTTCCATTTTTCACATTTCATTCTTACAAATAGCTATTGAATTTTTCATGTCAGTATTCACACAGCAGTTTCTGCTATTCCATGTATTCCCCTTCCATAGTCACTGGTGTGCATACCTTATCTCCCCATAGTGATGTTTTTTAGGTTTTTTGCACCCAGTTCAGACATAGAATGGAGTTCCAAACGTTATTCCTTAATGTTAGTAGTTTTTCGTTTGTGAACCCTCCCCATACACACCTATTGCCAATCCACATTATACGCATATATAGCCTGGGTCTCAGCGTCCCATACACGGTAAGTTTTTTAACTGCATGAGAGGACACACACAAGCTAGGGACCCCAACGTAGAGAAATACTTTGGCGTAGTGTTGGGGCTCTTCTGCATTGATCAATTCAGTAGCTAAATTTCTCTTTATTCATATATTCATGGCAGTAATGCAGGTTCCATTTTTCACATTTCATTCTTACAAATAGCTATTGAATTTTTCATGTCAGTATTCACACAGCAGTTTCTGCTATTCCATGTATTCCCCTTCCATAGTCACTGGTGTGCATACCTTATCTCCCCATAGTGATGTTTTTTAGGTTTTTTGCACCCAGTTCAGACATAGAATGGAGTTCCAAACGTTATTCCTTAATGTTAGTAGTTTTTCGTTTGTGAACCCTCCCCATACACACCTATTGCCAATCCACATTATACGCATATATAGCCTGGGTCTCAGCGTCCCATACACGGTAAGTTTTTTAACTGCATGAGAGGACACACACAAGCTAGGGACCCCAACGTAGAGAAATACTTTGGCGTAGTGTTGGGGCTCTTCTGCATTGATCAATTCAGTAGCTAAATTTCTCTTTATTCATATATTCATGGCAGTAATGCAGGTTCCATTTTTCACATTTCATTCTTACAAATAGCTATTGAATTTTTCATGTCAGTATTCACACAGCAGTTTCTGCTATTCCATGTATTCCCCTTCCATAGTCACTGGTGTGCATACCTTATCTCCCCATAGTGATGTTTTTTAGGTTTTTTGCACCCAGTTCAGACATAGAATGGAGTTCCAAACGTTATTCCTTAATGTTAGTAGTTTTTCGTTTGTGAACCCTCCCCATACACACCTATTGCCAATCCACATTATACGCATATATAGCCTGGGTCTCAGTGTCCCATACACGGTAAGTTTTTTAACTGCATGAGAGGACACACACAAGCTAGGGACCCCAACGTAGAGAAATACTTTGGCGTAGTGTTGGGGCTCTTCTGCATTGATCAATTCAGTAGCTAAATTTCTCTTTATTCATATATTCATGGCAGTAATGCAGGTTCCATTTTTCACATTTCATTCTTACAAATAGCTATTGAATTTTTCATGTCAGTATTCACACAGCAGTTTCTGCTATTCCATGTATTCCCCTTCCATAGTCACTGGTGTGCATACCTTATCTCCCCATAGTGATGTTTTTTAGGTTTTTTGCACCCAGTTCAGACATAGAATGGAGTTCCAAACGTTATTCCTTAATGTTAGTAGTTTTTCGTTTGTGAACCCTCCCCATACACACCTATTGCCAATCCACATTATACGCATATATAGCCTGGGTCTCAGCGTCCCATACACGGTAAGTTTTTTAACTGCATGAGAGGACACACACAAGCTAGGGACCCCAACGTAGAGAAATACTTTGGCGTAGTGTTGGGGCTCTTCTGCATTGATCAATTCAGTAGCTAAATTTCTCTTTATTCATATATTCATGGCAGTAATGCAGGTTCCATTTTTCACATTTCATTCTTACAAATAGCTATTGAATTTTTCATGTCAGTATTCACACAGCAGTTTCTGCTATTCCATGTATTCCCCTTCCATAGTCACTGGTGTGCATACCTTATCTCCCCATAGTGATGTTTTTTAGGTTTTTTGCACCCAGTTCAGACATAGAATGGAGTTCCAAACGTTATTCCTTAATGTTAGTAGTTTTTCGTTTGTGAACCCTCCCCATACACACCTATTGCCAATCCACATTATACGCATATATAGCCTGGGTCTCAGCGTCCCATACACGGTAAGTTTTTTAACTGCATGAGAGGACACACACAAGCTAGGGACCCCAACGTAGAGAAATACTTTGGCGTAGTGTTGGGGCTCTTCTGCATTGATTAATTCAGTAGCTAAATTTCTCTTTATTCATATATTCATGGCAGTAATGCAGGTTCCATTTTTCACATTTCATTCTTACAAATAGCTATTGAATTTTTCATGTCAGTATTCACACAGCAGTTTCTGCTATTCCATGTATTCCCCTTCCATAGTCACTGGTGTGCATACCTTATCTCCCCATAGTGATGTTTTTTAGGTTTTTTGCACCCAGTTCAGACATAGAATGGAGTTCCAAACGTTATTCCTTAATGTTAGTAGTTTTTCGTTTGTGAACCCTCCCCATACACACCTATTGCCAATCCACATTATACGCATATATAGCCTGGGTCTCAGCGTCCCATACACGGTAAGTTTTTTAACTGCATGAGAGGACACACACAAGCTAGGGACCCCAACGTAGAGAAATACTTTGGCGTAGTGTTGGGGCTCTTCTGCATTGATCAATTCAGTAGCTAAATTTCTCTTTATTCATATATTCATGGCAGTAATGCAGGTTCCATTTTTCACATTTCATTCTTACAAATAGCTATTGAATTTTTCATGTCAGTATTCACACAGCAGTTTCTGCTATTCCATGTATTCCCCTTCCATAGTCACTGGTGTGCATACCTTATCTCCCCATAGTGATGTTTTTTAGGTTTTTTGCACCCAGTTCAGACATAGAATGGAGTTCCAAACGTTATTCCTTAACCTTGCTGTACCGTCCGGGCCACACACCCGGACCGACTTCAGACTGCTCCTCTACCACTTTACTTCCTCTCACTTCCACCTCAAAACTAATCTGCTTCCTTTTCCCACCTCCAGGACTGTGAACTCCTCGGTGGTCGGGTCCAACCGCCTGGCCCACCCCTGGTGTGGACATCAGCCCCTGGAGGAAGGCAACAAGGATTTTGTGTTTGGCTTCGGTGTGCCTAACCGGGGTGTGGGGTGTGTTGGTGTAGTTTTGTGATGACCTGGCTTGTCCAGGGCGCCACATATCCATTATCTATCTATTTATTTATCTATCTGTCTATCTTTTGATTATCTATCTATCCCTCTGTCTATCCCTCTATTATCTATCTATCTATGAATTTTTCTATCCATCTATCTATCCATTATTTATCTATCTATCTATCTATCTATCTATCTATCTATCGATTATTTATCCATTATCTTTCTATCTATCTATCCATTATCTATCTATCTAAACCAATAGAAAATGTAGCCAACAATAGTAAAATATGAAATTTTATTAAAGATCATAATGAAAACCAATAAACTGCAAGGGATAGTAATGAAAAAAGTGCCGAGGCACTTTTTTTTTTCTATCTATCTGTCAATCTATTTATCTATCAATTATCTATCCATCAATCTATCTATTCATCTATCCATCTATCTATCTATCTATTCCTCTATCCATCTATCTATCTATATTATTTATTGCTGTTAAAAAACGCAGGGACCAACGTGTGACTAAACGCACCAAAAACGCTGTAAAAACGTATGCGTTTTTTGGTGCGTTATTGGTGTGTTTTTTTAACGCAGTTGCGCTAATCTTTCACTCTCAAGAAATTTCTTGAGAAAAATCCTTTTTCTAGTGCGCACAGGGCCTTAAGTTGTTCAAACCCTGCTCACCTGCGATGTGCCAATGGCAGAGCATTTTCCAGGGTTGCAACTAGTGGTTTTGGTTGCATTGGCAGCCAGGCAGTGTTCTTTTATTCCCATTAAAAGTAATTTGTAAAGTTTCAGTTGTAATCTGGCTCTCATTGTTCAGATAAAAGAGCTGACTCATCATACCGGCTAGTTGGAAATGGACCTATCACTTTTTAGTACACAGATAAAAGCCGCAGAAGCATGGAGGAAAGTATACAGCAGTACTGAGCAATGTTTGCAAACCATGTCCTGTAAAGACAAGCTAAAAGAACTAGGAATGTTTCGTTTGCAAAAGAGAAGGCCGAGAGGAGACTAATAGCGGTCTACAAATATCTGAATTGTAGTCAAATTGTAGAGGTAACCATGCTATTCTTATTAGCACAAGGAAGTACCTGAAGCAATGGGATGAAACTTAAAGTAAGGAGATTCAGATTAGACATTAGGAAAAACTTTCTGACAGTGAGGGCAGTCAAAGAGTAGAACAGGTTATACGGGAGGTAGTGCGCTCTCCATCAATGGAAATCTTCAAGTGGAAGCTGGATAAACATATAGCTGGGATGATTTAGGAAAACCTGCACTCCAAAGGGGTTGGACTCCATGGCCCTTGAGGTCTTTTTAACTCTACCATTCTATGACTCTTAGGCTCTGTGCGCACTGGGAAATGGAATTTTCTTGAGAAAATTCCGCATCCTCTCAAAGATTACCGCACCCGCGGTAAAAAACCGCGGGAAACCGCACCCGAAAACCGCATGCGGTTTGCCGCGGTTTGCCGCGGCTTTACCGCGGTATTATTCGCGGTATTGCCGCGGTTTTGCCGCGTGCGGGTTGGGATGTGCTTTATTGCATTCAATGCAATAAAGCACATTGAAGAAAAAAAAAAAAAAAAAATTTAATTCTGATAGTAGATAGACAGAAGAATAGATAGAGGGATAGATAGATAGACAGACAGAGGGATAGATAGATAGATGACAGATCGCTACATTTCCCACGGTCGGCAGTGAGTTCACATTACCGGCCGTGGGAAATGACCGATAATTACCTCTGCTGTCTGCTGCATTCAGCCTGTCTGTGACAGTCGCGGCTGGATGGAAGCAGTGCAGGACGCCGGAGCTGTGGATGTCGGAGCGGTGGATTACGTCGGAGCTTTGTTTGGAGGGGTTAATAAAATGGTGAACGAGGCTTGTTGGTTTTATTTAAAATAAAGGATTTTTCTGTGTGTGTGTTTTTTTCACTTTACTTACGGGTTGATCATGTCAGCTGTCACATAGACGCTGCCATGATCAAGCCTGGGGTTAATGGCGGTGGTCCCCCATCACCATTAACCCCTTGTATTACCTTGTCACCACTGCTACACGGTGGCAAGAAGAGCCGAGGACACGCCGGCAGTGCCGCATAATGGATGCGACAGTGCCGGGGAATCTGCGGCTGATATTCTCGGCTGCCGGAGGGGGAGTGAGGCGGGGGACATTACCCCTGCC
This sequence comes from Anomaloglossus baeobatrachus, assembly GCF_048569485.1. Classification (NCBI taxonomy): domain Eukaryota; kingdom Metazoa; phylum Chordata; class Amphibia; order Anura; family Aromobatidae; genus Anomaloglossus; species Anomaloglossus baeobatrachus. The sequence goes on from NC_134358.1 coordinate 435,605,618, forward strand.
CCTCTCCCTCCCCAGCATGAGAATACCAGGCCGCCGCTGTGTGCTTACCTCGGCTGGAAGGTAAATATGCAGCGGAGCCCACGTTCTTTTTTTCCTATATTTCTGTTTTCTTCCTATGTGTGTTCTATGTGTCTGTGTCTATGTGATCTATGTCTGTGATGTGTTCTGTGTCTGATGTGTGTGTGTGTTTACTCTCTGCACGGCTTCCTCTTCCTGTAATGACATCACTTCCCTGCAAAACCGCAAGCAAGTGATGCACATTACCGGAGGTAAACCGCAAAATACCGCAGGGAATAACGCAGGAAAACGCAGTGAACCGCACAGAATTTGCTGCCTGCGTTATTCCCTGCGGGATTTCATGATTAACATTGAGTCAATGGAGTGAAATCCCGCAGCGATGTGCGGAAAAGAAGTGACATGCACTTGTTTTTGCTGCGGGATTCCCGCAGCAAAACATGCAGCTGTCAAATTCCGCCCAGTGCGCACAGGATTTTTTTTCTCCATAGGATTTGCTGGTGATTCACTGCAGAGATGTTATGAACATTTTCTGCAGCGAAACATGCAGCAAATCCGCGGCAAAATCCGCGAAAAATCCGGTAAGTGCGCACATAGCCTAAAATATGAATCTAGCTCTAGATTGAAATAAAAGACTTATTTGAAATATGAGGATGATCTTTCTATGTCTCCCTCTCCTTATTTTCTCACTCTGCTCATCACTCGTCTCCCCCTCTCTATAGAGTGTAATATGAGCCATAACTAGTGATGGGCAGACTCGCAGATAACCGGGCCCGGCGGACCTAACCGGATTTAAAAAAAAATCCAGTCCCTAATCGGGATTGATCCCGGGTATCTGGCCTATGGGGACCAGAATCCGGTAATTAAAATGGTGGTAGAAGTGATAGGAGGATAGGAGTAGGCCCTATACTTTCCGAGGTTCCGGTGTGCTGTAACTGCTCCCATTCACTTCCGGGGCCGTGCAATAACCTTCATGCGTATGAATTACTTTTCCACCCACCGGTGTCTGTAATTGGTTACAGTCAGATACGCTCCCTCACTGAGTGACAGCGTGTCTGACACTTCCAATCACAGATGCTATGTTCTCCTATTGTGGTATAAAAATAAATAATTAAAATATTTGGCGTAGAGTACCTCCATATTATGATACCCAACACAGATAAAGCATACAGTCTGTTTTTTTTTGTCTTTTATTCAAAATAAAGGATTATTTTGGTGCTTGAGACCTTGTAACACTAATGAGTCACATGACACTGGGGAGGGGAAATAAGAAAATTTGGACATTTTCACTTAGGGGTGTGTTGCCAGCAGTTTAGGCAATAATGGCTGTGTTGAGTTATTTAAAGGCCACAACAAGTTTACACTGTTATACAAGCTGTACACTGACTACTTTACATTGTATCACAGTGTCATATCTTCAGTCCTGTAACATGAAAATATATAATAAAATATTTACAAAAATGTGAGAGGTGTACTCACTTTTGTGATCTACTTTATACAAAATTGCTTATTTTCATGTGTACTGTTGATTTATGAAATTAAAATTAAAATCACTCTTACGCTTTAAATCTCACTGACATTTAAAGCAAGCCGTTTTGGGGGCACTCTATTCCAAGCTCCTGCTGTGCCATCTCATGATATTGATGGGATGCCATGGCAGCTGGTGGCCATCTGAAGGCTCCCATGGTTGCCTTGTTGATATTCCTGTGAATCTGCACAGATGTCATAGGAGACTATTATTTTAGTCATATACTCCTACACAGTTGTATCACAGTATACAGAACAAGCAAAAAGAAAAATCCTTAAAATGATTAAAAAAAGGTAAAATCTTAAAAAAAACAATTTAAGTTTACCAAATTAAAAATGAAGACATTAAAAGTTAAAACAAATTTGATATTACCACATTTGCTAAAGCTCGTTCTATAAGGGTGTAAAGCCATTAAACCTGTTGGTAAACTCTGCAAAGAAAAGAAAAATGAATATACCGGAAATGTAAAAAAATGCAATAAAAATTGAGTAAAACATTGTACTTCAAGATTATAGAAATAAAAACATCCATTTGCCACATTAAAATCAAGTCCTCACACAACTCCATCAATGGAAAAATAAAGAACAGACTGCCAGCTCACGGTGGAGTCAGGTTATACTTCCTATCATACTCTATGAAAAGGGTAGGGGAGGATTGATGAGCAGAATGAGGGAAAAAGACAAATGGAGACACAGAAAGATAGTGCTGAGCTTTCTATCAAATCTTTTATCTCACCCTAGAGCTGGGCTCCCATTTACACTGCTCAGTACTGCTGTTTAATTTCCTACTTCTCTCTGTGTGCTACCTAAAGGATGAAGAGCAGGAATTCATCCCTGTGTGCTATGCTTTGTATAGGAGACATTGTGCCACCCCTTCGTCAGCAGTCTGTCACTGCTGCTTGGATCCGGATCTGCGGTGGCTCGAGGGATCTCCGGACCCGGGGGTCGGGGTCGCGCGGCCACTTGGAATAAAAAAGGGGGGGTATTTACAGGGGATTGTATGGACAGTTTGTGATGCCACCCATGGTGTGTGGTAAGGTAGAGTACCACCACTGCCGTTAGGAGTACCCGGTGGCGATGGTGGGAGGCAACCTGGTGTTTAACCCCTCCACGGGTAGGGGGAATGCCCTGGGACTCGATGAGGGCTTCAGAGAGGTGCCGTTGGGGACGGTAAGGGTTACTTTTGTACTCACTCAGTCCAATAACGCTGACACCGACAACTGTGGTAAACCAAAGTTCTTGATATCGCTCTAGCAGGGAGGGAGCACGCCTGGATCCCGTGCCTGTTGGTGTTGCTTGTTAGCATGTGGGCTTTTCCTTGGCACCTTTGCTTCTAACTGGTCCCTTTAGCATAAAACTAGTCGGGTTCTGCTCACCAGTATGGCTAACTGGGTGAGCTTGCTCTCAGGGACCCGTACCAAGGAGGAGATGGATACTGTGCAGAAGAGCAGATTGCACAATACCCTGTGACGACCTGATAGGCCAGGGCGTCACAACATCATGGCAGCTAATCTCCTTGCACAACTTCTGAGTCATCATTGAAATTTTTCAAGTTGTACACTATTTGGACAACCCCTTCTTAAATCCAATAGAGCTCCATATAAAATTTTAAAAACTATATACTCATCTCCATGCCAACACCGTTCCAGTGATGTCAGTACTGTGTATACTGGTGCATAAGAGACATTGTTATGCCACATAAACATGTGTTGCAGATGATTAGCATTCCTTTTTTGCTCTGCCCTCAGCAGGTCAGAGCAAAGTATGACTGCATAGAAGCATGATTTGGAGACACTGTGTGTGTAGCGCCAGCATCCCAACATTGCTCTCCCCAGCAGCTGCTGCAGCCTGTCTATGTTGCGCTGCCTGCTTTTCCCATGGTCCCCTACGTGTGTGTGTGTGTGATGCCCTGGACTAGCCAGGTAGTCACAGGTAGTCCCTTGCACAAACACCTTCCCCTAAAAAGGTACCAGCAGCCAACCTTAAAACCCTGAGTCACCCCTCTCAGGACTTGATGCTCACACCAGGGGGGCAGAGCCAGGCAGTTCGGAGAGCCTGAGGCGGGAAAAACAGAGAGTTCAGGGACAGGAGTGGAGGAGAGTGGAAGCAAAGTGTAGACGTCTGTCAGGGATCTGGGTCGGAGCCCGGATACCCTGTGGCCAGGAGGCAGATGGTGGTGGCCGCCTGCAGGAGCTGGGATTACAGCCGGTGGAACCTTAAGGGACCGGGACCGGGTAGTGGCCCGCCGGTACCGAACTGGGGAACCGATTGGAAACCGGAGCACCAGGAGGGGTACTCAGACCCAGTACAAGGCTCAGAAGCCACTGGACTGAATCGAATTCACTGATTGGGGTCTGACTTTAGGTCCTTTCCCACCCAAGACCCGACTGAAGACAACAGCCCAACCAGAGGGATAGAAAGCCACCGCCCAGGCATCGAGATCCCACGGGCCAGCGTCTGCGGGCAAACGGGCTCTGCCGGCACACACAAAACCGGGGAGCGGACTACCGTTGCTCAAGCATAGGAGTCCCAATTCTTCTAAAAGTGAGGTGCAGTAGAAAGGCGGAAACCACCAACCTGAAAAAAGGGGAAAAGCGCAGCTGGCTGCGGGCACCATCCACCATCTTGTTCAGTTTATCAGAGACTCCAGTGTGTCTGTAATAGTGAGTACAACAGTGCCCTCGGGTCGCGCACCGCGCCGCACCGCATCGACACACCAGCACCGCCTCAGCACCTCTCTCGGGCTCCCTGGGACCATCACCCCCTACCCATGGAGGGGTCAACACCAAGCTGTGCAACACCGTCCCCGGGGGGGAGCCTAGTCAACGGCAGCAGTGGTGTCCATCCATTCACCACAACCCGTGGGTGGTGTCACGAACTTAGCACACAAAAACAACCACGGCCTCGGCCGTGGACCTCCCACCGAACACCACCCCTCACGTAGCGCCAGCATCCCTTCAGAGCGACGTGACCCCCGAGTCCGGGAGGAGCTCGAACCACCCACCGACGAGCCCTAATCCGAGCGGCTCGGCAGCCAGCCGAGCCCCGGGGCAGTACATGTGTCCTCTGCTTCTTCCTCCTGATGCCTGTGAGCGCTGCACAGGTCTCCCGGGAAAGTGCCTAAGGTGCGCAGGCGCACAGCTTCCTTTCTCTTAAATGGCCAGTGTGCCATTATCTGGACGTTCCTCTCAGCCTATTGCTGAGAGGCACTGGGTAATTAAGAGCATTCTCCCTCTAGGGGAGGTGCCTGAGCAATATGGTTAGTTAGTGGTCTGCTCCCTAGCTAGCTAGTTGTCAGGTCCCCTTGTCCACTGTCTGTGTCCATGCCAGTGTACATCCTATTCCTATTTCCCAGTACCGTCAGTAATTCTGGTGGTCCCTGTTTACACTAGTGACTCTGCCTGTCCATCTTGGCTGTGCCATCTGTATCAGCCTTTCCAATAGCTCCTGTCTACACTAGTGACTCTGTTTGTTCATCCAGACTGTGCTATCTGCCTCAGCCATTATGGTGGCTCCTGTCTGCACTAGTGACTCTGCCTGTCTGTCCTGGCTGTGTTTTCTGCCTTAGCTGTCTTGGAGGTCCCTGCCTACATTAGACTTTGCCAGTCCTCAGCTGTATCCGCCCCTGCCTTGGGGGTAGGCTGCCCCTGGAAGTGGTACCTGGCATCTGCCTCGCAGGGTGTGCTTAGTCAAGCCCCTACCACTAAAAGGTAATCCTGGGTCCCCCTGTGTTCAAGTGGGTCCACTTCTGCTCCCCGCCTTACAATCACCAGTGGTGAGTGTTACAGTGTGGATGACATAGGATGAGTAATCAACATGAAGAAAAAAAGGAGAACAGCGATTATAGGAAGAAAGGAGACACGGGATCAAGACCAGTGATGCCCATTGGACCAAACTGTACCATCTGTGTGTATTATAAAAGGTCTTTTTCGAGCTATTCAAAAGGGATTGGGGACATACATAAAGCTTAATAGAATGCTATAAAAGCAGCCTATATGGTGGTAGACGTACTTTATATTGGGAAAACCTGGGTGACAGGTTCCCTTTAAACACATACAGGTCAGTTACTTGAAAGTACAATTACTGTTTAACAAATTAACGCTGTTTAAAAAGGTGTAAAAAAGTACTTGGCTTTTCAAATTAGTAATAATGCCTGCTCATTGATGTTTTGTAAAAAAAAAACTACTCATTTATTTTAATACTGTGCATTTATATCTTCATTATCTTTTCTGTCTAAGCCAGTTTTGACCTTCCTGACAGAGCCTCATTTTTTTAAATCTGACGTGTCACTTTTTGTAGTAATGACTTTGGAATGCATCTTCCAATTCTAGTAATTCTAAAACAGTTTTTTTGTGACACGTAATACATCATGATAGTGGTAAATCTTACTAGGTAAATGTTGCTTTTATTTATTAAAATAATGGAAATTTGGTGAAAATGGAAAAAAAAATTGCAGTATTCAATCTTCAAAGTTTTTGCTCTTATAACAAATGGTCATACGTCACAAAATAGTTAATAAATAACATTACTCAAGTCTACTTTGTGTTGACTGTTTACATAATTTTTCAAATATCCTTTTAAGTTTTTTGGGGTTGGAAGGATTAAAAGTGTATTATTAATTTTGTTAACCCTTCAAGTGCTACACAGAAATTAATGCAAAACAGAATAAAATCATAAATTCTTTAACCTAAACTGTTACTATAAAACCAAAAAAATTTGTTGCACCATTTCTCTTGGAGGTGGCAATATTCAAATATTCCATATGTGGTAGGAATTAACTCTTTGAGCACACAGCATGGCATGGAAGGGATAAAGCACTTTTTGGAGGGCCAATTTGACTGATCTAGACTGCGTATGCCGAGTGGCATTAACAGAGCTAAGAACGATGTAAAACAGCAGTCAGTCACACAGTTGGCCCCATTTTGGAAACTGCACTCCACACAAGATTCTAACAAAAAAAAAAAATATATATATATATATATATATATATTCATAACTGTCTTGCTTTAGCCCCAAATTTTTCATTTTCATAATTGCTAGCAAGAGAGAATGAACCCTACAATACCCCATATGTGGTTGAAATCTACTATTTGTGCACATGGCATAGCACAGAAGGGAAGGTGTATTATTTAAGTTTTGGAAAGCAAATTTGGCTAAAAATAGACTGTGATCCTGCATGTGCAGGACCCTGGAAGTTCCAAAACAGCAGACTCAAAATCACTAAAATGGCCCTATTTTGAATCCATGGATGCATCCCAAACGTTTCTAACATTGAGACACTAAAATGAAAAGTTATGTTTTTTTACATGTTACTTTAGCCCCAAATTTTTCACTTTCATATGAGGTAATGAGAGAAATCATTTAAAAAATTGTTACGCAATTTCTCCTGGACGTGGCAATTTTCCATATGTTGTGTGATTTTATTCTTTGGCTATGGTACAGGTAGGAAAGGTATACGATTTGACCTTTGACGTGCACATTTGCCTAAAGTAGAATCTGGGAACCATTTCACATTTGCAGAGCCTTGCCTGAAGGCAAACGTAAACCTCCACAGATGACCCCATTTTAGAAACTGCAGAAGGAATTGTTCTAGGGGTATGGGGAGCATGTGAAACCTACAGGTGATTCTCAGAATTTTATTGTGCTGGGATGTAGAAATGAAAAAATTATTTTTTTCCACTAAAATTTTGTTTTAGCCTCAAATTTTTAATTTTCGCAAGGGGTAATAAGAGAAAACAGACCCTACAATTGAGCAATTTTTCCTGAATGTGGTAATACTCTATATGTGGTTTAAAACTATTGCCTTTGCATGCGGCAGTACGTCAAGACAAGAAACACTATTGGGCTTTTGGAGCACAAATTTGTCTATTGCTTGTGGGCTTCACTTGCAGAGCCACCTAGGTGCAAGAACAACAGAAAATCCCCAAAAGTCACACAAATTTGGAAATTACACTACTCAAGAAATTTATCTAATGGTAAGGTGAGCATTTTCAACCTACAGGTATTTTGCAGAATTTTATAATGCTGGCGAACAAAAATTCTAATTTTTTTCTACAAAAATGTTATTTTAGCCTCAAATGTCTCATTTTCATGCAAAAGTTAATACGAGAAAATGGACCCTATAGTTTGTGAAGCATTTCTCCCATATGTAGAAGAACCCAATATGTGGTCTGAAACTACTGATTGAACATACAGTAGGTCTTTGAAGGGACGAAACGCTATTTAAGTTTTAGAAGTTTGGCAGTAATAGTTTGTAGCAATCGTTTGTAGGCACCACTTATAGAGCCCCTAAAGTGATTGAGCAGCAGCAATTCCCCAAATTGACCTTATTTCAGAAATACACTTTTCTGATGTTGTAATGAGCAAGCATTACCACAGTTTTTTCACCAGGTGTGGCAATATTCTATATTTGGCTATACACTTAGGAATGGGCCCATGGCATGGCTCAAAGAGAAGATGCCTCAGCAAGGCTCATAAGGTGCCAAAACAAAAATCCAAAATAAAGTGATCCCAGATAGAAAATTGCAAGGATATTCATCTAATGACTGTTATGACATTTTTCCGAAATTAGTGCGCAGTGACTGAGTGAAAAATGCAAATATGCCATTTAAGAGCCCAATACGTAGTGCTCATGTTGTGCTTTTAGAGACATGCACCCTATAAATTGTTAATTGAGTTGTCCAGAACTTAACAAATGATGACCTATCTCAATATAAGATCAGAGGCCTCTGACATCTCCAAAGATGAAGTGAAAACTGCTCTAGCAGCTGCAAAAACTAAGTGATGTACTAGCAAAACCCGGCAGAACTGTATATTACTTAGTGACCAATCACAAGTACTGTAGTACATTTGTAAGTGAGGGGAAAGCTGTTCGGCACCACTTCTGAAGACTTTGAATTAACAATGTATTGACCTGTTTGTGTGTTTTATCACCTATGTGGCCTATAACAGTTTTGTTAGCTTGGTACTTACGGGGTTAACAATTGGGCCAGTCGGTTTTGGAGAAGTTACGTGGGCATTAGGACCTTAGTTCCTGCTTCTAAACAGTTAATGTTTTGTGGGTCTGAGATATACTATTGAATGAGTAGGATGTCTTGCTATTGAGAAAAAGGCCACAAGTGGAGAGTGTGTTTAGTCCTGGAGAAGTAAGGATAGCAAGTTTGAGATCTGAGTAATCGTTCAGCAACTAATTAATATGGTAGAATTGTGGAGAGAGAAGGAGAATCAAGGAGGTATCTACCACCTGCAGTGAGTACGACCGTAGCATATCATTGATGGGGGAGATGTAATACCCAGGGTTGCTGGTAGGAGTGGGCTACAAGTGCAGCGTGTTAGCCGGTCCTGGAAATTTGGTGAATCCTATTCTTATTAGGAGAGGACAATAGGGATACACCTGTAGTGGTGGATAAAGATACTATAGGCTACCAAGGACAATATCTTCAAGGAGTTAGTATGGTCTTCTCGTGTTTGCGTGGGTTTCCAATGGGTTCTCCGTTTTTTTCCCACACTCCAAAGACATACAAGATAGGGAATTTATATTGTTAGCCCCAATCGGGACAGTGTTCCTGATTTATGTAAAGCGCTGCGGAATATGTTAGCGCTACATAAAAATAAAGATTTATTTATTTTATTTAAAGACAATAGCTGGGAGGCTTAGGAAGTACCCCAACACTTGTATAATACAACAATACCAAAGAAACGCCATATCTACTTTGCAGAAAGAAAGAACCTCTGTAGAACACTAAAGATACTAAAAGTATTGTTTGCTAGTTATATTTAAGGAATTCTAGTGAAGATGTTTTTATTATTTTACATCGGACTCTGGTTTGTCTTGTTCACTGAATATATTCCAGGTAACCATTCTATCAAACCACTTGTGGCCTAAAAAGGGATAAACATCAAACCCTCATAAAATACATAAACATTCAGGGGTATCGTGACTGGGTGCATTGGGATCGCGAAGCAAACCTCGCAATGAATGGTCTCTTGCACATTCACTTCATTGGGAGATATAGTGCAGTAGACATATGATATGGGTACTAAGCAATGTATGGGGCTACTTTGTTCTGCTCATACATTTTTTAGTTCCTGCTGTTGCCGGAGCATATTGCGGCTTATCGGTGTATGTGCTTTAAAATAAATAATAATAATCTCCATTAAGTCTATTAAAGGGGATGTGCACTACTTGAACAGCTACTCCCATTTGCTATTGTGGTCCCCCTGAGGTTCAGTTCAATACAGAGTACTGCACCCCACTCAGGGTGTGGTGCTGATCATGGATCCAAAATACATACACACATGGGTTGCCCCTTCCCCACTGGGGACTGGGCTAGGGTCAGGTACCAAAGGGGTTGCCAAAAGTGTGGCATTTACAGGATGCCATCACAACAGGGGCCCCAATCCACTAGCTTAAGGCATAGGTAGGGGGGGGAGCAACCACCAGGGGGAGTTAGGAGTCAAACACACAGTTTACAAATTAAAAGAGTTCTCCAGTAGGAGTTAGAGTGAGCAGATGTCTTTCCCGGTAGCTACTTCACTGTACGTCTTGGGGCAATGGAATCAGGCAAGGCCACCCCGTGACAACGCCTGACCCGACCCGAAACGGCCCAGGGACGAGAAGGTTAACCACCTTTCCCGTGGGGTGCTACACTATATTCTGCCTTCTAAAATTATAAGAGCCCATACTCACCTCTAGCACAATTCCAGCGAGGATGGGACTGACTTGCCCGAGGCTTGAATGACGTTCTGAAGGCACGCGAGCCCTGTAGTCAATCAGTGGTTGTTTCACTCTCAATTCCTTCAGACACCAGGAAGAACTGAGAGCCGCTGCTTTCTGACTTCCTCTGAATGTCAGTTATGTCAGAAGAAAGTGAGAGTGAAGTCGTTGATTGACTGCAGGGTTCACATGACATCATGTATCAGTAATGGCTCCGGCACCAAAGATGAGTATAATTATTAATTATTGTATAGGGGGAGTATAGTGAAGATTTGATTGGAGTAGTGGAAAACCCCTTTAAGTCCCGGAGAACCCCTTAATTGCGTTCTCCCTTCGGTAGGAATCCCATACCATTTACGTTAACTATGGTTAGGTCACAGTGTGAGACTCAGAAGAGGGAGCTTTTGGTTTTTCATGTGGATTTTATTGAGTTGATTTTTGCGTGCTGTATTGAACTAATATCAATGTGAAAAACCTCTATTTTTCCATTGACAGAAGACAGATGTCAGCGAGAGCTTGCTTTTATGTGTAATGAGTTTACAATTGTATTTGCACCATTTTGGTGTACATAATCTTTTTAAATTGCTTTTCATTTTTTTGGAGACAGAATTAACTAATATAAACACCAATTCAGGAATTAACTTCAGATTTCTTTATGCCATTTTACGCTACTCACCATAATGTAAAAGGGATAAGACACCTTTATTCTTTACTTGTATGGCAATTTTAATTAACTCCTTGCCTGCTGCGCTGTATATGTGTGTCGCCCTGGGCAAGCCAGGGGACACAGGTAACAACACACACGCACCCCACATTCCCTGCAGGTACACCAGCTAACCAACAAATCCTTGTTGCCTTCCTCCAGAGGCTGATGATGCACACCAGGGGGTGGAGCCAGGCGGTTGGTGTCCGCCCACCAAGGAGTTCACAGCTCTGGAGGCAGGAAGGACCAGGCAGAAAGCTCAGGGAGGAGCAGGAGTGAGGAGAGAGGAGTAGGAGGTGAACAGAGTGTAGCTCAGGAGGGAGCTAGAGTGAAGTGAAACAGCAGTGAAAGTGACAGAAAGCCTGAAGTTGGTCTGTGGCTGTGTGCCCAGACGGAGTCAGCAAGGTCAGCAGACAGTGGTGAAGGTCTGCAGTGGGACTGTCTGGAGGTTGCTGGAAGGACCACGGAGGCTGTGTGTATCCGGGGGTCTGGAGCAGTACACGAAGGGCAGTCAGCACCAAGGCAGGGGCTTTTCGGATCCCGGCAAGGCTTGGAGTCGCTATACATTGCTAAATCCGTTAGTGAAGGGGATGCAGATCTCCCAACAAGCAAGTCCTGATTGACGGCAAAGGTCCAACCACAACGGGGAAACACCGCCACCGCCAAGGCACCAGTTTCCCAGGGACGGCGCCTGCGGGCAAAGTGTGGAGCTCTTCCGGCACAGATTGTAGTCGGGGAGCGGGTAACCGGTGGGAATCCACCGCTACCAAACAGACATTTCAAAGGTGCAGGGAAGAGACCGTCACCGCTAACTGCAGGGAACCGCAGCACCGTGAACCGTCCGAGGGACCCGTCCAACCAGCCGTTTGTTTACCGAGAACTGTGTCGTGTTTACTGGCTGAGTGAGTACCTCAGTGCCGCAAGGCACAGCGCTACCCCTGCGCCCCTGCACCCCACTGGGCCCCGGGATCACCAACCCCTACCCACGGAGGGGCAACACAACAACTGGCTGCTCCGCCTCACCATCCCCGGGATCCCCATATTGAGCAGCGGTGGTGAAATCACCACAACCGTGGGTGGCGTCACGAACTATAACAATCCCCACACCCAACCACAAAACCCCTTTCACTCACGGGCGAGGAGTGTCGCTCGAGAAACCCCGGGATCCGGCCCACAGCTCGAGCCACCACTGAGCAGCTGCCGGACCCGAGCAGAAGGGGTGAGCGCGGTGTGCTGACACCCTCCTCCCCGCCCGCGACAACTTGGCGTCACGAACAGGATCTTACCGCTCTGCCGTCTGGTAGAGGTGCGCCTTGTTACCGCCGGAGGCATCCCGCAGAAAAATTTCAGAAGCCGCCATCTTTGGCGCGAAAAGTTCCCGCTCGAGCGTCTTCTCGAGCAGTAGAGGCGCGAAGGCCAAAACTCCGCCCCGAGAGAGGAGGGGCCGGAAAGAGCTAAGGGGGACGCGATGGCGGCTGGACGCATGTAGCTGCAGCTATAAAAGCAGGGACGCCAGGACCCTGCGAACATACCGTTCCTGGAAGAAAGAGAGAAAGACACCATGTGGATGCCGTCCCGAAACACCGTGGCCCCCGCACCGGGAACCGCAGCGTGGGTGGAGATCCGGACCGCGCAGCTCCATCTAAGGCTGCAGGTCAAAATGCAGCTCCTCTTGTGGGAGTGGGAGACCGACATGGCGGACGTTATAGCCACCGTGCGGAGACGCGAGGAGGAAGCGGAGGAAGGGAGGGTGAGTGACCCACGCCCCTATGTCCCAGAGGGACCGGTCGCTGCGGCTGAGGGACCCGGTCCAAGCCCTCTCCCCCCGTTGCCTCCCTCGCCACCCGTCTCGGAGGTTGTGACCCCGCCACTAGGCCCGCTACCACCGCAACCGGTAGCGATACCCAGCCCGTCCGCCCCAGCGGACCGACCTGTAGCCGGAGCCCGTAGCAAACCGGAGGTGTTGCCATGGAAGGCCCCGAAGATTGTGCCAGAGACAGTTCCCGAGCAGTTTCCCGAGCCGGAGCTGATGGCCCGCTCCGAGCCGAAGGCCCAGCAGCGGAAAGCCCCTATGCCCATCCCCCACACCTCGGCTGAGGTGGCGCCGGGTTGTTGCTGCAAGGCAGCGCCCAAGGCCACGACACCGCGGGATACGCCGCCCACCATCCTGACAGTGGGTAACGTTCTGGATGTCCCGCGGGGCCCGACCCATGCGCCGGCGCTGGCAGCAGCGCCATATTGGGATAGAGAGCCGACCAAGCTGGGCCTGGAGATCGCAGAAAGGGAGAGAAGGAAAGCCGAGCTGGTGGCCCGAGCCATTCGGGAGAAAGAAAATCTTCGGCACGCGACCTTCCGTGTCCGGGGCCCGTTGTATGAAGGGCAGGTGAGGCGGTTTGATGTCCGCCGGGGCTACGGGTTTATATATGAACCGGGCCTGGAGGCCGAAGTGTTTGTGGCCCGGCGGGATGTGAATGCCCACCTGCCCGAGGAACATCCTGGCCGTAACCTCATGCCGGGGGACATGGTGCGGTATACCCGACACTGCGGAGAGAGGGGGTGGTTTGCCCTGGATGTGAAGCTCAGGGGCAGCAGTGAGAGCAGGGTGAGCTCTGCACCCCCTCCCTCGGATGAAGCAGCAGAAGGACCGGAGTAGGGCAGCAGATGCCCGTTGCACCGTCCCCGTTGGGACCACCATTTTGTTGTGTGAAAAGTTTAAAAGTTTTGGAAAGAATGATAAGGAAAATGAAAATTACCGAACAGTTACCAGATTTGCTTTTGTGATTGCAACCGGCTGGAGCCGGCACCGTTGTCCCCGTGGGGACCGTTTAAGTTTGGCATGGGAACTATCCATGGACAAGCCCGTGAACTTGCAGGGCACCACAAACGTTAAGTGGCTTGTAAATATGTTGGTTACCGTTACCGTTTCCGCAATGCCGCCTCCGGAGAGGCAGGTTGGAGGGAGGGCCCTCAGCAGAGCAGGCTGGGGCCCAGCCACCAAAGGAACCGATGGCTACCCTCTGGAGGGAAGGACAGATCCCTCTCGGGTGACTTGTGCTGGACTGTGGGTCAAGGGGTGCTGCCTGGGTTTTAGGGGCAGCATCAGGGCCAGGTTGCTTGGGTGGGAGAGAGCGGAAACCGTAACCGTAAACCGTTTGCAACGTTTAAGAATGTGCCTCCCGTCTTGGGAAGTTATGATTAAAAATGTACATAATTTACCGTTTATGATGTTATACCCTTTTTACATTACAGAAAACAAAAGGAAAATAAAACCGGTGTTGGACGGGCAGCCCGAGGACGGTCTGCGTTTTGCTAAGGGGGAATGTGTCACCCTGGGCAAGCCAGGGGACACAGGTAACAACACACACGCACCCCACATTCCCTGCAGGTACACCAGCTAACCCACAAATCCTTGTTGCCTTCCTCCAGAGGCTGATGATGCACACCAGGGGGTGGAGCCAGGCGGTTGGTGTCCGCCCACCAAGGAGTTCACAGCTCTGGAGGCAGGAAGGACCAGGCAGAAAGCTCAGGGAGGAGCAGGAGTGAGGAGAGAGGAGTAGGAGGTGAACAGAGTGTAGCTCAGGAGGGAGCTAGAGTGAAGTGAAACAGCAGTGAAAGTGACAGAAAGCCTGAAGTTGGTCTGTGGCTGTGTGCCCAGACGGAGTCAGCAAGGTCAGCAGACAGTGGTGAAGGTCTGCAGTGGGACTGTCTGGAGGTTGCTGGAAGGACCACGGAGGCTGTGTGTATCTGGGGGTCTGGAGCAGTACATGAAGGGCAGTCAGCACCAAGGCAGGGGCTTTTCGGATCCCGGCAAGGCTTGGAGTCGCTATACATTGCTAAATCCGTTAGTGAAGGGGACGCAGATCTCCCAACAAGCAAGTCCTGATTGACGGCAAAGGTCCAACCACAACGGGGAAACACCGCCACCGCCAAGGCACCAGTTTCCCAGGGCCGGCGCCTGCGGGCAAAGTGTGGAGCTCCTCCGGCACAGATTGTAGTCGGGGAGCGGGTAACCGGTGGGAATCCACCGCTACCAGACATTTCAAAGGTGCAGGGAAGAGACCGTCACCGCTAACTGCAGGGAACCGCAGCACCGTGAACCGTCCGAGGGACCCGTCCAACCAGCCGTTTGTTTACCGAGAACTGTGTCGTGTTTACTGGCTGAGTGAGTACCTCAGTGCCGCAAGGCACAGCGCTGCCCCTGCGCCCCTGCACCCCACTGGGCCCCGGGATCACCAACCCCTACCCACGGAGGGGCAACACAACAACTGGCTACTCCGCCTCACCATCCCCGGGATCCCTATATTGAGCAGCGGTGGTGAAATCACCACAACCGTGGGTGGCGTCACGAACTATAACAATCCCCACACCCAACCACAAAACCCCTTTCACTCACGGGCGAGGAGTGTCGCTCGAGAAACCCCGGGATCCGGCCCACAGCTCGAGCCACCACTGAGCAGCTGCCGGACCCGAGCAGAAGGGGTGAGCGCAGTGTGCTGACACCCTCCTCCCCGCCCGCGACATATGCAGATGTCAGGAAAGGGTTAACTAGTAAATGACTTTTTATCCCCAAGGTGGAGATTTCTCCCAGTAAGCACATTTCTGAATTCTGGTGGTTCTTTAGTTTTTTCCAGCTTAATGAATAAAGGCTGAACTTATAAAATTTTGTTTTCATAATTTCAGTGTTTTATGTGTCGAAAAGGCCAATGAGCTTTATCATCATGGGGTTATACAACAGATGCTAACAAGCTCCATGATCCAAACCTTCGACCCCCATCTCAAAGACCTTTCTCATGCTGCACTTGTTCTCTAGAATGTGATATCCCAGCCCCTTACCAATATTATTTAGCCATGCATCACATTTTATAAATTGGGAATTGTCCCTTTTCACTATTTTTTTTATGCTTTCATTGAACAGTTAACCCCACACTTCTTGCTCTCTGTAGCGCTATATAGAGTGTAGCTGAGCAATACATAAACACTTGCTGGTGATTTGCCCAGGCTTTATTTTCTTGTCCTTGTAGCATTGTGTAGTGACGATTTTTGTTGTTTTGAGCTCCCATTATGTTGCTCCCTCAATCCAAAGGTCCCATAACAGCTGCATGGGTTGGCTCTCTGGTACTCATGTCTTTATTTATACAATCCATTGCATAATATGGAAAGTGCAGTTTACGTACTACTTGAAGATCATTACTTGTTGCCTTGCACTTTGTTTATGCCCATGCTATGCAGAGAACACACAGGGATGTCATGTAGGCAATATCAGAAATGTATTTGCCAAAAGGAACTCAAAGGCAGCTGTCCATGGAAGGTGGATTTAAGGGGCACAGATATATTGTATGAGTTTCTAAAATGTGTGACAAAACATTCAATATACATATAGTATTTGGTATTACAAATCCATTACCAATATACTACAGTGACGATACAATTTACTGTTGTCACGAGTGTATCACAGGTGACAGACAGTCGTGTAGTTTCTGGCAATAGAAGGTCACAGCATTTGGCTGCGCAAAATATTCCCTCACTTTCTATTGTTCCTGCTGTTAGTATTCATTGTACTAGGTAACTTTCTTGCTGGATTTTAATATCTTCCCTTTAGGACCCAGCAGGAGCTCTGCTCCACCTAGCTGTTGATTATCCGTATTCTCCTTATGCTTAAATACTCCCATCTTCCCTGGACTTTTGCTGGTCATATTCAGTTTGTCAGTTCATTCAGGTTTAGTTGCAAGCAGGCGGCTTGTACTTCATCTATAGATAAGTAGTTCATGCATTTTTCCCCTGTGTGTCCGCCTTGTGTCTTCTATAGTGTTTAGTGGGGTTGATGAAGAGCTCATCCCATCCGTTCCCTATTTAGGACACAGCACTAGGGATGCCTAGGGTCAGGTATCCGGCTTGGCGCATAGATGTGGAACCTATCTAGGGAGGTGAGGGACCCCAGGGACCAGCATAGGTTTAGTCAGGGGCCACCATCTTCCTCTTCCCTAGACACAGGGTTTTGCTTCCCTTCCCTTTTTACCGTATACTTGGTACTTCCCGGTACCTGCCTTGTCAATTGTGAGCCGTCAGAAGTATAAAAGTATGGCAGAAGAGTTTTTTCTACATTTCCTTCTTTACAATAATCAACCTATACAAATTGGAGAATACACATAAAAATATTACTGACCCCGTGTGCAATATACATGTTACAATGAAAATATCCTG
This sequence comes from Anomaloglossus baeobatrachus, assembly GCF_048569485.1. Taxonomy (NCBI): domain Eukaryota; kingdom Metazoa; phylum Chordata; class Amphibia; order Anura; family Aromobatidae; genus Anomaloglossus; species Anomaloglossus baeobatrachus. Next base: position 435,622,780 of record NC_134358.1, read on the forward strand.
CAAATATTGCACACAATATGGTAGTAATTGCAAAAGAAATGTGTAAGCTATAGGTGAAATGTACACCAAGATTATATACTATTTTTATGTGTAATTTGTATTGATATATGGTATATTTATATTTGATGTTATTGTGTCGCCCGGGGATAAGGGGTACTCAGATCCGGGCCACGGGGTCACTTCTGTGGGTATCACGGTGGCGTGACCCGGTCTGTGATCCCAGGCTCCACAGTAAGAAGGGGATTAGGTAAGGGAGATTGTCCGTGACGCCACCCGTGGTGTGCGGTGAAGTAACGGAGCACCGCCGCTGCCGGTTAATGGATCCTGGGGATGGTGGTGGGCAGCAAGGTGGTGATTTCCCTCCACGGGTAGGGTGTTGGTGTCCCGGGACCCCGGTGAGGTGGTGCAGGTAGGAGATAGAGACCGTCTGAGAGCTGTGCGCCCGGTTGGACCGGGGGATGTTGTTACTCACAGTTCACTTTGCAAGAAAATTCACACAGAGTTAGGAATTAACCAGAAATTGCCGGAGTCTGCAGCCTTCGGTGCGGAGGGTGTTTGGGGTCCCACACACAGTACAGCAGGATCCTGGTATTGTTTTGCAGCCAGACGCTTCTTTCTCCTTCCTCAGTCGGGAACAGGGAGCCCGCTCCCCCTGCAGTGATCCGGGTCACCCCTGGATGCCAGCGGGCCACTACCCTGCCCTGGTCACCTCGGGCCCCTTCCTCACACTTCCCTTCCTTATAACAGCTAGGAGCTATCCTCCCCTGGTCTGCTCTCTTCACACTCCAAACTCACTCTCCTCCAGCCCCTCCCCTCCTGCTCTGTTTAGCTCTTACACTGGGGGGGGGGGGTCTGTCCTGCTGCACTGGTGTGGGATCAGGTTACCAAGGAGGAGAATGGCCTGCACTTTGCTGGATGTCTGCAGGCTCTGTGACACCGTGGTTTTGCCAGGGCGTCACATTATCAGTTTCTGTTTTTCATTCATAGTAAATACTCTTGTTTTAGAGTTGTTAAAGGGGTTATTCACTACTTGGACAACCTCTTCTCAATCACAATGTTCCTCTATATAAAATAATAATAGCCTGTACTAATCTTCAATGCCTACACTGTTCTAGCAACATTGGCGCTTGTGCTCGCATTACATTATGTCAAATGAGCCCTGCAGCCAATCCATGACCGCTAATGGGTCGCTTCACTCTCACTTTCTTCATACAAAAGTGACATCCATAAAAAAGTGACAGCTTCTGCTAGTTACTGAATTCTTCCCAATGTCAGTTAAATCCAAAGGAAGCAAGTGTGAAGAGGCCCAACAGCGGCTGCTGATTGCCTGCAGGGCTCACTTGACATAATTAACATCACACAAGCCTTATGTTGATGTTGTTCGAATGGCACAGGCACCAGAGAGGAGTACAGGCTGCTATTTTCCATGGTGAAATATGGTAATTGAGGTGGCAGTTTGTGTAGTGGACAACCCCTTTAATGATCTCATTATTTACTAAACTCTGTTAATTATTTATTATGCATTTGCTTATACACTGTAACTCTTTACACACATCATCAACACTGTCCCCATTGGAGCTTACAATCAAAATTCTCTATCAGTATGTCTTTGGAGTTCAAAAAGAAACTGGAGAACCTGAAAGAAACTCACACAAACGTGTGAAGAACATACAAACCCCTTGCAGAAGTTGTCCTTAGTGGGATTTCAACCCAGAACCCCTAGAAAGCAACAGTAACGTATTAATTCCACATGAATTGTATTTCCTTCTTCAAAGTTTGTATAAATGTCTACGTTATTTCAAAAAATTTTTTATCTCTACTGGCTAACACGGTACAAAGATATATTTTACTTGTACGTTATTTCAAACATATTACCTATGAGTAAGAGTCCCCATGACCTGAAACGTGTAAGGATTTTCTATTATACATGTATATTTTAACATGTTTCCAATAAAAGGATGTCTTATTTAAATTGAAGATTGGACTGCAGGTGCTGGAATTCCTTCTTTGTATTTGGATTTTCCTGTGGAGGTGGACCGCCCTCCTTTCTTTCTGTGCACCTGGATGAAAAGGTTGTATGGTGAATGGCAGGCTGAAAACGTTTTGTTCATTTGATTTGATACAAATAAACAGTGCTAACAACTGCGTTAACTTATGTGTCCTTATGTTCCCAATGAGTGAATATTGATAAGTATATAAAGTGCTTAGATTTGTACTGTACATATGCTAAACTATGACTAAGGCTCATCGATCTAAATCTTGTCCGTAATTGTACTATATGTCTCCATCTAATATTTCAATAATTCCAAGTAAGAATGGTATTGGATCATTGGTGCTGAATACCTCCTTCCTTCCTTTGTGTGAACATTGGTTACATTAGTGATCTAATTGATGTACTGTATACTAAGTGAATGATAGACGTTAACGGCACATAAATGTGCAGCTGGCCCTGTCCTCCAGAGGGAAAGACGCTCATTACAAGCATTGTGTTTAATACATAGATAACTTTCGAGTAGTTTGTCAAACTCAAGATATAAATAAAAAGTGATCTCATCATCAGATGAGAAACAAGCACATCTAAGGTTTAGCGTTTGTAGGTAACAGACATTTAAACTTTGTAGTATTTATATCATTAACACTTGGAATTGTAGTTGCTGACAATAACATAGTCTTCAGTTAAGGGAATTTTCATTTTTGTAAATTTTGGACATGTTTAAATACGTCCTACCAAGCACCAGTGGACAAGACAAACCATGCCGAAGGCTAAATACCTAACTCTTATACAATTCTACTACAGATATGTGAAATATGATAGAAGGATGCATGCAGACTAAGATTTGATTAATATACCTTGGAATCAGTAGGTAATTGCCAGTTTCTACTCTCCTTATATACTTTGTTCTCTTGGAGGTCATACATTACAATAAATACATTTTTCCATTGTAGGTGTTGTACTTGTACTTTCAAGTCTCATATATTTTTATTTGTAGTTTGTAATCTCAAGGAAAAGGTGCAAAAAAATGATTTGCTCAAATTTTGAACATATAATGTAACTGTATATCATATGCTATTGTAATAAATAGGAATAGTAATGTATAGAACAAAAAAAACAATAATATTCTTAGCCTAATTATAAGACCATGGCAAATATATCCACAAAATGGTGGTAATCATAATCCAAAGAAAAAAGTATTTTTGCCACCACTCAAAGTGATATTTTTAGCATAAAAAAATCTTCCGGTATCACTCAGAAAAAACATCACCCAGAAATATCTTTATACAGTGAAGAAAAATATAAACACATTTGTTTTAGTTCCCATTTTTCATGAGATGAACTCTGAGATTAACCCCTTCACGACCATGGACGGAAAGATCCGTCCTTGTGCCCTGGGCCTTAACGACTAAGGACGGATCTTTCCGTCATGGCGGAATCGCGGCACCGGAGCCTCCGGTGACTGCAATATATTAACAAAAACCGCAGATTCGGGGAGGAGGGGACCTGTTCCTGACCTTAGGAGGGGTGGTGCCTCCTCCCCGGACCTACGGAGGCTGTGATTGGCTGACGAACGCCGCTCAACTAATCACAGCCACTGTAATGTTCCAGCCATTTAAAATGACTGAAACATTGAAATCCAGCCCTGGCCAGTGCAGCTGTAGCACTGGCCATTGGCTGGAGCTGGGTGACCTCACTGGATCACCCTCCCCCAGCTCCAATGCTCTGATTGGAGAGATCGGCCTTGTGACCGATTTCTCCAATCACAGTGGAGCTGTTGCCGGTGACCGCCCCCATCAGCTTCACTTGTCCCTGCAGCACGCCAGCACACTGAGAACAGTGAGTGTACACAGTGCAATGGCAGGGCGACAAGCTCCGGTCCCATGCTGTTATGAGACCGCAGCATGGGACCCGGAAGTTGCCGCGCTGCCATTGCACTGTACGAAAAGCGTCCCGATCCGCCGCCGCCGCTGCCGCTGCCCTCTGCCACCTGTCTCCCCGATCTCCTGCCCGCACCCTCATCCCCACCCCCACACCTCCCGATCCGCTGCCTCCGCCGCCCTCCATCTGCCACAGTGCCACCGCTCCCCCCAATCTGCTGCCCGGCCCCTCACCTCCGTGCAGCAGATCGGAGGGAGCGGTGGCACTATGACAGATGGAGGAGGACAGGGATCGTGCACCCTGTCCTCCTCCATCTGTCATAGTTCCACCGCTCCCTCCGATCTGCTGCCCGGCCCCTCCCCCTCGTGATCGGTGCCCGCCCCCTCCCCTCCGTGATGTGCTGCTCGCCCCCTCCCCTTCCCTCCCCTCTCCTCCCCTCCCCTCCGTGATGTGCTGCTCGCCCCCTCCCCTCCCCTCCGTGATGTGCTGCTCGCCCCCTCCCCTCCGTGATGTGCTGCTCGCCCCCTCCCCTCCCCTCCGTGATGTGCTGCTCGCCCCCTCCCCTCCCCTCCGTGATGTGCTGCTCGCCCCCTCCCCTCCGTGATGTGCTGCTCGCCCCCTCCCCTCCCCTCCGTGATGTGCTGCTCGCCCCCTCCCCTCACCTCCGTGATGTGCTGCTCGCCCCCTCCCCTCACCTCCGTGATGTGCTGCTCGCCCCCTCCCCTCCCCTCCGTGATGTGCTGCTCGCCCCCTCCCCTCCCCTCCGTGATGTGCTGCTCGCCCCCTCCCCTCCGTGATGTGCTGCTCGCCCCCTCCCCTCCGTGATGTGCTGCTCGCCCCCTCCCCTACGTGATGTGCTGCTCGCCCCCTCCCCTACGTGATGTGCTGCACGCTCCCCCCACCTCTCACCCCCGTGGTCAGCTCCCCGCCCCCTCCCCTGTCACCGCCGTGATGTGCGCTCCCTCCCCTGTCACCGCCGTGATGTGCGCTCCCTCCCCTGTCACCGCCGTGATGTGCGCTCCCTCCCCTGTCACCGCCGTGATGTGCGCTCCCTCCCCTGTCACCGCCGTGATGTGCGCTCCCTCCCCTGTCACCGCCGTGATGTGCGCTCCCTCCCCTGTCACCGCCGTGATGTGCTCTCCCTCCCCTGTCACCGCCGTGATGTGCGCTCCCTCCCCTGTCACCGCCGTGATGTGCGCTCCCTCCCCTGTCACCGCCGTGATGTGCGCTCCCTCCCCTGTCACCGCCGTGATGTGCGCTCCCTCCCCTGTCACCCTCGTGATCTGCTGTCCACTCTCCCTCCACCTCTCACCCCCGTGATCTGCGCTCTGCTCACCTGTCTCCCCCGTGATCTGCGCGCTCTCACCTCTCACCCCCGTGATCTGTGCTCTCCCTCACCTCTCACCCCCGTGATCTGTGCTCTGCTCACCTGTCACCCCGTGATCTGTGCTCCCTCACCTGTCACCCCCGTGATCTGTGCTCTCCCTCACCTCTCACCCCCGTGATCTGGGCTCTGCTCACCTGTCTCCTCCGTGATCTGTGCTCTGCTCACCTGTCTCCTCCGTGATCTGCGCTGCGCTCCCTCCCCCACCTCTCACCCTCCCCGATCTGCTGCCTCCTTCATCTCCTGTGATCCAGCTGCCTAGATCCATCCTGTAGGGTAACTATCCCCAATCTCACCTCCCACTCCCCTTCCCACCCATCCCCCCCACCCGCTCCCTCCCCCCATCCTCTGCCGCTCCTGCATCCACTGCGCCCTCTCCCATCCGCCCCCACCCTATCCCAGCTGCCGTCTCACAATCACAGATGCTCCCTTTAGATGCCGCTGCCCCCCCATCTGCTGCCGCCCCATCTGCCGCCCCCTCCCCCCCATCTTCCGCTGGTTTTTTTTTTCTATGCCATGGGGGTCTAGTTTCCAAAATGGGGTCACATGTGGGGGAGCTCCACTGTTTCGGCACCTCAGGGGGTCTCCAAACAGCATGGAATACGCTAATTATCCCAGACAATTTTGCGTTTGAAACGTCAAATGACGCTCCTTGCCTTCCGAGCCCTGCTGTGCACCCAAACATTTGAGTTCCACCACATATGAGGTATCTGCGTACTCAGGAGAAATTGCACAATACATTTTATGGTGCAATTTTTCCTGATACCCTTGTGAAAAAAAAAGCTACCTGGTTGAAGTAACAATTTTGTGGTAAAAAAGTTTTTTTTTATTTTCATGGCTCAACTCTATTAACTTTTGTGAAGCCCCCAGAGGCTCAAAGTGCTCAATAAACATCTAGATAAATTCCATGAGGGGTCTAGTTTCCAAAATGGGGTCACATGTGGGGGAGCTCTACTGTTTCGGCACCTCAGGGGGTCTCCAAACGCAACATGGAATACGCTAATTATCCCAGACAATTTTGCGTTTGAAACGTCAAATGACGCTCCTTGCCTTCCGAGCCCTGCTGTGCGCCCAAACATTTGAGTTCCACCACATATGAGGTATCTGCGTACTCAGGAGAAATTGCACAATACATTTTATGGTGCAATTTTTCCTGATACCCTTGTGAAAAAAAAGCTACCTGGTTGAAGTAACAATTTTGTGGTAAAAAAGTTTTTTTTTATTTTCACGGCTCAACTCTATTAACTTTTGTGAAGCCCCCAGAGGCTCAAAGTGCTCAATAAACATCTAGATAAATTCCATGAGGGGTCTAGTTTCCAAAATGGGGTCACATGTGGGGGAGCTCCACTGTTTCGGCACCTCAGGGGGTCTCCAAACGCAACATGGAATACGCTAATTATCCCAGACAATTTTGCGTTTGAAACGTCAAATGACGCTCCTTGCCTTCCGAGCCCTGCTGTGCGCCCAAACATTTGAGTTCCACCACATATGAGGTATCTGCGTACTCAGGAGAAATTGCACAATACATTTTATGGTGCAATTTTTCCTGATACCCTTGTGAAAAAAAAAGCTACCTGGTTGAAGTAACAATTTTGTGGTAAAAAGTTTTTTTTTTATTTTCACGGCTCAACTCTATTAACTTTTGTGAAGCCCCCAGAGGCTCAAAGTGCTCAATAAACATCTAGATAAATTCCATGAGGGGTCTAGTTTCCAAAATGGGGTCACATGTGGGGGAACTCCACTGTTTCGGCACCTCAGGGGCTCTCCAAACGCAACATGGTGCGACTAACGATTCCAGCTAATTTTCTGTTCAAAAAAGTCAAATGGCGCTCCTTCCCTTCCGAGTCCTGCTGTGCGCCCAAACAGTGGTTTTTTGCCACATATGAGGTATCTGCGTGTTCAGTAGAAATTGCCCAACAAATTTTGCGGGTTCATTTAATCCTTCTACCCTTGTGAATATGCAATATTTGAGGCTAAATTAACATTTTTGTTGCAAAAAGTAAAATGTTCATTTTTTCCTTCCACATTGCTTTAGTTACTGTGAAGCACCTGAAGGGTTAATAACCTTCCTGAATGTGGTTTTGAGTAGCCTTAGGGGTGCCGTTTTTGGAATGGTGTCACTTTTGGGTGTTCTGTGTCATGTAGACCTTTCAAAATTGCTTCAAATGTGATGTGGTCCCTAAAAAAAGTGGCTTTGTAAATTTTGTTGTAAAAATGAGAAATTGCTCATAAACTTTGAACCCCTATAACTTCCTTAAATTTTTTTTTTTTTTTCCAAAATTGTTCTGATGTAAAATAGACATGTGGGAAATGTTATTTATTAATTATTTTGTATCATATGTCTCGTTGGTTTTAGAGCATAAAAATTCAAAGTTTGAAAATTACAAAATTTTCAAAATTTTCGCGAAATTTCCGTTTTTTTCACAAAGAAATGCAAAAAATATCGGCCTAAATTTACCACTAACATGAAGCCCAATATGTCACGAAAAAACAATCTCAGAATCACTGGGATCCGCTGAAGCGTTCCAGAGTTATAACCTCATAAAGTGACACTGGTCAGAATTGCAAAAAATGGCCTGGTCTTTAGGGTCAAAATAGGCTTGGGGCTGAAGGGGTTAAAGACTTTTTCTATATACACAAAAGGCTTTTTTTTCTCTCAAGTTTTGTTCACAAATTTGTCTAAATCTGTGTTAGTGAGCACTTCTCCTTTGCTGAGATAATCCATCCACCTCACAAGTGTTCCTTAGGCTGGCCACAATAAAAGACCACTCTAAAATATGCAGTTTTATCACACAACACAATGTCACAGATGTCACAAATTCTTAGGGACTTGCAATTGGCATCTTGACTGCAAGACTGTCAACCAGAGTTGTTGTCCATGAATTGAATGTTCATTTCCCTACCATAAACCGTCTCCAGAGAATTAGGCAATACATCCAACTGGTCTCACAACCACTGACCCGTTTAACCACACCAGCCCTGGACCTCGACATCCAGCATCTTCACCTTGAACATTGTCTGAGACCAGCTTACCAGACAGCTGCTGCAATAATTGGTTTGATAACCAAAGAATTTCTGCATAAACTGTCAGAAACCATCTCAGGGAAGCTCATCTGCAGCTCTTCATCATCATCGGTGTCTCCATCTGACTGCAGTTCATTGTCACTGCCGACCTGAGTGGGTAAAGTCTCACATTCAATGGCATCTGGCACATTGAAGAGGTGTCCCCTTTATGGAAAATTCTAAGTTTTCACTGTACAGGGCAGATGCAAGACTGCATGTGTGGCGTCATGTGGGTAAGCGGTTTGCTGATGTCATCGTTGTGAAATGATAGGCCGAGAGTGGCAGTGGGGTTATGGTATGGACAACAAACACAGGTGCATTTTATTGATGCCATTTTGAATGCACAGACATGCCGTAATGAGATCCTGAGGCCCATTGTTTTGCCATTCATCAATGACCATCACCTCATGTTGTAGCAGGATAATGCATGGCCCCATGTTGCAAGGATTTGTACACAATTCCTGAAAGCTGAAAACATCCCAGTTATTGCATGGCCAATATTGTCACTGGACATGTCACCCATTGAGCATGTTTGGGATGCTCGCAGATCACATAAAGTTTAAGGTACAGAAAGAACCTGTAAAAACAAAACTGGGTATAATTTATAATGAAACCTAATTGCAAAAATTATATTTAGCCCAAAATTCATGCATTTAAGTAAAACAAATGACTCCAAGGTAGCCAACCACTTTAGAGAAGATACAGATTAGATACAATATGGGAGGCACACAATATGTTCTACACACCTTTCAAATGCAATTAGAATACCTGCAATTTGCCACAAAACAAACTTTTGGGAAAAATTTGCAGAACCTGGTCATCAAAACACAGAACAGGGGTTACTCGTTAAATTATAGTTGTTCTCTGTAAGTTCCACTCCTGACTGTGGTATACACACAGTGATGCAACAATACTAATGTGTGAATGAGACCTAGAGAGAAAAATAATAGATACAAGATAGGGGAGAAAAATGTCAAAAGAATTGGAAGAAAAATATTACAGTAAATGCTAGAAAAAGCTCTAATATAAAAAGTGTAAAGTAGTATCATTCAAAAATAAATCCTAAGACCATAAGTATGAAAATGTGTCCATATTATTTTGAATAACAACTGTCAGATGTCTAATAGAATGAACAAGTGCAAGTGTAGAATGATTCTTGAGGATGGATCGGGACATCACCAAAATAAAGGAAAATATTGGGCAGCACGGTGGCTCAGTAGTTAGCATTGCAGTCTTGCAGCACTGGGGTCCTGGGATCAAATTCCACCAAGGACAACATCTGCAAGGAGTTTGTATGTTCTCCCTGTGTTTGTGTGGGTTTCCACTGGGTTCTCCGGTCTCCTCCCACACTCCAAAGACATACAGATTGGGATTCTAGATTGTGAGCCCCGAAAGGGACAGTGTTGCTGATGTATGTAAAGCACTATGGAATTTATAGCGCTATATAAATGAATAAATATTATTATGGTACAATATCAAAAGAAAGCTAATAAAAGCCTAGAACACAATAAGGTGAGTGGTGGCACAACTTCTACAGTATTTAGTACCGGTCTGTACGTTCAGTATGTGCAAATGCAGACATGTTGAGTACTTAAAGCTTGTGCGCTGTGATAACCTAGGCCAATATAATATATAGGTGTGGGCCCTTGGGTGAAAAACTGACAATGGGACACCTGCCTACTTTAGCGTTGTATAGAAAATGGTTCCCAGATCAGCATGTTTCTCAGGTTTGCTTTAATGAACTCTATGTTACTACATAACGATTTGGGCTATTCCTTAAACACATCTCGACCTACCTCTTTAGATTCTACCACGGTTGAATGAAAGGTAATGCCTCAACCTTCACAACTACTCATCAGATGGCAGCACTGGTATGTGGCAGGTACTGGACTGTTCAGTAGACTCTCCTCTACAGCTTCAGCTGCTGGTGGGAAGCCTTAGCAATGAACGGTTGAGTTGAATTCAGCCCTGCACACACAGTTGGTCAAAGCAATTTAAGCAACATGCTGTCATTGAATTCTTGACAGCAAAAGGTGTCACCTCAAAGGAAATTCATCAGAGAATGCAAGCGATTTATAGTGTTCGTGTTGATGTGAGCCCTGGGCGTCGTTGGGCCTGTAAGTGCATCTGACTTGTGTCGCGGGCGGGGAGGAGGGTGTCAGCACACCGCGCTCACCCCTTCTGCTCGGGTCCGGCAGCTGCTCAGTGGTGGCTCGAGCCGTAGGCCGGATCCCGGGGTTTCTCGAGCGGCACTCCTCGCCCGTGAGTGAAAGGGGGGTTGTTTGGTGTGTTGGGATAATGTCCGTGACGCCACCCACGGTTGTGGTGATGTGTAGCACCACCGCTGCTCAATGCGGGGATCCCGGGGATGGTGATGGGGAGCAGCCAGGTGTTGTGTTGCCCCTCCGTGGGTAGGGGTTGGTGATCCCGGGGCCCGGTGATGGCTTGTGAGGTGCAGGGCCTGGTGGGCGCAGGGACGCGGGGGCAGCGCTGTGCCTTGCGGCACTATGGTACTCACTCAGCCTGAGACTTGGACACAGTTTGTACGGTAAACCAAACGGCTGGTAGGACGGTCCCACAGACGGCTGCTTTGCTTCCCCGGTAGGTGACGGTGATGTCCCTCTTCCTTGCACCTGTATGTACGGATGGTTGCGATGGGTCCCCACCGGTAACCCGCTCCCCGGCTTCAAGCTGGGCCGGAGGAGCACTACACTTTGCCCGCAGGCGCTGGCCCTCAGAGACTGGTGCCCTGGCGGTGGCGATGCCTCTGTTGTACAGGTTGTACTGTTGCCTTCAATCGGGACTTGGTTGTTGGGGGAATCTACGTCCCCTTCACTGACGGATTCGGCAAATTGGGCGACTCCTAGCCTTGCCGGGGTCCGAGAGGCCCCTGCCCTGGTGCTGACTGTCTTTCGGAACACTGCTCCAGACCACCGGGCACACAGCCAACGGGGTCCTTCCAGGAACTTCCAAACGGTCCCCCTCTGGACAGTCACCGCCGTCGCTGACCTTGCTGTTCTAGCCCTACACACAGCTGGGCTCTCAGGCTTTGCACTCTCTCTGCGCTGTCACCACTTCTTGCTTTCCTCCTTTACTCCTTTTCTTTCCTTACTTTCTTTCACTTGCTGTTTACTTAAGCTCGTCCCTGAGCTGACTGCACTCTTGCCCTACCCGGGCTAATCTGCCTGGTAACTTCCTGCCTCCAGAGTTGTGAGCTCCTTGGTGGGCGGAGCCAACCGCCTGGCCCACCCCCTGGTGTGCATCAACAGACTCTTGGAGGAAGGCAACAAGGATTTCTGGTTAGCAGATGTGCCTACCTGGAGTGTGGGGTGTGGTGGTGTTGTGACCTGTGTCCCCTGGCTTGCCCAGGGCGACACATTCCCCCTTAGCAAAACGCAGACCGTCCGCGGGCTGCCGTCCTACACCGGTTTTATTTTTCTGTGAAAGGGATAACAGGGTTAAACATATATACATTTCAATAACTCTTCCCAAGACGGGAGGCACATTTTACTTTTAACGTTGCAACGGTATACGGTCACGGTTTCCGCTCTCTCCCACCCAAGTAACCTGGCCCTGATGCTGCCCCTAAAACCCAGGCAGCACCCCTTGACCCACAGTCCAGCACACGGTACCCGAGCGGGATCTGTCCTTCCCTCCAGAGGGTAGCCACCGGTTCCTTTGGTGGCTGGGCCCTTGCCTGCTCTGCTCAGGGCCCTCCCTCCAACCTGCCTCTCCGGAGGCGGCATTGCGGAAACGGTAACGGTACCCAACATATTTACAAGCCACTAACGTTTGTGGTTGCCCTGCAGAGTTCACGGGCTTGTCCATGGATAGTTCCCATGCATTTTTAAACTTTAAACGGTCCCCACGGGGACAACGGTGCCGGCTCCAGCCGGTTGCAAATCACACGGTGAATCAGGTGAAAACTCGGATAATCATTTTTCATTATTGGCAAAACTTTCAACTTTGGCAAATTTTCAAACTTTCAACAGACACACAACACTCTTTTACATTTGCGGACCCCTTTTACTCATAGAACGGTCTCCCTGTACCTAAGTGGGGGTCTACCTAGGTTGGAACGGGTGGACCTTCGGGGCCCGGTGTCAGTGTTGCTAGACAGTGGGGTAGAGGGAACAATCGGTTCCTCCTCCCTGCTATAGTGTGGGGCAGGCGGAGGTATAGGGGGGCTGGGTACAGGTTCATCCCTGGGCACTGGCACTGGTTCTGGCTCACGGTTAACCGCTTCCACTACTTCTTCATCCACGGGTTGTGGGAACAGTATCACTGGAAGTATCACCGCGCCGTTCTGTGTAGGCCAGTTTGCTGGGAAGTCACCCATTACAGTGTGGATTACCTCTGCTGCCTTCTCCACGGGTGGAGGAACCGGTACTTCAGCCTCTGCCTTCAACGCTGGGGGGCATTTTTTTAGATGGTCCCGGGAAACAGTGGCCAGGGTGCCCCCTTGGTCACGACTGATCTGGTAGGTCTTCCCATCTTCCCAGGCTGTGGGTTGTATGACGTAAGGGACCTGCTCCCACTGATCATCCAGCTTGTGGGCTTTTCTCTTCCGTTTCAGCACCACATCTCCTGGCTGGAAAGGACCTGCGGGCGCCTTCTGATTGAACCGGTGCTCTTGCTGTTCTCGACTTCGACCGAGGTTTTTCTCCACATACTCCTGGATTTGCCGGTACTGTGCCCTCCTCCGACTTTCCCACTCTGCCGTTGAAGGGAGTGCTTCCGGGGCCTCCAACCCCATCTCCAGATCCACCGGCAGGCGGCCAGGCCGAGCCCTCATCAGATACGCTGGGGTGCACTTCGTCGAGCTGGACGGGATATTATTGTACATGTCGACCAAGTCGGGCAACTTTTCCGGCCACATGTTCCGTTCTTCCAGCGGCAGCGTCTTGAGGAGCCCCAGGACCAAGTGATTCATTTTCTCGCACATGTCGTTGGTTTGGGCATGGTACGGAGTGGTCCGGATCTTCTTGCAGCCGTACAACTGGCAGAATTCGTGAAACACTTCTGCTTCAAAAGCCGGACCTTGGTCTGTCAGCACCTTCTCGGGGTACCCATGGGGTCGGCAGAAATAAGCCTGGAACGCTCGAGCAGCGGTTCGACCAGTTAGGTCCTTAACGGGGACTACCACCATAAATCTTGAGTAGTGGTCTACCATGGTCAATGCGTAGGTGTACCCACTTCGGCTAGGGGTGAGCTTGACATGGTCCAGGGCGACCAGTTCCAGCGGCTGATGGGTAACGATGGGATGTAATGGTGCCCTCTGGCTAGTCTCGTCCTTTCTCCTCAGTGTACAAGGACCGCACTCTCGGCACCAGGCTTCCACCGATTCCCGCATCCCACTCCAATAGAACCGCTCCCTCAACAGCATCTCCAGCTTTTTCCACCCGAAGTGGCCAGCACCATCATGGTATGCCCGCAGGACAGTAGCGACCTCAGCTTGAGGAACGATCAACTGGCATATTTTCTCATGGGTCTTTGGGTTGATCAGCTCACGGCACAGCCTCCCTTGGTGTAGGTAGAGCCGTTTTCGTTCTTTCCACAAGCGTTGGGCTTCGGCCGGAGCGCTAGGGTCCATTCCCATGGCGCCTTGTTCCACCAGAGTCTTGACAAGGCGGACAGCCGGCGCTTGGTCCTGGGCGTCCTGCCACTCTTGACTGGGCCGCGGGTCCAGATCCACCCTTTGCTGACATACTTGTACCCTCTCAGGAGGCGGCTGGTGAAACGCAGGCAACTCAATCTCCTCGAGGTCGTCATCCTCGCACCCCTCTTCTGGGGCATCCGGGAGAGTGCATCTGCATTGATGTTGACACGACCAGCTCGGTACTTTATGGTGAAATCATAGTTGGCTAACCGGGCTACCCACCGCTGCTCCAGCGCGCCCAACTTGGCCGTGTTCAGGTGAGTCAGCGGATTGTTGTCCGTGAATGCGGTGAATTTTGCTGCCGCCAAATAGTGACGGAACCGCTCCGTGATAGCCCACACCAATGCCAGTAGCTCGAGCTTGAAAGAGCTATAGTTCTCAGGGTTCCTTTCGGTCGGTCGGAGTTTTCGGCTGGCGTAGGCGATCACCTTCTCCTTTCCATCCTGGACCTGGGAGAGGACCGCTCCTAGCCCCACATTACTGGCGTCCGTGTGGAGGATGAATGGGCGCTCGTAGTCAGGGTACGCCAAGACCTCTTCTCCGGTCAGGGCCGCCTTCAACTGGCAAAAGGACTCCTCATGCTTGTCCTCCCACGACAATGGGGCTCCGACGGGTCTACCACCTTTGGTCTGTCCCACGAGGAGATCTTGCATGGGGGCGGCCATCTTCGTGTACCCCTTTATAAAGCGCCGATAGTACCCCACCAGACCCAGAAACTGCCTTACTTCTCTCACTGTAGTGGGCCTCGGCCAGCTTTGGATGGCAGTGATCTTCTCAGGGTCGGGGGCGACACCATCCGCACTCACCACGTGCCCTAGATATTGCACCCTGGGTTTCAGCAGGTGGCATTTTGAGGGCTTCAACTTCATCCCGTACTTGGCAAGGGACGCGAACACCTCGGCCAGGTGTTCCAGATGGGCTTCATACGTCTGGGAATAAACAATCACATCATCCAAATACAGCAGGACGGTCTCGAAGTTTAAATGTCCCAGACAGCACTCCATCAGCCGTTGGAAGGTCCCGGGGGCATTGCACAACCCAAACGGCATGCTATTGAATTCGCAGAGCCCCATCGGGGTGGTGAAGGCGGTCTTCTCCCGGTCCTCTGGGGCCACGGCCACTTGCCAGTATCCGCTGGTGAGGTCAAGGGTCGAGAAGTAGTTTGCAGTTCTTAGTGCAGCCAAAGATTCTTCAATACGAGGCAATGGATAGGCATCTTTATGGGTTATCTGGTTGATCTTCCGGTAGTCTACACACATCCGCATGGTACCATCCTTCTTCTTGACCAGTACCAACGGAGCGGCCCAGGGACTACAACTGTCCCGAATAACCCCTGCCTCCTTCATATTCTTTAACATATCTTTGGCACACTGGTAATGTGCAGGGGGAATAGGTCTATACCTCTCTTTGATAGGGGGATGTTCACCCGTGGGAATGTGGTGTTGGACCCCCTTGATCTGCCCAAAGTCTAGGGGGTGCTTACTGAAAACCTGTTCGTACTCCTGCACCACCCTGTGTACCCCTGCCCTGTGATGTGTAGGGGTATCATCAGTGCCCACATGTAGCTGTTGGTGCCACTCCTTGGTGTCCCCCTGGGGTGGGGAAGTGCTGGTGGTAGGTGGGAGTGTGGATGGACTGGCTTCCTGGATAGTATGAGGGTCCAGGATGAGCAGCTTGGCAATGGTGGCATACCGGGGGAGCCTGACTTCTTCCTCCCCACAGTTCAACACTCTCACAGGCACTCTCCCCTTCTTCACATCTACCACCCCTCGGGCGGCTACTACAGTGGGCCAGTGCTCGGAAGGCATGGGCTCCATCATCGCAGGGTAGTCACGTCCCTGAGGCCCTACTGCTGCCCTACACCAGATCATCATCTCACTCCTAGGGGGCACAGTCAATGGAGCAACATCCATCACTCGCACTCCACCAATCTCCCCTCCGGTTGAGCTTACATGCTGGCGGTACATCAGGGCGCGGATCTCACGCTGCACAGCCCTCTGCCGGCTCCCCGCCGCCGTGGCGGCTAGCTGTTGCAATAGGTTCAACACATCAGCCATGCAGTGTTCCATCACATTGGTTCCCAGCACTATTTTCGGGTTATGATCACTCGGTTCATTCATGATCACAATCATACCCTGGTGTTGCAGTTCAGCTTGCCCCACTGTCATAGCCACCTGTTTATACCCCACCTGGGTCAATGGAAGTCCATTAGCGGCAATCAAATTTATACTATTGTCTGGAGGCGCCAGCTCGTCTGTGGCCCAATATCGCTGATACAACGTGTACGGGATGGTAGTTACCTGTGATCCAGTGTCCAAGAGAGCCATCACTGGTATGCCGTCCACAGCCACGGGGATGATGGGGCGGGCCCCGACATATCGGTCTCGCCAGTCCGGGGGGCCACGGTGTTCTACTCCTGAGGATTGGCCCGGGGCCCCAGGGGTTGCTCGTTTAACGGGCACTGTCGGTAATAATGGCCCGGCTTACGGCACTTGTAGCAGATTGGAGGTCTGCTCCGCGGGTTGTTAGCGCTTCTCCGCTGCATCCAGGGAACATCTTCGGGACTGTCAGCAAGCTGTATCTGTGCTGGAGGCTGAGATCTGGTCAGAGGTTGTAGCACAGCAAGGATCTTGGCAAGGTCTCCGTCCAGGCGACGGACCTGGGCTGCCAGTTCTTCCACTGTGCTGCTCGAGGCTGCAGGTATTAAGGAGGTTGGTTTGGCTGGGGCCGCCACAACGGGAGCTGTCTCGACGGGCCACGGGACGGGTTCCAGAACTTCAGCAGCTGGGGGCTGTAGTGCTTTGATAGCCCGCTCCTTTAACACAGCAAAGTCCACATCAGGGTGTTCCAGGGCCCACATCCGGAGTTGTTTACGATCCTCAGGGGACCTCATCCCCTGCGCAAATTGCTCCACTAACATCTTGTTGCTATCCGCCTCATTAATAGAGTTCACCCGCTTCAGCGTGCGGAGGGCGGTCTGCAGACGTAGAGCATAGTCCCGAATGCTATCCCCAGCTCGTTGCCGGCACTGGTAAAACTGCATCCTCAGCTCAGCTTCAGTCCGGGTCTCGAAGGCAGTCTGTAGCTTCTCGAAGATGGTGGCTACAGAGAGCCGGTCCCCCTCGGCCCAGGTCTCCGCTTCCTGCTCCGCCGCACCAGTTTACTGGCCTAGCACTATCGCTGCACGTTGCTTATCAGTCAGGGGGTACAGCTCTAGCAACGGGTTAAGCTTTTTCCGGAAGGCCTGTAAGGCATCCGGTTTCCCGTCATACTGGGGTAGCCAGGCAGCTCCGGGCGCATAGGGCAAGGAAAACGGCATGACCTGAGCAAGCGCGGGGGCCGCGGCACCTCCCGCCGGTACGGCCGGGACCTGGGCAGGCCCATTCCCATCCGCGGGTGCCGCTGCGGCTGCGACCACCGCTCCTTCAGCGGCTCCGTCGGGCGCAGACATCTTGTTTCCGTCCCCCTTAGCTCTTTCCGGCCCCTCCTCTCTCGGGGCGGGGTTTTGGCCTTCGCGCCTCTACTGCTCGAGAAGACGCTCGAGCGGGAACTTTTCGCGCCAAAGATGGCGGCTTCTGAAATTTTTCTGCCGGATACCTCCGGCGGTAACAAGGCGCACCTCTACCAGACGGCAGAGCGGTAAGATCCTGTTCGTGACGCCAAGTTGTCGCGGGCGGGGAGGAGGGTGTCAGCACACCGCGCTCACCCCTTCTGCTCGGGTCCGGCAGCTTGCGGCACTATGGTACTCACTCAGCCTGAGACTTGGACACAGTTTGTACGGTAAACCAAACGGCTGGTAGGACGGTCCCACAGACGGCTGCTTTGCTTCCCCGGTAGGTGACGGTGATGTCCCTCTTCCTTGCACCTGTATGTACGGATGGTTGCGATGGGTCCCCACCGGTAACCCGCTCCCCGGCTTCAAGCTGGGCCGGAGGAGCACTACACTTTGCCCGCAGGCGCTGGCCCTCAGAGACTGGTGCCCTGGCGGTGGCGATGCCTCTGTTGTACAGGTTGGACTGTTGCCTTCAATCGGGACTTGGTTGTTGGGGGAATCTACGTCCCCTTCACTGACGGATTCGGCAAATTGGGCGACTCCTAGCCTTGCCGGGGTCCGAGAGGCCCCTGCCCTGGTGCTGACTGTCTTTCGGAACACTGCTCCAGACCACCGGGCACACAGCCAACGGGGTCCTTCCAGGAACTTCCAAACGGTCCCCCTCCGGACAGTCACCGCCGTCGCTGACCTTGCTGTTCTAGCCCTACACACAGCTGGGCTCTCAGGCTTTGCACTCTCTCTGCGCTGTCACCACTTCTTGCTTTCCTCCTTTACTCCTTTTCTTTCCTTACTTTCACTTGCTGTTTACTTAAGCTCGTCCCTGAGCTGACTGCACTCTTGCCCTACCCGGGCTAATCTGCCTGGTAACTTCCTGCCTCCAGAGTTGTGAGCTCCTTGGTGGGCGGAGCCAACCACCTGGCCCACCCCCTGGTGTGCATCAACAGACTCTTGGAGGAAGGCAACAAGGATTTCTGGTTAGCAGATGTGCCTACCTGGAGTGTGGGGTGTGGTGGTGTTGTGACCTGTGTCCCCTGGCTTGCCCAGGGCGACACACTTGCATGACAAAGAAAGAGATGGACGTCTTGTGACAGCAATTACTGAGTTAAACATGCAAAACATTGACAGACAGATTCAGGATGATCGTCGTATCGCTCAGAGAGAAATTGCAAGCATAATCGTCATTTGCGGAAATAGATTGCCAACTTCTTCCATGACTTCACAAAACTTTTTCGTCATTTCGCAGACGTGTATTCAATTAAGTGATTATGTGGAAAAGTGAATATTGGTAATTAAAGAGCAAATTCTATGGATTATTCTGTATTTATTAAAATATTCCCATCGAAAACCAAATTACGGAGGTGGAGGCATTACTTTTCATTCAACCCTCCTACAAGGAGAAACAGAACATTATGTATGGGTATGCGGTGATACCATGTTATTTATTTATAATAATGGATGGTAAAATGATCATAGTGATCATACTTTGAAAAAATATTTTATAGCCGTAATGCTCCAAAAACAGTCACTTATACGCATTATATGGTATTTCAAAGAAAATATAATGTTGTATGAAGTGATGGGGGGAGCTACAAATCATTTTTATACCCTAAGGTAAAAATACCATTCCCACTACTGTTATGTGTTCCCCAGCTACTCCAGTACAGATCACCTGGATTCACGTGCAGAAGGTAAGCAATATATATAGTATACGATATCACACCATGCCTGAAGTTTCCATTAACCCTATTATTATTATTCAAAGCACAACATTATGTATTTTATGCAACATCTATGATGGTGGCATTCAGATTCATCAATTTCTAGGATGGTTATTGACCCTAGATTCACAGTGTTGTCGATATGAAGACAGCAACTAAAAGTCAGACTGAAATCTATTCTAAAGATGACATTTACAGATTAGTGACATTTTGCCTTCAGATTTTTGCTTATTTCAACTTTTCAACTAATTTCATTAAATTGTAGAGGCAATACAGTTTTTATTTGTCCAATGAAATTTTTTTTTTATGTTTTCTTCTAAGGTTACTGGTATTGTTTCCATAGCAATTATCAAACATTTTGAGAATATAATTGTGCATTGTTTATCCTCAAAATAATTGTTGGTTTCAAATTTGGATAACACATTTATATGGATCATTTAAATATAAATTTAAGGCTGTGTTCACATGTTGCAGCTATGGTGTGTTTTTTTTCCCACAACCACAATGTGCGACTGTAGCCTAAAGGCCCCATTACACGCAACGACATCGCTAACGAGATGTCGTTGGGGTCATGGAATTCGTGACGCACATCCGGCCTAGTTAGCGACGTCGTTGCGTGTGATACGTACGAGTGACCACTAACGATGCAAAATACTCACCAAATCGTTGATTATTGACACATCGTGCATTTCCCAAATATCGTTGCTGGTGCTGGACGCAGGATGTTCGTCGTTCCTGAGACAGCACACATCGCTACGTGTGACACCCCAGGAACGACGAACAACACCATACCTGCGTCCTCCGGCAACGAGGTGGGTGTGATTTCATGCGGCTGCTCTCTGCCCCTCCGCTTCTATTGGATGCCTGCCATGTGATGTCGCTGTGACGCTGCACGAACCGCCCCCTTTGAAAAGAGGCTGTTTGCCGCCCACAGCGACGTCGTTAGGAAGGTACGTATGTGTGATGGGTACTAGCGATATTGCAAATCGCTGTCCGTGGCGCACAAATGACGGGGTCGGGTGGTTTCATGAGCGACATCGCTAGCGATGTCGCTGCGTGTAAAGCAGCCTATATAGTCAAATATTGTTCATTAATTTAGAGCAATTACACAATATATTGGTCAGCCTTTTTCCGATAGTGTGTACTGTGTAATGTGTACTGTTTTATCAATTACTGGTGATAACATTTGTATTAAGCAATTTATTTATGAAATTTATTTATATGTTAATTAAAAGAGATGATCAAACCTGAGGTTGGTGCTCAGCCCAGTGCGAGCCACTTGCAGTGTTTGATCGACTCGCACTGGGGTTAACAACAGCATGATCGGATGTAGTGTGCACCAACCAAACAAAATGAAAGAACCATCCCCTCCGGCCCCAGGAAGTGACCTGTTTATGGCTGGCTGCATGTGGGCGGAGATCCAAACTGCCAATCATTGACTTCCATTGGGGTTCAGTCAAATCCGGGTCCCAAACCAAACTTTATCTAAAGTCCGACTGAACTCGACAAACCGAACTTCCACGAGTCCACTCATCCCTATTAATTAATGTATTAAAATTTTAAAATAAATCCTTGCTACTTGTTCTCTGGCTTTGATTTGCTTGGACTCATCACATGATTAAACGGTACATTTTCCTAGGTTTATGCTCTTTTTGAAAGAAAGGTCAATTATGAAAGGAGGCGTATGTCAGCATGCTAGGAGTGCCAGCAAAGTTAGTGTGACAGAAGTAATAGGTGAGGAAAACTGTGATGATGATTAAATCTTATTGCTGGAATTACATAATGAAGTAAACACTGGAAAAGTAATTTTTGGTTTAATCTATAGACATCCAACCTCACTATGGAGTTTGTTGTGACTGTCGTCTGTGTGGGTGCTGTTTTGGAGCTTCCTCTGGTGGCCAGGAATGGTAGTGAAGCTGAGTCTGATTCTGCGACTCAGACAGGTGTCGGCGTTAATTGGGAATTAAGGAAGTCCTATTGCAGACAAGCCTGGTGTATATAGGAGAGCTTTTTTTTTTTTGCTTTGCTGGTGCCGGTGATAGTTGAATTTTCCTCAGTCTCTGAACCTGGCTTGGAGTTCTGATCTTCCCTGTTTTCCTGTGCACTACCTCTGCATATAAGTTTGCAAGCTTTTGCTTTGCTTCCTGGTTTACACCTTAGGGTGTTTGTTTTTCTTTTTTTTGTTGTGAATCTGTTTTCTTGCAGGTGAAGATTTGTTTTTCTAGTTTGGTGAGCATGGGGGTTCTCCCTTTGCTAGCTCTTCTGCAAGAAAAGGGAGATTCTCCATGTCAAACTTGATTATTTGCACTTTCATAATTTTTGTGTTCTTTTTGGTATTTTTTCTCTCCCATTATTTACAAGAGTACCTGATATAGTGGGGGTGAGGTCTGGACCTCCAGGGCCATTTTTACTATCAGGAGATTGGTATTTTTCTGCAAGGTTTTTGTACTGACCACATTCAGTTCCCTTTTCTTTCCTTTGTATCTAGGTAGTTGGGCCTCGCCTTTGCTAAATCTATTTTTCCTATCTGTGTATCGTTTTTTCCTACATCACCATTATCTCTAAATGTTAGGGGCTGGCTATTCCTTTGGGGACTTCTCTGAGGCAAGGTAGATTTCCTCATTTCTGTCTGTGAGGTGCAGCTAGTTTTTCTGGCTGTGACATAGCGTCTAGGTGTTTAGGAACGCTCCCCGGCTACTTCTAGTATGGTCTAATAGTTAGGGAATTGCGGTCAGCTCAGGTTCCAACTACTCTTGGTATTTTTCTACTAATGGGAGTTTTTTGTAATCTTCCACGGTTACCGGATCATAACAGTATCACCGACCAACAGAAAAAGGTACTCAAAAGAAGGGAAAATATTATTTTTTATCTCTATATATTTTTACTCTTATTCTTTGGGTACCATGGAAGATTTTCTGTTGACATGGATACTAAACAGTTAGTTGAGCGTTTTGAGCATCTCTTCTCTGAGGTTCAGGCAATTTCAGCTTATCTTAGACAGATTCCTGTTTTAGAACCTAAAATTCCTGTTCCTGAATTGTTTTCGGTGGATAGGTCTAAATTCTTGAACTTTAAAAATAATTGTAAATTGTTTTTGCCTTAAAAACTAAGTCCTCAGGGAGCCCTGTGCAGCAGGTTAAGATTGCCATCTTTTTGTTGCGCAGTGACCCTCAGGACTGGGCTTTTTCATTGCCTCCTGATGACCCAATTCTTGCTACTGTGGATTCTTTTTTTCAGGCCCTGGGATTGTTGTATGATGAACCCAATGTTATTGATCATGTAGAGAAGGCCTTGCTGGCTTTGATCAAAGGTCAGGTTTCCGCTGAAATATTTTGTCAGAAATTCAGAAAGTGGGCGGTCCTTACCAAATGGAATGATGATGCACCTGCGGCACTTTTTCGTAGGGGTCTCGTGGATGCATAGAAGGATGTTATAGTGGGATTTCCTATTCCTTCTGGTCTCGATGCCTCTATGACTTTAGCCATTCAAATTGATATGTGTTTACGCGAGCACAAACCGATGCATGCTGATGTATTGCTTGTGGAACAGTCTTCAGAGCCTATGCAGTGTGATAGGATTCTCTCTAATGCTGAATGGCAGGGTTTTAAATGGAAAAATAAGTTGTGTTTCTTTTGGCGTCTCACACTACACTGTGTGCAGAATTATTAGGCAAATGATATTTTGATCACATGATAATTTTCATACATGTTGTCCTACTCCAAGCTGTATAGGCTTCAGAGCCAACTACCAATTAAGTAAATCAGGTGATGTGCATCTCTGTATTGAGGAGCGGTGTGGTGTAATGAAATCAACACCCTATATAAGGTGTGCTTAATTATTAGGCAACTTCCTTTCCTTTGGCAAAATGGGCCAGAAGAGAGATTTGACGGGCTCTGAAAAGTCCAAAATTGTAAGATGTCTTGCAGAGGGATGCAGCGGTCTTGAAATTGCCAAACTTTTGAAGCGTGATCACCAAACAATCAAGCGTTTCATAGCAAATAGCCAACAGGGTCGCAAGAAGCGTGTTGGGCAAAAAAAGCGCAAAATAACTGCCCATGAATTGAGGAAAATCAAGCATGAAGCTGCCAAGATGCCATTTGCCACCAGTTTGGCCAAATTTCAGAGCTGCAACATTACTGGAGTATCAAAAAGCACAAGGTGTGCTATACTCAGGGACATGACCAAGGTAAGGAAGGCTGAAAAACTACCACCTTTGAACAAGAAACATAAGATAAAACGTCAAGACTGGGCCAAGAAATATTGTAAGATTCATTTTTCAAAGGTTTTATGGACTGATAAAATTAGAGTGACTGTTGGGCCAGATGGATGAGCAAGCAAACAAGGTGGAGGTGGGGTACTGGTATGGGCTTCAAGCAGTGGTATAGGAAGAAGTCGGAATTGTTCAATAAAAACATGATTTTCATGCAGGACATTGCTCCATCACATGCATCCATCTACTCCACAGCGTGGCTGGCCAATAAAGGTCTAAAATATGAAAAAATAATGACATGGCCCCCTTGTTCACCTATTCTGAACCCCATAGAGAACCTGTGGTCCCTCATAAAATGTAAGATCTGCAGGGAGGAAAAACAGTTCACCTCTCGGAACAGTGTCTGGGAGGCTGTGGTGGCAGCTGCATGCAATGTTGATAAGTAAGCAGATCAAGCAACAGACAGAATCTATGGATGGTATGCTGTTGCGTGTCATCATAAAGAAAGGTGGCTATATTGGTTACTAATTTTTTGACCTTTTATTTGTGCATGTCAGAAATGTTTATTTCTAAATTTTGTGCAGTTATATTGGTTTACCTAGTGAAAATAAACAAGTGAGATGGGAATATATTTGGTTTTTATTAAGCAGCCTAATAATTCTACACATTAATAGTTACCTGCACAAACAGATAGCCAAATCTAAAAACAAAACCACTGCAACTTCCAAAAATATTAAGCTTTGATATTTATGAGTCTTTTGGGTTGATTGAGAACATAGTTGTTGATGAATAATAAAAAAAAATCCTCTAAAATACAACTTGCCTAATAATTCTGCACACAGTGTATTTCTGTCGGCCCTAAACGGGAAAAAAGATTTGCTCGTGGGGACTGTGCAACCTAAATTTCTATTGTCCGTCTCATTGATTTGCTCTTTATAATTATGAAGGTTGGGCCAGTTCATTAGGAGGATTGTACATTTTTAGTATTACACAACTTGCACAATATTTTGGTACTGGGATTCCCTTGGTTGCAAACCCATAATCCAGTTCTAGATTGGAGATCCTTTTCTGTGGTTAGTTGGGGTTGTCAATGATCTTTCTGTGTTGTCTATTTCCCCTCCGCCCCATGATGTACCTGAATATTTGTCAGATTTTCTTGACGTATTTAATGAACCTGGGTCTGATCCTCCTCGCCTCCTTCCCCCACACACCAGTGTGATTATGCTATTGAATTAGTGCCAGGTTGCAAATTTCCTAAGGTCAAATAGTAGGAGTAAAGATGGGCTCAACTGTTATATGGGGAGGTGCTTTAAAGGAAAAATCTACACATACTGTAATGAATCCCAAGCACTCAGTCAGATACAAAGATAATGCAAAAGTGTTTTTTATTTTGTGAATTATAAGCAAAAAGAAAAAATGCCACTACCAATAGAGCAAAGCCAAGCCAACGTTTCGGCCTGTGTTAGGCCTTTGTCAAGGTCTTGCCTATAAGAGATAATAAAGATCATTTACACACCAAAAGTGACACATTGTAACAAATTTTTTTTTTACATATTTACAGGTAATGTATGTACACATACGTTTTATAAGAGACCGGTATATGGACGAGTGAAACGTCTAGGGATTGTACCACGGGTAGGGCGTTTTTGCTTTTCAGGCGTGGTTCGCTAAATGAGAGAGAGGAATAATTAAAGCACCATAGGCACAGTATAGACAGGCCGTATAGCAGACACAAGCGTGCGCTGGTATTGCCGTAGGTCAAGACGAGACGCATCATTGGGTAGCACGTGGCAACGTTAAACAGGGGCACAACATGTAAAACAACCCAAATTGTCCTGTAGTGGGACAGGGTCAAATGGACAGTATTTTGTTGAGCTGTCACAAATAGTAAAATGAGTAACCAAGGAACACGCATCATTATGTTAAGAGGGTAAAAACCAGGAGGGGGTATCCGATTAGACAGTAGAAAAACTAGTAGAGAGACATTGTCATATAGGTGCAGTCATGCATATAGCGGATATGAACAAATGTGAGGATGGCTATACACAGGTACGTGTTACAACATAGCATGATGGCATGTAATCATATGCAAAAACTTAACATACCCAGAGTCAGGAGGAAGCAAGAGGCTAGTGAGGAGGAAGAGGAGGTGCCTAAGGGAAAAACAAGGTAAGATAATGCAGAGTAGTTATGTTAAGGAGAGAGCAGATGTATATACATAGTTAGAAAAGAGCATATAGTGTGAAAGCATATAATGAGGGTTTACCTTACGGGCATATAGAACGGGGACAGGGTCCCAGAGGAACTGGCAGGAAGCGTGTGGCGCTGTTGTGTGCAGGGAAGCGTCCTTTTAAATGCTGGGTGCTACTTCCTGGTATGTGTCACAAGCGTCACAGCGCGTGCGCGCGTGACGTCAGCAGTGATGAGGGTGCGCGTTTGCGCATGCGCGCCGCGTCATTGGAGGGGAGGGAACAGGACTTGGAATAGGCGGTGATTGTGTGTGCACACGTCGCGAGCACGCGCGTCGCATCATAAAGGGGGCAGGATGAGGGAGCCCTGGACTGGGCTGATCCACATGTGTGAAATGTCAGTAATTATGCAGGCGTCATCACGGGCGTGCATTGGGCAGAGACGGAGGGGTGGGCCTATGGAATGTGTATGGAGAGGAGTGAAAGTGTAAGATTGAGTGGGATGGGAGAGGTGACATACGTAGCTCATATAGAGGGATGTGTTTATAGAATAGGGGAATGGAGTACTGGGGAAGGTACAAGGTGAGAATATGGAGATAATAAATCATTATTATGAGACTGGCTATGGAAGAGGCAAAAAGCTAAAGGATGATGAATGCATGTCTGTGGGAAAAAGGGTGGGGGGAGAGGGGGGAATAGTTGTGTGAAACTGAAAGGTAAATAAAGGGTTCTGGGAGATATGTATGAGTGTGGACTATGTGTGATAGGAAAATATAGGATGAATGTATGTCGGCAGAGGGTCAATAGGTGGGGGTCACTATATGTAGGGATATGTATGTAGTGTGTTATCAGGGTGTGTTGTGTAACAGGTGCCCAGACCTAGGGGAACCGGAACCTGGAACAGAAGTGGTTAGAGATACTACCTTATAGAAAGGTGGTGCCCATGAGGAGAGGGTGAAGACGGAATCCTGCCAGTGAGAATGGTGATCAATACCTCTAAAAAAGAGAAGGATGCGTTAGGGCTGCTGGGTATACAGGATATATAGGTTAGAGCACATGATAACAGAAAAACACACTCATATAGACAAAAAACAACATGTAATAATGATTAATAATTGGTTTCATATTCCCTATTCATGCCTAACGGTTCAAAAGTTTGTAGTGTGTGAATCCAATATGCCTCATGGTCCCGGAGGATTTGAACCCTGTTACCGCCCCTTCTGGGTAATGGAACATGTTCCAGTACCTGGAATCGGAGTTGGGACACTGAGTGCCCTCTGGCAGTAAAGTGTGCTGGAATGGGAAGTATGGTCTGGCCGCAGCGTATCGTGGACTTATGCTTACTAATGCGGTCTCGGATATGTTGGGTAGTCTCCCCAACATATCCGAGACCGCAGGGACATTTAATCAGGTATACGACAAAATTGGTGTCGCAGGTGTAGAAGCCCTTGATGGGGTACCGTTTACCAGTTCTAGGATGTGAGAAATATTCGCCCTTGGTGACATTAGAGCATTGGACACAATGGAGACATGGGAATGTACCCTTCCGTGGTGTGGCCAGGAAACTCTGTCTATCCTTGCTCAGGGAGGAACCAATGTCGGCTCGGACTAGATTGTCTCTAATGTTCCGGGGGCGTTTATGACAAATCAATGGTGGCTGTTAAAATTCTGTGATGTCCGGATATGCATTGCCAAGAATTGACCAATGTTTCCTGATGACTTGACTGAAGGACGGGGAGAACGGATGATAGGTATTGACGAATGGTATCCGTGGGTTCTTATTGGGTTCCGGGTTGCGTGAAGGGATGGTAGTGGATGCAATGTGGAGAGGGTAATCTCTATCCAGAAACTTGGTACTCATCTCCTGGTGTCGGAGTTTACGAGTGGTGGGGTTGGAGACTATTCTATCCACTCCACAGTGTTGAGAGATGGGCAAGGATTTTTTGATGTGCTTCGGATGGCAGCTACTGTATAAAAGAAGACTATTCTTGTCAGTGGGTTTGGTGTAGATATCGGTGGCTATTTTTCCATCAGTGTCCCTGATGACAAGAGTGTCCAGAAAATTAATGGAGTCACGGTCATAATGCAGGGTGAATGAGATGTTAGGGGAGACGGTGTTAATGTCATTGAAGAATTCAGTAAGTGATTCCTCATTGCCTATCCAGATGAAAAATATGTCATCGCAAATTTCCTAAGGGACGGATCTTCATTCTATCTGTTCCCAAACATTATGCTATGAGAACCTATATTAAGGAGTCATTGGAGAAAGGTCATATTAGACCATCCTCGTCACCTCTGGTTGCCATTTTTTCTTTGTGTCCAAGAAGGATGGGTCGTTGAGACCTTGTATTGACTATCATCTCCTTAATAAAATTACTATTAAATATCAGTATCCATTACCTTTGATGTCAGACCTGTTTTCCAGAGTAAAGGGAGCTAAGTGGTTTACAAAAACTTGATCTTAGGGGAGCGTACAATCTCATTTGAATTAAAGAGGGTGATGAATGGAAGAGGGCCTTTAATACCCCTGAGGGACATTTTGAATACCTAGTTGTCAGTGTTCCGAGATTTCCAGTTTGCTTCAAAAGGATCTTGCCCTTTGTTAACATGGAGTTTTCTCCATGGAGTTTTCTGTTCTGTTGTCCTACTTCCTGTTTATCTGTTTAAAAGCCCGCCCCTAAGCTTAGTCTGGTTGCTTGAGTATACTGCTTCCTGTCTACTCCTGCCCCGCTGCTCTCATTTCCTGGTTGTTATTTTGGATCCTGGTGAATCACCTGACACCGGCCCTGGACTCCACCTGGTCTCATCGAGCTGTGCCCTCGCTGGTCCCGGACTCTGTCTGCCGTCTCTGGTTGGCGTTTGTGCCCAGGCCTTCCGGTACATATCCTCCCTAGGACCCGTGTTCCACATCCGGTACGGACATTTTTGGACTATAACCTGTTGCCCTTTCGTGCTGCGCATTTAGGCCTTCTGGGGTGTTCGCCAGACAGCCCCTGTATAGGGATTCGCTCCTAGTGGCCTCCCTGGGGGAGTCCAGTGCACGATCCCGGGAATTCCCCTTTGCTCCGAACCTGGCAGGTATATACTGTGTTTATGTTCTTTTCTGTGTACATATTGTTGGTTGCATATTATAAAACTTCTTTGCACCAAGAACCCATCTCTGGTTGTCATAGCCCTAATGCAATCGAAATCCTCAGTTCATACAATAGTATTACACTAGTGATGCCTTTTGGGCTCACTAATGCCCTCTCTGTCTTTCAGTCACTCATGAATGATATTTTTCGGGACCTAATTGGCAAATTTCTGATTGTCTATTTGGATGATATTTTGATTTTTTTTCTGATGATTGGGATGCTCATGTTCAGCAGGTTTGGAAAGTTTTTCAGATACTTAAGGAAAATTCATTGTACATTAAGTGATCAAAATGTCTCTTTGGCATGCAGAAAATTTCCTTTTTGTGGTTTATTTTGGCCCTGACTTCTATTGAAATGGATCCGGTCAAGGTTCAGGCCATTCATGACTGGGTTCAGCCCATTCATGACTGGGTTCAGCCAACCTCTTTGAAATGCCTTCAAAAATTTTTGGGCTTTGCTAATTTCTTCTCTCGGAAGTTTTCTCCATGTGAATGAAATTATGATGTGGGTAATCGGGAATTATTGGCAATGAAGTGGGTCTTTGAGGAATGGAGACACTGGCTGGAGGGAGCGAGACATCAAATTGTGGTTCTCACTGATCATAAGAATCTGACCAATCTTGAATCTGCCAAGAGACTGAATCCTAGGCAGGCTAGGTGGGCACTATTTTTTGCACGTTTCAATTTTTTGTCTCTTTTCTTCCGGGCACTAAGAATATTAAAGCCAATGCTCTCTCTAGGAGTTTCTTTGCTGATTCCCTGGATGTTGCGAAGCCATCCAACATCCTGAATGAAGGTGTGGTCCTCTCCACTATTTTGTCCGATTTGAGGTTAGCACTTGAGAGATTTTAAGGGGACAAACCTGAGAGATGTCCTGTGGGGAAACTGTATGTTCCTGATCAATGGAGGACTACAGTTATGTCCGAGATTCATTGTCCCGTATTTGCTGGTCATACTGGGATTTTTGGTATTAGGGATCTTGTGAGTAGGTCTTTTTGGTGGCCTTCTTTGTCTCGGGATGTCAGGAGTTTTGTGCAATCTTGTGGGATTGGTTCCAGATCTTAAGCCCACTTTACACATTGCAATTAGTTGTACAATCGCATTTGCGATGTGACACGCCCAGGTTGCATACGGGATCTTATGAGATTGCACGTAGGTTGGTCATTTGCTGTCACACGTGCGTTAGTAGTCTATGTTAAATTGATCAATTTTGTGTGCGATCCTTTAGATCATGTGTTCTGTGACGTATGCATTGGGCACCTTTTTTTTTTTTTTTTAATTGACTTGCCAAGTGTGTGTAATGTGTAGGGATGCGTTTTTACTATGTCATCTGCCATTCAGCTCTGCTACATGGCCGCTGACAGCAGACACAGACAGCCATGCAGCAGAGCTGAATGGCAGATGACAGCAGACACAGACAGAGCCGCACTGTCAGAATGAACTCGGGTGAACTTCACCCGACTTCATGGTCATGCTGCGGCTCTGTCTGTGTCGCGCCCTGATTAGCGGTCACCTGTGAAGGGCTCACCGGTGACTGCTAATCTCCTAAGTGACTGAAGTTAGCAGCCCTCTCTCATATACTCACCAATCCCCGATCCCCGATCCCCGGCACTGCACGGCGTTCACACTGCTCCGGCGGCTTTTACTGTTTTGAAAAAGCCGGCCGCTGATTAAACAATTTCGTATTCCCTGCTTTCCCCGCCCACCGGCGCCTATGATTGGTTACAGTGAGACACGCCCCCACGCTGAGTGACAGGTGTCACACTGCACCCAATCACAGCAGCCGGTGGGCGTGTCTATACTGTGTAGTGAAATAAATAATTAAATAATTTAAAAAAACGGCGTGCGGTCCCCCCCAATTTTAAAACCAGCCAGATAAAGCCATACGGCTGAAGGCTGGTATTCTCAGGATGGGGAGCTCCATGTTATGGGGAGCCCCCCAGCCTAACAATATCAGCCAACAGCCGCCCAGAATTGCCGCATACATTATATGCGACAGTTCTGGGACTGTACCCGGCTCTTCCCGATTTGCCCTGGTGCGTTGGCAAATCAGGGTAATAAGGAGTTATTGGCAGCCCATAGCTGCCAATAAGTCCTAGATTAATCATGTCAGGCGTCTATGAGACACCTTCCATGATTAATCTGTAAATTACAGTAAATAAACACACACACGCCCTAAAAAATCCTTTATTAGAAATAAAAAACACAAACATATACCCTGGTTAACCACTTTAATCAGCCCCAAAAAGCCCTCCATGTCCAGCGTAATCCAGGATGCTCCAGCGTCGCTTCCAGCGCTGCTGCATGGAGGTGACCGGAGCTGCAGCAGACACAGCCGCTCCGGTCACCTCCACGCAGCTAATGAAGACAGCCGTGCGATCAGCTGAGCTGTCAGTGAGGTTACCCGCTGTCACTGGATCCAGACACCTCACAAACGATGCCAGATGTGCGTCACTTACAACTTGACCCCAACGACAGATTGTGAGATATATTGAAGCGTGTGTAGCGGGCTTTAGCCTCGTTGTTCACGTTCTAGTGGGCTGTTGTTGCCATTACCTGTGCCTAAGAGACCCTGGACTCATATTGCTATGTATTTTATTTTGGATCTTCCTGTCTCTCAAAGGATGACGGTTATTTGGGTTATTTGTGATAGATTATCTAAGATGGTCCATTTGGTACCAATACCGAAATTGCCATCTTCTTCAGAGTTGGTGTCCTTGTTTTTTCAACAAATGTTCGTTTACATGATATTCCTGAAAATATTGTGTCAGACAGAGGAGTACAGTTTTTGTCCAGATTTTGGAGAGCATTTTATTCTAGATTAGGTATTGAACTGTCTATTTCTTCTTGTTTTCATCCTCAGACCAATGGATAGTCTGAGAGAGCTAATCAGACCATGAAAACCTATTTGAGATGTTTTGTATCAAGATGACTGGGTTTCTTTTTTGCCCTTGGCAGAGTTTGCTCTCAATAATAGGGCAAGCTGTGCTACTTTGATGTCTCCTTTTTTCTGCAATTTTGGATTGCATCCTAGGTTCTCTTCAGGCCAGGTTGAGGCTTTGGCCTGTCCGGGAGTTGATTCTGTGGTAGAGATAATGCAGCAGATTTGGGCTCAAGTAGTGGGCAAATTGTTTCAGTTCTAGGAGAATGCTCAAGGGTTTGCCAACCGACGTAAGACAATTGGTCCCCGGTTTAAAGTGGGGGCATGGTTTGGTTGTCCTCCAGGAATGTTCCTATGAGAGTTTCTTCGTCTAAATTTAAGCCTAGATTTATTAGGCCCTATAAGATTTCAGAGATTATTAATCCTGCATCTTTTCATTTGGCTCTTCCTGAGTTGTTAAAATTCACAATGTTTTTCATAAGTCTTTGTTGAAGAAACATGTGGAGCCAGTAGTTCCCACGGCGGTGCCTCCAGATCCTGTGTTGGTAGAAGGGGATCTGAGGTATGAGGTTGAGAAAATATTGGATTCCCGTTTTAATAGACGAAAACTCCAGTACCTTGTTAAGTGGAAGGGTTATAGTCAGGAGGACAATTCTTGGGTCTTTGCTTCAGACATTCACGTTGACAGATTGGTTCGTGCCTTCTTCTACCCACCTGGCAGAGTTAACAGATGGCTTGAAGTCCTGGTCTGTTCTGGGATCTGCAGCCCGTGCGTGCAAAGTACTGTGAGCCCTGGGTGTTTACCCCACAGAATCCCTCTGTCCTTGGAGCTTGCTCTCTTGCTCTCCAGCTACTTTTCTCCTCTGAGTGGCTGATCTTTCTACTCAGGTCTTGCGGATTCTTTGCTACTTTGCTTGTGTCTCAAGAGGCTGTGGTCTGTCTTGACACATTTCCTACAACTCCTCTCCAGCCTACTACTTCCTCGTCCTAAACTCTTCTCACAACCTTCCTCTTTCACTTCCTTTCTCCGACTGACTAGCCACACTACCCAGGTCACGTTCTCCTCCCCAGGTCTCGTCTCTTCCTTCCAGTTGGCTGCCTGTTATCTAACAGTGCCCAGCCCTGTCATCTGGCTAAGTGAGTCTCTCAGCCGGGTACAGCGAGTGTAAATGTCCTGGTGTGCTAGTGTGTGTGTAGTGACTGGCACAGTCATGTAGGACCCGAGCTGTTACCTTATTTTTGTGATACCTGGTTACCATTGGGGCGTCACACTCAGGTGCTCGTTAGTGGAGCCGAGCAGGTCAGACGCTTTGAAAGTGCTCAACTCGAGTAATGAATATAATAGAAGTGCAGTTGACTATTTGCCTACATACAGCCAGGCATAGGCTGGAGTCACATTTGCGAGTCACTTGCATGAGTCTCGTATCGCATCACCCAGCACGGCTACACACTCTCCTGACAGGAGCAGGTTGGCTGCATGTATTTCTATGCAGCTGAGACACTCCTGTCCAGAGATCGTCAGGCCGTGATGTCTGCTGCCCTGTGCCAGCAGCCAACGCTGCTCGAGTCCGGACCTTCAGGGGTGGTTGCTCGAGGGTCTCCGGACCCAGGGGCCTCGTGGACACTCTGACTGAAAAAGGGGGTTGGACGTATTTGTACGTTGTGAGTTCGTAACGCCACCCACGATGTGTGGGGAAGTGGGACACCCCCGCTGCTGTTGCGGGACACCCGGGAGAGATGTTGTGCAGCAAGTTGTTAACCCCTCCTGTTAACCCCTCCGTGGGCAGGGATGGTGGCCCCGGGACCCGATGGCTCCAATGCAGGGGGAATAACGGCCGCAGGGGGGTGTTGGTATACTCACTGTGGGCAAATAACACACGAGTCTCTGGTAAACCAAGGTGTTGGTGGCCGGTGCCACGGCCGGATGTACTCAGGGTCCCCCACCCGGCTGGTGGTCTCTATCCTTCTCCTGCACTGTTTTCTTAGTGTATGACTTCCCCATGTGTAACGTAGGAGTCCGCTCCCGGGTGGATGTGGCCTAAGGAGCCGTGCCCGCAGATGCTGGCACATGGGATCTATGGGTCCTGACGGTAATTAACTAGCTCCAGTTGATTATGGTTTCTGGGTTCAGGGTCTGGGAACCCCCCTTTGTTCTATGGTTTCCGGGTCGGTTCCCCGTATCAGTACTGGCGGGCTACAACCCTGGCCCGGCATGCCTCGGTTCCACCGAGCCGTCTTCCTGTCTCCTGCTGAGGAAAAGAAATCATCATGGTGATTTCTTTTCCTGAGGAAGGAGACGGATGTCTCTGAAACGCGTAGGAACTATCCAATAAAAAGGAAATCTTTTAATTTACACGCATCAGTGGTTTTCAGCGCGGCATAAACCCGGTCTTTTCTTCTACCTGTGTGATACAAAATTCCTCTCCCGGGGCTGCAGCTAAACCACCAGGCACTCACAGGCTATCATAAGGGGTTGTGACTGGCACAACCTCACCAGGTGAGTGCTTCTTTGTCTTGTTTGTCCACCCTCATACCGGGTAAGACCCTATTGCGCTTTTTTCCCCTTTACAGTTTTACAATGTCTCCTGCTGACGGAGACCACCATCTGCCTCCTAGCCAGCGGTACGAGGGCTCAAACCCTGGCACCTTCAAATTGAACTTTCTCTCCTCCTGCTGGGACTACACCTAGCCCCAGCTCCTCTCAACTTGAACTTCAACACTAAACTGTTTACTTTCCCGCCCTGGGCTGTCTAAACCCCTGTGCACCAACCACCTGGCCACACCCACTGGTGTGTCTATCTGTCCCTAAGGGGGTGACTAGGCTTAAATGGTTGGCTGATGTTCCTAATGCTGCCGTCATACGGTACGATATATCGGGCGATATGTCGTCGGGGTCACGTCGGTAGTGACGCATATCCGGCATTGTCTGATATATCGTAGCGTGTGACAGCGGTGAACGAGCAGAAATACTCACCTTCTCGTTCATCGGTGACTTGTTGCTCACTTTCAAAAAAATCGACCGTCAGGTTGTTCATCGTTCCCGTGGCAGCACATGTCACTCCGTGTGACACCCCGGGAACGACGAACACTGCTTACCTGCGTCCCACCGGCAATGCGGAAGGAAAGAGGTGGGTGGGATGTTTAAGTCCCGCTCATCTCCGCCCCTCCGCTTCTATTGGCCGGCTGCCGTGTGACGTCGCTGTGACACCGAACGTCCATCCTACTTCAGGAAGTGGACGTTCGCCGCCCACAGCGACGTCGCTAGGCAGGAAAGTACGTGTGGCGGGGGTTTAACGACTTTGTGCGCCACGGGCAACTAATTGCCCGTGACGCACAAACGACGGGGGCGGGTACAATCGCTCATGCAATCGCACGATAGATCGTCCCGTGTGACGCCCGCATTATTGTGCGGAAGGTGTTGTGCGGGGGCCTAATTGTGACTACCTGGATTCTCCAGGGCGTCACAGATGCGATGCGAGACTCTCACGAGTGACTCGCAAATGTGACTCCGGCCATATACAGAGCATTTCTGGGGGAGGGAAGTCGGGTTTCTTTCTCTTTTTTTTTCTTTGACACACTAGATCCAAAGCCATTCTTTTTATCCCCCAGGAGAGCCATTCAGAGACTGCAAATGGCTCGCACTGGGGTGCTGGCTTCCATCATTCAGAGAAGGATGGCTCTTTGTGGTTGTAGTTTCACAGACAACACATCTAAGCACACTCGAATACCCAAACACATTGTTGCTCGATCGACTAGTGCCAAGCACGCTCACTAATTACTGATAGGGGTACTTTGCACATTGTGACAACACTACTTCGATATCGTCGGGGTCAAATCGAAAGTGACGCACATCCGGCACCGGTAACGACGTCTCAACGTGTAAAGCCTAGATGCGCTGATAAACGATCGCAAAAGCATCGTAAATCGGTGATCTGTATAGCGTCGGAAATTTTCATAATGTCGTACCAATAGGAGATACGATGTTGTTCCTTGTTCCTGCGGCAGCGCACATCGCTGTGTGTGAAGCCGCAGGAGCAAGGAACATCTCCATACCTGCCTCCAGTGGCAATGCGAAAGGAAGGAGGTGGGCGGGATGTTTACATCCCGCTCATCTCCGCCCTTCCGCTTCAGTTGGCCGCCTGCCATGTGACATCGCTGTGATGCCGCACGACCTGCCCCGTTAGGAAGGAGGCGGGTCACCGGCAAGAGCGACGTCGCAGGGCAGGTAAGTGCATGTGAAGCTGCCATAGTGATAATGTTCGCTACGGCAGCTATCACAACATATCGCATGTACGACGGGGGCGGGTACTATCGCGCTTGGCATCGCTAGCATTGGCTAGCAATGTCACAGCGTGCAAAGTACCCCTTAGGAATTTATTTTGAAATGCATTGTGATGTTTGGTGCTTCTGTTGAGGTACTTTATTCTGCATTGGCGCCTTTGAGTAGGTATTTAGGGTTGCACCTGGGGTGGACTCATACGACAGAGAGTGCCTGTGCAACGAATGTGTCTGGGCTCTCCTTGCTTCATACAACAGCAAAGTTATCTAAGCATATTTTACAGGATTACTAGTTGAAAATACAAGTATCAAACATAAAAATAATGCTCCATATTTAACAACTTTTGACTAAAAGTACCGATATCGCTAGCGTGCGACCCGCCCCCATCATTTGTGCAACACGGGCATATCGCTGCCCGCCGCGCACAAAATCGCGCACCCCCGTCACATGTACTCACCTGCATAGCAACATCTCTGTGACCGGCGTACCGCCTCCTTTCTAAGGGGGCGGTCTGTTCAGCGTCACAGCAACGTCACTAAGCAGCCGCCCAATCAAAGCGGAGGGGTGGAGATGAGCGGGACATAACATCCCGCCCACCTTCTTCCTTTCTCATTGTGGGCGGGACACAGGTAAGAAGAAGTTCCTCATTCCTGCGGGGTCACACGGAGCGATGTGTGCTGCCACAGGAATGACAACTACATCTCCCAAATATCAGCAACGATAATTTGGAGGAGGGGGGCATGTCACCGATGAGCGATTTTGAACGTTTTTGCGACAATTCAATATCGCTCATAGGAGTCACACACAACGAGATCGCTACAGCGGCCGGATGTGCGTCACAAATTCCGTGACCCCAACGAGATCGCTGTAGTGAAATCGTAGCGTGTAAAGCCACCTTAAGCCTTGGAGCCCGACTCTAATAGGTGTATATGAACTAGAATGATTACCGGCAGACACAGGGACTCCACCTGCCTCAGTATAATAAATCGTTTTGTCAATGCAAATGTCTGAATCCCATTTTCCAGGGCTTCAGACATAAGTCCAGATGTAGCCACTGACCATTGCCAAAAAGGCTATGTGAACCCAGCTTTAAGGCCCAATAAACATACAACGACATCGCTAACGAGATGTCATTGAGGTCATGGAATTTGTGACACACATCCGGCATCGTTAGTGCTGTTGTTGCGTGTGACACGTACAAGCGACCACTAACGATGCAAAATACTTACAAAATCGTTGATTGTTGACACGGTCGTCCATTTTCAAAATATTGTTGCTGCTTTTGGACGCAGATTGCGTCCTTCGGCAACGAGGTGGGCATGACTTTCATGCGGCTGCTCTCCGCCCCTCCGCTTCTATTGGACACCTGCCATGTGACGTCGCACAAACCGCCACCTTATAAAATAGGCTATTCGCCGGCCACAGCGATGTCGCTAGGAAGGTAAGTATGTGTGAAGGGTACTAGCGATATTGTGCGCCACGGGTAGCAATTTGCCCGTGATGCACAAATGACGGGGGCAGGTGCTTTCACAAGTCTAAAGGGCGCTACGTGTAAAGCGCCCTTTAGACTTTGTCCACAGTTCTCCTAAGCTGCAGCTTCCCGTTTCAAGGTGAGACTAAAGGCCGATTTATGCACAACGACATCGCTAACAAGATATTGCTGGGGTCACGGAATTTGTGACGCACATCTGGCATCGTTAGCGACGCCGTTGCGTGTGACACCTACGAGCGACCGCTAACGATCAGAAATACTCACCAAATCGTTGATTGTTGACACGTCCTTCCTTTCCCAAATATCGCTGCTCATTTTGGACGCAGGTTGTTCGTCGTTCCTGAGGAACCAAACATCGCTACGTGTGACACCCCGGGAACGACGCACAACAGCGTTCCTGCGTCCTCCGGCAACGAGGTGGGAGTGATGTGAATGCGGCTGCTCTCTGCCTCTCCACTTCTATTGGTGGCCCGCTGATTGACGTCGCTGTGACGCCGCACGAACCATCCCCTTAAAAAAGAGGTTGTTCGCCGCCCGCAGCGACGTCACTAGGAAAGTGAGTCCGTTTGACGCGTCCTAGCGATATTGTTCTCCATGGGTAGCGATTTGCCCGTGACGCACAAATGACGGGAGTGGGTGCGTTCGCTAGCGACATCGCTAGCGATGTCGCAGCGTGTACAGCAGCCTTTAGGGTTGGACTGGGAATAAAGTACAGCCCTGGCACACAAATCTACATCAGCCCACATACAATATGTACTCCTCACCCCTGAAAAAATAGAGTAAGACTCGTGGTGACATAATTATCTTTGCTTGTGACACCAGGAAGTGGTCACTAATGATGTCACATCTGCACATATTTGCCAAGATGTGCACAATCACAAGGTAACGTTCATCTGTACTGTTCATTAGACTAGGTCATGTACACAATATCTGCCTATTTTGCACGTGTCCTTGTATGTATCTGCAAAGGAGGTGGTATATGTGTCACTCACCTCCCGATGCAGAAGTGACTGGTGCTGGACAATCTTGTTAAGCTTTGTTCACATATTGCAACAGTGGTATACTTTTTTCTTAACCAGTGTTTTTTGCCGCAATTTCTAAGTATCTAGACTGTGTTTTTTGCCACTATTATGGAAAACAAAATGCATAGTGACCACCAAATACAGTTTTAATAAATTAACTGCAAGGTGTTACCATTTCCTTGTTAATAACACGTGGCCCTATACACTGATAGAGTCCAATCATTATGTACATGAAAATATAAGGAATTTTGTTATTTTTCTCCCTATATTCTCGTGTAAAGGGACATGAAAATATATGTAGAAAAGACAATCGAAGAAAAGTTTTAATATATATTTTATTGATACCTATTAGAGAATTGTTTGCAAAATCACCCTCACTGAAAGCCTGGGGACACAGCTCGCATATACAGTCATATGAAAATGTTTGGGCACCCCTATTAATGTAAACCTTTTTTCTTTATAACAATTTGGGTTTTTGCAACAGCTATTTCAGTTTCATATATCTAATAACTGATGGACTCAGTAATATTTCTGGATTGAAATGAGGTTTATTGTACTAACAGAAAATGTGCAATCTGCATTTAAACAAAATTTGACAGGTGCAAATGTATGGGCACCTCAACATAAAAGTGACAATAATATTTTGTAGATCCTCCTTTTGCAAAAATAACAGCCTCTAGTCGCTTCCTGTAGCTTTTAATGAATTCCTGGATCCTGGATGAAGATATATTTGACCATTCCTGTTTACAAAACAGTTCCAGTTCAGCTAAGTTTGATTGTCGCCGAGCATGGACAGCCCGCTTCAAATCATCCCACAGATGTTCAATGATATTCAGGTCTGGGGACTGGGATTGCCATTCCAGAACATTGTAATTGTTCCTCTGCATGAATGCCTGAGTAGATTTTGAGCAGTGTTTTGGATCATTGTCTTGCTGAAATATCCATCCCCTGCGTAACTTCAACTTCGTCACTGATTCTTGCACATTATTGTCAAGAATCTGCTGATACTGAGTTGAATCCATGCGACCCTCAACTTTAACAAGATTCCCGGTGCCGGCATTGGCCACACAGCCCCAAAGCATGATGAAACCTCCACCAAATTTTACTGTGGGTAGCAAGTGCTTTTCTTGGAATGCCGTGTTTTTTTGCCTCCATGCATAACGCCTTTTTGTATGACCAAACAACTCAATCTTTGTTTCATCAGTCCACAGGACCTTCTTCCAAAATGTAACTGGCTTGTCCAAATGTGCTTTTGCATACCTAAGGCGACTCTGTTTGTGGCGTGCAGAAACTGCTTCTTTTGCATCACTCTCCCATACAGCTTCTCCTTGTGCAAAGTGTGCTGTATTGTTGACCGAAGCACATTGACACCATCTGCAGCAAGATGATGCTGCAGGTCTTTGGAGGTGGTCTGTGGATTGTCCTTGACTGTTCTCACCATTCTTCTTCTCTGCCTTTCTGATATTTTTCTTGGCCTGCCACTTCTGGGCGTAACAAGAACTGCACCTGTGTTCTTCCATTTCCTTACTATGTTCCTCAGAGTGGAAACTGACAGTTTAAATCTGAGACAACTTTTTGTATCCTTCCCCTGAACAACTATGTTGAATAATCTTTGTTTTCAGATCATTTGAGAGTTGTTTTGAGGAGCCCATGATGCCACTCTTCATAGGAGATTCAAATAGAACAACTTGCAAGTGGCCACCTTAAATACCTTTTCTCGGCACGGTGGCTCAGTGGTTAGCACTGCAGCCTTGCAGCGCTGGGATCCTAGGTTCTAGTCCCACTCAGGACAACATCTGCAAGGAGTTTGTATGTTCTCCCCGTGTTTGTGTGGGTTTCCTCCGGGTACTCCGGTTTCCTCCCACACTCCAAAGACATACAGATAGGGACTCTAGATTGTGAGCCCCAATGGGGACAGTGTTGCCAATGTATGTAAAGCGCTGTGGAATTAATAGCGCTATATAAGTGAATAAATATTATTATTATTATATTTCTCATGATTGGATACTTTTGCCTATGAAGTTCAAAGCTCAATGAGGTTAGAAAACCAATTTAGTGCTTCAGTAAGTCAGTAAAAAGTAGTTAGGAGTATTCAAATCAAAAAATTGATAAGGGTGCCCATACTTTTGCACCTGTCAAATTTTGTTTAACCCCTTCACGACCATGGATGGAAAGATCCGTCATGGTGCCCTGGTACTTAAAGACCAATGACGGATCTTTCCGTCATGGCGGAATCACGGCACCGGAGCCCCGGTGACTGCGATCGGTTCACAGAAACCGCAGATTCGGGAAGGAGGGGATCTGTACCTGACCTCAGGAGGGGTGGTGCCTCCTCCCCGGACCTACGGAGGCTGTGATTCGCTGACGAACGCCGCTCAACCAATCACAGCCACTGTAATGTTCCAGCCATTGAAAGTGGCTGAAACATTGAAATCCAGCCCTGACCAGTGCAGCTGTAGCACTGGCCATTGGCTGGAGCTGGGTGATCTCACTGGATCACCCTCCCCCATCTCTAGCAGCTCTGATTGGAGAGATCGGCCTTGTGACCGATCTCTCCAATCACAGTGGACCTGTTGCCGGTGACCGCCCCCCTCAGCTTCACTTGTCGGTCCTGCAGCACGCCAGCACAGTGAGTGTATACAGTGCAATGGCAGGGCGACAAGCTCCGGTCCCATGCTGTTATGTGACCGGAGCATGGGACCTGGAAGTTGCCGCGCTACTATTGCACTGTATCAAACCGGCGAAAAGCCTCCCGATCCTCTGCCGCTGCTGCCCTCCTCCATCTGCCACCACTCTCCCCGATCTGCTGCCCGCACCCCCACCTCTCACCCCCATGATCGGCTGCCCGCCCCCTCCCCCTCATGATCGGCTGCCCTCCCCCTCCCCATCGTGATCGGCTGTCCGACCCCTCCCCTTCGTGATTGGCTGCCCGCCCCTCACCTCCGTGATATGCTGCCCGCTTCCTCACCTCCGTGATGTGCTGCCTGGCCCCTCCCCCTTGTGATCGGCTGCCCTCCCCCTCCCCCTCGTGATCGGCTGCCCGCTTCCTCGCCTCCGTGATGTGCTGCCCGCCCCCTCACCTCGTGATGTGCTGCCCGGCCTTTCCCCCTCGTGATCGGCTGCCCTCCCCCTCCCCTTCGTGATCGGTTGCCCACCCCCTTACTTCCGTGATGTGCTGCCCGCCCCCTCACCTCCGTGATGTGCTGCCTGGCCCCTCCCCCTCATGATCGGCTGCCCAACCTCTCCCCCTCATGATCGGCTGCCCGCCCCCTCACCTCTGTGATGTGCTGCCCACCCCCTCACCTCCGTAATGTGCTGCCCGGCCCCTTCCCCTCATGATCGGCTGCCCTCCCCCTCCCCCTTGTGATCGGCTACCCGCCCCCTCACCTCCGTGATGTGCTGTCTGGCCCCTTCCCCTCGTGATCGGCTGCCCGATCCCTCCCCCTCATGATCGGCTGCCCGCCCCCTCACTTACGTGATGTGCTGCCCGCCCCCTCACCTCCGTGATGTGCTGCCCGGCCCCTCCCCTTCGTGATCGGCTGTCCTCACCCTCCCCCTCGTGATCGGCTGCTCGACCCCTCCCCTCGTGATCGGCTGCCCGCCCCTCACCTCCGTGATGTGCTGCCCGCCCCCTCACCTCCATGATGTGCTGCCCCGCCCCTCCTCCTCGTGATCGGCTGCCCTCCCCCTCCCCCTCGTGATCGGCTGCCCGACCCCTCCCCCTCATAATCAGCTGCCCACCCCCTCACCTCCGTGATGTGCTGCCCACCCCCTCACCTCCATGATGTGCTGCC
This sequence comes from Anomaloglossus baeobatrachus, assembly GCF_048569485.1. NCBI lineage: Eukaryota > Metazoa > Chordata > Amphibia > Anura > Aromobatidae > Anomaloglossus > Anomaloglossus baeobatrachus. The sequence continues at coordinate 435,665,031 of NC_134358.1, forward strand.
CGGCCCCTCCCCCTTGTGATTGGCTGCCCGACCCTTCCCCCTCGTGATCAGCTGCACGCCCCCTCACCTCCATGATGTGCTGCCCGGCCCCTCCCCCTCGTGATCGGCTGCCCGCCCCCTCATCCCCTCATGATGTGCGCTACCTCACCTGTCACCCCCGTGATGTGCGCTCCCTCACCTGTCACCCCCATGATGTGAGCTCCCTCACCTGTCACCCCCGTGATGTGAGCTCCCTCACCTGTCACCCCCGTGATATGCGCTCCCTCACCTGTCACCCCCGTGATGTGCGTTCCCTCACCTGTCACCCCTGTGATGTGCGCTCCTTCACCTGTCACCCCCGTGATGTGTGCTCCTTCACCTGTCACCCCCGTGATGTGCGCTCCCTCACCTGTCACCTGCGTGATGTGCGCTCCCTCACCTGTCACCCAGTGATGTGCGCTCCCTCACATGACACCCCCGTGATGTGCGCTCCCTCACCTGTCCCCCCCATGATGTGCGCTCCCTCACCTGTCACCCCCGTGATGTGCGCTCTCTCACCTGTCACCCCCGTGATGTGCGCTCCCTCACCTGTCACCCCCGTGATGTGCGCTCCCTTACCTGTTGTGAATGTTAGTTATGTCTTGGCTGCTGGGAGGCTCCCTCTGGTGGCCAGGAAGGGTTTGAACAGAGACCAGGTGTGTTGTGCAGTGGGTGTTTCCTTTCCTAACTCTCTGCTTATTTAAGTCCTGGTCTGATTGCAAGCTGTTGCCGGATGTCAGTTGTTCTTTGTATCTCTAGCCTGCTTAATCCTGCTCTACACCACATCCACTCCAGATAAGTTCTTGCTCTTTATTTATTGTCTGGTTCTTTTGCTTATCTGGGTTTGTCATTTGTTGTGGTTGGTTTCAGTTTATTTACTTCCAGGGATTTTCCCCCTCAATGGATTGTTGAGGAACTCCCTGCAGTTCTGTGTGGAGTATAGCTCCTTTGGGTCCATGTGTTTATGGCTTGTTGAATTTATTATAATTCTTGTTTTCTGTTCATTGGTATGACAAGGGCACCTGGTATAGGACGGAGTTCAGATCGAGCGATCTGAGAGCCTTTTTGTACTATCAGGAAGTTGGTATTTGGCAGGGTTTTTCTCTGGCTACCATCAGTCCCTTTCCTGTCCTTTCCTATTTTAGTCAGCGGGGGCCTCACCTTTTGCTAATCCTGTCATCTACCTGTGTATTGTGTTTTTCCTATATCACCGCAGTCTTTGAATGTGGGGGGCTTGCTATTCTTGTCTATTTTCTGAGGCAGAGAGTTATTCATCTTTCCTACCTTTAGGATAGTTAGTTCTCCGGCTGGGTTCGCGGTGCACAGGATGTTAGTTCACCCCTCGGCTACTTCTAGTTGTGTTGGTTAGTAAGGGGATGGCGGCCAAATTAGTTGCCAATGCTCTTGTCACCTTTTTGCCAATGATTTGTGGTGGTCTTCCATGGTTCCGGATCATAACACTTACCTGTCACCCCCGTGATCTGTGCTCCCTCTCCACCTCTCACCCTCCCCGATCTGCTGCCTCCTTAATCTCCCGTGATCCTGCTGCCTAGATCCATCCTGTAAGGTAACTAGCCCTAATCTCACCCCCCACTCCCCTTCCTCCCCATCCCCCCATCCCCCTTTCCCCCCCATCCTCCGCCGCTCCTGCATCCACTGCGCCCTCTCCCACCTGCCGCCACCCTATCCCAGCCACCGCCATCTCACATTCACAGATGCTCCCTTTATATGCCACTGCCCCCATCTGCCGCCCCCCCATCTGCCACCCCCCATCTGCTGTCCCCCCATATGCCGCTGTTCTGATGCATCCTGTAAGTATTGTTCGTGGCTCTTTTCTAACTATCCCCAATCACATCCCCCACTCCCTCCCCCCTCCTCCCCCACCCGCTTTCCGCCTGGTGCTGATCAGGTACGTGATTGGCTGATCAGGTTGCTCGAGTTTTTGCTTTTTTTGTGCACCCCAAATAAAAAAAAAAGACAAAACTTGAACAATTAGGTACCTGATCAGCATCGTCCTGCAGGCACACTCGACTTTGGACAGGACTTCTCTTTTCCATCCCTCCTAGCCCCCCCCCCCCTTTTTGCAGAACATCCATGCGTGCAACCTGATTTTTTTTTTTATGCCATGGGGGTCTAGTTTCCAAAATGGGGTCACATGTGGGGGAGCTCCACTGTTTCGGCACCTCAGGGGGTCTCCAAACACAACTACGCTAATTATTCCAGACAATTTTGCTTTTGAAAAGTCAAATGACGCTCCTTGCATTCCGAGCCCTGCTGTGCGCCCAAACATTTGATTTTCACCACATATGAGGTATCTGTGTACTCAGGAGAAATTGCACCATACATTTTATGGTGCAATTTTTCCTGATACCCTTGTGAAAAAAAGCTACCTGGTTGAAGTAACAATATTATGGTAAAAAAAAAATTTTTATTTTCACGGCTCAACTTTATTAACTTTTGCGAAGCCCCCAAAGGTTCAAAGTGCTCAATAAACATCTAGATAAATTCCGTGAGGGGTCTGGTTTCCAAAATGGGGTCACATGTGGGGGAGCTCCACTGTTTCGGCACCTCAGGGGGTCTCCAAACACAACATGGAATACGCTAATTATTCCAGACAATTTTGCGTTTGAAAAGTCAAATGATGCTCCTTACATCCCGAGCCCTGCTGTGCGCCCAAACATTTGATTTTCACCACATATGAGGTATCTGTGTACTCAGGAGAAATTGCACCATACATTTTATGGTGCAATTTTTCCTGATACCCTTGTGAAAAAAAAACTACCTGGTTGAAGTAACAATTTTGTGGTAAAAAATGTTTTTATTATTTTCACGGCTCAACTTTATTAACTTTTGTGAAGCCCCCAGAGGTTCAAAGTGCTCAATAAACATCTAGATAAATTCCATGAGGGGTCTAGTTTCCAAAATGGGGTCACATGTGGGGGAGCTCTACTGTTTCGGCACCTCAGGGGCTCTCCAAATGCAACATGGTGTGGCTAACGATTCCAGCTAATTTTCTGTTCAAATAGTCAAATGACGCTCCTTCCCTTCTGAGTCCTGCCGTGCACCCAAACAGTAGTTTTTCGCCACATATGAGGTATCTGCGTGCTCAGAAGAAATTGCCCAACAAATTATGGGGGTTCATTTAATCCTGCTACCCTTGTGAATATGCAATAGGTGAGGCTAAATTAACATTTTTGTTGCAAAATGTAAAATGTTCATTTTTTCCTTCCACATTGCTTTAGTTACTGTGAAGCACCTGAAGGGTTAATAACCTTCTTGAATATGGTTTTGAGTAGCCTGAGGGGTGCCGTTTTTGGAATTGTCAATTTTTTGTGTTTTGTATGTAGACCTTTCAAAATCACTTCAAATGTGATGTGGTCCCTAAAAAAGTGGCTTTGTAAATTTTGTTGTAAAAATGAGAAATTGCTCATAAAGTTTGAACCCCTACAACGTCCTTAATTTTTTTTTTTCCCAAAATTGTTCTGATGTAAAGTAGACATGTGGGAAATGTTATTTATTAATTATTTTGTGTCATATGTCTCGTTGGTTTTAGAGCATAAAAATTAAAAGTTTGAAAATTACAAAATTTTCCGTTTTTTTCACAAAGAAACACAAAAAATATTGGCCTAAATTTACCACTAACATGAAGCCCAATATGTCACAAAAAAACAATTTCAGAATCACCAGGATCCATTAAAGCATTCCAGAATTATAACCTCATAAAGTGACACTGGTCAAAATTGCAAAAAATGGCCTGGTCTTTAGGGTCAAAATAGGCTTGGGGCTGAAGGAGTTAAATGCAGATTGCACATTTTCTGTTAGTACAATAAACCTCATTTCAATCCAGAAATATTACTGAGTCCATCACTTATTAGATATATGAAACTGAAATAGCTGTTGCAAAAATCAAAATTGTTATAAAGAAAAAAGGTGAACATTAATAGGGGTGCCCAAACATTTTCATATGACTGTACAAGCAGATGTTATGTGGTGCGAATAACAAGCATCAATACAAGAAGAACATTATGGATGACATATAACATTGAAAATAATTAATCATAGAATAATAACACACAGGGTACAATAGGGCAAAAAACAACCCCCAAAAAAACTCTTTTAAAACATACCTTTTAATAGATAGTATTAAAATACCGGAAAAAAGCAATGCAAAAAGAGAGGTGAATCAACAATATATGGGTATAGTAATGGTCCAGAAAATGATTAGTCAGGATGGAGGGGCCAAAAAACCCTATTACACACAAAAGAAACCCCTACCTGACCGCAAAGGTTGGTGCGCTAAGTATTTGCGAAATCGCGCCCCGCTCAATGGCAAGAGTCCCTGCATACCCTAGTAGGTTCCTACGCTAACACAAAAGTGCGTCACACTAGTGAGTGACCCTAATTAGGGTAAATAATATTAAACCAAACAGATAAAAACTCCCAATTATGTTAATTAGGAGTTTTTGTCTATGGTCACTCGCTAGTGTGCTGCACTTTTATTTAAGAATAGGTCCCTACTAGGATATGTAGAGTTTTTTTTATTTATTATTTTCAGTATTTTAATCATATCTATTAAAAGGTATTGTCATGATTCTGACTGGTGGTGGTCTGCTCTCCTGCAGAGCGGATGCTTGGTTTTGTATTATTCTCCAATAGAGACATTATTCCCAGTCTCGGGTCCTGTGGGAGGGGCCTGTTCATTGGAGCCTCGTTCCAGGTGATTGCGCTGCTTAATTTTGTAGCTACTTCACCGGGAACACCATCAATGATATTTCCTGTGTTGCAGCAGTTGTTGCTGGCTCTCGTAAGTGACTTGATCTTGGCCGCTATCCCATTCCTAGTATCCTCCTTCTCCTGTTTCCCCGACCCTGACTTCACTCCCTGACTTCCACTCCCTGGCTTGTTTCCTGACCTTGACTCCGCTCTCTCCCTTTGTACCTGACGTGTTTTCCTGGCTTCCGGACCCCTGGCTGGTATCCTGACCTCGACCGCACTCTTTCCCCTTTGTACTTGACATGTTCTCCTGGTTTCCAGACCCTGGCTTGTATCCTCACCTCAGATCCACTCTCTCCCTTTGTAACTGACGCAAATTCTCCAGCTCCTGACCTTAGGCTTGTTTGACTACTCCTCGACTAGTCTATCTAGCATGGGGAGGTTTTGCCAAGAGCTGTAGATTTGGTGCTAAAAATTTTACATCATATTCCTGCACCTAATTTAGACCTCCTGGCAAAAAAACCCCACTTTCTTACGCATTTTTTTGTTGTAGATTTTTGCATTTTTGGGCTAGGGGAGGCAAATTTGGTGCTGAAGTTTTTACACCAAAATCCCACACTCAATCTACAACTGGCAAAATCTTCCTGGCAAAAAGCGCATCACTACTGCATCATACCGCATGTGGTTGTGATGCATTTGTTTTGCCAGGAGGTATAGATTAGTTGCAGGAATATCGTGTAAAAATTTTATTACCAAATTTGGATCTCTTGGACCAAAAATTGAAAAAAAAAGTGTTTTTTTCTGCAAGGAGGTGCAAATTTGGTGGTGAAATTTGGTGCAGATGATTTCAGCACCAAATGTGCACCTCCTGGCAAAAAAACACAGCAAAAATTTCAACAAAAAAATGCGTAAAAAACCCACGTTTTTTGCCAGGAGGTGTAGATTGGGTGCAGGAATATGGTGTAAAAATTTCATCACCAAATCATCTCTTTGCAAAAAAAACAGTGGTTTTCTGCCAGGAGATGCAGGTCCGTGAACTCAGTGACTGACCTAAGGTCAAGTTACCTGCGATCACAGGTGAAGGACCATGAGAACCTCCAGCTGTGACCGCAAATGACCTGAGTGACGTCACCGCTCTTTGCGTTGCTCATTTATTCTCTGCACTCACAGTGGGCAGTCATGTTCTATAGCTGCTCGCTGTGACTCGGATGTAGCAGTGCTGAATTACCGTGGGATCTCGTGTGGATTACTTCAGACCTGCAGGTGAATTGGGGGTTAAGTGGTGAAATAGGGTGGGTTTTTGTATTTTATTCCAAATAAAGGATTTTTTCTATGTTTGTGTTTGTTTACTTTCACTTACAGATTAGTTATGTGGCTGTTATAGATGCTGCCATCACTAATCTAGAGTATAATAGCAGCTTTGGGTTGTTATTAAGGTTCTTATTGTTATTATGACATAGCAATGTGTCGAAACGCGTTGGATGTAATCTGATGTAAGACCTTTATCTGCTGGATGCCATTTCTATGAACTTTTAATGTAACGCAATAAAAGAATTAAATATATGCAAAGTTAAAAACAAAGAATAAGCACTCACCAGTGATTGCTGTGCAGTGATCAGGACGTTTAATTCAATCATGGAGGATACATGCTGTGGCCAGCGGGGAGGGGGTGAGACAGGACAGCACGTTAGATGACGGCCGTTTCGCCCTCTGTTGTAGGCCCGTCAAAGCACTACTACAGAGTGCGAAACGGTCGTCCTGATAAAACGTCCTGATCACTGCACAGCAATCACTAGTGAGTGCTTTATTCTTTGCTCTTACCTTCGCATATATTGGATTCTTCTTTACCTTTTTCAATGAGCACCGCAGAGCTGTTGCTAGGATCTTTTGCCATGGTCCTGCTGTTTAACAGTCACTAGATACAGCGAAAAAGCGCTTAATGTGATTAGCGGCTATTCAGCCGGTGGACATCCATGCAATAGAGTAGTTCCCTGAAAAGACTTTCCTACTTCTCACTTCTACACAATAAAAAAATTATTTTAACCACAAAAAAAACGCCTGGATCCGCTGGATATTTTGCTTTTTCAGTTTTTAGAATGGTGTCACTTTTGGGTATTGTCTGTCACCTAGGCCTCTCAATGTCACTTCAAATGTGATGTAGTCCCTAAAAAAATGGTTTTGGAAATTTTGATGTAAAAATGAGAAATTGCTGATGAAACTTGAACTCTTCTAACTTCCTAACAAAAAAAAATGTTGTTTACAAAATTGTGCTGATGTAAAGTAGACATGTGGAAAATGTTATTTATTAACTATTTTGTGTCACAGAACTCTCTGGTTTAACGGTATAAAATTCAAAAGTTGAAAATTGCTACATTTTCAAAATTTTTGCCAAAATTCAATTTTTTTCATAAATAAACGCAAAAAATATTGTCCAAAATTTGGTACTAACATGAAGTCCAATATGAAATGAATATACAAACTCAGAATCACTGGAATATGTTGAAGCGTTCCAGAGCTATAACCTCATAAAGTGACTGGTCAGAATTGCAAAATTTGGTCTGGTCCTTAAGGTGAAAATTAGCTCCATCACTAAGGGGTTAAGGCTGGGAATGTTATCTAACAGGCTCCTACCTTATTTACTACAGCTAAGAGGTGGTGAAGTGACTAACAAGGCTGATAATGGAGTTCATCCACTGGACTGACTGTCTGTACAGAGTGGAAGTGATGTCTTTCCTTTCTACCTCGAAAATAAGTTAGACACGGCTAATCTATAAATATTGGTAGGTGCTCGGAAGAAAACAATGTCTAGAAAATACAAGAAAAAAGTCCCGGCTCATTAAATAAAGTTCTGAGGAAAGAATGATGCTCCAAAACTGTATATTTATTTGTGCGTAGACATAAGAAGGTAAAGTCCTAAGGTTTCATAGTTTTTAAGGTTGAAGGGAGACTCTAAGTCCATCTAGTTCAACCCGTAGCCTAACATGTTGATCCAGAGGAAGGCAAAAAAAAACCAATGTGTCAAATAAGCTCCAATGGGGAAAAAACGTCCTTCCTTCGTCCACATCCGGCAATCAGACTAGTTCCCTGGATCAATACCCTGTCATAAAATCTAATATACATAACTGGTAATATTACATTTTTCAAGAAAGGCGTCCAGGCTCTGCTTAAATGTTAGTAGTGAATCACTTATTACAACATCATGCGGCAGAGAGCTCCATAGTCTCACTGCTCGTACAGTAAAGAATCCTCGTCTGTGGTTATGATTAAACCTTCTTTCCTCGAGACGTAGCGGATGCTCCCGTGTTCCAGTCACAGGCCTAGGTGTAAAGAGATCTTTGGAAAGGTCTCTGTACTGTCCCCTCATATGTTTACACATTGTGATTAGATCCCCCTTAAGCCTATGTTTTTCCAAACTAAATAACCCCAAGTTTAATAACCTGTCTTGGTATTGCAGCCCACCCATTCCTCTAATAATCTAGGTCGCTCTTCTATCTACCTGTAAGATTATGCTATTTATAACCTTCTATACTTTTGCTATCAAGAAAAACATCCATTCCTCTCTTAAATTCATTCAGTGAGTTGGCCATCACCACTTCCTCAGGAAGAGAGTTCCAGAGCCTCACTGTTCTTACCGTGAAGAACCCTCTTCTATGCTGATGTAGGAATTTTCTTTCCTCCAATCGAAGAGAATGCCCCCTTGTTCTTGTCATAGTCCTTGGTACAAACAGATCATGGGAGAGATCTCTATATGGCCCTCTGATATATTTGTACATATTTATTAGGTCTCCCCTAAGTCTTCTCTTTTCTAGAGTAAATAGACCTAATTTTGATAACCTTTCCATGTATTGTAATGCACCCACTCCACTTATTATTTTAGGAGCCCGCCTCTGAACCCTTTCAAGTTCAGTAATGTCTTTCTTGAGCACCGGTGCCCAAAATTGCACACAATACTCCAAGTGTGGTCTGACGAGTGATTTGTACAGAGGGAGAATGATGTTTTCATCTCGTGCCCCCAGACCTCTTCTAATGCATCCCATCACCCTATTTGCTTTGGTGGCTGCTGCCTGACACTGGGCACTCCAATTTAGATTCTTATTGACTAAGATGCCTAAGTCTTTTTCCATGTCTGATTTCCCCAGTGGTTTCCCATTTAGTAAGTAATCGTAGCATCTGTTTCTCCTTCCCATGTGCATAACCTTACACTTATCTGTGTTAAACCTCATTTGCCATTTTTCAGCCCAATTCTCCAATTTACTCAAATCCATCTGTAGTTGCAAACTGTCCTCCTTTGTGTTAACTACCTTATATAGTTTTGTATCATCTGCAAATACTGATATTTTACTCTGTAAACCATCCACCAGATCATTAATAAATATATTAAATAGTAGGGGGCCCAATACAGACCCCTGTGGCACCCCACTAGTAACCCTGGCCCAATCTGAGTATGCGCCATTAATAACCACTCTTTGCTTTCTACCACTATTTACCCGTGTGCAAAATTATTATGCAAGTTGTATTTTAGAAGATTTTTTTATTATTGATCAACAACTATGTTCTCAATCAACCCAAAAGACTCATAAATATCAAAGCTTAATATTTTTTGAAACTGGAGTGGGGTTCTTTTAAGCCAGCTTTACACACTATAATATATTTTACGATGTGTCGGCGGGGTCACATCGTAAGTGACGCACATCCGGCACCGTAAGGTACATTGTAGTGTGTGACAGGTACGTGCGATTGCAATTGAACGTTAAAACATTCATTGCATACACGTCGTTGAATCCTGACGACTAGCACGTCGCATTGTTCAATGTTCCCGGGGTAGCACAACATTGAACAGATCTTACCTGCCACCCGCAGCTCCAGCCGGCAATGCGGAAGGAAGGAGGTGGGCAGGATGTTTACGTCCCGCTCATCTCCGCTCCTCCGCTTCTATTGGCCGGCTGCTGTGTGACATCGATGTGACGCTGAACGTCCCTCCCACTCCAGGAAGTGGACGTTTGCCGCCCACAGCGAGGTCGTATGGATGGGTAAGTACGTGTGACGGGGGTTAATCGTATGTGCAGCACGTTCAACCAATTGAACGTGCCACACATACGATGGGGGCATTGCAAATCGCATATGATATCATATGCGAAATTGCAACGTGTAAAGCAGGCTTTAGATTTGGCTATCTTAGGAGGATATCTGTTTGTGCAGGTAACTATTACTGTGCAGAATTATTTGGCAACTTAATAAAAACTAAATATATTTCCATCTCACTTGTTTATTTTCACCAGGTAAACCAATATAACTGCACAAAATTTAGAAATAAACATTTCTGACATGAAAAAACAAAACCCCAAAAAATTAGTGACCAATATAGCCACCTTTCATTATGATGACACTCAACAGCCTACCATCCCGAAATTCTGCCAGTTGCTTGATCTGTTTACGATCAACATTGCGTGCAGCAGCCACCATAGCCTCCCAGACTCTGTTCCAAGAGGTGTACTGTTTTCCCTCCCTGTATATCTCACATTTTATGAGGGACCACATGTTCTCTATGGGGTTCAGATCAGGTGAACAAGGGAGCCATGTCATTATTTTTTCATCTTTTAGACCTTTACTGACCAGCCATGCTGTGGAGTAGTTTGATGCATGTGATAGAGCATTGTCCTGCATGAAAATCATGTTTTTCTTGAATGATACCGACTTCTTCCTGTACCACAGCTTGAAGAAGTTGTCTTCTAGAAACTGGCAGTAGGTCTGGGAGTTGAGCTTCACTCCATCCTCAACCCGAAAAGGTCCCACAAGTTCATCTTTGATGATACCAGCACATACCAGTACCCCACCTCCACCTTGCTGGCATCTGAGTCGAAGTGGAGCTCTTTGCCCTTTATTGATCCAGCCTCTGGCCTATCCATCTGGCCCATCAACAGTCATTTCATCAGTCCATAAAACCTTTGAAAAATCATTCTTAAGATATTTCTTGGCCCAGTCTTGACGTTTTATTTTATGTTTCTTGTTCAAAGGTGGTCGTTTTTCAGCCTTCCTTATCTTGGCCATTTCCCTGACTATGGCACACCTTGTGATTTTTGATATTCCAGTAACATTGCAGCTCTGAAATATGGCTAAACTGGTGGTAAATGGCATCTTGGCAGCTTCATGCTTGGTTGCCCTCAATTCATGTGCAGTTATTTTGTGCCTTTTTTGTCCAACCCGCTTCTTGCGACCCTGTTGGCTATTTGCCATGAAACGCTTGATTGTGCGGTAATCACGCTTCAAAAGTTTGGCAATTTCAAGACTGCTGCATTCTTCTGCAATACATCTCACAATTTTGGACTTTTCAGAGCCCGTCAAATCTCTCTTCTGACCCATTTTGCCAAAGGAAAGGAAGTTGCCTAATAATTAAGAACACCTTATATAGGGTGTTGATGTCATTACACCACACCCCTCCTCATTACAGAGATGCACATCACCTGATTTACTTAATTGGTAGTTGGCTCTGAAGCCTATACAACTTGGAGTAGGACAACATGTATAAAAAGTATCATGTGATTAAAATACTCATTTGCCTAATAATTCTGCACACAGTGTAAGCAAAAGATAATTACTTCTGTGCTGGTCTATGACTGTCTATGACTGTCTGGTATCATGCTTCAATGTTCTTTAACCAAGTGGGATGTAAAGTGATACAGGAATCCGTCAATCATGATATTTGGTAACGCTTCTAAGAAATAAATTCATGGGTAAGTGAAAACTGTAAAGGACTCCTTTTCACCTGAGCCACCACTCGAACCACCAATACAGGAGTGCGTTATTTATACACACCAGAGACATTGACCCAATACAGTTTTCTCCTAGGTTTACAGTTTTCACATACACCAGGGGCATCTACCTCCTTTATTATCCTCTAGAAGATATGTACCTGGATTGAACCGACCTTGTTTATAAAGTTATCATTAAAGGTACCTTGATTCCATAAGAAGTACACTACTCATTCATGTTAGGGGCAATTGCCCACAAATTTATTTCTTAGAAGCGTTACCAAATATCACGAGTCACGGATTCCCGTATCACTTTACTGCTACACACCTCTTGGTTAAAGAACATTGAGGCATAATATGAGACGGTCATAGACCAACACAGAAGCAATTGTCTTTTGCATAGAGACGCATTGTTAAATATTTCCCATAGATTCATTTGTCCTTGAAAAAGACAAAATAAGTGGTCAAAACGTTGGACTTTAGGACTTTACCTTCTTATGTCTATGCACAAATAAATATACGTTTTTGCAGCATCATTCTTTTCTCAGAACTTTTTTAGTGTGCCGGGACTTTTTTGTTGTATTTTCTTTCTACCTCAGCACCTGATCCTCTATCAGGTTCTTCACACACCAGAAGAAATAATAATATGTTATGAATTTTGTGATAAAATTGTACATTTTTGGTGCTGCCCTTCTGCACTCCTTATCTTACGGACGCCATGAGAGTTTTTCCAAAAGATTTCCAACCAATTGTAACCCATCTGAATTCCCATGGTGTTCCTTTACGTCAGGGTTTAGATGTTTTTGATAGCAAGAATAAGATTACAGGCTACACTATTTTTAGGGATGAAAAAGAAAATACTAACAAAGCCTCACACCTAGACAAAGAAGGGGTATGAAGGAAGAAAGACAGCATATATACTATGTACTGCTATTAAGCTGGGTAGATCCTGAATCAAAATTATAATTCCATCTTATCTGACAACTAATGTTGTAACTTTCTGTACTTAGCTTCAAGTGAAAGAATATATCAGGAGCAAAAATAGCCAGACACGGAACTCCCTCCATGTAGATCAGCCAAGTTTTTATTTTTGATGTAATATATGCTTTAAAGACTGCAACTCTATAGTCATAAAAATGCAGAAGTGAAGAAGCTTAAAAATCATCTGCAATATATTTCCTAGTCTGCAGTTGACATATTGACAAAAACAGTAAGGAAATAAGAGATTTACTGTCCTTCTTTTTGGCAAAGAAGATAGGAAAATATTGTCAACAGTGGCCCAGAGCAGAAAAGTCAAGGATATTTATATTAACGATTATAATATCCATATTAATGGGTTGAAAATTGCACATAAGATTTTGTTTCAAAGTTGATGCGCAACAAATACAATTCATTTTCTGCATTTACACCACATTTTCAAGGAATCTTTTATTCTTTGTGAGTAAAAAAATATTTACTGTATCTAAAATTTCATTGTTCAGTTCACATAATTGCGTAGGATGGTGTGGAACAGGAGTGGGGAAGGTTTTTTCTACAAAGGTCAATTTGCTTATTTATAACATTATTCGTATGTCATTCAAAAGGGGTTGTTTGGGACTTTCTTTTTTTTGTGTATGGAGCTAAGAACTCACCACCAGATGGTTGAGAACTACCTATATGTTCTGCCCTGCCCAATCTTTTTAATATCAGAGAGATCATGGACCCCACTTGCCACTGATTCTCCTGCTCCTAGTGATATCAGGTCAACTAACCAGTTTCTTCTCTTCCACTCTACTCTGTCAACATAGCGTCATGCTAATTGACAGCCGGATCTCCACTACCTAACTGCGAGTATCCAGCTGTCAATCAGCCTGACGTTAACAGTGAATCCCAATTGACCGAGCAGATCAGAAGTGAGGGAACTTCTCTATTGATGTGTGGTCAAATTAGCCAGCGAATTGCTACTTGAGTGGAGCATATGGTCACAGTGCAGAACAGGCAGGTAGTTTTTAGTCCCTTAGCCAAAAACCCTAAAGTCCCAGGTAACCCCTTTAATTAACTCACCCTTAAAGTAATTGCTCAAACTGCCTTTCTTTAGTAAGACGTGTAATGTTATGTGGTATTGATGATCTAATACTGCTTTTCTACGTTTGTGTTGACCAGTCTGGAGCACACTTGACTTTTTGCAATCGTTAGCCTGGAAAAGAAGGGCTCGCAGTATTAAGTTGTTCCAAACACAGATGCATATTTCAATGCATGTCTCCTCAAAAAAAAAAACTTCATTACAACTTACATAACGGGTAAAGAACTGAAGCAAAGGCACGTCTGCTGTACGCATCAAATTAGATACATTGAGACTGCTCTATACATCAGAAAAGATACACCAAAACTGTGCTGTATATACCACACATAGCATCCACTGAGACACTAATATATATATACATATCACATAGGATATACAGCAACTGCTGTATATCTAAGGTGCCAGAAGGCTGTAGTCATGGGGGAGGCCATATTGTTGCACCCAGGCGCCTTGGCACCTCACATTGAAAATAAATCATTGGTTGCGTGTGTTGATGTGAGTGCGGTGCATTACACTCACTGGTTTCTTGTATTTTGCTGCCATCTTCCAAGTTTCGGCACTCAGGTTCGCCAAAACATTAATCATGAGATGCCCAAAATTCTTCATCAAAACATACTTTACATAACAGTCTTTTACAACAAATGGTACAACACATGCGATAAGACACTTTCTTTGCTTCCTTCCTTCCTAGGTTAGAACTCACTGCAGCACTTTTTTTTGGTTCCCAGCTGATCTATTTCCATTTAAGTCTGTGCTTTCTACTCGAGACAAAAAGACTGACGACACTCCAAAAACGGCAATGTGAACATGTGCATAACTGAGCATGACATAAAATGACATAAAAGAGACAGTTGCACTCTAAAATGCTAAAGCATGAAAACTATGTATGTAAAAATATAGATATACATTACTGTTAAAGGGAATATAAGAAAATAGGAGATATTTAGCATACAAAAAAGTGCCCAGTAGCCACGTCAAAGTGTACCTTGCATACTGGGTGCCTACTGTGAACAAAGCCTCTCTATGGGTTTAAAATCTCCTGTTTATGGGCAAGTAGGAAACGGCTATAGATAATAAAATCACCTGTGGCTAGTGGGGGAGTGGAGTATGGTCAAAAGCCATGACCCCCATTAATGTAGACAATGCCAAGACATTAGCACAGGTTTTCATACGCAGGATTGTCAGATTCCATGGAGTCCCGGCCGACATTGTATCTGATAGAGGTACTCAGCTCATTGCGAACTTCTGGAAGACATTTTCTCTCGGTTGGGGATCAAATTGTCGCACTTATCTGGCTTTCATCTGCAGTCCAATGGTCAGATGGAGTACATGAATCAAAATCTGGAACAATATATGCTCTCTTTTGTGTCTGATAATGAGGAGGAGTGTTCAGCGTTCTTTCCTCTGGTAGAATTCGCTATCAACAACCACCATCTTAAGTCCTCAACCGTTTTTGTGTGTATGGGTAGCACACTCAGTTTTGTCTATTACGTAAGGGTCACTCTTCCGGGTTACTGAAGGAGGATCAGGCAGGCTCAGTATTATTGTTTACCTGGAATTAGGTTCAGCAGCACTTGTGTAGCATGGGATCTAGGTATAAACATATGGCTGACAGTGGACGTGTGCCTGGTTCGGACCTGTGTGTGGGTGATTGGGTGTGGTTATCCACAAAAAAAATTAAGCTGAAGGTGCCGTCCCTGAAGCTGGGACCTTGTTTTATTGGTCATTTCAAAATCTCTGCTATAATCAATCCACTGGCCTATAGATTGGCTTTACCAGCTGTATACAGGATTCTTAATGTGTTCCACAAATCTCTTTTAAAGAGATTTGTGGGGTCGGGAACCTCGCCTCCCATGCCACCACCCCCAGTCTTGGTAGATGGCTCCCTGGAGTTCGAGGTGTCTAAAGTTATTGACTCTCAGATGGTGTGTTGCTCTCTGTAATATGTGGTACACTGGTGGGGTTATAGTCTGAAAGAGAGGACTTGGATGCCAGCATCACAAATCCATGCGGATCCTCTGGTTAGGGCTTTTCATTGCAACCATCCTGACAGACCGAGGCAAGGTGAGCCTGAGGTTTCGGAGGTCCCTCGTAGAAAGAGGGGTACTGTCATGCGATGTTCAGCTTTGCACGCACTTAGTGGCACAGTGGTATCAGATCAGACTCTGTTCACACTACAACCTGACAAGCAACCTGAGGCTTCTGAATTGTTCAGCTAGAGCTGCGTGTCAGCTAATTCAGGTTCACTGGCCTCCAGCCCTGCAGGAGTTAATTTCTGCAGACTGGTGAGCAGGAACTAGGAGCTCAGGTTGCTAATGGCCACGTGCAGCTGTCTCTTTCTTATTTAATGTAATTAAACAAGGAACTCCCGAACTTGAAAGTGATGCAAGTTTATTAGATGTGCATGAAAAATAACGTTTTCAGTCCACTATGGACCTTTCTCAGTTGCACATTAGTAGAGTGAGCTGAAGGCACAGGATGGCGTAAAGCGCGGTATCCACCGCTGCATGCACATTTAATAAACTTGCATCACTTTCAAGTTCGGGTGTGCCTTGTTTAATTACATTGTACGGCTTTGGAACCTGAAGAGCACCCCTATTTCTCTTGTTATCCCTACAAGGAAGTGTCATTTCTTCTTTCTACGTTCTTTCCTATTTAAAGCACGGGTTCCTTTCAGTATGCGCTGATAATAGCTTCAGCATAAGCTCCAGCTATCCCGGTCTTTGTGGTTATCCTGTTAATGGTGATCTGTGTTGTGATATTGAGTGGTGTAGACATTCCCGTGTTGTACGTTACTTTCTTCCCTTTTTGTTGTTCCCATGTACATATATTGTCTCTCCAGTGTATTTTGAGTACAGGGTGTACGGGTTTTCGTTCTCCCTTGTCCGTGTCATTTTTGTGGGGTTTTGTTATTGTTTTCTGACCCGCCCCAAGGGTCGGGGAGAAGGGGAGTAAAATCAGGACTCAAGGACTCAGGGTCACACTGGAGGCTTGGACCTAGCTGCCGTCAAGCCTACCTCCAAGATAAGGAACAGCGCAGGGTCTCCAGTCTGATGGCCAGCCTAGGGGCCCCTGTTCTGTCATTATATATTCTGTTATAAAAATATTTAAAGTTCTAATCACCCCCCTTTTACCACATTAAAAATTAAGAATTAAAAAAATAAAAAATACACATATTTGGTATCGTGTTTGTAAAAATCCAATCAAATTATGAATTAAATTAGTCTGAACGGTAAACAGCATATTGAGGAAGAAAAGCAAAACGCCAGAATTGCAGTTTTTCTGCCTCCACAACAACATAAAAATATGTAATAACAGGTGATTAAAACATCGTCTATATCCCAAAATAATATCAATAAAACATCAACAAAAATAAGAAGAAATTGAAAACGTTACAGCCCTGGAAAAGTTTCAACACAAGCAATTTTATAACTTAAATAAAACAGAAAACTATACATGTTTGGTATCTACGTAATCATACTGCCAGGTCAAATATGGTAAAATGAACACTGTAAATAAAAAAAATTGCAGAAATTCACTTTTATTGCTATTTTCACTTTTTTTGCTTAATTGAACTGGTAAATTATGTTCTATTACTCCTGTTGTAATTTTTTGATTGATATATGCAAACATTGACTTTAGGGCTTTACATTGTTTTAAATTGCATTTTTATATCAAAGATTTCAGTGAGTCCCAGAAATTAGATTTTTTATTCTGTACATATGTGTCACCTTATATTGTCTGTCTTGTAGGATTTCAAGCTTAACATACAAAAGAGTAAAATACAATGACTCCACACTTCAGTCTGCTGTTATGGTTTCTTATGTTTTTGGCCGTGTCAAATTCAGTATCAACAAATCATCATCTTGGTAAGAAAAAAATAACTTATTTACTTAATTCAGAATAATTTGGGAAATTTAAAAAGGCGAAGCAAATTAAGGACAAAGCTGTTTTGTTTTTTTTAAAAAACTTCACAATATTATGATATATTAAACATTACATTCACATGTAATTTTTCTCAAAAAATAAATTAGACTAATGATTAACTAGTCTATTAGACTACATGTTGCAACCTTGGCCAATTTGCATCAGCTACAGCGCCATACAACTTTTTCCCACTGATTAAATTGTAACAATCAGTTTTAATGTTCATTGAAATATTTACATTTAATATTTAATGCTCACAGCATTCAGATCTCTGCCAATTGTCTATCCTATGATTAAAGATAAATGTTATAGAACCACTCGAGCAGGGGGGGGTTTCAGCACTCGAAAAATGCTTGAAATCTAAGTCCCCCCCATATACTTACCTTCCGGAGTCTTCACCTTTTACCAACACCACTTCAGTCCTCCGGTGCCGTCTTGTGTCAGTAACTTTTGACTGTCCGGAAGTCAGAAGTTACATCACAAGCTCTCAATGCTTCTCTATGAATGAGACAAGAACAAGATTCTCATTGAGATGCATTGATTTGTAACCTCCAGCGCTTTACAAAAGACTGGAGAGTGCTGGCAGGTCACGTATCGCCAGAGTCCGATGCAGCGGTGGTGATAGCGGGTGAAGCTGAAGGAGGTAAATATGAGACAGATGGCAAGGGGCTTTCATTTAAACCATCAGTACAGTGGTGCAATTAAAAAAAATGTTGGAGAGATGCTTTAAAGGCCTTCTATACAATTACTGTACTCTTCCCCACCTGTATTTTTATTATTATTATTATTATTATTATTATCATTATTATTATTATTATTATTATTATGGCTTTAATTCTTCATTATTATGATAAGCTCTCCTCTCCAACATTAGTTTAAAATTAAGCATAATAGGGAAATCTGTGGTAGATGTAGCTTAAAGGGCCCGTTACACGCTACGATATATCAAACGATATGTTGTCGGTGTCATGTCATTAGTGACACACATCCATCATCGTTTGACATATCGTAGGGTGTGACAGCTACGAGCAACTGTGAATGAGCAAAAATACTCACCTTATTGTTGCTCGTTGACACATCGCTCATTTTCTAAAAATCGAACGTCCTTCTGCGCGCCGGTTGTTCATTGTTCCCGAGGCAGCGCACATCGCTCCGTGTGACACCCTGGGAACGATGAACTGCAGCTTACCTGCGTCCCGCCGGCAATGCGGAAGGAAGGAGGTGGGCGGGATGTTACGTCCCGCTCATCTCCGCCCCTCTGCTTCTATTGGGCAGCCGCTGAGTGATGTCGCTGTGACGCCGAACGTCCCTCCCCCTTCAGGAAGAGGAATTTCGCCGCCCACAGCGACGTCGTTCGGGAGGTAACTACGTGTGATGGGGGTTACCGACTTTGTGCGACTCAGGCAACAAATTGCCTGTGTTGCACAAACGATGGGGGCGGGTGTGATCGCAAATGCGATCGCACGATAAATCGCCGCGTGTAAAGCGGCCTTTAGACGTTTTGGTTACATAGCTAGTATGGTCAAAAAGAGACATATGTCTATTAAGCTCAGCCAAGGTTGTCATTGAGCTACAAAAAAGTGTAAAACATCCATGGTAGTACCATATTTTCTACCTAAAAAGACATTAGTAAAATACTCAATAACATAATTGCTACTCTGGCATTTTTTGCAAGGTGTTTGTTGACTGCCCTTTTTTACAGACTGTCAAGCCGACGTTTTCATCGTTTTAGACACATCTGAAAGTGTTGCTCTCGGGACTCCCCCGTATGGATCACTAGTGGAAAATGTTAAGAGATTTGCTATAACTCTTGTAAATCAAATGAACAGCAGGTATGAATAAAAGGCAAGCAGATTCTTGTCAAACCAAAACTGACACATTCCACAGACCGGTTGGTTAACAGTTTATTTAGAACAAATATTTTTATTGTTATACAGTTAGGTCCAGAAATATTTGGACAGTGACACAATTTTCGCGAGTTGGGCTCTGCATGCCACCACATTGGATTTGAACTGAAACCGCTACAATAGAATTCAAGTGCAGATTGTAACGTTTAATTTGAAGGTTTGAACAAAAATATCTGATAGAAATTGTAGGAATTGTACACATTTCTTTACAAACACTCCACATTTTAGGAGGTCAAAAGTAATTGGACAAATAAACCAAACCCAAACAAAATATTTTTATTTTCAATATTTTGTTGCGAATCCTTTGGAGGCAATCACTGCCTTAAGTCTGGAACCCATGGACATCACCAAACGCTGGGTTTCCTCCTTCTTAATGCTTTGCCAGGCCTTTACATCCGCAGCCTTCAGGTCTTGCTTGTTTGTGGGTCTTTCCGTCTTAAGTCTGGATTTGAGCAAGTGAAATGCATGCTCAATTGGGTTAAGATCTGGTGATTGACTTGGCCATTGCAGAATGTTCCACTTTTTTGCACTCATGAACTCCTGGGTAGCTTTGGCTGTATGCTTGGGGTCATTGTCCATCTGTACTATGAAGCGCCGTCCGATCAACTTTGCGGCATTTGGCTGAATCTGGGCTGAAAGTATATCCCTGTACACTTCAGAATTCATCCGGCTACTCTTGTCTGCTGTTATGTCATCAATAAACACAAGTGACCCAGTGCCATTGAAAGCCATGCATGCCCATGCCATCACGTTGCCTCCACCATGTTTTACAGAGGATGTGGTGTGCCTTGGATCATGTGCCATTCCCTTTCTTCTCCAAACTTTTTTCTTTCCATCATTCTGGTACAGGTTGATCTTTGTCTCATCTGTCCATAGAATACTTTTCCAGAACTGAGCTGGCTTCATGAGGTGTTTTTCAGCAAATTTAACTCTGGCCTGTCTATTTTTGGAATTGATGAATGGTTTGCATCTAGATGTGAACCCTTTGTATTTACTTTCATGGAGTCTTCTCTTTACTGTTGACTTAGAGACAGATACACCTACTTCACTGAGAGTGTTCTGGACTTCATTTGATGTTGTGAACGGGTTCTTCTTCACCAAAGAAAATATGCGGCGATCATCCACCACTGTTGTCATCCGTGGACGCCCAGGCCTTTTTGAGTTCCCAAGCTCACCAGTCAATTCCTTTTTTCTCAGAATGTACCCGACTGTTGATTTTGCTACTCCAAGCATGTCTGCTATCTCTCTGATGGATTTTTTTCTTTTTTTCAGCCTCAGGATGTTCTGCTTCACCTCAATTGAGAGTTCCTTAGACTGCATGTTGTCTGGTCACAGCAACAGCTTCCAAATGCAAAACCACACACCTGTAATCAACCCCAGACCTTTTAACTACTTCATTGATTACAGGTTAACGAGGGAGACGCCTTCAGTGTTAATTGCAGCCCTTAGAGTCCCTTGTCCAATTACTTTTGGTCACTTGAAAAAGAGGAGGCTATGCATTACAGAGCTATGATTCCTAAACCCTTTCTCCGATTTGGATGTGAAAACTCTCATATTGCAGCTGGGAGTGTGCACTTTCAGCCCATATTATATATATATAATTGTATTTCTGAACATGTTTTTGTAAACAGCTAAAATATCAAAACTTGTGTCACTGTCCAAATATTTCTGGCCCTGACTGTAAGTTTAAAATATTCCTAAATAAATAAATCAATAAATGTTTTTGAAAAGTACATTAAAGAAGAAATGTTGATGCAATTAAAGAAGGACCAAAAACTAATGATGGTGGACTTGTAGGAAGCGCTGCAGGTTTTGATACCACATATATGTTTCCGAGAACCCATAAAAAATTTCTGTTTCCACAACTATAAACAATTCTTTTGTATAATTACTAATCCTGTGTACACTCTTATAAACTGCCCTGGTGAAGAATTACTAACCCTCTCAATTAAACTGCTTTATATCATTTTATTGGCAGCACATATCACAATGAACATGTAAAATTTTAATTTTGGCCATTTAAATTGAAGAATCACTTAAATAAACAGTAACCATTTTGTTTGTGTCTGACTAGCTATCATAGATGCAACAGGCGTCTGACCTGGAACTCTGGAGCTCTGCATTATAGTGATGAAGTGAAATTGATCAGTGAGATGGTCAGTATGGAGTCTGGTATGACAGGTCTGAAAAAAGCTATTGAAGAAGTAACATACCTTGGAAAGGGCACATACACAGATTGTGCCATTACTGCTGGTACAAGTCATCTTCTAGCTGGGTAAGTGATTAATAGTTATTGGAATTTACAGTACCAGTTGGGCACATTTCAGATATATCTTTAATAGGAGTATAGTTATTGGAAATGAGAAGTAAAACGAAAGTGTCAGGCTACCACCAGGGGGAGCTGGAGCCCTGCAGGAAAAGACACTACACAGAGCTGAATCAGCATGGAGGTGGACACACAGTGTGTGCTGAAGCACTACCCTGCAGAGTCAGCCAGAATACAGAGGCCACGGGGTGTGCGGGGGATGGTCAAGCAGGCCATGTCATACACAGTATGGTGAGAAAGAAGACTGGAGGAACGAGCAAAAGCGGGGTTGAGGTCAGGCCAAGAAGAAGCAACCGTGTGGAGAGGTAGGAGAAGGAGGAACGACTGGGGCTAGTGGGAAGGAAGGAGGTGTGACGGAACACAGACAAAGCACAGGGGAAGGACGGATCAGTAAACACTTACAGGGACCAGCAATCACAGGCAAAGCAGTGCTAAGCTTATAGCCGGCGCTGGTTCACCAGAGATGACAGAATTTAAAGCATCCAAGCTCCAGAAGTGAGGCCCGAGAGAAGGCTCCACCCCCTAGCCATGTGGACAGGGAGGTGGAACCATGACAGTACCCCCCCCTCAAGGGGTGGGTCACTGGACCCCCAGGTTTCCTAGGAAACCTCCGATGAAAAGCCGCAATCAACCAATCGGCCCGTACAGATCGAGCCGGCACCTAGGACCTGTCCTCCGGACCGTAACCCTTCCAGTGGATGAAATACTGGAGGGAATTACGAACCCTCCGAGAATCGATAATACACTGGATCTCATACTCCTCCTCACCGTCTACCAATATTGGTGCCGGAGGGGTCTGAGAATCCACTACTGACGGAATAAATTGTTTAAGCAAGGAGGTATGAAATATGTTAGGAATACGCAGGGTCTGGGGCAGTTGCAACTGAAAGGCTACCGGGTTGACCACTTCGATGATCTCATAGGGTCCTATCAACTTAGGACCCAACTTAGCAGACAGAACCCTAGGCCTCATATTCCGAGTGGATAGCCACACTTTGTCCCCCAACTGAAAGGAGGGCCCCAGAGAACGCCATTTGTCCGCCTGACTTTTCTGGGACTGCTGAGCCATCTTGATGCACCGCTGCACCTTCTTCCACATCTCCCCAGATGCTGAATGACGGAGTCGGCCCCTGGACACCCTAAATCCACTCTAGAGAAGGTCCAGAAGTGAGGGTGAAACCCGTAATTACAGAAGAAGGGAGACGTTCCCATAGACTGGTAGACTCTGTTATTAAATGCGAACTCCGCAAGGGGCAAAAACATACACCAATCCTCTTGCTGAACATAAACCAAACATCGCAGGATTTGCTCAAGGGTCTGATTCGTCCTCTCTGTCTGCCCATTGGACTCAGGATGATAGGCAGACGAGAAGGACAACTGAATTCCCAACCGCCTGCACAAGGCCCTCCAAAACCGGGAAACGAATTGTACCCCCCTGTCAGACACAATATTCAGAGGCACCCCATGTAACCGAACTACCTGGTCAATAAAATGGTTGGCAAAGGTCGCTGCATTAGGTAGACCGGACAGGGGAACAAAATGTGCCTGCTTACTAAATCGATCCACCACCACCCATATCACGGTCATACCATTAGGGACGGGGAGGTCTGTAATGAAATCCATGGACAAGTGGGTTCATGGTCTTTCAGTAACAGGTAATGGAACCCGTTCCCCGGCCGGCCGGTTACGGCATACCTTGGCATGGGCACATAGAGCACAGGCAGAAACAAACCGAGCAACATCCGAGTGAAGAGATGGGCAACAAAACAGCCAGGCGACAGCCCTGCGAGTGGCCGTAATTCCTGGATGGCCACTAAGTATGGACTCGTGGAACTCTTGTAGTACCCGCAACCGGAGGTGCAAAGGGACAAATAATTTAGTGTCAGGAGCGGAAGATGGCGCTGAGGACTGGGCCTCCCTGATCTATGCCTCTAACTCGGATGACAAGGCAGCGACTACCACCCCTCGTGGAAGAATGGAGGAAGGAAGCTCTGGAGGGGACACTGGGTCCAAACTACGGGCCAGGGCATCTGCCCTCACATTTTTGGACCCAGGCCAAAGAGTAATAAATAAGTGGAGCAGCATCACGTGTTTTCTCAACGCAGTGATTCTAGAGCAATGCCCCCTGTCAAATATGCAAAACAATGAAGCCGCAGAGACACCATCACATTTCTCAACGCTGGCAGGTAACTAGCCAGGTCTTTCACGTGTTTCTCCTTACCTATGTAGTCTTCTATTAGGCATTGCTCCCACTAGCCAGTTTCCTACTCCACACTGATGAGGGGCAAATACCCCGATACAGCTGTCTGTGGATGGATACAATGTTTTGGCATAGGTGGTTTCCTTGACTGGAGACTGCCCTTCCCGTGGTTTTTCCTTCCCGTTGAAAGACCTGGCTAGTTACCTGCCAGTATTGAGAAACATGTGATGGTGTATTCGCGGCTTCCTTGTTTTTAATAAAAAAAAGTGGAATCTAGAAAAAAAAGGGCCCACCTCGCTTGTCGAAGCGTTAATCTCTTGGCCAACTCGATATACGCAAGATTTTTAAGATCAGTGATGACAGTAATACCATGAACAGCACCCTCCAAAAAAAAGCCTTCATTCTTCAAATGCCAACTTCACCGCCAATAATTCTCGGTTACCCACATCATAATTCCTCTCAGCCAGAGTGAACTTCTTGGAAAAGAATGCTCAGGGTCGCAGATTAGTCAGAGTAGCAGGACCCTGAGAGAGAACAGCTCCCACCCCCACCTCCGAAGCATCCACCTCCACAATAAACGGTGCTTCAAGGTCAAGCTGTACCAGGACCAGGGCAGACATGAACTGGTCCTTTAACTCAAGGAAGGCCTGGACAGCCATCTGGGACCAGTTCTGCAGATCTGCCCCTTTCCGAGTAAGGACGGTCAAAGGCTTGGCAATTTGAGAAAACCCCTTAATGAACCTCCGACAATAATTGGCGAACCCCAAAAAGTGTTGTAACGCCTTGATATCCCTGGGTTGCACCCAATCAATGATAGCCTGCACCTTTCCCGGGCCCATCTTAAATCTATCCCGAGAAAGAAGTAACCCAAGAAAGGCTATTTCCTGACCGGAGAAAACACATTTTTCAAGCTTAGCAAACAGGTGGTTATCACGTAATCTCTGTAATACAGAACGAACACTCGTAATATGCGTCTCCTTATCGGCAGAATAAATCAAAATGTCATCGAGATAGACGACCACAAAACGACACATAAAATCAGAGAAGATATCATTGATGACGTTTTGAAACACCGCAGGAGCATTTGTCAGCCCAAAAGGCATTACCAAATTCTCGAATAACTCCTCTGACATAATAAAGGCCGTTTTCCACTCATCCCCTTCTCTGATACGAATAAGATTATAGGCCCCACCTGAGATCTAGTTTAATAAACCACCAGGCTTCAGAGAGTTGGTTATAGAGATCAGGGATGAGTGGAAGTGAATACGCATTTTTCCCAGTAATTTTATTCAACTCTCGGAAATTGAGACATGGCCTCAATCCTCCATTCTTCTTCTTTACAAAAATGAACCCAGCGGCCACAGGGGAAGAAGAAGGACGGATATACCCTTTACGTATACTGCCGGCTATGTATGATTTCATAGCAGCCTTTTCTGGACCCGAGAGGTGATATAAACGGGCCTTGGTCAATTTGGCATTGGTAAACAAATCGATGGCACAGTCAAATGGTTAATGAGGCGGCAAAACCTCGGCCTCAATTTCCGAGAATACATCTCCGTAGTCCTTCAGGTATTCTGGAAGACCCTCAGGACTTATGGAGAACACAGGTACAGATTGTAAACACACATTATGACAGGCAGGACTCCATTTGATCATGGTATGACATTCCCAATCAATAACGGGATTATGTAACAGTAACCATGGATACCACAACACTAATCAAGCAGGGAGATTAGCCATAACAAAACAAGAAATAGTTTCAGAATGCAGAGACCCGATCAACAGAGTTAACTTTTCTATAGGAAACCGAATGAGGTTTTGAGGCCGCAGTGTTTTATAAATCGCCAGGAGTTGAATGGGTCCATCTAACCTCATTGTCCCTAACGCTAATCTTTGGACCAACCTAGAGTCAATGAAGTTCATAGCAGACCCACAATCAACGAAGGCAGTAGCAGACCAGACCGACTCCTTGACCCGGAGATCGACGTTCAGATTAATCTTATTGAAGGAGAGGAAAGGTACCTGATAGTCTGGGCAACCTCTTCAACCGTTAGCCAGACTTAGAAGCTTCCCAACGACTGTTTGGCGGAGGGGCGAGCCGGGCAATCCTTCCTCCAGTGTCCATGGTGTCCACAAATGAAACACAGCTTGAGATCCCGGCATCTTTTCTTCTCCTTCTCATCCGGACTGACGTTTCGTAGCTGGCAAAGAAGGTGTCCTAGGTAGAGTGGGAGAAATCTCACGCATGGTACCCCTTCTTTCCTGTAATCTATGGTCTATACAGACTGCCTCCATCATCGCCTAGTCCAAAGTGCTGGGAGGAGGGTGCAGGACCAGGGCATCCTTAAGTGAGTCCGAAAGACCTCTCTGGAACTGGCACCTAAGTGCAGAATCATTCCACCGCACCTCAGTGGTCCACTGCCGAAATTCAGAACAATATAGCTCAGCAGTGTGGTTCCCCTGAGTGAGACACATGATCCTGTCCTCAGCAACTGGTACTTGGTCTGGTTCATCGTATATCACCCTGAGGGAGTCAAAGAAGAGGTCAACCGAATGCCGCTCAGGGGTTGAAGGGGGTAGGTAAAATGCCCAGACCTGGGGACCCCCTCTAAGTAATGACATGATGATCCCCACCTGCTGTGTTTGATTCCCTGAGGACCGAGGCCAGAGAGCGAAAAGAAGCCTGCAACTCTCCCTAAACGTCCAGAAAAGGTTTTTCTCCCCAGAAAATTTATCGGGGAGCATCACTGTGGGTTCGGGGGTGTTGAGTTGGACATCCGTGAGACTATGATGTCCTACATTTTGTGAGGTAGATGCCCCTGAGGTGGTCATCGCAGAAGCAGAGACCTCATTCTGCATTCTGCAGCATATTATGTGAAGCTACCAGTGTGTGATGCTCTGCAGCCAGATCCTGTACCAACTGCATGAGGTTGTCTACTTGCTCGCACAAAGTACTGAGTGGATCCATTACAGTATCCCTTAACCTGTCTGAATGTGGGACGCCCTGGCCTATCAGATCGTCACAGGGTATTGTGCAATCTGCTCTTCTGCACAGTATCCACCTCCTCCTTGGTTACGGGTCCCTGACCTTTGGCGTTGCTAAGAACAAGCTAATCAAAACCCTAGGAACACTCTGCACCACACCCACCAGACACACCAGTGGACAGCCTGAAGGGAATAGGGCTGGCCACTTGGGGGGTTGGTTGAGGAGAGGTCAGGAGTGTTAGGAGACAGTTAGTTAAGCAGAGACTCTCGAGAGGAGCGGTCAGGAGCTGGGCTCCTTGTATTACTAGGTGGCAGGTGTTGGTCTGGGGCTGGTAGGAGCTGGACCCAGTCGCAGGGGATCGTGACAATGGGCACGGATTGTCGATGAGGGCAGCCAGCGGCCTTGTGCCATCACCGGGCAGGGGCCTGGGCACGACAGGGTACGTGGACCCCAGGCCAGGAAGAAGCTTCAGGCATCCTGGTAATTCACCCGATGAGGACAGAGCCTTCAAGATCCATTCTCCACCTGCTCCAAAATCGGGGTACTAGCGCAACAAGGGTTATAGAACTTTCCCACTGCATAGTCCAGAAAATCCCAAGCGTGAACCCTGAGAGCAAGCTCACTCCATTAGCCATACGGGTGAGCGGGACCCATTTTAGTTTCACGCTGAAAGGGACCAACTACAGAAAGAGGTGCCAAGGTTAAGGTCACAGGCTAACAAGCAACACCAACGGGCACAAGATCCAGGCGTGCTCCATCCCTGCTGCAGTGGCATCAAGAACTTTGGTTTACCATGGTTGTCAGCGTTATTGGACTGAGTGAGTACACAATTAACCCTTAACGACCCGACGACACCTCTCCGACACTATCACACCCAGGGCATCTCCCCTACCCGTGGAGGGGTTAAACACCCACCTGGCTGCCCACACCCTCGCCACCGGGTACTCCCAGCCACAGCGGTGGTACTTTACCCTTACCACACACCACGGGTGGCATCACGAACTTTCCACACCATCTCCTGTACATAGTGCCCATTTATTTGAGTGGCCGCACGACCCCCGGGTCCAGAGACCCCTTGGGCCACCGCAGATCCGGATCCGAGCAGCCCAGCTGCTGACGCAGGGGCAGCACAAATGGATCCCACTACGAAGGAAAACTGGCGTTTATTTCCTATGGGAAGGTAAATGCCTAATGGTGCCGGCTATACTGTCAGGCTACCACCATGGAGAGCTAGAGCCCTGCAGGAAAAGACACAACACAGAGCTGAATTAGCATGGAGGTGGACACACAGGGTGTGCTGGAGCACTAGCCTGCAGAGTCAGCCAGAATACAGAGGCCACGGGGCATGCGGGGGATGGTCAGGCAGGCCAGGTCATACAGAGTATGGTGAGAAAGAAGACTGGAGGAACGAGCAAAAGCGGGGTCGAGGTCAGACCGAAGTCAGTACCAGAGGAAGCAACCAGGTGGGGAGGTAGGAGAAGGGAAACGACTGGGGCTATTGTGGGAAGGAAGGAGGTGGGATGGAACACAGACAGAGCACAGGGGAAGGGCGGATCAGGAAACACTTACAGGGACCAGCAATCACAGGCAAAGCAGTGCTAACCTTATAGCCGGCGCTGGTTCACCAGAGATGACAGAATTTAAAGCATCCAAGCTCCGGAAGTGAGGCCCGAGAGAAGGCTCCGCCCGCTAGCCATGTGGATGGGGAGGTTGAACCATGACAGAAAGATGTTTATTAAAGTTTGACACATGTTTTACAATAATCCTCAATAAGATTCCAATAGAGATGCGTTTCCAATAGTCTTATACTCTGGGCTGTTCTCCTTCTCTGTATCCAACAAAAGAATAGAGGATAGTGCCAAAATATGAAATCTGGATTCTTTATGGATGAGGACAGATTTCCTTGGCCCAACCAGTGCTTTTTTTGCGGTGGTATGCGCCGGTATGGCGTACCAGAAAATCTGAAGAGTGCTGAGGATAAGTACCTCTGGCTCTGTCCACATGACTAATTTGTAAATTTGCTATATCATCAGCCATTGGCTGGAGCAGGGTGACCTCTGTGTCTCCCCCCCCCGATATGATTGGAGCTAGCATCCATGTGATGCTATCCCTCCAATCAGATGTGGAGGGGCGGTGGGTGCCCGCCCTCTTCAGGATGTTCATGGACGCTGAAGATCGAGGTCACGGCCGGTCACCCCGATCTGCCGCCATCTGGTAAGGTATTTGCTCCCCTCTGCTGTCTTACACTCCCCCCCGACCTCCGTTGCCACCCGTCATCCGATTCAAACCCTCCCCACCGACCTCCGCTCCCTCCCACCTGCTATGTAATCACTGTGCTGCTCCTGCTGCTGGCGATCGTGTCCCCCCGTGCTCAACTTCCCCCCGGCCCCCAGTGCTCGCCTCCCTCCGCCTCCCAGTGCTCGCCCCCCCGGCCCCCAGTGCTCACAGGCACCTTTCCTATAAACATTCTAGGACAAGTTTATGTCAGTGTAACAAGACAGCTGATACATTTATGTACTATGGTAATAAGCTCCACAGACAAAATAAGAGTGATTTGCTAATTAAACATACAGCATATCACAAAAGTGAGTACACCCCTCACATTTTTGTAAATATTTTATTATATCTCTCCATGGGACAATACTAAAGATATGACACTTTGATACACTTTAAAATGTGTCAGTGTACAGCTTGTATAACAGTGTAAATTTGTTGTGCCCTTACAATAACTCAATACACAACCATTAATGTCTAAACAGCTGGCAACAAAGGTGAGTACAACCCTAAGTGAAAATGACCAAATTGTGCTCAATTTGCCATTTTCCTTCCCCACTGTCATGCTATTGTGCCGCCCCTGCAGCAGCCGGACTGCTCGGATCCAGGGCTGCCGTGGTTCGAGGGTTTCCGGGCCCGAAGGCTCGGGGTCACCCGAAAATGAAAGGGGGCTATTTGCAGGGGATTCATGTTCGTGACGCCACCCGTGGTTCGCGGTAAGGGGAGTACCGCTGCTGCTGATGGGAATACCCGGGGGAGATAAAGCGGGGCAGCCTGATGACATTCCCTCCATGGGTAGGGGAGGCCCCGGGACTCTGGATGGTGGAGTGTAGGGGAGCGTAGTGCAGGTTGGACGCAGGGAAAGGCAGCGTACTCAATCAGGCCATGCTGGTGTTGATGCGACCATAAAGCAGACTCTGACACAGTAGTAAACTAAGTCTCTGGGTGCCGCTGCCACTTCAGGGGAGCTCGTCTGGGAGTCCGCTCCTGTTGGTATTGCTGATGGTCTGTAACCTGCCTCCATGCACTAGAATTTAGATGTTCTGAGTGACCCTTCGGCCTGAAGCTGTCAGGGTCCCACTCCCTATAATTGAATAGAGGAGCTGTGCTCTCAATGGCTAACACTTGGGATTTCAGTGGGCCGCATAAGCTGGAAAGCCCTATCCCCCTTGTTGTGTTGATGCCTTCGATCTCTGAGCTCTTGGGGAAAGTTCATAAAGAGACTATCCTCCACAGGTTAATTATCAGGTTGTGTGAAGCTACTCCCTGATCTAGGGTCCAGTACCCCACCGTGCTCGGTACTGGTTCAGTTACTAGATTTTCCGGTGCCGACCATTCTCCCAAACTAAGTCTGGAACCCATTTCTAATACCCTGCGACTGGGTCTCTGATTCCTCCAGTCCCAGACCATCGTCTGCGACCTAGCCAACGTCTCCCAGGGAGCTCCAACTTCCTCTAGCTCCTCACTCTCTGTTCTGACTCAGCCCCTTCCACCGGTCTGCCTGACCCCTAGGCGGGTGGCCCTGTTCCAGCTAGACCACCCACTGGTGTGCCTGACATGGTGTGGTGTGAGGTGTGGCTAGGATTTGAATGCTGATGGAGCAATACCAAAGGTTAGGATCCCTGAACCATGGGGGGTTGAGCTCTGCACCAAAAGAGATAGGAGTGCAGTACCCTGTGACACCCTGACTAGTTCAGGGGCGTCACACTATTCATTAGCCTATGTTCACACAGTGCGTTTTTGCTGTGTTTTTTTAGCATGGTTTTTGCCTTGGTTTTATGCAAATCCATGCTAATAAAATGCTGCCTTCACAGTTCCAGCAAAGCCTGTGTGATTCCTGAAATCTCATTGACACACACAAAACACCTGAGTTTTTCTTTCTGCCTGTTTTGTCAACCACCTTGTTTTTTGCTCCGTTTTTAAAAGAATGAGCATGTCAATTCTTTTCACCATTCTTGTTGCTGTTTTACCACCATTTTGCCGATATTTTACCATAGTTTTTCACTCATACAAATCAATGAGGAACTTCAAAACTGTGGTAAAATCGCAGCAAAACCGCAGGAATCCGCAGCAAAACCTCAGGTTATTTACGGGCAAAAGATCAGGTTTTGCTTCAGAAAAAACCTGAGCAAAAATGCCCTGTGTGAATGTAGGTGTACTTGGGGTACTTTGCACACTACGACATCGCAGCTGCGATGTCGGTGGGGTCAAATTAAAAGTGACGCACTTCCGGCATCGCATGCGACATCGTAGTGTGTAAAGGCTCGATGATACGATTAACGAGCGCAAAAGCGTCGTAATCGTATCATCGCTGCAGCATCGGCGTAATCCATAATTACGCTGACGCGACAGTCCGATGTTGTTCCTCGCTCCTGCGGCACCACACATCGCTGTGTGTGAAGCCGCAGGAGCGAGGAACATCTCCTACCGGCGTCACTGCGGCTTACGTAGAATATGCGGAAGGAAGGAGATGGGCGGGATGTTTACATCCCACTCATCTCCGCCCCTCCGCTCCGATTGGCCGCCTGGCATGTGACATCGCTATGACGACG
This sequence comes from Anomaloglossus baeobatrachus, assembly GCF_048569485.1. NCBI lineage: Eukaryota > Metazoa > Chordata > Amphibia > Anura > Aromobatidae > Anomaloglossus > Anomaloglossus baeobatrachus. Next base: position 435,696,745 of record NC_134358.1, read on the forward strand.
CATGACCCGCCCCCTTAACAAGGAGGCGGGTCGCCGGCCAGACCGACGGTCGCAGGACAGGTGAGTCCATGTGAAGCTGCCGTAGCGATAATGTTCGCTACGGCAGCTATCACAAGGATATCGCTGCTGCGACGGGGGCGGGTACTATCGCGCTCGGTATCGCAGCATCGGCCTGCGATGTCGCAGCGTGCAAAGTACCCCTTAGTGTTACTAGGTATCAGGTGTGAATGGAGGAGCAGGTGTGTTAAATTTTATGCTATTGCTCACACACTCTCTCACACTGAAAATTCACCATGGCAAAGAAATCTCTGAGGATGTGAAAAGAAGAATAGTTGCTGTACTTAAAGATGGCCTAGGCTATAAGAAGATTGTCAACAACTGAAACTGAGCTGCAGCATGGTGGCCAAGACCATGAAGTGACTTAGCAAGACAGGTTCCACTCAGAACAGGCCTTGCCATGGTCGACCAAAGATCTTGAGTGCACGTGCTCAGTGTCACATCCAGAGGTTGTCTTTTCAAAATAGACATATGAGTGCTGCCAGCATTACTGCAGAGGTTAAAGGTGGGGGGTCAGCCTGTCAGTGCTCACACCATACGTTCTTTCATAAATTTGGTCTGAATCATTCTTTCTTTTTCCTTTAGCATGTGAATGGGGTAAAATTTAAAAAGATCATAAATAACAGCAGAATTGCAGTTTTGTTTTTCTATTTCCTCTCATAAAAAATTGCGAAAATTAGGCAAAACATTGTTTGTAAAATAAAAATAGTTTCTTTGTAATTCACTATGTATATCTGTGTATTGATTGAGACAATATATGTTTGCATATTTGTGGATGTGTACCGTCCCGTGCTCGGCTGCAGCCGAGCCGCTCGGATCCGGGCTCGTTGGTGGGTGGCTCGAGCGCCTCCGGACCCGGGGTCACTTTTCTCTGAAAGGGGGATGCTGGCGCTTTTGGTGGGGGTTAGATAGGTGCACGGCCGGAGCCGCTCTTGAGTTCGTGACGCCACCCACGGGTCGTGGTGAAGTTGGACACCACCGCTGCGATTACTGGGCAACCGGGGGAGATGGTGGTGCAGCAAGATGTTAACCCCTCCGTGGGTAGGGGTGATGACCCCGGGACCCGTTGGGGATAGCTGGGCGGTGCAGGGCGGTGCGCGGCCGGATGGCACTGTTGTACTCACGATTATTGACACACACAAGTCTCTGATAAACCAAGTTGATGGTGGTCGGTGCCCGCAGCCGGCTGTGTCTGGTCTCCCACCCGGTTCGGTGTTCTTGGCCTTTCTCCTGCACCGTGTTGTGTATCTGTGGACTGCCTGCGCTTCAGCGACGGGAGTCCGTTCTCCGGCTTTGTGAATGTCGGGAGAGCCCTTTTGCCTGCAGACGCTGGCCCGTGGGATCTCTCTGCCTGTGTAGTGGCTTTCTATCCCCCTCGGTGGGCTGTTGTCTTCAGTTGGGACTTGGGTGGGAAAGGACCTATAGTCCAGACCGTAATCAGTTAATTAACTCAGTCCAGTGGATTCTGGACCTCGTTTCAGGGTCTGAGTACCCCCCTTTGTGCTCCGGTTTCCGATTTGGTTTCCCGGTTCGGTACCGGTGAGCCACTACCCTATCCCGATCCACCATGGTTCCACCGAGCCGTCTTGCAGGCTAAGGCCACCGTCCGCCTCCTAGCCAAAGGTGCCCGGGCTCCAACCCCGGCACCTGTCAGACTGCTGCAAACCTGAGACACAGGCCTGCTTCCACTCTACTTCACCTCCTGAACTGATCTTATCTGCTTGTGTTTCCTGCCTCAGGCCCTCTGAACTCCTCGGTGGGCGTGTCCAACCGCCTGGTTTCACCCCCCTGGTGTGTCCATCAAGCACTGAGGGAGGTGACTAGGGTTTAATGTGGTTGGCTGGTGTTACCTAGTGAGGGACTGGTGTAGTGCGGGGGTCTATCTGTGACTACCTGGCTAGTCCAGGGCGTCACATATACTATTCCTAAGCAAAGCAGAATGGTATATGCAGTCTGTATGCCCCAAATTTAATTCAGATTTGAATAGTGCTAAATCAACATATTAATGCCATGTTATAATTTACAATAACGAGGGAACACCAAGTTACAAATGTCAGGCATTCCTAGAAAGGAACGAGCTGTGTCCCAGTCTTTGGCTTTCATATGTATAGGCTGGGGACCAGGATGACAAAATGTGGCCTGCATGTCTTCATATGTCACCCTTTTCATAAATGTATACAGCTGTTTCCTATGGATATGGTGAGCCTCTGCAAAGCTCATGATGAAAATGATTATGAAGGCACCATTGCTCTCCATATAATTGTATAGACTGCTTAAGAGTTTGCAAGCATCTGGACCATCTGGACCACCAGATTAGATTACAGACATTCACTACCGACCAGAAAGGAAGTTGTTTACACGTCTCTTTTGATGGAAATATCATTTGCGCTTTGTATGGGGTTTATATGCCACAATTTACTTTTATGTGTTATTGTTCTTTCTTGTTTGAACAGTGGAAGCTATAGGAAAGGAAGCAAGTTCATGATTGTGGTCACAGACGGATATATCAATGATGGCTACAAGGAAAAGTGTGGTGGATTGCACTATGTACTGAATGAAGCAAAATCTGCAAATATAAAGATATTTAGTGTGATGGTGGATATTGATCACAAGGTAATGGTTTTACTAGAATGAATTGATTAATTCCTTCACTACCCAGCAAAATTCAATTTTTCATTTTTGTATTTTTCCTTCCCTTCTGCCAAGAGCCATAACTTTTTTTATTTTTCCGCCAACATAGCTCTATGAGGGCTTGTTTTTCCAAGACGAGTTGTACTTTTGAATTTTACCATCAATTTTACCATATAGAGTACTAGAAAACAGGAAAAATATTCTAAGTGCAGTGAAATTGAAAAAACAATAATACAATTCCGCAATAGTTTTGTTCAGGACCCCGACACTTGCCCAGGTGCGCCAGGTGGTGATGCCAGCGCTTTACCATGGTTTATAATGTCTTCAGACTTGTCCCCCATTGAGCACATCTGGAACATTATTAAACAGCTATTGCACACGGAACTGCCATAAGCATTTTATAATTACTTGCATACACAAGTGCAGTCAGTGTGGCAAATCATTCCACAGTAACCTCACTGATTGTATGCCAATGGCCTTAAAAGCATACATTTCTCTGCAATGCACTCAAAGTTGATACTAATAATTGAGATGTTTTGAAATTTTGTTTTAATTTTTCATCCAGTCAAAATTATTAACATGTCTATCAATCCTGTGATTTTCAAACATCTATACCTTTTCTTTCTTGATGTTGCAATTTCAATGTTGAGGAGTATATATTCATACACTGTGTGCAGAATTATTAGGCAAATGAGTATTTTGATCATATGATAATTTTGATACATGTTGTCCTACTCCAAACTGTATAGGCTTGAGAGCCAACTACCAATTAAGTAAATCAGGTGATGTGCATCTCTGTAATGAGGAGGGGTGTGGTGTAATGACATTAACACTAGAGATGAGCGAACCGGTCCCGGTTCGGCTCGAGGTCGGCTCGCCGAACGGAGGTCCCGTTCGAGTTCGGTTCGTCGAACGTTCGACGAACCGAACTCGAACCAATAGGCTATAATGGGAGGCAATCACAAACACATAAAAATGCATTATAAATGTACACAAACAGTTAATAAACATTGCCATAACACTTACCGGTCCTCGCGATCCCTTCTGCACTCTGTCTCCTGCCGCTATTCAATCCGATGATCGCTGAATCCTCCCGGTGACGGCACTGCCAGCAGAGATGCAGGACCTATCGTGACGTCAAAATAGCCATGTGACCAGTCACGTGGCTATTATCTCATTGGCTACAGACTGGTCACATGACTATGACGCGACATGTAGGACCTGCGAGTGCATCTCTCCGGTACACGGTGCACATATGTGTATCGCCGTGTACCGGCGACATGCTCTAGCACACGGTCGACTCCCTGTTCCGTTAGGGACCGGCTGACACAGCCGGTCATTAACGGAGATCACCGTTGCCATAGCAACGCAGTTAGCGGTGACGTCACCGCTAACCGCGGCTCCAAGAGCACCGTTGCTATGGTAACGCGTCTGTCAGCGTTACCGCTGTTACCGCTGACAGCCAGCACTGATCACTCACGGAGTGAAGGCTGCACGCTGCTTCCCGATTGTAGTGAGGATTGTAGTGAGGATGAGGTTCCCCAGCCCATGATGGGCTGGTGCACCTCATCCTCCTCACTACAATCGTCACTACTACTACACTAGTGAGGATTGTAGTGAGGATGAGATGCCTCAGCCCATGATGGGCTGGGGAACCTCATCCTCACTACAATCGTCACTACTACTACACTAGTGAGGATTGTAGTGAGGATGAGATGCCTCAGCCCATGATGGGCTGGGGAACCTCATCCTCACTACAATCGTCACTACTACTACACTAGAAAGAAAGAAGACAGAAGAGCAGGATCGTGGAGAGCTGACAGGGGGTAATAAAGATGGAGTCTCTAATGTGTCTGTGTATTTATTTCTATTAAAGTATTTTTTCTCTGTGTGGTGTTTTTTTTAACCCTTTATTGGAGATTCTTAATGGCCGGGTCAAACGTGCCTGACATTAAGAATCTCTGGCTTAATACTGGCTAGTAAAACAAAGCCAGTATTAACTCATGATTACCCAACAAGCCACCCGGCTCCAGGGCTGTTGGAAGAGTTGGATACAGCGCCAGATGATGGCGCTTCTATGAGAGCGCCATTTTCTGGGACGGCTGCGGACTGAAATCCGCAGCAGAGGCGCCCAGAAACCTCGGGCTAACCTGTGCTGCGGATTCCAATCCCCAGCTGCCTAGTTGTACCTGGCTGGACACAAAAATGGGGCGAAGCCCACGTCATTTGTTTTTTAATTATTTCATGAAATAAGTGAAATAATTAAAAAAAAACGGGCTTCCCTATATTTTTGGTTCCCAGCTGGGTACAAATAGGCAACTGGGGGTTGGAGGCAGCCCGTGGCTGCCTGCTGTACCTGGCTAGCATACAAAAATATGGCGAAGCCCACGTCATTTTTTTGGTGGGCAAAAAAATTCTGCATACAGTCCTGGATGGAGTATGCTGAGCCTTGTAGTTCTGCAGCTGCTGTCTGCTCTTCTCCATACAGACAGACAGCAGCTGCAGAACTACAAGGCTCAGCATACTCCATCCAGGACTGTATACAGAAGTTTTTTGCCCCCTGAAAAAATTATGTGGGCTTCGCCATATTTTTGTATGCTAGGCAGGTACGGCTGCCCCCAACCCCCAGTTGCCTATTTGTACCCGGCTGGGAACCAAAAATAAAGGGAAGCCCTTTTTTATTATTTCATGAATTTCATGAAATAATTAGAAAACAAATGACGTAGGCTTCGCCCCATTTTTGTGTCCAGCCAGGTACAACTAGGCAGCTGGGGATTGGAATCCGCAGCACAGGTTGGCCTGAGCTTTCTGGGCCCCACTGCTGCGAATTGCAGTCTGCAGCCGCCTCAGAAAATGGCATTTTCATAGAAGCGCCATCTTCTGGCGCTGTATCCAACTCTTCCAGCACCTGCCTGCTATACCTGGCTAGCATACAAAAATATGGCGAAGCTCACGTCCTTTTTTTGTAGTTTTTTGGCAAAAAAAATAAAAAATGCTTCCCTGGATTTTCCATTGCCAGTGAAGGTAACACCAAGCAGTGGGGGTTAGCAGCCAGTAGCTGCTTGGATTACCCTTAGCTAGCAATACAAAAAATGCAGCGGGAGCCCATATATATTTTTTTTAATTATTTATTTAAATAACTAAAAATAAAATGGGCTTCCCTGCATTTTGATTGCTGGACATCACAGTGCTGTAAAAATAAATCTTTAAAAAAATTACGTAGCGCTCCGCGGTATTTTTGATTCTCAGCGCAGATAAAGCAGACAGCTATGGGTTGCCACCCCCATCTGCCTGCCGTTACCTTGGTTGGCAATCAAAATACAGGGAAGCCCATTAATTTTTTCTATTTAAAAAATAATTTAAAAAAAAATGACGTTGGGTCCCCCCATTTTTGATAGCCAGCTAGGGTAAAGCAGACGGCTGTAGCCTGAAAACCACAGCTGGCAGTTTTACCGTGGTTGGGGATCCAATGTGGAGGTCCCCTCAGGCTCTTTTTTATAAATATTTTATAAATATTAATAATTACACAATAAAAGTAGGGTCCCCCCCAAATTGGATCACCAGCCAAGGTAAAGCGGACAGCTGTGGTCTGGTATTCTCAGGGTGGGAAGGTCCATAGTTATTGGGCCTTCACAGCCTAAAAATAGCAGGCCGCAGGCACCCCAGACGTGGCGCATCCACTAGATCATTGAACTCAGTGACAGGGGCTGTCAGTGTGCTGGAGATCAGCGCAGGTAATGTACCTCGCTGACAGCAGCACTTGTCATGCCCTGCAGTGACCTTGGCTGACCCATTGATGTTAGCTCAGGTCACTGCACTGCTCTCCCAGCCAATGGGGAACATCCTGCTCTTCATTGACTGGGACAGTGTGGATTGTCATGGCAACCCCTTGGATTACACCAGACCTGGATTTGTTTTTCATTCTAATAAATTGGTTAAAGAGGGGATGTTTTGGGGAGTGTTTTTTCAAATAAAAATGTGTTTGTCGTCTATTTTTTTTTATTACTGACTGGGTTGGTGATGTCGGGTATCTGATAGACGCCTGACCTCACCAACCCCAGGGCTTGATGCCAGGTGACATTACACATCTGGTATTAACCCCATATATTACCCCGTTTGCCACCGCACCAGGGCGCGGGATGAGCTGGGGCGAAGCACCAGGATTGGCGCATCTAATGGATGCGCCACTTCTGGGGCGGCTGCGGCCTGCTATTTTTAGGCTGGGGAGAGTCCAATAACCATGGACCTCCCTAGTCTGAGAATATCAGGCCCCAGCTGTCTGCTTTACCTTGGCTGGTGATGCAATTTTGGGGGACCCCTACGTGTTTTTTTTTTTAATTATTTATTTAATTTAAAATAACAGCGTGGGGTGCCCTCAGTTTTGGATTACCAGCCAAGGTGAGGTTGCCAGCTGTGGTCTGCAGGCTGCAGCCGTCTGCTTTACCCTAGCTGGCTACAAAACTAGGGGGAACCCTACGTCATTTTTTTTTTCATTTTTTTGGCTAAATACAAAGCTAAGCACCCCTTAGTGCCACATGAAAGGCACCAAAGGGTGCTCCACTTATTCTCCACTTTTTCTCCACTTTTTCCTCCACTTTTTCACCACTTTTTCTCCACTTTTTCTCCATTTTTTCTCCACTTATTCTCCACTTATTCTCCACTTATTCTCCATTTTTTCTCCACTTATTCTCCACTTTTTCTCCACTTTTTCTCCACTTTTTCTCCATTTTTTTCTCCACTTTTTCTCCACTTTTTCTCCACTTTTTCTCCACTTTTTCTCCATTTTTTTCTCCATTTTTTTCTCCACTTTTTCTCCACTTTTTCTCCACTTTTTCTCCATTTTTTTCTCCACTTTTTCTCCCCTTTTTCTCCACTTATTCTCCACTTTTTCTCCACTTTTTCTCCACTTTTTCTCCATTTTTTTCTCCACTTTTTCTCCACTTTTTCTCCACTTATTCTCCACTTTTTCTCCACTTTTTCTCCATTTTTTTCTCCACTTTTTCTCCACTTTTTCTCCACTTATTCTCCATTTTTTCTCCACTTATTCTCCACTTTTTCTCCACTTTTTCTCCACTTTTTCTCCACTTTTTTCTCCACTTTTTCTCCACTTATTCTCCACTTTTTCTCCACTTTTTCTCCATTTTTTTCTCCACTTTTTCTCCACTTATTCTCCATTTTTTCTCCACTTATTCTCCACTTTTTCTCCACTTTTTCTCCACTTTTTCTCCATTTTTTTCTCCACTTTTTCTCCACTTTTTTACTCCACTTATTCTCCACTTTTTCTCCACTTTTTCTCCATTTTTTTCTCCATTTTTTTCTCCACTTTTTCTCCACTTTTTCTCCATTTTTTTCTCCACTTTTTCTCCACTTTTCTCCATTTTTTCTCCACTTATTCTCCACTTTTTCTCCACTTTTTCTCCATTTTTTTCTCCATTTTTTTCTCCACTTTTTCTCCACTTTTTCTCCACTTTTTCTCCATTTTTTTCTCCACTTTTCTCCACTTTTTCTCCATTTTTTTCTCCACTTTTTCTCCACTTTTTCTCCACTTTTTCTCCATTTTTTTCTCCATTTGTTTCTCCACTTTTTCTCCACTTTTTCTCCACTTATTCTCCATTTTTTTTCTCCACTTTTTCTCCACTTTTTCTCCACTTATTCTCCACTTTTTCTCCACTTTTTCTCCATTTTTTTCTCCACTTTTTCTCCACTTTTTCTCCACTTTTTCTCCACTTTTTCTCCATTTTTTTCTCCACTTTTTCTCCACTTTTTCTCCACTTTTTCTCCATTTTTTTCTCCATTTTTTTCTCCACTTTTTCTCCACTTTTTCTCCACTTTTTCTCCACTTTTTCTCCACTTATTCTCCACTTTTTCTCCACTTTTTCTCCATTTTTTTCTCCACTTTTTCTCCACTTATTCTCCACTTTTTCTCCATTTTTTTCTCCACTTTTTCTCCACTTTTTCTCCATTTTTTTCTCCACTTTTTCTCCACTTTTTCTCCACTTTCTCTCCATTTTTTTCTCCACTTTTTCTCCACTTTTTCTCCACTTTTTCTCCACTTTTTCTCCATTTTTTCTCCATTTTTTCTCCACTTATTCTCCACTTTTTCTCCATTTTTTTCTCCATTTTTTTCTCCACTTTTTCTCCACTTTTTCTCCATTCTTTTTCTATGGTCGGTCTACCCATTAGCTCTGCCATGCATACTGTAGCTCTACACCTACTGCACATGTTACTTTATGATTGACAAATCTTTCGTACCAGAGCTGTCTAAGTCTACTCTGACCCCATATTTGTCATTACTATATTGTCCTTGTACTGTATTAGGACATTTGTATCATGTGTTTCATTTCTTGCTGTGTTGCAATTTTTTTGCTGCATCCCAATTGTACCTCTACATTGTTCGAGTTTTTGTTATTGTTCTCTCACTCTTATGTGATACTGATTATTGTCATTTTTCATAATTACATGCAGATAAGTCCAATCTGACGAAGGCTCAGGCCGAAACGTCATTTGTAACTTGTTTTGGACAAAAACATATATGCTTATGAAAATTTTTTTTTTCTTAATACGGACCAATAAAGAGTGATTTTGCATTACTATCCGTTGTGACTTACTGACTTAGTCTGGGAGATTTAGAGTGCCGAGGTCACTCACTAATTTTATCTATTATTACCTCTGAGCACCTATATACCAGTGAGCAGAGCTTCCTCTACAGTAGTTCTCCTGATTAGGCATGCCCTTACCTCATGAGCAGGGCATTGCAGCTTTGGTAGCAACCATTACGACATGGACTCTGCTGCTGTTGACCCGAGAAGAGTGAGTGCAGATTCATTGCACCCACACTCCTCACATGAAGGGTCCGCACTCCTAGAAAATGGGGGATACGTTCCCTGAGATTCTCCCCCCCATATTCTAGACGGTCCAGAGTCGTCGTGGGACCCCTTTATTTTTTTTCTTACAATAAATTGGTGAAAGAGGAAATGTTTTGGGGACTGTTTTTTTCAAATAAATTTCTTTTGTCGATTTTTTTTTTTTGTTAGTACTGACAGTTTATGATGTTGAGTATCTAATAGACGCCATGACATCACAAACTGCTGGGCTTGATCTCAGGTTACTTTACAGCTAGTATCAACCCGATTTATTACCCCGTTTGCCACTGCACCAGCGCACGGGATGAGCTGGGGTGAAGCGCCAGGATTGGCGCATCTAGTGGATGCGCCACGTCTGGGGTGCCTGCGGCTTGCTATTTTTAGGCTGTGAAGGCCCAATAACTATGGACCTTCCCACCCTGAGAATACCAGACCACAGCTGTCCGCTTTACCTTGGCTGGTGATCCAATTTGGGGGGGGACCCTACTTTTATTGTGTAATTATTAATATTTATAAAATAATTATAAAAAAGAGCCTGAGGGGACCTCCATATTGGATCCCCAACCACGGTAAAGCTGCCAGCTGTGGTTTTCAGGCTACAGCCGTCTGCTTTACCCTAGCTGGCTATCAAAAATGGGGGGACCCAACGTCATTTTTTTTTTAACTATTTTTTAAATAGAAAAAATTAATGGGCTTCCCTGTATTTTTATTGCCAACCAAGGTAACGGCAGGCAGATGGGGGTGGCAACCCATAGCTGTCTGCTTTATCTGCGCTGAGAATCAAAAATACCGCGGAGCGCTACGTCATTTTTTTAAAGATTTATTTTTACAGCACTGTGATGTCCAGCAATCAAAATACAGGGAAGCCCATTTTATTTTTAGTTATTTATTTAAATAATTAAAAAATATATATATGGGCTCCCGCTGCATTTTTTGTATTGCTAGCTAAGGGTAATCTTAGCAGCTACTGGCTGCTAACCCCCACTGCTTGGTGTTACCTTCACTGGCAATGGAAAATCCAGGGAAGCATTTTTTATTTTTTTGCCAAAAAACTACAAAAAAAGGACGTGAGCTTCGCCATATTTTTGTATGCTAGCCAGGTATAGCAGGCAGGTGCTGGAAGAGTTGGATACAGCGCCAGAAGATGGCGCTTCTATGAAAATGCCATTTTCTGCGGCGGCTGCAGACTGCAATTCGCAGCAGTGGGGCCCAGAAAGCTCAGGCCAACCTGTGCTGTGGATTCCAATCCCCAGCTGCCTAGTTGTACCTGGCTGGACACAAAAATGGGGCGAAGCCTACGTCATTTGTTTTCTAATTATTTCATGAAATTCATGAAATAATAAAAAAAGGGCTTCCCTTTATTTTTGGTTCCCAGCCGGGTACAAATAGGCAACTGGGGGTTGGGGGCAGCCGTACCTGCCTGCTGTACCTGGCTAGCATACAAAAATATGGCGAAGCCCACATAATTTTTTCAGGGGGCAAAAAACTTCTGCATACAGTCCTGGATGGAGTATGCTGAGCCTTGTAGCTCTGCAGCTGCTGTCTATCTGTATGGAGAAGAGCAGACAGCAGCTGCAGAACTACAAGGCTCAGCATACTCCATCCAGGACTGTATGCAGAATTTTTTTGCCCACCAAAAAAATGACGTGGGCTTCGCCATATTTTTGTATGCTAGCCAGGTACAGCAGGCAGCCACGGGCTGCCTCCAACCCCCAGTTGCCTATTTGTACCCGGCTGGGAACCAAAAATATAGGGAAGCCCGTTTTTTTTAATTATTTCACTTATTTCATGAAATAATTAAAAAACAAATGACGTGGGCTTCGCCCCATTTTTGTGTCCAGCCGGGTGCAACTAGGCAGCAGGGGATTGGAATCCGCAGCACAGGTTAGCCCGAGGTTTCTGGGCGCCTCTGCTGCGGATTTCAGTCCGCAGCCATCCCAGAAAATGGCGCTCTCATAGAAGCGCCATCATCTGGCGCTGTATCCAACTCTTCCAACAGCCCTGGAGCCGGGTGGCTTGTTGGGTAATCATGAGTTAATACTGGCTTTGTTTTACTAGCCAGTATTAAGCCAGAGATTCTTAATGTCAGGCACGTTTGACCCGGCCATTAAGAATCTCCAATAAGGGGTTAAAAAAAACACCACACAGAGAAAAAATACTTTAATAGAAATAAATACACAGACACATTAGAGACTCCATCTTTATTACCCCCTGTCAGCCCTCCACGATCCTGCTCTTCTGTCTTCTTTCTTTCTAGTGTAGTAGTAGTGACGATTGTAGTGAGGATGAGGTGCACCAGCCCATCATGGGCTGGGGAACCTCATCCTCAGTACAATCCTCACTACAATCGGGAAGCAGCGTGCAGCCTTCACTCCGTGAGTGATCAGTGCTGGCTGTCAGCGGTAACAGCGGTAACGCTGACAGACGCATTACCATAGCAACGGTGCTCTAGGAGCCGCGGTTAGCGGTGACGTCACCGCTAACTGCGTTGCTATGGCAACGGTGATCTCCGTTAATGACCGGCTGTGTCAGCCGGTCACTAACGGAACGGGGAGTCGACCGTGTGCTAGAGCATGTCGCCGGTACACGGCGATACACATATGTGCACCGTGTACCGGAGAGATGCACTCGCAGGTCCTACATGACGTGTCATAGTCATGTGACCAGTCTGTAGCCAATGAGATAATAGCCACGTGACTGGTCACATGGCTATTTTGACGTCACGATAGGTCCTGCATCTCTGCTGGCAGTGCAGGTCACCGGGAGGATTCAGCGATCATCGGATGGAATAGCGGCAGGAGACAGAGTGCAGAAGGGATCGCGAGGACCGGTAAGTGTTATGGCAATGTTTATTAACTGTTTGTGTACATTTATAATGCATTTTTATGTGTTTGTGATTGCCTCCCATTATAGCCTATTGGTTCGAGTTCGGTTCGTCAAACGTTCGACGAACCGAACTCGAACGGGACCTCCGTTCGGCGAGCCGACCTCGAGTCGAACCGGGACCGGTTCGCTCATCTCTAATCATGATGACTTGTTCTAAACAAAAAATCAATTAATCACTTTGATGTCACCAGCAAACACACACTTCTTTATTACACCTCCATTGCTGTGTCTTGTACAATCATCTGATTGTTGCATAGTTTTCTAATAACCTTAAAATTTTCTAGTAGGCAATCTTTCAAGTCCTCGGGGTGATCATGTCATCTTGGCCAAGTATGGTCATATCCTCTCTTATTACAAAGCCAGAAGTGTACAATATTCTTCTGTACTATTCCTATTAAACAATGCTACAAAAAGTGCTGAGTTTGTTTAATTTTTTTAATTGTAACCTTTAATATATGTGTTATACATTTATTTCCTTTTAGGGGAAAAACTATTAGTTATGGTTAACTAATAATTTGTGAAGCTGCAATGTCACACGTGGAAATGTAAAAGTGTATGCATCAACTTGCCCAAAAAAGCAGTAACTTAGTAATTAAAGGGAAGGTGTCGTCCAAAAAACAAAAATTTCCAATAACTGAAAAAATGTAAAGTATTAATGTTTTAATGTTTTGTGTTACTATTATTTGTTTTTAATTGAGCAAAATATAAAAAAAAATTAAAAAGTTTGATATTTTCCACTCTTAAACACTAGGGGGAGCAGCTGCTGTAGAACTACTGTAGAAACAGCTTATATTACAGCTGCAGTAAAAGTGGGCAGAATCTGCTCTTCTGTGTGTGATGTCCCCTCTGGAACATTATATCCCCCCAGCCTGTATCATATTGCAATCAGGCTTCAGCCGTAGCTATTGTCCTTGATTTGGGGGGGGGTTGCATATATATTGTTCTCCTCTGCAGGGGGCTTGCCTAGTACACAATCTCTGGAGGCTGTGTCTAGGAACCCTTTTCTAGCTACAAGTAGCAAATGTTAAGGGGGTGGATCTAAGGAGGGGTGGGAGATTCAGCCCCATGTTTTAGTTTTTAGTTATGCTTTGTTGAGTGAATGGTGAGGAGGACCTGTGCTAAGGCCAGCTCCTTATCGCCCGTACATGGACGATTGGACTTTGAGGACTTTTGCATTCTCCTTGGCGCCCCCGGACCTATTTCCTTTGTGTGGACTCTAAAGAACCATTTTAATATTGCATGTTTTATGCTCCCTGCCTCATTAAATCTTCTTGGATTGTTCCTTGGCCTGGCGTCCCTTACTGCTCTGTCGCATACCCCGTCACAAACTGGTGGCAGCGGCGGGATCAGAGCAGAAAGAATGGAGGACAACGGCCCATTAACATCTGGATTCAGAACCTCAGGATACAGGAACTGGACTGTGGTGAGCCTACAAACAATGGCCCGTGAATTAGGAGTCGGTTACAAAGGATTCTCTAAGGAGCAACTAATTGAGGCATTGGAAAACGCTTGCTTGCAAGATGGCACCAAGGAACAATTTCCACAGCAAAGGGAGGAAAGACGGGAGCTGGAGGTAAATACCCAAAAAAGTCAATGGGTGGTGTGGTATGAGGAGGAGATGGCACTGCTGGGAGATGAGGTCACCATTGAATATAAGATGGATGCTATTCGCAGAGCTCAAGAGAGGGCATTGCTGGAGAGAAGGTTTGCTGTGGAAGCAGCTAGAGGCTCCAGACATACTGTAACCACAGCACCAACTATGAGGGAATTCTCCAGAGTGTCCCACAAGGACTTTAAGCCATTTAATGAAGCTGCAGGTGACATTAAGGGCTTCTTTCAGGACTTTGAGCATCAGTGCCGATTAATGGAAGTCCCAGAAAGAGAGCGAGTCAGACACCTGGTGGGCCTCTTGGAGGGTGGAGCTGCAGACGCCTATAGAGCTATGGACCCTCAGTGGAATTGTGAGTATGGGGAGATAAAACAGACCATTCTGGAACATTATGCCGTGACCCCAGATACTTATAGGACTAAGTTTCGTACATTAGCCTGTGAAGGAGAAGTGTCTTTCAAGATGTTTGCCCACAGACTGAAACAAGTATGCCATCGCTGGCTGGAGGGAGAGGGAGCCTTAACTTGGGAGACCTTCCTCCAGGTCATCCTGAAAGAGCAGTTCTATGCCAGGTGCCCTGCGGAAATCAGAGAATGGGTGCGTGAGAGAAAGCCGTCAACTGTGGAACAAGCTGCCGCTCTAGCTAATGAGGTGCTCACCATCAAGCCTCAATGGAAAAGGCTACTAGTCGGTGACAAAAAAACTACCAGCTCCCCAACACCAGTGGTCCCTTGTCCTTTGGCCTCCAATGTTCACCATCCCAATAGACTACCAACACATGGTGGACCCCGTGTGAATGTGCCTCCTACTACTCCTGCCTCCTCTTTGGGAGTACGACGTGGAGAAAGACTCATAGAACGCAGATGTTATGGATGTGGGCAGCCTGGTCATCTGCAAGCTCACTGTCCAGGTGCTCAGAGGCAAAACAGTTACAGACCCCCTTTGCCTGTTCATTATCTACAGACACCCTCAACAGGAGAAGAGCTGGATTCATTCCCTGATGATTTGCCAAGTGACTCTGATATGTTGACTTCCCTACCAGGAGTCTATGGGGTGCGAGCCACAGCCGCCCGTTCTTCTGATCTTCAGCATAAACATCTACAGGAGGTTGTGCTGGATGGCCAAAAAGTTGTTGGCTTTCGTGACACTGGGGATTTTCTCACCATCGCAGATCCCCGAGTAATTCAACCAGAAGCAGTGCAAAAGGGACCAGGAATTGCTATTGAATTGGCTGGAGGTACTCAGAAATATATTCCAAGAGCGAGTGTGACCCTGGATTATGGCTTTGGAGCAAAACAATGCACGATTGGTGTGATGAGCGGCCTTCCTGCAGACATTCTTCTAGGGAATGATGTGGGGAATCTTCAATGCCACTTTGTCGGCGCGATAACCAGAAGTCAAGCAAAGAGAGCAGCAGATGTGGACGTGTTCAATCCATCAATGGAACTGAGGTCACCCGAACTGCCTTCACAGCCGGTGAGTGATTCTTCTTGTGAATCTCATATGAATGTCACTTGGGATAAAGTTCAGTTTAGACAAGAGGTAGAGACTGACCCCACCCTGGCTAGCTTTAGAGCTCGAGCTGAAGTAGGGCACTTAGGAGAAAATGGGGAAAAAATTATCAGAGAAAATTGACTCCTATATCGAGTTACCAACGCTGACTCCTTAGATAAGCCCTGGACTTATAGCAAACAGCTGATTGTTCCTCAGAAATACAGAATTTCCCTATTACACCTTGCTCATGACATTCCTACGGCTGGCCATCAAGGGAAAACCCGCACCGAGAGACGATTGACTCAAATTTTCTATTGGCCTGGAATTTCTCAAGCAGTGGCGCATTTCTGCCGAACCTGCGACATATGTCAGCATAGAGGGCGACCCGGAGATCCCCCAAAGGCACCCTTGCAACCACTCCCTATAATAGAAGAACCCTTTCAAAGAGTAGCTGTCGATCTCATTGGACCACTGGCTAAACCAAGTAAATCTGGAAAGCAGTACATTCTCACCGTTGTGGATTATGCCACCCGATATCCAGAAGCCGTGGCCTTGTCAAGTATTTCTGCAGCCAAGGTGGCCGAGGCCCTTGTTACCATTTTCACCCGAGTAGGATTCCCCAGTGAAATCTTATCGGACCAAGGCTCCCAGTTCATGTCAGAGTTGGTCCAGTGTCTGTGGCGCACCTGTGGAGTATGGGCAATTCGAACTACAGCATACCATCCTCAAACCAATGGACTTTGTGAACGGTTTAATCAAACACTGAAAAATATGCTAAGGGCCTTCACTGACAGTGATTCCGACTGGGAGAAGTACCTACCCCATCTCCTGTTTGCCTATCGGGAAGTTCCCCAGGAGTCCACTGGGTTTTCCCCCTTTGAACTACTCTATGGAAGAAAGGTCAGAGGACCCTTAACTCTGCTAAAGGAATATTGGGAGGGGCAAGTTGAAGATACAGGAACCCCTGTTGTTCCATATGTCCTCAAGCTTCGGGAAACCCTGGCTCAACTTGCTAGTTTGGCTCAGGATCATGTACGGATGGCTCAAACCAGACAGAAGACATGGTATGACCGCAAAGCACGCTATCGAGAATTTGTAGAGGGACAACAAGTCTTAATGATTGTTCCCCATCGGCAAAATAAACTCCAGACAACATGGGAGGGTCCCTTCCGGGTTCTCAGAAAACTAAACGACACCAATTACCTTCTTGCTCTAGATGATCAGGGTCTAAGACAAAGGACTGTCCATGTGAATATGATTAAGGAGTACCATGACCGGACATTACCTATGATAGCAAGCTGTCGGCTGGCTTCAGAAGATGGTCAAGAGGATGAGGACCCATTACCTGATCTTGTTGAAGCAGCCAGAGCCCCATCCACTGTGGAACAGGTTCCTCTGAGAGATCACTTAGATTCCTTACAGAAAAAACAAATGCTGGGAGTGCTCCATCAGAGACAGGCTGCTTTCTCATTCCGACCAGGTCGAACCACAGTAACCCAACATCATGTGGACACTCAGGGCATCTGTCCCATACAACAGGCTCCCTACCGGGTACCAGAATCAGTTAGAAACACCATGCAGCATGAGCTGGAGGAGATGTTACAGCTTGGGGTGATTCAGGCCTCCTATAGTCCTTGGACCTCTCCTGTTGTGTTAGTACCCAAGAAAGATGGGAGTACTCGATTTTGTGTGGACTACAGATGACTAAATGACCATACCATCAGTGATGCTACCCAATGACCCGCATTGATGAACTTCTAGACCGGCTAGCTGGGGCACGATACGTCACCACCTTGGATCTCAGTAAGGGATACTGGCAAATTCCCCTGACGGAGGAAGGTAGAGAAAAGTCGGCTTTTATAACCCCCTTTGGTCTGTATGAATTTCTAAACATGCCTTTCGGAATGAAAAACGCCCCTGCAACCTTTCAGAGAATGGTGGACCAGATCCTCCGGGGATGTGGTGACTTCGCTTGTGCCTACCTGGATGATATCGCAATCTTCAGCCACACATGGGAGGAACATCTGAATCAAGTAGCTGTTGTTCTTGACCGGATTCTCACAGCAGACCTAACTATTCGACCTGATAAATGCCAATTGGGGATGGGTGAAGTCCAATATCTAGGGCATCGAGTAGGAGGGGGGAAGTTACGTCCTGAACCTGCCAAAATCCAGGCTATTAGAGACTGGCCTGTACCCCAAACCAAGAAACAAGTTATGGCTTTTTTGGGCACTGCCAGTTATTACCGAAAATTTGTTTCTCATTTCAGCAGTGTGGCCAAGCCCCTTACAGACCTCACGAAGAAAACGATGCCCCGGCTGGTGATCTGGACTCCAGCCTGTGATGAGGCTTTTAACCGGCTGAAGGACGCCTTGGTCTGCAACCCTGTTCTGGTTGCTCCAGACTACAAGAGGAGATTCATTGTGCAGACGGATGCCTCTTCTTATGGACTGGGAGCTGTCCTCAGCCAGGTGAATGCAGCCGGGGAGGAGCACCCCATTGCCTACCTCAGCAGGAAACTGCTGGACCGAGAAGTGGCCTATGCAACTGTTGAAAAAGAATGTCTGGCTGTAGTGTGGGCCCTTAGGAAACTACGGCCATATCTGTATGGACGAGAATTCACTGTGGTTACTGATCACAATCCCCTCACCTGGCTGAACAGAGTCTCTGGGGACAATGGACGATTACTACGATGGAGCCTGGCTCTGCAGCCCTATAACTTTACCATACAATATAGAAGGGGCAGCCAACACCAAAATGCAGACGGATTGTCCAGGCAAAAAGAGCCCTGAGTCAGGTCCACCATGTTTACGTGTACTTGACAAGCGACCTGTTGAGGTCACTAGTCCGTACACCAATTGAGGGGGGAAGGGGTTGTAACATTATATCCCCCCCAGCCTGTATCATATTGCAATCAGGCTTCAGCCGTAGCTATTGTCCTTGATTTGGGGGGGGGTTGCATATATATTGTTCTACTCTGCAGGGGGCTTGCCTAGTACACAATCTCTGGAGGCTGTGTCTAGGAACCCTTTTCTAGCTACAAAAGTAGCAAATGTTAAGGGGGTGGATCTAAGGAGGGGTGGGAGATTCAGCCCCATGTTTTAGTTTTTAGTTATGCTTTGTTGAGTGAATGGTGAGGACCTGTGCTAAGGCCAGCTCCTTATCGCCCGTACATGGACGATTGGACTTTGAGGACTTTTGCATTCTCCTTGGCGCCCCCGGACCTATTTCCTTTGTGTGGACTCTAAAGAACCATTTTAATATTGCATGTTTTATGCTCCCTGCCTCATTAAATCTTCTTGGATTGTTCCTTGGCCTGGCGTCCCTTACTGCTCTGCTGCATACCCCGTCACAACCTCCCCCTCCCAATCTGGGTGTTTCAACATGATAAGGGATGGTGAAGCGTAGGGACACAGTGCGGAGCCATTTTGTTGGTGACTACAAATGTCTAAAGTGTCACCATGGACAGCTATATAGTGCTCCCCACATTGCGCTCTGCATGCCCCAGTCCAGCAGTACTCTGCTGCATGCACGCCCACCTGCAATGTTCTGCCACATGCACGCCCGCAATGCTCTGCCACACGCATGCACACATAAAATGCTCTGCCACACGAACGCCTGCAATGCTCTGCCACACACACGCCTGCAATACTCTGCTACACGCACGCCCACAATGCTCTGCCACATATACACCTGAAATGCTCTGCCACACGCACACACACAATGCTCTGCCACACGCACGCTCACACACAATGCTCTGCCACCCGCCCGCCAGCAATGCTCTGCCACACGCATGCACACAGTGTGTGTGTGTGTGTACAGTGTGTATATACTGTGTGTGTGACCCAGCAGCATGCGGACAGCGGAGCCAGTGTGTGTATTGACTATATACTGTGTGTACTGTGTGTATATACTGTGTGTTTTACCGAGCAGCATGAGGGCAGCAGAGCCAGTGTGTGTATATATTGTATACCGTGTGTACTGTGTGTATATACTGTGCGTGTGGCTGAGCAGTATGAGGGAAACAGAGCCAGTATGTGTATACATTATATACCGAGTACTGTGTGTATATACTGTGTGTGTGACCAAGCAGCATGAGGGCAGCGGAGCCAGTGTGTGTATATACTATATACTGTGTCTACTGTGTGTATATACTGTGTGTGTGACCGAGCAGCGTGAGGGAGGCGGAGCCCGCATGTTTATATACTATATATCGTGCGTACAGTGTGTATATACTGTGTGTGACCAAGCAGTATGAGGGAGGCGGAGCCAGTGTGTGGTTATACTATATACTGTGTGTTCTGTGTGTATATACTGTGTGTGTGACTGAGCAGCAGGATGGAGGCCGAGCCAGTGTGTGTATATACTATATACTGTGTGTACTGTGTGTATATATACTATGTGTGTGACCGAGCACCCAGCATGAGGGCGGCTGCGGCAAGGAGAGGGAGGAGGGAGGGTAGCTACGGCACGGGGGGTGTCATTGGAGACGATAGCAGCAGCGGCAATGGGGGGAGGGGTGCCGGTACTCACACAGGCTGACAGGTGAAAGGGGGGGGGGATCAGATGGGAATGTCATTGGAGATACTAGCAGCAGCGGCGGAGGGAGGGGCGTCGGTACTCACACAGGCCAACAGGTGACAGGTCGGGGGGAGAAAGTGGGGGTGGTGTCATTTTAGACGATAGCAGCTGCGGCAGGGGGAGGCACGCCAGTACTCACAAAGGCCGAGCAGGTGACAGGGGGAAAGTGCAGCACACAGCATACGCTGTGAGCTGCAGAAAGATGGCGTCAATCTCCTCCCTCTGCTGTGATCTGGACAGCCCAGGGGGCGTGTCCAGTTAACAGCAGGAAGCTCTCCTGTATTAAGCATAGAGTCGGAGTCCGACTATCAGAGTGAATGCTCAAGGGGCTGCCATAAAGGAGGTGAGTAACTGTCGTTACAAACACCAAATCCATGATGGCAGCCCCCAGTGCTTCAGTAAAACTAGAATTAAATAAACTAAATAAACAGTGAGTTTAATTTTGTATTAAAAATACTTGATTTCTTAATAACTATTATTAATACAAAAATAAAAAACGCAGCACGTTCCCTTTAAATTATGTTCCTCCTCAAGAAAAAGAAACCATAAAATCAGAATGATGCAAAGTAAAAGGTTATTCCCATCTTCATAGATGGATATTGTTGGACAGTTCTTGGAAATACAAGCAATTTTGCAATTTACTGCTTATTAAAAAGTTCAGCTGTTTTTGAGATATTAACACTTTTGTATTGAAAGCAACTAATTGCTGTGGAGACAGATCAGCACTGCTAGACTAGAACATGTGCACTGCTTACAAGCTCTTTTATATTCAGCTTGTAGGCACTGTGTTGAAGCTGGCTGAGATCCGTTTAATGCACTGTTACCTTCTGATCCTGGACAACTTCATCCAGCACAATAGGGTTACATATAGACTGCGCCTCTAGTTATGTCCGCATTTTATATTAAAAAGTCTATACCCCACATAACTAGAGTTGAGCGCGGTTCGCGGTTCGAGGTTCTCCAGTTCGCGGTTCGAGTGATTTTGGGGGCTGTTCTAGATCGAACTAGAACTCGAGCTTTTTGCTAAAGTTCGATAGTTCTAGATACGTTCGAGAACGGTTCTAGCAGCAAAAAGCAGGGCTTTTTACAGCTACAGTGTGCAGGAGCCATCGCTGGCAGCCTGCCAGAAGCTGGTAACCAAGATAAACATCGGGTATCCAACCAAAGCGCTTTGGTTAGTAACCCAATGTTTATCCTAGTTACGTGCAGGAAGCCCACACTTCCCCACTCAGCTCACTCCGCCCCCTCCTGCACGCGGCATGTACGTGTACACACACACACACACACACACACTCTGCACACTGCATTCTGCACACATGGTCCCGCTCGGCTTACCTGCGGTGATGAAGTCCCGCCATCCCGACCTCAGCGCTGTCACTGTCCTCCATGGCCGCCGCTTGTCACATCACCTTCTCTCGCTTCCGACCCGAGACTGACTAGCGGTGACGTCACGGGCCGCTCGCGATACTTGGCTGTGAAGGCGGCGGTCATTGAACTCAGTGACAGGTGCTGTCAGCAGTGCAGGAGATCAGCGCAGGTAATGTACCTCGCTGACAGCAGCACTTGTCATCCCCTGCAGTGACCTGGGCTGACCCATTGATGTTAGCTCAGGTCACTGCACTGCTCTCCCAGCCAAAGGGGAACATTCTGCTCTTCATTGACTGGGACAGTGTGGATCGTCATGGCAACCCCTTGGATTACACCAGACCTGGATTTGTTTTTCTTTATAATAAATTGGTTAAAGAGGGAATGTTTTGAGGAGTGTTTTTTCAAATAAAAATGTGTTTGTCGTCTATTTTTTTTTATTACTGACTGGGTTGGTGATGTCGGGTATCTGATAGACGCCTGACCTCACCAACCCCAGGGCTTGATGCCAGGTGACATTACATATCTGGTATTAACCCCATATATTACCCCGTTTGCCACCGCACCAGGGCACGGGATGAGCTGAGGCGAAGCACCAGGATTGGCGCATCTAATGGATGCGCCACTTCTGGGGCGGCTGCGGCCTGCTATTTTTAGGCTGGGGAGAGTCCAATAACCATGGACCTCCCTAGTCTGAGAATATCAGACCCCAGCTGTCTGCTTTACCTTGGCTGGTGATCCAATTTTGGGGGACCCCTACGTGTTTTTTTTTAATTATTTATTTAATTTAAAATAACAGCGTGGGGTGCCCTCAGTTTTGAATTACCAGCCACGGTGAGGGTGCCAGCTGTGGTCTGCAGGCTGCAGCCGTCTGCTTTACCCTAGCTGGCTACAAAAATAGGGGGAACCCTATGTCATTTTTTTTTTCATTTTTTTGGCTAAATACAAAGCTAAGCACCCCTTAGTGCCACATGAAAGGCACCAAAGGGTGCAAAATTACAAAATGCAGGAGAGTGGGACATTATGTGTCTTTCTGCCATTATAATGACAGAAAAGACTGATATGAAGTGCACAAGCACAAGAAAATCACCAGAGCGCTCTACGCTGTGAAAAGCAGTAGAAAATGGCACTGGAGTGAACATGTGACCGCCTCATGTAGGTTGAAGCTATGGATCCTGGGTAAATTTATGCATTTACCCTCCTTCAGTTTTTTTGCAGTACACAAAAAAAACCGGAAGGCACACGGATAACAAACAGATGACCCTACGGACCGTCTACGGAACGGAAACGGATGCCACACGGATGCACCCGTGAAAAAAAACGGACTGTTTTTTGCAGACCGCAAAAATGGATCGGTCGTGTTAATGTAGCCTTATTCTGATCTGCCGTTTATAAACAGCAGGCAGAAATAAGTGAATAGCGCCCCCCAGCATCAGAAAATCTCCGGGGTTTCAGGGCTAGCTGAGACCCTGGAGATCATGATTCAGGACGGTTTTTCCGGTCCCCGCTCACGTGATCACAGGTATACACCGTACACCGATGATCACGTTACAGTAAATGACAGCGCCGGTAAAAAATTATTTATCTCCCATCTGGGATGAACAAACATGATAGATCTCCTCCCCGGTCCCCTCCGGTCCCCCGGTGTCGCCAAAGTGCCCCCCCTGATGCCCTCCCAGAAATCCAAGATGGCCGTGCGCACAGCAGCGGGCCGGCCGCATTCACCCTACTCCTCTGATTTCTGTCGCATGTGCCATGACACATGCGACAGAAAACTCCTCCCCAGGCCCTGCCAGGTCACCCCCTATAACCCCACCGGTGTTCCCTGGTGTCCCACGGTACCTGTGCAGCGTTGATCCCCCGCGGCCCTCTCCTTCACAATAGACGCTGCCGCATGCACAGAGCGGCTGTCAGCTCAGCTTCCTGTGTTCAGACACAGTGAGTGGTGGTTATGCATCTGTAAGCTAAATGGGCGGCACGGTGGCTCAGTGGTTAGCACTGCAGTCTTGCAGCGCTGAGGTCCTGGGTTCAATTCTCACCAAGGACACCATCTGCAAGGAGTTTGTATGTTCTCCCCGTTTTTGCGTGGGTTTCCTCCAGTTTCCTCCCACACTCCAAAGACATACAGCGCTATGGAATTAATAACGCTATATAAATGAATAAATTATTATTATTACTGCAATGCCCTGCTCATGAGGTAAGGAACATAATTGATCAGGAGAGCTATACTACATTTCCAAATGTAGGGATTTGCTTTTATAGTTGCCCTGCTGAATGACTACCAAACATGAGAGTCCGTTATACGCCACAAGAAAACACATCTAAATAGCGAGCTCTGTTGTTAAGTATTCATTCAGCTGGATAACTGGACTTAAAGGGGTATTCCATCTCCAAGATCCTATCCCCAATATATAGTAGGTGGAATAGCAATAATATCAGCAAATACCAATATTTGGAAATGTAGAATAGTTCTCCTGATTAGCCATGCCCTTACCTCATGAGCAGGGCATTGCAGCTTTGGTAGCAACCATTACGACATGGACTCTGCTGCTGTGGACCCGGGGAGAGTGAGTGCAGATTTATTGCACCCACACTCCTCACATGAAGGGCCTGCACTCCTAGAAAATGGGGGATACGTTCGCTGAGTGTCTCCCCCCCATATTCTAGACGGTCCAGAGTCGTCGAGGGACCCCTTTATTTTTTTTCTTACAATAAATTGGTGAAAGAGGGAATGTTTTGGGGACTGTTTTTTCAAATAAATTTCTTTTGTCGATTTTTTTTTTGTTAGTACTGACAGTTTATGATGTTGAGTATCTAATAGACGCCATGACATCACAAACTGCTGGGCTTGATGTCAGGTGACCTTACAGCTAGTATCAACTCGATTTATTACCCCGTTTGCCACTGCACCAGGGCACGGGATGAGCTGAGGTGAAGCGCCAGGATTGGCGCATCTAGTGGATGCGCCACGTCTGGGGTGCCTGCGGCCTGCTATTTTTAGGCTGTGAAGGCCCAATAACTTCCCACCCTGAGAATACCAGACCACAGCTATCCGCTTTACCTTGGCTGGTGATCCAATTTGGGGGGGACCCTACTTTTTTTGTGTAATTATTAATATTTATAAAATAATTATAAAAAAAAGAGCCTGGGGGGACCTCCACATTGGATCCCCAAACACGGTAAAGCTGCCAGCTGTGGTTTTCAGGCTACAGCCATCTGCTTTACCCTAGCTGGCTATCAAAAATGGGGGGACCCAACGTCATTTTTTTTTTAACTATTTTTTAAATAGAAAAAATTAATGGGCTTCCCTGTATTTTGATTGCCAACCAAGGTAACGCCAGGCAGATGGCTGTGGCAACCCATAGCTGTCTGCTTTATCTGCGCTGAGAATCAAAAATACCGCGGAGCGCTACGTCATTTTTTTTAAAGATTTATTTTTACAGCACTGTGATGTCCAGCAATCAAAATACAGGGAAGCCCATTTTGTTTTTAGTTATTTAAATAAATAATTAAAAAAAATATATATGGGCTCCTGCTGCATTTTTTGTATTGCTAGCTAAGGGTAATCCAATCAGCTACTGGCTGCTAACCCCCACTGCTTGGTGTTACCTTCACTGGCAATGGAAAATCCAGGGAAGCATTTTTTATTTTTTTTGCCAAAAAACTACAAAAAAAGGACGTGAGCTTCGCCATATTTTTGTATGCTATGGTATAGCAGGCAGGTGCTGGAAGAGTTGGATACAGCGCCAGAAGATGGCACTTCTATGAAAGTGCCATTTTCTGAGGCGGCTGCAGACTGCAATTCGCAGCAGTGGGGCCCAGAAAGCTCAGGCCAACCTGTGCTGCGGATTCCAATCCCCAGCTGCCTAGTTGTACCTGGCTGGACACAAAAATGGGGCGAAGCCTATGTCATTTGTTTTCTAATTATTTCATGAAATTCATGAAATAATATAAAAAGGGCTTCCCTTTATTTTTGGTTCCCAGCCAGGTACAAATAGGCAGCTGGGGGTTGGGGGCAGCCGTACCTGCCTGCTGTACCTGGCTAGCATACAAAAATATGGCGAAGTCCACATAATTTTTTCAGGGGGCAAAAAACTTCTGCATACAGTCCTGGATGGAGTATGCTGAGCCTTGTAGTTCTGCAGCTGCTGTCTTTCTGTATGGAGAAGAGCAGACAGCAGCTGCAGAACTACATTGCTTAGCATACTCCATCCAGGACTGTATGCAGAGGTTTTTTGCCCACCAAAAAAATGACGTGGGCTTCGCCATATTTTTGTATGCTAGCCAGGTACAGCAGGCAGCTACGGGCTGCCTCCAACCCCCAGTTGCCTATTTGTACCCGGCTGGGAACCAAAAATATAGGGAAGCCCGTTTTTTTTAATTATTTCACTTATTTCATGAAATAATTAAAAAACAAATGACGTGAGCTTCGCCCCATTTTTGTGTCCAGCCGGGTACAACTAGGCAGCTGGGGATTGGAATCCGCAGCACAGGTTAGCCCGAGGTTTCTGGGCGCCTCTGCTGCGATTTGCAGTCCGCAGCCGCCCCAGAAAATGGCGCTTTCATAGCGCTATCATCTGGCGCTGTATACAACTCTTCCAACAGCCCTGAAGCCGGGTGGCTTGTTGGGTAATAATGAGTTAATACTAGCTTTGTTTTACTAGCTAGTATTAAGCCAGAGATTCTTAATGTCAGGCACGTTTGACCCGGCCATTAAGAATCTCCAATAAAGGGTTAAAAAAAAGACACCACACAGAGAAAAAATACTTTAATAGAAATAAATACACAGACACATTAGAGACTCCATCTTTATTACCCCCTGTCAGCCCTCCACGATCCATGGTCTTCTGTCTTTCTCGTTCAACAAATGCAGCTCTGCTCCATCACTGCTGCATGGGGGAAGACGCTGCTTCCCGTGCAGCCTTCACTCCGTGAAGGCTGCATGGAAAGCAGCGTGCAGCCTTCACTCCGTGAGTGATCAGTGCTGCTGGCTGTCAGCGGTAACAGCGGTAACGCTGACAGACGCGTTACCATAGCAACGGTGCTCCCGGAGCTGCGGTTAGCGGTGACGTCACCGCTAACTGCGTTGCTATGGCAACGGTGATCTCCGTTAATGACTGGCTGTGTCAGCCGGTCCCTAACGGAACGGGGAGTCGACCGTGTGCTACAGCATGTCACCGGTAAACGGCGATACACAAATGTGCACCGTGTACCGGAGAGATGCACTCGCAGGTCCTACATGACGCGTCATAGTCATGTGACCAGTCTGTAGCCAATGTGATAATAGCCACGTGCCTGGTCACATGGCTATTTTGACGTCACGATAGGTCCTGCATCACTGCTGGCAGTGCCGGTCACCGGGAGGATTCAGCGATCATCGGATGGAATAGCGGCAGGAGACAGAGTGCAGGAGGGATCGCGGGGACCGGTAAGTGTTATGGCAATGTTTATTAACTGTATGTGTACATTTATAATGCGTTTTTATGTGTTTGTGATTGCCTCCCACTATAGCCTATTGGTTCGAGTTCGGTTCGTCGAACGTTCGACGAACCGAACTCGAGCCGAACCACGGCCAGTTCGCTCATCTCTACACATAACTATACAGTATTTGGTACTTTATATACTACATTTGTTACACCTTTAGAACATAGTGTCTTATAGCACAATGCACTTTATATTTTTCTAGTAACATTTGAATATCTTTATATTGACAGTCCACATATTCAATTTGCACTATGGTAAGATATAACATTTGCACTTTACACAAACTTTTTTTATATAATTTATATATTTCATCTAGTGCATATATGATTTATACTATATACCGCTTATTTTAACCAATTGTGTTGATTAGATGGTGCAGTTATTGTTATATATTACTCTGAATTTTTGAATGCTATATATGCTTTATTATTACTTGGCCATTTTGCATATTTGGGAAGTATCTTTGCTTGATTTTTGACAGTTGAAAATTGTGTTTGACATTGTTTTATCCATTTATGTGTTAGTTTTCCACACTTGCTGTGCCAAATTAGTTGCATATTTTGTCATGGGTAGTCTAATTTTGCCTAATTTTTTTGCCCAAATAAATTTTGTGTGTGTGTGTGTGTGTGTGTGTGTGTGTTTTCTTTAAAAAATGGCAAAGACAAAGTCAAATTTATTACTAGATGTCAAGAATTTTATTATTCTGAGTGTGAAGTCAGGCAAGAGCAATAAAAAGGCAGCTATGGATTCAACTGTTCTCACAGTCAAGTGTCAAGCTGAAAAACCTGGAAGTGGACGACCACAGAAAACGTCCTCCAAAGTTGATCACATTATTAAGAAAAAGTCTGTATCTGATGTCCATAAAAGTGTTGTACAAATTTCACATGAAATGAACAAAGAATATGGGGTCAAAGTGAGTCTCCAAACTGTTGTGCGATGGCTAAGAGCAGTAGGCTTGAATTCCCAAGTTCCAGTCAAGAATCCTTTCATCTCTGCAAAGAATCGGAAGGGCTGACTTGAGTTTGCCAAAGAACACAGCAATGGAAAGGGACAGATTGGTCTAAAGCCCACTTTACACGTTGCAATATATCTTACAATCCGTCGTTGGGGTCAAGTTGTAAGTGACTGTCAGGGCCAGGTGGACGGGCAGACCCAGGAGGTGGATCCACTGGGCCGAACTCCTAGATGGTGGTAAGGGGTCCGGTAGCTGGAGCACTACAGACAGCAGAACAGTCCGTGCACACGAGGATAACGGAGAAGTCCCTGGGACCACGGAGTCACTGGTGGTAGTCCGGGTGACGCAGCTCAGGTTCGGAAGCCGAGATGATGTCAAGCGGGGTCCGGAACCTTTGGAGCGAGATGACGGGTCACCGCAGGGATCCGAGATGGTACGGACTGTCAGGATGGCAGATGGACAGCGTTCGGGGTTCGGGATTCGGTCAGGACCGGATGGCGAGGCAGGCACGGCTCTACAAGAGAGATAGGTGAGTATATCACAAAAACACCAGGAGACCTGACTCCTAGCTTAAGAAACACGAAGATCAGGCCCCGCCCTCTTGGACAATAAACCCCTTTATACCCTGTACCTGTTTTGCATCATTTCCTGTTAATGGACGCTGGCCCTTTAAGAAAGGGTCAGTGACCGCGCGCGTGCCCTAATGCGCATGCGCGCGGCCCGGGTGCCAGAAGCCAGGGAAGGAAGCTGAGAGGAGGACGCAGGGGAGCCGGCCAGGACCTGGGAAGCCGTCGGGCGCCGGGAGCGGAGACCAGGGGGCCTGGGAAGGACGGACACCGGAGGCTGGAGAGCGGGGAGCGTGGCAGGTGAGCCGGGGAGCGGAGCTGAGGACCCGGGGAGCGGAGCAGAGGACCCGGGGAGGGGAGCCGAGGACCCGGGGAGCGTGACAGTGACGCACATCCGGCATCGTTCGTGACGTATTTGCGTGTGACACCTACGTGCGATCAAGATTGAACGCAAAAACAGTGATCGCAAACACATCGTATCTTTGTCTAGAATTGAACGTTTGTTGATCAAATCTACTCAATTGCAGCGTGTGACATCCCTCATACGATGGTTTCCTCCCATAATCAGGACGTCATACTGTGAAGTGGTTGTGCCGTATCTTGTGGCGCCGATACGCCCATCGTATAATTGGTTGAAATTGTGTACACATGCGTTTGGAAATGATCTCTCTATAAATAGCTTAACTCAATCTCATTTAGTTGCAGCCTGTATGTATGTGTGATTTGATATTGATTGTCTTCATGCGCAACAGAGTTCTACTTTGGAATTTTGTCAACGGCATACATCCTGCTTGTCCTGGTTATTGAAGGTATTGGGGTTTTTTTTATTTTTTTTTTAAATTTTTCCTTTAATAATTAGTTGGAACTTTTTTTTTTTTTACAAATATGAAATGTAAACATCATGAATGCTCATACTTCAAGTTTCAAAATGTTACATTATACTTCATAAGGTTTTTATGTGATATGACGTATCTTGGTTTCAAAATGAGTATGACTATTTTGTAAAAGTGTAACATATTTTTGGCATCAAACTGGTCATTAATTTTAATTTTTAATTTTTTTTTTTAAAAAAAAAAACATTTAAATACATTAATCAAATCGATGCAAGAACAGATTCAACATGCTGACGGATCCAGAATATGCTGTCTTAGCAGTAGGCTTAATGCAGACTGCAGCTACAGTTGCGGAAGACGACAATATGAATAACAACACCGAAACCCGTCGTCTTTGGTCCAGAAAATGGCTCATCCGTCGTCCTACCCTGACCCACATGCATCTACTGCGGGAATTACAAGACACACATCCCCATGATTTCCGTAATTATTTACGGATGAGCGAGGAATCCGTTTTATATATTGTGTCTAAAGTGAAGCCATACATTACTCGTAAGGACACCGTAATGAGACCTGCAGTGCCTGTGGAGGAACGTGTGGCTGTAACCCTGCGATTTTAGGCAACAGGACGTTCATTGACGGACCTCCAATCAGGGCCGGCTCCAGGTTTTTGTGGGCCCTGGGCGGAAGAGTCCCGGTGGGCCCCATCCACACGCAGACACACACATACATACATATACATATTTAAAGACAAACTCACAAAAATACGTATAGAACTGACATATCTATACAGTCATATACACTGACATACATAGATACACATCATACATGCATACAGACACACACAACACAACTCTGCTAGATACATACATACAGACACACACAGCTCTGCTGGATACATACACACATAGCTCTGCTACATACATACACACATAGCTCTGCTACATACATACACACATAGCTCTGCTACATACATACACACATAGCTCTGCTACATACATACACAGCTCTGCTGGATACATACACACATAGCTCTGCTACATACATACACACATAGCTCTGCTACATACACACACAGCTCTGCTGGATACATACACACATAGCTCTGCTACATACATACACAGCTCTGCTGGATACATACACACATAGCTCTGCTACATACATACACACATAGCTCTGCTACATACATACACACATAGCTCTGCTACATACATACACACATAGCTCTGCTACATACATACACACATAGCTCTGCTACATACATACACACATAGCTCTGCTACATACATACACACATAGCTCTGCTACATACATACACACATAGCTCTGCTACATACATACACACATAGCTCTGCTACATACATACACACATAGCTCTGCTACATACATAGCTCTGCTACATACATAGCTCTGCTACATACATACATATAGCTCTGCTACATACATACATGAATCTGCTACATACATACACACATAGCTCTGCTACATACATACACACATAGCTCTGCTACATACATACACACATAGCTCTGCTACATACATACACACATAGCTCTGCTACATACATACACACATAGCTCTGCTACATACATACACATATAGCTCTGCTACATACATACAGACATAGCTCTGCTACATACATACACACATAGCTCTGCCACATACATACAGACACACACGTAGCTCTGTGGGGCCCACACACACAGCTCCAGGGGCCAGCACATACAGCACCGGGGGGCAGGGCATACACCTAAGGGGGGAGAAGCCCATACAGCTCCCCAGGGCCCATAAATCGGGGGCGGGGAGGGCACATACCTCTCAGGTCACGGTGGAGAGGGGGCCCACAAAGCGCCGGAGAGGGGGCACACACAGCGCCGGAGAGGGGGCCCACACAGCGCCGGAGAGGGGGCCCACACAGCGCCGGAGAGGGGGCCCACACAGCGCCGGAGAGGGGGCCCACACAGCGCCGGAGAGGGGGCCCACACAGCGCCGGAGAGAAGAGCTGTGCTGGGGGTCGCTGGCTGGCACTGCAACTCCTTCATCTGTGGGACTGAGCAGGCCGGTCGGTAGCTCCGCCCACAGATGAAGTTCAAACCAGGAAGTCTGCGCGCCTTAAAGGGACGGCGCTGCAGATTCCTGCCGAGGACTGCGGAACTCGGCCCGGGGGCAGCAGAACTAAGGCAAGGGGGCCCCGGCCAAGGGGCACCAGAACTGACGAGGCCGAGTGGGCCCCCCCGGCTCTCCAGGGCCCCGGCATTTGCCCAGGTATGCCGCGTGCTGACGCCGGCCCTGCCTCCAATATTCTTCAGCTATTTTTCGTTCTCTGCTCAGTAGCCTCATACCCGAGACTTGTGTGGCTATTATAAATTCTTTACGTGATTATATGCCATATCCAGGTAATGCTCACGATTGGGCAAAAATTGCTGTTGATTTTTATCACATATGGCATTTTCCAAACTACGGTGGAGCATTCGATGGTAAGCACATCAGAATCACGCAGCCCCACAACAGTGGTTCTTTTTATTTTAATTATAAGGGATATTATAGTTTAATACTTATGGCCTTGGTAAATGCCCATTATGAATTTATAACTGTCGATGTGGGCATCAATGGCCGCGTGTCTGATGGTGGAGTATTTGAGCGTACTGTTTTTGGTCAACGTCTTAAAAATAATCAAATTCTGTTTCCTAGCAACAGAGAAAATATAAATAATCTAAATTTTGTCATTTTAGCAGATGAGGCACTTCCTCTGCATAAAAACATGTTAAAACCCTATCCTCTGGCAACCTTAAATCAATCACGACGTATCTATAATTACCGACTATCAAGAGCACGACTTGTAGTCGAAAATGCCTTTGGTATAATGGCCAGTAGGTTTCGGATATTTTATTCCCCAATTAACCTGAAAGTCAGCTCGATAGATAGTGTTGTCCTTGCATGCTGCATATTGCACAATTTTTTGCACAAAAGAGATGCTACAAGTTATATGCCATCTGGATATGCCAATGCTGATGTAAGAAACTCTGGGGATCTAACATTAGGAACATGGCGTGAGGATGCGGTGAATCTGGCTCCCTTGTCTATACCAAGCCATTTTGGACGTAGGAGAGTAGAAGCTATGGAGAATAGAGATCTTTATTGTACATATTTTAATACCACTGGTGCTGTGAATTGGCAAGCTAATATAATTTGATTGTTATTAATTAACTAAATATGTTAATTATATATTGTACACACTTTTTCTTATATATAAATATATATATAAAAATATATATAAAAATATATATAAATATATATATAAATATATATATATATATATATATAAAAATATATATAAATATACAGTTAGGTCCAGAAATATTTGGACAGTGACACAAGTTTTGTTATTTTAGCTGTTTACAAAAACATGTTCAGAAATACAATTATATATATAATATGGGCTGAAAGTGCACACTCCCAGCTGCAATATGAGAGTTTTCACATCCAAATCGGAGAAAGGGTTTAGGAATCATAGCTCTGTAATGCATAGCCTCCTCTTTTTCAAGGGACCAAAAGTAATTGGACAAGGGACTCTAAGGGCTGCAATTAACTCTGAAGGCGTCTCCCTCGTTAACCTGTAATCAATGAAGTAGTTAAAAGGTCTGGGGTTGATTACAGGTGTGTGGTTTTGCATTTGGAAGCTGTTGCTGTGACCAGACAACATGCGGTCTAAGGAACTCTCAATTGAGGTGAAGCAGAACATCCTGAGGCTGAAAAAAAAGAAAAAATCCATCAGAGAGATAGCAGGCATGCTTGGAGTAGCAAAATCAACAGTCGGGTACATTCTGAGAAAAAAGGAATTGACTGGTGAGCTTGGGAACTCAAAAAGGACTGGGCGTCCACGGATGACAACAGTGGTGGATGATCGCCGCATACTTTCTTTGGTGAAGAAGAACCCGTTCACAACATCAACTGA
This sequence comes from Anomaloglossus baeobatrachus, assembly GCF_048569485.1. Taxonomy (NCBI): domain Eukaryota; kingdom Metazoa; phylum Chordata; class Amphibia; order Anura; family Aromobatidae; genus Anomaloglossus; species Anomaloglossus baeobatrachus. Next base: position 435,730,024 of record NC_134358.1, read on the forward strand.
AGTCCAGAACACTCTCAGTGAAGTAGGTGTATCTGTCTCTAAGTCAACTGTAAAGAGAAGACTCCATGAAAGTAAATACAAAGGGTTCACATCTAGATGCAAACCATTCATCAATTCCAAAAATAGACAGGCCAGAGTTAAATTTGCAGAAAAACACCTCATGAAGCCAGCTCAGTTCTGGAAAAGTATTCTATGGATAGATGAGACAAAGATCAACCTGTACCAGAATGATGGGAAGAAAAAAGTTTGGAGAAGAAAGGGAACGGCACATGATCCAAGGCACACCACATCCTCTGTAAAACATGGTGGAGGCAACGTGATTGCATGGGCATGCATGGCTTTCAATGGCACTGGGTCACTTGTGTTTATTGATGACATAACAGCAGACAAGAGTAGCCGGATGAATTCTGAAGTGTACCGGGATATACTTTCAGCCCAGATTCAGCCAAATGCCGCAAAGTTGATCGGACGGCGCTTCATAGTACAGATGGACAATGACCCCAAGCATACAGCCAAAGCTACCCAGGAGTTCATGAGTGCTAAAAAGTGGAACATTCTGCAATGGCCAAGTCAATCACCAGATCTAAACCCAATTGAGCATGCATTTCACTTGCTCAAATCCAGACTTAAGACGGAAAGACCCACAAACAAGCAAGACCTGAAGGCTGCGGCTGTAAAGGCCTGGCAAAGCATTAAGAAGGAGGAAACCCAGCATTTGGTGATGTCCATGGGTTCCAGACTTAAGGCAGTGATTGCCTCCAAAGGATTCGCAACAAAATATTGAAAATAAAAATATTTTGTTTGGGTTTGGTTTATTTGTCCAATTACTTTTGGCCTCCTAAAATGTGGAGTGTTTGTAAAGAAATGTGTACAATTCCTACAATTTCTATCAGATATTTTTGTTCAAACCTTCAAATTAAACGTTACAATCTGCACTTGAATTCTGTTGTAGAGGTTTCATTTCAAATCCAATGTGGTGGCATGCAGAGCCCAACTCGCGAAAATTGTGTCACTGTCCAAATATTTCTGGACCTAACTGTATATATATAAATATATATAAATATATATATATATAAATATATATAAAAATACTAAATTGTGAGTATGAATTATGTTCCTTTATTTTTATAGTGTCCAAACACATTACATTGTTGGTGTCGCCAAAAAATGTTGACGTAAAATAATACATGGTAATCATTTGAATCATGACAACAAATACATTGTTGGTTTCCAACACATTTTTTACATAGATCACAAAACCTAAAACAAAATTATTTTTTTGCTTTTTATTGTCTATTTTCAATGTAAGGTAAAATTAATTTATTATAGACAAGGACAAATGAAACATTGTTTTTTTTATAAAGGAAACAAACATATTTACAACAATATTTGTGATGTCTGGTTTAGTCATTTAAACAGAAGCTTATTCAAACGCACATTTTCTTTTTTTGTTATATTTTTTACTAATTGTTGTTTTTTTTATTTTGCAAAAAACAACAATACACTTAAAAATACAATCAATGCCTTGATGAACGAGTTGTCTGTTGACGAAATTGACTCTTGGCAGGTGTATCTTCTTCATCCTGCATTGTTTGGCTACTTGCCTCAATTGTCAACGTTGATGGGCCAGCCAGTTCTGCATCTTCAAAACATGAAGAAGCATGTAATTTTTCGCCTAATCCGGCACGCACTACCTCGAGAATCACACGCTCGGAATGCCCCTTTTGCTATATGATAGCCAAAACTGTGGAAAGAAAGCGCACATAGGGTTTTAACCGATAGATATAGGTGCAGGGAATAGGACAGGTACTCACCTGCTTCAGTTGTGACAGGCACAACTCCTTGTCAGCATGGAATAAATGAATACAAAAATGGTCAGCTGCAGCCCCGATGTTGCAACAAGATGGGGGATGATCAAAAGAAATCGGGTTAAATGCTGCGCTAAAAACCACAATCCAAAGATATATCGTGAATTCCTTTTCTTTATTTTCACAGGACCTGTGAAAATAAAGAAAAGGAATTCATGATATATCTTTGGATTGTGGTTTTTAGCGCAGCATTTAACCCGATTTCTTTTGATCATCCTTTTGCTATATGGTCATATCTACTAGTTGTTCATCTAAATATTGGGTGAAGCCGCTCACTGGTTTTCTGTTAAATTTTGCTATAATATTATGACATAGTCCAACTAAATCCGTATTGTGAGGGGTAGGTTGCAGCCTCCTTTTGCTTCGAGGAATTAAATGCATGCTGGGAGATGGCATGGCTGGATCGGCATCATCCTCAATATGAACAGCATCCATATTTTCTGGGCTGATTGTGTTCTCACTGGGTTGTTGACTGTCTGTTGCTTGTGACTGTAAATTAAAATTAAGAATGCACTTTACAGAAATGGACAAAAATAGTAATGCTGTAATTTGGAAAGTATTAACATATAAGTTAGTCTATGTAATAATAAGTTGACAATTTATTAGAAATAGTGCACATAATAGACATATGATATTCAAATATTATGATTAGTTGACTAAATGTTAATATAACACGTTTGTAACACAATAAATTTAAATGGTAATTACCTCAGGTTGATAAAGGACATTTGAATCTTCCTGTATAGGAATCAAACTGGTGCCAGTTTCGGGCATTTCCTGATCCCGAATGAATGTTAACAAGTCGAAGTACCAGAGGCGTGGTGTGTAAATTTCGTCTGTACCGGCACCAGACCTTTTTGAGTCCTCAATTTTTTTTACTTCTTTTTTGAACACGGTCCATAAACCTTGAATTTTTTTTTAACGACATTAATATCAACCTCCTCTGTGGGATAGTGTTTTTTTACTACGTCGACCAATTCAAGGTACGCACGCCTTTTGACTACTTTATTACTGTAATCTTTGCTCGTAATTTTCCAGAGGCATGCCAACGCCTGATAGTGATCAATAAATTCCCTTATAAAGGCCTCATTATGTGTATTCGTCATCTGCAAAGAATATAAGAAAAAATATAAAATTAAAAAAGTTGTGTGTTTAAATTTATAAAGGTGATACTACATGATCACAAAAAACACGTTTAAAAAGTATTCTAAAATAATTTGTCACATTATAATTTTTAACCAACAAATAACACACTCTACAAAATGAAAACCAAAAAAATAAAATAAAAAAAAACATTGTTAATTTAAAAATGTTACATACCTTAGATATTTCACTGAAAAACCAGGGGCAAATTTGCAAGGAAAAAGCGTTTATAAACGCACATGCGATGTCACGAATGGGGTTACCAACAAAAAACCTTAACTGAGAGGCTTTTATAGACACAAAGTTAGCGGAATTCTGTCTGATGTGGATAATTAATCAATTAAATTACGTAAATGCGTTAACGACATGTATGCTTGGAGAGAAATAAGGGAGTATACTTGCGATCACATTTGCATATATTTGAGAAAAAAAATTACGTCACTGAACACATGATCACACGAAACTAACACAAAATTGTACAACTTAACACATAATACGAACGCACGTCTGACACCAAATAAATGACCTACGTGCGATCTCAAAAGATTGCATATGCAACCGGGGCGTATCACATCGCAAATGCGATTGTACAACTAATTGCAACGTGTAAAGCGGGCTTAAGGTGTTATAGTCAGATGAATCCAAGTTCAATCTGTTTGGTAGTGATGGCAGCATTATATATACAGCCCAACTGGAAAACGTAATGATGTAAGGTACCAAACACCTACAGTGAAACATGATGGTAGCAATGTCATGGTTTGGGGCTGCTTTTCTACATATGTGTCACGCTCCCCGGGTCCTTGGCTTCCCTCCCCGGGTCCTCTGCTCCGCTCCCCGGGTCCTCAGCCCCGCTCCCCGGCTCACCTGCCACGCTCCCCGCTCTCCAGCCTCCGGTCCCCGTCCTTCCCAGGCCCCCTGGTCCCCGATCGCGGCGCCCGACGGCTTCCCAGGCCCTGGCCGGCTCCCCTGCGTCCTCTTCTCAGCCTCCTTCCCTGGCTTCTGGCACCCGGGCTGCGCGCATGCGCATTAGGGCGCGCGCGCGGTCACTGACCCTTTCTTAAAGGGCCAGCGTCCATTAACAGGTAATGAGGCTAATCAGGTACAGGGTATAAAGGGGTGTATTGTCCAAGGGGGCGGGGCCTGATCTTCGTGTTCCCTAAGCTAGGAGTCAGGTCTCCTGGTGTTTCAGTGCATGTACTCACCTATCTCTCTTTGTAGAGCCGTGCTTGCCTCGCCATCCAGTCTGCCGCATCCTGAACCCCGAACGCTGTCCTTCTGCCATCCTGACAGTCCGCACCATCTCGGATCCCTGCGGTGACCCGTCATCTTGCTCCCAAGGTTCCGGACCCCGCCTGACATCATCTCGGCTTCCGAACCTGAGCTGCGTCACCCGGACCACCACCCATAACTCCGTGGTCCCAGGGACTTCTCCGCTATTCCCGTGTGCAAGGACTGTTCTGCTGTTTCTAGTGTTCCAGCTGCCGGACTCTTTCCTACCATCTAGGAGTTCGGTCCAGTGGATCCACCTCCTGGGCTTGCCCGTACACCTGGCCGTGACAATATGCTATTAACCCTCTGCATAGAATTTATGGAAATATAAATGCTATCATGGACAAGGATGTACTGGAGAATGTAATGCTGCCACATGGTGAAACCAAAGTATGCAGGGGCTGGAAATTGCAGCAAGATAATGATCCTAAGCGCATATCCATTAGTCAAAAATTGGTTAGCAAAGAAAAATGTTCACCTGTTGCAATGGCCGAGCCAATTACCTGATTTATACCCTATAGAGAACCTTTGGGATGAGTTAGGGCGATGACATGGAGCCTGTACCCAGAGCAATAAAGATTAATTTTTGCAGATTTGCAAATGGAATGGAGCAAGATCCCTCAAGATGTTTTGAATACCCTAGTGGCTTCAATGACCCGTCTGTGTGGTGCAGTAATTAAAGCAAGAGTTTATGCTACAAAGTACTGAGTTATGGCATTGCAAATAATGAATCACTCTATGTTGTGATCAATAAATAATATTTGCAAAACTTTTGGCAGTCAGTTTTCTTTAATTAAATGTCCATACCAATATTCAAAAACATTTTGGTTAAAATTAAGATCCTGGATGATGACAACTTCATGCACTTTCAATTCATCTCTAGGAAAATGGCATCACAACAACTAGACAGAAGTGATCACACTTAAAAAATTCTCAAAACTTATGGTTGCTACTGTATACTGTTAATCTTTATTTTCTTTCCTCTGAATAATTCTTTTGCAATGTACATAACTTGGTTATGTAAGAGTTTCAATAAAACAAATAAAAAAAGAAATGGTTTTAGAGGTTTTGTGTTGAGTATATATATGGATCCCCAGCTGTAAAACTACTATAGTGGTTCTAAATCAAGGGCAGCGGGCATAGACAAGCCGCTGGGGAGCCTTTCTGACTAATCACCAGAGAAGTCATCGGAAAACCTTAAAGTATGTTTTTTCTCTGAAATGCTTCTGAAATTGAACACTTAGGGGTACTTTGCACGTTGCGACATAGCTACTGCGATCTCGTCGGGGTCAAATCGAAAGTGACGCACATCCAGCGCCGGTAACGATGTCGCAACGTGTAAAGCCTAGAAGCACCGATAAACGATCGCAAAAGCGTCGAAAATTGGTGATCTGTGTAGTGTCAGTCATTTCCATAATTTTGCTGCAGCGACAGGTACAATGTTGTTCCTCGTTCCTGCGACAGCACACATCGCTGTGTATGAAGCCGCAGAAGCGAGGAACATCTCCTTACCTGCATCCCGCCTGCAATGCGGAAGGAAGGAGGTGGGCGGGATGTTTATGTCCTGCTCATCTCCGCCCCTCCGCTTCTATTGGCCGCCTGCCATGTGACGTCGCTGTGACGCTGCACGACCCGCCCCCTTAGGAAGTAGGCGGGTCGCCGGCCAGAGCGATGTCGCAGGGCAGGTAAGTGCGTCTGAAGCTGCCGTAGCGATAGCTATCACAAGATATTGCATCTGCGACAGGGGCGGGCACTATCGCGCTCGGCATCGCTAGCATCGGCTAGCAATGTCGCAGCGTGCAAAGTACCCCTTAGTGTCTGACACATGTTGCCCATGGATTTGGCAGTATTTATCAGCTGGGAGGTTCATTTTAATCCTCAGTATGACTCCCCTCTCCTCAATCCCCAGTATGACTCCCCTCTTCTCAATCCTTAGTATACCTCCCCTCTTCTCAATCCCCACTATGACTCCCCTCTTCTCAATCCTCAGTTTGACTCCCCTCTTCTCAATCCCCAGTATGACTCCCCTCTCTTCAATCTCCAGTTTGACTCCCCTCTCCTCAATCCCCAGTATGACTCCCCATTCCTCAATTCCCAGTATGACTCGACTCTCCTCCAACCCCAGTATGATTCCCCTCTCCTCAATCCCCAGTATGACTCCCCTCTCCTCAATCCCTGGTATGACTCCCCTCTCCTCAATCCCTGGTATGACTTCCCTCTCCTCAATCCCCAGTATGACTCCCCTCTCTTCAGTCCCCAGTATGACTCCCCTCTCCTCAATTCCCAATATGACCCCCCTCTCTTTAATCCTCAATATGGCTCCAGGTGCACATAAAACATAGTTAGCTTGTCAGTGGCTAGCAACTTCTCTCCATTGATTCTCCCATGTCTCCCAGTAAGAAGCACATTGTACATTAATTTATGTGATAACGTGACGCATTGGTGCAGTGAAGGAGGTAACATGAAGATTGAAATGTTGGCTGTTGCCTCCCCTTCCCTGGCTTCCCACCATTCTCTGCTAGGCCTAGCTGCTCCATACAGCACTTAATTTTATGGGACATAAAAGTCCAGAGAAGATTCAATTAAATGACACATTTATGTATTTGCAAAGGGGGTCCCACAAAAAAAATTGTTCATAAAGGATGATCTCTGGTATACTGTAAAGGGTACTTTGCATGCTGCGATATCGGTACCGATATCGCTAGTGAGCGTACCCGCCCCTGACGGTTGTGCATCACGGGCAAATTGCTGCCCGTGGCGCACAACATCGCTAACACCCGTCACACGAACTTACCGTAGTCGGCAAACCGCCTCCTTTCTAAGGGGGCGGTTTGTGCTGCGTCACAACAACGTCACATGGCAGCTGTCCAATAGCAGAGCAGGGGCGGAGATGAGCAGCTGGAACATGCCGCTCACCTTCCTTCATTCCTCATTGCCGGTGGACTGAGGTAAGAAGATGTTCGTCGCTCCTGCAGTGTCACACATAGCGATGTGTGCTGCCGCAGGAACGAGGAACAACATCGTTACTGACCAGACAACGATTTTTCATAAATAAATTACCTCTTTCAGACAACGATTTTTCATAAATAAATTACCTCTTTCAGACAAACGATTTTTGCCTCTTTTGCGATCGTTTAAGGTCGCTCCAGCCCGTCACACGCTGCGACATTCATTACTAACGACGCCGGATGCGCGTCACAAACACCGTGACTCCGACGATATATCGTTAGCGATGTCGCAGCGTGTAAATGGTCCTTTAGTGTACGTGACACTGATTTCTAAACATCTCTGTAAAACACACATGATAGTTGGTTAAAATAGTCAACGAAAAATGATATGATATAGCAAATATAAGAGCTTTCAAAAGTAGGAAATCCTTTAAACAATTATATGACTTACTTTAGCTAACATGATCATTTCTTTATAGGGTGATCGATTGGTTGATATTGCCACAGATTCCAGATACAATCACAATTTAAAATCCATTATGCAAAGCCCCGAAGGACATCACGCCATAGTGAAACGCATTTTAAATCAGATGGTAAGTCTGCGTGTGAGCCCTCTCTGTTGACGATAGATAGAAAGATAGATAGATAGCTAGACTGTGACTGAAGTAAATCAAATATATATAAAAACAAACTGTAAAAGTGAATTTATGGTAACTCTTGTTAATTTGGCTCTTTTCTTTTTTTGAAGAGGGAAGATTCACAGTCCATGGTATGTTCTGCTTTATGTTATCTTAAATCTTTGTGTTGTATTAGATATATTATGACTTTCCATAAGTGTTTTATGATGGGAAATTTGACAAAAACATTTATTTTAATACACGTTATATTTTTGTACAGTGCTGTTCCTTTGAATGTCAGGTAAGAAACAAAAAAAATATTTTTCAAGTATGCAAAATATGGAAAATAAATATGCAATCTCTTTTTCAACAAGTGCAGTAGTCAGTAGACTCATCACTCATGGAAAGGCTAAAAAGGTGGGTGCATGCATACAGCTCCGAGGCTCTTGTCTGTGGGGATACCATAGTGCATCAAAGATAGAAAATGATTATTGAGTCTCCACAAAAGCTTTAGAGCATAGGTTCCTAATCTGTGGCTTGGAATCAGCATGTGACTTGCAGGCCCATGATGTGTGGTTCACGTCTGTCTGCTAGCTTGGTGCATTAGCACCAGGTCAAGAAAACAGCTTTGAATAAAAGGTCTTCACATGGTAACTTACAGAGGAGAAGATCTGGATACCAATAGCTAAATTGGTAACCTGGAGATAGGATGATATTTCTATTTAGATTGATGCTTGAAGTTGTATGCAGTAGTGTGGTGAGTATTTTTGAAGGAAACATACTGAATTAGGGTAAAGTGGGCACACCTGGATTTAAGTATCTGCCCATAAGGGAAGAGGCACAAGGTCACTGTGTACGTTTTGTGGGAACTTTGGATGTCTTTATACCATGCTCTAAATGTTAGTAAATGGGTTCACTGAAAGTGGCTCCCAATCACCTCTCTGTCACAAGGAAATTTTTGCTAGCATCACTGACTGTCTTGGCGGCATCAGGATTTGTGGAAACCAGATTCTTGCACTCTGCTTTCTAACTTCTCTGATGTTTGTGATCAGTGCAGGGAGACTCGGACATCGACTCACAGACTTGTAGTTCCTAGACAGGCTAGCAGGAGTTAGGGTGGCTTTACACACTACGACATCGGTCCCGATATCGCTAGCATGAGAGCCGCCCCCATCGTTTGTGCGAGAGGGTCATATCGCTGCCCGTCTCACACAAAATCACGCACCCCCGTCACACGTACTTACCTGCCCTGCAATGTTGCTGTGACCGGCGTACCGCCTCCTTTCAAAGGGGGCAGTCCGTTCGGCATCACAGCGACGTCACTAAGCGGCCGCCCAATGAAAGCGGAGGGGCGGAGATGAGTGGAACAAACATCCCGCCCACCTCCTTCCTTCCGCATTGTGGCCGGCAGCAGGTAAGGAGATGTTCCTCGTTCCTGTGGCGTCACACGTAGCGATGTGTGCTGCCGCAGAGACAAAAGACAACTTCGCCCCAGCAACAGCAGCGATAATTGGGAGAGGACCCTCATGTCAACGAGGAGCGATTTTGGATGTTTTTGCAATGATCCAAAATTGCTCCTAGGAGTCACACACAACGATATCGCTACAACGGCCAGATGTGCGTCACAAATTCCGTGACCCCAACGAGATCGCAGTAGCGAAATCGTAGCGTGCAAAAGCCTGCTTTAATCTCTGCTGGTCTTCTTGTTAATCTCCTTGAGTCAAATGCTATGCGAGAGCTAGTCATACTCCCACTCCTCCTATATATGCTGGGTAAATTGTTCATTTAGTGCCAGCTATAGCTTGTCTCTACTGGTCTAGAGAGGTGCATTTATCCACGCTTTCTGGTGGTTGTTTGTATTATTGTTGTGAGTGGTTGTGGTGTTAACCCTTGTTGTAATTTTGTTGCAGCCTTATTTCACTTGCTTTACACTTTTAGTTTTTTACTGTTTGTTCCCGAGAGTGTCCAATGAAGCTGAGTTTATGTTATCCCTGTCTATTTAAATCTGTGTTTCCCTCACATTCTTGCCCCTTTCTTCCTGGGAGGTTGGAGGGAACAGATTAGCTTTACTCAAGAATATACTGTAGTAAGCCATGAGACTCGGGCATCTTCACCATTAGGGGGAGACCCTGAGGACAGGGATAGTCTAGGGTCTCCTAGTGTGAATGACAATATAGGAGCCCCTTGTCCCTTGCTATCCTACGGTCACATTGTGACTCTCAGAGCTGAATATGGCTCTCAAGGTAAGAAAGGTTGGGTACAACTGCTTTAGAGCAATCTTCACAGAGATACAGTAGCTGTTCTGAAGTCCACAGCATACATTGAAATTTTAGACATTCATCATTAAGCATCTTAAAGATTAATGAAGTTTCAAATATTTTTTTTAATTAACAGACACTTAGAGGACCACCTGGTCCATCCGGAATTCCTGGAGATCCAGTAAGTCATATTGATTTGTTTCACGTTATTTTTGGCAAATAAAATCAATAAAAGTAAAAAAATAAAATATTAATCTAACTCTCCAGTGTTTTTGGAAAATAGAAGTATTGCAGTCATATAGGGAAGGCTGAATAGGATTGACAGATACGCATACAGTAAGAATTTATATTAATAAAATCATTAAAAGAATAAAATTGTGCTGAATCTTTTCCTACACCATTATGTATCAATTTGCTATGATTCTGCTGTTTTTTAATATACTGTTTGCAAATTAGACACCATGTTTATTGTAACATGTTCCCATTAAGTACAGTACCTGTACTCTCCAATCTTATACCTTTATTGCATGCGGACAACTTGAAAAATGTAATTTAAACACTGCATATTAATTTGTGGTAAATTGTATGAATAGGTGAGTACAGTCGTAAATAACAATGGAATAGGTGTGCCCTCTATGATGAGAAAAAAACAGCCAAGTACAAACCCAGTAATTGATGATATAGACTATAAAATATTATTTTCTAGCTAATTATAACTACAGATCTGGAGTCCAAACTGAAAAGCCACAAAGCAACTACCGGTATAATAAGGAATAGTTAGATTGAAACAGAATAGTTTCCCAGTTTGCGTCCATATTCCATATCGTGCTATAGCTAGGTAATTGAAGAGCATCACTAGAGACGTCTACGAATATATTCTGTAGAATACGAATTCCAGGTCTGAAATTGAAGTGTCTTTTTAAGATGTTGTATTTATGTATGGATAGATTTCATCTTTTCATTAATATTAACATTTTAAGACACTTTAACACTGACAAATAAAAACTAAAGCAAATTTTAATACAATTTTGTAGGGGAGTGAAGGAAGAACAGGGCCTTCTGGAAACCCAGGTGCTGTCGGACCCAAGGTATGTTCTGGCAATTATCGTGCCCTAAATGATGACAAATTATTTGGGGATAATGGACCCGCTCTTTATCCAGAGAGTCCAGTGAAGATTGTCCTTATCTATCGCACACTGAGGCTTAAGCTAAGTAGCTAATGCTGTATATTTGAATAATTGTTGCTTTTTGCCCCTTGTCCCAGTATTATATATGCAGTTGAACACCCTATTTGATTCTTTAACCTGATGGGTGTGAGTCATCAGGTTCTATCTTATACTTATTGGGACTGTATATGTTCTGGGGACAATTAGCTCTCAGTGTGATTTAGGACTACCAACATCTGATTGTCTATCGTGTTAATTTTGAACTGACTAAATTTTCCACCCCTGAAGAACCTCATATAGATGAGGGGAAACGCGTCAGGCGGTTTGTGTTTTGAACCATTAGTTCATCTTTGAATGGTTGTTTCCTGGGTCATTGCACCCTATCATTGTCTCTAATTTAATTATATTGGTGACAGTGTATATATTTTTATGCATATTTGAGATATTATTGTTGGTTCAAATATTGGAAATCCTTCCTCATAGTACTATCACCTCATTTGTTAGGGTCATTTAGGGCCCGGAGGGATAGTCTTCGTTGAGCGGGGGCGCCAACTGCGCAGGCCTCTAGGGTGCCGACCTCCGCGGCAAGGAAGGGGCAAGTTTTAGGGTCAATCGAGGGTCAGGCCCCTCCCCTGTACTTTTTTGATATTGATATTTGTATTATAAATTTGATGTTGGGATTTTCCCTTTTAAAACGTTGATAATAATAAAAATTGGTAATTTTAGGAGCTTGTTTATAATTTTCTCACGTTTGTACTTCTAAACTATCTTTTTTGAAAGAGACAAATTATTTAGTATTAATAGTTTTTTTGTGACTTTTTCATTTTGGTGATATATGAGGATCCCAGAGGTTAGACCCCCGCCCAATCAATCATACAATCATACAGTAGAGCCAGAGAGCATGGTGGTGGTGCAGCTGGCTCACCACCATGACCTATTGTCGCACAAGTATGTTTCACAATTATGAGGCTAATAACTTGTCACAGGTAGGCTGATCTTCGACCATGTTGAGCTTCAACCATGCTGAGCTTCGACCATGCTGAGCTTCGACCATGTTGAGCTTCAACCTTGCTGAGCTTCGACCATGTTGAGCTTGAACCATGCTGCACATTCTGACCCTACTCTTATGGTGTAACCAAAGAAAAGGACAAAATATCATGGAAATCTATTTTAATAGTGTTAAAAAAAAACAAACTCTGTTATGCATTACATGGACTGTTACTTATTTTAGTGGTCAACATCTGAAAGGAGGTTTCCTCAAAAGGCATCTATAGTCTGTCCACAGAGTAGGAGATAAAGATCTGTGGAGGGACCTCAGTCAGGCATGAGAACAGAGGTCTTCATCTCCCATATCTCTCCCCTGTGGTCAGGGTTTAATTGAGGAACACGATTATACATTTTCGCTGCTGCTTTACTTATAATTATTAGACTGAAAGAGATAGCCAAGAGCAGAGCTCAGGTATCTCCGTCAGTCCTGAAAGATATAAATGGACCAGCAACATTCACGCTTGACTGTACTGCTCCATGCTGGCTACAGAATGGAAAAATGTGGTAATTGTCCCCACTTCTTTTAATATTTTCATGTTTTCAGTTTTTCATAAAGGGTTAGTTACATGGGATAGTTTAATTCCAACATTGTGATGGAGTCTGATCCTGGGACCCCCAACAATTATGCAGAACCATTCAGCTGAGCGCTATTTTAAAGTGAATACTCAACAGTTGTTTTGCAGCATGGACAGGTATCTTCACAGTTCAATAAGGCAGACAAGTTGGAACAACATCACCTGGGGTAGCAGGAATGGATCAATGGCAACTGGTGTAGCAGATTGGGAAGCACTGCAGAGCATGTAGCAGACCTGTAACCCATGCTATAAAAGAGCTGACATCATCATGATGCAGCAGAGTTGGTACAATGATGTAGCAGAGTTTTGGCAGTACTTTGATACCTAAGTAGAAAAGTGGTAACAGTCCTCAGATAGCGATGTAAGGAATAATCAAGTTGCAAAAGTGTGGTTTGATTTAGCAGTAGCTAAATAATAAGATATGCTGATATTGAAACATGTGAGTAACACTTTGTCTGTAATAGGCTTTGCCCAGATCCCCATCAAGATACAAGCAGAGTTGTGTATGCATTCACAGAAATGATAAAAGTACAGTCAGCACTCTGCTTACTTCTCCAAGGATAGCTCAGCAAAACCATGGTTGATGCACAATGCTTAGCTGAGCCCTACTGTCCCTGATCAATGGGGACCCCAGGATCCAGACGCCCACTATCACATATCAGAAGAATTTTCCACTGTCAGATATAAAGTTTATTAGTTACTTTATAAAGTTTTTTGTTATGGTATACTATGAAATTATAATAAACTCTGTTCTTGTAGGGATCTTCTGGTGACATTGGACCTCCTGGACATGCGGGAACAAAGGTAGTTTAGAAAAAAGTTACATTTTATAAAAATTGAGTGACACCAAGCTTTCTGGAGGCTCCTTAAAGAAGTGCACTTTCTTTGTCCATTATCCTTTCTAAAGACCAGAATAGTAGCAAAATCCCCATAAAACCATGAAGATCTGGCATTGAGCCATAACTAGCTGCAGGGTGACAATGCAAGCGGCAAGGTCACTTTACTTGGTGGTCCCGATGTCTCCCTCACATTGAAGGAGAGAATGCTTAGTGAAATAATAATAGAAATAAGAGATCATAGAAATTAACTGTTAACTTACCACTGGTCTTGCAAATAAAAATGTGATAAATATATAAGTAATAATAATAATAATAATAATAATAATAATAATAATAATAATAATAATAAATTGTGTTGTTGGTATGTAGATCTGAAGATTTTAAACAATGCATTATTTAGAAGAAAAACAAATAATATTTGTGGCTTCTCAATAAAACACATAATAAATGTCCTAATACTTTATCCCCGGCCAGTTCACTTTGGAGAATTAAATGTACAGTTGCAATTTATTAGGTAGCCAATGCCATATGTCAGCTTAAGTGTGTTTATTTTAGAAAGAATAACATTTCAAATTTCTTACAAAAATAAATGACAAAAACAACCTAATAAACGATAATATAAAAGTGTAAATGTCATTTCCTTGAAAACGAAAAAACAAGACTGTGCTGGTTGTTAGTGATGGGTCACATGCAGCTATATGCTTTTTGTGTCATAAGACATATTCTCTCTATTTATTGGCTCCCCATGGCGACACACTAGTGGTATGGAGCTACTCACAGTTTTGTCGCTACCATTCCCTATTGCAGAAGACTGAGTTTGTGGCATCGAAATCACGTTGCATTGATTCCCACTGGAGGCACATAGAAAACCCAGTGTGCAGAAGAGACCTTGTTCAGCCTTATCTCTCCTGACTGTATGAAGCTTCACTCCTTTGTGGACGCAATTACAGTCACAAGCAAAAGAGTAACAATGTTTTGAACTTTTGAATTTCAGGTTTCATATTTCACCATCCACTAGATCTTTGAGCATGAGACTACCTTCATTTTATGGATAATCTTGGCTGTCTCATACATCAATTTGATGTTGCAACTATTTAGCATATGATTAGTTATGCATATTCTTGTCATGTTACTGCATTGTCACTGTTTTGATCCTGGTGTTTTAATTTTTATTTTTTTTTTTATTCCTGTATACTACAAATTATAACCAATTTTCACATTCCCTAATAGCTCTGTGTTTTATTATTTTGATTCCTAAGCGAAAAGTAATGTCACAGGGTGTGACAAGATTGCTAGGGACAGGGGAGCCGAAACTGGCCCTCAGGCTAAGGGAACCCTTGCTGACCCTAATCCCAAAGGTATGTCTGAAGGTGACGATGTCTGGGATGCCTTCCTTGCCCTATCTCCTGAACAACAGTGGTCTTATGGCCCCCCAAGAGTGGTTAATCCCACACAAATGAAAAGACGGGGCGAAACCCAAGCTCAAACGCACAGTAATCACCCACAGTGGTATAGACAATACATGATCATGAGGAAACTAAAGTAAGGGATGAAATAATCATAAAATGAGTATTTCCACAACACACTAAACAGCCCACAAAGGTTCACCAACAACTGGATAACAAAGGACTGGGATTCCATAAAGCTATCATCAGTATGGGAGAACAGGCTTCATCATCTTAAAGGGAACCTGTCATCAGAAATTTCGCCCAAAAGCTAAAAGATTCCCCCTCTGCAGCTCCTGGGCTGCATTCTAGGAAGGTCCCTGTTATTATTGTGCCCCATGTGAGACCAAAATAAAGCCTTTATAAAGTTCTACCTTTTTGTATGCAGCTTCTGTAAATCCGTCACGGGGGCGGGCTCTCTGCCGTCCGTTATTCTGCCCCCTGGTCCTGTATGCCGCCCCCATCGCTCCTTTCCATATCTGATGCACCGCCCACTGCTCCAGCCATCCCCGCGCATGCCCAGTGCCAGTCTCACAGGACTGAGCAGTGTGACCGCTGGTGACGTGTGCGCAGGCAAGTGATTATGGACGGGACTGTGACTGTTATCAGCAAGTACCCGGCCATAATCTCTTGAGCGCGCAAACCTCTCCAGCATTCACACTGAGCTCAGTGTAGATGCTAGACTGTATGGGCTGCTTCCAGGGATGACGTCCCTTTGTCATGTGATAGGGGCGTGTTCGAAATACTATCACATGACAAAGGGACGTCATCCCTGGAAGCAGCCCATACAGTCTAGCATCTACACTGAGCTCAGTGTGAATGCTGGAGAGGTTTGCGCGCTCAAGAGATTATGGCCGGGTACTTGCTGATAACAGTCACAGTCCCGTCCATAATCACTTGCCTGCGCACACGTCACCAGCGGACAAACTGCTCAGTCCTGTGAGACTGGCACTGGGCATGCGCGGGGATGGCTGGAGCAGTGGGCGGTGCATCAGATATGGAAAGGAGCGATGGGGGCGGCATACAGGACCAGGAGGCAGAATAACGGACGGCAGAGAGCCCGCCCCCGTGACGGATTTACAGAAGCTGCATACAAAAAGGTAGAACTTTATAAAGGCTTTATTTTGGTCTCACATGGGGCACAATAATAACAGGGACCTTCCTAGAATGCAGCCCAGGAGCTGCAGAGGGGGAATCTTTTAGCTTTTGGGCGAAATTTCTGATGACAGGTTCCCTTTAAAAAGGGTGGAGTCGAATGTAATAGGTCTCCAGTAACATGTGACTCAAGAAGTAATCCAAAGGCTTGCAGAAATTAACTCCTGCAAGCCTGATTACTAAGAAGAGCACAGCTGGTCGACGCCTGAGCCTGTTTTAAAAGCAGCATCATGTGGAGTGTCTGACTCTGCTGTGTGAACAGCGTCAGATGTAGTCTTGACACTTGGTGAGTTTTGAGCCAGACATCGTATAACAGGTCACTGGTTCAAATTGAAGATTGGCCGTGTAGAAGATTTGCCAAGAAAAGAGAAACCGCATCATCCAGCTCATCAGTAGAAGTTTATCGGCCAAGTAAATTGCCAAACTGCATCATGTGAGTGCCATGACAGTTGGAAGAATACAAAATGTAGTCTGTCCATCCATTCAAAAGTCAAGAGGTGGACGTCTAGGTAACAAATATTGGAGTCAACAAGTCAGCTCATCACAAGGTCTATCCGTTCTGGCAAGACAAACACGGCAGTGGTGGTGGTGGCTCGTATGTTTTTTAATAGTGAAATTACAGATGTCCATGCAAGCACTGTGCGATGCACATTACACAAGTCTGGAATGCTGGTCTGAAAAAAAGGTGAAGAAGGCATTGAATATTGTCATAAGAAGCGTTAACTCGAGTTTCCAAAAAAGTATGAAAAGTGGACAGTAGAAGATTGGAAAAGGGTGATTTGGAGCTATGACATGAAAGTCAATAGACTAGGCTCTGATGGCTGTAAATTCATCTGAAAGGAACAAGGGAAAATGGGTCTAACAGATCAAGAAATTGAAGGAATTGTCAAGTTCGGTGGAGGAAGCCTGATGATATATGGTTGATATATATTGGATATAAGCCAAAGGTATTGGATACTTGACCAGGATCGATGGTGGTCTCAATGCTGATTCATATGTGAGTATCCTACAAGATGAGTTGCTTCGTACATTCGAGTACTTTGGGTCTGAAAAGGACGACATAGTGTTCCAGCAGGACAATGACCCGAAGCATAATAACCAATAACAATGAACTAGAGATGCTCCATTGGTCCCCACAGTCCCCAGATCTAAATCCAATTGCACACTTGTGGGTCGAGTTGAAGAAAAAGCTGTATACACACCCAAGTGAATCGGCCCGTATGCACCAATGGAATATGTCGAAGATACCTAGGATCAGATTTCAGTTGAAACATGCTTAAATCTACTTGAGAGCATGCCCAGAAGGATTCAGGCAGTATTGACATATGGATTTACAAAATACTAACAAAATAACAAAAAAATTAAATTTAGATTTTTAGGAGCAAAACAGTAACAATGCAGTGACATGACAATAATCTGCATAACTAGTCAGATGCTAAATAGTTGAAAGTCAAATTTATGTATGAGATAGCTAAGATGATGGGTTATAAAAAGAAGATAGTCTCATGTTCAAAGCTGCCCTGGATGGTGAGATATGGATCCTGAAAGTAAAATGTTCAAAACATTGTTACCCTTTTCCTTGTTGTTGTATATGGAGAATGATGTTGTAAGGGGTGGGCAGACCCCTTACAAGGAGGTGCAGTTTCCCCCTGAAGATACCTCACTCTGGGGTAGTTACTGTTGATGTTATTAATAAACATGTTTTTACTGTGCAGTGGATTTTCCCCTAGAGCCCGGGTGGGACGGCTGTCCCCATAGAAACAGGGCAGGAGAGAGGAGGAGCCGGCAGCTTAGAGAGAGAAGTGTGTGTGTGTGTTGAAGTCAGTTGATTCCGGGACGGGGGAGAAGGAACAGCCAGGGGCAGAGTGTGGAGCTGAGTGGGCAGAAAGAAAGAAAGAAAGAAGGGAAGAAGAGAAGAAGTGTCCTCAAGGGTGAAGCAGAATTGGTGTGGGTCCAGTCTGTGTTAGCCGGAGTGGGAGCCTAGGTGAAGTGGAGTAGCCGGGCACATCCCCACTAGAGGAGACAACAAGGAAAGATTTCCCCGGACAGGAATTGAGCTGTCTGTGAAACTCTGTGCAATAAAGATGTCGTCTGGTTTATCTGATCCCTGCCTGAAGAGTCTTCCTGCAGCTGAAAGTATGCTCTTTTACACCACACTCTGCCCCACAGAACAATCCCCTGTCCCAGTAGTGACGGCGGAGCCGGGGGTTGGCCTGAGAAAAAAGGGGGCCACGACTACAATCCCCGAGGCACCACTGGCACCCCGTTACAATGTCTCCCAGCATGGACTGGTATACAGATGCTGGGAGTAGTAGTGCTTCCTCCCTCTTTATTGACTAAACTACAGAAGACTGGTTTGTCCCAGCTCAAAGGAAGTATCAGCACTGAGGTAGGAGGCTCCTCAAAGCAGTTTCTATGGTAGCTTGTGAGAAGATTGAATACTTGAACTTTCATACACATGTATTGACCATTGGATGGCTGAAAAGTACAAAGCAGAATGTTCATTTATCAATCCTCAGTGTATGCACATTACAGAACATAATGCATTACATATTTCCTAACTCACAGTGCCCAAATTGTTTCTGGCACACTGGAACAGATTTACTGTCACAGGACAACGGTTTCACTCACTAATAGTATAACGGGTGTCGGGATACCACACAAGGCGCTCACCTGTAACAGGTGCTGCTCACCAGCATAATAAATGTAGATCAGTAATGGGCTGGAGAACATTTCTATCATAATTTACACCAACTTGTAGTATATATTATGATGAATTTGTCAGCTGTACATGCTCCATGTTCCCCAAATTATACTCACGTTTCAAAAAGATATTAGCATTGGTTTGGTTTGTCATAAAAATAGCCAAAGTTGCAAGATTTTACAATTTTGGCAAAAAAGTTTGCTGAAACAGGGTCTGCATGTACACAGCATTTTGCCTTAATAATTGATTTTATCTTCAGCTATCTCATATTGTGTGTTAACTTTGATGCATTCCATCATTAAATCACTTCCAACGTAGTATTAGTGGTTGCCTTGCAATATTTAGAAAAATATTACATTTTCAGGGACATACTGTGTTTATTAAAAAAAACATAATTTCATCATTTATACTCTTATTTCATACAGGGTTCCCGAGGTCTCCCAGGTGCCAAGGTATGTTATATGTGTCTCTATAATTACTAATCAACGGGTAAATAATATTTTTTTGTAAACATTTACTTAATCATTAGGATTTAGTGTAGAAAAAAAAGTTCTCATTCCACTGATGGAGCTGTCAACTAGTGTATTGTGTTAATGGTGGGTCATAGTTTAGCATTGTTAGTATTTTTCAGGTTCTTGACTTACCATTCATTCATCCTCCCTATAACCTTTATTGAGTATTATGGGCATATGTAAAAACCATTCAATGTATTACAAGAATTCACATTCATCTGAACGGCCACCAAGTGACACAGTTTCCAGGCAGTGTAAATTGCTGAGGATACACAGTACCTGACTGGCCACAGCTGTGACTGGCAAAAATAAGCTGTTTACTATGGTGTTGGGAACAGATATGAAGGAGGATGTCTCTGATAAGTTAACATTCTTTACTTTAAGAATACTTTGTGGACACAAACACTTGAAATTGCAAGTAAAAATAAGTGATTACAAAAAAAATGAACATGTCCTATTCCTGTCCATCACACTTCAATATGCCCGCCGCCTTGATGTTACTCTATTGGCCTCTGTATGTTCCGCACAATGCAAAATGTCACCAGAGGCAGGCACATAAAACTATCTATTACCGTCCATGTCCACTACCATGAATAGTACATGTTGCACACTTTTATGCAGGAACGCAAAACATCCGGAAGGATGCAAGTAGAACATGGTGAACTATGCACATCTTTTGAAAAACATGCACATTTGTCTGCACCCAACAAGATGAAAATGTTGGTCCGGGGAGGATCTACGATAATGTAGCGCCCCTGAGACTGGTCGCTACAGGGTATATCATTACATCCTCCCAGGGCAGGAAGATGTTAATCTGGTAAGTTCTACACACACCTCACACCACCATACAGCAGGGAGAAGCAGTCATTAGGAAAGGGTTAACAATGTTTCTACAAACACAGTCAGGAAGTGACTCAGCCAGTTCCTAGGAGACCCAGGTCACCATAACAACTTGCAAAGGTGGGGGCATGGGCAGTTAGGAATAGAGACACTTTTAGCCAGGCAGAACAAGCTTGGACACGAGACAGGGCAGAGGCACGGAGTGTAGCCCCCTGAAGGGAGGCTGTCAGGAATTCAGGGAGGCAGAACAGAGCTGTCTAGATGTAACATCGAACAGACAGCACAACCAACTTGTAATCGTGGACTAAACGGGGAGCAGTCGCCAGAGCATGGGACTGAGCACAGGAGAGGTACAGAGCCCCAGAGCCCCAGTTCGAGTGGCCACAGCGCGACAGCAGAGATGGAGCCTGGGGAGATGGGACAGAGGTCCGACTCATAAGAGGCCCAAGCTGCCAGCCTGTATGGGCCAGGACCGGGGGAGAGTACAGAGTTGTGCATGGAGGAGAAAAGCCACAGATTACCAAATCGGATGCAGCCTCTGACCTGCCTGGGAAGTGATCAGAGTCTCTGATGGCGAGGACCAGTACCCGGAGTGCGATACCACCTGAGCCAGTAAATAAAGTGACTGGAACCCGCACCTGGTGACTCTGTGAGTAACTGCCACCGCTTGGCGCTCTGGCACTCTCGTGGACTGCCGACCCCGTTTTCACCAACCTTCCGAGGTAACTCGCTCCGCCCGTGGGGAGCGATACCTTCCCGGCTGCACAAACACCTGCCCTGGAGAGAGACTGTTCAGCGGCAGCTAGTTCCTGGCCGCGTACTGCGGGTGGCACTGCAAAGCATCCCCACTCCCCATCCAGTACTGCCCTTGAGAGAGGACTAGTCGCAGGAAGGGTCGGTGGCGGAGGAGGCCGAGACCTCAGTCACCGCTGCAACCAGTGACACACTTCCCAGGGCCTGTCACCCTCATTCCATCCCCATCTGTACTGTTTGTTTGCTTTTCTTGTTTAACATGTAGCCGACGAGGGTCACAGAGCTGGGTCAGGCCAGTCACAGCTACCCCAAGGAACCACTGGCCCGGTGACGAGTACCCTAAGGCCCTGTCGTACACTACAATAACTTACCTCAATGTAATGATTAGCCATTCTTCAGGTGAAATAGTGCACCTCATGTGATGTCCTGAAATGTGAGCCAAGGAAGCAAAGTTGACAGGAGAGTATCAAAACTTTCTACCAACATATGGTTAAACTTATCTGGGTGCTGGCGCAAGTCCGAATACAGGGCATGGAAATGGCCCTCACTGCGCCACAGGGACTCAATAGGGGGAATCCAGTGCCTCCTACTTCTCCTTGGTTCCTCAGATGACAATGGAGATTGCTGTCCATATTTCTGAGAAAGAAGCCAGTACAGCAGAACCTTATCAGTACTGCTTTTTGCCATAATAACTACAGAAAAAGACACTGATAATATGCGTACAAACACAAGAATATCACCAGAACTCTCTACGCTGTGAAAAGCAGTAGAAAATGGCACTGGAGTGAGCATGTGAACACCTCATGTACGTGGGAGCATTGGATCCTGGGTAAATTTCTGATACTTCTCTCCTTACAATTTTTGCGGTCCGCAAAAAACGGACACCACACGGATGAAAAATTGACCATTTTTACGAAAACACAGAACGGATGCGGTTGTCACATAGATGCAATTGTGGACAGACGGATCTGTGTTTTGTGGTTCGCAAAAACGAAACGGTCATGTGAATGTACCCTAAATCTGTTAAACAACAATGTCAAAGATAATGCCCCTGACCAATTTGAGTATGGGGCCAAGGCATTGCATTTTTATCAATTATATCAGGCTATGTTCACACAGTGCATCTTTTGCTTTATTTTTGGTGTGTTTTTTGAGGTCACAAAGAAGCACCTAAATGCATTCATTTACTTCCCCCAGCAAAGTCTATGAGATTTCTTTTTTGCTGTTCACACTGGGCATCTTTTGTTGGCTGCATCTTGGCTGCGTTTTTGAAGATGCACCCAAGATACAGCATGTCAATTATTTCTGCGTTTTTGCAGCGTTTTGGAGCCCTTCTAGTCAATACATTTGACTTATAAATGCACTGGGCAAAACGCTGTAAAACCGCTGTTCGTTTTTGTTGCGTTTTTGCCGCGGTGTGTTTTTGGTGTGTTTTTGGTGCAAGATGCACTCAAGATGCACTGGTAAAAAGATGCCACATGTGAATATAGCCTTAGGGAACCGTCTCACTAAACGACGTACCAGCGATTCAGACCACGATATGACCTGGTCAGGATCGCTGGTGCATCGCTACATGGTCGCTGGTGAGCTGTCAATGAGGCAGATCTCACCAGCGACCAGTGATCAGCCCCCAGCCACCAGCGACGCGTGGAAGCGATGCTGTGCTTGGTAACTAAGGTAAATATGGGGTAACCAAGCAAAGCCCTTCGCTTGGTTACCCGATATTTACCTTGGTTACCAGCACACACCGCTTAGCGCTGGCTCCCTGCACTTGTAGCCAGAGTACACATCGGGTTAATAAGCAAACCGCTTTGCTTATTTACCCGGTGTGTACTCTGGCTATGTGTGCAGGGAGCCGGCACTGGCAGCCTGAGAGCGGAGTACGCTAATAACCAAGGTAAATATCGGGTAACCAAGCAAAGTGTTTTGCTTGGTTACCCGATGTGTACCTTGGTTACCGGTGTCCGCAGCTGTCAGACGCCGGCTCCCTGCTCCCTGCACATTCAGATCGTTGCTCGTTCGCTGTCAGACACAGCGATGTGTGCTTCACAGCAGGAGAGCAACGTCCAAAAAATGAACCAGCACTGTGTGTAACGAGCAGCGATTTCATAGCAGGGCCAGATCGCTGCTCAGTGTCACACACAGCGAGATTGCTAATGAGGTCACTGGTGCGTCACAAAAAACGTGACTCAGCAGCGATCTCGCCAGCGATCTCGCTATTTGAGAAGTACCCCTTAGCCCTATGAGCTGAAAATGATGAAGTGAGATAGAGAAGAGAATAGAGAGAGAAAAAAGGAGAGGAGAGAAAGAAAAAGGATTATAAAATGTCCAACAAGGAATTATTCAGAAGATATCTACAGTTAAATTACTAATTTCTGAACAATACTATACTGCAACCAGGGGCGGACATATCATTGGTGCAACCTGTACAGCTGCACAGGGGCCCAAGAGATAAGGGGGCCCAAAAGTTAAGGGGGCTTATTCAGGGACCCATATAGAGATGAGTAATTCAATTGTTCAGAGACGCACAATATGTGATTTGACTAGCACAAATCGTCTAAAATGGCCAATGACATTTTACAGATTGCAGAACATTACATCAGCCAGAGAATGCCAACATGACCTCGAGCATTGAGAGGCAGGTTTCCCCATAATGCCTTGCAGCTATCAGATAAAATGCTATAGCACAGTAGTGAATCAGGAGGGATTATTATAGCCTGTAAAAAAATCGGAGGCAGGGAATGCAGCAGCTATTTAGTGATGAACCTGGATAGTGAG
The DNA here is from genome assembly GCF_048569485.1 of Anomaloglossus baeobatrachus. Lineage (NCBI taxonomy): Eukaryota > Metazoa > Chordata > Amphibia > Anura > Aromobatidae > Anomaloglossus > Anomaloglossus baeobatrachus. The sequence goes on from NC_134358.1 coordinate 435,753,941, forward strand.
AGGACTTCATAGTTCTAAAGCGGGCTTTACACGCTGCGACATCGCTAATGCGGAGTCGTTGGGGTCACGGATTTTGTGACGCACATCCGGCCGCATTAGCGATGCCGTTGCGTGTGACACCGATAAGCGATTTTGCATCGTTGCAAAACAGTGCAAAATCGCTAATCGGCGACACGGGGGTCCATTCCCAATTATCGTTACTTCAGCAGTAACGAGTTTGTTCGTCGTTCCTGCGGCAGCACACATCGCTGCGTGTGACGCCGCAGGAGCGAGGAAGCTCTCCCTACCTGCCTCCCGGCCGCTATGCGGAAGGAAGGAGGTGGGCGGGATGTTACGTCCCGCTCATCTCCGCCCCTCCGCTGCGATTGGGCGGCGGTTCAGTGATGTTTCAGTGACGTCGCTGTGACGCCGCACGGACCGCCCCCTTAGAAAGGAGGCGGTTCGCCGGTCACAGCGACGTCGCCGGACAGGTAAGTATGTGTGACGGCTCTGGGCGATGTTGTGCGGCACGGGCAGCGATATGCCCGTGTCGCGCAACAGATGGGGGCGGATACCCACACTAGCGATATCTGGACCGATATCGCAGTGTGTAAAGTAGCCTTTAGATTAGCTATATAGGGAGATAAAGCCATGAAAGTCTGAGTAAGCCTACAGATAGTGTGTGACAGCACAGCAGTGAAGATCAGTTATCATCCTTTTACCCATAGACATACACTGTGCAGGACACTTTTACATTTTTAAAGGGATTGTGCCATCGAAACAGAACATTGTTAATGTTGTAGAAATCTTGTAAATAAATATTTTTGTAATTAAATGTGTTCAAAATAATGACCCTGTTAAAAGATACGTTCCTTTGATGGTTAATATTGCTCCCTCTGGTGTTAGTATAACTGGTCACTATGTCCATCCTGCTAACACTCTCTACTGGCCAAGCATGGACGTTTTTCTCTTTGAAATGGATGCTTCAGCTATACTGGAGATCAAGATTAGTGATCAATGTATGTTTACTTGCCTTTTTCAGCAATAATTTTATCTATATTGATCAACATTTGAAGTTTTTTTTGTAAGGGGTATACTATGTGTAATGACCCAGGAGGAGATATGTCAAAAGTTTCTACATTCCTAAGAGTCTGTAGAATAATGTATGATTTAATGTATTGCCTGGTGTCATTCTGTAAAATGTACTAAGTTGTTGCTCTGTAATACTACTGGAGACCAGCAGTCGGTGGTATGTGTTGGCAAGGGACTGTAATGGAGGATGTCTAATCAATATCCTCTATAGCCTGGTCACTATGGTAACCAGGGAGAGTTGGCAGTTAAGACAAGCCGGGCTGAAGGTGATGAGCAGATTACAAGGGCGGCTGATGTCCTATACCTGCCAGACAGTCTTTTCGGAGTCCATCACAGCAAGGCCAAACTGCTGTTATAGTGTTCCCACAGCAGAGCACCAGTCCAATTGCCAACTAACCAAAGCTTGTATGGAAATCCAGTGTCACAGCTCCATCGTTCAAAAGATGTAAACCATCATACGGTTATCCAGTAAAACATTTGAACTGTACCAAGGTGCGGCCTGTCTTATTCCTACCTACATCATACAGATGTACCCTGGGAATGGGTTTGGAGCGCCTGGAACCAGGTAGGAAAACCATGAGACCCCAAACTGCACAAGACCGGAGAAAAACCACCCCACTGCTCAGCACCTACATCAGAATCTAATAGTGCCTCCTGCACCTACTACCCAAGTGTGACGTATATTACACATGCTACTGTGCATGTGTAGAAGCAGTCGAGCTGCTCGGATCCGGGTTCACTGTGGCTCGAGGGTCTCCGGACCCGAGGGGGTCGTGCGGCCACTCAAATGTAAAGGGGGATATTTAGAGGGGAGTTGATATGTAGTTTGTGAAGCCACCCGTGGTGTACGGTAAGTTGGGGAGTACCGCCGCTGCCACTGGGAGTACCGGGGTGATGCAGTGGGGCAGCCAGGTGTTGTAGCCCTCCACGGGTAGGGGAAATACCCCAGGACTCAGTGAGGGGTGCTATAGGGTGCAGGGGTCACTCTCGTACTCACTCAGTTCATAAGCAGACACTGACAACCGCGTAAACCAAGTCTCTGGATACCGCTGCCACTGAGGGGAGCTCGTCCGGGTCCCGTCCCCAATAGTGTTGCCTGGTGATCCGTGACCTGCCTCCTGGCACTTAGTTTGACTTCAACTTGGTAGTCCGGTAGTATGGAACTAGCCGGGCCCCGCTCCTTACTATGGCTAAGTATGGGAGCTTGCTCTCAGGGCTCACACTTGGGATTTTCTAGACCGTTTTGGATTGGAAAGTCATATCCCCCTCGTTGCGCTAGTGCCCCAATTCTGGAGCGGGTTGGAACAGATCATAAAGGCTCCGTTCTCTTCAGGTGAATTTTCAGGTTGCCTGAAGCTACTCCCCGACCTAGGGTCCGTGTACCCCGTTGTGCCTTCAGTCCTGGACCGGTGATAGTGCTAGGCTGCCGGCTGTCCTCCTCGACAGGTCCAAGCACCTCGCCACACTCCCCGGCGACCGAGGGTCCAACTCCTCTAGGCCCAGACCACTGTCTGCAACAGAGACAGATCCTTCAGGAGTCACCGTTCCTGACTTCCTCTGAGCTCCTCACAGCTCGAGGGCTACTACTCTCAACTTCAACTCTCAGACTCAACTCACTACACTCCTCACTTCCCCTCCCTGACCCCCCAGGTGGGCGACTCTATTCCACTCAAGCTGTCTACTGGTGTGTCTGGTGTGTGTGGTGCAGGGTGTATCTAGGATTTGATTTGCTGTTAGAGGCAACACCATTTAGTTAGGGACCCAGAACCAAGGTTGAGGCGGAATACTGCAAGGAAGGGCAGCTTGTGCAGTACCCTGTGACGACCTGATAGTCCAGGGGCGTCACACTACTAGAACAGTATTTTACAAAAGATCCAAATTTTATCAATATTAAACCTTTATTTTGCCCAAAACGTGTTGATCATGATTAGAGAACAGTAATGACTGTAGGACAGAGAAAGATTATAAGTAAATTTTCTGAAAGTAACAACAGTCACCAATCAGTAGGAAGTGTACAGGCCTTTGCTATGAATGACTTCAGCACATGTCGCCACAGGACATCACTAGTCTCTCATGCTGCTGTAGTGCCTGCTCCCCGTCCCAGCATGGTATCCCCACGCGTCCCTGCTCCCAGGCCCGGCTGGGGTGTCCCTTCTCTCACCTGCTCGATCCAAGCGTGGCATTTCAGCACGCCTCCGCTTCCAGGCTCTGGCGAGGGCGTTGTCTCTCCTGCCCCGGTGGCTGCCACATCCACCTCCTGTTTCCAAGCCATATACACTGCTTCTGTGTATGCCCGTAGGGTGCGCACATGGCCACGCCCCCTTTCTATAAAGGTCCAGTGTCCAATTACCCGAAAGCTGTTCTAGATGCCACCAATTACCTTAAAATCTTTTACCAGTTTGTCAATGAACATAATGTTTCCGATCAGACCCAAATAAATTAAACTTGCATTCATTACTAAACTGAACTATGGATCACTTCTCTGTCAACACTACATTCTCCTCACCAAAGGTGAGTCTAGCCTTTTGATTCTTTCTGTTAATGAGAGGTTTGGTCACTGCAGACTGGGCTTTCAGTCCGAATGCTCTTAAACGTGACACTGTATGACGAGAGAGACCAATACCGTGTTGAGTGCTGAACTGTTGAGCTATTCCAGTTGTAGATCGATAAGATTACCCATGGAGATTCTCTGCATTTTCCTGTCCTCTCTTGCATTTGTCCTTTAAGGGCGACCAACCTTCTTGGGGGACTTGAAAGAGTTTGTGATGTTGTAAAGATGCAATATTCTCGAAATCACAGACTTGGAATGACCAGCTTCTCTTGCTATGGCTGATAGGGTCACCCCTTTAGCCTTCATCTGGACAAATTGCTGCCAGAGGGTTTCAGTCACTTTGGAATGGCACACCATTTTTTCAAAGTTAATGGAACCTGGAAACTTAGGCAGCCAGTTAAATAGGGTTTGTCAGATAATTAAGGGAATTAGTACCAGGTGCCAGATTAACACCAATAACTTGCAGGTATCTGAAAGTGTTCTCTGATTTTGATCAGTTTTCTTTTTCATTTATCTCTTTTACATTTTTATTATGTACTTTACAATAAATTAAATTTATGGAAATGGCTTAAAATACTGCTAGTTTACTCATGATATAATCACATAGGACTCCACACTGACCTTTAACATTTAGGAAAGTGTGTGTTGTTCTCTAATTTTGATCTCCAGTGTATGTACGGAGATCCCTCTGCACGTATCAGCCAGCCAGATCTAATACTAAGCAACTGAGGTGTCTGTATACAGTCGCTCCCAGCAAATCACCAGGGTAGGAGCTTCTCACCTGCCACAGCAGATATGAGGAACAATATTACACCTCCAACACCACCAGCCACTTCCTTGTAGTACCAATCACTGGACAGTTCTGAGCGCAGTAGTTGTCCAGAGGTTGTCATCTTACGGCTGCACTATGCAGAGTCAGTGATAGATGTCAGAGCTCACTCCAAAACAATCCTCCGACATCACCACTGCTGCGTTTTGCACTGCCAACAGTGATTGGACATCTCAATGATGCCATAGGGTCCACTTAGAGAGGCCAACTTTGGCTAATAAGTAACTCTTAAGCCTTCTTTACACGCAGCAATGTATCTTACAATGTGTCGGCGGGGTCACGTCGTAAGTGACGCACATCCGGCATCGTAAGGTACATTGCAGTGTGTGACAGGTACGTGTGATTGCGATTGAATGGTAAAACGTTCATCGCATACACATTGTACCTGTCTCTAGAATTGCACGTCAGATTCTTCATCGTACCTGGGGTAGAACACATTGCAGTGTGTGACACCCCGGGAACGATGAACAGATCTTACCAGCATCCTGCGGCTCCGGCCCACAATGCGGAAGGAAGGAGGTGGGCGGGATGTTTACGTCCCACTCAGCTCCGCCCCTCCGCTTCTATTGGCCGGCTGCCGTGTGACGTCGATGTGACGCCGAACGTCCCTCCCACTCCAGGAAGTGGACATTCGCCGCCCACATCGAGGTTGTATGGAAGGTAAGTACGTGTGATGGGGGTTTGTGCGGCACATTCAACAAATTGAACGTGCCACACATACGATGGGGGCGTTGCAAATCGCATACAATATCGTATGCGAAATTGCAACGTGTAAAGCAGGCTTTAATCGGTGACATATAAGTCCATCATCAGTCTTCCTGCCATTGAATGTACAGGTACATTCAACAATAGGACCTCATGAATAGAGTAGGCTCAGGAGCTGAACCTGCATTATACCAGGCTACGTTATAGAACTGACATCTTCCTATAACATGTGGGCCATAGCTAATCTCTGATTACTGCTAACCCTTTAAATGTTGCTCTGAATCTGTGATTGGGTGTTGGTTGATTGCAATGGAAGCTGCTGTGACCTGCTGAAGCCCAGCCACAGACGGTTATTTTGGATATATACTACAATACTATAGGAATTGTAGCATATACAAGTGAACAGACAATTATTGGTTCAAGTCCCTGCCAAAAAAATAAAGTAATAAAAAATAGATTTGAAAAAAATACTAAAATATTAGGGTAGATATAATGATTTAAAAGACCAAAAATACTGCAAATCTGGCAATTTGTTTTTCTTTAATCTGTTCGGGGTTCTTTCTTTTTACCTAATCTTGACGCTTCAGGTAGGAATACATCAGGTCAAAGCACGTTTCCACAGTCAGGCTTTGCCTTTAACACTCTGTTTAGCAAAGTATAAGATGCTTCCTGGTTTTTTTTTTTTCTAATTTAAAGTTTTATTGAGTTTATAATAAGAATTCGATAAGAGAATATACATCCATGCTCTAACAAATTATATAGATTGAAGGTCTAAGCGGCACAACACAGCCGTATACCTGAAGGCAGAATGTAAATGATTAATATAGTAAATGGGTATTCAGTTTAAACCATGAGAAAAAGAAAAAGAAATAATAAAATAGAAAAGGGAAGTAAAGAAGAGCAGCAGTCACGATATGCAGAGAAAGAGGGATAAGTCAGAAAAAACAAGAAGAGATAAAGGAAGAAGGAGTGCGTCGGCCGGGTCTGATACATTGTCCGTTGGACCAAAATTTGTCGGATGGGTGGAGTAGGTTATCAGGGGGGGGAAAGGGCCAGAGTACCCAGTCTCCGGAAATTAAATTAGTTCAAGAAATTTTTCGCCAGACAGGAATGATTCCCACTGAAACCATTTAGTGGCCATCCCGACCGTCTGTCCACGTGACTGGGCCATCACCATTTCCATGCGGTGAATCACATTCACTTCCAGTACCCACTGATCTAACGTAGGTGGAGCAGGGTTCTTCCATCGCCGCGGGATCACCGTCTCGACTGCCTGAAGAAGGTGGCCCAAGAGGGATTTTTTGTAGGTCTTTTCTGGTACATTAAAGATGTACAATAAGACTGCCTCTGGACGACTAGGGACTTTGATCCCGGTGACCTCCCATATGGCTGTTAGTACTTTGTTCCAAAAGACCGCTAGGCTCGGGCAATACCACCAGATGTGGGACATGGTGCCTTCTGGGCACCATGCATGAAGAAATGCTGGGACCCTGTACCACCTGGAAAGTATTTTATAACTGGTCTCTTGCATCCTGGTGGCAACCACGGACTTGTGCTGTCAGACGGAAACAGCGCTCCCACTGATCCCCCGGAACGTCTGAGCTCCTCCCATGCCGCACAAAAGCGGGGAAGAGATACCTCTGTGGCGCTTGTCATGAGCTTTTACACTTTTGATATTGCATGACGTGTATCAGAGGAAACCGCGCAGAGGTTTTCAAAAGATGTTGGAAGCGAGGGATGAGCCATGACAATGTCTTGTGAGGTTATAAAGTGTTTAAGTTGGGCGTATTCAAAATGGAACCGCAATTTGAAATTACAATTCTCTACAATCTTCAAGAGTGGTAGGAGGGAACCCACCGGGGCTACCTGGTTCAATCTCAAAGGGTTCTGTTTCAAGCTACCCAGAAAGTTGTTAGATGATGCCCCTGGTATAAACTCTAGGTTATCCGTTAGGGGCATGAGGGGACCTCTGGGCTGGATCAGGCAATTGCAGAGTGGTGTCGAGTGTATGGTTTTCAATGTTTGTTTGGTGCTATAAGACATGTCAATCTTATGTTTGGTAAGGAGTGGCCAGGTCCATGGCAGGGTCGACACTGATAAAGCGCATAGATCCTGTGCCAGACATACCCAAAGCTTGGAACTAGAACTATGTAAAAGGTCTAAAACTCTGGCATGAGCAGTTGTCAGATAATACCGCCTGCAGTGCTTCCTGGGTTTTTAGTCTTAAATCCTATTCACAGAGCTGGTCTTCGCCAGAGAAGTCTGGTTATGACTGGCTAAGAATTTGGATATTGTGCCAAAAATGTAACTAAGATTAGCCAGGTCAGAGTCTAGGAGGTCAAGCTGAATAAATGGACAAGAATAAATGGACAGATGAGCCAAGCAGTTCTGTCAAACTAGTTTCCTACCTCAGAGGCAAAAACAGCACTTGGCAGAAAGGATCAGCGATGCACCTTGGATAGGTAAGTTACACTTTTACTTGGGACTCTTATTTGGTGGTAGTGGGACTCATTTTTCAGGCTGTCTCACCTTAGCATTGACTCTATGCACTTGACATGTACATCTGAAGGTTCCTAGAACCTTCAGATGGGTAGAGGGACCCAGGACAGATGTTCATGTTGAGGTTGTGTACGGTTTCTAATTATGTTACTTTTATACTTTTCATTAGATGTACTGTATTCCATAATGTTTCATTTGGTATGTGGAACAAATGGGTGCTAAAGCTGACTGCTGTTCCAAGAGAAAGGTTACAAGGCATAAGAAAGGAGTCAGCTCATGAGAAAGTGTGAGCATTGAGCCCAAAAGTGTACTACAAGCTGAGGAAGAAGAGCCTTAAAAGTAATGGCTGTGTGTTAGTGCAGGAGGAAAGTAGTTGATGTCCACTGACTGAGTGAGTAGATATCTGAGTCAGAGATTGACCAGTTGGGGTTAATGAGCCATTCCTTGCAATGCAACCAAAGCCTCTCTTTAATGGATTTTTAACAAAATTAAAAGCTATCTCCTATCCATATCTCTATCTCATTTGCCTATAACCCCGAAATGAATAGCGGTCTTTCAAATTTGCTAACCGCTTTAAAATTTTCCAGTAATTTGCAATTTTATTCAATTATTCTATATGTGTTAAATTACAACCTTTTATTATAATATTATTGTTTGTAGTATACCTTTAGGTTTAAGTTAATTTGACTAATCAAAATTTGTTCTCTCCATTTCCATATTTTTCCTTTGTTCAATTTTGTTTGATTGCCTCCATAGTTTTGACATGTAGCTAACTACTGTATATGGTATTCATAATAAGTATTAATTATGCATAATTTGTATACTAGATAACGATCAATTGTGCAATCAATACATTAAGATTTGTGCAAGTTTTCTTATATTTTTCCTTATTTTCAAATAGGGCACAAAAGGAGAAAAGGGACAAAAGGTTTGGTATTTGTTATTATTTATAGTACATATTTGTTGTACTTTTGTATAACCTCAGTAGTAATGCACATTGTTGTGTTCATAGGGAACCAAAAGCAGAAATGGCATTGATGGAAAAGATGGCGCAAAGGTGAGAAGGAGAGAGGACCACATAATAACTAAAGAATGTGCACACACTATTTGCTTCTTATTGTTCATTAGCTTCCTAAATAAAAAATTAAAGGGATTATCCTAATATTATATTTGTATAAAGTTTACCACTCTCATAACTGGGAAGTAATATGCCCCAAGAAGACGTATTATGGACACCTTCATAGCGTCTAGAACTGTGCTTACTCTTATCTGTCTTCGGATGTATTTCATGCCATATTTCCTTTGAGTACAGCATTCTTCAAACTACAAATTGAACAGTCTTGCTGCTGATACCACCTCACCGCCCATTACTTCTGGGAAATTGCAATTCTTAGAAGCACATAACATCTTCCCCCAGTCAAAGACACCTCATTGTAGCTTTTTATGTGCTCCCTGACTGTCCAATTGGTGAGTCTAATGGCAGTCCAGTTCTAAATATTTCCCCAAATAAATATGATTTTGCATTATTTTTTGATAAATTTTTTCGTTGGTGGTTTACATGGTTCAGAAAAGTAACCATTGCTCAGTTAATCCCTGTAGTAGTTTACACACAGTGAGGCAGTAAACACAGCCATCTTCACAGAGCATGCTTTCCCCATGCATTGAGGATGGGAAAACTTAATGTGTATGCTTTGCCGCAAATATTAAAACTACTGGATTCTAATAGCAATCAATGCACGTTGGGTTTTTCACAAGGTGAGTATAGGAAAATCATAGAAATTGAAAATTAAGTGTATTTGGTCAGTTAAATTGTTTTGCATTTACGACCAATTTTCCTACTATTTTGATATTGTACAGTATGTGCAACTTCTTCACATAGCTGGTTATACTGCTGCTTGTGATTTTTAAAGAGGATCGAATCTGTAGAATCTGACAGCAGCCCACTAAACAGTGTGACAGAGAGGTGGTGTTTGTTCTACACACTCTTTAGCTAGGGTCACACATAGCGACGCAGGAGCGATCATGACTGACGACCTCCCTTATCAGGATCGCTGCTGCGTCGTTACATGGTCGCTGGTGAGCTGTCAAACAGGCAGATCTCACAAGCGACCAGTGACCAGGAAGCGATGCTGCGCTTGGTAACTAAGGTAAATATCGGGTAACCAAGCAAAATGCTTCACTGGTTACCCGATATTTACCTTGGTTACCAGCGCACACCGCTTAGCACTGGCTCCCTGCACTCCTAGCCAGAGTACACATCAGGTTAATAAGCAAACCTTTGCTTATTTACCCGATGTGTACTCTGGCTACGCATGCAGGGAGCAGGGAGGTGGCGCTGGCAGCCTGAGAGCGGGAACGCTGGTAACAAAGGTAAATATCAGGTAACCAGCGAAGCACTTTGCTTGGTTACCCAATGTTTACCTTGGTTACAGCTTACCGCAAGCTGCCAGAAGCCGGCTCCCTGCTCCCCACTCGCTTCAGTTCGTCGTTCTCTTGCTGTTACACACAGCGATGTGTGCTTCACAGCGGGAGAGCAACGTCCAAAAAATGAAGCCAGGGAACCAAGTCTGATTGCCATATGTGGAGTCGGGAAAGAAATTTTCCTCTAATATTGGGCAGTTAGCATCTGACTCATAGGATTTTCCCTTCCTCTCGATTAACATGTTAGGTTATAGGTTGAACTCAATAGACTTATGTGTGGCGCCCCAGGACCTGGTCGCCACAACAGCATTGCCCTCCCAAAGGGTTAATGCTGAGCCTGGAGTTAATTGGGAGATCCATTGGCCAGCAAGTTTAACACCCAACGCAGTTCTCCCTCCGGCTAGCAGGGGGAGCTCTGAACCTTGGATTCCAGGGAGCATCCCCTTAAGCCTGGTCTGAGAGAGGAAGTAGTGTTCAGTCTGTAGGGAGCAGTAGAAGTGAACAGACGCAGAGTGAGCTGTCCTGTGAATCTGGGGCCTAGAGCTAGAGTAGCTTGGCCCAGAGAAGCAGGAGTAGCTGAGAGGCAGCGGAGAGACTTGGACATCGGAGTCTGTGGCCACCAGGGCTTAAAATACTCCCTGGTAGCTGAATCCGAAGGGCAGGAGAGCTGCAAGCACCTGGCCCAAAAACATCCAAAAAGTACAGCTGCAGCATCAAGGCCGGTGTGGATTCCAGCAGAGAAGCACCAGAGAGAGAGCCTGCGCAGCCTGCTACAGAGGGAAAGGGACGTACCATCGGTCCCAGCAGCAAAGAGGGCCATTGCTGGATTCAGAGAAGCAGGGTCCTATCGTAACAAAGCAAAGTACAGGAGTAGGCCTCATACTCAGCTGGCCAGAGAGATCACCCCAAGTACTTCCAGGCCGACCGGATCCCCATCACCACCTGTAACGGTCTCCCAGGACTGGACTGTTTCCAAAGTAAAGAGGAAAAGGTAAAGAGACTGTTGTTTATGCCTGGTTCTTTCATCGCCTGTCGGCCCTGCACCGTGTTAGCCACACCACCTCATAGACTTCCACGAGCATTAACAGTATCCCCGGGGCTCCGCTCCACCTGTGGGGAGCAGTACCACCATTGCTGCCATAACATCACCCCGGAGGCCTCACACAGCAGCGGCGGCTTAATAGCCGCAGACCACAGGTGGCGTCACGAACACAAACTTTATTCATCTAGCCACATATTTTACTGACACCCACCAGGGCCACGGAGCCGGGCCCAGCCACCACTGACTACCACCGGACTAGTCCGGCCCGGCACTGGGTGTCCCACAGCCCTGGGGTGGGCGAGTCAACTTTGGCGCTGTGAACAGGATTTCGTGCCCGGTCCCACCGGGTACTGTGCGCCTGCAGAAACTGTGCCTAAAAGACTGTGTTACTATTTGAAAACTGCCGCCGCCATTAGCCCCACTGAGCGCAGGAAGAAGGGGGGCGTGCCTGACAAAGAGCGCGAAGGGAGCACGCCATCAGAGCAGAGCGCTGTTAACCCCGCGCGACCCAGAAGGGAATTTGAAAAGTGAACGGAGCCTGGTAAGGTTCACTAAGGGGGAGGAAGATGTCCGACTCGGAGGGAGGGCAGGTGGCTGCCATAGCCCGAGACGCCGCAGCACCAGCCGAAGCAATCCCAGTCGCCGTCGCCCCAGCCCCCGCTGTAGCGCCGGTAATGCCGATCACAATGCCGTACATCCCGGGAGCAGAGTGGCTGCCGCAGTACTCCGGGGAGTCACATACCATGAGCGACTTCAGAGAAAGGCTGCACAGCTTGTTCCAGGTGTATCCTCTGACTGAGAGCCAGAAGGTGGGCATATTAATGGGGCAGCTAGCCGGCGCGGCCCAGCGTGAAGTGAAGTCCTGGCCTGATACAGATAAAGGGACAGCAACCCAGATACTGGCCAAGCTAAAGAGTACTTTTGACACCCGCACCGCAGCAGAAATAAAGATGAGATTCTTTGGGTGCAAACAACGGGCCACAGACAGCATAAGGGACTATGCCTTAAACTTGCAGGAGGCCCTGAAAGCAGTTAAACAGGTGGACCCAGAGAGTGTACGTGAAGAACACAAACTCCTAACTGAGCAGTTCATAGAGGGGCTCCTGTCAGACGCCCACAGGACCCAGCTGAGTATCATGGTCCTGCAGAACCCTGCTCTGGACTTTGCAAAGTTTAAGGACCAGGCCATCCGGGTACTGAGAGAATCTACACCGAATGACCCAGTATCCCTCCGGCCTCTTGCTATCACGTACCCTGGGGTGGTGCCTGCAACACCAGCTGCTGCAGGGGCCGAGGCGCAGTCCCTGGAAAAGGATCCCACTGCAGAGCTCAGACAGCAGGTCCGGGAGCTGACCAAGACTGTAGCTGCCCTTGCCAAGACCGTGCAGTCTCTACAAGTGGCCCCATCACCTGCAAGAATCGAGTTGGCCTCCAGCCCAGATGACGTCCCATGGATGCGACAGAGGAGGATTCCGCCGACCCGAGGCAGAGACACAGACCGGTATGATTCAACGGGACAACCGATCTGCCGCCGCTGCAGCCAGGCGGGCCACATTGCACGACACTGTCCTTTAAATGGGCCGAGCCTGGGGCCAGGAGCCGACCCCCAGGTGTAAGGAAGCCCGGCTCAACCCCCAGCCGCAGCAAGTATGTGGGAGGACGACCGGTCCTTCCTATTGTGCTGGATGGGATCCCTTTGAATGCCCTCCTGGATACGGGGTCCCAGGTAACAACCATCCCCTATAAACTGTACAAAAGATATTGGGCTGATTCAGACATTGACCATGGCCCAGATGATGATTTAACAATTGTGGCCAGTAATGGTCAGCCCTTGCCTCAAATTGGGTACAAAGAAGTAGCCATTAAAGTGGGGCGGGTAGAGTTGCCATGTCAGGGGATGATAATTGTAGATATTGATCGCAAAGAATCTGACCCACTGCTAACCATTGGTACAAATGTGAGAGAAAATTGTATTGCCGAAGTGATAATTTTGTTGCAACAGGCGTCTGAAACTGCCAGCTCCGGGCAGCAGCGTGCCCTACAGAGGGAGATCAGAGCCCTGATGAGGAGGCAGCAGGTAGAGCTGGCCGGAGGAGAAATTGGCAGTGTGAGGGTAAGTGACCCCCTCCCCATTGCAATACCCCCAAGAAGTGAAATGTTGATATGGTGTCGGGCAGCAATAGGCCTCAGGGTCAGGACTACCATGCCTTGGTAGAACCGGTGTATTCAGACAGTAGGCCTGGAGTCCTGATAGCCAGAGGGGTAGCAGACGTCCGCAAGGGGAGAGTGCCCGTCCGTGTCCTGAATTGTGGGGAGGAGGAAGCCAAATTGCCCCGGTACGCCACTGTAGCAAAACTGTACACTGTCAGCAACAATACCATCAAAGCAGTGGAACCCTTGATCCCGTCCGACCAGGCGGAAGACAATGGCTCCAAGGGGCAGCTGGAAGACTGTACGAGCGGGTCTTCAGCAAACACCCCCTAGATTTTGGGCAGGTGAAAGGGGTTAAACATCAAATCCCCACGGGTGATCATCATCCCATTAAAGAGAGATACCGCCCTGTACCCCCCGCACAGTATCAGCGTGTCAAAGAAATGTTACGGGAAATGAAGGAGGCTGGGGTAATCAGAGATAGTTGTAGCCCCTGGGCAGCTCCACTAGTGCTCGTAAAGAAAAAAGATGGTACAATGAGAATGTGTGTAGATTACAGGCAAATTAACCGCATTACACATAAAGATGCTTATCCACTGCCCAGAATAGAGGAGTCACTAACAGCCTTAAAGTCAGCTAACTATTTCTCCACCTTGGATCTCACCAGTGGGTATTGGAAGGTTCCCGTGGCAGAGGCGGACAAGGAGAAGACTGCATTCACGACACCAATGGGCCTCTGTGAGTTCAACTGTATGCCATTCGGGCTCTGCAACGCCCCAGGGACATTCCAAAGGTTGATGGAGTGCTGCTTGGGCCACCACAACTTTGAAACCGTGCTGTTGTACCTGGATGACGTCATAGTCTACTCCAAGACTTATGAAGACCACCTGAGGCACTTAGCAGAAGTGTTTGAGTCCTTGTCGAAATATGGCCTGAAGATAAAGCCGTCCAAATGTCACCTCTTGAAGCCAAAGGTACAGTACCTGGGTCATGTGGTCAGCGCAGAAGGTGTGGCACCTGATCCGGAGAAAGTCACCGTAATCAAGGACTGACCAAGACCCACCACGGTAAAGGAGGTGCGGCAGTTACTTGGGCTGGTGGGCTACTACCGAAGGTTCATTGATGGTTTCACCAAGATAGCAGCGCCCCTTCAAGATCTCCTGGTGGGCCAGCCAAAGCAGGCTAAGAAGCAGAGCCCTCCATTTGAATGGAGCAGCCAACTAGAAACATCCTTTGTCCGGCTGAAAGGGGCTCTCACGGGAGAAGAAATTCTGGCCTACCCTGACTACAGCCAGCCATTTGTACTGTATACAGACGCCAGCAACGTGGGACTGGGAGCAGTTCTGTCCCAGGTGCAGGGAGGCAGAGAGAGGGTGATAGCGTACACCAGTAGGAAGCTTCGGCCCACAGAAAGGAATCCAGAAAACTACAGTTCCTTCAAGCTGCAGTTCCTCGCTATTGTTTGGGCAGTGACTGAACGCTTCAAGCACTATCTGGCATCGGCCAAGTTCACCATCTTCACGGACAACAATCCGTTGACACACCTGGCAACAGCCAAGTTAGGTGCGTTGGAACAGCGATGGATGGCCCGGCTGTCTAACTTTGACTTTACCATCAAGTATCAGGCTGGCAAGAAGAATAACAATGCTGATGCGCTGTCCAGAATGCCTCACTTACCCGAGTCTGGAGAAGACCTGGATGAACTCGAAGAGATAGAGTTACCGGCTTTCCATCACCAAGGTGTTTCCCAGTGTGAGCATGCTGTAGGAGTGAAGCGCTCGAGCCAGCATGAGGTCTCGGTCAACCCATTACTCCACCATAATTGGGAAGAGACACAGAACGGTGACCCGGCCGTGCGATTGGTCAAAGAAAAGCTAGCACAAGCTGAGACTCATCTTGGCCCAGATGCTCCAGAAGAATCCCAGCAGTTGTGGAAGGAGAGGGGACGACTGTTCACCTATCAAGGCAAGCTCTGTAAGAGATATGTCAACTGGCGAACGAATGAACTCGTCTGGCAGATAGTGGTTCCGCAGAGGGATGCTCCAATGGTTCTAGCAGCTTATCATGATAATGCAGGACACTTCGGGTGGAAGACGTTGGAGACCCTACTCCGTGATCGGTTCTACTGGGTGCACATGAGAAAGACAGTCGAGAAGTGGTGCCGAGACTGTGGTCCGTGTAACCTGAGGCGGAAAGATGATGCCAATCAGAGGTCTCCCCTACAGCCAATTGTCACGAAGCAGCCCCTGGAGTTGGTGGCCCTGGACCACGTGAAGTTAACACCAAGCCGGTCAGGCTATGTGTACGCCCTCACCATTGTGGACCATTACTCTCGTTTCCTGGTAGTGGTGCCCGTGAAGGACCAGACAGCCAGAACAGCAGCGAGAGCATTTCAGGCCTACTTTTGTCGACCTCACGGTTACCCTGAAAGGGTACTGACTGATCAGGGTCCTGCATTTGAGGCAGAAGTGTTCCAAGAGTTCTGTAACATGTACGGTTGTAAGAAAATCAGAACCACACCGTACCACCCCCAAACCAATGGATTGTGCGAGAAGATGAACCATGTGGTTATTGACATGCTCAAGACTCTACCTTTGGAAGAAAGAAACCAATGGCCAGAAAAGTTACCAGATCTGGTAGACTTGTACAACCATATCCCGGCAAATTCGACCAACTGCAGCCCTGCTTACCTGATGCGAGCCAGACCTGGCAAGTTACCTGTAGACTTTGAGATGGGGACTGTGTCACCTGAGGCGGTTCAGGAAATAGAGGATTGGGATACAGAGCGGCAGCAGCGGTACCGTAAGGTCCAAGAATGCGTAGAGAGGAGCCTGTCTCAAGCAAGAACGAGACAAGAGCAGCATTACAATCAAACAGCCCCAGCAACTCCCTTAGCACCTGGAGAACAAGTCCTCAAGAAGAAGCGGAGGACGCATAAATTGGATGATCAGTGGGAGAACGAGCCCTACACCATTATCCCCTCCAACTTTGACAATAGTAAGGTATGCCTCATAAGCAAGGATGAAGGCAGGACCTATCAAGCAGTTTCTCGGGACCGCCTGAAAACGTGCCCTGAACGGTGCAGAACCCAAAAAGAAGTAGATGAAGTACAAGAAAGGCCCCAAAGTCAAGAAAAAGAGGAAGAGATGATCCAAACCATCCTTGGAAAATTCCCCAAAACTTGGACCCGAATAAACAATGCCATAGTGGTACCAGTCTTGACGTTCCCGCAGTTGGTCGAGCCAGAAACAGAAGAGGTTCCAGATCCACCTAAAGAACCGTCCGCTCCAACACGAGATGACACGCCAGCAGTGGAACAGGAGGTTCAACCCCCTGCCAGTGGTGAACCTGCCGTACCCTTGGCGAATCTGATATCCCGTGGGCAACCGACATGTATCCCTGTCAGGGTTAGGCCTACCAATCACACGGGGGGGGGGCAGACACTCCAAGTAGTCAGGGACAAACCCCAGAGCTACGCAGGTCCCAACATAGCACTCGGGGACAGCCCCCTCCAAGGTATAGAACAGGGGTGGGGAACCTTTTTACTGCCGGGGGCCATTTGGAATTTCCTACTAACCTTTGGGGGCCGCACAACATTATCAACCTGAAAAATAACCCTGCTATATTTGGTCAAACGATTAACTCACCCCTATTGTGGTGGCCGGAGCTGCTTCTCTTTGGTGCGATTGTAATGTTCGGTGATATTGATCATCTTGTTTCTCACAGCTGCTTTTCCAGGTTTGTCTCTGTCTGGAGATGCTGGGGGCATACACATCACAGGAGGGGCCAGGGCGCATAAATTACAGGAGACACTGGGAGTACACATCACAGGAGGGGCTGGGGCATATACATCAGTAGGGGGCATGGACAGCCCTGGCGGTGGCACAGACATGACTGGGGACACGCACAGCACTGGGTGGCAGCACGCACTGCACTGGGTGGCAGCACGCACTGCACTGGGTGGCAGCATTAGGGAGACAGACAGGTCTGGGGGAACATAGACATCAATAGGAGAGCACGGACTGGGGAGCATAGAAAGCAGTGGGAGGGTACAGACAGCAGTAGCGAGTTAAGAGCACTGAGGGGTGGCACACAGCACTGGGGAGCATGGACAGCATAAGGGGGACACAGGCAGCACTCACCGTGGCATGGACAGCACTGGTGGCAGCATGGACAGCATTAGGTGGTGCGGACAGCACTGGTGGGGGGGCATAGACATCACCCAGGGGGTACAGACAGCACTAGGGGGGGCACGGACAGCAGTGAGGGGTTACACCGCGCTGAGGGGGTACACAGCACTGGGGTGTACACAGCATTAGGGGGTACACACAGCACTAGGGGGTACACACAGCACCTGGGGGTACACAGCACTGGGGGGTACACACTGTACTAGGAGGTACACAGCATGAGGGGGTACACACAGCACGAGGGGGTACACAGCACGAGGGGGTACACAGCACGAGGGGGTACACAGCACGAGGGGGTACACAGCACGAGGTGGTACACGCAGCATTAAGGGGTACACAGCATTAGGGGGTACACACAGCATTAAGGGGTACACACAGCATTAGGGGGTACTCACTGTACAAGGGGGTACTCGCTGCACTAGGTGGTACACACTGCACTAGGGGGCACATAGCACGAGGGGGTACACACAGCACTGGGGTGTACACAGCACTAGGGGGTACACACAGCACTAGGGGGTACACACAGCACCTGGGGGTACACAGCACTGGGGAGTACACACTGTACTAGGAGGTACACAGCATGAGGGGGTACACACAGCACGAGGGGGTACACACAGCACGAGGGGGTACACACAGCACGAGGGGGTACACAGCATGAGGGGGTACACACAGCATTAAGGGGTACACACAGCATTAAGGGGTACACACAGCATTAGGGGGTACTCACTGTACTAGGGGGTACACACTGTACTAGGGGGTACACACTGCACTAGGGGGTACACACTGCACAAGGGGGTACACACAGCATTGGGGGGTACATACAGCACGAGGGGGTACACAGCACGAGGGGGTACACAGCACGAGGGGGTACACACAGCATTGGGGGGTACATACAGCATTGGGGGGTACACACAGTACGAGGGTGTACACAGCACTGAGCGGGGGGGGGGGGCAGCGATGGGTTGAGTACTCGCAGTGAGGGGGAGGGAGAGTCACACACACAGCACAGTTTCGGGAGGCTGGTAAACCTGCTGCAGCTCTTCTGTGTGACTTTATCGCAGCTTGCTGCTTACCCGCCCACCAGAGCACACAGGCCGGGGATAAGCCTAGAATGTATGGGCTGCAGTCAGGTCCTGGAAGTCAGGATCTGGAGAGAGCCCGTACATTCTAGCATCTACCCACAGGGCATCAGGCTGTGGGATTTAAAGGGCCGGCAGCCGGGAAAAGCGCGGCTGCCACCAAAGCACAATGGTCCCCGGGAATGTGCCCGGGGGCCGCATAAAAAGTCGTCACGGGCCGTATACGGCCCGCGGGCCGGAGGTTCCCCACCCCTGGTATAGAACATAGAAAGTAAAATACCTAACAGAATGTAAATAGTTATGTGAAATGTCTGTCATGTTGTGTATAAAATGCTTTTTGTCTTAGGTGATTAAGTAAATGGACAATTGGGCCACTGGACTATGGGTGGCCAACACCTAAATTGTTCATAGTTAGCACCAGTGTGCTCAACACCCCTGAAGAAAAACCCGTCCGGCGTGCATAGAGTGGGGTCATCAATGCTCTGACGCACGCCCAGAGCCTACGTTGGGGGTTTGATCGCGGCGGGTCCCCCATGGAGCAGTGTAATGGACACCCAGCAGGGAGCCACACTAGACTCTTATAGTAGTGTTTAAGTTTGTAACGTTTAAGTAATGCGCCTCCCATAATGGGATGAAATGTTGTAACATGTTATGTTTGTTTCCACAGTCCGGGAGTACTGAATTTAACTAAGGGGGAGTGTGGCGCCCCAGGACCTGGTCGCCACAACAGCATTGCCCTCCCAAAGGGTTAATGCTGAGCCTGGAGGTAATTGGGAGATCCATTGGCCAGCAAGTTTAACACCCAACGCAGTTCTCCCTCCGGCCAGCAGGGGGAGCTCTGAACCTGGGATTCCAGGGAGCATCCCCTTAAGCCTGGTCTGAGAGAGGAAGTAGTGTTCAGTCTGTAGGGAGCAGTAGAAGTGAACAGACGCAGAGTGAGCTGTCCTGTGAATCTGGGGCCTAGAGCTAGAGTAGCTTGGCCCAGAGAAGCAGGAGTAGCTGAGAGGCAGCGGAGAGACTCGGACATCGGAGTCTGTGGCCACCAGGGCTTAAAATACTCCCTGGTAGCCGAATCCGAAGGGCAGGAGAGCTGCAAGCACCTGGCCCAAAAACATCCCAAAAGTACAGCTGCAGCATCAAGGCCGGTGTGGATTCCAGCAGAGAAGCACCAGAGAGAGAGCCTGCGCAGCCTGCTACAGAGGGAAAGGGACGTACCATCGGTCCCAGCAGCAAAGAGGGCCATTGCTGGATTCAGAGAAGCAGGGTTCTATCGTAACAAAGCAAAGTACAGGAGTAGGCCTCATACTCAGCTGGCCAGAGAGATCACCCCAAGTACTTCCCCCTCACCACCTGTAACGGTCTCCCAGGACTGGACTGTTTCCAAAGTAAAGAGGAAAAGGTAAAGAGACTGTTGTTTATGCCTGGTTCTTTCATCGCCTGTCGGCCCTGCACCGTGTTAGCCACACCACCTCATAGACTTCCACGAGCATTAACAGTATCCCCGGGGCTCCGCTCCACCTGTGGGGAGCAGTACCACCATTGCTGCCATAACATCACCCCGGAGGCCTCACACAGCAGCGGCGGCTTAATAGCCGCAGACCACAGGTGGCGTCACGAACGCAAACTTTATTCATCTAGCCACATATTTTACTGACACCCACCAGGGCCACGGAGCCGGGCCCAGCCACCACTGACTACCACCGGACTAGTCCGGCCCGGCACCGGGTGTCCCACAGCCCTGGGGTGGGCGAGTCATATGTCTACCTTCAACATTAAAAAACTACAAAACGATGAATATAGTGGAAAACCCTTTTAACGCTGAAGAACATTGTTTTCTGAAAAATGGACTATAAGGACATGTATGATATTGTCTCCTTGTTCTTTGTTTAGGGAGAACCTGGACTGACTGGGTTACCAGGATGCAAAGGTGAAGCTGGGCCTGAAGTAAGATAATATGACCTAAGTATAAATAATATTACGGTTGTTTTCTAGGTTTAGAAAAAAAGGATTTTGAGTTTTGTTTCAGAGACAAACACCACATCTGTCAATGGACGGTCTAGTATTGCAGCTTATTCACATACACATACACACACACACACACACACATAGCCCTGCTGTATTGTTAGGTGCAGTGGTGAAGTAAGTTTACAACAGGCATTAGATGGTTAACAAAATTTATCAAATGTCAGCAGCAGTTCTGTTGGCATTTTATCACACAATCTGGGAAAATTTGTTTTGAAAATTTGTGGCTGTTCTGTAACATATCAAGTATGCAGCGGATTTCCAAATCTGCCATATGATCATAAAGCTGTATACATTTTTTTCTGCTTTGTGTGAATGTGTTCATAAGAACAGTAACCCCTTCTAATGTGTTTTACTACAGACTAAAGGCTGCTTTACACCAGGCAATCTATCGTGCGATAGATCGTCGGGGTCACGGTTTTTGTGACGCACATCCGGCATCGCTGGCGATGCCGGCCTGTGTGACACCTCCTAGCGACGCAGTATCGTTCACAAATCGTGAGTCGGGTACTGCTCGTTAGGTTCCATAATATCGTTTACTTTAGTTGACCATCGTTTCCGTGGTAGCACACGTCGCTCCGTGTGACACCACGGGAACGATGAGCAGCTCACCTGCCTCCCGCGGCCGCCGCCGGCTCTATGTGGAAGGAAGTGTGAGCAAGGATGGTTGACCTTAGGGAGATCAACATCCACCACTGCGGAGACACCATCACGTGTTTCTCAACGCAGTGATTCTAGAGCAATGCCCCCTGGGAAATATTCAAAGCAAGAAGGCCTGCGGAGACACCATCACATGTTTCTCAACGCTGGCAGGAAACTAGCCAGGTCTTTCACCGGGAAGGAACAACCACGGGAAGGGCAATCTCCAGTCAAGGAGACCACCTATGCCAAACATGGTATCCATCCACAGACAGCCGTTTCGGGGTATTTGCCCCTCATCAGTGTGGAGTAGGAATCTGGCTAGTGGGACATTGCCTAGTAAAAGACTATGTGAGCAAGGATGGTTGACCTTAGGGAGATCAACATCCACCACTGCGGAGACACCATCACGTGTTTCTCAACGCAGTGATTCTAGAGCAATGCCCCCTGGGAAATATTCAAAGCAAGAAGGCCTGCGGAGACACCATCACATGTTTCTCAACGCTGGCAGGAAACTAGCCAGGTCTTTCACCGGGAAGGAACAACCACGGGAAGGGCAATCTCCAGTCAAGGAGACCACCTATGCCAAACATTGTATCCATCCACAGACAGCCGTTTCGGGGTATTTGCCCCTCATCAGTGTGGAGTAGGAATCTGGCTAGTGGGACATTGCCTAGTAAAAGACTATGTGAGCAAGGATGGTTGACCTTAGGGAGATCAACATCCACCACTGCGGAGACACCATCACGTGTTTCTCAACGCAGTGATTCTAGAGCAATGCCCCCTGGGAAATATTCAAAGCAAGAAGGCCTGCGGAGACACCATCACATGTTTCTCAACGCTGGCAGGAAACTAGCCAGGTCTTTCACCGGGAAGGAACAACCACGGGAAGGGCAATCTCCAGTCAAGGAGACCACCTATGCCAAACATGGTATCCATCCACAGACAGCCGTTTCGGGGTATTTGCCCCTCATCAGTGTGGAGTAGGAATCTGGCTAGTGGGACATTGCCTAGTAAAAGACTATGTGAGCAAGGATGGTTGACCTTAGGGAGATCAACATCCACCACTGCGGAGACACCATCACGTGTTTCTCAACGCAGTGATTCTAGAGCAATGCCCCCTGGGAAATATTCAAAGCAAGAAGGCCTGCGGAGACACCATCACATGTTTCTCAACGCTGGCAGGAAACTAGCCAGGTCTTTCACCGGGAAGGAACAACCACGGGAAGGGCAATCTCCAGTCAAGGAGACCACCTATGCCAAACATGGTATCCATCCACAGACAGCCGTTTCGGGGTATTTGCCCCTCATCAGTGTGGAGTAGGAATCTGGCTAGTGGGACATTGCCTAGTAAAAGACTATGTGAGCAAGGATGGTTGACCTTAGGGAGATCAACATCCACCACTGCGGAGACACCATCACGTGTTTATCAACACAGTGATTCTAGAGCAATGCCCCCTGGGAAATATTCAAAGCAAGAAGGCCTGCGGAGACACCATCACATGTTTCTCAACGCTGGCAGGAAACTAGCCAGGTCTTTCACCGGGAAGGTTCATTCCCGGTGAAAGACCTGGCTAGTTTCCTGCCAGCGTTGAGAAACATGTGATGGTGTCTCCGCAGGCCTTCTTGCTTTGAATATTTCCCAGGGGGCATTGCTCTAGAATCACTGCGTTGAGAAACACGTGATGGTGTCTCCGCAGTGGTGGATGTTGATCTCCCTAAGGTCAACCATCCTTGCTCACATAGTCTTTTACTAGGCAATGTCCCACTAGCCAGATTCCTACGCCACACTGATGAGGGGCAAATACCCCGAAACGGCTGTCTGTGGATGGATACCATGTTTGGCATAGGTGGTCTCCTTGACTGGAGATTGCCCTTCCCGTGGTTGTTCCTTCCCGGTGAAAGACCTGGCTAGTTTCCTGCCAGCGTTGAGAAACATGTGATGGTGTCTCCGCAGGCCTTCTTGCTTTGAATATTTCCCAGGGGGCATTGCTCTAGAATCACTGCGTTGAGAAACACGTGATGGTGTCTCCGCAGTGGTGGATGTTGATCTCCCTAAGGTCAACCATCCTTGCTCACATAGTCTTTTACTAGGCAATGTCCCACTAGCCAGATTCCTACTCCACACTGATGAGGGGCAAATACCCCGAAACGGCTGTCTGTGGATGGATACCATGTTTGGCATAGGTGGTCTCCTTGACTGGAGATTGCCCTTCCCGTGGTTGTTCCTTCCCGGTGAAAGACCTGGCTAGTTTCCTGCCAGCGTTGAGAAACATGTGATGGTGTCTCCGCAGGCCTTCTTGCTTTGAATATTTCCCAGGGGGCATTGCTCTAGAATCACTGCGTTGAGAAACACGTGATGGTGTCTCCGCAGTGGTGGATGTTGATCTCCCTAAGGTCAACCATCCTTGCTCACATAGTCTTTTACTAGGCAATGTCCCACTAGCCAGATTCCTACTCCACACTGATGAGGGGCAAATACCCCGAAACGGCTGTCTGTGGATGGATACCATGTTTGGCATAGGTGGTCTCCTTGACTGGAGATTGCCCTTCCCGTGGTTGTTCCTTCCCGGTGAAAGACCTGGCTAGTTTCCTGCCAGCGTTGAGAAACATGTGATGGTGTCTCCGCAGGCCTTCTTGCTTTGAATATTTCCCAGGGGGCATTGCTCTAGAATCACTGCGTTGAGAAACACGTGATGGTGTCTCCGCAGTGGTGGATGTTGATCTCCCTAAGGTCAACCATCCTTGCTCACATAGTCTTTTACTAGGCAATGTCCCACTAGCCAGATTCCTACTCAACACTGATGAGGGGCAAATACCCCGAAACGGCTGTCTGTGGATGGATACCATGTTTGGCATAGGTGGTCTCCTTGACTGGAGATTGCCCTTCCCGTGGTTGTTCCTTCCCGGTGAAAGACCTGGCTAGTTTCCTGCCAGCGTTGAGAAACATGTGATGGTGTCTCCGCAGGCCTTCTTGCTTTGAATATTTCCCAGGGGGCATTGCTCTAGAATCACTGCGTTGAGAAACACGTGATGGTGTCTCCGCAGTGGTGGATGTTGATCTCCCTAAGGTCAACCATCCTTGCTCACATAGTCTTTTACTAGGCAATGTCCCACTAGCCAGATTCCTACTCCACACTGATGAGGGGCAAATACCCCGAAACGGCTGTCTGTGGATGGATACCATGTTTGGCATAGGTGGTCTCCTTGACTGGAGATTGCCCTTCCCGTGGTTGTTCCTTCCCGGTGAAAGACCTGGCTAGTTTCCTGCCAGCGTTGAGAAACATGTGATGGTGTCTCCGCAGGCCTTCTTGCTTTGAATATGTGGAAGGAAGGAGGTGGGCGGGATGTTTACGTCCCGCTCATCTCCGCCCCTCCGCTTCTATTGGCCGGCGCCCGTGTGACGTCGCTGTGACGCCGAACGTCCCTCCCACTCCAGGAAGTGGACGTTCGCCGCCCACAGCGAGGTCGCACGAGAGGTAAGTATGTGTGACGGGGGTTACTAACTTTGTGAGACACGGGCAGCGATTTGCCCGTGACGCAAAAAGGACGGGGGCGGGTACGATCGATTGTGAAATCTCACAATCGGTCGTACCGTGTAAAGCAGGCTTTACAGTAGGGAACCTGCACCACTAATTCACTACAATTGCAAGGCTTAGGGTAGCCTTGAATAGCTGGCAATTCTTAAACTGGCAAACCTAGACCCCCAAGAGGACTGATGCCCTACTGCAGCTCCACACTTTTGCCTTCCCTCACTCCTAGTCTTCTCAATGCGAAATTACATTTCCGCCAAACCAGATTTGGGGCACAAAGTAGTACAAACCTCTACAAGCTGCTGCTGGTCTGGAGGGCAGAGACAAAAAGCAAAACAAGTTGCTAGATACTTGTACTGCAAGAGAATCAGCAGAAAGTTGCCAATTATCACCGGGAGTGGCAGCCGGAAAAGAATAGAGGCTGAGCAACAAGAATTAGGCATTCTTTGGTACTGTTTCTTTACTGGACAAGCTGGACATATTACCCTCAAAATCATATTCTCTCCTGAGATACTTGTCTCACTGTTATGCTCGCCAGGCAAGCAGAGATGTTAGTGAACCCACTGGGCTGCAACATACAGAAAACCCTGAGGAGATTGACTACGGACCTGAGCCTGGTCTTCTTCAGAGCCCCTAAAGGTGAGGGTGTTATGTTGCAGGTATGAGTCCGGGTACCACTCGAGAAGACTGGTACTGCGTCGGCTGGCCCCAGGGGTACGGGAGCGACAGCCTCTGACAATAAGTTGCCGCAGCAGCAGGTGTCGAGAATCCATCCAGGATGGATGGATGATACAGCAGCAGTGTCCAGTGTGGATACTTTAACAGACGGGTACTGTGTAAGCTGGTCCTCGTGGATACTTGTGGCTGCAGGGGATGATACTTCATGGCAGTAAGTATCGTGGTAGGCAGCCGGGGTATCGGCTCGCATCAGAGGCAGCAGGTAGAGATTCCGCAGCAGCACTCTGAAATGCAAACAGGTATCAGCAAACAGAACTAGCACAATGTATCAGCGACCACAGCACAGTGCTAGGGGACAGAAAGGGCGGGGCCTCAGCCAACATAGCTGATACCAGGATACCAGGATGAGGCCGTGCTCCTTCTGGTCACATGGGTATGATATCAGCACAGGTCCTTCTCGCCACTTAGTAAAACACTTCTATAAAAGAATTAGCATAAATAACAGATAGGGGGAGGATGGACAGGCAGGGGGGCAGAAATCACTATCAAAACCCAACCCAGACATTAGCTATTCAGTAGCTGCTGCCAATCAAAAAGCTGTGCATTCGTGTAAATTTACTTGCCTGTATTTCAAAAACTATACATCCGATCTGACAATTAAAGGTATGTATAGAATCAGCCTGATAGTGCCAGTATAGCACTGGCTTTAGGTTATATATATGAAAATCCTGGTGATTGGTACACTTCAAAACTAAAGTGTCAGCCATGAAGAAGAAGTAGGACACCCATCCAAATCCATGACTCATCCCAAAATTAAGGGTGCACATGAACTAATTCTGTTGGACAAATAAGTGACAGTGGGTTATGTGCAAATCAGCCCTACAAGGACCAAGATTCGTATCTGTCGAAGCAGTGAAGAGATTGGTGTATTTGTGGCTTGAAGATCTGCCTAAAATATTATTTAATAAGGGAGTATGAAGCTCTTTCCTGTAACAGCTGATACAAAAGTACAAACAGGAGTAGTTACTGTTTAGGGTTGAATTCTTATTTGTCTCTTCATTAATGGTCAGAAGTTGCACCATATATACTAATGGCAGACTGCTCAGGATTAGAGATGAGTGAACCCGAGGTTCAGTGTTTGGTGCTCTTACCAGAGGTGCATCTAGGCCTTCCAGCACCCGGGGCAAGAATCAGTTTGGTGCCCCTCTCGCCCACTAAGCAGTTTGGGTGGTCATCATGTGACCAATCACTCATATGTGATTTGCACACTTACAGTCACGTGATAGTTACATAGTTGCATAGTTACTTAGGTTAAAAAATACCTAGGTCCATCTAGTTCAACCTTCCTAATGATGAGCTTCTCTTCATAATTCGTTCAATGAGAAACGTATGAACAAAAGCTAATTTTCACATGCAAGTATGAAAATCACATATGAGTGGAGCAGCCATGTGGTGACTGCTGGAACCAGCAAGCAGAGCTGAATTGTGACAGTGGGTATATTACACTCTGTTAGAACTGAGGATACTACACTGCTTAATTTTGTAATTCAAGGGGTTGTCCAGATTAGAGATGAAAGTCTGCAGTGACTTCAGGCTTCTTAATTCTTTAAATGCATGCTCTACACACTTTTACAATTCTCCGGTGCCAGTGATGAGAATGGACGATCATGTGAGCACAAGTATGAGATTTGTATACTTCTGGCCACATTCTGATTTGACATGTCCAGCCTCAGTCAATTCATTTTCATTGAGCATGTCTATTCAACACGTGACCACATCTGTGTAAAATCGCATACTTGCAGCTTGATAACCTTTCACTGTCACCGCCAGCACCAGAGTATCTTGACAGCGTGCAGTGTGCACACTGTAAGAATTCAGAAGTCTGCAGTCACATAAAGTGATACAGAGCGACTGCAGACTCATCACAAACTGTGACAACCCCTTTAATGCTCCTAACAACAAAAAAATAGTAACCCTTAACTTGTCAGATGGCACAAGACTTTATTAAAGAGATTGTCCACTACGTTAACACTGAAGGCCTTTCCTTAGGATAGATCACCAATGTCCGATTGGTCAAAGTCCAGCACCTGGCACGACAGCCATTCGACTGTTCTAGGTGCCATGTCGGTGGTGGCAGGTGGCCAGAATTGCTCAGTTCTGGATCTGCTCCATCTTCTAATAGTGGCAGCAGCCTTATTAAAATAAATGAGGCAGATGTGTAATACCCGGCCATGGACACTATCATAGGACGGAGCAGATCCAGAAATAAGCATTTCCAGCTACCTGCACCAAGAACAGCTGATCAGTGGGGTCCCATTGCGCTTACATCAGCAGCAAGGCGCAAGTGGCACCAAGGCCTAATGATGACACATAGTATCACAAATAAACATTTATATTCAGGCACCTTATTGATGATGTTGTCTCTAGTCGTTTCTTTCTATTCTTCATCTTGTCATGATGCCATGATGACTTTTCACATTCACATCTCGTCTCTGCAGATTTCCATGTTCTCCAGTCTTCTGCAGCACGTCCCGACACGATAACCTTAAAAATAGCAGAATGATTAGAATTCTCCTATTTAAAAATATCTGCCCTACACTGTGCCCTAGAATAAATAATCACCCCTCACTGTGTTTTCTTGTACGAAATATGACCCCACACTCCCTCTTATGGTACATGCCCTCCACATTGCCCTCTCCTTTCCATACTGAGCCTCTTCACACTGTGTCCCCTTATACTACCCAGTTTTTATACTGTGCTCTCTCTTCACTCACCCCTCCTCGCTATGGCCTCACTGTCCTCCCATTTTGCACCCTCTCCATACCGGCCCCCTCCACTACCCAGTCTCTATTTTGTGCCCCCTCACATTTTTCTCATCCCTTACTGTCTCCTTACTACCTCCTGCGTGTCCATATATTTTTCCACCTCACTCCCCATCCTGTCCACTTGCTCCTCATACCATGTCACTCTTTATTCCATGTCCTCAAAATTTCTTTCCTGTTTGCTCCCCATACCACGTCCCTATACAATCCCCCACTCACTCCACATACTATGTCTGTATACATTCCCCCCTCACCCTCGCTCCCTATACTGTCTGTGTACAGCACCCCTCAATCCCTATACAATGTCTGTATACATCAGCCCTCACCCTCTCTCTCCCCATACATCACCCCTCACCCTCTCTCTCCCCATACATCACCCCTCACCCTCTCTCTCCCCATACATCACTTCTCACCCTCTCTCTCCCCATACATCACCCCTCATCCTCTCTCTCCCCATACATCACACCTCATCCTCTCTCTCCCCATACATCACCGCTCATCCTCTCTCTCCCCATACATCATCCCTGAGCCTCTCTCTCCCCATACATCCCCCCTCATCCTCTCTCTCCCCATACATCACCCCTCATCCTCTCTCCACCCATACATGACCCCGTCATCCTCTCTCTCCCCATACATGACCCCTCATCCTCTCTCTACCCATACATCACCCCTCATCCTCTCTCTTCCCATACATCACCCCTCATCCTCTCTATCCCCATAAATGACCCCCTTATCCTCTCTCTCCCCATAAATGACCCCCTCATCCTCTCTCTCCCCATACATGACCCCCTCAGACTTTTTCTCCCCATACATGACCGCATCATCCTCTCTCCCTATACATGACCCTCTCATCCTCTCTCTCCCCATACATGACCTCTCATTTTCTATCTCCCCATATATGACCCCTCATCCTCTCTCTCCCCATACATGACCCCCTCATCCTCTCTCTCCCCATACATGACCCTCTCATCCTTTCTCTCTCCATACATGACCCCCTCATCCTCTCTCCCCATACATGACCCTCTCATCCTCTCTCTCCCCATACATGACCCCTCATCATCTCTCTCCCCGTACATCACCGCTCATCCTCTCTCTCCCCATACATCACTCCTCACCCTCTCACTCCCCATACATCCCCCCTCATCCTCTCTTTACCCATACATCACCCCTCATCCTCTCTCCACCCATACATGACCCCGTCATCCTCTCTTTCCCCGTACATCATCCCTGATCCTCTCTCTCCCCATACATGACCCCTCATCCTCTCTTTCCCCATACATCACCCCTCATCCTCTCTCTCCCCATACATGACCCCCTCATCCTCTCTGTCCCCATAAATGACCCCCTCAGCCTTTCTCTCCCCATACATGACCCCCCTCATCCTCTCTCCCCATACATGACCTCCTCATCCTCTCTCTCCCCATACATGACCCCTCATCCTCTCTCTCCCCATACATGACCCCTCATCCTCTCTCTCCCCATACATGACCTCTCATTCTCTCTCTCCCCATACATGACCCCTCATCCTCTCTCTCCCCATACATGACCCCCTCATCCTCTCTCTCCCCATACATGACCCCTCTTCTCTCTCCCCATACATGACCCTTATCCTCTCTCTCCCAATACATCACCGCTCATCCTCTCTCACCCCCACCCCGCATCCTCTCTCTCCCAATACATCACCCCTCATCCTCTTTCTCCCCATACATCACCCTCATCCTCTCTCTCTCCCCATACATCACCCCTCATCCTCTCTCACCCCATACTGTGTCCAAAGGTAGTTCCCTCTTCCCATCCTCTCTCCTCCATACTGTGTCTATAGATACTGCACCCTACCCACCCTCTGTCCCCTCATACTGTGTCTATAGATACTGCGCTTCCTCATCCTCTCTCCTCCATACTGTGCCTATAGATACTGCCCCCTCCCCACCCTCTGTCCCCTCATACTGTGTCCACTGATAGTTCCATCTCCCCTTCCTCTGTCCCCTCATTTTGTGTCCATAGATACCTCCCCCCTCACTCCATAATGTTCTTCTTCAGTGTCACTGTCTTCAGCTCCACACTGGAGCACTTATCATCAGCGCTCTCTGCTGCCTCTGCGTTGCGGCCCTGACTTCCGGGTCAGCAGTGTGATCAGCTGACCTGATCACACTACAGTCATCTCTTTGACCCGGAAGTCAGCACTGGCGAGCACCGCTTCTATTGTCCTCACATCTGAAAGATACAAGGACAATTTATAAGTGGGACCCGTCGCTCTGCAGTTTCTATGAGTGCGGCTGTCAGCGTGACAGCTGCGCTCAGAGAATGTCGGCTCCCACTACAGGGCAGCAAATGCATCTGCCAGGGAGACTTTCACTTTGTCGCATCAATCAGCGCGATAGCGCCCCCCCTGACAGTTGCTCCCGGGGCAGATGCCCCACCAACCCCCCCTAGATACGCCTGTGTTTAGTAAGAACAAAAATCAAAGTTCAGTTTCGGAGTTTGGGTGCTTTAAGTATGAACACCACTTGCATGAGCATCACTGTGCTCAGATACACTCAGTGCTCGGCCCAGTGTGAAACGCTTGCAGTGTTTGAATGGATCGCACTGGGGATAATAACTGTGTGATCGGATGTAGTGTGCCCCCTCTAAAATATATGGAAGAACCCCGCCCACCTACCCCCGAAAGTGATCAGTTTATGGCTGACTTACTGTGGGCGGAGACCCGAACTACCCAATTAGTGACTTCTTTTGGGTAGATCAAGTTCGGAGTCCCAAACCGATCTTAATTTAAAATTCAGCTGCACCTGCCAAACCTAACTTCCACAGTCTGCTCATCTCTACTCAGGATGGTTATCTTCCCACTGAAAGAGTGGATGCATTATAACTCCAAAGTGGCTCTTTGCATTGAAAATAAATAAGAATCAAAATGTAAAGGAATCTGTCAGCATAATTTCACACCTCTAACTATGCGGGTGTACTTCTTTCAAAGACAAGTCCAGAAATACTTTTAAATGGCCAGTCCACTGTTACTGAGAAATCAGCATCTGAATTGATATGCAAATGAGGTAGAAGAACTATTTGCAGATCTGAAGCCTCTGTCACTCCAGCTCTATTAACTGACCAGGACCATCTCCTCTTGCTTGATTGATAACTCCATTACCCGAAGTCACAGATCATTGAGGCTGTCAGACAGCAGGAGGCAGAGGCTTTAGCTGTAGAATAGAGCTGGAGTGACAGAGGCTTCAGATGTCCAATAGCTCTTCAGCCTCATTTGCAAGGAATATGACTGGCCATGTAAAGGCATTGCTGGACTTGTCTTTGAAAGTGTTAAATTCCCAAATAAATAATTTGTGGGGGAGGTGAAAACCTGCTGACAAAGATTAGACTAATAGACAATAATTCATAATAGTCACTTATCTTAGATATATTCAAGGCAGCCTCTCCATATTGTTTTCATTGATAGTGATTAGTGATGAGCGAGTACTAAAAAGCTCGGGTGCTCGAGGCTCGGGCCGAGCATCCCAAGATACTCGTGTACTCGGCCCGAGCACCGAGCCCAATGTTATCCTATGGGAGACCCGAGTATTTTTATGAAATGACCCCCGGCAGCATGTAAAACCCTAAAAATGTCACAAAAGTCTCAGAAGAGTGCTCAAATGACATGGCAACAGCATGGGGAAGACCCCTTGAAGCATTTATCACTCAAAAGTCACAGCTGTGAACAATTTTGTCCGCGTTTTACGCCATTTTTACGGACTCACCAGAAAACCTTCCAAAATGACACCAAAATGAATTTTCATGGCGGAAATGTTAAGGGCACATACCCAATAGTGAGATAGAGCTAATGTATGTTACTTTTTGAGATTAATACATGAAAGATTTTACGTAAAACATTGTGTGGCACTCCGATGTCCCTGAGAAGAGACGTACATAAAGGCCTCTGAGTCTAATTTTGAGGAAGTGAGTCTTTGTAGTATTTTCCTTTGCCAGGGCAGTCCAAAATTGTGAGGTTCACCAATGCCCCTGCATACAGACGTGCATGAGGGCCTGTAAACCTGAAGTGCCCATTGTAAGGAAGTGGGTCTATTGTAGTATAGCCCTTAGGCAGGGCAGCCAAAAATTGGGAGGCTCCACGTTGTCCCTGGATAGAGATGTGCATGAGGGCCTGTAAACCTGAAGTGCCCATTGTAAGGAAGTGGGTCTATTGTAGTATAGCCCTTAGGCAGGGCAGCCAAAAAATTGGGAGGCTCCACGTTGTCCCTGGATAGAGACGTGCATGATGGCCTGTAAACCTGAAGTGCCCATTGTAAGGAAGTGGGTCTATTGTAGTATAGCCCTTAGGCAGGGCAGCCAAAAATTGGGAGGCTCCACGTTGTCCCTGGATAGAGACGTGCATGATGGCCTGTAAACCTGAAGTGCCCATTGTAAGGAAGTGGGTCTATTGTAGTATAGCCCTTAGGCAGGGCAGCCAAAAATTGGGAGGCTCCACGTTGTCCCTGGATAGAGACGTGCATGATGGCCTGTAAACCTGGATAGAGACGTGCATGATGGCCTGTAAACCTGAAGTGCCCATTGTAAGGAAGTGGGTCTATTGTAGTATAGCCCTTAGGCAGGGCAGCCAAAAATTGGGAGGCTCCACGTTGTCCCTGGATAGAGACGTGCATGATGGCCTGTAAACCTGAAGTGCCCATTGTAAGGAAGTGGGTCTATTGTAGTATAGCCCTTAGGCAGGGCAGCCAAAAATTGGGAGGCTCCACGTTGTCCCTGGATAGAGACGTGCATGATGGCCTGTAAACCTGAAGTGCCCATTGTAAGGAAGTGGGTCTATTGTAGTATAGCCCTTAGGCAGGGCAGCCAAAAATTGGGAGGCTCCACGTTGTCCCTGGATAGAGACGTGCATGATGGCCTGTAAACCTGAAGTGCCCATTGTAAGGAAGTGGGTCTATTGTAGTATAGCCCTTAGGCAGGGCAGCCAAAAATTGGGAGGCTCCACGTTGTCCCTGGATAGAGACGTGCATGATGGCCTGTAAACCTGAAGTGCCCATTGTAAGGAAGTGGGTCTATTGTAGTATAGCCCTTAGGCAGGGCAGCCAAAAATTGGGAGGCTCCACGTTGTCCCTGGATAGAGACGTGCATGATGGCCTGTAAACCTGAAGTGCCCATTGTCAGGAAGTGGGTGTATTATAGTATAGCCCTTTGGCAGGGCAGCCAAAAATTGGGAGGCTCCACGTTGTCCCTGGATAGAGACGTGCATGAGGGCCTCAAAACATTAAGTGTCCATTGTCAGGAAGTGGGTGTATTATAGTATAGCCCTTAGGCAGGGCAGCCAAAAATTGGGAGGCTCCACGTTGTCCCTGGATAGAGACGTGCATGAGGGCCTCAAAACATTGTTCCCATTGCAAAGGAGCGGGTCTCCTGTCGTTGTAATGTCCATTCTGCAAAGAATGGGCGAAAAAATTTACCACTGGGGGTATACCTGAAACAAAGGCCTAACTATTGTAACGGTCATCATGGTGGCGCATGAGGAGAAGGAGGAGCAGTCCAGCGATTATCCAAAGTCCAGAAGTGTGTACCCATGGGTGACTGGAGGTACATGGCAAATTCCCGTTACAAACTTTAAATTCCGCTCTCATTTGCTGGTGGTGTGGTGAAGTCTGGCCCAATCCAACCCTTGTTCATCTTGATCAGAGTCAGCCTGTCAGCATTTTCAGTTGACAGGCGGGTGCGTTTATCTGTAATGATTCCACCTGCGGCACTAAAAACACGCTCTGACAAAACGCTAGCGGCAGGGCAGGCCAGGACTTCCAAGGCGTAGAGAGCCAATTCATGCCACGTGTCCACCTTGGATACCCAATAATTGTAAGGCACAGAGGAATGTCGGAGTACAGTTGTTCGATCTGCAAGGTACTCCTTGAGCATCTGGGCAAACTTAGGATTTCTTGTGGCACTACCCCGCACCTCAGGGGCTGTGGTACGTGAGGGGCTGAGAAAACTGTCCCACATCTTAAAGACTGTTCCCCTACCTCTGGCGGATTGGACTTGTGCCTCTCTCGGCTGTACGCCTTGGTTGTCCACTGATTCCTGACCTATGCCGCTAGCGTTTTGTGAGGGGAATGCTTTGCCTACTTCCGTGACTATGGCCTTCCAAAACTGCTGCATTTTGGTTGACCTCTGCGCCTCGGGAATAAGAGACATAAAGTTCTCCTTGTAGCGTGGGTCTAACAGTGTTACCAACCAGTAATGATTGTCGGCCAAGATGTTCTTAACGCGAGGGTCACGAGACAGGCAGCTTACCATAAAGTCAGCCATGTGCGCCAGACTCTTAACAGCCAGTACTTCAGTATCCTGACCAACACGATGACTGAACATGCTGTCCTCCTCCTCCTCCTCATCTACCCTGTCCTCTGGCCAGCCACGCTGAACCGAGGATATGACTGGTGTGCATGTCATATCCTCAATTTGGCCGGAGATTTGCTCCATGTCTTCATCCTCCTCCTCGTCATAGTCCTCCACTGCACGTTGTGATGAGACGAGGCTGGGCTGTGTGTTATCACCCACACCCACTACTGTTTCTTGCTGCAACTCATCGCGCTCCGCCTGCAATGCATCATGTTTGTTTTTGAGCAGAGACCGTTTTAGAAGGCAGAGTAGCGGTATGGTGACGCTAATAATGGCGTCATCACCACTCACCATCTTGGTGGAGTCATCAAAGTTTTGGAGGATGGTACATAGGTCGGACATCCATCTCCACTCCTCAGGTGTTATGTGTGGAGTTTGACCCATTTCCCGACGGCTTAGGTGATGCAGGTACTCAACAACTGCCCTCTTCTGCTCACATATCCTGACCAACATGTGCAGAGTTGAATTCCAACGCGTGGGGACATCACACACCAGTCTGTGAGCCGGAAGATGCAAACGGCGCTGAAAGCCGGCAAGGCCGGCTGAAGCAGTAGGTGACTTTCGAAAATGTGCAGACAGGCGGCGAACTTTTACCAGCAGATCAGACAGCTCTGGGTATGACTTTAGAAACCGCTGAACCACGAGGTTGAGCACATGGGCCACGCATGGAACATGTGTCAGCTGGCCTCGCCTCAAAGCCATTGTCACACACGACCTTTCCTGGCTTTAGGTTCAGAGGTGTGAGCCAGTGATCTGCCTGCTGTTTCAGAGCTGTCCACACCTCTTCTGCATTGTGGGGTTTGTCACCTATGCAGATTAGCTTCAGCACAGCCTGTTGCCGCTTCGCCGAGGCAGTGCTGCAGTGCTTCCAGCTTGGGACTGGTGTGGAGGGTACAGTGGATGAGGATGCGCAGGAGGAGGAGGAGGCTGAAGAGCATGACATTCCGGAGCTGTAGAGTGTGGGTGAAACACTGACTGAGGTAGGGCCTGCAAACCTTGGTGTGGGAAGGACGTGTTCCGTCCCTCGCTCAGACTGGGTCCCAGCTTCCACAATATTAACCCAGTGTGCCGTCAACGAGATGTAGCGGCCTTGCCCACAAGCACTTGTCCACGTGTCTGTGGTTAGGTGGACTTTGGGTGAAACAGCGTTGTTCAGGGCACGTGTGATGTTTTGTGACACGTGGTTATGCAACGCGGGGACGGCACACCGGGAGAAATAGTGGCGGCTGGGGACCGAGTAACTTGGGACAGCTGCCGCCATCAGGTCGCGGAATGCTTCTGTCTCCACCAGCCTAAAAGGCAACATTTCCAGCGCAAGCAGTCGCGAAATGTTAGCATTTAGAACTGTGGCATGTGGGGTGTTGGCAGTGTATTTGCGCCTGCGTTCAAAGGTTTGCTGAATGGATAACTGAACGCTGCGCTGGGACAAGGACGTGCTTGATGATGGTGTTATTTCTGCGTAGGCAACTGCAGGTGCAGGACCGGAGGAGGCTTGTTCGCAGGCAGCATGGACAGGGGATTGGCTCGCATGCACAACCAGCGAAGACGTAGCAGTGACATCAGCAAGCACTGCTCCTCGACTCTGTTGTACTTCCCACAAAGTCGGGTGCTTGGCTGACATGTGCCTGATCATGCTGGTGGTGGTCAGGCTGCTAGTTTTGGTACCCCTGCTGATGCTGGCACGGCAGGTGTTGCAAATAGCCTTTTTAGAATCATCTGGAGCCAACTTAAAAAACTGCCAGACTCGGGAAGACCTAACATTTGTACAGGCACCTTGTGTCGTGTTGTTGTTCCGGGGAACGGTTGCCTGACTTCTGCCTGGAGCCACCACCCTGCTTCTTACTGCCTGTTGGGATGCTACGCCTCCCTCCCCCTGTGCACTGCTGTCCTCGCTCTGCATATCCTCCTGCCAGGTTGGGTCAGTTACTGGATCATCCACCACGTCGTCTTCCTCTTCCGCACCCTGCTCCTCCTCCTGACTTCCTGACAATTGTGTCTCATCATCGTCCACCCCTTGTTGAGACACGTTGCCAACTTCGTGAGAACGTGGCTGCTCAAATATTTGGGCATCTGTACATACGATCTCCTCATGACCCACTTCAACATGAGCTGGCGAGAGGCCAGAATGTGCGAATGGAAACGTGAACAGCTCTTCCGAGTGTCCAAGTGTGGGATCATTAATGTCTGAGGACGTGTACTCAGCCTTGTGGTAGGAAGGAGGATCAGGTTCTGAAATGTGCGGTGCAGTATCACGGCTACTGACACTTGACCGTGTGGAAGACAGAGTGTTTGTGGTGGTGCCAATCTGACTGGAAGCATTATCCGCTATCCAACTAACAACCTGTTGACACTGGTCTTGGTTCAAGAGCGGTGTACTGCTGCGGTCCCCAAGAATTTGGGACAGGACGTGCGAGCGACTAGATGTGGCCCTTTGTTGTGGCGAAATTAAAGCTTGCCCACGACCTCGGCCTCTGCCTGCACCACCATCACGTCCACTTCCTTGTTCCTTGCCAACGCCCTTGCGCATTTTGCAATGCTGTGCTGACGTGTATTCACTAGACTTGTGCGTTATATCCAAGTTTGTGCAAATCGTGCACCTGTACGCTGCCACCGACAGGCACACACGTGCGGTTTTCAAATGCAAGCACGGACGCACTAAGAAACTAACAGGTTTTAGGAGCAAAAATTAATGAGAACTCTGACACTATCAGCCACTGCTGACTGACGTGTATTATACACTACACTTGTGCGTTATATAATAGTTTGGTAAGAACGCACACAAGTGCACCTGTACGCTGCCACCGACAGGCACACACGTGCGGTTTTTAAATGCAAGCACGGACGCACTAAGAACCTAACACAGGTTTTAGGAGCAAAAATTAATGAGAACTCTGACACTATCAGCCACTGCTGACTGACGTGTATTATACACTACACTTGTGCGTTATATAATAGTTTGGTAAAAACGCACACAAGTGCACCTGTACGCTGCCATCGACAGGCACACACGTGCAGTTTTTAAATGCAAGCACGAACGCACTAAGAACCTAACACAGGTTTTAGGAGCAAAAATTAATGAGAACTCTGACACTATCAGCCACTGCTGACTGACGTGTATTATACACTACACTTGTGCGTTATATAATAGTTTGGTAAAAATGCACACAAGTGCACCTGTACGCTGCCACCGACAGGCACACACGTGCGTTTTTAAATGCAAGCACGGACGCACTAAGAACCTAACAGGTTTTTAGGAGCGACAATTACTGAGAAGTCTGACACTATCTGGACTGTTTTAGACTGTGTACACCAGCCCCAGATATGATGAAGGCTGGTATACGGTCACCACTAGGAATGGCTATATACCCTGCCTGCCTGCCTGCCTGCCTGTATACTGCTACAATAGTCCTGACAAGGACTCTTCTGGTCACTAGCCTGTATTCCGACCTGGCTATACCCTGCCTGTATACAGCAACAATAGTCCTGAGAAGGACTCTGCTACTGTACTCCGACCTGGCTATACCCTGCCTGCCTGTATACAACAAGAATAGTCCTGAGAAGGACTTTTGGTCACACTGTTTGCAGCCCTGCTACGGAAATAGCTATAAAGGGCCGAAAACCTTTCCCTGAAGCAGCAAGACTATCCCTGCACTGACTGTCTGGATGGCTGTGAGCAGAGCACAGCGCGCCCGCCGGTATAAAGGCTCGGTCACGCTGTGCGGGCCGGCCAATCACTGCAATTCCACAACTAACAGGGCTGTGGCATTGCAGTGGTCTGCCAGCCAATCCCTGCATGAGGGCTGGCTCTCAAAAGAGCGCCAACATGCAGGGATGAAGACCACGAGTACAGCACAAGTATCGCGAGATTACTCGGTCCCCGCCGAGTAGCCCGAGTACAGTGATACTCGTGCGAGTACCGAGTAGTAACAAGCATGCTCGCTCATCACTAATAGTGATCAAACTTTCCATAGACAAAATCCGCAAAGAGTCCAGACAAAACTCGTTTCCCCCCACTAATATATTGGGGTTCATCAGGAGTTTAAGGCACAATCGCCTGTGGAATAAACACTTCAATTAAAAATCTTGTCCCAAAGATACCATTGCAAGGATAGAAGTTCCCACACATTACATACCATTCTGATGCTCAGCTGCACATGTGTCAGCATATGTCCCTCAAAGATGGTGCTTGTGGCAGACCAAGTCACACCATGACCTATAACTCTTAATATGTTTTCTAATAGCATGATGTGACCCACCTGGGTAAGATCCGCCCACTCTCCATGGATACTCGGCTTGTTTATATGCCAAAGTATCTTATTCCACATGAATTTCAAAAAAGATGCCGACTGGGCGGTATCACATGACCAAACATGTGATCACCCATCAGAATGGTATGTAAGAGATGTGTGGGAACTTCCATCCTTGCAATGGTATCTTTGGGACAAGATTTTTAATTGAAGTGTTTATTCCACAGGCGATTGTGACTTAAACTCCTGATGAACCCCAATATAGTAGTGGGGGAAACGCGTTGAGTTTTGTCTGGACTCTTTGCGGATTATGTCTATGCAAAGTTTGATCACTATCAATGAAAACAATATGGAGAGGCTGCCGTGAATATATCTAAGATAAGTGACTATTATGAATTATTGTCTATTAGTCTAATCTGCCTAAATCTATTTAGCGAGGGAGATTAGGGGCAGCTTCCAAGGGATAGCCGCCGTGGAATGGGGGCACCACTTGAACCTTAGGGTGCGGGTAACGTAAGTTTTATCTCCATTGATAGGTAGTGGACAGATTTGGTTTAGGGTGCATTTAGATCTATTTGCCCCAACATAGACAAATGATACTAAGATATCCATAACAATTCCGTGTTTGAAGAGGCTCTTTATGTGGCTTCATTGAGTCCAATTTTGTGTTTTGTTGTTTGTGTGCATTTACTCACGGTGTGGGATAAATTTGTGATTTTAAGTATCTTTAATAAAAGTAGTGTTTTAAAAAGTTAATGAAGCTATATCTGCCGGGAAAAAACATTTTAAGGATTATATTCTTTTTTTACATATATAAATTATTTGAAGCATATGAGGTCACTAAGTAAATGCTTAAACTGACCAGTAATGTATACTTTTGTATAGAAGTTGTATTATTGGTTATTGTATGTTCTCCTTTTTAGAAATTATAAGTGGTAATTATAAAATACAGTAACAACCTATTTTGAGTTTAAATACGGGACATTTAGGTTGGCAAACCACAAAATGCCTAAATTATACAGTTTCTTAATAAGAAATTAGATGCTTTTCACATCTGTCTAAATATTATGGGATTGAGCTATTTTAAGGGTACTGAAAACAAATTAGTAACATGATAATTCCTGCCCTTGTGTTTTCTAAGATTGTTTAATTATTCTCAAGAGCAATATAACAATGAATTCTGTGTTATTATATGTATATTATATACCGGCAAAAAAAATCCTGGGTAGCTTGTGTCTATTCAGCTGACATTAAACCTGATAATATGAATGTGATTTACGCTGCATGAATTTAGCAGATTTTTAAAATGATGACATTGGAATACATTAACTAATATGATATAGATTTTGTAGATTAGATCAGAGGTTGGGAACATATGGCTTTTGATGGCTGCATCTGGCTCACAGACAAGTTTTTAATATTAAAAGTACCGAATTTTCCGGTCTGTAAGACGCACTTTTTATCACCCAAAACTAGGGGGAAAATGGTGGTGCATCTTACAAACTACATATGGTTTACCGGGGCGACAGTGGTGGCGCAGGGTCGGCAATACTGCGGGCTCGTGGTGTGTCGCAGCGGACTGCGGGATGCTTTGAATCTCCCGCAGTTGACGAGATCAACTTCAAGAAATTGGCTGTGGAAGAGGCAAGTACACATGTGCCGCCCCTTGCACGGACCTTCAGTGGGTGACTCGAGGGTCTCCGGACCCGGGGGTCCACGGTCACTCCGATCTAAAAGGGGTTGGTGGTTTGGGGACGTAGGTGTACAGCCGGAGCCGTGTTTGAGTTTGTGACGCCACCCACGGGTTGTAGTGAAGGTGGACACCACCGCTGCGGTTACGGGGCACCCGGGGGAGATGTTGCGCAGCAAGTTGTTAACCCCTCCGTGGGTAGGGATGGTGTCCCTGGGACCGGATGGGGGAGTAGTTGGGCGGTTCAGGGAGATGGGCGGATGGAGGGCACTGATGTACTCACGATTAGTAACACACACAAGTCTTTGGTAAACCAAGGTAATGGTGGTCGGTGCCCGCAGCCGGCTGCAGTCTGGTCCCCCACCCGGTTGGTGGTCTCTGTCTTTCTCCTGCACCATTTGTGTGATGGTGGACTACCTGCGCCTGCAGCATCAGGAGTCCACTCCCCGGCTTGTGGTTGCCTAAGAAGCCCTTTGCCCGCAGACGCTGGCCCGTGGGATCTCTCTGCCGTGGCGGTGGCTTTCTATCCCCCTCGTTGGGCTGTTGTCTTCAGTCGTGACTTTGGGTGGGACAGAACCTATAGTCCTGGCCACAATCAGTTAATTATCTAGCCCCCAGTAGCTTCTGGACCTAGCTTCAGGGTTTGAGTACCCCCCTTTGTGCTCCGGTTTCCGAGTCGGTTCCCGGGTCAGTACCGGCGGGCCACTACCCTGTCCCGGTCCACCACGGTTCCACCGAGCCATCTTCCCAGCTCCTGCAGAAAGAGGCCTCCATATGCCTCCTAGCCAGAGGTACCCGGGCTCCAACCCTGGTACCTGTCAGTTAGTTGCAGACCTGACAAAAACTGATCTGACTACTTTTCCTGCCCCAGGCCATCCGAACTCCTCGGTGGGCGTGTCCAACCACCAGGCCCTGCCCCCTGGTGTGTCCATCAAGCACTGAGGGGGTGACTAGGGTTTTAGTGTTTGGCAGCTGTCACCTTGTTAGGGGACTGGTGTAATGTGGGGCCCTATCTGTGACTACCTGGCCCGACCAGGGCGTCACACGCAGATAGGACTCCACAGCCATTTGAAGTCCATCGCATCGATCTGCGCATGCGCAAGGCCAGGCCATTTTCTTGCAGTCGATCTCGTCAATTGTGGGAGATTCAAAGCAGCCCGCCACCAGATCAATGGCACTCGCCGCCGTGACACCCCACGAGCCCGCATCAGTATCGTTGACCCTCTTGAGCAGCGACACCCCTCCTCTGTGCCTGCAGCATTGCCTACCCTGCCTCCTGGGAACTTCTGAG
This sequence comes from Anomaloglossus baeobatrachus, assembly GCF_048569485.1. Taxonomy (NCBI): domain Eukaryota; kingdom Metazoa; phylum Chordata; class Amphibia; order Anura; family Aromobatidae; genus Anomaloglossus; species Anomaloglossus baeobatrachus. The sequence continues at coordinate 435,795,779 of NC_134358.1, forward strand.
CCGCTCCACCACCTCTGCTTTCCTCTGGTGAGTATGGCTCTCACGGAATTACATTTGAAAATATGTGTCATTCATGGCTCTCTCAGCCAAAAAGGTTTCCGACCCCTGGATTAGATTATTATGAGAGATCTAAAATCACCCAAAATACTTTATATTTTATTACGCATTGCACTTGACTTTTGACTATGACTCTTTTTACTTATTGATATACAAATATTAAAAGTTTGAAATGTATATTAATTATGCATTATGTATGTGTATAGGGAATGCCAGGATATGTCGGCCAGAAAGGAGATCCAGGTCCTTATGGAGCAAAAGGTGCGAAGGTATGGTATAACAATAGATTTCATTCTGGGGGGTTAGGAAAGTCTTCTCCAAAGTCTGTCATCATAGAAAATAGTTTATTATGCACAACTTTATGTCTTATGATTCCATATATAGGGTGGTCAAGGAATACCTGGAACCCAAGGGTTACCTGGAGTATCAGGAGTCACTGGGCCTAAGGTAGGTTAGTTTCAGAAAATTCAATTCTTAATTCACACAAATGGAAAGCAAGTAATGGTAAAGAATAAGAAAAGGTTGTTAAACATTTGCCCTTAGCCAGGGCCGGATTTTCCATTAGGCCAGCCTAGGCCATGACCTTGGCTGTCAAGGAGCAGTCAAGCAGTCAAGGAGGCGGACACACAAAAGAAATAACAAGCAAAAATGTACATATTTTTCTGTATTATTTTGAAACTGCGATATAAAATTTTAAAATTTACATCTATATACATTAAATAAATTTAGCAGTACATTTACGTTGCCCATGTTTGCAACTTGTGCTGTCTTGGTCAGTGACAAGGGATAGTGCTGCAGTTACTACAGTTTCTTGTATTGCTGACCCCTCTGAAGATATACTTGATCCTGCTGTCTCTGGAAGTGGGCGCAGAATTATGTGATTTGCAATAAGGGGCGGAAAGGTATAAATCCAGTCCTGCCGAAAGAAATTGGAAAGTAAGGATGTACTAAATTTTACTTGCTGTAGTTAAGTTTGTTTTTGTATTTCTTTCTATTAGTATATTTTAGCTGTATTCTGGATTCTTGCTTTAAATACTTTGAAACAGTAATTCTTAAGGGCACTTCACATGAAGCGATATCGCAATCAATATCGCTAGCGAGCGTACCCGCCCCCGTCGGTTGTGGTTCACGGGCAAATCGCTGCCCGTAGCGCACAACATCGCTTACACCCATCACACATACTTACCTGTCTAGCAACGTCGCTGTTGCTGGCAAACCGCCTCCTTTCTAAGGGGGCGGTTCGTGCGGCGTCACAGCGGCGTCACTAAGCAGCCGCCCAATAGAAGCAGAGGGGCGGAGATGAGCGGGACGAACATCCCGCCCACCTCCTTCCTTCCTCATTGCGGGCAGCCGCAGGTAAGGTGATGTTCCTTGTTCCTGCGGTGTCACACATAGCGATGTGTGCTGCCGCAGTAACGACGAACAACCTGTGTCCTGCACCAGCAATGATAATCTGGAAAGTAACGACTCGTCAACGATCAACAATTAGGTAAGTAATTTTTATCGTTAACGGTCGTTCGTGCGTTTCACACGCAACAACGTCGCTAACGAGGCCAGATGTGCGTCACGAATTCTGTGACCCCAACGACATCTCGTTAGCGATGTCGTTGCATGTAAATTGCCCTTCACACAATGGTAATAGAGGTGATCCACTCGCTACTTTACCCAGAAAAATTGCTGTAAATTCTTAAAGAGATGATCTACCGTACTGAAATGTGGATTGTACACACTTTAATTCATGAGAAACTGATGTTCTACAGAAGGTGTCGAAAATGTCCACTGTTCGCACCCAGGCATGGCTGCATGAGCCGTTCCACATTGTTGAATGTATTCTGCAGGACGTCTGAGATCATAGTCTGAATTTCTGTTACGTCCCCATCAGAGTCCACTCCAGCGACTTCTACTTCAATCACCAGGCGACGCCGTGTTCCTGCCGTAGATAGTGCTGGTGATAGGAGAGGAGTTGATGCCAGCAGCGCTGGTGGGCGCAGACTCCGCTCATCCATTGGGCTGGGTTTCCTTGGGATCTGCAGTACCACTGGCTGACTGTAGGTGGCGTGTCTCTTCCAGCTGAAGTTACCATCATTCAGCTACAACCAATGAGAAGACACCACACCCTTCTTATTTCCCCTCCTGTATGCTGACCACTGCCAGAGATCGTTCTGTATTCCTGGTTCCTGTTCCGCCCTGTTCTGATTAGTGATTCTGGTGTTCTGACTTCTGCTTGTTTCCTGACTATCCTCCTGCCTGCTGTTTATGTACCTCGCAGCCCGATCTGGATTTGACCTTTGCTTTGTTTTCTGAGTATGTCCTTGCCTGCCGATTCTGTCCCTGTTTTTCATTTCCCGGTTCGACCCTGCCTGACTACTACTCTCATTGGACTGCAGCCTTCCACAGGTAGTGATCACCTTTGCCCTGTGTAATTCCAAATCCCTGTATAGGGTTTAAAGGGTTTCTGGGTTCGAGGGGTCCTGCTTGGTGAGTGGCTTCCCTCTAGCCTGTCCATTACAGCCTGTCTGAGTCTGTGGACCCAGGCAGGCGTTACAATTTCTCACTGTATGATCTTCCATAATGCCTCTTATGTAAACTCGGGACTACAGAACAGGAGAAGGACTTGGGTATTCTCATTACAAATAAGCTGAGCAGCAGCACTCAATGTCAAGCAGCAGCTGCTAAAGCAAACAAGATTTTAGGGTGTATAAAAAGAGAGATTAGATCCCGTGATCCCAACGTATTGTTACCCCTCTATAAATCACTTGTAAGGCCACATCTGGAATACGGGATCCAGTTTTGGGCTCCACATTTTAAAAAGGACATTCAGAAGTTAGAGTCAGTTCAAAGGCGGGCAACTAGACTATTACAAGGAATGGAAGGCCTCCCATATGATGGCAGATTGAAAAAGTTAGATATGTTTAGCTTAGAAAAAAGACGTCTCAGAGGAGATCTCATTTATATGTATAAATACATGTGTGGTCAATATAAAGGACTGGCACATAACTTATTTCTTCCGAAAACAATACTAAGGACCAGGGGGCACTCACTGCGAGTGGAAGAAAAGCGATTCCGACACCTAAATAGGAAAGGGTTCTTTACAGTTAGAGCGGTCAGACTGTGGAATGCCCTACCACAAGAGGTAGTAATGGCAGATACTATAACAGCTTTTAAAAAAGGGCTGGATGATTTCCTCAGTACACAAAACATTGTTGGTTATAAATGACTTAGTGACTAAATGTAGAACTGGTGGAGGAAGGTTGAACTAGATGGACCTAGGTCTTTTTTCAACCTAAGTAACTATGTAACTATATGTTCGTGGCTTGTTACTGTACACTCGACCTTTCAAATGGTATTTTCCAAGATCTAACATCCTCCATCATGTTTATCTAGCAATATTCCTGTACATTCCAGCTTTTTCACCAATGACCGAATACTCAGTTTGGACGGTGGATTTCGACCTCCAAATATCTTTAGAAACTTAATTTGCCACCTCTTTAAGGACTCAGTTTTCCAATGAGCTTTCAGAATGAAAAACCCGCTCCTCCAAACTGTAACTGTACATTATTATTATTATTTATTATTTTAGCTCCATTAATTCCATGGCGTTTTACAAGTGAAAAAGGGTATACATAAAAACTAGTACAACAATCATTAATAGTACAAAACAGACTGGTACAGGAGGAGAGAGGACAATGCCCGCGAGGGCTCAAAGTCTACATGGAATAGGTGAAAGTACATTAGGTGAGGACAGAGCTAGTTACGCAGTGGTGTACTGGACTGAGGGTTATTGTAGGTTGTAGGCTTGTCATTGTCACAAATGAAAATGGAATTTGGCAGGAGTGAAATGCAAGCACCACACACACTACCGATATGCAGAAAGGTGTGCAGCAAGTCTATCTCGTAGTGGAGACTATTGGCGGAGCGACAAATCGACAAGACCATTCGGTGAGAGGATGTTTTTCATCACTATCGTTGACGTTCATTTTTCTCTCACTTCTCATTAACCAACGTATGTACAGTCCAGATTTCAGTACGGTCAACCATCTCTTAGAAGTCACAGCAATTTTCCAGGTAAAGCATAGAGAGCATAACCCTGTGTATTTTAGATATTCATAAAAGGGAATCTGACAGCAGGATTTCACACCCTAAACTATTTATATCTTAATGTATCTCTTTCAAATACAAGTCCAGCAATACGTATACATGACCAGTCCTTCTTCCGTTACTAATAATCGGCATTTTAATTGATATGCAAATAAGGTTGTATACTAGACAATATTGTGACCAAGCATGTTCCACCACATCAGATAGCATAATATGTAACAATTCTTATAATAATTCAATCATATTCATTCAGAGATGAGATCCTCTTGATTAGGCTAATAAACTAAAGCTGGTGTCACACTAAACGACAGCGACAACGACGTCGCTGTTACGTCACCATTTTCGGTGACGTAACAGCGACCTTGTAAGTCGCTGTTATGATCGCTGCTTAGCTGTCAAACACAGCAGAAGCAGCGATCATAACGTCGCTGTGCTACATGTTCAGAGAGCAGGGAGCCGCGCTTAGCGCTGGCTCCTTGCTCTCCTGCAGCACACATCGGGTTAATTAACCCGATGTGTGCTGCAGCTACATGTCACAGTTCAGAGAGCAGGGAGCCGCGCTTAGCGCTGGCTCCTTGCTCTCCTGCAGCACACATCGGGTTAATTAACCCGATGTGTGCTGCAGCTACATGTCACAGTGCAGAGAGCAGGGAGCCGCGCGCACTGCTTAGCGCTGGCTCCTTGCTCTCCTTGCTACAGTATACATCGGGTTAATTACCCGATGCATACTGCAGCCACATGTCACAGTGCAGGAGCCGGCACTGGCAGCAAGAGCGGAGGCTGGTAACCAGCGTAAACATCGGGTAACCAGGGAAAGGTCTTCCCTTGGTTACCCGATGTTTACGCTGGTTACAGCTTACCGCAGCTGCCAGTGCCGGCTCCTGATCGCTTCATTTCGTCGCTCTCTCGCTGTCACACACAGCGATGTGTGTGTCACAGCGGGAGAGTGACGACCAAAAAATGAAGCTGGACATTCAGCAACGACCGGCGACCTCACAGCAGGGGCCAGGTCGTTGCTGGATGTCACACACAGCGACAGCGACGGGACGTCGCTGCAACGTCACAGAAAATGGTGACGTAGCAGCGACGTCGTTGTCGTCGTCGTTATGTGTGACACCAGCTTAAGCCCCACTGCCTTGTGTCTTCTGCCACTCTTATCATCTGTAACACGTAACTGATCCAGCCCGGACCTCCAACATCAGAGGCAATACTGACTGTGACCTCTAAGTAGCATTAGAGGGCCAAGGGTCTCTTTCTGTAAGTGCACTGACACCTTTGTGACACAATTCAAGGGTACCAATGAGTTTCAATGGCAGCTGGGGTCTAATGAAGAGTTTCCAGTCTGCCTAAGGTGTCTTATACACATTCATGTCTCCAGTACGTCCATTTTCACAAGTGCCGTAGACACATACACATTTAGACCCATTAAATTTAATGGGTTTGCGCATACATCCGTGTTTTGACATGGATCATGTGTCTGTGTGGACCACACATGAGTCCTTGTGCTCCACACAGCGACATGCACGTATTCTGCCTGCAACATAGGTGTCACACGGACCGCGCACTGATGTGATCCGTGTGTATGATCAGGGTGACACATATCGGAGAAAACATCTCTCCTATAAAAAAAAAAATATTTTTATACTTACCTGTCTCCGGTGTTGCTTTCTCTGGCGCTCCTGTTGCTTCCAGGCCTGCTCATTATGGCTCATGAACATTCACTACACTGATAACGAATCTGGAAGTAACAGCAGCACTGGAGACAGCAGCACTGGAGACAGGTAAGTATACAAGTTCATGCTGTCTGTGTGCAATCCAGATGTCACACAGCTAGCACATAGACAGCACAGATAGAACACACACGGATGGCCTCACATACCTTCCCCACAGACCATCACACACATGCGTTAAATGCACGGAGGCGTGACAGACGCCTAACAGTACTGTATATTCATACTTCATTCTTAAAGAATGTAAAGAAAACTTCAGAAAACACCAGTATAAAGGATGCCACAAAATGCTAGGAAAATGCTTAAAAAAATTATGATTAAAAACATTGAAATAGGAAATGACCTAATATAATCCAAAAAAAAGACACTACGGGAAGAAATAAAAACGCTGCCTTTCCCTGAAGCATCTTCCTCTTGAAAAATGTGGCCGGCTTGCCAGACGGAAGGAGACGTCATGTGTACATACTCTTAAGGCTCATTTAGAAGTCAGATCTTCAAATATAACAATATACATTAGTGTTTTTCTGTGGACAAAGTAGTCCACACCATACCATGGAGAAATATTCTATTTTGAGTCATGTATCAAACTCACCAATGCAAGTTTATGGGTCCATGACAAAATGGGACAGACCTCAGATGCCATCGATGTGTCTTCAGAATTTTTCTGTTTGCTAGGAGAAGACTAGGAAACATTCACCGTTTTTTTTTGTGGAGAGGGGGGATTGCATATCCGAAAAACTAATGGTAAAACTGACACCCTGAACAAACACTGATGAAAATCTGATCCAAAACAATGAAGAAACTTGGCCCAGTTTTACATAACAGGAAAATCAATGACGTCTGAATGAGCCCTTAAGAGGATACAAATTAAATGGTAGAACGTAGAAAACCTGATGTGATTTATCTTTCCCTATAACCTTTAGGGAACACAAGGACCCTTGGGCTTGAAGGGAAACAAGGGAGAAAGAGGAGATGAGGTAAGTTTAATGGACCTATTCCATCATCTGTAAGCTAATGAGTGACCTCTTCACATTGCCTCCTATGCCCTATGCCAATAAGTTGAATAATGGGTAACAATTAAGATGTTGCGGAATCTTCAGAGATTTGAGTCAGTGCTTTATTTTACCAGTGTTATGGTCATTGTCATTGACATCCATGTAATTTGTGAGCACTTACAAATACACAGAAGACTACTTACTTCCTTTTTTACATCTCAATCATCCAGTCTGAAATATGCCAATTTTATTGAATTCGTCTCCTTCACAGGGTGACCTTGGCAAGCGTGGAACCACCGGCAAAAAGGTTGGATGAAATAAACAAATGTTCTTTTTTTATGTATAAATGTACAATGTATAATTGATTTTACATATTTGATGACCCTCCTTCCCTAAGATCACATTTAGACACAAAAAAAGCTGCGGATTTTCCTCAGGTTTTGTCCTCAGCAAAAGCTTACTGCAGATTGGAAATCTATAGCATGCCCTACATTCTACAACAGAAAAAGCTGTTACATGTGAAGGGATTTTTAATATGCAAATCACATTTATTGTACTGCATTAAGTCATAGTTTGTCAGTGCAGAATCCTCATCGAAAATCAATGAATTCTCCACGTCTGAACATGGCCTCATGTAAAATGCCTGTCCACTGTAGTATTTTATAGCAGATTCAAAAGTTTATATAACTTTGATGGTGACATCAAAACATTACAAATACAGTATGTTTTCAGGGTGATAAAGGAGAACAAGGTTTGAAAGGTCCCCCTGGAAATAGAGGATCACGAGGTGAGAAGGTAATAATCATGACGATTACGATAAAATGTAATGCTCCCTGGTATATATTGATGATGTGAATGATGGAAACTTTCTAGTGTCCCCCATCAGAATAACTGCTCCTACCTACAGTAAGCTCCTAAAATATCACTAAAATTCAGACATGTGCAGCACAACCCAACTCATATTAATGATTTCACTACCACAAAGTTACATTTACCCACACCCTGTTGGTCTAGAAACAATAGCATGGCAAGGCTGAACTGATCCAAAGACAGCATCGTAGTCGGATATAGTGGAATTATTAACCCTTTCACGACCGGCCGATTTTTCGCTTTCCGTTTTTTTTTTCGCCATTCTTTTTCTGAGAGACGTAACTTTTTTATTTTTCAGTCAATATGGTCATGTGAGGGCTCATTTTTTGCGGAACGAGCTGTACTTTTAAATGAAACCATCAGTTTTACCATATTGTGTACTAGAAAATGGCAAAAAAATTCCAAATGCTGAAAAATTGCAAAAAAAGTGCGATAGCACTATGGTTTTTGAGATATTTTATTCACTGTGTTCACTATATGGTAAAACCGATGTGTGGGTGTGATGCCTCAGGTCAGTGCGAGTTCGTAGACACCAAACATGTATAGGTTTACTTTTATATAAGGGGTTAAAAAAAAATCGGAAGTTTGTCCGAAAAAAGTGGCGCACGTTTTACGCCATATTCCGTGACCCGTAGCGTTCTCATTTTTCGGGATCTTAGGCTCAATGACGGCTTATTTTTTGCGTCTCGAGCTGACGTTTTTAACGGTACCATTTTTGTGCAGATGCTACGTTTTGATCGCCTCTTATTGCATTTTGCGCAAAAGTTGTGGCGACAAAAAAACGTCGTTTTGGCATTTGGAATTTTTTTGCCGCTACGCCGTTTACTGATCAGATTAATTGATTTTATATTTTGATAGATCGGGCGTTTCTGAACGCGGCGATACCAAATGTGTGTATATTTTTTATTTTTCTAACCCTTTAATTTTCAATGGGGCGAATGGGGGGTGATTTGAACTTTTAGGTTTTTTTGTTTTTTTTTAATTTTTTAAAACTTATTTTTTTATTTTACTAGTCCCCCTAGGGGGCTATTGCGATCAGCATTCCGATCGCTCTGCAGTATCTGCTGATCACAGCTGGAAGGCTGTAAACAGCAGATACGCTGTCTTTCTCTTTTGCTGTGCCCCGGGCACAGCGAAAGTGAAACCAATTCATGTGTAGTACAGGAGTCATCACATGACCCTGTACTACCATGACAACTATCGGGAGTCACGTGATCGCGTCACGTGACTTCCGGTTTCGGCGGTAAGTAAAACTTTACCGCGATTGCGCTTATAATGGCGCTGTCATGTATTGACAGCGCCATATAAGGGGTTAATCGGCACGAGCAGATAACGATTCTGCTCGTGCCTAGCAGGCACACATCTCAGCTGTGAAAATCAGCTGAGATGTGTGCCGATCGCGGCATGCTGCCGCCGGAGGACCGCGGGCAGTAAGATTATGTCATTTAGGACGTAATTTTACGGCCCGCGGTCGTTAAGGGGTTAAAGAAGAAGAAGTTGTATTCAATGATTTATTTAGTAAATTATCATTGGTTTTACAGGGTAAAAATGGACCCTTAGGACCATCAGGACACGAAGGCATGACTGGAGAAAATGGATGCACTGTAAGAAAATGTGTCTACATTTTATAAAACTTATTAAAATTACTATATCCAATGATACAGTAATTTAATATGTTTATTTTTCCAATTATAGGGGGGAGCTGGAGTGATTGGAATCAATGGTTTTAAGGGCAAGCCAGGTCTTGATGGACCTGAGGTATTTATCATTATTATCTTATTATACTTATCAATCTAAACTAAAAGGTTGTACTACATCAGTGATAGATAGATAGATAGATAGATATTCTCAAGATTTGAGAATAAAGGGTTTGCTAATAAAAGACCACCTTTTTTACATAACTTATGAAGTGCTGCCTCCTTTTTCTATTTTTATTATAGTGGATAATTTAGGTATATGTCCATGAGGCTTTGCAGCGGCCATCTAATATACTTTTGATTGTGGCTACCTGGTTGATCATTCTACTTACGTGTGTGCTTGTCTCATGGATTATGCCACATGGCAGGTACAGTGAAACTGTGAATGAATGGCTCTAATTAACTCAGATGTTTCCAAAAAACCTATCAGAAGCTTCCAAAGACATGATATCTTCATAAGGGCTGTCCCATATTGTTTAAAGGCATAGTACTCTTAGTGTATATAAATTTTTGACTTTGCAGAAAGTAATACAAATGCCTCAAAACATTCTCTCTCTCTCTCTCTCTCTCTCTCTCTCTCATTATTCTGGCATTTGGCAAATATAAATAATTTTGGTTTCTAATTGACCTAAAACAGGAAAAGTTTATTCTGATTTCATGTCGGATAGTGAGAAAAACATGCACATGTGTCTTTATGGATAGATTTGAACCCAGATGTTTCCATTCACTATCTATCGTTTTAATGAGCTATGCACAGTTTCACTGTACCTGCCATGTGGCTTAATCTTTTAATTTCAAAATGGGCTGAAAGGCCACTCTGCCAGGAAGAAGCCATTAATCCAACAGAAACATAAAAAAGCCAGATTAATAATTGCAAATGCACACAGGAAGAAAGACCTTAAATTCTGGAGACATGTCCTGTGGTCTGACAAAAATAAAATGGTACTGTTTGGCCATAATGACGATCGTTACAGTTGGAGGAGAAAAAAAGATGCTTTGAAGCCTAAGAACACCATCCCAACTGTGAAACACGGAGGAGGCAGCATCATGTTGTGGGGTTGTTTTGCTGCAGGAGGGACTGGTGCACTTCACAAAATAGATGACATCATGAGGAAAGAAGATTATGTGGCAATACTGAAGCAACATCTCAAGACATCAGCCAGGAACTTAAAGCTTGGGCAGAAATGGGTCTTCCAAATGGTCAATAACCAGAAGCATACTACCAAACTGATTACAAATATATATATATATATATATATATATTGTGATAACACGCTCCGGGATCGCCTTTGCTGGGTTCAAAGGGCACGTATTCACCTCGGGCAGACAGCCGAATTCAAGGTGTAACTGACGCTTGGTCAGGTTTATTGCAGTGAAAGCATAAACAAAAAGAAAAAAAACACCAACAAAATAAATCCTTGCCTGTCCGGCGCTAACTATACACGGTGTTATCCTAACTACCAACTGAAGGGCTTCTCCCTTCCAGCTAAACCATACAAACATCAGGCACTGCTCCTCACAAGTGTCTCCTACACAGACAGGCTTACTGTGTTCCCAGATGGAGACCCTCCCCCAACTTCCCAGATTCCTTTTACCTCCGTCCTTCACCTCCCATTAATCCATTAGTAGCCAGGTGATCCTGGCCAGGCTAAGTCACATAGGACCGATACCGGGGTGAGATATACCTGCCCTCATCCACTAATCCTACATGAGTCTCACAATATATATATATATATATATATATATATATATATATATAGATAGATAGATAGATAGATATAATATATATATATATATATATATATATATATATATATATATATATATATATATATATATATATACTATAAAACTGATGCACTGGAATATATATACCATACCTTGATACAGTTGCTGCCAATATCGACAATAACTCAGGAGTCACTATTAGCTACCGTTATCGACAATCGCTTTACAGGCTGATTAGAAACCTGTTAAAGGTAGCATGTTGCTTCAGGAATGCGATTGCTAGAGTCCTGTTGTGTATAAATACGTGACTCTTCAGATTTTGTGTTATACCATGCCTGATGAAGAGACCTGAGTAGTCTCGAAAGCTTGCAATTATTACCATCTTTTCAGTTAGCCATTAAAAGGTATCAACCACTGAGGACTCTCTGTTCTTTTAAACAATTTTTTTGCTAGAGCAAGAGGAATTTAGCTATTAAACTTTATATATTTAATTCATAAACATAGGCAGTGCTTATAAAAATATACAAAAAGATGTTATGAAGGGAAACAAAACAATACAATATATACAATTATGTAAAATAAAGAGGATAAACAAAAGAAAAAGTACTAAACCTGATGTCACTGCAATGGCTTTAGACCTTACAGGACAGGAAGGTGGTACGCCTTAGAAAAGAATGGACAGAATCGACAGCAAGCTGTACCTTCAAAGGACTAACAAAGTACCAAACCCAATTTCTACATTTTATTAGATAAAAGTTATGCCCTCATACCTCCCCATATTGAGCTCATGTGAGGGCTGTTTGTGGGATATCTCTTTCAGAATTTTAGGAGAGCTCTAACTTACAGGATATCGTTGCCCCTGCAGGTTCCAGGTGGAAGATATCAGGTCATGCTTCTTATGATTTTATCTCTCCATAGACATGAAACATGGCATGGATAGCATCATCCATCTCAGCAATATAAATTTGGAGCTCATAAGTAGGCCTCAAAATCATGGAAAAAATATGCATGTTCTTACACTTATGATCACAACGCAAAAAAATTGACCTCCCATAAATAACCTATCAATACAAAGCCCAATAGTCATCACTGACCACAAGTGCCCAAATTTCTAGGCCAATCCTTTCAACCAAGGAAATAAGTTCTTGTGGAAGGGTACATCTACGCCTCTGAATATACAAAATACAAGCTTTTCGTCTTCTTTTAGCAGATGGGTCAGCTAAATTACCTGTCCACACCTGTGGGTCCTAACTGATCAGGGCTGGATGTAGTGTTATCGCTCTTTCTTCCTTCAGTTATAATTAGTTACTCTTTTCCCCAGTTTTAATTAATCCCGTATGTTCAGTGTGGGAGGGGATATGTCGTCTCTATCCAGAGATGTCTTATGGATTTTGTAATTTCTCTATGACAGATAGATAGATAAATAGATAGATAGATAGGTAGATAATGGATGTTTAGATAGATAGGTAGATAAATATTAGAGATTGGAGTAGACCTTTAATGATCATATAATAAATGAGAAGTTAATAATTATATAATTATATAATTAGTTAACCTTTGCTTCTTTTATTTACACAGGGCGAAAAGGGGTCAAAAGGGTTCCCAGGGTCACCAGGAGAATCAGGAGCACCTGGGAATAGAGTAAGTAATGTTCCCTAGACTAAGGTTTAAAGGGGTTTTCTGACATCCCTAAAAATATGTTTCTTGGTGTGCAAACTCTACAAAGTTTCGGACATTGCCAAATTATATCAATCTAACTTGTTTTTTTGCCTCTAAGCAGACTTCATTCTGTGGGTGGATGATGCATTTAATATAGTGTTTCCTTTAAGTCAGAAAAAAATTGTCAGAGTCTCTGCTAAAACGATTAATCCCAGTAACAATGCTGACCTCTGTTTTTGAAAGAACACATATAAGTCTTTCAATTATCTGTAATTGTGACAGAATGCTTTTGAATTATTTTGGCACCAATTCAATATGCGTCATGTAAAACTATTACATATCCATTAGTGTATTTCTAATTGCTTATATCTCAGATTGTATCTTGGATAGTAGTGGTTCTGGTCTCAGTCACATCTGACTATTATAAATGGCTAAGCATCAGACAAACACAGATAAAATAATTCCCGATTTCAACTTTGTTGGCTTAAACCACTTCAAGATGATATAATTTACTATTTGTAGTGATCTAGATTTTTTTTGTAGTTATCTACAGTTTCTTAACAACCATATTGTTTTATGTTCTTTTATCATAACAGAAAATATGGCATGTGGAATCTAAGAATTTAAGACTCATTCATGCAATTGTTCATCGAATGTATGAGAACGTCCATTTGTACATCAGAAGTTGTAACAGAAAGTTTCAATTGTGGATGGGGAAGAAGCAAAGCTTTTCTCCCATGTTTCAGTACATACAGGCTTAGGGGCAGATTCACTATTTGACCATTAACTTGGGCCTATTACCAAAGGCCTTTAGTCTAGGGATGATCAATTAATTGCCCTGGATCTACATATGGCTCCAATTTGCTTGATGTTCCCTCAGTGGAAGTCAAATTGATATAGTGCACTTCCCATATTCATCATAAAGACTATATACATGATCATATAGCTGCCACAATGACTACTGACCTCACAAAACTTCAATTGTAATATGGAACTTAATGGGAACCTGTCAGGTCCCCCGTGCCCCCAGAACCACCAACAGCTGTGTGTACTTATCAAAATTCTCTTCCTAACAGTCCCTTTATTACATTGCACACATAAACAGATCTTTAGAAACAGTATTTGTAAAGTCTGGTTATGGTCAATGGGGCGTTAGTTCCCGAGACTCGTCAACCCACCTAGCATGTTACACGCCCCTGTGGGCATGATATCATGACTAACAGGAGCCAGCATCATCGCTAAAGCTTACAAAACTCGTAAATGCTCGTGGCCTTGCATCATTGAGCTTCTGTAGCCAGGTGTACGCATCTCCAATTCAGAGAGGTACACTGTGCATGACGAGAAGTCTTCATAAGACTCCTAGTCATACGCCGTGTGCCTCTCTGAAGCCGGGAAGTGTACAGCCGGCTTCAGAAGCTCAATGATGGGAGGGAACATAGCACCAACTTTGTTAAGCGTTGGCAATGACGCCAGCTCTTGTAAGTCATATTATCACTCCCACAGGGTCATGATAAAATGCTAGGTGGTGCTGAGTAGTCTGGGGAACTATCGCCCCATCGAGTAGTCAAGGGGGTCATTTGCATATCATAAACAGACTTTAGAAATACTGTTTCTAAAGATCTGTTTATGTGTGCAATGTAATAAAGGGACTGTTAGGCAGGGAATGTAGATAGGTAGACACAAGAGTGGGTGGTTCTGGGGGCATGGAGGACCTGGGCTATAGTTGAACTTTTACAGATGCTAATTTCTAAAAGACATTTTAGTGTGAGATAATTGCTTAAGTTTGTTAAACTTCGTTTTCAGCATAGCAGCTGCTGCATTTGATTACGTGTTTAAGTATGCTCAGTGTAAATGAGAAAGGATTATTTCTCTGATTTTCTAGATGTCATCCCTTGGCGAGAACATAATTGTTTGGGGCATAAAGATTATTGACTGAACGTTTGTGAGCTGTTGTGCTGCACCACAGGCAAGCCCAAACTTCACACTCATATAATTGTTAAAGATCAAAGGGAGTTAACAGGTAATTGGTGCTCAGTGTAGACAGGCATGCCAGTAAGTACATTTGTAGTATACATAGTTTATACATATTGCTAGGGTGCTCAGCTGTGCAGCACAAGGGTCTCAGACTCCTGGCTGAGTGTTTGTAAAGTATTTTGAGAGTTTTCTTCACTTTCTTGGTACACGCATTCACGCAACTTAAGTATATTTGGCAAGTGAATAGGTGTTGGTGTTGGAGCCGATTTTCTCTTTTGAGGCTTTGCTGTATTCGGAGGACTCTAGCCACACACACACAAACACACGCTGGTACACGGCTTACATAGAAGTAAAAGGAAAACTTTTTGATATTATAGAAAGAAGGACCAACTAAAAATTTTAAATGGCAGATTTGAATTCAGGAGGTCGAAATGATTAGGAAATGACCCATTTCATGGCTGAACCTGACAACGTTTCAAAATATGTAAAACAGTATTAGCCAGCAGGATCTCAATGAGGGATGGCAAATTTCAAAGAAAGGATTAAACAAGCCATGTAAAACTGCAGAAGCTAGATTACATTTCAGGACTTAAACACATGTTAGCCATCAACATGACAGCAAAGCTGTATTAACTAAATACCAACACTCTGTTAGTAACATACTGCAGAATTAAAAACTCTTCTAGTCATGCACAAGCCTTAGGAATACAGGAAATAAGCAACTGGCTTATGATGTGAAGCAGATGTATAACTAATGTATCATATTTTATCTATTGCTGAATGTGAAGGGAGAAGCCTCATCTTAGTATGGTGGGATATGCTATAAATGTCAGATAGCCACGAGTCCCACTCCCGGGACCTACACCTACCTGACCCACCTAATGCCACTGAGAAAGTTTCACTCTCCATTTACTTCTATAAAAGTTCTCAAAACAGCCAGGCATAATGTCACCATAAACCAATAACAAACTATTGCTACATTAGGAAAGTTACAGTATTTGTACAAAGATTTGGCATGTTTTATTTTTTCCTGAAAAAAAAAATTACTGTACAATATATAATGAGATATAATATTTTCCTGTTAACAGGGTGAAGAAGGTGAACCTGGTCAAGGAATACCTGGACCCATTCGATTTCACGTAAGATAATTAAAGGATTTCTATGGGATTAAACAAAAAGGCCAAGAAGCAGTGTAATACCTATACGTATAATATGTTTCACCCTCATTTCAGTGAATAAAGCTAAACTTTAATGGCAGGTAAGGTAGGGCACAGAAGAGCTTCTGTTTTTGGACAACCCGCTTTGAATACATTTTTTTGTAGTGTACCTCTGTGTATTAGTCATAGAAAAACAAACTAATTGAATCAGTGTATAACGTTTTAAATTTACTTAAATGCCTGCTCTTTCCATGCTTAGGGGTCCTGTGGGTGGTCCTAGTTAGTGATTAACAGCCATCCCTATATGATTATACGCAGAGATAGATTTCAATCACTAAGTAAGACCACCCATCAGTGGCGCAACTAGAGTTTGATGGACCCCGATGCAAAGTTTGCACCTGGCTCCCCCTCCACGTACACCGGCACTCGGGGTACGAGATAATGACGCCAACACTCAGGTGTAATGACGATGACACTTGGCTCTTTCACTCAGGTTTCCCATGATCTGAAATCCCTCTTTCTATCAGCACCCAGGTTTCCTATGTTCTGATATCTATCTTGTCCTCGGCACCCAGCTTCCCTATGCTCTGCTATACCTCTTTCCCTCAGCACCCAGCTTTCCCATATCAGATCATGGGAAAGCTGGGTGCTGAGAGAAGATGTATAGTAGAGCATGAGAAAGCTGGGTGCTGAGGGAGTGAGCTTTTTTTTCCTCAGCACAAAACTGTCCCATCCCATGTTTGTATCTTTGTCCGATTTCGTACATAGTTCTCCAAATACAATAATGGCCCCCACATAGCCTTCGATATAGTATAAAGGGTCCCACATAACCCTTCATATATTAGAATGTACCCCCATAGTCCTCCAATTATTATAATGCAACTCCCATAGTCCTCCATGTATTATAATTCATCCCATAGTTCTCCATATATTATAATGCACCCCATATTATTCCGTATATTATACTGCACCACATAGTCCTCTATTTATTATAATACACCCCATAGTCCTATATGTATTATAATGTCGCCCCATAGACCTTCATATTGTATTATGCAGCCCCATACTCCTCCAAGTATATTGCACCCCTATAGTCCATGTACATGTGGCGCCCCTGCGGTTTCAGGCGCCACAGGGTACTGCACCGCAACCGGGGTGCAGTATTCATCTCGGATACGGAGGAGGTCATCGCCAGTAAACCACCACAACACATCCAACATACACCTTGGGAGCTCTGTCACTGGGACTGGGCCAGGGTAGGTGCCAGGGGTGGCCATAATGTGGTATGGGACCTCTTGCCCACTAGTTCAGCAACCCGGGAGGCGGGGCACCTACAGGGGAAGGGAGGAGTCATCTCACACAGCAGTCAGTTAGCTCCGGGCACCTCAAGCGCCAGGTCAGACTCAGGAAGAGACGTCGTAAGACACTGCACAGAAAGAGGCCCATGGTCAGGAGCTGGAGGCTCGACCCGGGTTCTTAGGAAGAAGGGGGATCCTAGGGTTTGCGAGGAGTGCAGAAGGCACCCGTGATCTGGTCCACGGACACACAGAAAGAGTCCCCAGCCTTGACCTCTGAACTGTCCAGGATCAGCTGGAACCCATGACAGCGGAGTCTGGCAGTCCAAAGGCAGTGATTTCAGTGAGTAAAGAAATTAAATTGCACCTTTGTGCCGTCCCATCATTGCTGGCGCTCCCACGATCGCGTCCCTGCGCCATAGATGACTACCACTCTCACCATCCTCCCTGGAGCCTAGCTCTACCTGTGGAGAGCTGCAACAGCCAAGCTGCATCACCATTTGCCCCAGAAGAGAGAGACTTTCCACAGTGGCAGCAAATAGCTGGCTGCATACCACTGGTGGCGCCACAAATAACTACTCCCATCATCCCCATCCCCATCTTTATCGACACCGCCGGGGTCACGGAACCGGGCCAGGCCACTGTGACATCCCAAACCGACACCGGCCCGGTGACGAGTAACCCCAGAGACCTCGTGGGCACGTCATATAAGTTGTCTTTCATATTGTATTATGCAGCCCCATAGTCCTCCATGTATAATGCAGCCCTATAGTCCATGTATAAGGGGATCTTCATTTTGTATTATGCAGCCCCATAGTCCTCCATGTATAATGTATCCCTATAGTCCATGTATAAGGTGTCCTTATTGTATTATGCAGCCCCATAGTCCTCCATGTCTAATGGACACCTATAGTCCATGTATAATGCACCCCTATAGTCATGTATAAGGAGTCTGTTATGGGGGTGCTGTCTGATATAATATAGATGTTAAATATTCAGACAGCCAGGGTCCACCGTGCGGTGATAGTAGACCGCTGCCAGCAATAAACAGAACTAAAGTGGTCTCCGTAAGTTCACGGAGATAAGCAAATTAGAATATATGTTAAATAAGGTAGTACGCTATTAAACTTATAGCGACTACTGGACACGTGGGTATAAAAGGAAGTGAACCTCTTGTTACGTCAGAGAGGACACCTATGTGTAAAAGGAGAAGGACCCCGTTAACAGTCACGGAGGTGACTGCCTCTGTTGCCTCACAGAGGCAAAGTGCAAAGCATAGAGCACTGTGTGTTCAAACACACACAGTATAAAGATGGATAACAGCAGTACCAACTGTACCCGCTGTGTCCTGGCTCAGTGTTAACCACACTGACCTGCGTGTACCAGGTGCTAACCACACCATATGGTGGTACGCTGACTACCTACACCTGCCTGACAGCCTGTGTGCAACCCACAACCAGACCCCACTCCCAGAGGAATGTGCCTAACCAGCCAATGCAGAGCAGAGGGAATGACAACTGCTAAAGCGGCAGTACAGTATCGCTAGTGTATGGGTAGCGATTCACTATGGTAGTACAGCAGGACAGCACATACATGGCCGGCTACCTCATGCATGCACAAGAACGACTGAGCGTCGTGCGGCGTGCTCCAGGGTCTTTTATTAACTAAGCACCACCCACAAGATGGTGACGTCCAGGGCAAGACCGAACCTGGACCAATAGGATGAGAGAGCGTCATCACTGACATCACCACAACCAATCAGATGCCAGCGTGTCATTGGTGATGTCACCCGCGGCCAATCAGGCAATGGCAAGTCACACGCCGAGAACCATGTGACCCCTGCATCATCTGTGATGTCACCCACAGCCAATGAACGGCTGCCACATGGCAGACATGCTCAGAACGGATTAAACCACACTTAGTGCAAAACTCCATTACTTTACTTAACGCATGCACAGTTGCCCTGTTCTTTGGACTTAGGGCCGCTTTACACGCCCCCGTCGTACGGCCGATATGTGGTGATCGCTGCCGTAGCGAACATTATCGCTACGGCAGCGTCACACGCATATACCTGTTCAGTGACGTCGCTGTGACTGTCGAACAATCCCTCCCTCAAGGGGGAGGTGCGTTCGGCGTCACCGCGACGTCACCGCGACGTCACCAAGCGGCCGGCCAATAGAAGCGGAGGGGCGGAGATGAGCGGGACATAACATCCCGCCCACCACCTTCCTTCCTCATTGCCGGCGGACGCAGGTAAGGTGAGGTTCGTCGTTCCTGCTGTGTCACACATAGCAATGTGTGCTGCCGCATGAACGACGAACAACATCGTACCTGCAGCTGCAACAATAATTGGGAATGAACCCCCATGTCACCGATTAGCGATTTTGAACGTTTTTCAATGATTCAAAATTGCTCATAGGTGTCACATGCAACGACATCGCTAATGCGGCCGGATGTGCGTCACAAATTCCGTGACCCCCAACGACATCGCTTTAGCGATGTCGTAGCGTGTAAAGCGGCCCTTAGTCCCAAAACCACACAGAATTCAGCCCAAAGAATGAGAATCAGACCGTCGAGTGGCACACCGCGACCGGGAAGCAGATGGGGAGGATTTCGGCCCATTACAGTGTCCTTCATATTGCATTATGCAGCCCCATACTCCTCCAGGTATCATGCTCCCCTACAGTTCATGTGTAAGGTGTCCTTTATATTGTATTATGCAGCCTCATAGACTTACATATATAATGCAGCCCCATATGTTATGATCCGGAACCATGGAAGACCACCACAAATCATTGGCAAAAAGGTGACAAGAGCATTGGCAACTAATCTGGCCGCCATCCTCTTACTAACCAACACAACTAGAAGTAGCCGAGGGGTGAACTAACATCCTGTGCACCGCGAACTCAGCCGGAGAACTAACTATCCTAAAGGTAGGAAAGATGAATAACTCTCTGCCTCAGAAAATAGACAAGAATAGCAAGCCCCCCACATTCAAAGACTGCGGTGATATAGGAAAAACACAATACACAGGTAGATGACAGGATTAGCAAAAGGTGAGGCCCCCGCTGACTAAAATAGGAAAGGACAGGAAAGGGACTGATGGTTGCCAGAGAAAAACTCTACAAAATACCAACTTCCTGATAGTACAAAAAGGCCCTCAGATCGCTCGATCTGAAGTCCGTCCTATACCAGGTGCCCTTGTCATACCAATCAACAGAAAACAAGAATCATAACAAAGTTAACAAGCCACAAACACATGGACCCAAAGGAGCTATACTCCACACAGAACTGCAGGGAGTTCCTCAACAATCCACTGAGGGGGAAAATCCCTGCAAACAAATAAACTGAAAATAACCACAGCAAAATGACAAACCCAGATAAACAAAAGAACAGACAATAAATAAAGAGCAATCACTTATCTGGGGAAGATGTGGTGTAAGGCAGGATTAAGCAGGCTAGAGATACCAAGAACAACTGACATCCGGCAACAGCCTGCAATCAGACCAGGACTTAAATAAGCAGAGAGTTAGGAAAGGAAACACCCACTGCACAACACACCTGATCTCTGTCCAAACCTTTTCTGGCCACCAGAGGGAGTCTCTCAGCAGCCAAGACATAACTAACATTCACAACACCCATAGACCTCCATGTATACTGCAGTCCCATAGGCCTCCATGTATAAAGTAGCCCTCATAGCCCTCCAATTATTATAATGCAACTCCCAAAGTCCTCCATGTATTATAATTCACCCCATAGTTCTCCATATATTATAATGTACCCCATATTAAGCCATATATTATACTACACCACATAGTCCTCCTTTTATTATAATACACCCCATAGTTCTATATGTATTATAATGTCGCCCTATAGACCTTCATATTGTATTATGCAGCCCCATGGTCCTCCATGTATAATGTACTCCTAGAGTCCATGTAGAAGGTGTCCTTCATATTGTATTATGCAGCCCCATAGTCCTCCAAGTATAATGCACCCCTATAGTCCATGTGTAAGGTGTCCTTCATGTTGTATTATGCAGCCCCATAAACTTCCATGTATAATGCAGCCTCATAGACCTCCATGTATAATGCAGCCCCAAAGACTTCTATGTACAATGCAGCCCCATAGACCTCCATGTATAACACAGCCCCATAGACCTCCATGTATAATGCAGCCCCATAGACCTCCATGTATAATGCAGCCCCATAGGCCTCCATGTATAATGCAACCCCATATGTTGTGAATGTCATCCACGTGGGTGCTGGTGTGGAGCTCCCTCTGGTGGCCGGGAATGGTAATAAAGCTGAGTCTGAATCTGTGACTCAAACAGGTGTTGGAATTAATTAGGAATACAGGAAGTCCTATTGCAGACCAGCCTGGTGTATTTAGGAGAGCAGTTTCTGCTTGGTAGCCGGTGATAAATGTTCCTCCTGCCTCTGAAGATGGCTTGGAGTTTGTCCTTCAGTTTCCTCTATTTATACTGTGCCAGAATTCACTCTAGATAAGTCTGCTGGTTTTCTTTTCCAAATTGCTGGTTTTGCACTTACAGGTGTTTGTGTTTTAGTTTCCTTTTTGTTCTGTGTTTGTTTTCTTGTATGTGAGGATCTGGCTCTCTGCTGTTTTTGAGAGGGCAGTTCCTTCAGCAAGAAAGGGATTTTCTCCCTGTTCTAATTTTGATTATTTGCACTTTTGAATTCCATTTGTTCTGTGATTTTGTTTTTTCCCATTATATCAGCAGTTCTGTTTAAAGTGTCTGGCACAAGAGTACCTGATATAGTTGGGGAAAGACCATGTGGTCTTAGGGCTTTTTTCTATTAGGAGTTTGTTTTTTGTTTGCAGGGTTTTTGCTGGCTGCAATCAGTTTTCTTTCCTATCCTGTTGTATCTATTAAGTCGGGCCTCACTTTTGCTAATCTATATTTTCTATATGTGCATTGTGTTTTCTTACATCACCATCGTTACATGTTGGGGCCTTGCTATTCCTTTGGGGACTGCTCCGAGGCAAGTTAGGATTCCTCATTTCTATCTTTGTGCCGTAGCAAATTTCTCCGGCAGTGACGAGGTGTCTAGATGTGTTAGGAAAATCCCACTGCTACTTCTAATGTTGTCCGAAAGATAGGGGATTGCGGTCAGCTTAGTTTCCAACTAATCTTGTGGTTCTTGTTTTTTCCTGATTGATGGGATGTTTTTGTGATCATCCACAGTTACCAGTTCATAACACCTATAGACCTCCATGTATAATGCAGCCCCAAATTCCTACATGTGTAATGCAGCCCCATAGGCTTCTGGCTACCGTGTACTAACTGATTAAAAAAAACAAACAACAAGTCCTCACCTCTCCTCGTTCCCCCGCTGGTCTGGTCAGTGTCCTCCTATCCTACGCTCTGCATGTCTCGGCATAGCAGTCACACAGTGATGACATCAACATGCTCGGCTGCATTGTGACATTGAGTGCAGGCACAGAGGGGAAATGATGAAGCATGGAGCGGAGTGCACTGCTCCATGCTTCATTACTGCTGATTGCGATGATGGGGGAGGGGGGCCCGATGCCACCCCCGCTGACACCGGGCCCCCCTGAATCACAAGCCATATAGCGGCCGTGTGGTCTACCACAGAACAGCACAGTTCCTCTCTCACAGAGATGAGCTGGCTGCTGATCTGCAGGGTGGGCGCCGGGCCTCTAACTCTGCGGGTCTCTTCGAAATAGCGACCTCTGTGACCGCGGTCATTATGCCCCTGTCACCCATTAAGCATAGCAGAGGTTTACATGTATTCACTACCTTTGCACTGCAATGTAGCTATACATTTGTCATGTACCGTATAGTCATTCCACCTGGTGCGCTTCATTTTCCTCCCATAGTCTCTTCATCTGGGACTGGCATTCCAGTTCTCCTACATCCAAGATGGCCACTGTACTGGTATAATGAGCAGTGGACAGTTTTAACCTTGCCCCCACTGCTCAGGAAGGGCAGGAAGTTCTGGGGTTCAGAACTACCATTCAGGTCCCCATTTCTGTTTGATGCAGTAAGATCAAAGAGCATGTCTCAGTGTAGGAAATGTGAAATGAAAGCGTTATGGTTCTTGAAAGGGGATCAAAAGACAAAAGCACAGAAACTAAAAATTGCCTATCTGGATGAACATGATAGTCCTCAATTCTTACAAAGCATTTACTAGACGCTAATGCAGTAGGCACAGATGCTCAAGCTGTTGTCATTATCTTTGACACACTCTTTGGTGTCCAATGGCATTTATGATGAAGGGATATCAGGGCATTAGTTGCTATTAGGTTACCATACTAAATATTGCCTATAAATCAGATGGACAGTTAGCCATCACAATACAGCACTTAAATTCCGAAGAGCAAGGAAAAGATATAGAATATAGAAGGGGTTAAGAGGCCTTTAAAAAGTTCTATGTAAAACAGTAAAGTACATATCGATAACCAACTTACTAATTTATTTTGCAATCGCAAGGATGCTTAGGTAGTGATCACAACCCTACTTTTCTATTTGTGATCTGCAATACTTTGTATCTGCATCCAATGGTCTCATTTATCTCTTCTGGTCTACAGAATATGAAATATTACTGATCGTGTGACAAATTCTCTTTGTATGCCTAATCCTCCTGAACAGATTGTTGTTTTTTTTCAAAGTGTGTGCCCTCGGGGAGGCAGGTGGTAGCGCTCTAGGTGTGTGCTTACCCCTCGCTCCGGCCCTGAACCAATGATAGCCATGACTTCTACAACATACCAAGAATACCATTTTTTGCAGGAGTTAAAAATACTGGACATTGACCAGTAAAACAGTCTCCGTGAATGGGTCTGTGTGTACATAGGCCTCAACTTTCGCAATTATTTGAAACAAATGCAGCATATCGGACACACTCACCTACTACACAACTGCTCTCCACAAAGATACCACTTGACAGGGTAATTGAGCATTCTCAGGAATACCTGTTCCAAACTATCAGCCCATTTAATAGGTTAGCAATCATTAGATAAATGAGCATACATCCCACTTGTTAGGGAATTATGTTGGTATAAAAATCATTATGTCAACAGTACATCAGGCAGGTGATGTGCTACTGATTACTTGATATTCTAAAAGGAGAAAAAGGTGTCACTCTGATGGTTAATGTCGAATGATGTGAGGGATACACAAATTCGCCACTAATGTGGGATGTAGCACCGATAACTTGCCTGTTCAGGAGCTCAGCGGATTAATAGTGTACAGAGTCACAGAGGAGTGCCGTGTGCTACCCGATGAAGGAAGGTGGTATGCAGCAAGAAGGACATCTGTATTTGACATTTTCCAAGGCTAAACTGTTTTTTGGCTCTGTTTACATATTTTTTATTTTAAAATTTTGGTTCAAACAAAACAAATTGTTCACACAGTAAAACTTAACAACAATTAGTCAAATTACAATCTAAAGTTAAATTAACATTCAATTTTTGAAATAGAAAAAGTGGAGCACGGGAAAGGGGGAAAACAAAAAAAAAAAGGGGGGGGAGAGGGAAAGGTTATATGATTAAAGAAAAAGGTAAACTAGAGTTATAGTAGAGTTTTGGCTGAAAATTTAAACTGAATCTCTTAACACATAAATTGCTAAACGTAACTATTAGAATAAAAAAGACGGAGAATATAATTAAATCATTTTTACAGCTAGTAGCTCCACTAACTCAAGGATTTAATATAATAAGATTGGGATTGAACTTCTTTGACCAAAGATTCCATCTCACCGAGTACTTATCATATAATCTATCTTTCAAAGCAAACTTAAATTTGTAAAGATTGTGAGAGGAAATTCTTTCTATTACTTCATGTATAGATGGAATATTAGTATTTCTCCAGTTGGCAGCGAGGAGATTTTTAATCACTTGTATGATATGACAGGTAATATGTCTATAATTTAAGTTAAGTTCATCTATCCCAATTGATAGCAGAACTAATTCCACAGAGAGACTAATTTCAGATGAGGTTACATTATGGAGGAGAATTTCTGTATCTCTCCACAATTCCTTTAGTTTTGGACAACTCCAAAAAATATGACTGGTAGTACCTCTCTCTCCACATTCTCTCAACATAAATCAGATTTTTGAGAGAGAATCTATGTAGTTTTTGTGGGGTATAATACCACTCAACAGAATCTTATAATAAGATTCTTGTATGGATATACAGGTAGACATCGAGTATGTATAGGTTAATGCAGATTTCCATTTGTAGATTGAAATGTCGTATTCAATTGTTTTTCCCAAGCAAGATTCCATATATTTCAATTTCTTAAATGTATAGTCATCATTAAAAATTGAATATATGTTTCTGGTATTCCATAAACCTATGTTTAATGGGTTGTTTAGTAAGTCTATGATGAAGGTGGGTAATTTTTTTTTATAGAAGATGTGTTTCTTGCAGAAACTCCCATATACGAGTCCATTTATATTTCTCTGATATTGGTAGATTGTATTTTATAAGTAATATGTCAAAAGGAATAATATCTTTATTACTTACAATATCGTCAAGGAAATGTATACCACATCTTTTCCAATTTAATAATTTAATTCTTGGTATCATCAGTTCCACAGTATCTATCGAGATGTTTTTTAAACTTGTCATCGAGACCTTTTGTGCTAATAAACAGTTTAGCAGAGTTCTCCAAGCTTTTATCTCTGCATTATTAGTTGGGTTTCTTGGCAATTTTTTATTTGTTCTAAGCAGATAAGCTAAGAGTAAGTCTTTTTTATTTTTATTCCAGGTGGTGAATTTTTCAAGAGACATCCAACTGTTATCAAGGTTCTCTAATAGTGTAAACTGAGTTTGTTTTGCTAGGTTGCTTAGGTAATAGGATTGTATATTAGGCACACCCAGGCCACCTTTCAGTTTGTGTTTAAATAGTATGGTTTTAGAGGTTCTAGGCTTTTTGCTTTGCCAGACAAACTTTTGTAATTGAGATTGAATTTTTCCTAACCACTTATTGGGGATATTGAGGGGTAAACATCTAAAGGTATATAGAATTTTTGGCAAAATAATACTTTTGTATGATGATATTTTCCCAAACCATGAGGTCTTTTCTATTTTTAAAGCTTTCAGGACATTGTCCAGAGCAGCAAGAAGGTGTTTCATGTTAGAGGGAATAATTTTATTTAAATTATTAGAAAGCAATATACCTAAATAAGGTACATTACCTTCCCCCCAGGAATAGTTAAATTCTTTATAGATAGCATCTTTTAGGCTGTCATCTAAATTGAAACTAAGAATTTGTGACTTAAGTTTATTAATTTTGTAGTAGGAGATATTATTAAATTCCTGTAAGGCCTTGTCAATATTTCTTAGAGATTCTAACGGATCTGTGATTGATAAAATAATATCATCCGCATAAAGGGTCAGTTTATACTGTTTCCAATTAGTATTAATTCCCTTAATTTTATTTTCCATTCTAATATACTCTGCTAGAGGCTCCATAAGTAAGGCGAATAGAAGTGGCGATAGTGGGCAGCCCTGTCTTGTACCATTAGTAATAGGAAATTTTCTCGAAATATAATTATTAACGTAAATTTGAGCTGAGGGTTTGGAGTAAAGAAGGGATATGAGATTTTTAATTTGCCCTATGAATCCAAATTTTTCCAAAGTTGCATCCAAGTAGCCCCAATGGATTCTATCAAATGCCTTCTCTGCATCTAATGCAAGAAACAGAGAAGGAACTTTTTCTTTCTTAATATGGTCAATTAGATTGATGAGTTTTCTAGTAGCATCCGAGGCCTGTCTCTTTTTGATAAACCCAACTTGGTCCATATTAATTATTTCTGGGATTATAGTTTGGATTCTATTTGCAATTAATTTTGAAATAATTTTCGCGTCCGTATTTATAAGCGAAATTGGCCTATAGTTCGAAACGTCCATAGGATCTTTCTTTGATTTCAACAGCATAGTTATATTTGCCCCTAACATTTCCTCGGGAATATCATTTGATGATAATATATAATTATTAAGATTGGTTAGGTGGGGTATTAAAATGTTTTGAAATGTTGTGTAATATTCATTATTTAGGCCATCGGGGCCAGGAGATTTTTCATTTTTTAAATTTTTAATAATGGTCTCTATTTCTTTATTTGTGATGGGCCTGTTCAGAACCTCTAAATCATTTTCTTCAATTTTAGGTAAATTAACTTTATCTAGAAAAGAATTAATTAACGATTGCGAAGGTTGCGTTTGTAAAGTACAGTCTTTTAGATTATATAAGTCATGGTAGTAGTCAGCGAATGCCTCTGCAATATCTTTTGGATGTTTGCATAGCTGACCATGTTTATTGTTTACAGCTATAATTCTGTTTCTAACTCTTTGCTGTTTTATCCTTGACATCATAAATTTAGTTGGTTTATTGTTTGAATGATACATATTAGTTTTACTGGAGTTTATAACTCTGTTATAATCCTCAATTAAACAGGATTTAAGCTTAATCCTCAATTCTAAGAGTTTAGATTACAAGATGGTGTTAGGTTTTCTTATTTGTCTTTGCTCAAGATGTTTTATTTCTTCAGTTAGATTTTTTAACTTTTCTAAATTTTTCTTTCGTTCTCTTTTGCTTATTTGTATTAGAATACCTCTAATAAATGCTTTGTGAGCAGTCCACAAGGTATTTGTGGAAATATCATTGATATTGTTATCTGTGAAAAAGTGTTTTAAGGATGATTCTATCTCTTTCTTATACTCAAGATTTCTAAATATGTGAGAATTACATCTCCAAATTCTGTTGTTGTTAAAAGGGAATTTTTCAGTAATCTCAAAGAAAATTGGTGCGTGATCTGACCAAGATCTAACGCCAATTTCTATCGATGTAAATTTTTTAAGAGTATGTAGAGTGGATAAAATCAAGTCTATTCTAGAGTATGTTTTATGTGAATGTGAGTAGAAAGTGAATTCCTTGGAAGAAGTGTTGATACACCTGAAGATGTCAATTAGTTCTTCTTTATCTAACCATTTATCTAATGTTGGCTGGGGTATTCTAGTCTTAGATGTTGTATCTAATACACCATTAGGAATCATATTAAAGTCTCCAAACACCAATAGTTCTCCTTGTTGCTTTTCTCTTATCAGAACAGACATTTTGTCTAAAAAAGGAAACTGATTTTTGTTTGGAGCGTACAAATTTACAAGAGTGTAGGTCACATCATTAATCTTGCAAATTAAAATAATATATCTCCCATCCTTCCCTGTAATTTGTTCTATTAGTTCAAAAGAGACACTGTTTCTAATGAGAATTAACACGCCAGCTTTTTTCCTATCATTGCTAGACAAAAATAAATGCGGATAGTTTTTAAAATTAAGTTTGGGAATATTCTCTTTGGCAAATTTTGTTTCTTGTACACCTACTACGTCCACATTGTTTTCCTGAATGAATTTCCATAGCCAGAATCTCCTTTAGGGTGAGTTCAATCCTTTAACATTGTAAGTAACAAATTTAAGTGTCATTAATAAGATGAAAAGCTGGGGTATAAACTCCGTACATGCATTTAGACACGGCTTGCAAGCTGATTATTTTACAACCAACTTTTTTGTAATCATATGTTCCTGTAGGGAGAAAAAAGGAGTTAAAAATAAAAATGTCATGGGTATTGTTGTACATAACCAATAACTTAAACGTTAAAAATAACAGTAGGATTCAAAGTATTCTTGAACAGTAAATTACTAAAGGAGTGTATTGCTTCTTGGCTTGCAAGAGGCTACTCCTATGGGGGAAAGTCAACTGCAACTTCCTGACTATTAAGATCCTCTTTGTTGAACATCGAGTCGTAAAGTAGTCTATCACTAAGTCGGGTTTTTCTTCAATTCTTTTATGAAGTTTAATCCATCTTCTACTGAACTGATGGGGATATTCTTGTTTTGATGAAAAATTATCACTTTTGTTGGAAATCCCCATCTGTATTGGACTTTAAGTTCTCTCAGTGCCTGGGTAACTGTTGAAATTTTTTTCCTCTGAATTAAAGTCTCCTTTGAAAGGTCAGCAAATAACCTCAGTCTTTCGTAGGGAGAAGGTAAGGTTTTATTGACTTTTAAATAGTTGAATAGACCTTCTTTCACATGGAAGAAGTGGACTCTTAAGATTGTGTCTCTTGGTACCTCTGTTGATAAGAATTTCGGATTTGGTAGTCTGTGTGCCCTGTCAATTGTTAACTCTGCATCAGTAATTGTGGGTAAGGTAGCCTGAAGGATTTTTTTAATATAGGTCATCAGATCTTCTTGTTTAACACTCTCTGGAATCCCTCTGATCTTAAAATTATTCCTTCTATTCCGGTCCTCCAAATCCGCCATTTTTATTTTGAGATATTTGATCTGATTTTTCTGTTTTTTGGCTCTGGACCAGGGCCTTCTCAGGTGAGTATCACTTGACAAAGACTCAGGTCCAGAGTAGAAAATTGGTTTGTGCTTGGAAAACTTCAAATAAAGGTATCTTATTATTCTTGCTGCATACCACCTTCCTTTATCGGGTAGCACACCGGCACTCCTTCATGACTCTGTAAAGTTGATATAATTACACAGAACACTATTTTCAGTGATGATTCTGTGCACATAGACTGTTTCTTAGCCTATCTAACCAGACCAGTAAATGGTCGCCAGCAGATCAGCAGTCGTTTCAATTGTTTTGATTGGCCTTTCCAAAGGGGCCATAAGCTGTAAAACCCTGCAAATAATATTGATTAGGTATTTAAATATATAAACATAATCAATATGGGTAGAGCAGATGACAACCCATTGATTTATATCACCCATGATGGAGTCCTCTCTGACCATAATACCAATTTTGAAACACAGCAACTTTATTATTCGGGTAGAATAATAAAAGCCAAAAATCAACTTATTTTTTTTAAATCCAATAATTAATTTTGAAACAGCTACAAATAAGACAAAATTATCAATTCCCAATTCCTGTGCTCTTTCTGGTCATACATCAAGTATTTAAATATACATACTGTACATGGTTTGTATGTATTGTGTGCATATTTCCCACACAATACATACAAACGATGCACGACTAGTGAAACCCAACAGGAATCAGCCTTATAATGTTTATTTTTCTTGAGCTATTATTGGTAACAGATGGGGACCTGTTAAGGAAAAGTCATCTTTCAATCTAAAAAAAATCTAAATACCATGAGCACATGGACATCTGAACTCTCTCAACCCAGCCTTAAGGCTGCTTTACACCAGACAATCTATCGTGCGATAGATCGTCGGGGTCACGGTTTTTGGCGATGCCGGCCTGTGTGACACCTCCTAGCTACGCAGTATCGCTCACAAATCGTGAGTCGGGTACTGCTCGCTAGGTTCCATAATATCGTTTAACTTAGTTGCTCATCGTTTCCGTGGTAGCACACGCCGCTCCGTGTGACACCACGGGAACGATGAGCAGCTCACCTGCCTCCCGCGGCCGCCGCCGGCTCTATGTGGAAGGAAGGAGGTGGGCGGGATGTTTACGTACCGCTCATCTCCGCCCTTCCACTTCTATTGGCCAGCGGCCGTGTGACGTCGCTGTGACGCCGAATGTCCCTCCCACTCCAGGAAGTGGACGTTCGCCGCCCACAGCGAGGTCGCACGAGAGGTAAGTATGTGTGATGGGGTTACCGACTTTGTGCGCCATGGGCAGCGATTTGCCCGTGACGCAAAAAGGATGGGGGCGGGTACGATCGATTGTGAAATCGCACAATCGGTCGTACCGTGTAAAGCAGCCTTAAATGTCAAATTCTTACATTCAATTAATTCCATTAAGTGCTATTAATGATAAGTGGAAATCCTTTTTAAGGAGGTAGCGTTTTTTTGGTTTTGCTTGACAAAACAAACTCATGCTAAAGTTTTGACTTCAATATTTTCTTTTAGGGTTTTCCTGGGCTACGGGGTGAAGATGGTTCAAAGGTACATTATTTAAAATGTTGGGAAGCTTATGCATGTAATGAAGAATTCAATGAGGAATATACTAAGGAGAAAAAATAATACACTGGCCTGAAACATAATAAACTGCCAGAATTCCCTTAATTTTCATCTTTGTCCTATATTTAAGCAGCATGTATAAACTATACAATGCATCACCATCTTGCACATGCTACACATAATCATGTGATCAAGACTTATGGATCCTTTGATTTGTGAGTTGTTAATGCCCTGATGCAGCAAAGCGGCCACAACCATAACATTTTTACCACCATGTTCGACAGTTGCCATCTTTTGGTTTCACCTAACATATCTTTTGGTGCCAAGATCAAGAACCTTTACCTTTGCCTCATCTGTCCGGAGTGCATTATTCCTGATTTTTCCCATCAAGGACTCTATTCTGGATATTTCTGCACAGTGGTTGGCCAGGAAAAACGTATAATTTGCTAATGCCACACATTTTAACAGCAAAAACCCAATCAAGCTAAACATCTTATTTTAAAATACTGTTAAGGTGCCTAATGTGTGAACTGTTTATTATATTATTGCAAAGCTAGTTACTAATTGTGTTTTTAATTCCATCACCATTATGTTTATATAAAGCATTAAAGGAGTCTATCTGCTAATTCATGCTGGCGGAATCATGGGCAGCATTAATCAGTGATTAGCTCCATTATTGCTGCCATGTACAGTATGTTTCACTCTGAAACACTAGCATTTCCAAGAATACATAATTGGAAATGGTGGTTGGGGAAGATGCAACTAAGTGGCAGGTCCCTGTTGGCTTCTCCTCAACCCACTCCCCTAGATTGTCAATCAATGGGAGTAGAGAGGGTAGAAGCCATAGGAGACCTTTTTCTTGGACTAGCCATCCAAGTCACATAGTCCCCAGCCATTATATCAAAATATGTTGTCTCTGAAATGCTGCATCATTTCAGAATGAACTATACATGGCAGGGCCGGTATCGAATTTGTGTAGCTTGTTGTTTTGGGATACATGGAATCCGCTGACAGGTTGCCTTTTAAGAGGAGACAAATGTGAATAGTCCAGCCTATATAGATAAAAACTGCTTCATGGTTATTGCAGCAGTTTATTTTAAAAATCCAAATACATAATGAAAATACAAGGTGTTTCAGAAAGAAATCACTGCCTTTAAGGAGGACCTTTTACAATATGTGTTATTTTGAACTTTGTATAGAACTAAAAAAGGGCTGAAATGCTTAATAAAAATCATTTTTCCTCTTTTTACACAAATTGATTTTTAAAGTTATGCAAAGCCAAGAAAGAATGCTCAAACAGGCATTTTCCATGTGACTTGATGTCTCACTTGATCATGTGGAGATCTTTACCCTCTAGGCTCTTCCAGTTTCTATTAAGGCGCCAAGAGTGAAGAAGAAGAGAGCTGTTGCAAGGGAGTGACAGAACTGTGAAGATCAGCCTGGGCGCAGGTGGTCTGTGCTGCTTAGGCTGCTTTCACACATCCGTTTTTTGCCGTGCGGCACAATACGGCGCTCTGCAGAAAAAACGCAACCGTTTTTTTGCCGCCGGTTGCGTTTTTTCCCCGCATAGACTTGCATTAGCGTTGTATTGTGCCGCATGGCCTTGCATTGCGTCCGTTTTTTGCCGGATGCGGCATATTTAGCCCATGCGGCGGCCGGATGGAACAGTGCCTGTCACGTTTTTTCATGCGGTAAAAAAAACGCATCGTGCCGTGATTCCCAATACAAGCCTATGGACACCGGATGCGGCGTCCTGCGTCAAAAAACGCATCCAGCCGCCGGATGCGTTTTTTTGTACTGCGCATGCTCAGTATCAAGTCGCATCCTTCAAAAAACGGATGGGCCGCATGGAAAAACTTATGCAACGGATCCATTTTTTTCACCACATCCGTTGCATATGTTTGGATTGTGCCGCTCAGCACAAACCAGATGTGTGAAAGCAGCCTTACGCGAGGATCTTCACTTCTCTGCCACTCTTAAGCTACAGCTTTCTTCTTCTCCAGGAGCTGTAATGACAGGACGCGATGGAGTGAATAATTCTTAGCATGATCAAATGAGACACTTTAGGTCTCACGAGATCATTTTGAAAATTCCTGTTTTATCTATTGCATTTTTGCCCCTGTATAACGCTGTATTCTTATGATTGGGCATAGTCATACAGAGAAAAAAGTAGATGCACCTAGAGAACAACCTTCTTATTTGATGGAGAAATTAAGATAACCTAACCTTCAAAAGCCTAAAGCTGCACAATGCAGTGAAAAAAGCAAAGTTTTATTCCGCCTCTCACCCCCTTTTTAGTGAAATCTATTTTAAATAATAAAATATTGTGAAAGGTCATCTTTAGCTGAACATAAAAATATATATGTCCATATGTATTAAAAAAGATGAATAATAATGTGATAGTGAGAAAGATAATATTGTTTCCAAATTCTAGGGAATAAAAGGCTTTCCAGGAATGAAAGGAGAGCAAGGA
Source organism: Anomaloglossus baeobatrachus (assembly GCF_048569485.1). NCBI lineage: Eukaryota > Metazoa > Chordata > Amphibia > Anura > Aromobatidae > Anomaloglossus > Anomaloglossus baeobatrachus. The sequence goes on from NC_134358.1 coordinate 435,829,433, forward strand.
TTAGCTGGAGAAGATGGAAGTGATGTAAGTCTATTTATACACAATATTTCAATACAACCTCAGTTTTACGAAAAGTTTTACCAAAGCTGCACTATGAGAACCTAGCCTTTCATATGTACAATTGGAAACATCTGCAGCTTCAAATTGTAATAATGATATACAGTGACAAGCAAAAGAGTAACAATGTTTTGAACGTTTGATTTTCAGGCTCCATATCTCGCTATCCACTACAGCTTTGAGCGTGAGACTACATTCATTTTATAGATAATCATCTTGGATATCTCATAAATAAATTTGACTTACAAACATTTTGTAAATGATTAGTTATTCAGAATTCTTGATATGTCACTGCATTGGTACTGTTTTGTTCCTGGTGTTTGAAATTTGTTTTTCTTCCTGTATACTACAATTTATAACCTGTTCTCACAGTCCCTAATAGCTTAATATTTTATTAGGTTGATTCAAAGTGAAAGGTCACTGATTCGAATAGAGGAGTAGCCTTGAAGAAAATTTCCCAAGAAAAGAGAAATAGCATCATCCATCTCATTGATAGCGGGCTCTCGCCTAAGAAAATTTCCAAACTGCATCATGTGAGTGCCATGAAAGTTGTAAGAATACAAAATGAAGCCAGTTCATTCATTCAAAAGCCAAGAGGTGAACCTCCAGCAAAAATATTAGAATCAACAAGTCAGCTCATCACAAGGTCTATCAGTTCTGGCGCGAAAACCACCGCTGTAGAAGTGGCTCGTATGCTACATAATAGTGAGATCTCAGATGTCCATGTAAGCACCGTGTGATAAACATTACACAAGTCTGGAATGGAGGCCTAAAAAAAGGGGGAAGACTTCAATATCCTCTTAAGAAGCATTGGCTCGAGTTTGCGAAGTATGGAAAGTGGACAGTAGAAGATTGGAAATGGGTGATTTGGAGCGATGAGATGAAAGTCAATAAACTAGGCTCTGTTGGGCACAAATGGGTCTGGAAGAAATAAATGAACTGTCAAGTTCAGTGGAGGAAGTCTGAAGATTTGTTGTTGTCTCACAGCCAAAGGCGTTGGATAATTGACAAGGATCAATGGTGGCCTCAATGCTGAGCTATATGTGAGTTTTCTAAGAGATGAGTTACTTCGTGCACTCGAGTACTATGAGTATGAAAAGGACGACATAGTGTTCCATCAGGACAACAATCCAAAGCATATGTCAAGATTGACGAAGAAAGATTGTTACCCTTTTGCTTGTCACTGTATATACAGTATATGGCAGACACCACCTAGAATTAAATGTGTTCCAAAGTTCTTAAACTGATGGATTCCCATTACCAGGTTTTATATATATATATATATATATATATATATATATATATATATATATATATATATATATATATATATATATATATGTATATATATATAAAACCAATTTTCAGCACCCTTGCACAATTCTTTACTTATTACAGAACTACCAATCAGGAAAAGAAGGTGAAAGAGGACCTAAGGGTTATACTGGACCACAAGGAGAACAAGTATGTGCCCCAATTTTTGTATTTTACGAATAATTTCATTTAAATGCATATGATTTTCCTGAAATGTAGGAAACTAAAATTACATTTAAAGAGAACCTGTCAGGTGCTATATGCACCCAGAACCACTACCAGTTACTAGCACTAGCGTGCGCCTCTTAATCATAACCACACCTTGTATACATGCATATGCTGTGTGCTGCACTTTCCCCCTGTCACCAGCCGGGATGGATGGGGTGAGTACAGGTGCCAGGTAGCGGTGATTACACCGTAACTGATCCTGGCATGCTGCTCCCTACTCTGCTGCTCACCCCCCCCACTCTGCTCACACCCCTCTGCTCCCCCCCTCCAACTCCACTCACACCCACTCTGCTCACTCCCCGCTCTCCCCCGCTGCTCAACCTCCTCTCCCCCACCGCTCACCCCCCCTCCCCGTGTGTGCTCACTTCGGGCCTCTGCTCCTCGCTGTTATGTACTGTGATCAGTGACAGGACAGGCTGCCGAGGGCGCAGGTCTGAGGTGAGTGCATGTGGCTGGGAGCGGTAATCTGCAGCCTGAGCGGCACTGCACTACAGATCACCCCTCCTCGCCGCATGTCATCTCAAAACTCCAATCACGGTCGGCAGCACAGGACATGAGGGCGCAAGATACAGTGAGGCATACGGATACAGTCAGTGGGGCATTGGGAAACAGTCAGTGGGGCATTGGGAAACAGTCAGTGGGGCATTGGGATACAGTCAGTGGAGCATTGGGAAACAGTCAGTGGGCCATTGGGATACAGGTAGTGGGGTATTGGGATACAGTCAGTGGGTCATTGGGAAACAGTCAGTGGGGTATTGGGATACAGTCAGTGGGGTATTGGGATACAGTAGAGCACTATGCAGCTGGCCTTAGTGACCCTTTAGACATAGGATCACGTTGCGGCCACCATCAAAATGGCTCTGCTCTGTGATCCTAAACTTCCTTCTCTCTTATCCTTTGGAAACACCCAGATTGGGAGGGAGAGCTGTGACATCACACACAGAGGAGCAGATTCTACCCACTTTTACTGCAGTTGTAATGTGAGCTCGTTCTACAGTATCTCTACAGTAGGATTTCAGCAGCTGCCCCGCCTAGTGTTTAAGAATGGAAAATATCAAACTTTTAATTTTTTTTTAATATTTTTCTCAATTAAAAACAAATAATACTATTTAAACATAACATTAAAATATTAATACTTTATATTTTTTCAGTTACTGATTTTTTTATTTATTTTTTTTACGACACCTTCCTTTTATGATAATGTCTGCATGAATACATTTTTAAGAATAGACGACATTCAGCTCACTTAAAATAATAATAATGTAGGCCAAATAACCAAAAATGATTTATTTCCAATATCTATCGTTATGAGTCATTTAAATACAGGTATCTTCTCTTTGGCTACTTTCAAAGTTGTCTTGTTAAAGTAATGAGTATCAGGCAGTTTGACACATTGTAGCAATTTGCAGCCTGGAATGCACATTAAACTAACTAGTGTGTATAAGAAACTGAATTCGGATAATACACAAGTAGATTTACTCTTGTAAACACAAGTTTTCAAAAAGGAATGTGATGAAATAAAACTTTTCTACTGTACATAAAACTCTTAAAGGGATCTGTCAGCTTCCGTACACTAAATTTCATAGTCTTAGAACAAAGGCCCTGTCCATGAAGGCGTTTTTTCCAGAAAACTGGCGTAAAATACAGCACCTTCAAATGTCTTAAATGTTTTGCACGACACAAATTTTCATACATTTTTTTTTTACTTTTAGTTATTTAGTTATATAGGTGGAAAAAATACTTCCGTACTGACGTAGAATTTGTTATTACTATCTCTTGTGGTAGGGCATTCCACAGTCTGACTGCTCTTAGTGTAAGGAACCCTTTCCTGTAGCTTATGGAATTGTCTTTCCTCGACCTCCTGGTCTTTTGTAAAGTCTTTGGAAGCAATAAGTTATGTCTGTCTATCATGCTAGGCACGGGGAAGTATCAAGCGAGCAGCGAAAGGTAAGGGAAGGGTACCCCTGCGTCTAGGGAAGGGGGACATGGTGACCCCCTGACTAAACGTACCGCTGGTCCCTGGGGTCCCTCACCACCCTAGATAGGTTCCGCACATATGTGTCGAGCCGGATACCTGACCTTAGGTATCCCTCATGCTGGACCCTAAATAGGGAACGGATGGGATGAGCTCTTCATCAACACCACTATACGCTAAAGAAAGACACAAGGAGGACACACAGGGGGAAAAGCATAAACTACTTATCCACAGATGACACGAGCAGAAGTTCAGCAAAGCTTCTGCAACAATACTACAGATTAGTACAAGCCACCTGTTTGCAACTAGAGCTTGAATGAACTGAATAATATCACCAGCACAAATCTAGGGAAGATGGGAGTATTTAAGCACCAAGAAATACTGATAATCAGCAACTTGAAGGAAGGAGGCCTCCGCTGGGTTCTACAGGGGAAGGGATATAAAATCAGGAAAGCTGCCTAGTACAATGAATACTAAGAGCAAGCAGGAACAACAGAAATTCAGGGAGCATTTTGTGCAGCCAAACGCTGTGACCTTCTATTGCCAGAAACCACATGACTGTCTGTCACCTGTGACACTGTCCTTTGTATTGACCAGACATATATTTTTACATATAAATGAGATCTATTCTGAGGCAGAGTTTTTCACAATAGTTTTGGTAACCTCTGTTAAAGTGGGCAGAGCTGAGGCAAAATGGGGTGTGGCAAATCCGACCTGATAAATTCATCAAACGTTGTTGCGGAACTTATGCCAGCCATGTTACTCCAGTCTACTGAGGTGCATAGAGGTGCAATCCAGTGATACAACATGTCTATTCCATTATTGGTGTGCCCCTCTTAATGAATTAGATGCATCTTTCTCCTGCACACCTGTTATTAAGACTGGCTTACGAAAAGACGGATCTAATAAAAACTTTTCTCTCTTTTAAAAAACAAAGTTTAAGTGAGACTGGTTATATGTAAATGAGCCAGGACTAGTTTGGGTGAGGACTAGTCTATAATAACGTCCATGGGAGTGTAATTGACAGCCTCAGAACATTGTGGACTCTGCGCAACTTTCTGCCCTCCTGAAGCCAGGTTAGTGGCACACTGTATTTTCCCATTAAGCTCTTTTTTGAGCGCAGAGCATTGATGAAGCCTGGGAACATACCCCCGGCTTCACTATGGATGCCCAGGCAAATGAGGCAGGACTGCAACATATGCAGCACTCACATGTTGTCTATGGGACATCACTGAAAACAAAGACTGGCAGAGAGCACTGTGGAGGCAACACTGGAAATCCGAGTATGTAAGTAATGCTTATTTTTGTTATATTACAGCATTTTTTTTTCTGTTAACATATTTGTCAGAAATTGAACAAATCCTTGAGATTTATCAATATTAATAAACATGACTTACAAGATATCACTGTTGTGTTTATGCCAGTGAATTTCTATGATGCCATAAATCCCCTATGCTGTGGTCAACAGTGATAGTGGTCTAGATTCTGTACAAACTGACTTTTATTTTGGATTTTCAATCCACAGATGTATACTCAGAAAAGAATTTACTGTGTGGTTTGGGGCAAATGTCAAAGCCTGCAGAAATGATCCAGAGATACTCCTGAAATATATAATACTTTGTTAATCTGTTTATTCCATGAAGCTCCAAAGAACTCAATATATTTATGTCCTGGATAAATTGTTAACATGAAACTTGTGCGTTGCAGGGTCCCCCAGGAATGCCAGGACTCCCAGGACCAAATGTATGTGCCTCTGAGCAAACTATCAACTGGATATATTTGTGGTTACACACTGTTTGGACTTGTAGTGTACATTTGCTTGATGTTACCATTAATAATGGTTCAGATATAATAAACCTAGCCTTCAAGTATTACAGTATTACTCAGTGTAAAAGACACGCAAGTCAGAAACTATAAAATACCATACTCAAGAAAGCTGAGACGCAAATCTGTGACAACACGGAGAATCATACACATTAGACTAAAGTTAAGCCTGCTTTACACCTTACGATATCACATACGATATGGTATGCAATCGTACCCACCCCCATCGTGTGTGGTAAGGTTAAGGTTCAGCCATCGGTTCAATTTGTTGACCGTGTCGCACAAATGATTATTTGCCATCACACGTACTTACCTTCCATCCGACCTCGATGTGGGTGGCGAACATCCACTTCCTGGAGTGGGAGGGACGTTCGGCGTCACAGCGATGTCACGCGGCAGCCGGACAATTGAAGCGGAGGGGTGGAGATGAGCGGGACGTAATCATCCCGCCCACCTCCTTCCTTCCGCATTGCCGGCGGGAGCCACAGGACGCAGGTAAGATCTGTTCAACGTTCCCGGGGTGTCATACACTGCGATGTGTGGTACCTCAGGAACATTGAACAATCCGACGTGCAATTTTAAGGAAATGAACGACATGTATGCGATGAACGGTTTTACGTTCAATCGCAATCGCACGTAGCTGACACACGCTACAACAACACTAACGATGCCGGATGTGTGTCATTTACGACGTGACCCCGCCGACACATCGGAAGATATATTGTAGCGTGTAAAGCCCGCTTTAGTCAAGCCCATCAATTCCTGTAAAGGCCCTGTCACACACAGAGATAAAGCTGCAGCAGATCTGTGGTTGCAGTGAAATTGTGGACAATCAGTGCCAGGTTTGTGGCTGTGTACAAATGGAACAATATGTCCATGATTTCACTACAACCACAGATCTGCCAAAGATTTATCTCTGTGTGTGACGGGGCATTAAGACAGGTGTCTCCCACACACCACTCCAACAGTTGGTGCAGCTTGGTGCAGCCCTCCAAATACTGCAAAGCAAATCTAGTGTTGAAATATCGAAGGCACCAAAGACTGCTTCATCAATTTGAAAAATCTTTATTGGTCCCAATGTACACGAGGGGATAAAACAGCGCAACGTTTAGGTCAATGAAGAGCCTTTATCAAGCCATAAAAGACTTGATAAAGGCCCTGCGTTGGCCGAAACGTCGCACTATTTTTATGTCCCCGTGTACATTGGGACCAATAAAGATTTTTCTAATTGATGAAGAATTTTTGGTTGTCTTGGATATTACAACATTGAAGCCCATTAATTCCGGCAGAACCAGCCAACCCTCTATTGTGTATGAGGTCTTCCGATTTTCACCCATTATCTGAGATAAGGTTCAGCCTGTTTAGATGTAGATGCCAGCTCAATTTTCTATCCCTGTAAAAGATTCTAGCAGAGACTTTTACACCTTCAGCCCATTGAAAACACATATAAGCACGATCAAGTCTAGAGTTCATATATTTAGGGAGGTTGATAGATTTTACTGATGGTCAAACATCTAATATGGATGGGCACATTAAGTATTTCTGAATCACAGCGTTTGGTGATAGCTTATTGTAACTGATAACAAGATATACCGTTACAAGCTTGAAAGTAGTCAGAATAAAGCACAACTAATTGGATATCGAGATAAACTGCCCGCCAACATCTTCTTTTTACTGATGTGTGTTTTTATTGTACACATTAACCCCTCCAACCCAAGGCGATTTTCAGTTTTGTCATTTTCGTTTTTTCTTTCCCTTCTTCCAAGAGCCATAACTTTATTTTTCCGTCAATATAGCCGTAAAAGGGCTTGTTTTTTGCAGGATGAATTGGACTTTTGAATGACACCATTCATTCTGCCACATAATGTTTTGGAAAATGGGAAAGTAATTCCAAGAGCGGTGAAATTGCATAAAAAGTGCAATCGCACAAATAGTTTTTGGGGTTTTTATTTACCGTGTTCACTATATGGTAAGCCGATCTGGCAATATGATTCTCCAGGTCAGTATAAATTTGTAGATATCAAACATATATAGTTTTACTTTTATCTAAAAGAAAAAATGTCACAAAATAATAGCACTTTGTTGCCATTTTTTGAGACACGTAGTGTTCTCATTTTTCTAAATCTGGGGCTCAGTGACGGCTTATGTTTTATATCTTGAGCTGACATTTTTAGCTATACCATTTTTGGGTAGATACAATGTTTTGATTATCTGTTATTGCATTCTAATGTAATGTTGCAGCAACCAAACAAAATTTCAGGCGTTTTGATTTTTTTTTTCTTGCTATAACCTTTACTGATCAGATTAATTGATTTTATATTTTAATAATTTTGATAGATCGGGCATTTTTGAACTCGAGGTACTAAATGTGTATTTTTTTTATTTTGAATAGGGCAAAGGGGGGTGATTTGAACTATTAGTTTTTTTATTTTTTTCATATTTTTGTTAAACTTTTTTTTACATCTTTTATTGATTTTACTTATCACTTTAGGGGATTTGCTTCTCCTATGAGTGCGGGCGCTCTGCCGGCATTCACATGAATCTTCAGTGCTTGAGAGGTCATAGGTCATAGGTCAACGCATTTCAGGTATCGAGTCCCCCTCTTCAGGACCAAAACAAGGAACAATCAACAAACCTTTGTTGATTTTTCCTTGTTTTGGTCCTGAAGAAGGGGAAGCACTGGCATGCTGGAATGGTGTGTCAGTCCATAAGGAGAATAGCTTCCCTTTAGACTGGTTATTCAGACACATACCAGCCAACCATCAACCACTATGGGAAAAATCAGGGAGAGGCAGGTAGAGTACTCTTCATGAATACATCAGAAGCATGAACTACCGTATGCGTCCAATGTACATTGTGCCATTTTGGCTAACAGGAGAGTAAACCTATCTGTACTATGTCATAGTAAAGTGACTTATAAATCCTCCCAGCACATACATTGTGCGCTGCATGGATTTTCCAGTTTCGACACCAGGAACAACACTCGATACTGCAACTGTGCAATTTGCATATTCCTGGACAGAACTCAATTAGTGGGTGCGGTCTCAATCAATACAAGGATATGGAGTGGGCGCAAGCGATTAATAGGCACGGCTGTCTAGTGGGCAAGGCCTTGCTCAATACATTTATATAGAGTGAGACAGCCCCACTAGTCAGGATCTTGAAGGGAACCTGAAAATTGCACAATTGCGGTCACATTACCATCATTCTCAGCAGCGAAACCGACAAGTCCTTGGAGCTCACAATGCATGCACTGGGAGGATTTATAAGTCTGCAATCACTGAAAATCATAATTTTAGACAAGACAAACCCTTTAAGCAAAGGAATTATTTTTACATAGACTTGTTTGCACATTGTTTTCTTTTGTTTTGTTTTTTTAGGAGTGTGAAATACTTGACATCATCCAAAGAATGAGTTGTAAGTTATCCCATATTGATTCGCCTTTAAACCAAAAAGTTACGCATACATGCTTTAAAATAGATATTTTGCTACCTGAAACATACTGGGGATGCTGGAGCCTGTGGGGCGTACACATACTGGGAGACGCTGGAAACTGGGGGGCATACACATTACTGGGTGACACTGAGGCCTTGGGGACGCTGGGGTCTGGGGGCATACACATACTGGGGGACGCTGGGGGCCGGCAGCCGCTCCTCTTCATCTGTGGTACAGTTGCGCATTGTGTGCTAACTCTGCCCAGAAATGAACTCTGGCCTGTAATGTATGTGCATGCTGCATTCAGCAGTGAATGCTGCCGGCGCATGCTCGGCAGGTTAAAGGACTGGCAGCCAGTAAAGTGTGGCTGCCTGCCGGAACACTGTCTGCAGTCCTCGCAAATCTGTCAGGGGGCCGCAGGAAAGATGGTGACTTGCTCCTGCCCTCCCAACTGTCCAGAGCCTTGGTACTTGTCCAGGCCCAGGTGCACTGGGTGGTGACACTAAACCTGCCACTGTATACTACAAATTAGAACCTGTTTTCACGTCTTCTGATAGCTCAGTATGTTATTAGGTTGATTCCCAAATGAAAGGTCACTAGTTTGAATTAAGGAGCAGCCATGAAGAAAATTTTTGAAGAAAAAAGAAACAGTATTATTGAGTTCATCAATAGTGGTCTCTCAGCCAAAATTGCCAAACTGCATTATATGAGCTCCATGACAGTTGGAAGAATATGAAATGAAGTTCGTTCATCCAAAAGCCAAGAGGTGGACATCCAGGCAAAATATCAGAGTCAACAAGTCGAGAATCTGGAATGTGGCCCGAAAAAAGGTGAAGAATCTTCGACTTCAATATCAGCATCAAGAAGTGTCAGCTCGAGTTTGTAAAAAAGTACAAAAAGTGGACAATGGAAGGCAGCGAAGAATCAATAGACTACGCTCTGCTGGGTGAAAAAAGACAAGGAACATGGGAAAAAATGGTTAATGGATCAAGAAATTGAAGAAACTGTCAAGTACGGTGGAGGAAGCTTGATGATATAGGGTTGTTTCACAGCAAAAGGCGTTGGACACACTTGACCATGCTTGATGGTGGTCTTAGTGCTGAGCTATATATGAATATTCTACAAGACAAGTTACTTCGTACACTCGAGTATTACATAGTGTTCCAGCGGGACAACGAACCGAAGCATACGTTAAGATTGGATAAGAAATGGTTCAATGACAATGAATTAGAGGTCATGGATTGGGCCCCAAGGTCCCCAGACCTCAACCCAATCGAACACTTGTGAGTAGAGTTGAAGAAAAAGCTGTATACATACCCAAGTGAGCTGACCAGCATGCACCAACTGTCACATGGTGTTTGGCTCTAAACTCGCTGAGTGTCATGTGGCATCTGACGCTGTTCACACTGCAGAGTCTGACACTCCTCATTATGCCTTCTTTGATGCTTCTGAGTTACACACGCAGGCTCAGGCATTAACCAGTTGTGTTCTCATTAGTGATCAGGCTTGCAGGAGTTAATTTCTGCTAGCCTGCTGGTTACCTCTCAGATCATATGTTGTGGGAGATCTATCACAGTCACTCCTCGCCTTTTTAAGATGGAGGAGCCTCTTTTCCCATGCCAACTATAGCTTTAGCTACACCGGTCCATATGCTGTTGTATCCCAGTCCTGCTGGTGATTGTATTGCTTTGTGTGTGGAGTTGTTGTGGAGTTCTCTCATCGTCTCATTGTTTCCTCCCTGCTCTTATGTTCTTCCTTATCACTTGTTGTCTAATACCTGTTTGTGAGTGTACTGTGTGATAGTTTGGTTTCCCTTGTTTGCCCTTATCTGTGGGTTCTACCAGTCATGTCCTGTCCCTCCCCTGGGGTGAGAGAGGAGTATTATATCAGGGCAGGACAGGAGCAGAGCAAGGAAGGTGGCCCAGGCTTCGTCAGCATCAGACGTATCTCTGAGATCATGGATAACTAGGTCCCCCCTAGCTTGAAGGCAAGTTTAGGAGCCCCGGTCCCCGGTTATCCCATCACACCTCGTGATACCTACATTGGGAACAAGTAGAAGAGAACCTGAGATCAGAGAGCTCAGATTTTGGTCAAGATATGCTTGAATCTGATCGATAGCATGCTCAGAAGGATTCAGGCAGTGTTGAAAGCCAAAAGTGGATTTACAAAATGCTAACAGAATAGTAAAAATGTAAATTTAGATATTTAGGATCAAAACAGTAACAATGCAGTGACATGACAATAATCTGCATAACTAATTATATGCTAAATAGTTGAAAGTCAGATTTATGTAGGATATAGCCAAGATGATTTTCTATAAAATTAACATAGTTTCACACTGAAAGCCATAGTGGATGGTGAGATATGGAGCCTTAAAGTCAAAAGTTCAAAACATTGTTACCCTCTTGCTCATCAGTGTAACCTTGCCCACACCACTGATTGGCTACTTCCTGTGTACACCATGCAAAGGGTGGTGGGATGTGGTTACTTAGATTTGCTGGTCTGATTGCACATGAGACTTAAGGTACCGTCACACTAAACAACTTACCAGCAATCCCAACAACGATACAACCTGATAGGGATCGCTGGTAAGTTACTAGGAGGTTGCTGGTGATGAGAGGTCACACAGTCAGACGCTCCAGCGATCCCACCAGCAACCTGACCTGGCAGGGATCGCTGGAGCGTGGCTACACGGGTTGCTAGTGAGCTGTAACACAGGCAGATCTCCCCAGCAACCAGTGACCAGCCCCCAGCCAGCAGCGATGCACTGAAGCGATGCTGCGCTTGGTAACTAAGGTAAATATCAGGTAACCAACCCGATATTTACCTTGGTTACCAGCACACGCAGCTACACGTGCAGAGAGCAGGGAGCAGCGCACACCGCTTAGCGCTGGCTCCCTGATCTCCTAGTTACAGCACACATCGGGATAATTACCCGATGTGTACTGCAGCTACATGTGCACAGAGCAGGAGCCGCGCACACTGCTTAGCGCTGGCTCCCTGCTCTCCTAGCTACAGCACACATCGGGTTAATTACCCGATGTGTGCTGTAGCTACACGTGCAGAGAGCAGGGACCAGCGCACACTGCTTAGCGCTGGCTCCCTGCTCTCCTAGCTACAGCACACATGGGGTTAATTACCCGATGTGTGCTGTAGCTACACGTGCAAGGAGCAGGAGCCGGCACTGACAGTGAGAGCGGCGGAGGCTGGTAACGAAGGTAAATATCGGGTAACCAAGGATAGGGCTTCTTGGTTACCCGCTGTTTACAGTGGTTACCAGTGTCCGCAGAAGCCGGCTCCTGCTGCCTGCACATTTAGTTGTTGCTGTCTCGCTGTCACACACAGCGATGTGTGCTGCACAGCGGGGGAGCAACAACTAAAAAATGGCCCAGGACATTCAGCAACAACCAACGACCTCACAGCAGGGGCCAGGTTGCTGCTGGATGTCACACACAGCAACATCACTAGCAACATTGCTGCTACGTCACAAAAGTTGTCCATCAGCAGCGATGTTGCTAGCGAAGTTGCTTAGTGTGACGGGGCCTCTAGTCTTGCCAGGATAATCTCTTGCTGATAAAACACTGATTATATTGAAACTACTACACACAGTCTAACAAGTTTCACATCCCTGGAATCACGGTCCCTGCCTCTCCATTATGCTGCTCTGAGATTAAATAGCAAAATCCTGCTACCATATTACCATTAAACCCTTAACAACCAATGACAGACATAGCACGTCATGTGATCGGTGGAAGATGCTGAAACATCAGCACTTCCTGCATGATCACTGCAGGAGGTCGGCTTAGCTGAAGGCTGAGCTTCTGCACTAAGCTCCTGTAGTAATAACCAGATACGGTGTGTGCGTCGCCCCTGGCTGATTAACCTTCTAGATTGCATCCATGATTGATAGCTATCGCAGTATTTAGAAGATCAGAGGGAAGGGGCTACCTCTCTCCCCTATGACGAAATCACGGGGAGATGATGCGTGTCATGGCAACTGGAGGTCAGACAACAAACTCCTTTTGTGCCAGGTATGGTAGCCTGTTAGACTCCTTCATAGGCAGGGTGTCACACAGTGAGCTGCGGCGTCTACTCGAGTGCCTCCTGGGACGTTTTCCCCTTATGCTCGGCCTTGTTCCATTCACTTCCTTGAGTCTCGGGTAAGGACTCGAACATCTAGGTGTTTTCAGCCTAAGTCCTGTGTTGTGCCTTCTGAGTATGCTCATTCTGATAGTCTCAATTCTAAGACTAAGTCAGTGGTTGAGGGCTCTGAGCATGCTCAGGCACTTAGTGCATCAGATATCCAAATGACGTGTCGCGATCCCATTGGCCGTGGTGACATCATAGATGATGTGGCGCGATTCCATTGGCTGTGGTGGCATCACAGATTATGTGGTGCGATTCCATTGACCTGGTGACATCACAGATGACATGGCGCGATCTCATTGGCCGTGGTGACATCACAGATGATGTGGCGTTATCCCATTGGCCACAGTGACGTCATCAGTGACGTGTGGTCACATGGAAGACTGCTCATTGGTTATGGTTATGGTTTGGGAGCAGGCCATGGGGATCTCCATCTTGTGGGCTGTCCTTAGATTATATAAGTCTTGGGCACCCACATGGCCATGCTCAGTTGTCTTTATACGTAGTGCAGCAAGCACTTACCATGTTAGTACAGGGCCAGGTGTCGAAGTCCTCTGGGACTGATACAGGGTTAGGAGGCAGGTGTAGGGCAAGGTGTTATGATCCGGAACCATGGAAGATTATAATGTATAATATAATCAATGGCAAAAAGGTGACAAGAGCATTGGCAACTAATCTGGCCGCCATCCCCTTACTAACCACCAACACTAGGAGTAGCTGAGGAGTGAACTAACATCCTATGCACCTCAAACCCAGCCAGAGAAACTAGCTATCCTAAAGGAAGGAAGGATGAATAGCTCTCTGCCTCAGAGTAGACCCCCCAAAGGTATAGCAAGCCCCCCACATTGAAAGACTACGGTGATATAGGAAAATACAATACACAGATGGAGGATAGGATTAGCAAAGTTGAGGCCCCACTAACTAAATAGGAAAGGATAGGAAAGGGGCTGATTATGGCCAGAGAAAAAAACCTACAAAAACCCAAATACCTGATAGTACAAAAAGGTCCTCAGATCGCACGATCTGTACTCCGTCCTATATCAGGCGCTCTTGTCAAACCAATGAACAGAAAAACAGGAACAATTATAAATTCAAGAAGGAACAAACAGATGGACTTATAGGAGCAAAACTCCAAGCATAGCTGCAGGGAGCTTCCCAGCTAAGCAACAAAAAGGGAAAATGTCTGCATGCAAATAAACTGACAATAACCACAGTAAATGACAAACCCAGATAAGTACAAAAAGAACAAAACAACTAAGAAAGAACCAAGCACTTATCTGGGTTAGATGTAGTCAGAAGCAAGATGAAAAGGCAGGTGAGCTACAGGACAATGATAAGCGGCTCAGACTGCCAGGAGGCCAAGGCTTAAATAGGCAGAGAGTTAGCAATGGAAACGCCCATTGCTCAAGAACACCTGGTCTCTGTCAAAACCATTCTTGGCCAAAAGAGGGAGCTTCACAGCAGCAACAGCATAACTGACATTCACAACAGCGAGGCGTCGCGGTCACATCAGACCGGTTTAGGGTCAGTTGCCGGTTAGGCAGAGCTTCTGAGCTACGCTAGTATTGGGTTCACCGGTGGTTAGCCAGTGGAACTCCACAGTAGTCCTTGATAGGAGCTAGTGACCTCATTGACTTCTCTACACACCCTTGGAGTCTCCTCCATAGTGGGATATGGTTAGTGTCCACTAAATAAACCCTATTTGTACTGTGTACGCCACATATATATATATTTGCTTCTGTGACGTAACAGAAGTGATAAGTCGTAACCTGACGCTGTGAAATAACAGTGCCTGGTAGAGTTTATATTAGAGCATCCGTATGATCTGTAACACGAGATCTCAGGCCTTGGTGCTCTGTGCAGTAACAGAGTTGCCATTACTATAGATATACCCCATACCTCTTTGTATTGTATTAGAGTTCATGGTCTTACCTTTACTTTCCTCCCTGTGGGTTCTTTAACTCAGGGGACTCTGCTTTTAGTAACATTTGCCTAGTTGCAGTTCAGGCACCTATCTACCAGCAGCAGCCATAACATCACTGCACGGTGGACCCTCACTTCTAATATGTGTATTTTTCCATCTATTAGTCTATCAGCTAGCCATACCATAACACAGGGTCTAACAGGCATTCTGTCAGTGTAATCTGACAGGTCTCATACATGTTTATTGCAATTCATGAGAGCATTCAGTGATCATAGACATATGGTCAAAGTAAAATTGTTGACAAAAAAATAGCAAAAATTATTTTAACAAAAAACAAGAAAAGTATTTTTGTGGGAAAAATTTATCTTTGTCACATGGGGTTTGGCTCATAACTCCCCAAGTGTCATGGTGGCATCAGACGCTGTTCACATGACAGACTCTAACACTCTGTTGTTTCTCTGGTGCTTCTGAGTTACACAAGCAGGCTCCGGCATTGACCAGCCATGTGTTCATTTGTGATCAGGCTGGCAGGAGTTGATGCCTACTGGCCTGCTTCTTACTTCTGGGATCACATGTTGCAGGAAGACCTATCACAGCCACCCCATGCCTTTTCAAGATGGAGAATCTGTCTTCCCATACCGGCAATAGCTTTTGCTACACTGGACCGTATGCTGTTGTATCCCAGTCCTGCTGGTTATTGTAGTGGTTTGTGTATGGAGTTGTTGTGGAGTTTTCTCATTGTTTCCTCCCTATTCTTACTTTCCTCCTTTGTGTGATGGTGCTGAGTGAACAAGTTTTGGTTTCCCGTTTGTCCATATCTGTGGGTTCTACCACTTCAGTCCCTGGTGTGAGGGAGAGGGGCTATTATATCAGGGCTGTACAGGAGCAGAGCTTGGAAGGAGGCCCAGACATTGTTACCATCAGACATATCTCTGGGATCATGGACAGCTAGGAGCCCACTAGCCTGAGGGCCAGATTAGGAGCCCTGGGTATCCCATCACAACCAATGACAATCTTACAATTTTCACGGGTCAACATTATAAAATTCTGTGAAGCACCTGTGAGTTCAAAGTGCACCCTACACCTTAAATTCTTTGAGGGATATAGTTTCCAAAATAGGGTCACTTATGGAGGTTTGCAATGTTTAGGCACATCAGGGGCTCTGCAAATGCAACATGATGTTCATTGTCTATTCCAGCCAATTTTGCACTTTAAAAGTCAAACGGTGCTCCTTGTCTTCCAAGCCCTGCCATGTACCCAAACAGTTGTTTTCCAACACATATGGGGTATTAGCGTACTCTGTAGAAATTGCACAAGAAATGTTATTGTCCATTTTCTATTGTTACCCTTGTAAAAATTAAAATGTTGGGGCTAAAGCAACATTTTAGTGGGGAAAATGTGATTTGTTATTTTCACGGCTCAACGTTATAAAATTCTGTGAAGCAGTTAGGGGTTTACAGTGCTTACCACATACAGTACAGACCAAAAATTTTGACACACCTTCTCACTCAAAGAGTTTTCTTTATTTTCATGACTCTGAAAATTGTAGATTCACATTGAAGGCATCAAAACTACGAATTAACACATGTGGAATGAAATACTTAACAAAAAAGTGTGAAACCACTGAAAATATGTCTTATATTCTAGGTTCTTCAAAGTAGCCACCTTTTGCTATGATTACTGCTTTGCACACTCTTGGCATTCTCTTGATGAGCTTCAAGAGGTAGTCACCGGAAATGGTTTTCTGCCCTGTCAGGTTTAATAAGTGGGATTTCTTGCCTTATAGATGAGGTTGAGACCATCAGTTGTGTTGTGCAGAAGTCTGGCGGATACACAGCTGATAGTCCTACTAAATAGACTGTTAGCTGCTTTTTTCTTTCCATAATACAAATTCTAAGTAAAGAAAAACTAGTGGCCATCATTACTTTAAGAAATGAAGGTCAGTCAGTCTGAATAATTGGGAAAACTTTGAAAGTGTCCCCAAGTGCAGTGGCAAAAACCATCAAACGCTACAAAGAAACTGGCTCACATGAGGACCGCCGCAGGAAAGGAAGACCAAGAGTCACCTCTGCTGTCCAGGATAAGTTTATCCGAGTCACCAGCCTCAGAAATCGCAGGTTAACAGCAGCTCAGATTAGAGACCAGGTCAATGCCACACAGAGTTCTAGCAGCAGACATATCTCTAGAACAACTGTTAAGAGGAAACTTTGTGCAGCAGGCCTTTATGGTAAAATAGCTGCTAGGAAACCACTGCTAAGGACAGGCAACAAGCAGAAGAGACTTGTTTGGGCTAAAGAACACAAGGAATGGACATTAGACCAGTGGAAATCTGTGCTTTGGTCTGAGATCTTTGGATCCAACCACCGTGTCTTTGTGCCACGCAGAAAAGGTGAACGGATGGACTCTACATGCCTGGTTCCCACCGTGAAGCATGGAGGAGGAGGTGTGATGATGTGGGGGTGCTTTGATGGTGACACTGTTGGGGATTTATTCAAAATTGAAGGCATAAATAAACGAAAATAATATTGGGCAAAATTTAACACTAACTTGAAATACAATATGTCACAAAGTAAGAGTTTCAGAGTCACTGGGATATGTTGAAGCGTTCCACAGTTATTACCTCAAAGTGACGCTGGTCGGAATTGAAAAATGAGGCTCGGTCATTAACGTACAAAGAGGCTTGGTCCTTAAGGGGTTAAATATGTGTCTTATTTAAAACAGGGGACAAGAATTATGCTCGATATATAGCAGAGCAAATTTTGTCAAGTACAGATGTAGCAGTGGTAAAGCTCAAATCAAAAACACATCTGTAAACTTTTTTAAAAGTACCTTGGGACTTATAGGTGTCCTTTGAGCTCCCTCATTAACCAGTTTAAAACCAAGCCATTTACCCTCTTTCCTAAACAGACACATTTTCAGGGTTTTTTTCATACATGTGGTTTATAGATCTGTCCAATTATTTTCTTGTTTGGATATTTAAGAAAGCTTGGTGTCTTGTTTTCATGATATGTGGGGCTTCATTTTTATGTCATTGTCATATTCTCTCTTCTGTTGTTTGCCGATATCAGTAAATATCAGTAGAGATATAAGGGGGGTAACAGTCTGTTTTTTCCATTCTTTTTATGATCACACAGACACTAAAGGAATAGTTTAGATCTGTTTAAACAGCAGAACATGATAAATTGTTTCTACCTTCTGTATCCTCCATTTATTGCTACATTCACACACATCTGATATGTCCAAATGCTGTCTAATTTTTCTGGTGTGGGCGGGGGCAGCTTTTTGAGCTCTTCTGCATTGCTAACTCTAAAAACTCTGGTTGTATTAGAACCGCTGACCCCAGTAAACTAAATGCTACATCATTGGCTTCAGGGGCTCTTTGAGTACACTATGCCATTCTCAGATGAGGCATGATGAGACAGAGACCTGATGACAATTTCCCTTTAAGACATGGATGCAAATCGGAAGGCTTCTGATTTGCTTTCCTTTTGCATCTGTGTCTTACAAATGTGTTTCATAATGATAAATGTGACTGCAACAATGTCACTTTCAAGGTTTGTTTTTTTAATGGCTTAGAAGCAAACATACCTCTTCAGTAGAAAAAAACAAAAAACAGAATATCTATAGGCCTGTTTCTTTTGGACAGTAGCACTCCCATGGTTATGTGAATCTAGCCTCATTCAGATCCCCACAGACTATAATAGCCAAGTCCGATCCGGAAAAAGGATGAGAATATCACATGCTCTGAGTCTCACAGACCAGACTCGTGTATCTGTATATGTCCACACAATAAGGCTATGTGCCCATGTGACTATTTACCCGCGGAATTTGCCGCAGAAAACCCGGAGATTTATCTGGACTTTTCAGATAAATGCGCAGGTTTACGCAAGTACAGACACTCCCCATGTTATTCTATGGGATTGGGGGAGTGCTGTATCAATGCTGCACTATGTGAAGCTGCGGAATATGCTGCGGATGTCCTGCTGCAGCACGTAACGGCATGTCAATTATACATGCAGAAATATCTGCGGATGTCCCGCCTCTCCACTATGGAGATAGAGGGCGGGATGTCTGCACGTATTTCCGCACTTGTTCCACAGGTTTACCGCAACAAAAATGCTCGAATCCCGCAGCAATGGATACCTGCGGATTCCAGAGAGCAGCTGTGGGAAACCTGCGGACAAGGCAAATAGCAATGTGAACATGAAAAAAAACACGCCTTAAAAATACCTTTTTAATAATAATCCTCTAAAAAATGTCCAATATAGACCTTGTAATTAAAACGGACAAGGACAATAACAAGGTAATAAGAAGGGAACGGTCTGCCGTAAAAAAGTCCTTCTTTTTAAATGTATACCAAATGCTGAGTGAAGTGGTCCAGTCAAAATCGGATAGCCTGGTCCTCTTTCCTCATGACTCAGGATCCACCATGCCACATCACAAAAATCGCACCATCTCCCAATGCGTTTCCAAGTTCATCAGGGGAGAAATATAGTTAATGTTTATGGTCAGACATGACCCCTATGCATGGCACATACCTTCAGGACCGCAGGTATATCCTGGGCAAAGCGCACAAAGAGAGACTTTTTTACGGCAGATGGGGTAAGACCATTCCCTTCTTATTACCTTCTATTGGAAATATAATGGAACAGCAGGTGACCCTTTCATAAGGTCATTTATTTAGTGACAAACTGCACTTGAGGTCACTTACTTGATTTATGTTATTGTCCTTGTCCGTCTTAATTACAAGGTCTATATTGGACCTTTTTTAGAGGATTATTATTAAAAAGGTATTTTTAAGGCGTGTTTTTTTTCATATTCACATTGCTATTTGCCTATCTATTAAAGTGAATATTGTCCAGTAGCTATTACAAAAACCTGCGGACAAACCTGAGGAAATATCCATGGGCACATAGATCACTTTGTGTAATCCTCTGGATGTGGTAGATAACAGTCGTATTGTACATCATTCAAGAGGTCACAGCTTGAAAAACAGTTATAATTTACAATAAATATTAAACCCAAGTGCTCATGTCCACTTTTTACAGTATTATTCAATCCATATGGAGACGCTACTAAGAGCAAGGTCAGCATGCCAGCAGCTGCTCCATATGGTTTGCAAAATATTGGGGGGAAAATGGAAATGGTCATGAGCACTTGGGGTGAATATTTATTATACATTATTCTTTTTTTGAAGCTGCCATCTCTTGAATAATGTACAACATGGCTTTAACATGTTTTTTCTAGAAAATAAATATTTTGCAAAGTGAAAGTTGCTGTGTTTTCGATTGTAGAGGTAAAGTTGCAATTGATATATTTTTTACATCCTAATATCTTAAAAAGTATCTACACTTTATTTTTTTTAACTATATGATAGGAACATTAAGGCCCAGCAAAATGGTGGAAAGCACAGCCCTGAGGCCCCTACCGAGTTCTCAAAACACTTGAATGATGTGGGCTGCTCCTGATACAGCGCACACCCATAGAGCGGTTTATAAGCCTGTGCACAGCGTGGAGCACAGACGATACGCTTTCTAGTGAGCCCGTACACCGTGTAGCAATATGTATATGTTGTATGGCCTCTCGGAGCCTCTAGAGGTCTCACTACTTGTATGTGTTCACCACAAGCAAGTGGGAACTCGCTGGTACTGCAGAGAGAGTGCAAGCAGCAGAGGGAGATGGAATGGCTGACAATACCACCTAAGAAAGAGCCTGAAGATCTCCACTGAGTGTGATTACTGAGAGACACAGCAAACAGAACACACCGCTCTATCCATAGTTTCATGCAGAATCAACTTTGCAATTTACTCGCCATAAAAAATCCTCCCTGCTGTAAGAACTGAGTGATTTTTCATTTTATTGTTTTATACTTGGTGCCTAAGTTACCATTATCACTATGGTGGTCAATCATGCACAGTGCTTACAAGCTCTTTCCAACACAACTTTGTAGTGTAACAATGTCGCTAGTCTGAACTGTTAAGTAGGAGCGCACTGCCTCCAGCAAGCAAGAAGCCAGTGTGACGCCCTGGCAAAACCAGGTAGTCACAGATAGGCCCCCGCACAACACCATCCCTCACTTAGGAAACACACAGCCGACCTGAAACCCTAGTCACCCCCCCTTAGGGAAAGATAGACACACCAGTGGGAGGGACCAGGTGGTTGGACATGCCTACCCAGGGAACTAGACAGCCTGGGGCGGGAAAACAGTGAGTTCAGTTTTGTAGTTCGAGTGGAGAGGAGTGTGGGCTGGAGCTAGATGTAGCTCCAGCAGAGGAAGTTCAAGTTGAACGGTGCCAGGAGCCCTGGTGCCTTTGGCTAGGTGGCAGACGGTGGTCTCCGTCAGCAGGAGACGGGAAGACGGCTTGGCAGAACCGAGGTGGACCGGGACAGGGTTGTAGCCTGCCGGTACTGACACAGAGAACTGTCCCGGAAACCGTAGCACAGAGGGGGTACTTGGACCCTGAAGCCAGGACCGAAACCAGCGGCCTAGCTAATTAACCGATTGAGGCCAGGATTATAGGTCCTGTCCCACCCAAAGTCCCTAATAGAAGACAACAGCGCACCGATAGGGATAGAAGGCCACTGCCAGGGCCCATAGATCCCACGGGCCAGCGTCTGCGGGCACAGCTCCGTAGGACACATCCATCCGGGAGCGGACTCCTGAGTTCCAGACCAGGCAGTCCACCATTCACAACACAAGTGCAGAGGAAAAGGACAGTGACCACCAGCCTGGGTGGGGGACCTGAATGCAACCGACCGCGGCGGCCGGCCACTAGCACCTTTGGTTTACCAAAAGACTCGTGTGATTCATTTACTGTGAGTAACCAAACATCCCCCTGCTTTCTCAGGCGCTCCGACCCTTGCCATCGCCATACCCTGCACAAAGACACTGGGTCCCGGGGCAACCATCCCTACCCACGGAGGGGTTAACATCCAGCTGTCACTACATCTCCCCCGGGTGCCCCATAACAGCAGCGGTGGTGTCCCACTTCACCACACACCGTGGGTGGCGTCACAAACTTAATACGGCCTAGCCCATACATCTACGTCCCCCCTTTTTATTTGGCGTGTCCGCGAGACCCCCGGGTCCGGAGACCCTCGAGCCACCCCCCTAGAAGGTCCAGATCTGAGCAGTGGCGGCTGCTGGCACGGGGGCGGCACACCAGGACACTGGGGAGCAGCTGTGTTCCTGAAGAATGATGGTAAAGCAACCCCTTTAATTCCATTAGCTCTGTTAAGATATTCCAGTAAATTTACCTTTTAATCTTATTCAAATATAGACTTAAAACACGAGAATATCAGATGTTCTGCCAAACAACAATTCTACATTGAGCTGTGCCAACAAATCATCTCAGTTCTTATCCAATCATCTCTACATACAGTCATGGATGAAAGTGTTGACACTCTTGAAATTTTCCAGAAAATGATATATTTCTCCCCCACAAATTGTTGCAATTACACATGTTTTGTTAGACACATTGTTATTTCCTTTTCTGTGTATTGGAACAACACAAAAATAACACAGGAAAAAAAGCAAAATGGACATAATTTCACACAAAGCCCCAAAAATGGGCTGGAAAAAATTGTTGGCAGCTTCCCAAAGTTGTGGGTAAACAACTTTGTTTCAAGCATGTGATGCTCGTGCAAAATCACCTGTGACCAGTAACAGTTGTGGGCAATATGAAAAGCACACCTGAAACCAGACAAAAAGGGGAGAAGTTGACTCAGTCTTTGCATTGTCTGTGTGTGCCACACTAAGCATGAAGAAGAGAAAGAGGAGACGAGAACTGTATGAGGACCTGAGAACCAAAATTGTTGAAAAATATCAACAATCTCAAGGTTATAAGTCCATCTCTAGTGATTTTTGGCCAACATAATCAAAAAGTTTATAACCCATGGTACTTTAGCTAATCTCTTTAGATGTGGACAGCAGAGAAAAATTGATGAAAGGTTGCAAAGCAAGACAATCCGGATGGTGGATAAGCAGCTCCAATAACTATCCATAGAAATTCAAGCTGTCCTGAAGGCTCAGGATGAATTAGTGTTAGAAAAAACTATCTGCTGACATTTGAATTAAGTTAAATGCTATGGCAGGAGGCCCAGGAAGACCCCACTGCTGACATAGAGAAATAAAAAAGCTTGGCTGCAGGTTGCAAAAATGTACATGAGTAGGTCAAAATTCTTCTGGGAAAGTGTCTTATGGACAGATGAGACCAAGATAAAGCTTTTTGGTAAAGCACATCTTACTTCTGTTTACCGAAAACGGAATGAGGCCTACAAAGAAAGCCACAGCACCTACGTTCAAATATGGTGGAGGTTCAAAGATGTTTTGGTGTTGTCTTGCTGTGTCTGGCAATGAGTACATTGACTATATACAGTGTGTCCACCCATATCCTGTCCACCGCCATTAACTTGAGAACAGGAGCGGCTATAGACATAAAAGTGGTGTCTAGGTATAGTAAAGTAGCCAAAGTAAAGTAGTACTCAATGAAACCACCTATAGCGCCACCTGGTGGAAGACAACTGAGTTAGCATTTTTATCTCGAAAACGGAACGAGATAGAGAAAAAAAGTAAATTGCAAAGTTGTAGAGCATCATCAATTCAATACAAATCGACACTTTGCATACAGAAATGCTATGATATGAAACCCATGACCCCCAAAACATTGAATGCTGGTCATGCATATGGCGCTCATTTAACTTTGATGCTCAAAGTGGCCACAGTCAGCTGCAAAGCACATCTGGACTCTAGACAGCATACTTGCTGCATGTTGTGCAATATGGTAGGTGACAAGTTTGCACAAGCATCTGTGATACATTGTCGTAGGTCCTGCAATGTTGGTGGAGGGGTCGCATACACCTGCTGTTTGTTGTGACCTCACAGAAAGAAGTCCAATAAGGTCAGGTCAGGTGAGCGTGGAGGCCACTTTACACAGCCACCATACCCAATGACTTGTAGGAAGGTCTCCATGAGGTATCGCTTCACGTCCGCAGCCTTGTGAGTTTTACACGTTCTAATCATAGCATTTCTGTATGCAAGGTGTCGATTTATATTGAATTGATGACGGTTAATGGCGGTGGACAGGATATGGGTGGACACACTGTATAAGGCATCATGAAATCTGAAGACTGCCAAAAAATTTTAGGTTGCGATGTAGTGCCCAGTGTCAGAAAGCTGGGTTTGCGTCCTAGGTCATGGGTCTTCCAGCAGGACAATCACTTCAAACATACTTCAAGAAGCCCCCAGAAATGAATGGGAACAAAGTGCTGGAGAGTTCTGAAGTCCAACAATAATGCCAGCGTCACACAGGACGATATATCATGCGATCGCATGAGCGATCGCACCCACCCCCGTCGTTTGTGTGTCACGGGCAATTTGTTGCCCGTGGCGCACAAAGTCGTTAACCCCTATCACACGTACTTACCTCCCTCACGACGTCGCTGTGGGCGGCGAACATCCTCTTCCTGTAGAGGGAGGGACGTTCGACATCACAGCGACGTCACACAGCCGCTGGCCAATAGAAGCGGAGGGGCGGAGATGAGTGGGACGTAACATCGCGCCCACCTCCTTCCTTCCGCATTGCCGGCGGGACGCAGGTAAGTTGTGTTCGGTGTTCCCGGGGTGTCACACGGAGCGATGTGTGCTGCCTCGGGAACGATGAACAACCGGAGCACAGAAGGAGGACCGACATTTTGAAAATGAACAAAGTGTCAACTTGCAACGATAAGGTAAGTATTTTAGCTCATTCACAGTCGTTCGGAGGTGTCACACGGTACGACATCTCTAACGATGTGTGTCTCGAATTCCGTGACCCCGCCGACATATCGCACGAAATATCGCACCATGTGACGCCGGCATCAGTCCGGATCTAACATCCCATTGAACACCTGTGGAGAGATCTTAAAATTGATGTTGGGAGAAGGCACCATTAAAATATGAGAGACCTGGAGTAGTTTGCAAAAGAAGAGTGGCAACTTCCAGTTGAAGGGTGTAAGCAGCTTATTGATGATTATAGGAAGCGATTGATTGCAGTTATTTATTTCAAAGGGTGTGCAACCAAATATTAAGCTGAGAGTGCCAGCAATTTTATTCAGACTATTTTTTTGGTTTTGCGTGAATTTATGTCCAATTTGCCTTTTTTTCCTCAGGTTTTTTTTGTGTTCTTCCAAAACACACAAAGGAAATAAACGTGTGAATAACCAAACATGTAATTCCAATAATTTTTTGGGAGAAATACATCATTTTCTAGAACAATTTAAAGGGTGCCAACACTTTCAGCCATGACTGTATACATCTGACAGTTTTTGCATACTATATATATACAGTTAGGTCCAGAAATATTTGGACAGTGACACAATTTTCGCGAGTTGGGCTCTGCATGCCACCACATTGGATTTGAAATGAAACCTCTACAACAGAATTCAAGTGCAGATTGTAACATTTAATTTGAAGGTTTGAACAAAAATATCTGATAGAAATTGTAGGAATTGTACACATTTCTTTACAAACATTCCACATTTTAGGAGGTCAAAAGTAATTGGACAAATAAACCAAACCCAAACAAAATATTTTTATTTTCAATATTTTGTTGCGAATCCTTTGGAGGCAATCACTGCCTTAAGTCTGGAACCCATGGACATCACCAAACGCTGGGTTTCCTCCTTCTTAATGCTTTGCCAGGCCTTTACAGCCGCAGCCTTCAGGCCTTGCTTGTTTGTGGGTCTTTCCGTCTTAAGTCTGGATTTGAGCAAGTGAAATGCATGCTCAATTGGGTTAAGATCTGGTGATTGACTTGGCCATTGCAGAATGTTCCACTTTTTTGCACTCATGAACTCCTGGGTAGCTTTGGCTGTATGCTTGGGGTCATTGTCCATCTGTACTATGAAGCGCCATCCGATCAACTTTGCGGCATTTGGCTGAATCTGGGCTGAAAGTATATCCCTGTACACTTCAGAATTCATCTGGCTACTCTTGTCTGCTGTTATGTCATCAATAAACACAAGTGACCCAGTGCCATTGAAAGCCATGCATGCCCATGCCATCACGTTTCTTCCACCATGTTTTACAGAGGATGTGGTGTGCCTTGGATCACGTGCCGTTCCCTTTCTTCTCCAAACTTTTTTCTTCCCATCATTCTGGTACAGGTTGATCTTTGTCTCATCTGTCCATAGAATACTTTTCCAGAACTGAGCTGGCTTCATGAGGTGTTTTTCAGCAAATTTAAAGGCCCCGTCACACTAAGCAACATCGCTAGCAACATCGCTGGTAACGAACAACTTTTGTGACGTTGCTAGCGATGTTGCTGTGTGTGACATCCAGCAACAACCTGGCCCCTGCTGTGAGGTCGTTGGTTGTTGCTGAATGTCCTGGGCCATTATTTAGTTGTTGCTGTCCCGCTGTGAAGCACAGATCGCTGTGTGTGACAGCGAGACAGCAACAACTAATGTGCAGTGAGCAGGGAGCCAGCTTCTGCTGAGGCTGGTAACCAATGTAAACATCGGGTAACCAAGAAGCCCTGTCCTTGGTTACCCGATATTTACCTTTGATACCAGACTCCTCCGCTCTCACTGCCTGTGCTGCCGGCTCCTGCTCTGTGCACATGTAGCTGCAGCACACATCAGGTAATTAACCCGATGTGTGCTGTAACTAGGAGAGCAAGGAGCCAGCACTAAGCAGTGTGCGCTGCTCCCTGCTCTGTGCACATTTAGCTGCAGCACACATCAGGCAATTAACCCGATGTGTGCTGTAACTAGGAGAGCAAGGAGCCAGCGCTCAGTGTGCGCTGCTCCCTGCTCTGTGCACATTTAGCTGCAGCACACATCGGGTTAATTAACCTGATGTGTGCTGTAACTAGGAGACTGGGGGCTGGTCACTGGTTGCTGGTGAGCTCACCAGCAACTCGTGTAGCCACGCTCCAGCGATCCCTGCCAGGTCAGGTTGCTGGTGGGATCGCAGGAGCGTCGCAGTGTGACATCTCACCAGCAACCTCCTAGCAACTTACCAGCGATCCCTATCGTTGTTGGGATCGCTGGTAAGTTGCTTAGTGTGACTGGACCTTTACTCTGGCCTGTCTATTTTTGGAATTGATGAATGGTTTGCATCTAGATGTGAACCCTTTGTATTTACTTTCATGGAGTCTTCTCTTTACTGTTGACTTAGAGACAGATACACCTACTTCACTGAGAGTGTTCTGGACTTCAGTTGATGTTGTGAACGGGTTCTTCTTCACCAAAGAAAGTATGCGGCGATCATCCACCACTGTTGTCATCTGTGGACGCCCAGGCCTTTTTGAGTTCCCAAGCTCACCAGTCAATTCCTTTTTTCTCAGAATGTACCCGACTGTTGATTTTGCTACTCCAAGCATGTCTGCTATCTCTCTGATGGATTTTTTCTTTTTTTTCAGCCTCAGGATGTTCTGCTTCACCTCAATTGAGAGTTCCTTAGACCGCATGTTGTCTGGTCACAGCAACAGCTTCCAAATGCAAAACCACACACCTGTAATCAACCCCAGACCTTTTAACTACTTCATTGATTACAGGTTAACGAGGGAGACGCCTTCAGAGTTAATTGCAGCCCTTAGAGTCCCTTGTCCAATTACTTTTGGTCCCTTGAAAAAGAGGAGGCTATGCATTACAGAGCTATGATTCCTAAACCCTTTCTCCGATTTGGATGTGAAAACTCTCATATTGCAGCTGGGAGTGTGCACTTTCAGCCCATATTATATATATAATTGTATTTCTGAACATGTTTTTGTAAACAGCTAAAATAACAAAACTTGTGTCACTGTCCAAATATTTCTGGCCCTGTCTGTATATACATTATAACTCGTATTTATTCTTTGTGAAGCCCCACTTTACAGAATTTTTTTTCCCTAAATTTTTCAGAATTGATTTGACTAGAATTTCTCTTAGTGGTTGGATGGTAATGTAGACCATAGTGTTAAAGTTTTCAGAATTCTCTATGTTATGTCTGCAAATGTTTTAGAATAATGTTTTATGCACAAAATTTATGATTCTCAATTATTTAAATAACCATGTCATTTCTCATTTCATTTTTATAGCTTGCTGTGGTAAGTAACATCAAACCTTGATAATCATATACAGTATATGTTGTTATATTTTCATGTGTGGACCTAATTCTGTAAATGTAATGAATATGTCAATCTTACTGCAATAAATTAACACAAAAAAATGAGGACCTGAGTTTACACAGTGTCACGGGGTCCTTCTCCCATATCACACGATCAACAGAGCGAGAGATGGCGGTACAATCCAAAGAGGATTTATTCCAAGCAAATCAAAACGGTCTATAAAATAATCCACAAAACAGAGGGTAAAATTAATCCAGTAACACAAATATAGTCCGGTAAGCGATAAATGTCCAGGTCTCTCTCTGAGAAGTCTCGGCTTTTACCAGAGGATCAATCTTCCTGCTTCACTCTTGAAGTTCTCCAACAGACTGCTTGAATCTCCCAGGTAAGCAGAGAGTTTACAGTAGGTGGATCTCACGCCCCCTCCCCCAACTTAAGAATAAAAGGCTGTCAGGGG
Source organism: Anomaloglossus baeobatrachus (assembly GCF_048569485.1). NCBI lineage: Eukaryota > Metazoa > Chordata > Amphibia > Anura > Aromobatidae > Anomaloglossus > Anomaloglossus baeobatrachus. Next base: position 435,857,884 of record NC_134358.1, read on the forward strand.
AGGAATTAAACCTGCAAATGGTACAATGTACACACAAATAAGACAGTGAACCACGCCCAAACATTAACCCACACAAAATGGTATACAATCCACAATATTCCACCATCACACACAGTAATATGTAGGAAAATTATGCATGGTGAAGGATACTGTCATAAGACATAGCAGGTGTGTGGCAAGTTAAATTTGTAATTATTTGATATGCAGCAGATGAAATACACAATCTAGTAATAGTCCAGATTTTCTGTGATGTGTGTTGTGCTATTCTTCTGTTATTATTTATCCTATAGTTTCATAACAGACCTGACAACTGGGCAGGGCCAAACTGAGACTGAAATTCAGCCCTGGCATTTTAATCACACAGGCCCATCCTGCACCTCCATCCTCTTCCTCAGTGGGAAGTCTCTATAAAAATATTACCATGCCTGCGGGAAATCAAAATTTACTACAAGACCAATATTATTAATAATACTGCGGCCCAGGTCCTGACCAGCCCATCTGGCATTTGCCAGAACTGACTTATGAGCAGTACAACCATGCAACTGGGTGTCAAATGAATGAGTCCCTACACAGTCTGATACTGTCAGATTGTGTACACACAGCCTCAACTGACCAACAATATAATTGATGCCCGATGGTTCAGTGGGGATTCACAGTTATTTACAAATGGCCATCTGGTAACAACTATCCCTAGAATACCGGAATCACAAAAAAAATAAAAAAATAAAAAAATCAGTATCGATTGAACGATTATGTACAAACCTATTAAATACATAGGGTGAAAGTTATTAAGAAAATGTGCCAGAAGTGTGTCCTAAATAGAGCTAAAATTCGAGCTTTTACATCATGAATTTATTAAGTAGCGGGTGCCTCTTAATGACTTTGGCACATCTTGTTCCTGCATGGCCCTCATGAAGACTAGTATACTAGACTCCAGTCTTAATGAATCCAGGACCAAAGTACTGTATCTAAAAATGGCCGTGTTCCTAAGAATGTTTATAAAATATGCCAAATTTATAAAAGGGGTGCTTCATTGTTTTAGCTAAAAAGTAAGCGCAGTAATAGTGGTAAAAATGTAAATCTAGTGCATTTTTAGACTGTGTGCTCTATCATCTGGCATAAAGCCTGCTTTACACGTTGCAATTTCGCATACGATATCGTATGCGATTTGCAACGCCCCCATCGTATGTGCGGCACGTTCAATTTGTTGAACGTGCTGCACATACGATTAATCCCCGTCACACGTACTTACCCGACCATACGACCTCGATGTGGGTGGCGAACGTCCACTTCCTGGAGTGGGAGGGACGTTCGGCGTCACATTGACGTCACGCGGCAGCCGGGCAATAGAAGCAGAGGGGCGGAGCTGAGCAAGACGTAAACATCCCGCCCACCTCCTTCCTTCCGCATTGTGGGCCGGGAGCCGCAGGACGCTGGTAAGAGCTGTTCATCGTTCCCGGGGTGTCACACACTGCGATGTGTGCTGCCCCGGGTACGATGAACAACCTGACGTTCAATCCATGAGGAATGAACGACGTGCGTGCGATGAACATTTTACCATTCAATCGCAATCGCACGTACCTGTCACACACTACAATGTAACTTACAATGCCGGATGTGCGTCACTTACGATGTGACCCCGCTGACACATTGCAAGATATATTGCAGCGTGTAAAGCAGGCTTAAGCCACTCTGAACGTCATGAGAATGATGGGTCTGAGTATAAAAATAAAACATTTTACCTGTTTTGTAACCCAATGTGTCATCGCATCCCCAATACACTTACAGGCTAATTTTAATTTGGCATTTTTCTCGCCCTAATTGTCTTGAATCTCTTACTATCTTTGCACAGAATGTCCCTGTGGACCGGTCATGGTGCTCTTTGTTATGGATAGTTCTGAAAGTGTGGGACTCACTAACTTTACCCTGCAGAAAGAATTTATCCTACGTGTGATCAACAAAATGAGCAAGCAAGGCAGGAAAACGGTATGGTGTACAGTAATGGATGTATATGAAAGTGCCTTACAGACAAAATGGAAACATCCACCATTACTCTGTGAATATTTTATGAAAAATGGTCTATAGTAGAAAGTAGAGAAAGAACACACAAAAAGAAAGTATTGCAACCCCAAAAAATTGCTCTACAGACTATAAAAAAAATGTGTGAATCAGATCTTACATTTTCCTTTTATTTTTGACAAGGAAAAAAACCCAGAAATCTAGAAAAAAAATGTTATGTGAATTTGACAATAATCTATTAAAAACCATGTTGAAGCATCTGTTTAAAAAAAACCCACAAACTTTTTAAAAATGTCTCATTCATTAAAACCTTCTCTTTTTAAACCACACTGTGTGAATGTGATTATACTGAGTCTGACACTTGTGAGTCCAGTCAAAGGGACGCTTAAAGAGAAAGCATTTGTATTTTTTTTTCCTATAAATCAATAGTACACATGAAAATAAGAAACTTTGTTATACATATCCAAGAAATCTTCCTCTTTATCCTCCTGGACTGATTGTTTTATTCTTAAAATTCTCTATTCACAGGTAAAATCTGTATTCAGGGAAATCGGATGTTCCCATTACAGAGATAGATGACAGTTGGTGCTCATAAAGTTTTATGGAGAACTGTAACTGTTGTTTCAGGAGTATTTGCAGCAGAGCCTTAATGTTGTTTCATAAAAACTTGCTGTTGTTTCATGAGAACTTGCAGCAGAGTCTTGCTATTGTTTCAGAAGAACTTGCTCTTGTTTCAGGAGAACTTGCAGCAGTCTTGCTGTTGTTTCAGAAGAACTTGCTGTTTCAGGAGACCTTGCAGCAGAGTCTTACTGCTGTTTGAAAAGAACTTTGCTGCAAGTTCTCCTGAAACAACAGAAAGTTCTTTTGAAACAGAAGTAAGACTCTGTTGCAAGGTCTCCTGAAACAACAGAAAGTCTTGCTGTTGTTTCAGGAAAACTTGCTATTGTTTCAAGAGAACTTGCAGCAGAGTCTTGCTGTTGTTTCAGAAGAACTTGCTGTGGTTTCAGGAGAACTTGCAGCAGAGTCTTGCTGCTGTTTCAGAAGAACTTGCTGTTGTTTCAGGAGAACTTGCAGCAGAGTCTTAAGGGTACTTTACATGCTACGACATTGCTAGTGATTGCTAGCAATGTCGAGCGCAATAGCACCCGCCCCTGTCTCCCGTGCGACGTTTGGTGATCGCTGCCGTAGCGAACATTATCGCTACGGCAGCGTCACTCACACATACCTTATCAGCAACGTCGCTGTGACCACCGAACAATCCCTCCTTCAAGGGGAAGGGGCGTTCGGCGTCATAGCGACGTCACTGCGGTGTCACTAAGCGGCCGGCCAATAGAAGCGGAGGGGTGGAGATGAGCAAGACGTAACATCCCGCCCACCTCCTTCATTCCTCATTGCCGGTGGACGCAGGTAAGGAGATGTTCATCGCTCCTGCGATGTCACACATAGTGATGTGTGCTGCCGCAGGAATGACGAACAACATCGTACCGGTGGCAGCAGCGATATTAAGGAAATGAACGACGTGTCAACGATCACCGTTTTGGAACGATTTTGCGATCATTGATCGTCGCTCATTAGTGTTACACGCTGCGATGTCGCTACCGGCGCCGGATGTGTGTCACTAATGACGTGACCCAACGATATATCGGTAGCGATGTCGCAGCGTGTAAAGTACCCCTTACTGTTGTTTCAGAAGAACTTGCTCTTGTTTCAGGAGAACGTGCAGCACACTCTTACTGTTGTTTCAGGAGAACTTGCAGCAGAATTTATCTGCAACTAGCTTTTCCTTTTTCCTCTCCTCTCTACACAATTTTATAAGCACCAATTGCCTATTCTTATCTTAGTTATGTGAAAATCTGATACATATTTTTTTCCATAAATTCAAAGTGAAAAATCATTCCAGGAGGAGCACATAGCAAATTTCTCTGATAAGCTATATAGTAAAGTTGATTATATTCATGTGTATTATTTTCCCATTTGGATATTCAAATAATTTTTGCCTTTTATTTTACGATCCACTGGACTTAATTTTTATGTAAATTTTATAATTCTTTTTTGCTAATATCGGGGAAAACTGTACAGAAAAATTGGAAATATTTATTTTTAAGATGTTTTATTTTTTTACGACCACAAAGGACCAATAAAGAAAAAAAAACATTTTATTAGACTTGTTAAATAACTGAGCGCCCTGCGAGAGGACTAGAAGTTGTTTTTCTATTTATACCCAAACAGCCTCTTCAGTGTCCAAAGCCTTCTTTACACGAGACGATAGATTGTGCGATAGCACAATCGATCGTACCCGCCCCCGTCGTTTTTGCGTCACGGGCAATTAGTTGCCCATGGCACACAAACTCGTTTAACCCCCGTCACACGTACTTACCTTCCGGACGACCTCGCTGTGGGCGACGAACGTCCACTTCCTGGAGTGGGCGGGACGTTCGGCGTCACAGTGATGTCACACGGCAGGCGGCCAATAGAAGCGGAGGGGAGGAGATGAGTGGGATGTAAACATCCCGCCCACCTCCTTCCTTCCATTAAGCCGTCGGGTGCCGCGGGAGGCAGGTAAAGCTGTTGTTCATCGTTCCCGTGGTGTCACACGGAGCAACGTGTGATGCCACGAAAACGATGAACTACCGCCGCCATTTTAATTAAACAATTATATGAAACCTAGCGATGAGTACACGACTCATGATTTGTGAGCGATACTGCGTCGCTAGGAGGTGTCACACGAGACAACATCGTGCGGTATGCCGGATGTGCGTCACGAAAACCGTGACCCCGACGACATATCGCACAATCTATCGTCTCGTGTAAAGCCCGCTTAAGGAATGACTACAGACAGTGGTGTACACTTTTTCTCTCAATAATGAACTGTATAGATATGAATGCATACATTGGGGGTTATGTGCTCAGCACATAGTTTGGCAGATTTATTTTTAGGGGTTACATGTGATGTGAGACAGAAACACTGTCCATGTTTTACAGTGAGATTTTATTAGTAAATTAATGAGTAAACTATTTTTCGGTCTTGTATGTTCTTTAATTGAAGAGGGCCATCTAGTGGTGAAATTGATAAATACAACAATCACTATACAAGAATACGATCAATATACAGTACATGACAACAGTACAGTATATGTGTTATATATAACATTATTTTTTTTGTGTATTTGTTGCTCTTATTACCAGGGTAAAGAAGTAGGTGCTAACCATGTTGGAATCATTCAGTACAGTCATGAAGGGAAACAAGAGCTTCTTCCTACAGATGACCCCCACATTAAGACTCTCAGCCAGTTTAAGCGGTAACAACTCTTACTTACAATGTAACCAATTATTACAATTATATAAACATCTTTTAGGGCATTTTTTTACTTAGTTACTGTTGTTTCAACAAGCTTTTCCATATTAGATTGCTAATGCAGACAATATCAAAATATAATATCCTTTTGTTACCAAATTGTGTTTTCTATTGCTCCCAGTGAATAGGCCAGCAAGAATGATGCCTAAAGGCCGCTTTACACGCTGCGACATTGCTAGCATTTGCTGGCGATGTCGAGCGCGATAGCACCCGCCCCCGTTGCACGGCCGATATGTCGTGATCGCTGCCGTAGCGAACATTATCGCTACGGCAGCGTCACACGCACATACCTGCTCTGCGACGTCGCTGTGACCGGCGAACCGCCTCCTTTCTAAGGGGGCGGTTCGTTCATCGTTATAGCGACGTCACAGCAGCGTCACTGAACCGCCGCCCAAAAGAAAAGGAGGGGCGGAGATGAGCGGCCGGAACATCCCGCCCACCTCCTTCCTTCCTCATTGCCGGCGGCCGCAGGTAAGGTAAGGTTCCTCGTTCCTGCGGTGTCACATATAGCGATGTGTGCTGCCGCAGGAACGACGAACAAATATTTCACAGAAAAAAAATCACTTTCTAAAATATCAATTCTTTGACGAACGAACAACATCATACATGCAGCAGCAGCGATAATTGGGAATAGGGGGGCATGTCACCGATTAGCGATTTTGAACGTTTTTGCGACAATTCAAAATCGCTCATAGGTGTCACATGCAATGACATTGCTAATTCGGCCGGATGTGCGTCACAAATTCTGTGACCCCAACGACATCAATTTAGCGATGTCGTAGCGTGTAAAGCGGCCTTAAGAACTCAATTAAAAAGTGGGAAAATAACATATTGTTTCTTATATTGTGGAGTTATATTATATTTTCACCTAAACGACAGGTTCATTTACATGCATGTAGTTGTACATTTTTACGTATCACATGACACGACAGCCTGCAAAATAAATTTACAGTGAAATTCTTCAAATCCAAGCTTGTTTGATGAGTTGGTAACCATTATCTAATTTCCTGGGTTAATGTCTAAACTGAAAGGCAATTTCAGCAAAGTGTCTATATCTATTAAAGGGAATCTGAGATCAGAATGATGGAAGGGCAGAGACCCTGATCCAGTGAGATATTACTCACTAGGCCCTTGCTATAGATCTGATTACATCTCTGTTTCTCTGCTGCAGATCTACCAGTTCTCTGAATCCTCAAATGTATAATTTCACCCACACAACTGATTGGCAAGTCTCTGTACACTGTGCATAAGCAGAAAACTAATAATTAGTGTTGGAGGTAGGGTTATACACAGCTCATGAATATGGATGTCACACTACATATGGGGAAGTACCACACGTATGGTTATAGGGAAGGGAGACCCTATGTCTAGGGAAAGGGGAGATGGTGACCCCTGACCAAACCTTCCACTGGCCGCTGGCTTCCCTCACCATCCTAGATAGGTTCCTCACATATGCGCGGAGCAGTATACCTGACCTTGACTGACCCTAGAATTTGGCTCTAGGTAGGAAACGGATGGGATGAGCGCTTAGTCAATCCTACTAAGCTCAAAAGAAGACACAGTGAGCACACACAGGAGAAAGCATATTAACTACTTATCTCAAGGGTGATTCAGGGAGAGGTACAGCGATGACTAACAATGTTTCCTCAGATGGATACAAGCCAACTGCTTGCATCCAAGGCATGTGTAGGTTTTTAACTCTATCCCCAGCAAAGATCAAGGAGGAATGAGAGTATTTAAGGACACCAATGGAACAGCTAGAAAATCTGAGGAAATCTGTAGGGTCCTAAAGAGACGCAGAGAAGAAGAGAAAGTCAGTGAGCAGTTTGTATAGCCAAATGCTGCGACCTTCTACAGCCGGACACCAAGAACTCATAAAAATCTCACCTAAATATAAGGCAAAATTCAGCCCAACTAAGTGTCACGGGCGGCGGGGCGCTGCGCTCACCACGCTCGGGTCCGGCGCTGCTGCTGCTGCTGCTCGGTGGCTTGAGCGGTGGGCCGGATCCGGGGACTCGAGCAGCGCTCCTCACCCGTGAGTGAAAGGGGGGGGTAGTTCGGTTTGGGGATTTGGTCCGTTACGCCACCCACTGGTTGTGGTGAGGTTGGGCACCACCGCTGCTATTGACGGGGATCCCGGGAGCGATGGCAGGGAGCAGCTGGGATGTTTCTCTCCCCTCCGTGGGTAGGGGGGTTGGTGGTCCCGGGGCCCGGTGAAATGACGGGGAGGCAGGGTTGGCAATGTGCAGGGTCGCTTGGACTGCGCAGCGCGGTGCCGGATGGCACGGTAGTACTCACTCAGCCACAAATGGATGCAAAGTCTCTGGTAAAACAAACGGCTGGATGGATGGGTCCCGCAGCCGGCTGCTGTGGTTTCTCCCGGACGGATGGTAGTGGCTGCCTTTCCCTGCACCTTTTGTGTATGTTCGGTCCCAATGGATTCCCACCGGTAACCCGCTCCCCAGCGTGTATATGTGCCGGAGGAGCCCTTTTGCCCGCAGGCTCTGGCCCTGGGAATTCTAGCTGTGGCGGTAGCTGTATTTCCCTTTTGCTGGTTGGATGGTTGCCTTCAATCGGGTCTTGGCTGTTAGGAAACCCCTGGGGTTCCAGTCACTAACGGATTTGACCTGTTTAACGGCGACTCCAAGCCTGGTCGGGGTCTGCAGGCCCTGCCGGTTTGTGCTGGCTTCACTTCGCTCCCCGGTTCGGTACCAGCGGGCCACCGCCCGTCCCCGGTCCTACGGTTCCGCGTTGATCTGCCTCTCCTGCAGACGGCCACCACCGTCTGCCAACCTTGCTCTCGGTGCCCGGGCCACGTACCCGGACACAGTCAGTTTGCTCCTCTACTACCACTTCCCTAACTGCACTCGAGCTCTGCCCGAGCTTAACTGACTACTGTTTCCTGTCTACAGGACTGTGAACTCCTCAGTGGGTGGGGCCAACCGCCTGGCTCCACCCCACCTGGTGTGGACATCAGCCCCTGGAGGGAGGCAACAAGGATTTTGTGTCTGACTGATGTGCCTGTCTCGGGGTGGGGGGTGTCGTGTTGTAGTACCTGTGACAACCTGGCTAGTCCAGGGCGCCACATTCCCCCTTGGTTAAATGCAGACCGTCCGCGGGCTGCCTGTCTATCAACAGTTTTATTTTTCAACTGCAAAAGATATAAAACATGTGAAAACATTCAACAAAAGCACATTTATAAATCTTCCCTTAACGTGAGGCACAGCACTTTAACGTTACAAACACATTTTTATTAATAACGGTCGGCTTCCGCTCTCCTACCCAAACAACCTGGCCCTGATGCTGCCCCTAAGAAGTGGGCAGCACTCCTTGACCCCAGTCCAGATCCAGGCTGCCCGAGCGGGAACGGGTACGGTGTCTCGCACCCGACTGTCACTTCAGGGGACCCCACGTCCATGGGGGACCCCTGACCCCCGGAGGATCGCCACCGGATGCGGTAGTGGCGGGCCTGGGCCATCTCTTTCCTCCAGGCCCATCCTCCAAATCAGCCTCTCCGGAGGCGGCAACGGAATTATGCCCAACATATTTACATTTCCACTAGTTTGTGGGTGCCCTGCAAGTTCTCAGGCATGTCCATAAGCAGTTTCTTATGCAACGGTACAAAGGGTCCCTACGGGGACTACTTGCCGGCAATAGCCGGATCAATCACAGTCGACAATCAGGTAAAACTTCGGTTGATTACTTTTCATTCAACAGGTTAACGGTACTGGTGGTCCCAACGGTGACAACGGGGACAACGGTGCAACGGAGGAACCGCTGACCTACTTCAGATCTACACCGCAGGCTGGAGAAGGGGACTGGGCCGGCTCTTGGGCCTCATGGCCTCCTCTCAATTTGGCATCCAGGGCAAACCAGCCCTTCTCTCCGCAGTGCCGCGTGTACGTTACCAGGTCTCCTGGGAGCAGGTTACGGCCCGGGTGGCCCTCTGGCAGGTGGGCATTAACATCCCGGCGGGCCACAAACAGTTCGGCCTCCAGGCCCGGCTCAAAGATAAATCCATACCCCCGGCGAATGTCAAATCTTCTTACTTGCCCCTCGTGGATCGGGCCCCGTACCCGGAAGGTGGCTCTGCGGAGGCTCTCTTTTTCCTGTATGGTGCGGGCTATCAGCTCAGCCTTCCGCTTTTCCCTCTCCGCAATCTCTCGGCCCAGCGGGGTCGGTTCCCTGTCCCAGTAAGGGGCTGCTGCTTGCCCCTGCGCGTGGGTCGGGCCCCGCGGGATTTCCACTACACTGCCCACTACCGGCGCCCTCGGTGGAAGATCCTGCGGTAACATGGCCTGGGGCGCTGCCTTGCAGCAACGACCCGGCGCAGCCTCAGCCGAGGCGTGGAGAATGGGTACAGGGGTCCTCTCCCGCTTGACCTCCGCCTCCTCTTGCACGGGACGGATCACCGAAGCCAGAACGTGACTAGGCACAGTCGCTTCTGGTGCCACTGGTACGTCTTCGCCGACGGGCGATGCCTTCGGGAGCTGCCAGAGAAGCGGCTCGGGGCGGCTGCGGGCTTCAGCTGCAGGCTGGTCCGCTGGGGCGGACGGGCAGGGTTCCGCTACCGGTAGTAGGGGGTAGCGGGCCTAGTGGCGGGGCGGCAGCAGCCAAAACGGGTAGCGGGGAAGGCAGCAGGGCGAGCGGGCGCAGACCGGGCCCCTCAGCCGCGACGACCGATCCTGTAGGAACACAAGGGCGTGGGTCGCTTACCCGCTCTTCCAAGTCTTCCTCCACCTCGCGTCTCCGTATGGCCGCCACCACGTTCGCCATGTCAGCCTCCCACTCCTCCAGGAGGAGCTGCATTCGGACCTGCAGGTGGCTGCTCAGCTGAACGGTCCGGACCTCCACCCATGCTGCGGTACCAGGCGCGGATGCGGGGACTGCGGTGTTACCGGACGGACGGTGCATACTGGCAGCAGTATCTTCCAGGAACCAAACGGCGGCAGAGTCCTGGCGTCCCTGCCTTTATGGCCTCGGTCTACATGCGGCCAGACGCCATCCGTCCCCCTTGGTCTTTTCTCAGCACCTCCTCTTCAGGGGCGGGGCTTCGGCTTTCGCGCCTCCACTGCTCGAGAAGACGCTTGAGCGGGAAAATCTTCGCGCCCAAGATGGCGGATTCTGAACTTTTTCAGCCGGACACCACCGGCGGGACACAAGGCGCACCTCTACCAGCCGGTAGAATGGTAAGATCCTGTTCGTGACGCCAAGTTTGTCGCGGGCGGCGGGGCGCTGCACTCACCACGCTCGGGTCCGGCGCTGCTGCTGCTCGAGTGGTGGGCCGGATCCGGGGACTCGAGCAGCACTCCTCGCCCGTGAGTAAAAAGGGGGGGTAGTTCGGTTTGGGGATTTGGTCCGTGACGCCACCCACGGGTTGTGGTGAGGTTGGGCACCGCCGCTGCTATTGACGGGGATCCCGGGACCGATAGCAGGGAGCAGCTGGGATGTTTCTCTCCCCTCCGTGGGTAGGGGGGTTGGTGGTCCCGGGGCCCGGTGAGGTGACGGGGAGGCAGGGTTGGCAAGGTGCAGGGTCGCTTGGACTGCGCAGCGCGGTGCCGGATGGCACGGTAGTACTCACTCAGCCACAAATGGATGCAAAGTCTCTGGTAAAACAAACGGCTGGATAGACGGGTCCCGCAGCCGGCTGCTGTGGTTTCTCCCAGACGGGTGGTGGTGGCTGCCTTTCCCTGCACCTTTTGTGTATGTTTGGTCCTGATGGCTTCCCACCAGTAACCCGCTCCCCAGCGTGTATATGTGCCGAAGGAGCCCTTTTGCCCGCAGGCTCTGGCTCTGGGAATTCTAGCTGTGGCGGGGTACCTGTATTTCCCTTTTGCTGGTTGGACGGTTGCCTTCAATCGGGTCTTGACTGTTAGGGAAACCCCTGGGGTTCCAGTCACTAACGGATTTGACCTGTTTAACGGCGACTCCAAGCCTGGTCGAGGTCCGCAGGCCCTGCCGGTTTGTGCTGGCTTCACTTCGCTCCCCGGTTCGGTACCAGCGGGCCACCGCCCGTCCCCGGTCCTACGGTTCCGCGTTGATCTGCCTCTCCTGCAGACGGCCACCACCGTCTGCCAACCTTGCTCTCGGTGCCCGGGCCACATACCCGGACACAGTCAGTTTGCTCCTCTACTACCACTTCCCTAACTGCACTCGAGCTCTGCCCGAGCTTAACTGACTACTGTTTCCTGTCTCCAGGACTGTGAACTCCTCAGTGGGTGGGGCCAACCGCCTGGCTCCACCCCACCTGGTGTGGACATCAGCCCCTGGAGGGAGGCAACAAGGATTTTGTGTCTGACTGATGTGCCTGTCTCGGGGTGGGGGGTGTCGTGTTGTAGTACCTGTGACGACCTGGTTAGTCCAGGGCGCCACACAAGCATGAATGTTTATATGGAGCATCAAGTATATGGTTGGTTTTAAGGGAGTCTTTCACCTCCAAAATGTCTTTTAAATGACCTATACAGTGGTGATCTTAGGCCTTATAATTATTATACTGGCCCTGCACATTTTGCATGTTAAGGACTTGCTTCTGATTGACAGTATTTGCTTCCCAGAGCGAGCAATGCCTGAACTTAACATGCACACTGACACTGCCAGTCATTGCAAGAGCACACGGTGGACAGGTGTGTTCTTCTCCGTGGCTACTCTCGCAGATGCCATACATCACACTGATACACCCAGCTGCCCACTCATTTGCATTTGAATTAAAAGTTCTTGTATTAGGGTGTAAGTCCTCTATATCACTCTATAGCTCATTTAAAATGCTTTTGGGGGTGACAAACTCCTCTTAACTTACAATGAGCATGTATTAGGTTGTCATAAAGGAGTTTTCCACCTTATTCTTTTATCTAACAGTGGGCTATCAAAATAATAAGCAATACATCTCCTACCTCTCATTCTTACTAAAGTGTTTCCATCTCCTCACATTACTGTCAGGCGCTGCCCCAGTCATGGTACGGATGTCAGCTGCCAGCCATTGTTTGCCCGGCAGCGTGTATCACTGTGCAGGGACCCAGCGCGTCTCTTTGCAGCGATGCATTTAAGATGTATGTGCGCCCTGAGACGCACATCTAGCTGAAGGTGCTGGGGTTGGCGTGCCCTTGTACTCCCGGGACCGGTTGCGGGTTCATTGAGAGCGATCGTTGCATCTCTGCCACTACCGGAAGGAAATTAACATTATTCCTTCAGCTTTCACTCATAGAGACATAGCTTAAATCATCACTCAGTACACAGTGAGTGGCGTTTGTAAGTTTGCCTCAACATATTGACTGACAGCTGTCACTGCACTGTTATGCTGCAAAGAAAGCTGCCAGGATGAGCTTGTACTGCCCCCGTGTTAGCAGCCAGAACTGCTCGGATCTGGATCCGCGGTGGCTCGAGAGGTCTCTGGACCCGGGGGTCATGTGGCCATTCAAAACAAAAAGGGGGGTATTTACAGGGGACTGTATGTTTAAAGTCCGTGACGCCACCCACTGTGTGTGGTAAGGTGGAATACCACCGCTGCCGTTGGGAGCACCCAGTGGCGATGAGATGGCAGCCAGGTGTTTAACCCCTCCGTGGGTAGGTGGAATGCCCCGGGGCTCGGTGATGCTGGCGGAGGGATACCATTGGGGAGGTAAGGGTCACTGCGTACTCACTCAGTCCAATAACGCTGACACCGACAACTTGTAAACTGCAGTTTTGTGCACTGCTGCAGCAGGGAGGGAGCACGCCTGGATCCCGTGCCCTTTGGTGTTGCTTGTTAGCCTGTGACCTTTTCCTTGGCACCTTTCTACTGATTGGTCCCTGTAAAAAGCTTAACCAACATATTCCACATTTTGTACTATCATAATTAGGATAGCATCTACATAACCAATAAATCCACTTATATCCTCCAAAAAAGAATATACACGATGCTAATGCTCCTTATAAAAATTCATCATTTTATTAAATTTAAAAATAAAAACAACATACATGGACATGGGCACAACAAGGTAGAGAGAAGTACAAATATAACTCCCACGAATTGGGGGGAGGGTGGGTAGAGACTTGCTTATCCCCCATGTACCATGGGGAATAGACATTCAGAATACTATATATCAGTCTGTGTGAAAATCGTCCTGTACCTATAACCACAATACTATAGGTGTACTAGAGTACCAATCTTGAGAAGCAGATCAAAGTATAACCAGAAGAGGGAAATCTCAGTCAAGACTCAAAAGGTTAATAAGTAGAGTGTCCCTTAAATACAAAGTATACGTTTTTCAACTAAATAGTTATTTCAAAAATAACATAAATATACCGTATTTTTTGGACTATAAGACGCACCGGACTATAAGACGCACCCTGGTTTTAGAGGAGGAAAATAGGAAAATAAAATTTTAAGCAAAAAATGTGGTCATGACACACTGTTATGGGGCGAGGATCTGCTGCCTACACTGTTATGGGGGTAATGTCCCCAAATTCTCTACCAAGGTGCCGCATCCTGGTAATGATCCTCCTGCCTTGCATATACAGTATATGTCCCTCATCCTGCTATATACCGTCATCCTGCCATATGGCCGCATCCTGCTATATACTGGCATATGGCCGCATCCTGCTATATAACCCATCATGGCATATGCGCCCATCCTGCTGATATGACCCCATCCTGCTGATATGACCCCATCCTCCTCAGATGACCCCATCCTGCTCGTATGACCCCATCCTGCTCGTATGACCCCCATCCTGCTCGTATGACCCCCATCCTGCTCGTATGACCCCCATCCTGCTCGTATGACCCCATCCTGCTTGTATGACCCCATCCTGCTCGTATCACCCCACCCTGCTCAGATGACCCCATCCTGCTCAGATGACCCCATCCTGATCAGATGACCCCATCCTGCTCATCGTTTTTGGTTATGTCCGTGAGTCCGTCTCCGTGATGCGTTTTTTGGTCCGTGTCTCACGCCAGCATGTCCGTTTTCTGCACGCAAAACGCAGCACGGACCCAATGAAAGTCAATGGGTCTGTGCGCACGTCCGAGTGACACGGACGCATCTCTATTTGCTCCCTGTACGTTTTGTGCTTTTTTCATGTGATGTCGGTCTTTTTTCTTTTTCTGTTTCGTTCTCTCCCTCAGTCCGTCGGTCGGTCTCTATGTCTGTCGGTCGGTCTCTCTGTCTTATCTGTCCCTCTAGCTGTCTGTCGGTCAGTTCCCCCCCCTCTCATACTTACCGTTCCCCGATCTCCGGCGCGGCGCTGCACGGCTGTTATAATAACTCCGGTGGCTTTTACTATTTTGAAAAAGCCGGCCGCCCATTAATCAATCTCGTATTCCCTGCTTTACCCGCCCACCGGCGCCTGTGATTGGTTGCAGTCACACACGCCCACCACGCTGAGTGACAGCTGTCTCACTGCACCCAATCACAGCAGCCGGTGGGCGTGTCTATACTGTGCAGTGAAATAAATAAATAAATAATTAAAAAAAACGGCGTGCGGTCCCCCCCCATTTTAATACCAGCCAGATAAAGCCATACGGCTGAAGGCTGGTATTCAGCGGTATACCGCTGGATCCAGCGGTGGCCGCGGGTAACCTCAGTGACAGCAGCTGATCGCGCTACTCATCTCATTAGCTGCGTGGAGGTGACCGGAGCGGCGGTGTCTTCTGCTGCTCCTGTCACCTGCATGCAGCAGAGCTGGATGCGACGCTGGAGGTCCGTGGATTACGCCGGACATGGAGGGTTTGTCGGGGTTAATAAATTGGTAATGAGGGAATGTGTTTGTGTTTTTTATTTCTAATAAAGGATTTTTTTCGGTTGTGTGTGTTTATTTACTGTAATTTACAGATTAATCATGGAAGGTATCTCATAGACGCCTGACATGATTAATCTAGGACTTATTGGCAGCTATGGGCTGCCAATAACACCTTATTACCCCGATTTGCCAACGCACCAGGGTAAATCGGGAAGAGCCGGGTACAGCCCCAGAACTGTCGCATATAATGTATGTAGGCAATTCTGGGCGGCTGCTGACTGATATTGTTAGGGTGGGGGGCTCCCCATAACGTGGAGCTCCCCATCCTGAGAATACCAGCCTTCAGCCGTATGGCTTTATCTGGCTGGTATTAAAAATGGTTTTTTTAATTATTTATTTATTTATTTCACTGCACAGTATAGACACGCCCACCGGCTGCTGTGATTGGGTGCAGTGAGACAGCTGTCACTCAGCGTGGTGGGCGTGCGTGACTGCAACCAATCACAGGCGCCGGTGGGGAGAGAAAGCAGGGAATACGAGATTGATTAATGAGCGGCCGGCTTTTTCAAATTAGAAAAAGCCGCCGGAGCAGTGTGAACGCCGTGCAGCGCTGGTGATCGGGGAACGGTGAGTATGAGAGAGGGGGACACTTCAGTCACTCGGGGGAGTAGCGGTCACCGGTGAATACTTCACCGGTGACCGCTAATCAGTACACGGCACAACAAAGACAGAGCCGCGGCATGACTATGAAGTCGGGTGAAGTTCACCCGAGTTCATTCTCATCCCGCTACTCTGTCTTCCGACATGTAGTAACGACATTTTGCATCACACACGTACATTTCACACGGACAACACACACACATGTCAGTTATTTCACTCACGCACACACGGACATTCCACACGCACATACGGCTAGCATACGGGATAAACACGCAGGCCACACATACCATAAAAACGGACCTAAAAAACGGAAAACGGACCCGAAAAACGGCCCGTTTTACACGGACGTGGTTTTCACGGATGCGTGGCGGAGGCCTCAAGAATAGCATGAATATAAGTGCCGCTGGGCATTCCCACCACCGCACTAAGGAGACCGTCTGTAAATAAACTCACTGTACATTAATTTAATTAATGACCGTCATGGATGTCCAGCGCTGCTAAAGATCGCGGTGTTTAACCTGTTATACCTCACTGCACGCTCCAACAGCAGCTGCCTATAATCACACTCTCAGATCGGATGTCAGCGTGGGTCGTGCTGTGAGTCCAACAGGACGCTCACCATACATGCAGCTGCTATCGGTCACAGTCTGTAACCCAATGGCAGAAAAGAGCTCTATAAATCATGCTTTTAAATAAGTGCAGGGCACAGACCGTGACACTGCATGTCAGTATAAGCGGCTGCTGACCAGCCATACACAGGATCAGTAAAGGTACACTAAACAATCATCAAGGCAGGACATATAATATAGAAAATCAAAGTAACACACAGACCTGATCCAAAGTAATTCAGTCTCAAGCCCACCACGCCTCAACGCGTTTCACCACCTGGGCTTCATCAGGAGAGAGATACATGTCATACCTGGATATGGCCCCTTATATCCGTATTGGATTATATTCATGTGGTGCATAATTGCCAGCTAGAATCCATGTTTGTATCGGCGCGGGCTTCATTACAACTGGGGGATGTGCAGGAAATGACCTCACTCAGGTTCTGGCCAGGGTCAGGGCACGCCCAGGCTCCGCAACCAAGGCAACGCGATGCCATCATTACTGAGCATGCGAGCACCCCATACCCGATGGCCGTACTGCCAAGTGAGGAATACTCCAGTCAAATTTCAGCCGCGCACACCATGGCTGGCTGAGCGGTAAGAGCACTCACATGTTGAAAAATGTACAGGACTATTTAAGGATCGAGGCCAGAGAGGTATCACAATATATGTGTACCACATTTCATCTAAAGATGATCCCATAATATTTTTTTCTTTTCCATTATCTATAAAGCGCTACAACCATAAAGTTATCATTGAATCCACATACATATCAGTATATTAGATGGTACATATTACATACATATATCAGTTTGGATACAAGCTGGGATATGTGCAAGACGTACAGATGAAGATAGCAATGTCCAAATGAACGTACAGTATATAAATCATATGTGAAAATGGAAGGGAAAATTCCATTCCAGCTCAAATAAACGAATTGTCATTGCAGATACACGTATAAATGCATGCACGGCTACATACAGATAACTCTCAGGACAATTCAAGGCTTTGCCCTTCGAGTTAAATATCATTATTAAAGATACAATGACAGATCCTACATCATGCCAGCCATGTCACGATTCGTTTACTGAATTTCACACAGAGGAAGCACAGTAGCAAAGTCCATATATATAGTTGCCATAATCAATTGAATTTCAGATGTTCCTGATGTGTGCAACATGTGCTTGCTTGCAGCGTGTCAGTCTTCTTCTTGAGATTGAGCAAAAGGGTGGATCGTCCATGCAGCATAAAGATCCCATGTATCCCGTCGTTAGTCATCATGTATAGAAGGATAAATATGATATACCACATATGGTGTGCAAAGAACCTCAAAAAAGACAAAAAGGGACACATATTACGAACCAAGCATGACATATCTTCCCCTGCAATTAATAATGCCAAACATATAGACACAACAATCCTAAAAAATTATAATTAAAAAGACATATCGCGAGAATAATTAATGTGTTCATAAGAATGCATTAAAGCCAAAATTCTCATTAAGACCATCGGGGGCTACTGTTCCCAAGCGGTAAATCCACTTACTTTCCAAACGTGCAAGAGTCTTCCCAATGTCTCCACCTCGTGTATCTATTTTAATTTGATCTATGGCTTTCACAGTCAGGTATCGGGAATCTGAGTCATGGAACTCTTTGAAGTGCCGGGGAATTGTCTTAAGTTTTTCATTACTGGAAATTTCTTTTGAGTTTATAATATTCCTAACGTGCTCTCCCACCCGGATTTTTAATTCCCGGGTGGTCATACCTATATAGTATAGGCCGCATGGACAGGAGGCCTGATATATTACAGCCTTTGAGGAGCAGTTCAAAAATACTCTAATTTCGTATTCCCTGTTGTTTCTGGCACTACTAAAGGTTTTGGCTTTCCGCATATTGCTACACGCTTTACAGAGTCCACACGGGTAAAAACCCACTACTCCCACACTGCGTTGATTGTTAATTATTGATCCATAATGGCTACGCACGAGATGGTCCTTTATATTTTTTGCCCGACGTGCTGTGACCAGTGGATACTGTGAGATATTTTGTTTTAAAGTTGGGTCCATTGTTAAAATGCCCCAATGTGTTTTGAGAATCTCCACAATGTCATACCAACGGTTATTAAATGTTGTAATTAGGCGAACAGCGCCTTCCTTTTGTTTATTGAATTGTGCATAATTAGGGTATAGCAGTGAATCCCTTGTGCGCTTTTTTGCCCGATTATATCCCCGTTTAATCGTTCTTTTACTATAACCTCGGTGCAGAAACCTTTGCGTCAGGTCTTCTGCCTGCACCGAGAATGTCTCCTCAGAGGAACAGATCCTCCGGGCTCTGAGAAATTGTGCAAAGGGTATGCTGTTAATTGTCGCTGGAGGATGTGAAGACTGTGCATGCAAAAATGCGTTAGTCGCTGTGGGCTTCCTATATATCTCAGTTGTAAGCCTTCCTTCGTTAGTCGTTTTGATAAAAAGGTCCAATAACTCAATCTCCCTACCTGACCGATATGTAAGGAATATATTGGCAGAGTTCTTATTCAGCCTGCCAATAAATTCAGACAATTCGTTTGGGGTGCCCTCCCACAGGAACCAGACGTCATCTATATATCTCATCCAGTTGTTAACTTTGTGGATATTGACGTCTGGTTCCATGAGGAAAATCTCTCTCTCCCATGCCCCTAAAAAAAGATTGGTATAAGCCGGGGCACAGGCCGCCCCCATGGCTGTACCCTGCTTTTGGATGTACGTGGCCCCCTTAAAAGTAAAAACATTATGGGTTAGGATAAATTCCAATAGGGTAAGCAGGAGTTCAATTAATTTCCTAACCAAGTTGCTAGCATTCACAAAATATGAGACAGCTTTGAGTCCATCATGGTGACCGATAGACGTATATAAACTTTCTACGTCGGCAGTCACCATGATGGTCCCAGGCTCGAGCACGATATTGTCTAATCTCTTTAATGCCTCGGTAGTGTCTTTAATGTAGGATGGGAGGGAGGCAGCCAGGGGCTTGAGATAGTAGTCCAGCATCTGGCATACCCCCTCACACAACCCATCCATACCCGACACTATCGGGCATCCAGGCGGACAATCGCTGTTTTTATGTAACTTAGGTGTTAAGTACAATGTTGGCATCCTAGGGTGCTTGACCGCTAGACAGTCGAACAATTTTTTAGGGATCGTACTTTCCCCGTAGGCATTCTCTAAGATGTCAACTAACTCACTTTGAAACCCCGGCAGTGGGTCCATATATAGTCTTTTATAACATGCCTTATTGTTCAGCTGCCTATTGGCTTCTTTCTCATACATTGAGTTAGGCCAGATGACAAGGTTGCCACCCTTGTCAGCTGGCTTAAACTGCACATTTGTCCAACCCTTCATTTCATCTAGTGCCCTCCTCTCTTGCACATTTAGATTTGAAAACCAATTGGGCTTGTGATTAAGTTGTTCGATATCACGGGTCACCATCTTAACAAAGATGTCCACCGCAGGGCACAAACTAAGGGGCGGGAATCTCTTAGATTTTGAGTAGAGGTGAATAGGGAACTTACTCGTAACAGCACCGGACGCTTCCTCAGATAGTGCTTCTAACGCCTCTAGTGCTTCCTCCTCCCTTTCCATCTCTGTTGGCCTCCCTGTGGTGGGTTGGTTAAACATACGTTTGAATAACAGCTTACGGGCAAATAGGTGCACATCCTTAATGGCTGTGAACGTGTCCAGCTGCATGGTAGGGGCAAAGGAGAGGCCCCTACCAAGCAGCTGGACCTGGACATCAGATAGTACATGGTCTGAAAGGTTAATTACCTTAAATTGGTCCAAGCGTTCCGCCTGAAAGGCATGAGCACCAGACTTTCTTATGCCTCCAGATCTTGTGTTGATCATATTAATAGATGGTACTTCCTCTTCTGATTGGTCTACTTCGCTTGTTGTAGTGGCCGAAGATATGAAACCTGTTTTATCCCTTTTTCGTTTGGTGGGGCCTGTTGTAAATTGCCATTTATAAATCTTTTTGTTTGCATAATCCGAAATGTCCCTTTGATATTTTTTCGCTTTCATTATGCTAATTTCTTTTTCCCACTTTTGGGTATCTTTTTCAATTTCCTCAAGAAATTTGTTAAGTGCATCCACATGGAGATCCTTACCTAAATTAGTTTCCAGATTTATTATCTCATTGTCCAGTACTGAAAGAGACATTTTATTTTTATCAATAATGATTTGTAGGAAGGTTTTAGTGCAGCTTTCTGCCGCCTCCTCCCACCTTTCCACATAGGCTTAGTGGGAACGATGGATATATCTGGATTCTTAACCCTCTCGGGGTGATGTTATTGGACAGGTAATTTTCCAAAGACATATTCGTCCACCATATCTTAATTCGTTTGTGAACATAGTCCCTATATTGGCTACACAATTCTTTTTGAATAGGAGATGTCTGATTTAAAAACAGGGAGGAATCACATTTGAACAAATCCGCCGCCCTGCTGCGCCATGCCGTTTCCTTACTCTTAAAGTCCATTATACACAGTTGTGGGATAATTCCTGTAAACATACAAAAAATCAGCTTAACCAACATATTCCACATTTTGTACTATCATAATTAGGATAGCATCTACATAACCAATAAATCCACTTATATCCTCCAAAAAAGAATATACACGATGCTAATGCTCCTTATAAAAATTGCGGTCGGTTTCATCTGTGCAGCAGAGGGAATGCCCAGTGGCACCTACCGTATTTTTCGGACCATAAGACGCACTTTTTTCCCCCCAAATGTTGGGGGAAAGTGGGGGGTGCGTCTTATGGTCTGAATGTGGCTGCGGGGAATGAGGGTGCTGCGGTACAGCGGGTCATCGGGGACACGAGCAGGCTGTAGCAGCCTGCCGTGACCACGTGGACCCGCTCATTTAATATGCACGCCCATCCCCCGCCCATCATCCCTCAGCGCTGAAGCAGGCACTGACAGGTGGGCGGAATGATGGGCGGGGGATAATCAGCCGGCCCGCATGATCACCCCTGGCAACTACGGCCTGGAGTGATGCGGCTGTATTCACTGCCCCCCGCGCATCATCATCAGCGCGGGGAGCAGTGAATCAGTGTACAGTACTCACCGCTCCCCTGCAGCATCGCTCGTTCTCCCGTCTGTGTCAGCGGCAGCGCCGCTGAGTGGAGCCATTCCCGTTACCTTGCGATCATCTCCTGTGCCGTCGGCTGGGTGGAGACTAGCGGCGCGCACAGCGATGACGTCATCGCTGTGCGCACGTGTCCACACGCAGCCGGCACAGACACAGGAGATGATCGCGATGCAGCAGGGTAACGGGGACGGCTCCTCTCAGCGGCGCTGCCGCTGACACAGACGGGAGGACAAGTGATGTGTTTCGCCCGGGGACCAGGGGGTACTCAGATCCGGGCCACAGAGTCACTTCTGTGGGTATCACGATGGCGTGACCCGGTCTGTGATCCCAGGCTCCACAGTAAAAGGGGTAGTTGGGTGTTGGGATATTGTCCGTGACGCCACCCACGGTTGTGGTGATGTGTAGCACCACCGCTGCTCAATACGGGGATCCCGGGGATGGTGAAGCGGAGCAGCTAGGTGTTGTGTTGCCCCTCCGTGGGTAGGGGTTGGTGATCCCGGGGCCCGGTGATGGGGTAAGCAGGGAGCAGGGCGCAGTGCTGCAGTGCGGTGCCCGAGGGCACGGGTGTACTCACAAGAAAGTCACACGGAGTCACTGGTGAACTAAGAATTGCCGGTGTCCGCGGCCTCCGGTACGGGGGTGTTAGTGTCCCACACGGTGCAGCAGCCCTTGTTGTTCCTTCCCTGCAGCAAAGTGCCTTTTTCTCCTCTCTCTTCCTCTTTCTCCTCAGCCGGGAACGGGGAATCACTCCCCTGTAGTGATCCGGGTACCCAGGTACCGAGGGGCCACCGCCCTGCTCCGGCTACCTGTTCTGGCCCCTTCCTCACTACGGCCTGTCCCGGCCCTCTCAGAGACGCCTCACTCCCAGCCTGGGAGCTACACTCCAGACTTCTCTCCTGTCTCCTCTCCACACACTGTCTGCCCCAGCCCCTCCCCTCTCCTCTGCTTTTCCTTTACACTGGGAGCTGTGCTTGTCTGGCTGCACCGGTGTGAGATCAGATTACCAAGGAGGATTAACTCTTTCTGTGACAACCTGGCTGGGCCAGGGCGTCACACACCCCCTTGGTAAAACACGGCCCGTCCTCGGGCCGGCTAGGCACCGACATTTATTAAAACTGGAAAAGAATAAAACATTTTAAACATTTTCAACCTTCCCACAGCGGGATGCACATTGCTTCAACGTTGCAACAACAAATAGCACTTTTAATAATAACTGTGTAACGGGTCCTTCAGTCACCCACCCAAACAACCTAGCCTTGGTGCTGCCCCTAAAGCCCAGGCAGCACCCCTTGACCCCAGTCCAGAAACGGTTCCAGATTGGTCAACGGGACCGGTACTTTGCTGCCGTTGCGGCCGGGCGGACTGCCGGAGCCGTCGTCATCTCCGTCGCGGCCGGGCGGACTGCCGGGGCCGGTGGCAGGGTGGTGACAAAGGTGAGGCCTGGGGACCCCAGGTCTGGGTCCTCCCCAACAGGCGCTGCGGGATCCGCTACCGGTAACAGGGGTAACGGGTCGGTGCATCGCTGCGGCGGCCTCTCCAGGACCCAAACGTTGGCAGAGTCCTGGCGTCCCTGCCTTTACAGTCCTTGTCACATAAGCTGCGATTCCTTCCTACTGCTCCCCCTTGGTACTCGGGAGCAGTCCTTCCAGCAACTTTAAAGTTTCCCTTTCGCTTCCGGTCCTCCGGAGCTTCACTTCCGCCCGCGTTCTCAGGGGGCGGAGCCTCGTTTTCGCGCCCGCCGCTCGGAGAAGAAGGCGCCAAGCTGTTGTTTTTGGCGCCTAAAATGGCGGCTAAAATGGCGGACTTCTGGATTTTTCCTCAGCGGGACGCCGCTGACGGACGGGGCAAGGCGCACTTCCTCCAGGTGACTGGATGGGCTCGATCCTGTTCGTGACGCCAAATGTTTCGCCCGGGGACCAGGGGGTACTCAGATCCGGGCCACAGAGTCACTTCTGTGGGTATCACGATGGCGTGACCCGGTCTGTGATCCCAGGCTCCACAGTAAAAGGGGTATTTGGGTGTTGGGATATTGTCCGTGACGCCACCCACGGTTGTGGTGATGTGTAGCACCACCGCTGCTCAATACGGGGATCCCGGGGATGGTGAAGCGGAGCAGCTAGGTGTTGTGTTGCCCCTCCGTGGGTAGGGGTTGGTGATCCCGGGGCCCGGTGATGGGGTAAGCAGGGAGCAGGGTGCAGTGCTGCAGTGCGGTGCCCGAGGGCACGGGTGTACTCACAAGAAAGTCACACGGAGTCACTGGTGAACTAAGAATTGCCGGTGTCCGCGGCCTCCGGTACGGGGGTGTTAGTGTCCCACACGGTGCAGCAGCCCTTGTTGTTCCTTCCCTGCAGCAAAGTGCCTTTTTCTCCTCTCTCTTCCTCTTTCTCCTCAGCCGGGAAGGGGGAATCACTCCCCTGTAGTGATCCGGGTACCCAGGTACCGAGGGGCCACCGCCCTGCTCCGGCTACCTGTTCTGGCCCCTTCCTCACTACGGCCTGTCCCGGCCCTCTCAGAGACGCCTCACTCCCAGCCTGGGAGCTACACTCCAGACTTCTCTCCTGTCTCCTCTCCACACACTGTCTGCCCCAGCCCCTCCCCTCTCCTCTGCTTTTCCTTTACACTGGGGGCTGTGCTTGTCTGGCTGCACCGGTGTGAGATCAGATTACCAAGGAGGATTAACTCTTTCTGTGACAACCTGGCTGGGCCAGGGCGTCACAGATGCTGCAGGAGAACGGGGACGGCTCCTCTCAGCGGCGCTGCCGCTGACACAGACGGGAGGACAAGTGATGCTGCAGGAGAACGGGGACGGCACCACTCAGCGGCGCTGCCACTGACACAGACCGGAGGACGAGCGATGCTGCAGGGAGTGAGGTGAGCTGAGGTGAGTATGAACGTTTATTTTTTTTTATGTGCCACAGGATGCGGCCATACACCAGGATGGGGGTATAATATGAGCAGGATGGGGTCATCTGAGCAGGATGGGGTCATCTGAGCAGGATGGGGTCATCTGAGCAGGATGGGGTGATACGAGCAGGATGGGGTCATACAAGCAGGATGGGGTCATACGAGCAGGATGGGGGTCATACGAGCAGGATGGGGGTCATACGAGCAGGATGGGGGTCATACGAGCAGGATGGGGTCATACGAGCAGGATGGGGTCATCTGAGGAGGATGGGGTCATATCAGCAGGATGGGGTCATATCAGCAGGATGGGCGCATATGCCATGATGGGTTATATAGCAGGATGCGGCCATATGCCAGTATATAGCAGGATGCGGCCATATGGCAGGATGACGGTATATAGCAGGATGAGGGACATATACTGTATATGCAAGGCAGGAGGATCATTACCAGGATGCGGCACCTTGGTAGAGAATTTGGGGACATTACCCCCATAACAGTGTAGGCAGCAGATCCTCGCCCCATAACAGTGTGTCATGACCACATTTTTTGCTTAAAATTTTATTTTCCTATTTTCCTCCTCTAAAACCAGGGTGCGTCTTATAGTCCGGTGCGTCTTATAGTCCAAAAAATACGGTATATTTATGTTATTTTTGAAATAACTATTTAGTTGAAAAACGTATACTTTGTATTTAAGGGACACTCTACTTATTAACCTTTTGAGTCTTGACTGAGATTTCCCTCTTCTGGTTATACTTTGATCTGCTTCTCAAGATTGGTACTCTAGTACACCTATAGTATTGTGGTTATAGGTACAGGACGATTTTCACACAGACTGATATATAGTATTCTGAATGTCTATTCCCCATGGTACATGGGAGATAAGCAAGTCTCTACCCACCCTCCCCCCAATTCGTGGGAGTTATATTTGTACTTCTCTCTACCTTGTTGTGCCCATGTCCATGTATGTTGTTTTTATTTTTAAATTTAATAAAATGATGAATTTTTATAAGGAGCATTAGCATCGTGTATATTCTTTTTTGGAGGATATAAGTGGATTTATTGATTGGTCCCTGTAGTGTAAAACTAGTCGGGTTCCGCTTACCAGTGTGGCTAACTGGGTTAGCTTGCTCTCAGGGTTCACGCGTTGGATTTGCAGGACTGCGGATTGGGAAAGTCCTATCCCCCTCGTTGCGCTAGTACCCCGATTTTGGAGCGGGTGGAGAACGAATCTTGAAGACTCCGTCCTCCTCGGGTGAATTACCAGGACACTTGAAGCTACTTCCTGGCCTAGGGCCCACGTACCCCGTCGTGCCCTGGCCCCTGCCTGGAGATAGCACAAGGCCGCCGGCTGCCGTCCTTGGCAGTTCCGTGCCCCCTTGTCACGATCGCCTGCGACCGGGGTTCCAGCTCCTACCAGGCCCAGACCAACGTCTGCCACCTAGTAACAAGGAGTCCAGCTCCTGACCTCCTCTCACTTTCACCTCCAACACAACACTCTCTGTCTCCTGTCACTCCTGACCCTCCCTAACCAGCCCCCCAAATGGACGGCCCTATTTCCTTCAGGCTACCCATTGGTGTGGCTGGTGGGTGTGGTGCAGAGTGTTCCTAGGATTTTGATTAGCTTGTTCTTAGCAACACCAAAGGCCAGGGACCTGTTACCAAGGAGGATGCGGATACTGTGCAGAAGGGCAGATTGCTAACACCGATCCTTGGAAGGGGGTATTTACAGGGGAGAAGTTCCTGATGCCCCCTGCGGGTTGTGGTAATGGGAGTACCGCCGCTGCTGGAGGGAGTACCGGGGCAGATGGTGTGGGGCAGCAAGGTGTCAGTCCCTCCGCAGGTAGGCAAGGGCCCGGACTTTGGGGTATTGGTGGCTAATTGGGAACGCAGGGTGCAAGGATCAGGGTACTCACTGTGGTAGTCGTGGTGCTGGATGAGGATTATAGAGTGACACACACACTGTGGTAAACCAAAGTCTCTGTATACCGCTACCAGTGCGGGGAGCCCGTCCAGGTGTCCGTTCCCACCGGTGTCACTTGGCAATCCTGACCCTTGCTTCCGTGCACAATTTTAGTTCTCTGTTGTGGCCCCTTGGCTTGAAGCTGTTAGGGCTCCGTTACCTATGTGTAGTGTAGCTGTGCTCTTGATAGCTGGCACTTGGGATTTCAGTGGGTTGATTATATGGAGAACCTTATTCCCCGCGTTGTGCTGTTGCCTTAAATCTGTGAGCTCTTAGGGAAGTTCATGAAGACACTCTCCCTCCCAGGTTAATTATCAGGACGTTGAATCAGTTTCTGACCTAGGGTCCTGTACCCCGTTGTGCTCGGTATCGGTCCACTTTTTGGGCTTGCTGATGCTGACAGTCCTCCAAGACTATGTCCGTCGCACCCCTTTCCAATGTCACTGCTACTGGTCACCGACTCCTGTGGTCCCGGGCCACTGTCTGCGACCCAACCTTGGTCTCGCTCCCCAGGAGCTACTACTCCCAGCTCCTCACTCTTTGAGGGCTCTCCCTGCTCTGCTCTCCACTTCCTCCCTCCCACCAGTCTGCCTGACCCCTAGGTGAGTGGCCCTACCATCCCACTGGTGTGTCTGACAGGTTTGATGTGAGGTGTGGTTGGGATTTGTAGTGCTGATGGTGTGACACCGGTTATTGGGAACCTGGAACCATGGGGGTTGGGTCCTGCACCCTGGGGGACAGGATGTAGTTCCATGTAGCATCCTGATATAGTCAGGGGCACTACATATGTGTCACACTATGTGAGTGGAGACTTGTGAATCTTCACATCTCCCACAATGTGCACTGTGAGGATTCTTCAAGGTCAGAGCCGGCAATAGCGTTCAAGTAGCCTCGAGTATACAATGTGCAGAATCCCTACCAGAATCCAACTAGAAGGGTGCATCCTCACTAAATACATTTGCATTGAGCAAAGCTGTGCCCATTTAGTTGGATTCTGGCTTTGACTCTGCATATTGTATACTCGTAGTCACGTGACCGCAATTCCCGGCTCTGACACTGTAGAATCCTCACAGCACACAGTGTGGGAGATGTGAGGATTCACAAGTCTGCAGTCACATAGCGTGATACATAGAAGGATTGCAGACTTTTGGATTTAGACCGGACATCCCCTTTAAAGCCTATACCTTTTTTTTGTAATGTCTGTCAGGGTTGTAAATTCCCTGCAGATCAGTGAGGGTCTGGGTCCTGAGACCTCCACTAATCATCTTGCTTATTAGACAGTAAATTATTACGCTTGCCTATTTCTCAGAGGCTTTACAATGCTTTAATAATCTGTATGCCCGGACAATCCCTTTAATACTACAAAAATATAAAAAAAAATAGTTTGTTAAAAGTAATTCTTATTTTCCAATACATTCCTCTTATTTTCTTATCTTATTGCCCGTTTTTGTTTCAGTGCTGTTATGAACATGCAGTGGATGGCAGGAGGGACATTCACAGGAGAAGCGTTAGATTTTGCCAAGCAAACTTTGAAAGAATCCATACTCACCCGTAAAGTTGCGATAGTGTTAACAGATGGTAGATTTGACACTCGAGATAGTAAATCCTTGTCGTCACTTTGTACAGTGCCAAACATGGTTGTAAGTAGTATCCTTTTTATGGACACAATGCAAAAAATGTCATCATTGGGAGAGTTGCAGAGGTAAACTGAGCGCAAAAAACTATGAATGTGATTATGACTAGAATACAAATGAATGAGAATTCTGACCACCTTTCCACTGACAGCGGCTATCAGGACCCCGTGTCCCCAGCGATGCTGTCCTCGGCGGTGCTGTCTCCGCTGTCACCGCGATGCTCCTGCTCTCAGCTGCTCACTGCGGTGAATAATCAATGAAAATAATGAGCGGGGTCAGGAGCGGAGGCAGCAGAGCCGGAGACAGAATTGCTGGATACAAGTAACTATAGAAAATCTTTTTATTTAAAAACCCGTGTTTTCTCTGGTACGTGTCACACTGATGTCACACGGATCACATCCGTGTTGCTGGAGAAAAAACGGGCACGTCTCCATGTGAAATAGCGGGGCCACACGGTCCGTGTGAAAACACGGCCGTGTGAGAGTGCACAATAGAGTAACATGGGTACGTGTGACATCCGTGTTAAAAACGGATGTCACCCTACCTAAAACACGGACGTCTGAAACCAGCCTAACTGTGGACAAGGGAACATAAAAGAAAGCAAAGATCTTTCAACTTGAGCAATAAAAGTACTGCTAGTAACATATAAAGGTAAACGAACAGTGGTCAAAGACGTGGAAAGGAAAAACATATATTAGAAGAGCATATATTGTTCATCCTTAGCAAGAGCAAAGCAAGCAGGTCCAAATAGAGATAACACAGACAACTTGGGTCTGCTGGTACCCTGATGTGCATTTAGCACTAATGCTTCTTCCTGGATGTGTTAAGTTGGAAAATGCATTAGTGCGAAACGCGCGTCAGGGAGCCAGCAGACCCAGTCTGTAAATAAAGACTGGAGCAGTGGCAGGAAGGCAGTGCTGAACTTAGAAGGATTCAACTCATTTTATTATTTTAACCCAATAGTTTTTTTGTTTTGTAACCAATCACTGGCTGATATGCTAAAGAGCCCTATTCCAGAAAATTTCTTTAAGATTCATAATCATAATGTGATTTCACCATTGTCTACTGAATATACGTCAAGAATGTAATACTATTTATTCAGGACCAACCCACCTCCTTCCTAAGGAATTTATTATGTATGCCATTTATCAGCTTTATGGTCATTGAACATAGCTATCTTTCCGCTGATTATCTCTTTAGACTTTAAACCAAGAACGCTTTTCCTTTTTACTACGTTCATATGTGTATGATATATAAACTAATGATTTCACAGTAGACGTCTGTGGAATTAGATGTGGCAAAATACTGAGTGTCTGAGGACTTCACATTCTCCATTAAATATTAAAGAATTTGTGAAGTACAGAGACACCCCAATATAAAGATCTCAGCTGTTTCCATATTTCCCATTTTAATTGCTTTTACCTGTGTGGTCACTTCTCTATGGGAAATGAAAACTTGCCACCCCTGGAGTAGTGAAGGGGTGACCACATTAAATCTTTATAGAATGTCTAGCCATGAGAGTACCACCTTCAGCTTTTCATGTTACCTTTATGACACAAACCTTTAATGCTTCCCAACTCTTTGAAGCCCTATTAGCAGGGGTCCCCAACCTGTGGTTCAGGAGCCACATGTGTCTCGCAGGCCCTTGAAGTGTGGTTTGTGCCTGTCAGCCCACTTGGTACATTAGGTCTCCAGATGGTGAATTATGTGAGGAGCCCTGCACAGAATAGCAGAACTGGATTTCCATGTACTATGCAGCAGAGGTCTGTCTGAATCTATAGCCACATAATATAAATTGTGTGTGGATATTAAGGTAAAATGTCCACTACTGATTCTAATACATTGCAGCTTACAACTTTACCATGCCTTGTTGCTGTGTTGTATTGTACCCAGAGGTTTTTCTTAAGCAATTTTTATTACTGCACAAGTCTGTATATGGGTGCCATACCACGCATACTGTACTCTAGCTAGAATCTCCTCTAAGAAGTAAGTACACCCCTAATGTGCTACTAGTACTTACAGATCAGAGCTGCCTTTCTAGCTGCATGGCCAAGCATCTGTGCAGCTTGTAAACTCCATCCTGGCACAGAGATGGTCACATTGGTCAGGGTAGATGCTAGAATGTATGGGCTCCTGACAGGTATAACGTAATTTGTCAAGTGATGGGGCGTGTTCAAAATGCAGCCCCATGTTTCCAGACTGATGTTTCGAGACAGAATAAACATTATTTTCTAAGTCCACGTGGGCATAGAGTTGATTATATTAGAAGCAGAGGTCTGGGGGTAAGGCCTCCAGATGTAAGGGTGTGGGGGGGCCAAGCCCCCATTGCATGATTATAGTGGATGGGAGAAAATATTGCCACGCCCACCATCCAAGCCACACTAACCAAGCCAGCCATGCCCACTAACTTGTCAGGAGCCCGTACAATCTAGACTCAACCCATTGGTCAGTGGAGTAGAGATGAGTGGAGAAGGACCTAGAATGATGTCACCATCACGTGACCTGAGAGGGCAGAGCTTGTGTGCCGAGACTGGGAAAGAAAGTGAAACAGACCATCTCTTCATGTGGTTTGTGCTCTCTGAACCTGGGGAAAGCTGGGAGACAGTTGTAGTTCTAGTTAGTATATATCCTTCCTGTAAATTTTCCTGGTACAAAATTTGTTTCATTACTGCACATATTTGGTTTATTACTGCACAAATTGTGTATTACTCCACACAAAAAAAATGCTCTGATTGTACCCACCTACTGTATGACGTGACGTGTACCAAGGTCATCTGTTTGCAGGTGATAGGCATTGGTGTAGGAGACCTATTTAAGCGAACACCACATATGAAGGCCTTACAAGAAATTACCTGCCAGGGGACCAGGGCTAAGGGAAAACAGGTGTTAATTACAGAGTATGAATATCTGCTTGAGGAGACCACCGTGCATAACATTACAAGATACACTTGTAAAGGTGGGCTTCCAACATGTTACCTTGGTTTCAGTTAGTAGCCTTGTAAAATGTGTACTCTCTTAATAATGTTACTGCTTTTTTTCCAGATTCCACATGTCCAGACTTTACATGTCAAGGTATGGGTTTATTATGTTAATTACACAAACATCGTGAAGGATACTTGCCCTGTGCTATGTGACAGAGCTTTAGGAGGCCAAAATAATAGAAAGGACAAAGTGTGACTGTGTTGAGAAAGGACCCCAACTCAATTCTTAAGCTACGTGCCCACGTTGCGTTCTGTCCCTGCAGAAATTTCTGCAGCGATTTGAACAGCACAGGTGCGCTTCAAATCGCTGCAGACACACTGCGTACTGAAAAGCCGATTTCATGCACTCTGGATGCAGCCCTCCCATAGACAGAGCGGGACCTGCATCCAAAGCGCATGAAAGAAGTGACATGTTGCTTTTTAGAACGCAGCGATTTGGCAGCATGCAAATCGCTGCGTTCTAAAACGCAATGTGCGCATGGATAATGCACAATCTTCATAGATTGTGCAGGGGACGCAGGATGCATGCAGTTACGCTGCGGTGCAGAACGCAGCGTAACTGCATGCAATACGCACACGTGGGCACAAAGCCTCACTGCTTCTGGACATAGAGCCACAGACTTTTCCTGCAGCCACCACTAGGCGAGCTGAGTGCATACAGATTTTTAAAGTTTTCATCATTAAACTGATTGATTATATTTAAAAAAGGCTTACAGCAAGAAACTTGATAATATAAAATGTAAAAAAAACACATGATCCTATGGTGAAATATAAAATATTTTTTTCTTCTTAATCCCAGGCAAATCCATTGAGTTCAGTGGTAGCTGTAGAAATTCATTGCACTGAGTTCTCCTTTAATGGGACCATATAAAGTGGAATTTTGCAAGTTGATTAGAATTGTATATACAATATTGGGATTCCATTTTATTGCTAAGGTAGTCTTTACGTGATCACTCATTTGCAATTTGCCTACCTGTGGCCATATGCCAAACGATTTCTCTTCTGCTTCTCTCATTTAATGGCATGTATCTTGCTGTGTAAACCTAGCTTTACATTATATCTATCATATGTAACTAATATGTTTATTAATCCCAGTTTTGAATTTGAAATGGAAGCTCAAAAGCTGCAAGGATATCATAAAGTTCAGAACTTGGAATGTACGAACCATGAACCAAGGCAAACTCAACATCGCCAAAGCTGTAATGGACAGCACAGGACTCGACTCAGAATTAGTAAATTTAAGTGGAGTCAATTAAGACATTTCCAGTCAAAAGAACATTTGTTGTACTAATCTGGCAATGATAACTGAAGAAGAAATGGTTTAGACTTTATTCTCAACCGAAAATTGTCCGGCACTGTCCTGATTTACAATGAAGTTAGTGATAGAGTCATCTAGATAAGACTTCAAGGTGCACCAATCCATGTCACAGTTATATAAGTCTATGCACTAATTACAGATGCCAAGGAGGAAAACGTTAAACTATTCTACGATCATGTTCAAAAAGAAATCGGCAAGATACTAAAACAAGTCTTGGGGGTACTTTGCACACTACGACTCTTGGGGGTACTTTGCACACTACGACATCGCAGCTGCGATGTTGGTGGGGTCAAATCGAAAGTGACGCACATCCAGCGTCGTTGTCGACATCGGAGTATGTGAATCCTTTTTAATACAATTAACGAGCGCAAAAGTGTCGAAATTGTATGATCGGTGTAGCGTCGGTCATTTCCATAATGTCGCTGCAGCGACAGGTACGATGTTGTTCCTCGTTCCTGCGGCAGCACACATCGCTCTGTATGAAGCCGCAGGAGCGAGGAACATCACCTTACCTGCATCCCGGCTGCAATGAGGAAGGAAGGAGGTGGGTGGGATGTTTACGTCCCGCTCATCTCAGCCCCTCTGCTTCTATTTTCCTTCTGCCGTGTGACGTCGCTGTGACACCGCACGACACCGCACGGTTCGCCAGTCAGAGCGACGTCGCAGGCCAGGTAAGTGCATGTGAAGCTGCCGTAGGGATAATGTTCGCTACGGCAGCTATCACAAGATATCGCAGCTGCGACGGGGCGGGGACTATCGCGCTCGGCATCGCTACCATTGGCTTGTGATGTCGTAGTGTGCAAAGTACCCTTTAATCATTATCATGAGAGACTTGAATGCCAAAGTAAGCCACGGAAAACATGGAATTGTTGTTAGAAACTTTGGACTTGGTGAATGAAACGAGACCGGAGGAAGATTCATTGACTTTTATATGACCCATCAACTATCCATCATGAACACTGTCTTCCAGAATCACAAATAGAAACTTTACACATGGACATCACCAAAAGCCTATAAAACTAGATTGACTACATATGTCAACTTCAATTTGACCAACATACTTGAAGTATTTTGGAATGGTTTGTACAACTGATTTACTGTATTATAAGACGCACTTTTCCTCCGAAAAATGTGGGAGGAAAATGAGGGGTGCGTCATATAATCTGAATGTAGCTTACCTGAGTGGTCGAGAGGGGTCACAAAAGCAGGGCTGTACTGTGCTGCTGGCTGTGCTGTGGGCTGTGAGGCAGAGGCTGCCATTCTGAAAATGTTGGCGGTGCGGGCTTCAAATAATGGCACCTGGAGTCGGCGCGTGCAGAGATGGAGCTCTCAGCTCAAGATCTCATCTTCGTACGCGCCGCCTCCGGATTTAAGGAAAATGGCACCCGGAGGTGGCACATGCGCAGATGAAATCTCGGCTTCTTATTTCTTTGAAGCCCACACCGCCAACAGTTTCTGTATGCTCCTTCTGCCTCACAGTGCCCGCAGCGAGCATCTGGGACACCTGCTGCACCACCCATAGCATTGCCCTACTCCACCACCGCCCCTGGTTCCTGTGACCCCACTCCACCACCGCTGCTGCTGCCCCCCCTTTGGTAAGACACCACCGGATTATAAGACGGACCCCATATTTTTTCCCCTTTTTTTTTCTTTAAATTTGGGGTGTGTCTTATAATCCACTGTATCTTATAAAATAAAGTACAGTATATCTCTGGACATGGATGAAACAAAGCCTGAGGAATTATGGACACAAATAAAGACTATTATTACTGAAAAAGCTAGAAAGACAATAAACAAGAAGCAAAAAAGACCCCAGAGGCCATGGTTTACAGAAGAGACACTAAATATCATCGAAGAAAGATGAATGGCAAAAGGTAATAATCAGGACACAAACAACATAATTAAAAGACTAAAGAGAGCTATTCGAGCAGATAAAGAACTTTATTACCTAAAGATATCTACAGAGATAGAAAATTAACATCTGAAGAGCAAGACCAGGAAGGCATACCAAAAGATCAAAGAGATATGACAACAGTTTCAGCCAAGAGGTAGTGTTGAAAGACGCCAACAGGAACAAACTAACTGAGCCAAAACAGATCAAGGAAAGATGGAAAGCAAACATGGAGCATTTCTACAAGAACAACTCATTGATACTGGAAGAAATGGAGACTGGAAATTATAGTGAACTGAACATCTAAAGGCCACTTTACACTCAGCGACATCGCTAGTACCCGTCACACGGGCTTACCTTCCCAGCGACGTTGCTGTGGCCAGCAAACAGCCTCCTTTCTAAGGGGGTGGTTTGTGCGGCATCACAGCGTCGTCACACGGCAGGCGTCCAAGCGGAGGGGTGGAGAGCAGCCGCATGAAATACACGCCCACCTCGTTGCCGGAGGACGCAGGTACGGTGCTGTTCATCGTTCCTGGGGTGTCACACGTAGTGATGTGTGCTGCCTCAGGAACGACGAACAACCTGCGTCCAAAAGCAGCAACGACATTTGGGAAATGGACGACGTGTCAACAATCAAATATTTGGTGAGTATTTTACATCGTTAGCGGTCGCTCGTATGTGTCACACGCAACAACGTCGCTAATGAGGCCGGATGTGCGTCACAAATTCCGTGACCCCAACGACATCTCGTTAGCGATGTCGTTGCGTGTAAAGCCCCTTTAGAAGACGAAATCACTGTGATAATGCTTCTGTCAAAAAATAAGAACCTGGATGTGCCAATATTCCAATAGAACTAATAAAGTCATCTGAAGCAGCAGTTGATGTCATCATATACCAGTGCCAACAGATATGGAAAACTGGTAATAGCCCAAGGACTGGACAAGATTGGTATTTAATCTTATTCTGAAGAAGGGTAATGCTACTGACTGTGGAAACTGTTGACTATTATGCTCATACCTGATGCCAGGAAAATACTACTGAAGATACTACAAAGACAGTTATGGCCTTTGACAAAGAGCTGCCAGTGGAACAAGCAGGATTCAGAAAAGGCAGAGGAACAAGAGATGTAATTGCTAACATTAGATGGATAATGGAAAAGGCCAAATAATATAACAAGGATCTCTATTTTTGCTTCATCATTTACAGCAAAGCCTTTGACTGTGTTGATCACCAGAAACTTTGGAATAGCATGAAGGATATGGGAGTGCCAAACCATTTGATCAGCCTCATCAGGAACCTTTACATCAACCAAGAAGCAACAGTCAAAATGGAACATGGTGACACAGCATGGTTCAAAGTAGAATGAAGTGTCAGCAAAGCTGCATCCTGTCATCATTTCTGTTCAATTGATACACAGATGCTATTTTTAGGAAGGCTGGACTTGCCAAAGAAGAAGGAATCAAAATTGTTGGATGAATCATTTACAATTTTAGATACACAGACGATACAAGTATAAATGGAATGAAGGGCTTATTACGGATTGTCAAGATGAAAAAGTAGTTACTGGAGTAAGGCGTTATCAGCCGAAACATGACAGATTTCTCTTGATGAGTCCCCCCCCCCACTGTTATCATGATCTACAGACTTTTTTAATAATTTTTCAATAAGTGGTTTTTAACTTTTTGGAGTGCTGGAGATCATCTTCTATTTTGCTGTCAAGATGGAAAGCTCAATAATGTGACTCCTACTCAATATAAAGAAGACAAAGATATTGACTACTGCCAGGTACGACCGTGACACATTTGAGATGGATGGCAACAAACTTGAAGTTATAAAGAACTTGAACATACTCAGATCAATGATCACACAAGATGCAGTGACGACATCGGAAGTCAATAGGAGAATAGCAATGGTCAAATCAACAATGAAGTCACTCTACGAGGTACTCAAATCAAGGAACATTTCACTGGTGACAAAGATGCAACTCATATAGTCTGGTGTTTTCTGTAGTAACATATGGATGTGAAACCTGGATGATAAATAATCAAGACAAAAGAAAAATCAACTTCAAATTGTGGTGCTGGAGAAGGATCTTATGGCAAGAAGAACAAACAAATCAGTTTTGGAACAAATCAAGCCAAACATGTCATTCAAAGCAATGATCACCAAGTTACGACTTGCCTACTTTGGACACATTATATGAAGAGAGCAGTCACTGGAAAAGGCCATTATGGTCGGAAGAATAGAAAGAACAAGGCAAAGAGGTAGACCAGCAACCCAATGCCTGATACAATCAAGAAAATGGCAGAAAAGACCCTAATAGGTCTATCTAAGCTTACACAATATCAATCTTACTACAGATTGTTCATCCATCAAGTCGCCATGGATCGAGATCAAGCTGAAGGCCATTAACAAAAAAAAAAGATTTTGAATTTGCTACCAGTATGTCCATAAACTTGCAGCCACATTGCAAGGAATAAACTATTTTATTGTGCTTCATCTAATTAATTTTTTTTCACATAAATCTCAGTACAAGGAGCTGCACACAGAGCTGTGATTGCCCTTTTTTCTCCATATGGCCTTCTGAACCCAGCCTAATGTCCCCCATGCACAACAGATGTCGGTCAAGCCATTATTGAGCAGTTCGGCCAACAATTTAATATGTATGACAGAGTCGGCTGACTGATGTCCAATTATGCACTGCCTATCAAATTGTTCTCCTGGAGATAAGCCAATGTGTAAGTTGGTGGCTTTCTCATAAAGAACACAGGAGCACTCAGCCAAGCAACTGCTCCTGTATATGGGAGAGTTTTTAATAGATCTCATCAAAGAAATCTGCTTCTTTCCCCTCCAGAATTGATCATTTATTTTCTAAATTCTTTCACGGGTAAAATTTGTATTCAGGGTAGAGAGATTTTTACATTACTGAGATTGGAGATGACAGTTAGTGCTCATAAGATTCTGTGTAGCGAGGAGGAAGAGGGAGGAGCTCTCCCCAGACTCTTATCAGCACTAACTGCCATCTCCTATCTCAGTAATCTAACAATCTGTCTACACTAACTATAGATTTTACCTGTTGATTGAGAATTTTTTAAATGAATAATCAATCCTGGAGGAGAACGAAGCACATTTCTCTGATAACATCTATTACAAAGTTTCTTATTTTCATATGTATTATTGATTAATTAAATAAAAATTAAAATTATAGTTACCCTTTAAATAATACTTGGTAAATATAAATGTACCTTGATCTGCTGATATCCTTAATATATTTTCTTCCAAGGTTTTTATCCTTGTACCGATCTCTGTTTCTCTCTTTGTTTTGTATTGATCCCGCTCTCTTTGTTTCGTCTTCTCTCACTCTTTGTTCTTATTTTCAGTCTCTTCTGTCGTTCGCATTCCTTTTTCCCTTACATTGTTCCTCCAATATCTCCAATGTCACGTACGCACCTGACCCAGATCTAAAGCGAGTTTTACACGCAACGACATCGCTAACGAGATGTCGTTGGGTCACAGAATTCATGACGCACATCCGGCCTCGTTAGTGACGTCGGTGCATGTGAAGCGCACGAACGACCGTTGATCGTTGATCGTTGACTGGTCATTCTAATCCCGATTATCGTTGCTGTTAAAGGACGCAGGTTGTTTGTCGTTCCTGCGGCAGCACACATCGCTACGTGTGACACCGCAGGAACGAGGAACTTCATCGTACCTGCGGCCGCCGGCAATGAGGAAGGAAGGAGGTGGGAGGGATGTTATGGCCGCTCATCTCCGCCCTTCCGCTTCTATTGGGCGGCCGCTTAGTGACGCTGCTGTGACGCTGAACGAACCGCCCTCTTAGAAAGGAGGCGGTTCGCCGGCCACAGCGATATCGCTAGGCAGGTAAGTATGTGTGACGGAGCCTAGTTATGTTGTGCACCACGGGCAGCGATTTGCCCGTGGCGCACAACCGACGGGGTACGGGTACGATCGGCAGCGACATCGCTAGCAATGTCGCTGCGTGTAAAGCCCGCTTAAAGGTCAGTTCTATGTAGGTCAGGGGAGAACTGCGAATCTGACAACACTCCACTGTTGTATTGAATTTGATTTCCAACCCTTTGGCTGTCCTGGTCCATGGTCTGGATGTGGCCTAATTGGGAAAAGTTTGCCCGGGTCTGTAATTTGACTTTATTGGCTAATTCTGAGTTGGAAAATTGACAAATAGGACTCTGAGTCTCAAGGATCAGACACATGGATACATTTTAAAACTGATGTGTGTATGCATCAATGAAACTTTATAGGTCAGTGTGCTGTCCAAGAAAAAGACGGACAAGACATGAACATGTCATTTGGATGTGTGAATGTAGTCCTAGTTCAATACAGCTTCTCATACACCAGTTAGTCCACACCTGGGAAAGCCGCAGACAGCAATGTTGATGCTCTTACAAAGTATTGAATGAAAAAAGGAGAATTGTGAGGGTTTTGGTCTTCAAAGTTAAAGGAATGAGGACTACTTTCTGACTGTTGGGCTGAAGTTGGAGATCTGGTGACTAATGTAATTGGGATAGAGAAGAAAATCAAATTATCAAAGGAGATTATCTTCATATATGAATGCACTTATGGTATTTTAAAACTTTGAGAGTGAATACTTGGGAGAAAGCCTTTATTTGGGAATGTCCATAACGTGTTTTAACACTGCATATAGACCAATAGTTGCTCTAATAATAGGACCTGCCCAAGTTGATTTGTAGTACTCTGTTTTTTATTTTTTTGTGATCATATTACAAGAAGATTGTTGGACTTGTGGAAGTTTGATAAAGGGAGAAAGTGTTGCAAAACAATAGGCCTTGTTTCAATATTTGTTCTTTAAGTCGTTTTTCTTTTTTGTCTTGTGGTATGCATTGAGAGTTTTCTGCCAAATTCTTCAAAATGATACACACGATTCATGAATTTTACTCAGTCACAAATTAAGAGATTTTGTCTTTAACTCTTTTGTTGACTTTTGAATGCAAAAAGTCACACGTGTCACAAAACATCACAAAAAAATGCTAAAAATATTTCTGTCACACATAAAATCACTCAAGAGGGACTGGACTACATTTATGCAAAAATGTAGCAACTTTTCGAAATATCGCAAATGACAAATCAGGCAAAAACATCTCAAAAGCCTAAACACTGGCCACAACAGCAAACTCGGGCAAATATATCATTGGAGCAACCTGAGCAGCTACACCGGGGACAAAGAGGTCAGGGGCCTATATTCACCTCCCAAGCAGCTCCCGTTATAGCCACACAGAGAGGCCAATATACTGCCCTTGCATAGAAGCCCTCTTTTGCCTGTGTCCAACAGTTTTAAATGAAAAATAAAAATAAAATAAAAGTCCTACTACGCCACTCTCAATTTGCGGCCAGGGATGATGGGGCCGCCGCTGCAGGTTCCCACTGGGGATGATGGATGGGGGCAGCGTGGATGGTGGAGCCCTCTGCGAGCAGGGCTTTTCCCCAGGGATAGGTGAAGGGTAACGTGGAGGCGCGCGACAATGAAGCAGTCCAGACAAGGAGAGCTGTTTGATGGTGTTTACTCACTGGTTCGACGTCCTGAGACGTACTGCATTCCAGGTGCGCCCTTGTCCTGATGGATGTGCCTGCCAACCTGGTGCCACTCTCCACCTGTGCACTCC
This sequence comes from Anomaloglossus baeobatrachus, assembly GCF_048569485.1. Lineage (NCBI taxonomy): Eukaryota > Metazoa > Chordata > Amphibia > Anura > Aromobatidae > Anomaloglossus > Anomaloglossus baeobatrachus. The sequence goes on from NC_134358.1 coordinate 435,897,712, forward strand.
TGTGTATGTGGGTCCTCCCTGGCTTGGAGCACTTGGAGGTCCTCCTGGTGTCTGGATCCTGCCGCAGGCAGCTTGGACTAATTAAGGGAATATGTCATGTTCCGGTCCCCACTTTTGCTGCTGATGCCCAGGACATTAAAGGGTGGCAGATGAGTCCTGAAACCCCCCCCACCTGGCAGAGTTAACAGAGAGCTTGAAGTCCGTGTCTGTTTTGGGGATCTGCACCCCTGCGTGCAAAGTATTGTGAGCTTTGGATGTCCACCCCACAGGGTCCCTCTGTCCTTGGGGCTTGCTCTCTCACTCCACAGCTATTTCCTCCTCTGAGTGGCTGTTCTTACTGCTCAGGTATTTGCAGTGTCTTTCCTTCTTTCTATGTGTCTCAAGAGTCTCAGGTCTATCTTGACACCCTTCCTCTTTCACTGTCTACTCCAGACTGCTCACTCCAACCTTCTACTTCATCCTCCTAAACTCTTCTCACTGTCTTACTGTCTACCCACACTCCCCAGGTCATTATCTCCTCCCCCAGGTCTTGTCTCTTCCTCACAGTTGGCTGCCTGCCTGTTATCTAACAGTGCCCAGCCCTGTCATCTGGCTAGGTGAGTCTCCCAGTCAGGTACAGTGAGTGTAAAAGTCCTGGTGTGCTAGTATGAGTATAGTAGCTGGCAGAGTTAGTTAGGTTCAGAAATATTTGGACAGTGACACAATTTTCGCGAGTTGGGCTCTGCATGCTACCACATTGGATTTGAAATGAAATCTCTACAACAGAATTCAAGTGCAGATTGTAACGTTTAATTTGAAGGTTTGAACAAAAATATCTGATAGAAATTGTAGGAATTGTACACATTTCTTTACAAACACTCCACATTTTAGGAGGTCAAAAGTAATTGGACAAATAAACCAAACCCAAACAAAATATTTTTATTTTCAATATTTTGTTGCGAATCCTTTGGAGGCAATCACTGCCTTAAGTCTGGAACCAATGGACATCACCAAACGCTGGGTTTCCTCCTTTTTAATGCTTTGCCAGGCCTTTACAGCCGCAGCCTTCAGGTCTTGCTTGTTTGTGGGTCTTTCCGTCTTAAGTCTGGATTTGAGCAAGTGAAATGCATGCTCAATTGGGTTACGATCTGGTGATTGACTTGGCAATTGCAGAATGTTCCACTTTTTTGCACTCATGAACTCCTGGGTAGCTTTGGCTGTATGCTTGGGGTCATTGTCCATCTGTACTATGAAGCGCCGTCCGATCAACTTTGCGGCATTTGGCTGAATCTGGGCTGAAAGTATATCCCGGTACACTTCAGAATTCATCCGGCTACTCTTGTCTGCTGTTATGTCATCAATAAACACAAGTGACCCAGTGCCATTGAAAGCCATGCATGCCCATGCCATCACGTTGCCTCCACCATGTTTTACAGAGGATGTGGTGTGCCTTGCATCATGTGCCGTTCCTTTTCTTCTCCAAACTTTTTTCTTCCCATCATTCTGGTACAGGTTGATCTTTGTCTCATCTGTCCATAGAATACTTTTCCAGAACTGAGCTGGCTTCATGAGGTGTTTTTCAGCAAATTTAACTCTGGCCTGTCTATTTTTGGAATTGATGAATGGTTTGCATCTAGATGTGAACCCTTTGTATTTACTTTCATGGAGTCTTCTCTTTACTGTTGACTTAGAGACAGATACACCTACTTCACTGAGAGTGTTCTGGACTTCAGTTGATGTTGTGAACGGGTTCTTCTTCACCAAAGAAAGTATGCGGCGATCATCCACCACTGTTGTCATCCATGGACGCCCAGGCCTTTTTGAGTTCCCAAGCTCACCAGTCAATTCCTTTTTTCTCAGAATGTACCCGACTGTTGATTTTGCTACTCTAAGCATGTCTGCTATCTCTCTGATGGATTTTTTCTTTTTTTTCAGCCTCAGGATGTTCTGCTTCACCTCAATTGAGAGTTCCTTAGACCGCATGTTGTCTGGTCACAGCAACAACTTCCAAATGCAAAACCACACACCTGTAATCAACCCCAGACCTTTTAACTACTTCATTGATTACAGGTTAACGAGGGAGATGCCTTCAGAGTTAATTGCAGCCCTTAGAGTCCCTTGTCCAATTACTTTTGGTCCCTTGAAAAAGAGGAGGCTATGCATTACAGAGCTATGATTCCTAAACCCTTTCTCCGATTTGGATGTGAAAACTCTCATATTGCAGCTGGGAGTGTGCACTTTCAGCCCATATTATATATATAATTGTATTTCTGAACATGTTTTTGTAAACAGCTAAAATAACAAAACTTGTGTCACTGTCCAAATATTTCTGGCCCTGACTGTATGTTGGACTTGGGCTGTTACCTTAATTGATACCTTATTTTTGTGACACCTGGTTACCGCAGGGGTGTCACAACTCCAGGGCTCACTTGACATAACAATGTCACACAAGCCCGAGGAGAGCCAGTGCCGACATCGTAGCAATGGTGCTGGCATTGCAGGAGAGTATCCGGTGTTATTTAATAGGGGGATTATAGCAAATGAGAGGGGTTATCTGAGTAATTGACAACCCATTAAATTGTGTGTCCATCTACCCAAATGTACATCCTGTGTAAGTTGTGTCAGTGATACTGTAAGTTTTGGTCAGGTCAGGATATGAACAGTCAATGCAAGCAATGTGGACATTGAAATACGCCCGTCTAAAGACAGTTAATTAAATAATTGTGCTAGTCACATCCCAAATTTTGGATGTGTCTGAAGCGGGTTTTACACGCTACAATATCGTTAATGAATTATCGTCGAGGTCACGGTGTTTGTGACGCACATCCGGCGTCATTAACGATATTGTGTGTGACACTTATGAGCGACCTTAAACGATCACAAAAGCAGTCAAAATCGTTTGCCGCAGAGAGGTCGTCCTGAAACAAAAAATCGTTGTCATGTAAGTAGCGATGTTGTTCGTTGTTCCTGTGGCAGCACACATTGCTATGTGTGACACCGCAGGAGCGACGAACATCTCCTTACCTGCCTCCACCGGCAATGTGGAAGGAAGGAGGTGGGCGGGATGTTACGTCCAGCTCATCTCCGCCCCTCCACTTCTATTGGACGCCTGCCGTGTGACGTCGCTGTGACGCCGCAGGAACCGCCCCCTTAGAAAGGAGGCGGTTCGCCGGCCAGAGCGACGTCGCAGGGCAGGTAAGTCCGTATGACGGGTGTAAGCGAGGTTGTGTGGCACGGGCAGCGATTTGCCCATGACACACAACCGACGGGGGCGGGTACGATCGCTTGCGATCTCGCTAGCGAGATCGCAGCATGTAAAGCCCGCTTTAGTCTATGTGTAGCTCCATGCCCTCATCCACATTACTAAAGGGTGCAAGAACTATGTGCATCGCAAGCACTATTCTCATCCATAAATCTGACCATAATAATGCATGCTGCAAATAAATGTTTCCACATTAACTTAAGGTTTATCTGTGTTAACACATAGGTTAACATTAGTCATTGTGCGGTCCGTTGTGCACACTGACACTGCCTGAACCTGCCCTTGGTTTAACATTGATTTTCATTTGTTTTTGCAGTTGAGTTTGATGAACCCACTGACATTGTGTTCCTTATGGATGGATCCAGCAGTGTTGGCTACAGAAACTTTGAAAAAGTAAAAGAATTTTTAAAGATCACAACTTCTAAGATCCTCTCTGGAGACATGAACCTAAACAGAATGCTACGACTGGCTGTGATTCAGTATAGCAATACGGGGACACAGAGGCTTGAAGTACCTTTAACTGACAATTTAGAGGATGCAATGTCCTCTTTATCTAAAGTCACATACATAGATGAGTCTACAGACCTACCAGATGCTTTAAAGTACCTGATGAAGTATTTCAGTAGCAGTGGGAGGCTCAATGTAAAGAGGAAAGTTATAATATTTTCTGATGGTAAATCTTCAGGGATCGCCCAAAACCAGATTGCGGCTCAGGCAACCGCAACTCTAAATCCCAGGACTGAACTGTTTGCAGTAACTGTTGGCACTTTTCATGAAGTTGGCATTTGTCAGTTAGTGAGCGGCAAGGAAAATAACTTTAATTTTAATTCTATTGAGAATAAAGTTTTCCGCGTCTCCGAATATAGCGATCTACAAAGGAGAGGCATCTTACAAAGCTTTCTAAAGAAAATCACATGAGCTTTACCATGTTCATTGCTTGCATTTATGTAGAAATAAAAGCCTTGGCTCTAAAATAAAGAATGTCTTGAATTATAGAAATGCGTTTTTTCCTTTTTAAAGTAGAAGTCAATAACATTTTCACATTTTACCACCATATTAAAGCATGAACTCCTCCAAAAACCAAATTTAGACATTCATAAAACACAGCCAAATTATGGATCAGGATATACAAACAGAAAAATAAGAAGGGGTCCAGCTCACCAGGGACTGACCTGCTGGTTGTAATCAAGAATCCTGCACACGGAGTAAGGCTCAGCAACCATCAAGATTAAAGTAGAAAGAGAGATTTCCAGCGCCAGGAATAAATAAAAAGTCCTTTTTATTGAAAATAGGGCAATAAAAATCCAGCAGATACCATGATAGATGTCAGAAAGATGGCAGAACAACGCGTTTCGACGCTTCAGGTCTTAGTTATGTTCTGGAACATGACTAAGACCTGAAGCGTCGAAACGCGTTGTTCTGCCATCTTTCTGACATCTATCATGTTATCTGCTGGATTTTTATTGCCCTATTTTCAATAAAAAGGACTTTTTATTTATTCCTGGCGCTGGAAATCTCTCTTTCTACTTTAATCTGGATGGTTGCCGAGCCTTACTCCGTGCGCAGGATTCTTGATTACAACCAGCAGGTCAGTCCCTGGTGAGCTGGACCCCTTCTTATTTTTCTGTTTGTATATCCTGATCCATAATTTGGCTGTGTTTTATGAATGGCGCTGGCGCTGGAAATCTCTCTTTCTACTTTAATCAGGATATACAAACAGTCCACAAGTCTCCTGATTCAATCTGTATGTATGCGCTTTGTACCGTATATATACTCCGGGACTGAAATTTAGCCCTTGCATTTGAAAGTACACATGCCCATGCTGTCCCCACCCCCAGGCCGCAGATGGGTATATATATTAATAATATTACCCTGCCTGGTGTAAATCAAGATTTAATACAAGATCTATATTTCTAATAATACTGCTGTATAAGATTGAATAATAATACCGCAATAATAATATTGCAATATAACAGATAAATACCAACAAATCATAACCAAATATTACCAGCTTATACAGTATTGATAGAGATTGGCAAACCCACAGATGTTCAGGTTCAGCGGGACTTTAAAAAAAAGTCCAATTAGGGACCAGAATTGAAGCCGAACTTGAGCCTGGACACCAAATCCCATATAAGTCTATGGGGACCTGAACATGTGTACTGTAAAATGATGTAAGGGCTAATGGGCTGCAAAAGGAAGCACAATGGAGATTAAAACAGGACAGTTACAGTATACTAACTGATTCTCCCGGCAACCACATGGCTGTAACACTGATTCCGGGTCCACTCATTAGATCTCATGCATATTTACTGCTTCCCTCGCCCACTCTCTGTGACAACGGCTGTGATTGGTTTCAGTCAGACAGCATGTCGGCATCTGTGATTGGTTGCCCTCACAGTACCTGTCTGGGTCTCGGAAGTAGAGTTTAAAAATAAATAATTGAAAAAAAATGGAGTAGGGTTCCCTGTATTTTGATACCGAGTGCAGATAAGGCAGAAAGCTAGAGGTTGCAGCCCCCGCTGTGTGCATTATCTTGGCTGTATATCAAAAAAACAAGTAATTCAAAGCAGCTTTCTTTTTTTAATTTTTTAAATTAAGAATTTAAAAAAACTAAAAAAACTGCATGGGATTCCCCCCAATTTTGATACTCAGCCAAGATAAAGCAGTAAAGCAGACAGCTGGGGGCTGGTATTCTCAGGCTGGGGTGGCTCATGGTTATTGGGTTCACTTCAGCCTAAAAATGGCAGCCCCCACCCACCTCAGAATTGGTGCATCCATTAGATGCACCAATCCTGCTGCTTTACTCGGCACATCCCGATTGCTTTGGAGCGGTGGCAATCAAGGTAATATAAGGGGTTAATGACAGATATGATTTGTCAAAATAACAGCTGTCATCAAGCCTGAGGTTAGTAACGGAGAGGGGTCTATCATGTAAATAAAAAGAAATAAACACAAAACATAGAAAAATCCTATATTTTAGAAAAACCGCCCTTTTTCTCCAATTTATTAACCCCCAATATACCCCTGAAGGTTTGACGTAATCCATACCACAACATCCCATAACGATCCTAGCTTTGCTACATCTGAGGTTGCAATGTGCGGTCACATTACAAAATGACCGATTACTGCGTTGTGAGGGACACACTGATGGAGTCACAACTGTGAGAGTGGTGACTGTTGTGAATGTCATCCGAGTGGGTACTGGTGAGGAGCTCCCTCTGGTGGCCAGTTATGGTAATGAATTGATGGAATTAATTGGGAATCAAGGAAATCCTATTGCAGATCAGCCTAGTTTATTTAGGAGAGCATTGTGTGCCTGGCGAGCGCCAGTGATAAATGTTCTTGCCTGCTTCTGAAGATGGAAGGGAGTTTTCACGTTCTGATTTTCCGAATTATTTGGTACCTGAATGTACTCCAGATAAGTTTACTGTTTCTGTGCTTAATTGCTGGATTTGCACTTAAGAGTGTTTCTGCATATTCCATTTGGTTCTGTGTTTGGTTTCTTGTATGTGAGGATCTGTCTTTCTGCTTTTGTGAGCAGGGCAGTCCCTCCAGCAAGAAAGGGAACTTGCTCCCTGGTCAATTTTGGATTATTTGCACTTTAGAAAATTACTTGTTCTGTGACTTTGTTTCTTACCATTATATCTACAGTTCTGTTTAAAGTGTCAAGAATAAGAGTATCTGATATAGTGTGGGAGAGTCTGTGTGGTCTCAGTATTTTTTATCAGGAGATTGGTATTTTTTCAGGGTTTTTTACTGGCCGCAATCAGTTATCTGTCCTGTCCTGTCCAATATAATAAGTCGGGTCTCACGTTTGCTGATCTATATTTTCTATCTTTGTATTGTGTTTTCTTACATCACCGTTGTATGTTGGGGGCTTGCTATTTCTTTGGGGACCGCTCCGAGGCAAGCTAGGGTTCCTTATTTCTATCTTTGAGGTGTAGCAAGTTTTTCAGGCAGTGATGAGGTGTCTAGGTGTTTTAGGAACATTCCACTGCTGTTGTCTGAATGCTCACGCATTCCGGTAATTCGGCAGTGAGTTCAATAGGTTCACTTGAGGTCACAGCTGTTGCACAAAGGCAACCTTAGCTGTGACCTCATGTGAATTCATTGAACTCAATGCCAGATTACTGGATTAGGCTATGTGTGCACAATGAGTATTTGGTTGGTGATATTTCTGTGCAAAATCTGCATCTCCTGGCATAACAAAGCACCAAAAACGCATCATAAAACACATCACGTTTAGCCATGGGCCTCCCCAGCTTGAGAATACCAGCCCCCAGCTATCTTCTTTATCTTGGCTGGGTATAAAAATTGGGGGGTGGGGGGGGGAACAGCACGCCGTTTTTTAAAATTAGTGCGGTAACTCATATTTTGATACACAGCCAACATAACGCACACTTCGGGGGGCTGCAGTCTCCAGCTGTCTGCTTTATCTGCGCCGGGTTTCAACATATGAGGGACCCTATGCCATTGTTTTCAATTATTTTTTATTTTTACACTTCATTTCGGGAACAAAGACAGCTATTGTGAGGGCAACCAATCAGAGTAGCTGGCACACCAGCAGTCTGACTGCAACCAGTCACAGACGCTGTCACAGAGGGCAGGCAGGGGAAGCAGTGAATATGCATAAGATTTAATGATCGGACCAGGAAGCAGTGTGACTACCACAAGCGCAGAAACTTGTTAAGTATAACTGTCGTGTTTTAATCCCCGTTTTGCCTTCTTTTTTTAAAAAAAAAAATATATCTGGGTGGACAAACCCGAACAGTAACTTCCCTGAGAAGTCCATGTTGGAGATGAAGAAATGCCCTGTGGTCAGTGTTGCCAGCCTCCGGCGGGCGCACATAAGAAAGAGAGTCAACCCTTGCCGAGATGCTGGTGAGGAATGAGCGACAGCACTGAAGAAATGGTAGGAGAAACCAGAAGAGGTCCCAACCTGGAGGGTGTAGTCTGGAAGGCGAGAGTCCCCAGCAATGTCATTAAGTGCGTGAACGTTAGAAGGAGCCAAATGGACCATGGCGGAGGCGGTGCCAATGAAGGAGACAGAAGATGTGCCAGCCAATCATGAGAGTCTCGATCAGAGGCCCCGATACAGCAGCTGCTGAATGATTTCACAGGCAGAAGCCTTGCAGAAGTGGAATATCAGTGGGCACAATAAAAGCGGCACTCAGAACCAAGGCAGTCACCGACGGCCAGGTATCGGCAACTGGCCACCGTAGAAAAGATGGCATCCTACAACTCATGGCGCGGCCACAGATTCATCTTGGAAGACTGGATGCAGGACTGAGTTCTTGTCGAGGAGGCTGCAGTGTAGCGTGGCCATCTGCACTGGGGCAGTAAGCCCTATGCGGCCTATGGTTTGCAGACTGAATTCATATTTGAGGGTGAGACCTGCCGCTTCCATCGTGCGGAGGATGATCATTAAAAGATCGGCTGCAAGTCTGGTGGCGAAGCAGAAGTGTCGGGTCCCAAAGTTCCCCCAGTTGTGCCTGTTGCACCTCAGCATGGAAATGTTCCGCGCTCCATTGGTATCGGTCAAGAGTAGTGATGGGTCTACCCAGTATGTAAAAGTCCTGATCCACGCGGGTTCTCAAGTATCCGTGCACTGATCACAGGTTCTGAGGTCTAAAAGAATTCCGGCTAACTATCTGGATCCGGTCATCTTGGAAATTAGAAAAAGAAAGGTAAAAGAAAGAAAATAGGGAAAAAAGGCGTTATACTTACCAGTCTCCCGTGCGGCGATAACACTACTTCCGTGGCTGCTCATTATTTTTCATACATTTGCATTGCTTCCCGTGCCCACTGGCAGTCCTGGTATCTGTGATTTGTTGCAGTCATACCACGCCCCCACCTTGTGCAACAGCGTGTCTGACTGAAACCAATTGCACACGCTGTGTGTGTGTCCCAGCCATGTGCTTATCTTGGCTGTGTATCAAAATAAGAGGGACCCCAGGCAGCTTTTCTTTTTTTTTTTTAAATTATGTAAATAATTAATTTTCAAAAACAGCGTGCGGTCCCCCCTAATTTTGAGACTTACTTAAACATGGCTGTTGTCTATCTGTTACTTACTAAGCTACACCCTTATAGGGTAGTGTCTATCAACCCTAACCATTTCCTGCCTAAAAGGAACCAGGGAGCGGTCATTCAAAACTCGGCCACTAGATGGCCACATTACACACTGAAATACAATATCTTGTGATGGGCAGAATTGCAGATACCCGGGATTGGTGGGTCCAACTGGGTTTAAAAAAAAACAGGTTAGGGCCCAGAATTGATCCTGGATATCTGGCTGGACGCCAATGTGGCTCTTTTTAAATAAGTAATTTTAAAAAACTGCATACGGTCCCCCCCAATTTTGATACCTAGCCATGATAAAGCCGACAGCTGGGGGCTGGTATTCTCAGGCTAGGAAGACTCATGCTTATTGGGCCCCCAGCCTAAAAATTGCAGCCTACAGACGCCCAGAATTGTCGCATCCATTACATGCGACAATCCTGGAAGCTTACCTGGGTAAACTCATATCTATAGGTAACACCCCGGCAGTGGCTCGTGGCTCGAGGGTCTCTGGACCCGGGGGCTAAAGGTCACACCCGAATAAAGAAGGGGGGTATTAACAGGCGAGATATGTATATAGTTTGTGATGCCACCCATGGTGTACGGTAATTGGGAGTACCGCCGCTGCCGTTGAGAGTACCCGGGGTGATGGAGTGGGGCAGCATGATAATGTTACCCTCCATGGGTAGGGAAAGGCCCTGGGACTCTGGATGGTGGTATGGTGTGCAGGGGGGAGCGCAGGCTCGCTGGTTGCAGGGGTTAATCTGGTACTCACTCAGCAATGAAGCAGATGCTGACAACAGGGTAAACCAAGTCTCTGGGTGCCGCTGCCCTCTTGGGGGAGCTTGTCTGGGTCCCATCCAGGAGTGGGATTCAAATTTTTTTTTTTTAAACTCGTTTTATTGAAGGTTAAGTAAATCATTACATTAAAGGATAAATCAGCAAATTGTACAGTAAAAATACATGTAAACTGGTTGATAATCAGAGTAATAAAGCAACAACAATCAAGTCAACGTCTATTACTTTCAGCATGGCCTTAGTACAGTAAACATAGCAAAGGTGTCAGCTCGCGAGACATATCCATCCTGAGGCAAAAAGCCCATGTTAACAAGGAAAGTGCAACCCAGGTTTCAGGGACCTCGTCATATCCCTGATACAGTATATCATGGATCACATGTTTCTCCTTTCCCCTCACTGGAGCATTATTGATTATTATTGCGATAATACCGACTGTAGGATATCAGTTAGGGAACCGGGTGATCCTCCGGTCAAGGGCAATCCCAACCATCTACCCCATATTTTGTCGAATTTATGTAAAGAACCTCTTGTCTTATAAACAAATTGTTCTGACGGAATTATAGCATTTACCAATGCAATCCAAGAGGCTCTAGTTGGGGGATGAGTGCTCATCCAATTTAGTATAATGCCCTTCCGGGCCAGAAACAGTACCTTTTTTATTAATAAATTTTCATCTTGGGATCAGGAGTGTACCCCCACCACCCCAAATAGACACAGAATTGGGCACATAGCAACCCCTTTTTGAAGTATGGTGGAAAGAGTCGGGATTCAAATTTTTAACAACAGGTTCTCTGTAAACCCCGCCCAGTTGAACACCACAACCATTCAGTAACCACACCCAATTTGTTAGCCACAACCATTTACACGCACTTTCCTCAACCAAAAAATACAAGTACTTTAAAGTAAAATCTCTTTCTCCTTCTTCCCCTCCTATACCTTCACTCTCCTGTCCAGCATCAGTTGTTCCAGTCACTGTCAGTCATATTGTATTAAACGTTTTTTCTACAATTTTTAAAAAATATTACTAAAGGAGTCCTGCTAAAATGGGAATGGACGACTTTCCCCATACAGATCTCATCCCATGTGGTCTCTTTCCCCTGCAGATCCCATCCCATAATTGCTCCTTTCCCCTGCAGATCCCATCCAATGTGGTCTCTTTCCCCCTACAGATCCCATCCCATCATGGCTTCTTCTCCCAGCAGATCTTATCCCATGTGCTCCTTTTCCCATATAGCTCCCATCTTATGTGGCCTACCTCTCCCCATATAGTTCCCATCTATGCAGCCTCCTCTCCCCATATAGCTCCCATCTTATGTGGCCTCCTCTCCCCATATAGCTCCCATCTTATGAGACCTCCTCTCCCCATATAGTTCCCATCTATGCAGCCTTCTCTCCCTATGTAGTTCCCATCTACGCAGCCTCCTCTCCCCATGTAGTTCCCATCTTATGTGGCCTCCTCTCCCCATATAGTTCCCATCTATGTGGCCTTCTCTCCCCATATAGTTCCCATCTATGCAGCCTCCTCTCCCCATATAGCTCCCATCTATGTGACGTCCTCTCCCCATATAGCTCCCATCTATATGGCCTCCTCTCCCCATATAGCTTCCATCTATGTGGCCCCTCTCTCCATATAGCTCCCATCTATGTGGCCGCTCTCCCCATATAGTTCCCATCTATGTGGCCTCCTCTCCCCATATAGCTCCCATCTATGTGGCCTCCTCTCCCCATATAGCTCCCATCTATGCGGCGTCCTCTCCCCATATAGCTCCCATCTATGCAGCCTCCTATCCCCATATAGCTCCCATCTTTTGCGGACCCTCTCCCCATATAGCTCCTATCTTTTGCGGCTCCTCTCCCCATATAGGTCTCATCTATGTGGCCTCCTCTCCCCATATAGTTCCCATCTTTATGCGGATCCTCTCCCCATATAGCTGCCATCTTTTGCGGCCTCCTCTCCGCATATAGCTCCCATCTTTATGCTGCTCCTCTCCCTATATAGCTGCCATCTTAATCGGCCCCTCTCCCTGCATCTTCGGGCGGCGTCGCTCTGGCCGGCGACCCGCCTCCTTCCTAAGGGGACAGGTCGTGCGACGTCACAGCGACATCACACGGCAGGCGGCCAATAGAAGCGGAGGGGCGGAGAGGAGCAGGACGTAAACATCCCGCCCACCTCCTTCCTTCTGCATAGCCGGTGGAGGCAAGTAAGGAGATGTTCCTCGCTCCTGCGGCTTCACACACAGCGATGTGTGCTGCCGCAGGAACGAGGAACAACATCGTAGCTCCTATTGGTGCGACATTATGAAAATGACCGACGCTACACAGATCACCGATTTTCGACAATTTTGCGAACGTTTATCGGCGCATCTAGGCTTTACACGTTGCGATGTCGTTACCGGCGCCGGATGTGCGTCACTTTCGATTAGACCCCAATGATATCGCAGTAGCGATGTCGCAATGTGCAAAGTACCCCTAACACAGATGAATACAGGGAACCGAACCACCGGAGCTGTTTCTTGCCGGTTCGGGGAACCGGCTGCTATTTTAACAACCGGTTCGCCCGAACCAGACAGAACCAGCTGAATCCCACCCCTGGTCCCGTCCCCTGCAGCACTGCCTGGTGGTCCATGACCTGCCTCCTGGCACAGTATTTTTAGAGTGTCCATTGTGGCCCGTTAGCTTGGAGCTTTCCGGGCCCCGCTCCCCACTGTGGCTAACTAGAAGAGCTTGTTCTCAGGGGCTCACGCTTGGGATTTCAGTGGTCCGCTTGCTTGGAAAGCCCTATCCCCCTCATTGCGCTAGTGCCCCCGATCTCTGAGCTTCGTGGGAACAGTCCATTGAGGCCCTGTCCTCTGCAGGTTAATTACCGGGTTGCTTAAAGCTTCTCCCCAACCTAGGGTCCGTGTACCCCTTCGTGCCTTCGGTCCCAGACCGATGATTAGGCTCAGGCTGCTAACCGTCCTCCAAGACAGGTCCCAGGCACCTAGCCTCAATTCCCTGCGACTGGGGGTCCGACTCCTCTAGGTCGAAACCACTGTCTGCGACCTAGTCTTCTTCTCCCCTGGGAGCTACAACTCCCAGCTTCCTCAGAGCTCCTCACAGCTCAAGGGCTACCACTCAACTAACTTGACACCTCCCACCTCCCTGCCTGACCCCTAGGTGGGTGGCCCTATTCCAGATTAAGCAGCCCACTGGTGTGCCTGACAGGGTGTGGTGCAAGGTGTATCTAGGATTTGTGAATTCTGGTGGAGGCAGAGCTGCAGGTTAGATTCCCAGAACCAGGGGGGGTTGAGCCTTACACGGGGTGAGAAAGATTGTGCAGAACCCTGTGACGACCTGACTAGTCCAGGGCGTCACACATACTGAACGTGTGTATGTGGCCTTAAAGGGGTGGTTCGTCCATTTTTTTTATTTTCTCTATGAGTGTACCTTAACATTATAGGCGTTTTCTGCATTGGCCTCTATTTGCAGTCCTGGCACTGAGCGGCGCTATCCTGCACGCTCAGTGCCGGTCACATGAACCCCCTGGTGCTGCGGCTGCTAGTATCCTCTTACGTCCCGTCAAGTTCTGGACTCTGAAACTGGACGGTTACGTCAGAGGATGCTGGCGCCACTCACATTGATTGACTGTGCTGTGGGCGGTGACTACCGCACGTCACAGCCCAGCATTGAGGGGAGGATCCGGAGGGCGCCAGTAAGATGCGGTGAAGAGGGCTAAGCGTCCGGCAGATGTGTGAGGCACGGGGCGCCACTGTGAAGTACAGGGTGGGGTTTCTTCAGCTGAAATCCCCCCTGTCACGTAAGTATCTGATCTCACTCTCCACCCGCCCGCTCTGCTCCGATGTCAGGAGAACAGGCGGTGTCGGGCGGTGTGATCATGTGCTCCTCCCACCAGCACTACAGGATGCAGCAAGAGACTGACAAGCTGGTGACATGCAGTACTGCATGTGTCAGAGCAGAGCATGTCACCACTCTGCTCTGTCACCTGTCCTGCTGCATGGGACCAACTGTCTTCAGTCTGTCACTATGCACCACAAGTCAAAGAGTGGAGCAAGTTGGTAACAGAGCACCTCTCCCCCCTCTCTTCTCTCCCCCCTCTCTTCCCCCCCTCTCTTCTCTACCCCCCTCTTCTCTCTTCTCTCCCCCCACTCTCTTCTCTCCTCCCACTCTCTCTTCTCTCCCCCTACTTTCTTCTCCCCTCTCTCCCCCTCTTCTCCCCCCCTCTTTTCCCCCCCTCTCTCTCTCTCTGTTCCCTCTCTCTCTTTTCCCTCTCTCTCTCTTTTCCCTCTCTCTTTCTTTTCCCTCTCTCTCTCTTCCCTCTCTCTCTTTTCCCTCTCTCTTTTCCCTCTCTCTCTCTTTTCCATCACTCTTTTTCTCCCTCTCTCTTTTCCCTCGCTCTTTTCCCTCTCTCTTTCTCTGTTCCCTCGCTCTCTCTCTTTTCTCTCGCTCTCTCTCTTTTCCCTCGCTCTCTCTCTTTTCCCTCGCTCTCTCCTGGCATGGCCAGTACAGAAATCTCTCGATCGTGGAGGGGTGAGAGGGAGTAATAAACATGGAGTCCCTAATGTGTCTGTGTATTTATTTCTAATAAAGTACTTTTCTCTGTGTGATGTCTTTTTTTTTTTTTTCACCCTTTATTTGAGATTCTTAATGGCCGGGTCAAACTTGGCCTGATATTAAGAATCTCGGGCTTTATACCAGCTGGTAAAACATAGCTGGTATTAAATCTTTATTACCCAGCGTTCCACCTGGCACCAGGGCCACTGGAGGAGTTGGATACATCGCCAGAAGATGGCGCTTCTAAGAAAGCGCCATTTTCTAGGGCGGCTGTGGACTGCAATTCGCAGCGGGGGGCCCAGAAAGCTTGGGCCACCCTGCGCTGTGGATTCCAATCCCCAGCTGCCTAGTTGTACCTGACTGGACACAAAAAAATGAGCGAAGCCCACGTCATTTTTTTTGTAAATTATTTCATGAAATTCATGAAATAATTTAAAAAAAAGGGACTTCCCTATATTTTTGGTTCCCAGCCGGGTACAAATAGGCAGCTGGGGGTTGGGGGCAGCCCGTACCTGCCTGCTGTACCTAGCTAGCGTACAAAAAATAGGGCGAAGCCCACGTAATTTTTTTTTTTAAAGTTTTTAGGCAAAAAAAAAAAAAAAGGCTTTCCTGGATTTTCCATTGCCAGTGAAGGTAACACCAAGCAGTGGGGGTTAGCAGCCAGTAGCTGCTTGGGTTACCCTTAGCAATAGAAAATTCAGCGGGAGCCCACACTTTTTTTTTCCTCCTAACCCTAGGGTTAGGGTTTTGTGTTTGCTTGTTTTTTTTTTTATTTTTTTTTATTTTTAATGAATTTTAAAAAAAAAAAAAAAAAATCGACATGGGCTTCACCCATTGAGCACCAGAGCATTTTACTGCTCATTCAACCCTACTCCTGATCACAGCGCCAGCAGAACAAGTAATCAGATGTTCTGTGTCCCCCTGCATCCATCGCAGCATGTGCGGGCTGTGAGGTTACCTGAGTTCAGTCCAGCACTGGAGTCAGCTGATCTGAACTCAGCTGAACTCCAGCCCGCACACACTGCGATGGATGCAGCGAGACACAGAACAAGTAAGGCCTAAGCCACACGGCGAAAAAAACGGTGCGAGTGGAGTGCGATAAAACATTGCATTCCATTCGGACCAATATTAGCCTGTGTTTCAGCGCACATGAGCAATTATTTTCTCAGCCCTAATCGGACCGAGAATACAATCGCAGCATGCTGCTCTGTAATGCAAGACTCTTTCTCTCACACTCATTCAAGTGTATGGTGTGAGAAAAAAATCGCACTGCACTCGCGGTACATCAGTGTACCGCGAGTGCAGAACGAGAATCGCAATAGCCGGCAACGGAGGAGAGAGGGAGAGAAATCTCTCTCTCCCCTCCTCAGAGTCAGCCCGCCCCTCCGCAGCGCCGAACCGCCCCCCGCAGCTGAGGTCCGCTCGCACAGTCGGACCTCAGTCGCAGGGACACACGCATGACACTCGGCTCTGCTGTTCTGCCAGCGTGAGCCGAGTGTCATGCGAGGGGATCGCAGTAATACCGTGTGGCCCCAGCCTAATCGGCTGACACTGGAGTCAGCTGATCTGAACTCAGCTGAACTCCTGACCATACAGCCCGCACACGGTCACACGTAACCTGCATCCATCGTAGCGTGTGCGGGCTGTGAGATCAGGAGTCAGCTGACTCCTGTACCGGCCGATAAATTCTGTGTCCCGCTGCAGAAGGATCCGGTAAGATAACGGTTGCATGCGCTGCACATTTAATCCACAGGATCCGGTCATATGCGGTTTGCAGTTTAGGCAAAAAAACGCTGATGTGAACGTAGCCTGCAAAATGCATGCCACACGGATGATATGGACGACACACAGACTAGGTAAGAGGGAAAAAAGCAATCTCATGACCCCTTCATTTTTGATTTTTTCCCAAATTATTTTTTCACATGTTGCGCCAGCTAATAATCAATTTCTGTACACACACAGACTATGAACTATATGAGAACAAGCAGAAGATAGCCGCTTTCTTCCCCTGGTTGTGCAGAGCTGCGAGCTTCTGCTGTTTCTATTGTGATTGCTCTCAGTGCATCCACACTGGGAAGAGGCAGGGAGGAGTCTTTGGGTGGAGACGAGAGCTGAGTGGGTGTGTTAGATACAGTCCTAGAGCCGCAAAGAATTATGGGAGTTGTAGTAACTGAACCCAGGAAGTCATAAGAGAGATTAACCCCATCAGAGCTGGAGCCAGCAATGAGGATGTGTTGCTAGAGCACGATAAAAGGTAATATTACTGAAAAAACATAATAGATGTGTGGAGAGGCACATATTAGCAAGATTTATGAGAAAAAAAATCAGTTTTGGTAACTGGACATCTTTTTTAATGGGGATAACTTATGGGACCCCCACCAATCCCATGAACTGGAGCTCTGGAGAGTCTGGATTGAACTGAGCAGTAATCTTGCTGCTCCATTTATTCTTATGGGACCACCGGAGATAACTGAGCCCTTGCACTTGGCTGGTCTTCAGTATTTCCATAATAATGAGAGCAGCAGTGAGCATGATCGACAACCTCGACCACCTCTCCATTCACACTTGGCTCTTCAGAACCCCTTTTCTTAGGATTAGTAGGTGTCACAGAGGTCAGACCCCCAGTGATTGAGTTGTTATCCCCTATCTTTTCAAGGCAAAAATGTAAAACAGTGTCTGAGTTTTGGGTAAACATGGTAAACTTTCTTGATACACTTTTTACAGTATGTGTTGACAGCATGAATTGTTTTATGCGTTTCCACAGTGGAAACACACTAACGACGCATTTGTGTTTTTTACTTGAAGATTTTCCGCATCTAATTCAAGTCTATGACAAAAATCTGCACAGAAAACTTATCGTAACGATTTGCAACAAGCACGGCAAGTCAGTTTATATTGGGTAAAAAAGAAGCCCAGCAGGTAGCAGATTTCTATAAATCCCACCCGCTTTGATGAAACTGTACGGCAATGTTCACACAGGGGGCAACAAAACCTTATCTCTTTGTTGTAAAGAAGCTGCGTTTTTTGCAGCATTTTTGCCTCGTTTTTTGTTGCTTTTTTTGGTGTGCCACTTGTCTACAGTACGTGTTTAAATAAAGTTTGTTTCGTTGACCCCAAAAAAGCAAAATTGCAGCAAAAAAAACACAGTTGGGTTTGTTTTTCAGTCTCATTGCTTTGAAAGTTGGGAAAAAAAGCTGCAAAAACGCTGAAAAAAGTCTTAAATAAGGCAAAGTAACTTCAGAAATAGCCGCATGTTTAGCCTTCAGAGCGCAATAAATGTATACACTGCACATTCCTACTGAGTGCTCAGAACATTAGTTCTCATGTCTCCAGCGTCTGTTTAACTAAAGCACAACCAGACTCACAGCAGCCAGTCAGAATCGAGCTTTTATTATCAAACCAACTCTGGAAAATGGCAGGTGTAATGTGATTGGATGCCACCAATAACATGGCTACTTGGATGTTCACACAGCGGCATTTCCAGAAATCTCTCTCCATTGATCAGATAAATACTGTAGTCGTAATCAGAGCTGCGCATGCGCAGTATCGACAGGAAGCCGCACTCTCCAGGCTGTTCGCCTATGGGAGGTCCTCTCCTGCCTGTCAGGCCGGAGGAGGGACGTGCACGGTTCAGTTCCGCATTGTCAGCCCGTCCCGTCCTTACCAGCAGGTGAGCGGGGGGGAGGCAGCGCAGGAGGAAGTGACAGTGTGCCCGGCACATAAACACCTCCATCTATGAGCCTGGCACTGCCCTGTATGAGGGGCACAGGGTCAGGAGCCCTTCCCATAGAAGACAGTGGATTAGCTGAGTCTGGGCATTAGCGCTGGATTACCAGGAAGGTGTATAAGGAGCTGCTCAGCCCTGGGCTGGACCCTGCCACGTCCTGGCACAGGTATGATGGGTCCTGCAGGACGCCCCGAGGACGGACGATGAGACTTGTGCACAGACCATACTACAGACAATCAGGAAACAGCCGATCTGCTTACTGACGGGCTCCAGCGCAGGGCATCTACTGGCCCATAAGACAGACCCCATATACCCTCCAGAAGATTGTGCCCACCTTATACCCTGCCGCGCTGCCCACCTGCTGATCTCCAGCTGCCACCATGGATGCCTCCACACTGGAACTGGACGCTCTGAAGTTTGCAAAGTTAGCGGTGGTCAACGATCAAATAGGGAAATACAAGGAAGCCGTCTTCTATTATAAGGTATGGCGGGCCGACAGAATAATCTTAGACATGGCCATTGGCTACTGCCTCTAAAAGGGAAACAGTCAGCAGGTTGATGCTGCCCAGATTTCTGTAGTTTAAGTGGTTGTATTACTCAAACGCTGCGGAGTTTAGTGGAAAACATAGTGGAAATCTTCAAGATGCAGGTGACCGCTAGCTTCTTCCTGCCACTCATCTACACTGACGGGTACATAGGTGGTTGGGCAGAAGATGTCGTGGACCGGCCTCCTGGACTAGTCACCTCATCCCTGTGATGAGTGAGTGCTGTGTATACAGTGTAGGAGCGGTGACACCTCGTCTTCCATCGGTCCTAATGGTCATGATCGCTTTGTGAAGGGAGAGCATTTGGATACATCTTGATTGACAGAAGCGAGCGCTGCCTGATCTCCGCTTTGCACCTTGGCACGGACAATGCAGGGGTCCAGCAGCGGTAACGTGGTGTTATAGCCATCAGTAATTTCTGGCTCCTGTCTGCAGTACAATACCGAGTGACAGACAGGAGATGACATCCAGCAACGACACTATGAATATGACTGGACTCCGTGCTGAGGACCAGACAATATAAGGCTATGTGCCCACGCTAGAATGTCCCTGCGGATTTTTTTGCCTGAAAATCCGCGACTTTCGCGGCAAATCCGCACCCGCGGATTTGCCGCGAATTTACCGCGGATTTGCCGCGGATTTTGATGCGGATTTCATTTTTTTTTTTTTCCCCATTCAAAACCAAAAATCCGGACCAAATCTGCACCAAACAATTGACATGCTGCAGATTTTTCCGGATCAAAATCCGCGGCAAATCCGCAGCGGAAAAATCCGCAGCATGGGCACAGCATTTCCAAAATGCCATTGAAATGGCTTGGAAGTGCTGCTGCTGCAGATTTTCGGCAAATCCGCGGCACAATCCGCGCAAAATCCGCGCAAAATCCGCAGCGTGGGCACATAGCCTAACAGCACCTCCACACGGACACTGCAGCCACACTCACAGTGTCATTGCTGATGCTCCTCTCTGACTCCTGTCTGCGGCCTCCACTCAATACTGTGCTGAAGACAGAAGCCAGAGATGAGATCCAGGAATGACCCTATGACCGTGGCTGGACTCCTGCAGCGTCCGTGCTGAGGTCCAGACAATATAACAGCATCTCCGCACAGACACTGCAGCCACACTCACAGTGTCATTGTGTGATTGCTGACTCTCCTCTCTGACTCCTGTCTGCGGCCTCCACTCAATACTGTACTGAAGGTAGAAGCCAGTGATGAGCTCCGACAATGGCCCTATGACTGTGGCTGGACTCCTGCAGCGTCCGTGCTGAGGTCCAGACAATATAACAGCATCTCCGCACAGACACTGCAGCCACACTCACACAGTGTCCTTGCCGGCTCTCATCTTTGGCTCCTGTCTGTGGTCTCCACTCAGTACTGTGCTGAAGGCAGGCACCGGTGATGAGCTCTGACTGTCCGTGGCTGGACTCCTGCAGCGCCCGTGCTGAGGTCCAGAGCCGCTGATTGCAGTCAGACAGCGTTCGCTTGAGCTCTGTCTATCAAAATGTGACAAAGCGCTCATTATGCAAATCAAGTGGGCATGACTGCACTGAAGCCTTGACTATGCCAAGGGTGCACCAAAGCTCCTCATTTGGATATGAAATATATTCTACTACAGGTATCATTTTTATAGGGCCGAGACCTGTACAACCCGTCTTTCTCAAGTGGACGAATCCGCTGAATTTTTCAAGAAGCAGATGCTTTAGGAAACGCCGCCCTCTTTTTCATAAAGTACCTTTTTTAGGAGTTCATTTGTTGTTTGCCAAACTTTCTCTTGTACATTTTTTTTGATCGTGTTTTTTTTTTGTTTTTTTTACAGTCCCTAGACCAGAATCCTTTTTGTTTTTTGTTTTTTTTTTCATCCCAGACTCTCATAGCAGCTCTCACCTCCCCACCCCTTCATTTCACTCTCCGCTACATTTCTGAGTTAAGCTTTGGCACCTGGGAATGACATTAAGGCTCTGTGCCCACGTGTGCGTATTGCATCGCAGCGTAACTGCATGCGTCCTGCGTCCCCAGCACAATCTATGAAGATTGTGCACAATCCATGCGCACGTTGCGTTTTAGAACGTGGTGATTTGCATGCTGCCAAATTGCTGTGTTCTAAAAAGCAACATGTCACTTCTTTCGTGCGCTTTGGATGCAGCCCCCGCTCTGTCTATGGTGGGGGCTGCATCCAGAGCGCATGAAATCGGCTTTTCACTGCATTCATTTCGCAGTGTTTCTGCAGCGATTTGAAGCACATGTGCTGCTCAAATCGCTGCAGAAATTTCTGCAGGGACACAACGCAATGTGGTCACCTAGCCTAAGGGTATGTGCGCACATTACGTTCTCTGCAGTGCAGAAAAGAACGCACCCTCTGGCAGACTGAACACTGCGTTTGTAAAAAAAAAAAAAAAAAAACCACAACGCATGCATTTTGGATGCTTTTTCCATGCACTTTGCATGCGTTTTCGATGCATTTTTGACAGTGCGTTCCCCCAGAAATTCAGCTTTGCTACATGCCGGCTGACAGCAGACACAGAGTCGCGCAATGAGAATGAAGTCGGGTGAACTCCACCCGACTTCATTGTCATACCGCGGCTCTGTGTGTGGCGTCCTGATTAGCGGTCACCCGTGAAGGACTCACCGGTGACCGCTAATCCCCTGAGAGACTGAAGTGAGCAGCGCGATCACACTTGCGTTGAACGGCATCCGTCACAATGCGTTGTGTAACACATGTGATGGATGCCTTGCAAATAGTGTGATAATATAGGCCACGGATTCCAGTGAAATAACGCGTTGAAGTTTTCTTTGGCCGAGAAAGAGCCCTCATATTTACCGCACACATCCCGACACTACAGCCCACATCATCACCGCACACATCCCGACACTACAGCCCTCATCATCCCCGCACACATCCCGACACTACAGCCCTCATCATCCCCGCACACATCCCGACACTACAGCCCTCATCATCCCCGCACACATCCCGACACTACAGCCCTCATCATCCCCGCACACATCCCGACACTACAGCCCACATCATCCCCGCACACATCCCGACAGTACAGCCCACATCATCCCCGCACACATCCCGACAGTACAGCCCACATCATCCCCGCACACATCCCGACAGTACAGCCCACATCATCCCCGCACACATCCCGACAGTACAGCCCACATCATCCCCGCACACATCCCGACAGTACAGCCCACATCATCCCCGCACACATCCCGACAGTACAGCCCACATCATCCCCGCACACATCCCGACAGTACAGCCCACATCATCACCGCACACATCCCGACAGTACAGCCCACATCATCACCGCACACATCCCGACAGTACAGCTCACATCATCACCGCACACATCCTGATACTACCGCCTACATCACCGCACCCCCACCCCCCCCGACATTACCGCCTACATCACCGCAAACATCCCGACACTACAGACCACATCATCCCCGCACACATCCCGACACCACAGCCCTCATCATTCCCGCACACATCCCGACACTACAGCCTCATCATTCCCGCACACATCCCGACACTACAGCCCTCATCATTCCCGCACACGCACCGGCACTACCACACCCATCATTCCCGCACACGCACCGGCACTACCACACCCATCATCCCCGCACACGCATCGGCACTACCGCACCCATCATCCCCCCCCCCCCCCCACACACACACACACACACACACACCGGCATTACCTCAGTGACGTCCCCGTTGACAGCGTGATTCCCTTCAGTTGCTGCATGGAGCTCACAGGAGCGGCGGTGTTCTACTGCCGCTCTTGTCAGCTTCATGTAGCAGTGCTGGATGCGTCGTGGGACCTCTGTGGATTATGCTGGACCTGGAGGGCTATTTGGCAATTTCAATAAAGTGGTGAAGGAAGGGGTTTTTTTTGTCTTTTATTCCAAATAAAGGATTTTTTCGGGTGTGTGTGTGTTTATTTACTTTCACTTACAGGTTAATCATGGAATGTGTCTCATAGACAGCTGCCATGATTAACCTAGGACTTAGTGGCAGCTATGGGCTGCTGCCATTAACTCATTACCTCGATTGCCACCGCACCAGGGCAATTCGGGATGAGCCGGGTAGAGTCCCGGGACTGTGGCATCTAAAGGATGCGGCAATTCCGGGCGGCTGCTGGCTGATATTGTTAGGCTGGGGGGCTCCCCATAACGTGGGGCTCCCCATCCTGAGAATACCAGCCTTCTGCCGTGTGACTTTACCCTGGCTGGGATCAAAATTGGGGGGGGGACCGCACATCATTTTTTTTTTAATTATTTATTTATTTTACTACACAATATAGACCCACCCACCTGCGGCTGTGATTGGTTGCAGTGAGACAGTTGTCACTTAGCGTGGGGGCGAGGCGAGTCTGACTGCAAGCAATCATAATGGGGAGATAAGGTATGCACACCAGTGACTATGTAAGGGGAATACATGAAATAGCAGAAACTGCTGTGTGAATACTGACTTGAAAAATCCAATAGCTATATGTAAGATGCATTACTGCCATGAACATATGAATCAAGAGAAATTTAGCTACTGAATTGATCAATGCAATAGAGCCCCAACACTACGCCAAAGTATTTCTCTACGTTGGGGTCCCTAGCTTGTGTGTGTCCTCTCATGCAGTTAAAAAACTTACCGTGTATGGGAAGCTGAGACCCAGGCTATTTATGCGTATGATGTGGATTGGCAATAGGTGTGGTTGGGGAGGGTTCACAAACGAAAAACTACTAACAAATAAGGAATAACGTTTGGAACGTTTCCAAACGTTATTCCTTATTTGCAACCAATCATAGGCGCCGGTGGGCGGGATAAGCAGGGAATACCAGATTGAATAATGAGTGGCCGGCATCTTCAAAAGAGGAAAAGCCACTGGAGCAGTGTGAACGCCGTGCAGCGCCGCGCCGGTGATCGGTGAGTATGAGAGAGGGGGAGAGACTGACCGACGGACAGAGAGAGGGACAGAGTGACCAACTGACAGAGAAAGAGACCGACAGACAGGAGATTGACCGACATTGACAGAGAGAGACTGAAAAGACCGTTTTGTCAAAAATGCAGTCCAAGTGCTTTTTGGTTGCGTTGTGACCCACATCATTGATTTCAATGGGTGGAGAACGCAGCTACAACGCACAAAAGAAGTGACATGCTGCTTTTTTTCCGCAGCGATTTTTGGGCATCCAAAACGCTGCGTTTACAAACGCAGCGTGTGCATTGATTTTTCGGCTTTCTCATACACTTTGCTGGTGAAGCTGAACGCATGCAATTTGGCACTGAAAACACTGTAGTTCAAAACGCAGCGTTTCCGTGGAAAAAAACGCAACGTGTGCACATAGCCTTAAATACATGGGCCCGGAATCAGCACTTTTAAGGCCCTGTGCGCACTAGAAAAAGGATTTTTCTCAAGAAATTTCTTGAGGCTGAAAGATTAGCGCAGTTACGTTAAAAAAACGCATCAATAACGCACCGAAAAACGCATGCCTTTTTACCGCGTTTTTGATGCAATTTTTCCGCGGGTTGGTCCCTGCAGTTTTACCATTTATCTATGGCAAAAAACGCAGGTACCTGGAGAAAAGAAGTGACCTGCACATTCTTTTTCTCAAGAAATTCTGCAGAAAGAATGTTCTTGAGAAAAAAACGCAGTGTGCGCACAGTTATTTTTTTCCATAGGTTTTGCTGAGGAATGTCTGCAGAAAGGTTACAAGAATTTCTCAAGAAATTTCTGCAGCAAAAACGCGGATAAAAACGTGGGTAAAGACGCGGTGTGTGCACAGGGCTTAAAAGTGGAAAACCAAATGGGACCATCTTTGGTTTTGTACAACATTCAGCAACCAACGTTTTGATATTTTGAGGAATTTTGGGCAATAAACGGCAATGAATACCAGAAGACAAAAAAGTCCCTGAATTGGGCCATAGTTAGTGCAAAGGAGATTTGCCATTTTTTTGAACGTCTCCCGGACATTCCAGGGGATTTTGCAAGTATGGCCGAACCCAGCATACGTGTATGAGCGGGGTGATGATTCAGATCATACAGCTGCAGAGAAGATCTCTTCTGGAGTTGGCTTCTTGGCACCATATATTTAAAGTTGTCCTCTATGGAGCAGAGGTTCAGCGCTTCCCCTCCGCTCATTTTCTATGTGACTGCCAAAACTAGTAACTTCTGCAGACAATGATTAGTGGAGAGCAGAAGACCTCTGCTTCATTCAGGGCCCCATTTTCCATGTCAGTGATCCTTTCAATCTTGTAAAATCCCTTTAAGTATTAAGCATGTGATGTTGGATGCCACATGTTTTATGAGAAAATGTATCTGTGAGCCCTTGTATAAAGTTTGAGGGATACACTGGTGCGGGATAGGGTCATACAGGGCTCTGGCCACCTTATTGCAGATATATTAGGAGCACTACCTGGCGTTCTTATGAGCGTACATGGTCATCAGTATAAATCGTTGCCAAAAATCTTACTGAGATCTAGAAATGAATTTTTAGTGACAGAGCACTTCTAGTGTTACATGTCCTATTTATATAGCAGGTATATACCATCCGTATACTGCTGTCAGGCACAGACCAGGGCTGTGGAGTCGGTAAGCCAAACCTTCGACTCCGACTCCGACTCCTCAAATTCTCTTGCACCGACTCCGGCTCCGGCTCCGACTCCGACTCCGGCTCCGACTCCGACTCCTACATATATTGCTTAGTTAGGTGAAAAATTTATTGTAGTACATGAATATGTGTATGTGAACATCAGACATTTAATAATTTTTATGATACGATAATCAAGATATTTGGATAGAACATAAAATATATTTATTGGAATACAACTTTAGAACACAAAAAACTGTAATAAATTGTAAATATGTAATACACTATGTAATATACAGTAGATTACATATATATCTTGTGTGTGTATATACACTGTGTGTATATATATATATATATATATATATATATTACATATTTACAATTTATTAGTTTTTTGTGTTCTAAAGTTGTATTCCAATAAATATTTTATGTTCTATCCAAATATCTTGATTATTGTATCATAAAAACAATTAAATGTCTGATGTTCACATTGTACTACAATAAATTTTTCACTTAAATATAAGCATTATACTAAATGTTATTATTTAGTAAAATATTCAGCACATTCTGCATTGCACTCCTGTCCCCAATTTATTATATATTTTAAGAGTCGGAGTCGGTGCATTTTATACCGACTCCGACTCCACCAAAATGAGCTCCGACTCCGACTCCACGACTCCGACTCCACAGCCCTGGCACAGACCGTGTGAGATCAGGTACACGTGACCTCTCCCTGCATTCATTACTTCCTCTAATGGATCAAATACCTTTGCCTGTATGTCATAATTATAACAAGCGTGTTTTCATTGTCAGGTGAGGACATATGGTAAATAATCATCTGAATGAACTGTGAGAAATAGGTGGAATTAGTCCTGGAAGTGACAGGCTCCAGACCATGGTACCACACATAAGGTGGACTAAATATTTTTCCCTACTGGGCATTGAAGACCGTGAACACCTTACCAACCTGCCGAGTCATGATTAAAGGGGTTGTCCACTACTTTTACATTAATGGTCTATCCATAGGATAGGTCATCAGTGTCTGATCTGCTGGGGTCCGACACCCTGCACCCCCGCCATTATAATCAGCTGTTATCGGCAGTGTAAGCAGGCCACTGGAAATTGATGATCTATCGTAACCTCTTTAAGCAAGTAGCATTTAACTTAAAGGGCTATTACCATCTCCATGAACCTATCCCAATATGTAGTAGGTGTAATAATATTAGCAAATATCTCCAATTAGAAATGTAGTATAGTTCTCTTGATTAGCTATGTCGTTCACCTCATGTGCAGGGTATTATAGCTTAGGTATTCATGGTTACAACCACGAGCAACTAACTGTGCCCTGCACATGAAGTATGTGACCTAGCTAATCAGGAGAACTATACTACATTTCTTATTGGAGGTATTTGCTAATATTATTATTATCCTACTACATATTGGGATAGGATTGTGGAGGTGGCAATACCCCTTTTAAGTTTATTTGCGAATCACAAGGCCTGAACATGAACCCTAGGAACGCGAACAGAGGCACTGCTGGAATGGCACCAATTCGGGCAGTGAGTATAGGCTCTTTTACGTTACCTGGGGGAGACCTATGGAATCAGAAGGGGTTGTCATAGATAGATATATATATATCCATATATACATTCCATTGGAGGGGAGTTAACTCTTAGGCGCCAAACACATTAATAATATCTCTCAATGTAAAGGTGAATTGAAAAAGACAAATCACAAAAGAAGGCTCTCTCCCCCTCTGCAGGCATTGTTACATTCTGTGCCCAATTCAACATGAAAACTTTGCTGAAAGTTCCTTTTTAAAGCTTCAACAACTGTTTTATTCTAACCAGTGATTTGTACAATGCAGGAGGCTGCCCAAGCCCTAATATATGCTGAAATGGCGGGATCCACACTGGAGAACATTCAGGACAAGATAAATGAGTACCAGGAAAGAGTCCAAGCTCTTTATACCGCAGGTGAGTGCGCATGGTGATGGGAAGTGTGAATACATAATGTCTCCTGCTCTTTATATTGTATCACTCCTTATTATCAATCATTATTACTGTATGGTCTCAGTAAGGCATCAGGAAAACATGTCTGAATTCCAGCTCTATATATTTGTGAAAAGTCACAGAAACCAGTGTAAAGCCTGCTTTACACCTTACAATTAAGCATACATTATCGTATGCGATGTGACACGCCCCCATTGTATGTGCGACACATTCAATTTGTTGACCGCGTCGCACAAACAATTATTTGCCGTCACACGTACTTACCCGTCCATACGACCTCGATGTGGGCGGCGAACGTCCACTTCCTGGAGTGTGAGGGACGTTCGGCGTCACAGCGACGTCACACAGCGGCCGGCCAATAGAAGCGGAGGGGCGGAGATGAGCGGGACGTAAACATCCCGCCCACCTCCTTCCTTCCGCATTACCGGCGGGAGCCGCGGGACGTATGTAAGATCTGTTCAGCGTTCTCGGGGTGTCACACACTGCGATGTGTGCTGCCTCGGGAACATTGAACAACCAGACGTGCAAATGAACGACGTGTATGCGATGAACGGTTTTACGTTTAATCGCAATCGCACGTAGCTGTCACACGCTACAACAAGACTAACGATGCCGGATGTGCGTCACTTACGACGTGACCCCGCCGACACATCGTTAGATATGTTGTAGCGTGTAAAGCCCGCTTAAGTTTCCACGGCCAGATGGACAGCACTCCATGATGGTGTTCATATAGTAGATTGTTTACATGGACAGGCCAAAGTGAGCGATGTGTAATAGATCGCTCAGGGCACATTGGCTGCCATTCTCCTTGACGTTGCGAAACCCATTCACACAATTTGCAGTATAAATGCAGCTTAAAGGCTGACAATGATTGATGGCCACCAATCTGCACAATGAAGTGGCTTCAGCCCTCCAGTGAGTGGCCATTTCATTGTTCACATGGGCACAGCAGTTCTTATCTACAGGTTGATGAAACAAATAAAATTAACTTTTTTGAATTTACCAAATGGCTGCAATGAAACAAAGTGAAAAATGTAAAGGGGTCTGATACTTTCCGTATACAATGTATGTATGACTAAAACACTGGAGAGTTTCACAGAAATAGCAACTGGTGACAAATACGGCTCTGTAGACTAGTTGGTCAGGCCGGTCCCCAGAGGCTTCCGCCTGCCCGCTGCCCGGATGGACAGGTCTCTGCCTATATGTGGACATAGGTGGAGTCCTGTCAATCCAGGGTGGTAGGGAGACGCCGCTGGCTACCCACTAGTCTACAGTAGCTTTTAAAGTATACACCAATCACCAGGATTTTCCTATATAAACTAAAGCCAGTGCTATACTGGCACTATCAGGCTGATTCTCTACATGCCTTCAGTTGTCAACTAGGATGTATAGGTTTTGAAACACAAGTAAAATTTGTAAAATGCACAGCTTTTTGAGTGGCAGCAGCTGCCGATCAGCTCATAGCTGGGGTGGGTATTCATAGTGATTACCGCCTCCCTGCCTGTCCACCCTCCCCCTGTTAATTATTCTAATTCTATTATGGAATCGTTTTATTAAGTTACTAGAAGGACCTGTGCTGATGTCATACCCATGTGACCAGATAGGGTGCGGCCTCAGACAACATAGCTGATACCAGGAAGCAACATTATGTATGTTAGCTGAGGCCCCGCCCCTTCTGGTCACATTGGTATGACGTCAGCACAGGTCCTTCTAGTAATTTAGTAAAACGATTCTATAATAGAATTAGCATAAATAACAGGGGGGTGGGAATCACTATGCATACCCATCCCAGCTATCAGCTGATCGGCAGCTGCTGTCATTCAAAAAGCTGCTCATTTTTCAAACTTTACTTGCTTGTGTTTCAGAACCTATACATCCTAGCTGACAACTAAAGGTATGTATAGAATCAGCCTGATGGTTCCAGTATAGCAATGGTGATTGGTGCACTTTAAAGGGGTTCTCCAGAAATTAGGATATGTCGTCAATATAGGATTGTCACAGCACCCCCATCAATCATCTGGTAGCAGTTTTGACGATCTCTCAATGTAAATGCTTCACTGCGCCGTTCCGTTGATTGTGTAGCTGCTGCTGCCAGGTACTCCAGATCAGCTGTTATTCAAGCTTGCAAATTTATCAGAGTGCTGTGTCTTTTATTGTGTAAATCCACAATTGGACTTCCGTCAATCTGATATTGATGACCTCCTTTTGCTATGCCATTGACTGACCAGAGAACGACTTTAAGTATGCTTGCTGCATCTCCGCTTAAGGTCTTTGGGACATGGATCGGCTGCTTCGGTCAGTCCCATATATTATCAGTGAAGCAGCAATGTACAGACGTGACTAGAATCAGTTTGGATCTCTTTTGGGGGGAGTGTGGGCTTTAAAGACCCTCAGTGGTCACACATTTATCACCTATAATGTGGATAGATAAAAGTTGTTTATAGGAAGACCTCTAAATCACAGAAAATCTCTTAGGCTATGTGCGCACTGGAAAATGGAATTTTCTCAAGAAAATTCCGCAGGCACTGAAAGATTACCGCACCCGCTGTAAAAAACCGCGGCAAACCGCACCCGAAAACCGCATGCTGTTTGCTGCGGTTTTACCGCGGTATTGTTCGCGGTATTGCCACGTACGGGTTGGTACATGTGCTTTATTGCATTCAATGCAATAAAGCACATTGAAAAAAAAATAATTTGCTTCTTAGATAGTAGATAGATAGAGGGATAGATAGACAGAGGACAGATCGCTGCAGTTCCCACGGTCGGCAGTGAGTTCACATTACCGGCCGTGGGAAATGACCGGTAATTACCTCTGCTGTCTCGCTGCGAGGCTGCATTCATTCAGCGCTGTGTCAGTCGCGGCTGGATGTAAGCAGCGCTGGAGCTGTGGATTATGCTGGAGCTGTGGATTACGCCGGAGCTTTGTTTCGGGGGGGGGGTTAATAAAAGGGTGAACGAGGCTTGTTTGTGTTTTATTTAAAATAAAGGATTTTTCTGTGTGTTTTTTTCACTTTACTTACGGGTTGATGATGTCAGCTGTCACATAGACGCTGCCATGATCAAGCCTGGAGTTAATGGCGGTGATCTGTCACCATTAACTCCTTGTATTACCCTGACTGCCACTACTACACGGCGGCAGGAAGAGCCGGGGACACGCCGGTACTGCCGCATAATGTATGTGACAGTCCCGGGGCAGCTGCGGCTGATATTCTCGGCTGCGGGAGGTGGGAGGGAGGCGGGGGACATTAACCCTGCCCCTCTCCCTCCTCAGCCTGAGAATACCGGGCCGCCGCTGTGTGCTTACCTCGGCTGGACGGTAAATATACAGCGGAGCCCACGTGTTTTTTTTTTTTTTCCTATATTTCCGTTTGATTTCTATGTGTCTGTGTCTGTGATCTATGTCTGTGATGTGTGTGTTTACTCTCTGCTCAGCTTCCTCTTCCTGTAATGACATCACTTCCCTGCAAAACCGCAGGCAGCGATGTACATTACCGGAGGTAAACCGCGAAATACCGCAGGGAATAACGCAGGAAAACGCAGTGAACCGCACAGAATTTGCTGCCTGCATTATTCCCTGCGGGATTTCACGATTACATTGGAGTCAATGGAGTGAAATCCCGCAGCGATGTGTGGAAAAGAATTGACATCCTATTGTTTTTGCTGCGGGAATCCCGCAGCAAAACATGCAGCTGTCAAAATCCGCCCAGTGCGCACAGGATTTTTTTTCCCCATAGGTTTTGCTGGTGAATCACTGCAGAGATGTTATGAACATTTTCTGCAGCGAAACATGCAGCAAAACCGCAGAAAATCCGCTGCAAAATCCGGTAAGTGCGCACAGGGCCTTACAGTACAGCACAACTGTTCTACTAAATGTATTTCAACCTGTGCAGGAGGCCCAGGGCTGCCATGATAGGAGTATATATTTTATCTGCAGCACAGGCAATTTTTTTTTTCTGTCATTCATACAGAGCAAATGTTATTCAATTTCACATAGATGTATAAAATATGACGAATTGAAAAAATAATGTGATATGGCTTACTCTATTGCGATTTGCAAATGGAAATGCTTGTTTGCCTATTTTTATAGATTAAACTATACATCCATCCATCCATATTTCATTCCATCCTACTGTTGCAATTTGCCCCCATGATCTGGTCGTATTGTGTGAAACTATCCTAAAGCCTTGTGACACATATCTGTAGTGCTTCTATAGCAGATCACAATCCAGTATACACATGGCATTATGTACATTTACCCATAGGAACATGTGCATTACCCAGGGGTGGACAATTCATTTAACTTTCCCAAGGGGCCTTTAGTGGTGTGGAAGGCTGATCAAATAGGCTGAAATTAATACAGCATGAGGCCCCCCACGTAGCCTCTCTGTATACAGTATGAACCCCCGCGGAGCCTCTGTGTATACAGTATGAACCCCCGCGGAGCCTCTGTGTATACAGTATGAACCCCCGCGGAGCCTCTCTGTATACAGTATGAAGCCCCCGCGGAGCCTCTCTGTATACAGTATGAAGCCCCCGCGGAGCCTCTCTGTATACAGTATGAAGCCCCCGCGGAGCCTCTCTGTATACAGTATGAAGCCGCCGCGGAGCCTCTCTGTATACAGTATGAAGCCGCCGCGGAGCCTCTCTGTATACAGTATGAAGCCGCCGCGGAGCCTCTCTGTATACAGTATGAAGCCCCCGCGGAGCCTCTCTGTATACAGTATGAAGCCCCCGCGGAGCCTCTCTGTATACAGTATGAAGCCCCCGCGGAGCCTCTCTGTGTACAGTATGAAGCCCCCGCGGAGCCTCTCTGTGTACAGTATGAAGCCCCCGCGGAGCCTCTCTGTGTACAGTATGAAGCCCCCGCGGAGCCTCTGTGTACAGTATGAAGCCCCCGCGGAGCCTCTCTGTGTACAGTATGAAGCCCCCGCGGAGCCTCTCTGTGTACAGTATGAAGCCCCCGCGGAGCCTCTCTGTGTACAGTATGAAGCCCCCGCGGAGCCTCTGTGTACAGTATGAAGCCCCCGCGGAGCCTCTGTGTACAGTATGAGCACCATGTATACAGTGTGATCCCACACATAGCCCCCTAAATATTGTTAGTTACACATGGCCTCATATAAACAGTATGAGCCCCCACATAGCCTCCTACATACATGCAAATATCCCATACTTATGAAAAAAAAAAACTACCACATTCTCACCTTGCTCCCGTTCCCCAACGCTCTTATCTGGCCTCCAATGCACTGACACTCCGCACAGCATACGCGATGACGTGACGTCATCACATCTGCTGTGCCCTCCGCTAATTGGTTCAAGACGAAGCCAGCGGCACTGTCCTCCATCAATGTGTTCACCGCTGTCTGCATCCTATGAATGCAAATAGCGGTAACATTGGAAAACGAGTGGCGGTTGGGGAGGGAGTGGTGTGGCCCACTGTTTTTAGTCCTTTGCCTGTCTCTCTTTGCCCTACCCTGGCATAACCTATTGACAGTGCCTGTGTATTGCAACATTATCATCTGAATAATAGCTGAATTCTTTTATAGTGACTTCACAACCCACCATGCTGTTCTTGTTTTACAGGTTTTAATGTTTTCATAAAGTTGTGTATTTTTAGTCAATGCAGGGGTCTATAGAATTTCCTCACAAATGACGGTAATGGCTATTTATATCTTATTTTAGCTGTTAACCTTCTTTTCAGAAAGTTTCCCATTATGGCCCTATGAGTGTAAGATGAATGAGATATGTACAGAATGTGAACATAAATATGTACAGGCTGGAAAATACTACTTCATAGAAACATGCCATACATTTTGATTGGTGGGGGGTTTACAAAAATGAAGGAACAGAAGCGGAGTCTGCGTATGAAGACCTTATTCCATGGACATTCTGTTGGGCCCCTCTTCAGTCTCATAAGAGGTCCACTCTTGTCTAGATTCTTTTCTTTTCCCAGAAATGTCAAACATGTTCTAAGGGTATGTGCGCACGTTGCTTTTTACCTGCTTTTTACCCGCTTTTTTGCTGCTTTTTCTTCTGCGCTGTTTAATGCCAAAATGGATGTGTTCTTCTATTCAAGCAAAGTCTATGGGAATTTGGGTTTCTTGTTCACACTATGTTGTTCAAAATGCTGCCTTTTTGTGGCAGAACTTTGGTCAAAAACTCAGCTTTGCAGTGCAAAACCCAAATGGCAAAAACAATTGACATGTTGCTTCTTTGAAAAGCTGAGTTTTTGACCAAAGTTCTGCCTCAAAAAGGCAGCATTTTGAACAACATAGTGTGAACAAGAAACCCAAATTCCCATAGACTTTGCTTGAATAGAAGAACACATCCATTTTGGCATTAAACAGCGCAGAAGAAAAAGCAGCAAAAAAGCAGGTAAAAAGCAACGTGCGCACATACCCTTAAAGGGAACCTGTCAGCAGAAATGTCCCCTAAAACCTAACAGATTCCCCCTCTGCAGCTCCTGGGCTGCATTCTATAAAGGTCCCTGTTATGATTGTGCCCACTTTCTGACCGAAAAAAAGTGTTTATAAAGTTGTACCTTTTTGGCTTCTGATTCTGTAAATCCGTCACGGGGGCGGGTTGCCTGATGGCCGTTATTCTGCCCCCTGGTCCTGTATGCCGCCCCCATCGCTGATTTCAATACTTCTGGACGCCGCCCACTGCTCCAGCCATCCCCGCGCATGCCCAGTGCCCATCTCTCGGGGATGAGCACTGTGCCCAGCGTCACCGCTGGTGACGTGCACGCAGGGTTAAGATTATGGGCGGTGCTGTGATGTTTATTCCTAAGCAACCGCCCATAATCGCGGGACCGCGCTTTCCCCCTCGGCCTGCTTCTTTCTGCGCAAGCGCGCTGCTGCTGACCTCACTTCGCCTCCTTCCCATCTTGCCCCGAGGCAGGAAATAGATGGGAAGAGCGCGGAGCAGTGACTACACCGAAAGCGCGGTCCCGCGATTATGGGCGGTTGCTTAGGAATAAACATCACAGCACCGCCCATAATCTTAACCCTGCGTGCACGTGACGCTGGGCACAGTGCTCATCCCCGAGAGATGGGCACTGGGCATGCGCGGGGATGGCTGGAGCAGTGGGCGGCGTCCAGAAGTATTGAAATCAGCGATGGGGGCGGCATACAGGACCAGGGGGCAGAATAACGGCCATCAGGCAGCCCGCCCCCGTGACGGATTTACAGAATCAGAAGCCAAAAAGGTACAACTTTATAAACACTTTTTTTCGGTCAGAAAGTGGGCACAATCATAACAGGGACCTTTATAGAATGCAGCCCAGGAGCTGCAGAGGGGGAATCTGTTAGGTTTTAGGGGACATTTCTGCTGACAGGTTCCCTTTAAACCGCAGTTACATTCTAAAAAGGTTCCTTTATGAAAATATTACACCAAGTTTCAAATTATAATGCAAATTTGATTCAAGTGTTCTAAAGATTCATGGATGGTTTTGTGTCTCGGGGCTTTTTGGATTATTGAAATAAATCTCAAACACCTATAATAATTAGTTTGCCAGGCGAGTCAAATTAAACTACAACTACTTAAAGGGATATTCCAACAAACTGTTAGTGGGAAAACCCCTTTAAGAAGGACATTCAAGAATATTAAGCAGGCTAAAGATTTCAAGCAATATGGGAAAGAAAAAAACATCTCTTTGCTGCCGAAAAGCGTGCAATGCCTTGGACAAGGTGTGAAAACATTAAATATTTCATAAAAACTTACGCAAAATCATCATACTATGAAGACCTTTGTGGCTGATACACAGCGAAAATAGGATTGTGCAGATAAAGGCATAATGAGGAAGGTTTCTGCCAGACAACTTCATCAAATTATGAGAGTAGCTACTAAAATATCATTACAAAGCAGCAAACTGGTATTAAAAGCTGCTTGTGCCTCTTGAGTCCCTTGAACCTCAAGGTGTAGGATCCACCAGAGGCTTGCAGGTGTGCACCCCTAAACAGTGCCCACAAGCAAGAAGCGGTTGCAATGGGCCAATTTTAAATCAGCCTTCTTTTAATGATGAGTGCTGTGCAAACCTGGATGGTCCAGATGGATGCTTGATGGATAACCACCATGTCCCAACAAGGCTGCGATGTCAGCAAGGATGCCATTGAGTCATATTTTGGGGCGGAATTGTGGTGAGAGCTGGTAGGTGTCTTTAGGGTCCCTGAAGGTGAGAAAATGACCTTGCCAAAATATATTGATTTTCTGACTGACCCTTTTCTTCCATGGTACAAAAAGAATTGTGCCATCTGTAGCAAAATCATTGTCACATATGACCATGCACCATCTCATGTTGCAAATAATACCTCTTAGTCATTAGCAGCTATATGTATAAAAGGAGAGCAACTTGTGGTGTGGCCACCAGCCTCCCCAGAACTCAACT
This sequence comes from Anomaloglossus baeobatrachus, assembly GCF_048569485.1. NCBI lineage: Eukaryota > Metazoa > Chordata > Amphibia > Anura > Aromobatidae > Anomaloglossus > Anomaloglossus baeobatrachus. The sequence continues at coordinate 435,933,614 of NC_134358.1, forward strand.
CTTTTGAGAACCTTTGGCGTTTACTCAAGAAAAAAAGGGTGCGAGGCAGTTCACATCACATCAGAACAGCAGCTTTGGGAGGGTATTCTGACGTCCTACAAGGAAATTTTAGCAGAAACTATCCAAAAACTCACAAATTCAATGGATGCAAGAATTGTGCAGGAAAAATCATAGAAGCGGTCCTATGTCTACTTGGCCTGTTGAGATGTTTCCTTGGAAAAGATTTAGGTTTCAGTAAATGTGACCTCTCCATGCTGAAAATTCAATAAATGACCATTTTCAGTTCTTTACAGCCTATAAACTGTTTGGTAACTCGGTTGTGCATAATAATTTGGAACAGTGCATTTTGAGCTTTAAATAATGTTATTGAGAGGTTTGTTTAATAAAATTTAGTTTATACTCGAAGGGTTCGTTATTTGTATGTTATACTGACTCATTTGCATTGACCTTTTAGGAAAATCAGAGAAACATGCATTTGCATAATATTTTGGGTGCAGTATAATGGCAAAAATGATTGCAGCCCATTCATTTTAGTGTTCCAAGAGTCAGATATCCACTGTCCAAACACTTAAAGGGGTGTTCAACTCCCATCAAAAACCTCCAAGTGGCATGGGTAGTTTAAAAATAGCATACAGTCATGGGCTCTAAGCCCTGATGCTCCACCACGGATTGCTCTTGCAGACTCCATCGGGACAGCAAGTAATGTCATCTCGTTTTTAGTCACTTGACCACTGAGGTCTAGGATTGGCTGCAGCGATCAGGTGACTGGGACAGGATGTCGCCTAAGGATCATTCGATGATGTCCAGTTCCAGTGACCTTTCTATTGCTGCCAGTCACCTGGATCATTGGCCAAACAATGAGACATCATCGCTGTCTGTCCCAATGTAGACCATTGGAGTGATAGAGCTGGTGACTAGACCGCATTTTATTGTCTTAATGAAGACCTTTTACTGGATTTTTTTTCAATTTAAACAGAGTACTTCCTCCAATGATTATGGAACAGGTTTTTTTTTTTTTTGTTTGTTTTTTTTTGTTCTTTTTTCTTCTGCGCCCTTCTGTTCAAACGTTATGCCCTCTGATAGTCAGGTAGAAGTTTTCCTTCTAACCAAGTGATCGTGGCCATGTTTTGATTGCTTTTTCTCCTTTGATACTAAACAAACAGCCACTGAGTAATTCTGAGGTATACGTCCTGTTGGTTGAAGGGAAAAGTGTACCTTTATTACCACGGGTATAATTTTGGAACCGAGGGGCAAAAAAAAAGTGGAATCAAGAAGCAGCAACAATTGGAGGAGGCGCTCAGGTTATATTAAATTAGAATCCAGGGGAAGCTCTTCTTTTTATAACAATACCTGCAATTTAGGGTTTTTCTTGGAGAATTTGGGCAACCCTTCCTTAAGACATATGTGAAGAATAAGTACCGTAATCAATGTTAAAGTTCCAGAGAATGTTTTCAGGTGGGGAAAAATTAGAAATGTTCCTGTTGTTTTTAGTAGAACAGTCATTTGCCATAGTGAGGAAATAATAATGTGCTCAATATATTAACGAAAACTTTGCCATTGTGGTCAGTGATGATGGCGTCAAACAGACCTGCAATAGTGGAAAACTCAGAGGATGTGTAAGGCCGGAGTCACACTTGTGAAAGACTTGCGTGAGTTTCGCATCGCAACACCCAGCATGGTCGCAAAAGTCTCCCACCCTAAGGGAAAGTCCTATATATGTTATCCACACTATTCATAGGATATGTATTAGTATTTTTAGTGTCCACATAACCTGGTGGATTGTATTCATTTATGTATTCTTTGTTCCCTACACCAGTTCAAGCCCAGAATATTGACCCCTTAAAATCAAAGCAGCATTTGGATCTAGAACGGGCGCACTTCCTTGTCACCCAGGCATTTGATGAAGATGACAAGGGCAATGTGGATGAGGCGATCGAGTTGTATACTGAGGCAGTGGAGCTTTGCCTGACAACGGTGAGTGCAATATTTCCTAATGTGTATGATGCCCGCAATGATGGGGCGGATGGAGACAAGAACTAGGGCTTTTATCAGAAAAGATAAGATCCTCCTTGTGGGGAGCCTGCTTAGTACTTTTGGGTTCTGTACGCACTCATGGCATCAGGTCCATTTCTTTGTCGCTCCATTGGGAGACCCAGACAATTGGGGTGTATAGCTACTGCCTCCGGAGGCCACACAAAGTATTACACTTTAAAAAGTGTAACCCCTCCCCTCTGCCTATACACCCTCCCGTGCATCACGGGCCCATCAGTTTTTTGCTTTGTGTTGAAGGAGGCACACATGCACACAATGCTCCACATTTTAGTCAGCAGCAGCTGCTGACTATTTAGGATGGAAGAAAAGAGGGCCCCTAAGGGCCCCCGGCATGCTCCCTTCTCACCCCACTGAGTCGGCGGTGTTGTTAAGGTTGAGGTACCCATTGCGGGTACAAAGGCAGGAGCCACATGCCGTTTTCCTTCCCCATCCCTTAGGGGCTCTGGGTGAAGTGGGATCCTAACCGGTCATCCAGGCACTGGGACCGGGCTCCCTCCGCAGCCCCTGGTGGTATCTGCCGGACAGGAGACTGAGTATCGTCAGGGACAAGGCCCTGCAACTACAGGTACTCTGTGTCCCCTTTGGGACGGTGCATGGAGCACCTGGGCCTCAGACGCTGCAGCGCCTGCAGTGTTTGTTTTTTGTCCGGGACTACCGCGCCGACCGTGCCTGCTGGCCGGCCGCGGTTTTTACTTTAGTCCCCGGCTTTTGCGGCCTAGTACATTAAACGCCCGCCCCCGGGCCTGCCAGTCAGGGGCAAGGGCGGGACGGTCGGTCTGACGCCGACAGTGAGGGCTGGAGCACACATTGCTGTCCTCCTCCCCCCTCACTAATCCCTATGGGGCACCAGTTCCCGCACTTTTGTAAGTTACGCCCACGGCTCCCTCCTCCCCTGTGAACGCCGACAGCCATGTTTTAACACATCCTGCCGGTGGAGGACTTCTGGCTGCAGCTCTGGGAGACCCGAGGCAGGGAATCTGGTGGCCACACACCGCTGGAGCGGTTGGTAAGCCACACCGGTTACCGGTGCTGGTCCCCCTAGGGTGCTGAACTGTATATAGATACATTATATTTGTATACTTTTTCCGGTTCAGCTGTACTGTTCACTTGTGGCTATATACCCTCAGTGATCACGCTCCTGGGAGACAACAGCATGTCGTTCACAAGGAGCAAGGGGGCCAAGGCACAGGGTTATTTTGCTACCTGTACCTCTTGTGCGGCTATGTTACCTGCAGGTTCCACCTACCCTCACTGTGAGCAATGCTCGGCCCCTGTGGCACTCGCTCAGCCGGAGCCTGAGGCACTAGGGGGTCCCTCGGCCCAGGTAGAACTGCCGCCCCCCCTGTCCAGATAGCAGGGACAGAGTTTGCTGTTTTAGCCGACAAACTCTGAGTCGCTTTCTCATTCCATGACTCAGTCTATGGATAAATGGTCTGCTAAGTTTCTAGAGGTTTTGCAGTCCAGACCGGCCCTTACACAGGCCCCGGGCACTGCGGGATCACCCCCAGGCACCTCTCGTGTTCCTGGTGTGGCCTCTAGTTATTACGTGCAGGACTCCGGCACGGACCGCAGACCCAGACCAGCTAAGCGGGCTCGCTTAGAATCTTCCCCGACTTCATCACGCAGTTCGGGGTCTCAGCTTGAGGATTCTCTAGAGGAGGAGGCGGAGGTCGCAGCTCAGGACTCTGACCCTGACGTTGCTCTCAATCTGGATACACCTGAAGGGGACGCCATAGTAAATGACCTTATAGCGTCCATCAACCAGGTGCTAGATCTGTCTCCCCCAACTCCGCCTACAGAGGATGCGGCTTCACAACAGGAGAAACACCAGTTTAGGTTTCCTAAACGTACCCGGAGTGCTTTCTTCGATCACTCTAACTTTAGAGATGCTGTCCAGAAGCACAGGGCTTTCCCGGACAAGCGATTTACTAAACGCCTTAATGACACACGTTACCCCTTCCCCGCTGACGTGGTTAAGGGTTGGGCTCAGTGTCCCAAGGTGGATCCTCCAGTCTCTAGACTGGCGGCTAGATCCGTAGTAGCAGTGGCTGACGGTGCATCGCTCAAGGATGCCACGGACAGGCAGATAGAGCTCCTACTGAAATCCATCTATGAAGCCATAGGCGCGTCTTTTGCCCCAGCCTTTGCAGCTGTGTGGGCACTCCAGGCTATCTCAGCTTGTCTGTCTGAGATTAATGCGGTCACCCGTACCGCTGCGCCACAAGTAACATCTTTGACTTCTCAGGCGTCAGTATTTGCATCCTACGCCATGAATGCTGTCCTGGACTCGGCTAGCCGTACAGGGGTAGCATCCGCCAATTCTGTGGCAGTCCGCAGAGCCATGTGGCTACGCGAATGGAAGGCAGACTCTGCTTCCAAAAAGTTCTTGACCGGTTTGCCTTTTTCTGGCGACCGACTGTTTGGCGAGCGATTGGATGAAATTATTAAGCAATCCAAGGGAAAGGACTCGTCCTTACCCCAACCCAAACCAAACAGACCTCAGCAACGGAAAGTTCAAGCGAGGTTTCGGTCCTTTCGGCCCTCAGCCAGATCCCAACCCTCCTCGTCCAACAGGCCACAGAAGAGCCAGAGGAACTCTTCTGCATGGCGGTCTAAGTCACGTCCTCCAAAGACCACCGGAGGCACAGTCTCCAAGGCGGCCTCCTCATGACTTTCGGCCGCCCCAAACCGCATCCTCGGTCGGTGGCAGGCTCTCCCGCTTTTGCGACGCCTGGTGGCCACATGTCCAAGACCGATGGGTGAGAGACATTCTGTCTCACGGTTACAGGATAGAGTTCAGCTCTCGTCCTCCGACTCGTTTTTTCAGAACATCTCCGCCCCCCGAGCGGACCGTTGCGCTTTTTCAGGCGGTGGACACTCTGAAAACAGAAGGAGTGGTGATCCCCGTTCCCCTTCAGGAACGCGGTCGCGGTTTTTACTCCAATCTGTTCGTGGTGCCAAAAAAGGACGGCTCATTCCGTCCCGTTTTGGACCTCAAATTGCTCAACAGACATGTGACAACCAGGCGGTTTCGCATGGAATCCCTCCGATCTGTCATCGCTTCGATGTCCCAAGGAGACTTCCTAGCATCAATCGACATCAAAGATGCCTATCTCCATGTGCCGATCGCTCAAGAGCATCAACGCTTCCTGCGTTTCGCCATCGGGGACGAACACCTTCAGTTTGTGGCACTGCCTTTCGGCCTGGCGACAGCCCCTCGGGTCTTCACCAAGGTCATGGCATCCGTCGTAGCGATCCTACACTCTCAGGGCCACTCGGTGATCCCTTACCTAGACGATCTCCTAGTCAAGGCACCCTCACGGGTGGCTTGTCAACACAGTCTGACCGTTGCTCTGGAGACTCTCCAGAGGTTCGGGTGGATCATCAATTTTCCAAAGTCAAAATTGTCTCCGACCCAGTCACTGACGTACCTCGGGATGGAGTTTCATACTCTCTCAGCGATGGTCAAGCTGCCGCTGGACAAACAGCGGTCGCTGCAGACAGGGGTGCAATCCCTTCTTCGGGCCCAGTCGCACCCCTTGAGGCGCCTCATGCACTTCCTGGGGAAGATGGTGGCAGCAATGGAGGCAGTTCCACTTGCGCAATTTCATCTGCGTCCTCTCCAATGGGACATTCTCCGCAAATGGGACAAGAGGCCGACGTCCTTGGACAGGAACGTCTCTCTGTCTCTGGAAGCCAAGACCTCGCTTCAGTGGTGGCTTCTCCCCACTTCTCTGTCGAAAGGAAAATCCTTTCTGCCCCCATCCTGGGCTGTGGTCACGACGGACGCGAGCCTGTCAGGATGGGGAGCGGTTTTTCTCCACCACAAGGCTCAGGGAACCTGGACTCCGACAGAGTCCTCCCTTCAGATCAATGTTCTGGAGATAAGGGCAGTGTATCTAGCCCTCAAGGCGTTCCATCGGTGGCTCGAGGGCAGGCAGATCCGCATACAGTCGGACAACGCCACGGCGGTTGCGTACATCAACCACCAGGGCGGCACTCGCAGTCGTCAAGCCTTCCAAGAAGTCCAGCGGATTCTGCTGTGGGCGGAGGCCACAGCCTCCACCATCTCCGCGGTTCACATTCCGGGCGTAGAAAACTGGGAAGCAGACTTCCTCAGTCGCCAGGGCATGGACGCGGGGGAATGGTCTCTCCACCCGGACGTGTTTCAAGAGATCTGTTGCCGCTGGGGAACGCCGGACGTCGATCTCATGGCGTCTCGGCACAACAACAAGGTCCCGGCATTCATGGCACGGTCTCAGGACCACAGAGCTCTGGCGGCGGACGCCTTAGTTCAGGATTGGTCGCAGTTTCAACTGCCTTATGTATTCCCTCCTATGGCAATGCTACCCAGAGTGTTGCGCAAGATCAGGTCCGACTGCCGCCGCGCCATCCTCGTCGCTCCAGATTGGCCGAGGCGGTCGTGGTACCCGGATCTGTGGCATCTCACGGTGGGGCAACCATGGGCGCTCCTAGACCGACCAGACTTGCTATCTCAAGGGCCATTTTTCCATCTGAATTCTGCGGCCCTCAACCTGACTGTGTGGCCATTGAGTCCTGGCTCTTAGCGTCCTCAGGGTTGTCTCAAGATGTCATTGCCACTATGAGACAGGCCAGGAAACCAACGTCAGCCAAGATCTATCACAGAACTTGGAGGATCTTCTTAGCCTGGTGCTCTGAGAGGGGGTTTATCCCCTGGCCGTTTGCCTTACCCAGGTTTCTTTCCTTCCTTCAATCGGGATTGGACAAGGGTTTGTCTCTCGGCTCTCTCAAAGGTGAAGTCTCGGCGCTTTCCGTGTTTTTTCAAAAGCGTCTAGCCAGGCTTCCGCAGGTCCGCACGTTCCTGCAGGGAGTTTGCCACATAGTCCCACCTTACAAGCGTCCGCTGGAACCCTGGGATCTCAACATGGTTCTACGGGCTCTTCAAAAACCACCTTTTGAGCCGCTGCGGGATGTCTCTCTATCACGTCTTTCGCAGAAGGTGGCATTTCTAGTGGCGGTTACTTCACTCCGTAGAGTGTCAGAGCTTGCAGCGCTGTCTTGCAAAGGCCCTTTCCTGGTATTTCACCAGGATAAGGTGGTTCTGCGTCCGGTCCCGGACTTTCTCCCTAAGGTGGTGTCCACTTTTCATCTCAATCAGGATATCTCCTTACCTTCATTTTGCCCTCATCCAATTCACCAATGTGAAAAGGATTTGCATTTGTTAGATCTAGTGAGAGCACTCCGGATCTACGTGTCTCGCATGGCGCCACTGCGCCGCTCTGATGCGCTCTTTGTCCTTGTCGCTGGCCAGCGTAAGGGGTCGCAGGCTTCCAAGTCAACCTTGGCTCGGTGGATCAAGGAACCGATTTTTGAAGCCTACCGTTCTTCTGGGCTTCCGATTCCTTCAGGGCTGAAAGCCCATTTTACCAGAGCCGTGGGTGCGTCCTGGGCATTGCGGCACCAGGCTACGGCTCAGCAGGTGTGTCAGGCGGCTACCTGGTCGAGTCTGCACACTTTCACGAAACACTATCAGGTGCATGCCTATGCTTCGGCAGAGGCCAGCCTAGGTAGGCGAGTCCTTCAGGCGGCGGTTGCCCACCTGTAAGAGGGGGCCGTTGTTTCGGCTCTTTTTATCGAGGTATTCTTTTACCCACCCAGGGACTGCTTTTGGACGTCCCAATTGTCTGGGTCTCCAATGGAGCGACAAAGAAGAAGGGAATTTTGTTTACTTACCGTAAATTCCTTTTCTTCTAGCTCCTATTGGGAGACCCAGCACCCGCCCCTGTTCCCTTCGGGCTGTTTGTTCTTTTGTGTACACATGTTGTTCATGTTGAATTGTTCTTTTGGTTCATGGTTTCAGTTCTCCGAACATCCTTCGGATTGAATTTACCTTAGACCAATTTATAAGTTTCCTCCTTCCTGCTTTGGCACCAAAACTGATGGGCCCGTGATGCACGGGAGGGTGTATAGGCAGAGGGGAGGGGTTACACTTTTTAAAGTGTAATACTTTGTGTGGCCTCCGGAGGCAGTAGCTATACACCCCAATTGTCTGGGTCTCCCAATAGGAGCTAGAAGAAAAGGAATTTACGGTAAGTAAACAAAATTCCCTTCTTTTGCAGTAGCCATGATGTATGACTGACTTCTTTCAGTGAAAGGACAAAGGACAATGGTGTGTTATAGACACCAACAGCAATAACCCAAGTATTACATTTATAAATGCAAAACAGGTGAGGTAGTTTATAGTATTACATAGTGCTTTTGTATATAGGTACAAATCTCCAAATGTGTAGGGATCAGAAGAAACTCTTTATTAGTAGTAATAAGGCTATACACAATAGATTAGATAAATGCAAGAAGTAGTCACAGAAAATGTCAAATACCTAGAGGTATAGATAATGAAAAGTGACTATAGTATGCCAATGGATCACAAGAAGAATAGAAGATATAAATTCAGAAATGAGCGTGTGACCTGAAAGGCAACAACCCTGACAAATATGTGCAAAGAGCGAGAGCGGAAAATCTCCACGCATTTTGCCAACACTCATTTCTTCCGATTTTTACCTTTTAGGTCACACGCTCATTACTGAATTGATATTTATATTGTTTATAGCTCCTATTCTTCTTGTAGAGCATGTCATAGGTGACCTTGGCTTTCCTCCTCAATGGTTCTGATGTTGGAGATGAATGCTGCTCTTTGCATCCCTATCCCTAGCTGTTTCTCTCTGCATTCTTCAGGTTAGGCCTCATTCAGCCATCCAGGTTGCACGTACATGTTTTATCAGTGTTTTCATGGGTACAACTCTTACCCAGAATAGGTATACTATGCAGAGGCGGTTTCTGCACCATACTAAGCAATAACTTAAAACCGGGTTTATGGGTCAGCTTCAGTCCGTTATGGAAACAATGGTCATGGGTGCACGAAGACGGGGAGAAGAAAATCCAAACCAATGTCCAGGAAGCAGAAATCTATGGCAAACACCATCCTAATGGAACAAAACCTATAAAGAAAAGTAGCCAAAGACAGATATCCAATATTTTTTTACACCCTTATGTGGGTATTTATTTATAAAAAAGTATATACTTGTCCTGCTTATATTGACCCTGCTGAGCCTTGTGGTGTCTTTTCTACTTCTTCATTGATTTCCTTGCACTATTCATATTTTTATTGTTTCAGTATATTTAATAAAGTAATATTTTATTGGATCTCTGTCTTTGGCTACTTTTCTTTATAGGTTTTGTTGCCTCAGTAGCTTGATTTTGTGATATATACAATTTTTGATTGGCAACACATTTAGGTTTTGATTACCATCCTAATGGACGACGGCCTTTCGCACGTCCTTGTGCTTCTATGGGTCCCAGAAACCCGTAGTCCTTAGTATGTCAATATAATAATAATAATAATGATGGCAGTCTTTAGGGCCGCACAGTGGCTCAGTGGTTAGCACTGCAGTCTTGCAGCTCTGGGGTCCTGGGTTTAAATCCCACCAAGGACAACATCTGCAAGGAGTTTGTATGTTCTCCCCGTGTTTGCATGGGTTTCCTCACACACTCCAAAAACATACTGATAGGGAATTTAGATTGTGAGCCCCAATTTGGACAGAGTTGCTGATGTATGTGAAGTGCTGTGGAATTAATGGTGCTATATAAGTGAGTAAATATTATTATTATTTATGACCATTATTCCTACACCCAACTGTGATGGAAATGGGCCTTGGAGAGGTGCCTGGCCTTCAGTGCAATTTATATCCTTGTTATTTAGGTTACATACACGTATATGATGAGGACTTTTTATTCTGTTTGGTTGATGGTTGCAACTCTTTTCTTATACAGTGGAACCTCGGTTAATGAGTAACCCAGTTAGCTTTGCTCGTTAAGCAAAATACTCGCTATCTGTAAATTTGTAACAGTTTACGAGCATGCTTTACAGTACCAGTACGAGCAAAATATTCACCGCACACACTTCCGGTTCCGTACATCCACCACGCTCTAACCCACTCGTGCAGTCCACACAAAAACACACAATCCCGCACAAACACGCACACAAACATATTATGCTCACCTTGCCTTCCGTTCCACCGCCGGCCTCATGGTTATTGTAGTTTGCCGTTACAGGATGTGTATTGGTAGCCATCACAATGAGGGCGGAACGTCCGCTGTCAGCCGCTACTCAAAGGCAGCGCGCTGGCCAATCAGAGGTAAGCATCTCCTGCCTTTGACGTCAGCGCGCTGACAGCGAAAGTTTCTCCCTCGTCGCGATAGTTACTTGATACACAGCCTATACCGGCGAACTACACGATCCAGAAAGCCGGCGATGGAACGGAAGGTAAGGTGAGCATAATATGTTTGTGTTTGTACGTGTGTGGAATGGCACAATAGGGGACCAGGATGGAACATTTAGCAAGTTGTGGAACGAATTGTCTGCATTGCAATGATTTCCTATGGGAAATCTTGCTTTGCTGAACGAGTAACTTGGTTAACAAGCACACTTCCAGAACGGATTGTTCTCGTTAACCAAGGTTCCACTGTAATTTGAAAATAGAAATTGAGTTTTATGTGAATCTCAATTAAAAGAAAATCTGATTCAAAGTGCTTATATATAAATAAAAATTATTCTCCGAATTTTTTTTTTCCTTTTCTATTTAGTCTAATGAAACTACAGATCAAAACCTGCAAACAAAACTGAAGCAGTTGGCCCGACAAGCTTTGGACAGGTGATTTCCGCGTGGTTTCGGCACAGCCGCCTTTCTCCCCTTGTCTGTAGCACATTCCTGTGCTAGCACATCATATATTCCCCAGAATCAGGCCTGTATTCTGACTGTTAGTGGTATACTTGTACAATAGAAATGTGCTAGCAACAACAATCCCAAGAGGGTAGAAATATCTGATATAAATTACGTATTATGACGTAGTCACTACGTCTGCGATAAACAATAGGAGGACATCTTTAACCCCTATTGACCTGTGACTTATATTTTCTTCACAGGTTACATACAGGATACTGAGACTGCTGATTATATGTCGGGCACAAGCTGTGTTACACAGCTGGCATCTGCCTCCAACAGCAGAGACCAAAGTGACTGATCACTGCAGTTTAACTATTTAAATGCTGCTGTTAATCTCTGGGGGTATTTAAAAGACTGCTCACTACAACCATTTAGATACTGATATCAGAGAATCGGAGTGCCCATGGGTTATTACAATCAAGGACCAACCGAAGGCCCCCATTGCTGCCATCTTGGTGCTCCTCTGATCAGGGCTGTATTTTGCCTTCGTGCTGCCCTAGGCACTTTAAGTGGTCGCGCCCCTTAGTGACAACGTAACACTGAGTTTTCGCACACGACAACTGTTTAAGGCAGATCTACTCTGTAAAACACTTGAAAAAGTATCAATGAGACACGAAGGGCACTACCCCCCCCAATGGGGATCACCACAGGCACATCAAAACATAGCATGAGTATAAAATATTCCCACCACACCGTCCCCACTTATATACTGTGACTGTCACACTGCCCCTAATAAACTACACACTGCCCTCCCTTATAAATTATACCCACCACACCTTCCTCAATTATGAAAGATGATCTGCACATTGACCTCACATCATGCTGCCCCCTCCTCACAATGTCCCATGCATGCTGCCCCCTCCTCAGTGTCCCATGCATGCTGCCCCCTCCTCACAATGTCCCATGCATGCTGCCCCCTCCTCACAATGTCCCATGCGTGCTGCCCCCTCCTCACAATGTCCCATGCGTGCTGCCCCCTCCTCACAATGTCCCATGCATGCTTCCCCGTCCTCACAATGTCCCATGCATGCTTCCCCGTCCTCATAATGTCCCATGCGTGCTGCCCCCTCCTCACAATGTCCCATGCGTGCTGCCCCCTCCTCACAATGTCCCATGCGTGCTGCCCCCTCCTCACAATGTCCCATGCATGCTTCCCCGTCCTCACAATGTCCCATGCATGCTTCCCCGTCCTCATAATGTCCCATGCATGGTGCCCCCTCCTCACAATGTCCCATACATGCTGCTCCCTCCTCAGTTTCCCATGCATGCTGTTCCCTCCTCACAATGTCCCATGCATGCTGCCCCTCTCCATGAGCTCCTAATGCTGCCTTCCTCTTTTTCATAATGACACCTCCATGCTGCCCCATTCATCATACCAAGACCACCACACTAACGCTTATGCTGAGACACCCCTCACACACACACACACTACCCCACTCTTGATATTGACTCCCCTACATTGCTCCACTCCATACTGAGCCCACACATGCTGCCCCTTCTCCATAATGAGCTCCCAATGCTGCCCTCCTCTCATTCTGAGTCCTTACACTCCCCCGCCATCGATTTTTGTCACTGCACTATCCCTCAACCCTTGTCCTCTGTCTCTAGGATTGGCCCCTCTCTCCCATTCCCCCAGCAGCAGTCGCTCTCCCCCGCCTTCACCAGCAGCCTCATCTCCAGCATCAGCCTCTCTCCCCCCAGCCCCCCCAGCATCAACCTCTCACCCCCCAGCGTCCCCCAGCTTCAGCCTCTCCCCCCCCCCCCCCAGTGTCCCCCAGCTTCAGCCTCTCTCCCCCCCCCAGTGTCCCCCAGCTTCAGCCTCTCTCCCCCCCCAGCGTCCCCCAGCTTCAGCCTCTCTCCCCCCCAGCGTCCCCCAGCTTCAGCCTCTCTCCCCCAGCTTCCCCCAGCATCAGCCTCTCTCCCCCAGCTTCCCCCAGCATCAGCCTCTCTGCCCCCAGCATCAGCCTCTCTGCCCCCAGCATCAGCCTCTCTGCCCCCAGCATCAGCCTCTCTGCCCCCAGCATCAGCCTCTCTGCCCCCAGCATCAGCCTCTCTGCCCCCAGCATCAGCCTCTCTGCCCCCAGCATCAGCCTCTCTGCCCCCAGTATCAGCCTCTCTGCCCCCAGTATCAGCCTCTCTGCCCCCAGCATCAGCCTCTCTGCCCCCAGCATCAGCCTCTCTGCCCCCAGCATCAGCCTCTCTGCCCCCAGCATCAGCCTCTCTGCCCCCAGCATCAGCCTCTCTGCCCCCAGCATCAGCCTCTCTGCCCCCAGCATCAGCCTCTCTGCCCCCAGCATCAGCCTCTCTGCCCCCAGCATCAGCCTCTCTGCCCCCAGCATCAGCCTCTCTGCCCCCAGCATCAGCCTCTCTGCCCCCAGCATCAGCCTCTCTGCCCCCAGCATCAGCCTCTCTGCCCCCAGCATCAGCCTCTCTGCCCCCAGCATCAGCCTCTCTTCTCCCAGCCTCCCCCAGCATCAGCCTCTCTTCTCCCAGCCTCCCCCAGCATCAGCCTCTCTCCTCCCAGCCTCCCCCAGCATCAGCCTCTCTCCTCCCAGCCTCCCCCAGCATCAGCCTCTCTCCTCCCAGCCTCCCCCAGCATCAGCCTCTCTCCTCCCAGCCTCCCCCAGCATCAGCCTCTCTCCTCCCAGCCTCCCCCAGCATCAGCCTCCCTCCTCCCAGAATCCCCCAGCATCATCCTCCCCCAGCACCAGCCTCCCCCAGCATCAGCCTCCCTCCTCCCAGCCTCCCCCAGCATCAGCCTCCCTCCTCCCAGAATCCCCCAGCATCAGCCTCCCTCCTCCCAGAATCCCCCAGCATCATCCTCCCCCAGCACCAGCCTCCCCCAGCATCAGCCTCACTCCTCCCAGCCTCCCCCAGCATCAGCCTCACTCCTCCCAGCCTCCCCCAGCATCAGCCTCACTCCTCCCAGCCTCCCCCAGCATCAGCCTCTCTCCTCCCAGCCTCCCCCAGCATCAGCCTCTCTCCTCCCAGCCTCCCCCAGCATCAGCCTCACTCCTCCCAGCCTCCCCCAGCATCAGCCTCACTCCTCCCAGCCTCCCCCAGCATCAGCCTCACTCCTCCCAGCCTCCCCCAGCATCAGCCTCTCTCCTCCCAGCCTCCCCCAGCATCAGCCTCTCTCCTCCCAGCCTCCCCCAGCATCAGCCTCTCTCCTCCCAGCCTCCCCCAGCATCAGCCTCTCTCCTCCCAGCCTCCCCCAGCATCAGCCTCTCTCCTCCCAGCCTCCCCCAGCATCAGCCTCCCTCCTCCCAGAATCCCCCAGCATCATCCTCCCCCAGCACCAGCCTCCCCCAGCATCAGCCTCCCTCCTCCCAGCCTCCCCCAGCATCAGCCTCCCTCCTCCCAGAATCCCCCAGCATCAGCCTCCCTCCTCCCAGAATCCCCCAGCATCATCCTCCCCCAGCACCAGCCTCCCCCAGCATCAGCCTCTCTCCTCCCAGCCTCCCCCAGCATCAGCCTCCCTCCTCCCAGCCTCCCCCAGCATCAGCCTCTCCCAGCACCAGCCTCCACCAGCATCAGCCTCTCTCCTCTTAGCCTCCCCCAGCATCAGCCTCCCTCAGCATTAGCCTCCATCCTCCCAGCCTCCCCCAGCATCAGCCTCCCTCCTCCCAGAATCCCCCAGCATCATCCTCCCCCAGCACCAGCCTCCCCCAGCATCAGCCTCTCTCCTCCCAGCCTCCCCCAGCATCAGCCTCCCTCCTCCCAGCCTCCCCCAGCATCAGCCTCTCCCAGCACCAGCCTCCACCAGCATCAGCCTCTCTCCTCTTAGCCTCCCCCAGCATCAGCCTCCCTCAGCATTAGCCTCCATCCTCCCAGCCTCCCCCAGCATCAGCCTCCATCCTCCCAGCCTCCCCCAGCATCAGCCTCCCCTCTCACAGCCTCTCCCAGCATCAGCCTCCCCCAGCATCAGCCTCTCTCCTCCCAGCCTCCCCCAGCATCAGCCTCTCTCCTCCCAGCCTCCCCCAGCATCAGCCTCTCTCCTCCCAGCCTCCCCCAGCATCAGCCTCTCTCCTCCCAGCCTCCCCCAGCATCAGCCTCCCTCCTCCCAGAATCCCCCAGCATCATCCTCCCCCAGCACCAGCCTCCCCCAGCATCAGCCTCCCTCCTCCCAGCCTCCCCCAGCATCAGCCTCCCTCCTCCCAGAATCCCCCAGCATCATCCTCCCCCCAGCACCAGCCTCCCCCAGCATCAGCCTCTCTCCTCCCAGCCTCCCCCAGCATCAGCCTCCCTCCTCCCAGCCTCCCCCAGCATCAGCCTCTCCCAGCACCAGCCTCTTTCCTCCCAGCCTCCCCCAGCATCAGCCTCCCTCAGCATCAGCCTCCCTCCTCCCAGCCTCCCCCAGCATCATCCTCTCTCCTCCCAGCCTCCCTCCTCCCAGCCTCCCTCAGCATCAGCCTCCCTCCTCCCAGCCTCCCTCAGCATCAGCCTCCCAGCCTCCCCCAGCATCAGCCTCCCTCCTTCCAGCCTCCCCCAGCATCAGCCTCCCCCAGCACCAGCCTCTCTCCTCCCAGCCTCCCCCAGCATCAGCCTCTCTCCTCCCAAACTCTCCCAGCATCAGCCTCCTCCAGTATCAGCCTCTCTCCTCCCAGCCTCCCCCTCTCTCCTCCCAGCCTCCCTCAGCATCAGCCTCCCTCAGCATCAGCCTCCCCCCAGCATCAGCCTCCCCCCAGCATCAGCCTCCCCCCAGCATCAGCCTCCCCCCAGCATCAGCCTCCCCCCAGCATCAGCCTCCCCCCAGCATCAGCCTCTCTCCTCCCAGCCTCCCCCAGCATCAGCCTCACTCCTCCCAGCCTCCCCCAGCATCAGCCTCACTCCTCCCAGCCTCCCCCAGCATCAGCCTCCATACTCCTAGCCTCCCCCAGCATCAGCCTCCCCCCTCCCAGCCTCCCCTCTCACAGCCTCTCCCAGTATCAGCCTCCCCCAGCATCAGCCTCTCTCCTCCCAGCCTCCCCCAGCATCAGCCTCTCTCCTCCCAGCCTCCCCCTCTCCCCCAGCATCAGCCTCCCCCAGCATCAGCCTCCCCCCAGCATCAGCCTCCCCCCAGCATCAGCCTCCCCCCAGCATCAGCCTCCCCCCAGCATCAGCCTCCCCCCAGCATCAGCCTCCCCCCAGCATCAGCCTCCCCCCAGCATCAGCCTCCCCCCAGCATCAGCCTCCCCCCAGCATCAGCCTCCCCCCAGCATCAGCCTCCCCCCAGCATCAGCCTCCCCCCAGCATCAGCCTCCCCCCAGCATCAGCCTCCCCCCAGCATCAGCCTCCCCCCAGCATCAGCCTCCCCCCAGCATCAGCCTCCCCCCAGCATCAGCCTCCCCCCAGCATCAGCCTCCCCCCCAGCATCAGCCTCCCCCCAGCATCAGCCTCCCCCCAGCATCAGCCTCCCCCCAGCATCAGCCTCCCCCCAGCATCAGCCTCTCTCCTCCCAGCCTCCCCCAGCATCAGCCTCCCTCCTCCCAGAATCCCCCAGCATCATCCTCCCCCAGCACCAGCCTCTCTCCTCCCAGCCTCCCCCAGCATCAGCCTCCCTCCTCCCAGAATCCCCCAGCATCATCCTCCCCCAGCACCAGCCTCCCCCAGCATCAGCCTCTCTCCTCCCAGCCTCCCCCAGCATCAGCCTCCCTCCTCCCAGCCTCCCCCAGCATCAGCCTCTCCCAGCACCAGCCTCCACCAGCATCAGCCTCTCTCCTCTTAGCCTCCCCCAGCATCAGCCTCCCTCAGCATCAGCCTCTTTCCTCCCAGCCTCCCCCAGCATCAGCCTCCCTCAGCATCAGCCTCTTTCCTCCCAGCCTCCCCCAGCATCAGCCTCCCTCAGCATCAGCCTCCCTCCTCCCAGCCTCCCCCAGCATCATCATCTCTCCTCCCAGCCTCCCTCCTCCCAGCCTCCCTCAGCATCAGCCTCCCTCCTCCCAGCCTCCCTCAGCATCAGCCTCCCTCCTCCCAGCCTCCCTCAGCATCAGCCTCCCAGCCTCCCCCAGCATCAGCCTCCCTCCTTCCAGCCTCCCCCAGCATCAGCCTCCCCCAGCACCAGCCTCTCTCCTCCCAGCCTCCCCCAGCACCAGCCTCTCTCCTCCCAGCCTCCCCCAGCATCAGCCTCCCTCCTCCCAGCCTCCCCCAGCATCAGCCTCCCTCCTCCCAGAATCCCCCAGCATCATCCTCCCCCAGCACCAGCCTCCCCCAGCATCAGCCTCTCTCCTCCCAGCCTCCCCCAGCATCAGCCTCCCTCCTCCCAGCCTCCCCCAGCATCAGCCTCTCCCAGCACCAGCCTCCACCAGCATCAGCCTCTCTCCTCCCAGCCTCCCCCAGCATCAGCCTCCCTCCTCCCAGCCTCCCTCAGCATCAGCCTCCCAGCCTCCCCCAGCATCAGCCTCCCTCCTTCCAGCCTCCCCCAGCATCAGCCTCCCCCAGCACCAGCCTCTCTCCTCCCAGCCTCCCCCAGCATCAGCCTCTCTCCTCCCAAACTCTCCCAGCATCAGCCTCCCCCAGTATCAGCCTCTCTCCTCCCAGCCTCCCCCTCTCTCCTCCCAGCCTCCCCCAGCATCAGCCTCCCTCAGCATCAGCCTCTCTCCTCCCAGCCTCCCCCCAGCATCAGCCTCCCCCCAGCATCAGCCTCCCCCCAGCATCAGCCTCCCCCCAGCATCAGCCTCCCCCCAGCATCAGCCTCCCCCCAGCATCAGCCTCCTCCCAGCCTCCCCCAGCATCAGCCTCCTCC
Source organism: Anomaloglossus baeobatrachus (assembly GCF_048569485.1). Taxonomy (NCBI): domain Eukaryota; kingdom Metazoa; phylum Chordata; class Amphibia; order Anura; family Aromobatidae; genus Anomaloglossus; species Anomaloglossus baeobatrachus. The sequence goes on from NC_134358.1 coordinate 435,951,155, forward strand.
CAGCCTCCCCCCAGCATCAGCCTCCCCCCTCCTAGCCTCCCCCAGCATCAGCCTCTCTCAGCATCAGCCTCTCTCCTCCGAGCCTCCCGAAGCATCAGCCTCTCCCAGCATCAGCCTCCCTCAGCATCAGCCTCTTTCCTCCCAGCCTTCCCCAGCATCAGCCTCTCTCCTCCCAGCCTTCCCCAGCATCAGCCTCTCTCCTCCCAGCCTTCCCCAGCATCAGCCTCTCTCCTCCCAGCCTTCCCCAGCATCAGCCTCTCTCCTCCCAGCCTCCCCCAGCATCAGCCTCTCTCCTCTGAGCCTCCCTCAGTATCAGCCTCTTTCCTCCCAGCCTCCCCTAGCATCAGCCTCCCTCAGCATCAGCCTCTTTCCTCCCAGTCTCCCCTAGCATCAGCCTCCCCCAGCACCAGCCTCCCCCAGCCTCTCTCCTCCCAGTCTCCACCAACATCAGCCTCCCTCAGCATCAGCCTCCCTCCTCCCAGCCTCCCCCAGCATCATCCTCTCTCCTCACAGCCTACCTCCTCCCAGCCTCCCTCAGCATCAGCCTCCCTCCTCCCAGCCTCCCTCAGCATTAGCCTCCCTCCTCCCAGCCTCCCCCAGCATCAGCCTCCCTCCTTCCAGCCTCCCCCAGCATCAGCCTCCCCCAGCACCAACCTCTCTCCTCCCAGTCTCCACCATCAGCCTCCCTCAGCATCAGCCTCCCTCCTCCCAGCCTCCCCCAGCATCAGCCTCCCCCCTCCTAGCCGCCCCCAGCATCAGCCTCTCTCCCAGCCTCCCCCAGCATCAGCCTCCCTCAGCATCAGCCTCTCTCCTCCGAGCCTCCCGCAGCATCAGCCTCTCTCCTCCCAGCCTCTCCCAGCATCAGCCTCTCTCCTCCCAGCCTCCCTCAGCATCAGCCTCTCTCCTCCCAGCCTCCCTCAGCATCAGCCTCCCTCCTCCCAGCCTCCCCCAGCATCAGCCTCTTTCCTCCCAGCCTCCCCCTTCCCAGCCTCTCTCCTCCCAACCTCACCCCTCCCAGCCTCCCTCAGCATCAGCCTCCCTCCTCCCAGCCTCCCCCAGCATCAGCCTCCCAGCCTCCCCAGCACCAGCCTCTCTCCTCCCAGCCTCCCCCAGCATCAGTCTCTCTCCTCCCAAACTCTCCCAGCATCAGCCTCCCCCAGCATTAGCCTCTCTCCTCCCAGCCTCCCCCTCTCTCCTCCCAGCCTCCCCCAGCATCAATCTCCCTCAGCATCAGCCTCTCTCCTCCCAGCCTCCCCCAGCATCAACCTCCCTCAGCATCAGCCTCTCTCCTCCCAGCCTCCCCCAGCATCAACCTCCCTCAGCATCAGCCTCTCTCCTCCCAGCCTCCCCCAGCATCAGCCTCACTCAGCATCAGCCTCCCTCCTCCCAGCCTCCCCCAGCATCAGCCTCACTCAGCATCAGCCTCACTCAGCATCAGCCTCCCTCCTCCCAGCCTCCCCCAGCATCAGCCTCACTCAGCATCAGCCTCCCTCCTCCCAGCCTCCCCCAGCATCAGCCTCTCTCCTCCCAGCCTCTCTCCTCCCAGCCTCCCCCAGCATCAGCCTCTCTCCTCCCAGCCTCCCCCAGCATCAGCCTCACTCAGCATCAGCCTCCCTCCTCCCAGCCTCCCCCAGCGTCAGCCTCCCCCCATCCCAGCCTTCCGCAACATCAGCCTCCCCCCTCCCAGCATCATACTCTCTCCTCCCCCTCCCCCAATATCAGCTTCTCTTCCCCCCAAGTCTCCCCCAGTATCAGCCTCTCTCCTTCCACCCCATACGCAGATCTCCAGTCTGCATTAGAGACACCCCCACGCTCCTTATGAATCTTCAGCTCTGCGAGCACTTACCTGCTCCACGGCCCGCCGTCATCTTCCTGGCTCATGTGGGTATCCTCTTCTGACACCGGCTTCCATCGCGGCATCCTCTGCGGCGTCCTGCTGTGAGCTCTGCATGTGAAATGCACACAGCATTGGACGCAGCACAGAGGAAGGAGCTGATTGGCGCGCCTGTGACCCCGGAAGTTCCGGGGTCAATCAGCTCTCTGTGCCCGGCCGCCGCGGTTTGTCTGCATTCGCGTCTTAATTGACGCGGATACAAATAAATAAAGGTGCACCTCTTCCCCCCCCCCCCCTCCGAAAATACAGCGGATTTAATGAATGTGTAAAAAAAAAAAAAAATTATTTTTTTTTATTTTTTTTTTTACTGCTAGAAGGTGCCGCCCCCTGCATCCTGCCGCCCTAGGCAGGGGACCACAGGTGCCTAATGGTAAATACGGCCCTGCCTGTGATACCAAGCCACAGGATTGCCTTTATATAAGACAGCGCTGTGTACCAATGTATTGCAGTATATAATACAAGCAATGAAACAATCTTGGCTTAAAGTCTCCTACGGGGATTAACAAACACTGTGAAAAGTAATTTAAAAAATAAAAAGTTAAGTATATAAAAAAAAAAGTTAAAATTGCCTTTCTTTTCCCAGTCTAGAAATGAAGAAATAAAAAGAATAAACATATTTGATTTTGCTGCATTCATAAAGGTTTGATGTATCAAAATATACAATCATTTAACCCAAACAGTAAACGCCGGGAAGAAAACCCCAAAAAAAAAACACCGGAATTGCCATATTTCATTTGCCGAATCTCTCCTGAAAAAAGCAATACAAAGTGAACAATGGATCATGTGTATTCCAATATGGTGCCAATAAAAAGTAGCGCGGGGTGCAGAAAAAAAACAAGTCTTCATACAGGTCAATCAACTGGAAAAAAAAAAAATAAAACAGGGCTCAGAAAAAGGCAAAAAAACCCCAATTTTTTTCTTATTGTGAAAAAAAGAATGTTTCATATTACCATAATCTTTGCCAGGTCATCTTTACCACAGAGTAAAGAACAAAACGTGAGAAAACAAGGGAATTGAGGTGTTTTTCAGCATTTTACCCCACATTGAATTTTCCCCCCCCCCCCACTTTTCAGTACATTATAGGATAAAATGAATGGTGTACTGTAATTCAAAACTACAACACACGCCCTTGTACAGCGACAGAAAAACATACACGTTATGTCTCTAAGAAAAGTAGATAAAATTAAAACACACAAACACAAGAAAATGGCTGGGTCATGAAGGGGTTAAAATTGCTCCTGCTGGTATATTCTGGGTATTATGAGGAGATTATATATGTATATATAATTTGCCTTATTCTGTCTGTCTGTCTTGCTCCAAAATTGTGTCCTTACGGTGACACAAAGCTGATTGGCTGCTGGGCTCGCCATGGCCCCGCCCGCACACGGATTGGCTGCTCGCCCAGGCTCCGCCCCCACACGGATTGGCCTCTCGCCCCGGCACCCTGCACGCATTGGCAACTCGGCCACGCCCCGCCCCCTCACGCAATGCACGCTCGCTCTGGCCCCGCCCCCCGCACGCATTCCCCGAACCGACACGGAGCCACGACTCCCAGGTGAGTACTGTACCCCCGGGAGCCCACATCAGCGTACGCCGCCAACCCAGCCGACACATACCCTCGCATTGCTGGGGTTGCCGCCGTATGCTGGTGTGGGCTCCCGTGCGAGCGGGGGACAGGATACGCTGGTAACCATGGTAGCATAGTTACCAGCGCATCAAGGTCCTGCAGCGGCGGAACATACACACGCACACACACACATCAGATCACACTCACTCTCACACACACATCACATCGCATCCGCACACTCACCACATCCTGGGATATCGCTTGCTTCTCGGCGGCGATACTGTGGAGTGACCTTCCAGGACCTGCCGGAGGATCACATGGCCAGAAGCATGTGGTATCTCCGGATAGTGTGAGTGCGTATGTGCGATATCTTCAGTGTGTGTGTGAGTGTATGCGATCGGATCTGTGAGTGTCGGCAGAGGAGCACGGCGTGCTGGGGGAGGCTGGGAGGAGAGAGGCTGATCCTGGGGAAGGCTGGGAGGGGGAGGCTGATGCTGGGAGGGTGTAGGCTGATGCTGGGGGAGGCTGATGCTGGGGGAGGCTGAGAGGAGAGAGGCTGATGCTGGGGGAGGCTGAGGAGAGAGGCTGATGCTGGGGGAGGCTGGGAGGAGAGAGGCTGATCCTGCGGAAGGCTGGGAGGGGGAGGCTGATGCTGGGAGAGGCTGGGAGGAGAGAGGCTGATGCTGGAGGAGGCTGGGAGGAGAGAGGCTAATGCTGGGAGGCGAGAGGCTGATGCTGGGAGGCGAGAGGCTGATGCTGGGGGAGGCTGGGAGGGGGAGGCTGATGCTGGGGGAGGCTGGGAGGAGAGAGGCTGATGCTGGGAGGAGAGAGGCTGATGCTGGGAGGAGAGAGGCTGATGCTGGGAGGAGAGAGGCTGATGCTGGGAGGAGAGAGGCTGATGCTGGGAGGAGAGAGGCTGATGCTGGGAGGAGAGAGGCTGATGCTGGGAGGCGAGAGGCTGATGCTGGGAGGCGAGAGGCTGATGCTGGGAGGCGAGAGGCTGATGCTGGGAGGCGAGAGGCTGATGCTGGGAGGCGAGAGGCTGATGCTGGGAGGCGAGAGGCTGATGCTGGGAGGCGAGGGGCTGATGCTGGGAGGCGAGGGGCTGATGCTGGGAGGCGAGGGGCTGATGCTGGGAGGCGAGGGGCTGATGCTGGGAGGCGAGGGGCTGATGCTGGGAGGCGAGGGGCTGATGCTGGGAGGCGAGGGGCTGATGCTGGGAGGCGAGGGGCTGATGCTGGGAGGCGAGGGGCTGATGCTGGGAGGCGAGGGGCTGATGCTGGGAGGCGAGGGGCTGATGCTGGGAGGAGAGGGGCTGATGCTGGGAGGAGAGGGGCTGATGCTGGGAGGAGAGGGGCTGATGCTGGGAGGAGAGGGGCTGATGCTGGGAGGAGAGGGGCTGATGCTGGGAGGAGAGGGGCTGATGCTGGGAGGAGAGGGGCTGATGCTGGGAGGAGAGGGGCTGATGCTGGGAGGAGAGGGGCTGATGCTGGGAGGAGAGGGGCTGATGCTGGGAGGAGAGGGGCTGATGCTGGGAGGAGAGGGGCTGATGCTGGGAGGAGAGGGGCTGATGCTGGTGCAGCATGGGGGATGGAGCACGTTTGGGAGTGCGCAGCATGGCGGGTGGAGCACGTTTGGGAGTGCGCAGCATGGCGGGTGGAGCACGTTTGGGAGTGCGCAGCATGGCGGGTGGAGCACGTTTGGGAGTGCGCAGCATGGCGGGTGGAGCACGTTTGGGAGTGCGCAGCATGGCGGGTGGAGCACGTTTGGGAGTGCGCAGCATGGCGGGTGGAGCACGTTTGGGAGTGCGCAGCATGGCGGGTGGAGCACGCCGGGAGGGGTGCGCAGCATGGGGGATGGAGCACGATGGGAGGTGCACACCTCCCCCCAACACACACACACACACACACACACACACACACACACACACACACACACACACACACACACACACACACACACACACACACACACACACACACACTGGGAACCACAAACACCGCCCTACACAGACACCCACACACACAGACAAGCTGCGCACACACAACACCCAACACACAAACACCGCGGCATACATAAATATACGCACATACCACGCAACACACACACACACATTGCACAAAACATACCTCCCCCCAAAACCCAAAACACACCACACCCACACAAACCGCGCAACACACACACAAACGCTACAGACACACAGCGCTCCACAAACAACGCAACACACGCAACTCACATACAACACCGCTCTCACCCCCCGCCACTCCTAGAACATGTACATGTACACCTACACAAACACTTGGTAACTACAGACAACATATATATATATATATATATATATATATATATATATATATATATATATATATATATATATATATATATATATATATATATATATATAAAAAACTAAAATCATACATTAACTACACAATACGTAAATTCTAGAATACCCGATGCGTAGAATCGGGCCACCTTCTAGTGTGTGTGTGTGTGTGTGTAATATATATATATATATATATATATATATATATATATATATTAGTCTGTCTGTGCTTGTAGTCTCACTATACAAATGCAGGCGTTAAAATGCGAGTTCTATACGCGTTTGGAAATGATAATTTTAGTGCCTTGGATTACAAATCATTCCGGTAGGATTAGTTGTATTTTGTGATTCCGGCATTTTCTGCCTGTACCTTCAGTGTTGATTTGCTCACTTTTACATATCCGTTGCCAGTATGAAACTTTGCTTTACTTTCTTCAATAGAGCAGAATCATTAAGAGGCTCCAGGTCTAAATCCTCTTCCAAAGATAAGCCTTCTGCCCCTAAGCAAAGCCAAAACCAGCCAACACGGACCTTCCTCCCATTGGGTCCGGACTTCAGCTTAAATGATAAAGCACCGGCTGGCAGGCAAGGCCAGAACAGCGAGCCGCCTCGGCAGAGGTACACGTCGGAGGAGATCGAAGTGCTGAGGTATGGGTGACCTGACTTGTACTTATGGCTTTCTGTTCTTGTAGCACTGCATTCTCACCCTGCTTTACTTCACATCGGTCACAGGCTCATTCTAAGTGTCTTTCATTATGTTCCAGGCTGATGTGTTTTTTTTTTTTCTTCTTTTTACAGGAAGACATCAAAAATTAATGGCATTGAATATGTGCCTTTCATGAGTGTTGACCTGCGGGAGCGATTTGCCTTCCCTATGCCATTTTCGTAAGTATGTAATATAGTCGTTATAAATAGAGGGAAAGGAACCTTGATGTATTTCTCGTTATCTTTTGTTAAAAAAAAATCAGTAAATCATAAATGAAGTTGTTAAAGAGGAGCTTTTTAGTTTAGTTTTTCTTTGTCGCTCTATTGGGAGACCCAGACAATTGGGTGTATAGGCTATGCCTCCGGAGGCCGCACAAAGTATTACACTCAAAAGTGTTAAGCCCCTCCCCTTCTGCCTATACACCCCCCGTGCTCCCACGGGCTCCTCAGTTTTTTGCTTTGTGCGAAGGAGGTCAGACACGCACGCACAGCTCCACAGATTGGTCAGCAGCAGCTGCTGACCATGTCGGATGGAAGAAAAGTGGGCCCATATAGGGCCCCCAGCATGCTCCCTTCTCACCCCACTCTTGTCGGCGGTGTTGTAAGGTTGAGGTATCCATTGCGGGTACGGAGGCTGGAGCCCACATGCTGTTTTCCTTCCCCATCCCCCTCAGGGCTCTGGTGGAAGTGGGATCCTATCGGTCTCCAGGCACTGAGACCGTGCTTCATCCACAACTCCTGTGGAGCCTGCTGGATAGGAGCCGGGTATCGTTCAGGGACATGGCCCTGCTACTTGGAGGTACTCTGTGTCCCCGTGGGGACCGCGCACAGCAACACTCCAGCTTTGCTGGGTGTGCTAGTGCACCGGGGACCGCGGCGCTGACCGGGTTAATATGTGCCATTACACACTCAGCGTTGCTGAGTGTGTTTATGTATAGGGACTGCCGCACTGACCGCCGCTGCCATGGAAACACTGCGGCGCGGCTGGGACTTGTAGTGCGCCGGGGACTTCCACGCCGGCCGCGCTTTTACGGCGGCCGCGTTTATTACTAGAGGCCCCGGCTTTTTGCGGCCTAGTTTCCTTTCCTCCCGCCCACAGCCCTGACAGGCAGGGGAAGGGCGGGACGCTGCACAGAACGAGCAGCACTGAGGGCTGGAGCATGCTTTGCATACTCCACTCCCCTCACTGTGCACAGTGCAGGCACCAGTTCCCGCTCTTTCTGGGTCACGCCCACGGCTCCCTCCTCTCCTCAGGACGCATTCCTGTCAGCTCCTCGGACGCTGCAGAGGGGGACAAAATCTGGGAGACCCAGGCAGGGAATCTGGTGGCCTCACAACCGCTTTAAGCGGGTGGTAAGCAGCACCTGTGGTGCTAGCCCCATTGTGCAGTAGTGTAACATTATATGTTTATTTTACACTGTATAGTGCACAGTTGATTTCTGGCTATATACCCTATTGTGTTGCTCAGGGAAGATAATAGCATGGCGCCCACGAAAGGCAGGGGTGCCAAAACACAGGCTTATTATGTTGCCTGCGCCGCATGTACGACCCCGCTACCGGCAGGTTCCACTGACCCTCATTGTGTGCACTGTTCGGCCCCTGTGGCACTTACTCAGCCAGAGCCTCTGCTAGGGGGGGCCCAGGGGGAGCCACCTGCTAACACTGTTCAGGTGACAGGGACGGAGTTTGCAAAACTCTCTGAGACTATGGCTAAGATACTGGAAGCCTTGCAGTCCAGACCAGTATCTCAGCACAGGGACTCTGTTGAATCTTTGTTCCCTGGCCCACCTCAGCTGGACCAACAATGTCCTCCTGGGGTGTCTCATGGATCCCAGGCTGAGGGTTCTGACACAGACCCCGGCCCCAGACCGACTAAGCGAGCTCGCTTAGATTTTCCCTCGACATCATCATATTGTTCAGGGTCTCAGCGAGGGGAATCTCTGGTTGATGACGCGGATGTAGCTGATCAGGATTCTGATCCTGAGGCCGCTCTCAATCTTGATACTCCGGACGGGGACGCCATAGTGAACGACCTTATTGCGTCCATCAATCGTATGTTGGATATTTCTCCCTCAGCTCCTCCGGCGGAGGAGTCGGCTTCCCAGCAGGAGAAATTCCGTTTCAGGTTTCCCAAGCGTACACCGAGTATGTTTCTGGACCACTCTGATTTCAGAGAGGCAGTCCAGAATCACCATGCTTGTCCAGATAAGCGTTTTTCTAAGCGCCTTAAGGATACCCGTTATCCCTTTCTTTTTCGCTCTATTGGGAGACCCAGACAATTGGGTGTATAGGCTATGCCTCCGGAGGCCGCACAAAGTACTACACTTAAAAGTGTTAGGCCCCTCCCCTTCTGCCTATACACCCCCCGTGCTCCCACGGGCTCCTCCGTTTTCTGCTTTGTGCGAAGGAGGTCAGACACGCACAGCACAGCTCCACAGATTAGTCAGCAGCAGCTGCTGACTATGTCGGATGGAAGAAAAGTGGGCCCATATAGGGCCCCCAGCATGCTCCCTTCTCACCCCACTCTTGTCGGCGGTGTTGTTAAGGTTGAGGTATCCATTGCGGGTACGGAGGCTGGAGCCCACATGCTGTTTTCCTTCCCCATCCCCCTTAGGGCTCTGGGCGAAGTGGGATCCCATCGGTCTCCAGGCACTGAGACCGTGCTTCATCCACAACTCCTGTGGAGCCTGATGGATAGGAGCCGATACCGTTCAGGGACATGGCCCTGCATCTTGGAGGTACTCTGTATCCCTGTGGGGACCGCGCACGGCATCACCTCAGCTTTGCTGGGTGTGCTAGTGCACCGGGGACCGCGGCGCTGACCGGGTCTATATGTGCCATTACACACTCAGCGTCGCTGAGTGTGTTTATATGTAAGGGCTACCGCACTAACCGCCGCTGCCATGGGACACTGCGGCGCGGCTGGGACTTGTAGTTCGCCGGGGACTTTCACGCCGGCCGCGCTTTTACGGCGGCCGCGTTTATTACTAGAGTCCCCGGCTTCCTTGCGGCCTAGTTTACTTTTCTCCCGCCCTCAGCCCTGACAGGCAGGGGGAAGGGCGGGACGCTGCACGGAGCGAGCAGCTCTGAGGGCTGGAGTATGATTTACATACTCCACCCCCCTCACTGTGCACGGTGTGAGCACCAGTTCGCGCTCTTTCTCGGCCACGCCCACAGCTCCCTCATCTCGTCAGGACGCCGCAGCCATTCCTGTCAGCTCCGACGCTGCAGAAGAGGGACAAGTCCTGGGAGACCCAGACACGGTCTCTGGTGGCCTCACAACCGCTTTAGGCGGCTGGTAAGCAGCACCTGTGGTGCGAACCCCATGGTGCTGTAGTGTATTGGTACATTATTTGTGTATCGTATATACTTTACACTGTATGATCATAGTTCATTCTGGCTATATACCCTTTTGTGTAACTCAAGGAAAACTATAGCATGGCGCCCACAAAAGGCAGGGGTGCCAAAACACAGGCTTATTATGCTGCCTGCGCCACATGTAAGACCTCGCTACCGGCAGGTTCCACTGACCCTCATTGTGTGCAGTGTTCGACCCCTGTGCCACTTCTTCAGCCGGAGCCTATGCTAAGAGGGGCCCAGGGGGAGCCACCTGTTGACACTGTCCAGGTGACGGGGACTGAGTTTGCTAAACTCTCTGAGACTATGGCTAAGATACTAGAAGCCTTGCAGTCCAGGCCGGTATCTCAGCAACGGGACTCTGTTGAATCGTTGTTCCCGGGCCCCCCTCAGTTGGACCAACAATGTCCTCCCGGGGTATCTCCTGCATCCCAGTCTGAGGGTTCTGACTTAGACCCCAGCCCCAGATCGACTAAGCGGGCTCGCTTAGAATTTCCCTCGACATCATATTGTTTAGGGTCTCAGCGGGGGGAATCTTTGGTTGATGATGCGGAGACAGCTGATCAGGATTCTGATCCTGAGAGCGCTCTCAATCTTAATACTCCAGACGGGGACGCCATAGTAAACGATCTTATTGCGTCCATCCATCAGTTGCTGGATATTTCTCCCTCAGCCCCTCCGGCGGAGGAGTCAGCTTCTCAGCAGGAGAAATTTCGTTTCAGGTTTCCCAAGCGGACACAGAGTATGTTTCTAGACCACTCTGATTTCAGAGAGGCAATCCAGAATCACCATGCTTGTCCAGATAAGCGTTTTTCTAAGCGCCTTAAGGATACACGTTATCCTTTCCCCCCGGACGTGGTTAAAGGTTGGACTCCATGTCCCAAAGTGGATCCTCCAATCTCCAGACTGGCGGCTAGGTCCATACTTGCAGTGGAAGATGGGGCCTCGCTCAAAGATGCCACTGACAGGCAGATGGAGCTCTGGTTGAAATCCATCTATGAAGCTATCGGAGCTTCTTTTGCCCCAGCATTCGCAGCCGTATGGGCGCTGCAAGCTATCTCAGCAGGTCAAGCGCAAATTGAAGCAGCCACGTGCATGGCCGCGCCACAAGTGGCATCCATTACCACCCAGACCTCGGCAATTGCGTCTTACGCTATTAATGCTGTCCTGGACTCTGTGAGCCGTACGGCGGTGGCGACCGCCAATTCGGTGGTACTCCGCAGGGCCTTGTGGCTACGGGAATGGAAGGCAGATTCTGCTTCCAAAAAGCGCTTAACCAGTTTGCCAATTTCTGGCGACAGGCTGTTTGGCGAGCGTCTGGATGAAATCATCAAACAATCCAAGGGAAAGGATACATCCTTACCCCAGCCCAAACAGAACATTCCCCAACAGAGGAGAGGGCAGTCGAGGTTTCGGTCCTTTCGGGGCGCGGGCAGGTCCCAATTCTCCTCGTCCAAGAGGTCTCAGAAAGAACAAAGGAACTCTGATGCATGGCGGTCTAAGTCACGTCCTAAAAAGAACATTGGAGGCACCGCTAACAAAGCGGCTTCCTCATGACTTTCGACCTCCTCTAGTAGCATCCTCGGTCGGTGGCAGGCTCTCCCGCTTTTGCGACGCCTGGCTGCCACAAATAAAAGACCGCTGGGTGAGAGACATTCTGTCTCACGGTTACAAGATAGAGTTCACCTCTCGTCCCCCGACTCGATTCTTCAGGTCTTCTCCGCCTCCCGAGAGAGCCGAGGCTCTTCTGCAGGCGCTGGGCACTCTGAAGGCAGAAGGAGTGGTGGTCCCTGTTCCTCTTCATCAACAGGGCCACGGTTTTTACTCCAACTTGTTTGTGGTCCCAAAGAAGGACGGGTCTTTCCGTCCTGTCCTAGACCTGAAACTTCTCAACAAACACGTAAAGACCAGGCGGTTCCGGATGGAATCCCTTCGCTCCGTCATCGCCTCAATGTCCCAAGGAGATTTCCTTGCATCGATCGATATCAAAGATGCTTATCTCCACGTTCCGATTGCCCCAGAGCACCAGCGCTTCTTGCGCTTCGCCATAGGAAACGAACACCTGCAGTTCGTGGCACTGCCATTCGGCCTGGCAACAGCCCCACGGGTTTTCACCAAGGTTATGGCTACTGTAGTAGCGGTCCTCCATTCTCAGGGTCACTCGGTGATCCCGTACTTGGACGATCTGTTGATCAAGGCACCCTCTCAAGAGGCATGCCAACACAGCCTCGACGCTACCCTGGAGACTCTCCAGAGTTTCGCGTGGATCATCAATTTTCCAAAGTCAAATCTGACACCGGCCCAATCGCTCACATACCTTGGCATGGAGTTTCATACCCTCTCAGCGATAGTGAAGCTTCCGCTGATCAAGCAGCGGTCACTACAGACAGGGGTACAATCTCTCCTTCAAGGCCAGTCACACCCCTTGAGGCGCCTCATGCACTTCCTGGGGAAGATGGTGGCAGCAATGGAAGCAGTCCCTTTCGCGCAGTTTCACATGCGTCCCCTTCAATGGGACATCCTACGCAAATGGGACAGGAAGCCGACGTCCCTCGACAGGACCGTCTCCCTCTCTCAGGCGACCAAAGCTTCCCTTCGGTGGTGGCTTCTTCCCACTTCATTATCGAAGGGGAAATCCTTCCTACCCCCATCCTGGGAAGTAGTCACGACGGACGCAAGTCTGTCAGGGTGGGGAGCGATTTTTCTCCACCACAGGACTCAGGGTACGTGGACCCGGCAAGAGTCCTCGCTTCAGATCAATGTTCTGGAAATTCGGGCAGTGTATCTTGCCCTGAAAGCGTTCCAGCAGTGGCTGGAAGGCAAGCAGATCCGAATTCAGTCGGACAATTCCACAGCGGTGGCATACATCAACCACCAAGGCGGCACACGCAGTCGACAAGCCTTCCAGGAAGTCCGGCGGATTTTGATGTGGGTGGAAGCCACGGCCTCCACCATATCCGCAGTTCACATCCCAGGCGTGGAAAACTGGGAAGCAGATTATCTCAGTCGCCAGGGCATGGACGCAGGGGAATGGTCCCTTCACCCGGACGTGTTTCAGGAGATCTGTTGCCGCTGGGGGGTGCCGGACGTCGACCTCATGGCGTCCCGGCACAACAACAAGGTACCAATGTTCATGGCACGGTCTCAAGATCCCAGAGCTCTGGCGGCAGACGCCTTAGTTCAGGATTGGTCGCAGTTTCAGCTCCCTTATGTGTTTCCTCCGCTGGCACTGTTGCCCAGAGTGTTACGCAAGATCAGGGCCGACTGCCGCCGCGCCATCCTCGTCGCTGCAGACTGGCCAAGGAGGTCGTGGTACCCGGATCTGTGGCATCTCACGGTCGGCCAACCGTGGGCACTACCAGACCGACCAGACTTGCTGTCTCAAGGGCCGTTTTTCCATCTGAATTCGGCGGCCCTCAACCTGACTGTGTGGCCATTGAGTCCTGGATCCTAGCGTCTTCAGGGTTATCTCAAGAAGTCATTGCCACTATGAGACAGGCTAGGAAACCAACGTCCGCCAAGATTTATCACAGGACGTGGAAAATTTTCCTGTCGTGGTGCTCTGCTCAGGGTTTTTCTCCCTGGCCATTTGCATTACCTACTTTTCTGTCCTTCCTTCAATCTGGACTGGAAAAGGGTTTGTCGCTCGGTTCCCTTAAGGGACAAGTTTCAGCGCTCTCTGTGTTTTTCCAGAAGCGCCTAGCTAGACTTCCACAGGTACGCACGTTCCTGCAGGGAGTTTGTCACATCGTTCCACCTTACAAGCGGCCGTTAGAACCCTGGGATCTAAACAGGGTGCTGATGGTTCTTCAGAAACCACCATTCGAGCCAATGAGAGATATCTCCCTCTCACGACTTTCGCAGAAAGTGGTTTTTCTAGTAGCAGTCACTTCTCTTCGGAGAGTGTCTGAGCTAGCAGCGTTGTCGTGCAAAGCCCCTTTTCTGGTTTTTCACCAGGACAAGGTGGTTCTACGTCTGGTTCCGGAATTTCTCCCTAAGGTGGTATCCCCCTTTCATCTCAATCAGGATATTTCCTTACCTTCTTTTTATCCTCATCCAGTTCACCAATGTGAAAAGGATTTGCACTTGTTAGATCTGGTGAGAGCACTCAGACTCTACATTTCTCGTACGGCGCCCCTGCGCCGCTCGGATGCACTCTTTGTCCTTGTCGCTGGCCAGCGTAAAGGGTCACAGGCTTCCAAATCAACCCTGGCTCGGTGGATCAAGGAGCCAATTATCGAAGCTTACCGTTCGGCTGGGCTTCCGGTTCCCTCAGGGCTGAAGGCCCATTCTACCAGAGCCGTGGGAGCGTCCTGGGCTTTGAGGCACCAGGCTACGGCTCAACAGGTGTGTCAGGCGGCTACCTGGTCGAGCCTGCACACTTTCACGAAGCACTATCAGGTGCATACCTATGCTGCGGCGGATGCCAGCCTAGGTAGACGAGTCCTTCAGGCGGCAGTTGCCCACCTGTAGGAAAGGGCCGTTTTACGGCTCTCTTACGAGGTATTATTTTACCCACCCAGGGACTGCTTTTGGACGTCCCAATTGTCTGGGTCTCCCAATAGAGCGAAAAAGAAGGGAATTTTGTTTACTTACCGTAAATTCCTTTTCTTCTAGCTCTAATTGGGAGACCCAGCACCCGCCCCTGTTTTTTTGTGTACACATGTTGTTCATGTTGAATGGTTTCAGTTCTCCGAGTTTCCTTCGGATTGAAGTTACTTTAAACCAGTTTATAATTATTTTTCCTCCTTCTTGCTTTTGCACCAAAACTGAGGAGCCCGTGGGAGCACGGGGGGTGTATAGGCAGAAGGGGAGGGGCCTAACACTTTTAAGTGTAGTACTTTGTGCGGCCTCCGGAGGCATAGCCTATACACCCAATTGTCTGGGTCTCCCAATTAGAGCTAGAAGAAAAGGAATTTACGGTAAGTAAACAAAATTCCCTTCTTCCCCCTGACGTGGTCAAAAGTTGGGCTCAGTGTCCCAAAGTGGATCCTCCAATCTCCAGACTGGCAGCTAGATCCATACTTGCAGTGGAAGATGGGGCTTCACTCAAAGATGCCACTGACAGGCAGATGGAGCTCTGGTTGAAATCCATCTATGAAGCTATCGGCGCTTCTTTTGCCCCAGCATTCGCAGCCGTATGGGCGCTACAAGCTATCTCAGCAGGTCAAGCGCAAATTGACGCAGCCACACGCACGTCCGCGCCACAGGTGGCGTCCATAACCACTCAGACGTCGGCATTTGCGTCTTACGCTATTAATGCTGTCCTGGACTCTGCGAGCCGTACGGCGGTTGCAGCCGCCAATTCGGTGGTACTCCGCAGGGCCTTGTGGCTACGGGAATGGAAGGCAGATTCTGTTTCCAAAAAGCGCTTAACCAGTTTGCCAATTTCTGGCGAACGATTGTTTGGCGAGCGTTTGGATGAAATCATCAAACAATCCAAGGGAAAGGATACATCCTTACCCCAGCCCAAACCGAACATACCCCAACAGAGGAAGGGGCAGTCGAGGTTTCGGTCCTTTCGGGGCGCGGGCAGGTCCCAATTCTCCTCGTCCAAAAGGCCTCAGAAGGATCAAAGGAACTCTGATGCATGGCGGTCTAAGTCACGTCCTAAACAGACCACCGGAGGTGCCGCTACCAAAGCGGCTTCCTCATGACTTTCGGCATCCTCACTCCGCATCCTCGGTCGGTGGCAGGCTCTCCCGCTTTTGCGACACCTGGCTGCCACGGGTAAAAGACCGTTGGGTGAGAGACATTCTGTCTCACGGTTACAAGATAGAGTTCACCTCTCGTCCCCCGACTCGATTCTTCAGGTCATCCCCGCCTCCCGAGCGAGCCGAGGCTCTTCTGCAGGCGCTGGGCATTCTGAAGGCAGAAGGAGTGGTGGTCCCTGTTCCTCTTCATCAACAGGGCCACGGTTTTTACTCCAACTTGTTTGTGGTCCCAAAGAAGGACGGGTCTTTCCGACCTGTCCTGGACCTGAAACTTCTCAACAAACACGTAAAGACCAGGCGGTTCCGGATGGAATCCCTCCGCTCCGTCATCGCCTCAATGTCCCAGGGAGATTTCCTTGCATCGATCGATATCAAAGATGCTTATCTCCACGTACCGATTGCTCCAGAGCACCAGCGCTTCTTGCGCTTCGCCATAGGAAACGAACACCTGCAGTTCGTGGCACTGCCGTTCGGCCTGGCAACAGCCCCACGGGTTTTCACCAAGGTTATGGCTACTGTAGTAGCGGTCCTCCACTCTCAGGGTCACTCGGTGATCCCGTACTTGGACGATCTGTTGATCAAGGCACCCTCTCTAGAGGCATGCCAACACAGCCTCGAAGCTACCCTGGAGACTCTCCAGAGTTTCGGGTGGATCATCAATTTTCCAAAGTCAAATCTGACACCGGCCCAATCGCTGACATACCTTGGCATGGAGTTTCATACCCTCTCAGCGATAGTGAAGCTTCCGCTGATCAAGCAGCGGTCACTACAGACAGGGGTACAATCTCTCCTTCAAGGTCGGTCACACACCTTGAGGCGCCTCATGCACTTCCTGGGGAAGATGGTGGCAGCAATGGAGGCAGTTCCTTTCGCGCAGTTTCACCTGCGTCCTCTTCAATGGGACATCCTACGCAAATGGGACAGGAAGCCGACGTCCCTCGACAGGAACGTCGCCCTCTCGCAGGCGACCAAAGCTTCCCTTCGGTGGTGGCTTCTTCCCACTTCATTATCGAAAGGGAAATCCTTCCTACCCCCATCCTGGGAGGTGGTCACGACGGACGCGAGTCTGTCAGGGTGGGGAGCGGTTTTTCTCCACCACAGGGCTCAGGGTACGTGGACCCAGCAAGAGTCCTCGCTTCAGATCAATGTTCTGGAAATACGGGCAGTGTATCTTGCCCTGAAAGCGTTCCAGCAGTGGCTGGAAGGCAAGCAGATCAGAATTCAGTCAGACAATTCCACAGCGGTGGCATACATCAACCACCAAGGCGGCACACGCAGTCGGCAAGCCTTCCAGGAAGTCCGGCGGATTCTGCTGTGGGTGGAAGCCACGGCCTCCACCATCTCTGCAGTTCACATTCCAGGCGTGGAAAACTGGGAAGCAGATTATCTCAGTCGCCAGGGCATGGACGCAGGGGAATGGTCCCTTCACCCGGACGTGTTTCAGGAGATCTGTTGCCGCTGGGGGGTGCCGGACGTCGACTTCATGGCGTCCCGGCACAACAACAAGGTACCGGCGTTCATGGCACGGTCTCAAGATCCCAGAGCTCTGGCGGCAGACGCCTTAGTTCAGGATTGGTCGCAGTTTCAGCTCCCTTATGTGTTTCCTCCGCTGGCACTGTTGCCCAGAGTGTTACGCAAGATCAGGGCCGACTGCCGCCGCGTCATCCTCGTCGCTCCAGACTGGCCGAGGCGGTCATGGTACCCGGATCTGTGGCATCTCACGGTCGGCCAACCGTGGGCACTACCAGACCGACCAGACTTGCTATCTCAAGGGCCGTTTTTCCATCTGAATTCTGCGGCTCTCAACCTGACTGTGTGGCCATTGAGTCCTGGATCCTAGCGTCTTCAGGGTTATCTCAAGACGTCATTGCCACTATGAGACAAGCTAGGAAACCAACGTCCGCCAAGATCTACCACAGGACGTGGAAAATTTTCCTGTCGTGGTGCTCTGCTCAGGGTATTTCTCCCTGGCCTTTTGCCTTGCCCACTTTTCTGTCCTTCCTTCAATCTGGACTGGAAAAGGGTTTGTCGCTCGGCTCCCTTAAGGGACAAGTCTCAGCGCTCTCTGTGTTTTTCCAGAAGCGCCTAGCCAGACTTCCACAGGTACGCACGTTCCTGCAGGGGGTTTGTCACATCGTCCCTCCTTACAAGCGGCCGTTAGAACCCTGGGATCTGAACAGGGTGCTGATGGTTCTTCAGAAACCACCATTCGAGCCAATGAGGGATATTTCTCTCTCACGCCTTTCGCAGAAAGTGGTTTTTCTAGTAGCAGTCACTTCACTTCGGAGAGTGTCTGAGCTAGCAGCGCTGTCATGCAAAACCCCTTTCCTGGTGTTTCACCAGGACAAGGTGGTTCTGCGTCCGGTTCCGGAATTTCTCCCTAAGGTGGTATCCCCCTTTCATCTCAATCAGGATATCTCCTTACCTTCTTTTTGTCCTCATCCAGTTCACCAATGTGAAAAGGATTTGCACTTGTTAGATCTGGTGAGAGCACTCAGACTCTACATTTCTCGTACGGCGCCCCTGCGCCGCTCGGATGCACTCTTTGTCCTTGTCGCTGGCCAGCGTAAAGAGTCACAGGCTTCCAAATCAACCCTGGCTCGGTGGATCAAGGAGCCAATTATCGAAGCTTACCGTTCGGCTGGGCTTCCGGTTCCCTCAGGGCTGAAGGCCCATTCTACCAGAGCCGTGGGCGCGTCCTGGGCTTTGAGGCACCAGGCTACGGCTCAGCAGGTGTGTCAGGCGGCTACCTGGTTGAGCCTGCACACTTTCACGAAGCACTATCAGGTGCATACCTATGCTTCGGCGGATGCCAGCCTAGGTAGACGAGTCCTTCAGGCGGCGGTTGCCCACCTGTAGGAAGAGGCCGTTTTAAGGCTCTCTTACGAGGTATTATTTTACCCACCCAGGGACTGCTTTTGGACGTCCCAATTGTCTGGGTCTCCCAATAGAGCGACAAAGAAGAAGGGAATTTTGTTTACTTACCGTAAATTCCTTTTCTTTTTCGCTCCTAATTGGGAGACCCAGACAGTGGGTGTATAGCTACTGCCCTCTGGAGGCCGCACAAAGAACTACACTTAAAAGTGTAAGGCCCCTCCCCTTCTGGCTATACACCCTCCCGTAGGAGTACAGATTCCTCAGTTTTAGCTTTGTGCGCAAGGAGGTCAGACACGCACGCATAGCTCCATTGTTTTTAGTCAGCAGCAGCTGCTGACTATGTCGGATGGAAGAAAAGAGGGCCCATAAACAGGGCTCCCAGCATGCTCCCTTCTCACCCCACTGTATGTCGGAGGTGTTTGTAAGGTTGAGGTACCCATTGCGGGTACGGCGGCAGGAGCCCACATGCTGATTCCTTCCCCATCCCTTTTTACAGGGCTCTGGGTGAAGTGGGATTTACTGGTCTCCAGGCACTGAGACCGGGCTCCATCTACAGCCCCTGGAGAAGATGCTGGATGGAGCGGAGTACATCAGGGACATGGCCCTGCTTCCTCAAGGTACTCTGTGTCCCCGTGCATTTGGCGCTCACACCGCAGCATGCTGGGTGTTGTAGTGCGCCGGGGGACATCTGCGCTACGGCGCTTGTGCCATGGCCTCATTCAGCTTAGCTGAAGCAGGCACACTTCCAGGAATCGGTCGCGCCGGCCGCTGGGACTGCGGCGCGGCTGGCACTTGTGGTGCGCCGGGGACTTCAGCGCGGCCCGCGCTTTTACGGCGGCCGCGCTGATAACTCGAGTCCCCGGCTTTTGCGGCCTGCTTCCGTTCGTTCCCGCCCCCGGACCTGCCAGTCAGGAGAGGGGCGGGACGCTGGCCACGTTTAGGAATCGGTCATGCCGGCCGCTGGGACTGCGGCGCGGCTGGCACTTGTGGTGCGCCGGGGACTTCAGCGCGGCCCGCGCTTTTACGGCGGCCGCGCTGATAACTCGAGTCCCCGGCTTTTGCGGCCTGCTTCCGTTCGTTCCCGCCCCCAGACCTGCCAGTCAGGAGAGGGGCGGGACGCTGGCCAGTGCATCAGCGCTGAGGGCTGGAGTCGTTTTTACATACTCCAGCCCTCCCAATCGGCACAGAGGGGACACTGTTTCCCGCACTTTTGTTTGGGAACTCCCACGGACCGCCCCTCTCCACAGACGCCGGCAGCCATTCCTGCTGACACGCTGAGCTGCAGAGGGGAGCCGGGGAGACCCAGACAAGGAATTCTGCAGCCTCTTACCCGCTATTCAGCGGGCGGTAAGCAGCCCTCAGGGCTCACCCCCTCTTGTGCCAGTACTATTCTTAGTATTTTGTTGCTACAAATACTTTGTATTGCATAGCGCTGGTCACCCTTTGGCTATAGACTCTCTCACATTGCAGAGAGCCAGCAGCATGTCGTCCGCAAAACGCAAGGGTGCCAAAGCACAGACATTATATGCTTCCTGCACCGCATGTGGGACTTTTCTACCGGCAGGCTCCACGGACCCCCATTGTGTGCAGTGCTCGGCCCCTGCGGCGCTTGCACAGTCGGGACCTCTGCTGGACGTGACCCAGGGTGTACCACCTGTGAATGCTGTCCAGGTGACAGGAACTGAGTTTGCAGCTTTTGCTGACAGAATGTCTCTCACTATGTCACAAATTCTTGACACATTGCGAGCTAGGCCTGTACTTCAGGCCACGGACACTGTGCAATCATTGCCCCCTGGTCCCCCTCAGCTCCAAGCTCCGGGACGGGCATATACACCTCAGGGTGAAGACTCTGACTCGGACGATGGCCCCGGGCAGCCTAAGCGGGCTCGCTATGACGGGCCTTCACATTCATCTCAATGGTCAGGATCCCAGCGAGATGAATCTATGGGTGATGAGGCGGACGTAACTGATCAGGATTCTGATCCTGGGACCGCTCTCAATCTAGATACACCAGATGGTGACGCCATAGTTAATGATCTTATATTTAACATCAATAAGATGTTAAATATTTCCCCACCAGCTCCTCTTGTGGAGGAGTCAGCTTCGCAGCACGAGAGAATCCATTTCAGATACCCTAAGCGTACTTTAAGCACTTTTCTGGACCACGCTGACTTTAGAGACGCAATCCAGAAACCCCACGCTTATCCTGAAAGGCGTTTTCCTAAACGGCTTAAAGATACACGCTATCCTTTTCCCCCTGAGGTGGTCAAGGGTTGGACCCAGTGTCCAAAAGTGGATCCTCCAATTTCCAGGCTTGCAGCTAGATCCTTGGTTGCAGTTGAAGATGGAGCGGCACTTAAAGATGCCACTGACAGGCAGATGGAGCTCTGGCTGAAATCCATCTATGAAGCGATTGGAGCGTCATTGGCGCCTTCTTTTGCAGCCGTATGGGCACTCCAAGCTATCTCAGCCGGGCTTGCGCGAGTTGACTCCGTCACACGTGCATTTGCCCCGCAGGTAGCACCATTGACCTCGCAAATGGCGGCATTCGCGTCGTACGCGATTAATGCTGTTCTTGACGCTACAAGCCGCACGGCAGTGGCGTCAGCCAACTCCGTTGTTTTGCGTAGGGCCCTGTGGTTGAGACATTGGAAAGCAGATTCTCATTCCAAGAAGTGCTTAACCAATTTGCCTTTTTCTCGTGACCGATTGTTTGGAGAGCGTTTGGATGAAATCATCAAACACTCCAAGGGTAAGGACTCATCCTTACCGCAACACAGACAAAACAGACCTCAACAGAGGAAGGGTCAGTCTGGTTATCGGTCCTTTCGAGGACCGGGCAGGTCCCAATTCACCTCGTCAAAAAAGACTCAAAAGGACCAGAGACGCTCAGATTCTTGGAGGTCTCAGTCACGCCCAAAAAGGGCAGCCGGAGGAACCGTTGCCAAGACGGCGTCCTCCTGACTTGAGGTCTCCGATTCCCACACCCGCGGTCGGTGGGAGGCTTTCCCACTTTGGCGACATCTGGCTGTCACACGTCAAAGACCGTTGGGTGAGGGATATTCTGTCTCACGGGTACAGGATAGAGTTCAGTTCTCGTCCGCCAACTCGTTTCTTCAGAACTTCTCCCCCACCAGACCGAGCCGATGCTCTGTTGCAGGCGGTGGCCGCTCTAAAAGCGGAAGGAGTGGTGACCTCCGTCCCTCTTCAGGAACAAGGTCACGGTTTTTACTCCAATCTGTTTGTGGTCCCAAAAAAGGACGGATCGTATCGGCCCGTCCTGGATCTAAAGTTGCTCAACAGACACGTAAAAGTCAGGAGGTTCCGGATGGAATCCCTACGCTCCGTCATAGCCTCAATGTCTCAAGGAGATTTTCTAGCATCAATAGATATCAAAGATGCGTATCTCCACGTGCCGATCGCACCAGAGCATCAGCGTTTCCTACGCTTCGTCATACACGACGAACACCTGCAGTTCGTAGCGTTACCTTTCGGTCTGGCAACAGCCCCCCGGGTCTTCACCAAGGTCATGGCAGCAGTAGTAGCTGTTCTGCACTCGCAGGGTCACTCGGTCATCCCGTATCTAGACGACCTGCTTATAAAGGCACCCTCTCAAGAGGCATGCCAACACAGTCTGAAGGTGGCACTAGACACTCTCCAGAGTTTCGGGTGGATTATCAACTTTCCAAAGTCTCATCTAACCCCGACCCAATCTCTGACTTATCTTGGCATGGAGTTTCATACTCTCTCAGCGATAGTGAAGCTTCCACTGGACAAGCAGTGCTCGCTACGGACTGGAGTGCAATCTCTCCTTCAGAGCCAGTCGCACTCACTGAGGCGCCTCATGCATTTCCTAGGAAAGATGGTAGCAGCAATGGAGGCAGTCCCGTTCGCGCAGTTTCATCTGCGCCCTCTACAATGGGACATTCTACGCCAATGGGACGGGAAATCGACGTCCCTCGACAGGACTGTCTCCCTCTCTCAGACTGCCAAGGACTCTCTGCGTTGGTGGCTTCTCCCCACCTCATTGTCACAGGGAAAGTCATTCCTTCCCCCGTCCTGGGCAGTGGTCACGACGGATGCGAGCCTATCAGGGTGGGGAGCGGTGTATCTCCACCACAGGGCTCAGGGGATGTGGACTCTGGAAGAGTCCACCCTGCAGATCAATGTTCTGGAAATCAGAGCAATCTATCTTGCCCTGCGAGCCTTCCAACAATGGCTGGAAGGCAAGCAGATTCGGATTCAGTCGGACAACTCCACGGCGGTGGCGTACATCAACCACCAAGGGGGAACACGCAGTCGCCAAGCTTTTCAAGAAGTCCATCGGATTTTGACGTGGGTGGAAAGCAGAGCGTCCACCATATCCGCAGTTCACATCCCAGGCGTGGAAAACTGGGAAGCAGACTTTCTCAGTCGCCAGGGCATGGACGCAGGAGAATGGTCCCTTCACCCGGACGTGTTTCAGCAGATCTGTTGCCGCTGGGGGACGCCGGACGTCGATCTGATGGCGTCACGACACAACAACAAGGTCCCAGTTTTCATGGCACGGTCTCACGATCACCGAGCACTGGCGGCAGACGCCTTGGTTCAGGATTGGTCGCAATTCCGACTCCCCTATGTGTTCCCACCTCTAGCATTGTTACCCAGAGTTCTCCGGAAAATCAGGTCCGACTGCCATCGAGCCATACTCGTCGCTCCAGATTGGCCAAGAAGGTCGTGGTACCCGGATCTGTGGCATCTCACGGTAGGCCAACCGTGGACACTACCAGACCGTCCAGATTTGCTGTCTCAAGGGCCGTTTTTCCATCTGAATTCTGCGGCCCTGAACCTGACTGTGTGGCCATTGAGTCCTGGATCCTAGCGGCCTCAGGTTTATCTCATGAAGTTGTTGCCACAATGAGACAGGCTAGAAAACCATCCTCAGCTAAGATCTATCACAGAACGTGGAAGATATTCTTAGCGTGGTGCGTGGCTCAAGGGGTTTCTCCCTGGCCATTTGCATTGCCAACTTTTCTTTCCTTCCTGCAGTCTGGGTTGGAAAAAGGTTTGTCGCTTAGCTCTCTTAAGGGTCAAGTCTCCGCGCTATCCGTATTCTTTCAGAAGCGCTTGGCACAGCTTTCTAAAGTACGCACGTTTCTCCAAGGAGTTTGTCATATTGTTCCTCCTTACAGACGGCCATTGGAACCCTGGGATCTGAACAAGGTTCTCATTGCTCTCCAGAAGCCGCCTTTCGAGCCTTTGAAAGAGGTTCCCCTTTCTCGGCTTTCACAAAAGGTAGTTTTTCTTGTGGCGGTCACGTCTCTTCGAAGAGTGTCCGAGCTAGCGGCGTTATCTTGCAAATCTCCCTTCCTGGTGTTTCACCAAGACAAGGTAGTACTGCGTCCAATTCCAGAGTTTTCTCCCAAGGTGGTTTCTTCCTTTCATCTCAATCAGGATATCACTTTACCATCTTTGTGTCCGCATCCAGTTCACCAATTTGAAAAGGGTTTACATCTGTTGGACCTGGTGAGAGCACTCAGGATTTACATTTCTCGCACGGCGGCTCTACGCCGTTCTGATGCGCTCTTTGTCCTAGTCGCTGGTCAGCATAAGGGATCGCAAGCTTCCAAATCCACCCTGGCGCGGTGGATCAAGGAACCAATTCTTCACACATACCGTTCTGCTGGGCTTCCGATTCCATCTGGACTGAAGGCCCATTCTACCAGAGCCGTGGGTGCGTCCTGGGCATTGCGGCATCAGGCTACGGCTCAGCAAGTGTGCCAGGCGGCTACCTGGTCGAGTCTGCACACGTTTACCAAACACTATCAAGTGCATACCTACGCTTCGGCAGATGCCAGCCTAGGTAGACAGGTCCTTCAGGCGGCGGTGGCCCACCTGTAGGAAGAGGCTGTCTGACAGCCCGTTCATGTGGTATCTTTTTACCCACCCAGGGACTGCTTTTGGACGTCCCACTGTCTGGGTCTCCCAATTAGGAGCGAAAAAGAAGAAGGGAATTTTGTTTACTTACCGTAAATTCCTTTTCTTCTAGCTCCAATTGGGAGACCCAGCACCCGCCCTATTTGTTCTTAGGGTTTCGTTTTTCGGGTGCACATGTTGTTCATGTTGTTTCTTAAGTTCTCCGATCATGTTATCGGATTGAATTTGTTTTTGAAACTGTTATTGGCTTTCCTCCTTCTTGCTTTGGTACTAAAACTGAGGAATCTGTACTCCTACGGGAGGGTGTATAGCCAGAAGGGGAGGGGCCTTACACTTTTAAGTGTAGTTCTTTGTGCGGCCTCCAGAGGGCAGTAGCTATACACCCACTGTCTGGGTCTCCCAATTGGAGCTAGAAGAAAAGGAATTTACGGTAAGTAAACAAAATTCCCTTCTTCTTCTAGCTCTAATTGGGAGACCCAGCACCCGCCCCTGTTTTTTTGTGTACACATGTTGTTCATGTTGAATGGTTTCAGTTCTCCGATATTCCTTCGGATTGAAGTTACTTTAAACCAGTTTATAATTCTTTTTCCTCCTTCTTGCTTTTGCACCAAAACTGAGGAGCCCGTGGGAGCACGGGGGGTGTATAGGCAGAAGGGGAGGGGCTTAACACTTTTGAGTGTAATACTTTGTGCGGCCTCCGGAGGCATAGCCTATACACCCAATTGTCTGGGTCTCCCAATTAGAGCTAGAAGAAAAGGAATTTACGGTAAGTAAACAAAATTCCCTTCTTTTTGGTGTTTTTTTTTTTTTAAATCCGACATCCAGTCCCAGAGATGTGGGTATTTTTATTTAGTTCAAATTGCTATGGTCATCCAAATAAGTGTGGAAAACGGTAATAATTAACCCCTTTTCCATTTTTTTTGGGGGGGGGGGTTTCAACATCCAAATCGCTGCGTTCAAAAAAGCATCGTGGGCACGGATTAGGCACGATCTTCATAGATTGTACAGGGGATGCAGGACGCATGCATTTACGCTGCAGTGCTAGACGCAGCCTAAATGCATGAAATTACGCTACGTGCGCACAATTCCGAAGGGTGTTTTTACATGAGACTTTGCCCAGCACTGCATGGGTTACTCTGTAATCCGCAGGGGTTGTTTAGAATAGAACCAACAATTCTCAATTTACACATTTATGTGCTCCTCAAACCATCTGGGGGCATCACAACTCTGGACAAGACCTCAATCAGAAACAACAAAACTTTCACACTCCTTATCTAATGAACTGCTGCAATATTTATGGCCACAACTGATTGTCCCCTTCTCATACTGATAGTTCTGCTTCACATAACTAGTCTTATTTACTGCTCCATCCTATGTTCTGTTGTGTATAAATATGTGACTTCAGATTTTGTGTTATATTGAACCTGATGAAGAGACCTGAGTAGCCTTGAAAGCTTGCTATTACCATCTTTTCAGTTAGCCATTAAAAGGTATCAACCACTGAGGACTCTGTTCTTTTAAACTTTTTTCATTTTTAGTTCATCCTGAAATTTCACCTGAAAGCTGAATATCTGACTTTCTTTTTCGCTCCTAATTGGGAGACCCAGACAGTGGGTGTATAGCTACTGCCTCTGGAGGCCGCACAAAGAACTACACTTAAAAGTGTAAGGCCCCTCCCCTTCTGGCTATACACCCTCCCGTAGGAGTACAGATTCCTCAGTTTTAGCTTTGTGCGCAAGGAGGTCAGACACGCACGCATAGCTCCATTGTTTTTAGTCAGCAGCAGCTGCTGACTATGTCGGATGGAAGAAAAGAGGACACATATAGTGTCCCCAGCATGCTCCCTTCTCACCCCACTTATGTCGGAGGTGTTTGTAAGGTTGAGGTACCCATTGCGGGTACGGCGGCAGGAGCCCACATGCTGATTCCTTCCCCATCCCTTTTTACAGGGCTCTGGGTGAAGTGGGATTTACCGGTCTCCAGGCACAGAGACCGTGCTCCATCTACAGCCCCTGGAGAAGATGCTGGATGGAGCGGAGTACATCAGGGACATGGCCCTGCATCCTCAAGGTACTCTGTGTCCCCGTGTATCTGGCGCTCACACCGCAGCATGCTGGGTGTTGTAGTGCGCCGGGGGACATCAGCGCTGCGGCGCCTGTGCCATGGCCTCATTCAGCTTTGCTGAAGCAGGCACATTTATGGGAATAGGACGCGCCGGCCGCTGGGACTGCGGCGCGGCTGGCACTTGTAGTGCGCCGGGGACTTCAGCGCGGCCTGCGCTTTTACGGCGGCCGCGCTGATAACTACAGTCCCCGGCTTTTGCGGCCTGCTTCCTTTCGTTCCCGCCCCCACACCTGCCAGTCAGGAGAGGGGCGGGACGCTGCCCACGTCCAGAACTCGGTCGCGCCGGCCGCTCGAACAGCGGCGCGGCTGGCACTTGCGGTGCGCCGGGGACTTCAGCGCGGCCCGCGCTTTTACGGCGGCCGCGCTGATAACTCGAGTCCCCGGCTTTTGCGGCCTGCTTGCGTTCGTTCCCGCCCACAGACCTGCCAGTCAGGAGAGGGGCGGGACGCTGGCCAGGGCATCAGCGCTGAGGGCTGGAGTCGTTTTTACATACTCCAGCCCTCACAGTCAGCACAGAGGGGACACTGTTCCCGCACTTTTGTTTGGGAACTCCCACGGACCGCCCCTCTCCACAGTAGCCGGCAGCCATTCTTACAGACACGCTGAGCTGCAGAGGGGAGCCGGGGAGACCCAGACAAGGCATTCAGCAGCCTCTTACCCGCTGTTCAGCGGGCGGTAAGCAGCCCTCAGGGCTCACCCCCTCTTGTGCTCGTAGTATTCTTAGTATTTTGTTGCTACAAATACTTGGTATTACATAGCAGTGGTCGCCCTTTGGCTATAGACTCTCTCACATGCAGAGAGCCAGCAGCATGTCGCCCGTAAAACGCAAGGGTGCCAAGGCACAGACATTGTATGCTTCCTGCACCGCATGTGGGACTTTTCTACCGGCAGGCTCCACGGACCCCCATTGTGTGCAGTGCTCGGCCCCTGCGGCGCTTGCACAGTCGGGACCTCTGCTGGACGTGTCCCAGGGTGTACCACCTGTGAATGCTGTCCAGGTGACAGGAACTGAGTTTGCAGCTTTTGCTGACAGAATGTCTCTCACTATGTCACAAATTCTTGACACATTGCGAGCTAGGCCTGTACTTCAGACCACGGACACTGTGCATGTATTGCCCCCTGGTCCCCCTCAGCTCCTAGCTCCGGGACGGGCATCTACACCTCAGGGTGAAGACTCTGACTCGGACGATGGCCCCGGGCAGCCTAAGCGGGCTCGTTATGACGGGCCTTCACATTCATCTCAATGGTCTGGATCCCAGCGGGATGAATCTATGGGTGATGAGGCGGACTTAACTGATCAGGATTCTGATCCTGGGACCGCTCTCAATCTAGATACACCAGATGGTGACGCAATAGTTAATGATCTTA
Organism: Anomaloglossus baeobatrachus; assembly: GCF_048569485.1. NCBI lineage: Eukaryota > Metazoa > Chordata > Amphibia > Anura > Aromobatidae > Anomaloglossus > Anomaloglossus baeobatrachus. The sequence goes on from NC_134358.1 coordinate 435,979,003, forward strand.
TATTTAACATCAATAAGATGTTGAATATTTCCCCACCAGCTCCTCCTGTAGAGGAGTCAGCTTCGCAGCACGAGAGAATCCATTTCAGATACCCTAAGCGTACATTAAGCACTTTTCTGGACCACGCTGACTTCAGAGACGCAATCCAGAAACCCCACGCTTATCCTGAAAGGCGTTTTCCTAAACGACTTAAAGATACACGCTACCCTTTTCCCTCTGAAGTGGTCAAGGGTTGGACCCAGTGTCCAAAAGTGGATCCTCCAATTTCCAGGCTTGCAGCCAGATCCTTGGTTGCTGTTGAAGATGGAGCGGCACTTAAAGATGCCACTGACAGGCAGATGGAGCTCTGGCTGAAATCCATCTATGAAGCGATTGGAGCGTCATTAGCGCCTTCTTTTGCGGCCGTATGGGCACTCCAAGCTATCACGGCCGGGCTTGCGCGAGTCGACTCTGTCACACGTGCATTTGCCCCGCAGGTAGCACCATTGACCTCGCAAATGGCGGCATTCGCGTCGTACGCGATTAATGCTGTTCTTGACGCTACAAGCCGCACGGCAGTGGCGTCAGCCAACTCAGTTGTTTTGCGTAGGGCTCTGTGGTTGAGACATTGGAAAGCAGATTCTCATTCCAAGAAGTGCTTAACCAATTTGCCTTTTTCTCGTGACCGATTGTTTGGAGAGCGTTTGGATGAAATCATCAAACACTCCAAGGGTAAAGACTCTTCCTTACCGCAACACAGACAAAACAAGCCCCAACAGAGGAGGGGTCAGTCTGGTTATCGGTCCTTTCGAGGACAGGGCAGGTCCCAATTCGCCTCGTCAAAAAAGACTCAAAAGGACCAGAGACGTTCAAATTCTTGGAGGTCTCAGTCACGCCCAAAAAGACCAGCCGGAGGAACCGTTGCCAAAACGACGTCCTCCTGACTTGCGGTCTCCGATGCCCACACCCGCGGTCGGTGGGAGGCTGTCCCACTTTGGCGACATTTGGCTAGCAAATGTCAAAGACCGTTGGGTGAGAGATATTCTATCTCACGGGTACAGGATAGAGTTCGGTTCTCGTCCGCCAACTCGTTTCTTCAGAACTTCTCCACCACCAGACCGAGCCGATGCTCTGTTGCAGGCGGTGGCCGCTCTAAAGGCGGAAGGAGTGGTGACCTCCGTCCCTCTTCAGGAACAGGGTCACGGTTTTTACTCCAATCTGTTTGTGGTCCCAAAAAAGGACGGATCGTATCGTCCCGTCCTGGATCTGAAGTTGCTCAACAGACACGTAAAAGTCAGGAGGTTCCGGATGGAATCCCTACGCTCCGTCATAGCCTCAATGTCTCAGGGAGATTTTCTAGCATCAATAGACATCAAAGATGCGTATCTCCACGTGCCGATTGCACCAGAGCATCAGCGTTTCCTACGTTTCGTCATACACGACGAGCACCTACAGTTCGTAGCGTTACCCTTCGGTCTGGCAACAGCCCCCCGGGTCTTCACCAAAGTCATGGCAGCAGTAGTAGCTGTTCTGCACTCGCAGGGTCACTCGGTCATCCCGTACCTAGACGACCTGCTTATAAAGGCATCCTCTCAAGAAGCATGCCAACACAGTCTGAAGGTGGCGCTAGACACTCTCCAGACTTTCGGGTGGATTATCAACTTTCCAAAGTCTCATCTAACCCCGACCCAATCTCTGACTTATCTTGGCATGGAGTTTCATACTCTATCAGCGATAGTGAAGCTTCCACTGGACAAGCAGTGCTCGCTACGGACCGGAGTGCAATCTCTCCTTCAGAGCCAGTCGCACTCACTGAGGCGCCTCATGCATTTCCTAGGAAAGATGGTAGCAGCAATGGAGGCAGTCCCGTTCGCGCAGTTTCATCTGCGCCCTCTACAATGGGACATTCTACGCCAATGGGATGGGAAATCGACGTCCCTCGACAGGACTGTCTCCCTCTCTCAGACTGCCAAGGATTCTCTACGTTGGTGGCTTCTCCCCAACTCATTGTCACAGGGAAAGTCGTTCCTTCCCCCGTCCTGGGCAGTGGTCACGACAGATGCGAGCCTATCAGGGTGGGGAGCGGTGTTTCTCCACCACAGGGCTCAGGGGACGTGGACTCAGGAAGAGTCCACCTTGCAGATCAATGTTCTGGAAATCAGAGCAATCTACCTTGCCCTGCGAGCCTTCCAACAATGGCTGGAAGGCAAGCAGATTCGGATTCAGTCGGACAATTCCACGGCGGTGGCGTACATCAACCACCAAGGGGGAACACGCAGTCGCCAAGCTTTTCAAGAAGTCCAGCGGATTTTGACGTGGGTGGAAAGCAGAGCGTCCACCATATCTGCAGTTCACATCCCAGGCGTGGAAAACTGGGAAGCAGACTTTCTCAGTCGCCAGGGCATGGACGCAGGAGAATGGTCCCTTCACCCGGACGTGTTTCAACAGATCTGTTGCCGCTGGGGGTCGCCGGACGTCGATCTGATGGCGTCACGGCACAACAACAAGGTCCCAGTTTTCATGGCACGGTCTCACGATCACCGAGCGCTGGCGGCAGACGCCTTGGTTCAGGATTGGTCGCAATTCCGACTCCCCTATGTGTTCCCACCTCTAGCATTGTTACCCAGAGTTCTCCGGAAAATCAAGTCCGACTGCCAGCGAGCCATACTCGTCGCTCCAAATTGGCCAAGAAGGTCGTGGTACCCGGATCTGTGGCATCTCACGGTAGGCCAACCGTGGGCACTACCAGACCGTCCAGATCTGCTGTCTCAAGGGCCGTTTTTCCATCTGAATTCTGCGGCCCTGAACCTGACTGTGTGGCCATTGAGTCCTGGATCCTAGCGGCCTCAGGTTTATCTCAGGGAGTTGTTGCCACAATGAGACAGGCTAGAAAACCATCCTCAGCTAAGATCTATCACAGGACGTGGAAGATATTCTTAGCATGGTGCTTGGCTCAAGGGTTTTCTCCCTGGCCATTTGCATTGCCAATTTTTCTTTCCTTCCTGCAGTCTGGGTTGGAAAAAGGTTTGTCCCTTAGCTCGCTTAAGGGTCAAGTCTCCGCGTTATCCGTATTCTTTCAGAAGCGCTTGGCACAGCTTTCTAAAGTACGCACGTTTCTCCAAGGAGTTTGTCATATCGTTCCTCCTTACAGACGGCCATTGGAACCCTGGGATCTGAACAAGGTTCTCCTTGCTCTTCAAAAGCCGCCTTTCGAGCCTTTGAAAGAGGTTCCACTTTCTCGGCTTTCACAAAAGGTAGTTTTTCTTGTAGCGGTCACGTCTCTTCGAAGAGTGTCCGAGCTGGCGGCGTTATCTTGCAAATCTCCCTTCCTGGTATTTCACCAAGACAAGGTAGTACTGCGTCCAATTCCAGAGTTTTCTCCCAAGGTGGTTTCTTCCTTTCATCTCAATCAGGATATCACTTTGCCATCTTTGTGTCCGCATCCAGTTCACCAATTTGAAAAGGGTTTACATCTGTTGGACCTGGTGAGAGCACTCAGGATTTACATTTCTCGCACGGCGCCTCTACGCCGTTCGGATGCGCTCTTTGTCCTAGTCGCTGGTCAGCATAAGGGATCGCAAGCTTCCAAATCCACCCTGGCGCGGTGGATCAAGGAACCAATTCTTCACACATACCGTTCTGCTGGGCTTCAGATTCCATCTGGACTGAAGGCCCATTCTACCAGAGCCGTTGGTGCGTCCTGGGCGTTGAGGCATCAGGCTACGGCTCAGCAAGTGTGCCAGGCGGCTACCTGGTCGAGTCTGCACACGTTTACCAAACACTATCAAGTGCATACCTACGCTTCGGCAGACGCCAGCCTAGGTAGACAGGTCCTTCAGGCGGCGGTGGCCCACCTGTAGGAAGAGGCTGTATGACAGCCCGTTCATGTGGTATCTTTTTACCCACCCAGGGACTGCTTTTGGACGTCCCACTGTCTGGGTCTCCCAATTAGGAGCGAAAAAGAAGAAGGGAATTTTGTTTACTTACCGTAAATTCCTTTTCTTCTAGCTCCAATTGGGAGACCCAGCACCCGCCCTATCTGTTTTTAGGGTTTCGTTTTTTCGGGTGCACATGTTGTTCACGTTGTTTCTTAAGTTCTCCGATCTAGTTATCGGATTGAATTTGTTTTTGAAACTGTTATTGGCTTTCCTCCTTCTTGCTTTGGTACTAAAACTGAGGAATCTGTACTCCTACGGGAGGGTGTATAGCCAGAAGGGGAGGGGCCTTACACTTTTAAGTGTAGTTCTTTGTGCGGCCTCCAGAGGCAGTAGCTATACACCCACTGTCTGGGTCTCCCAATTGGAGCTAGAAGAAAAGGAATTTACGGTAAGTAAACAAAATTCCCTTCTTTTTGTGGTGTGTGTGTGTGTGTGTGTGTGTGTGTGTGTGTGTGTGTGTGTGTGTGTGTGTGTGTGTGTGTGCGTGTATATTATATATCATTTTTTGTTTATTTTATTTAATTTTTTTTAACTTTTCAAATGTTTTACTCCTCAGAGACAAGTTTGGAAAGTTAGCGCTGTCCCCTAAGCAGAAAGCCATGTTTTCCAGGTGGGTGAGACCGGATGACATCACAAACAACCCCACCATGATCTACACTGTGTCAAGTTTCAGCATTAAGCAGGTAACGCAGCACTGTGTCATATATGCAATGTATACCCCTCAAAATATAAAAGGGATATAAGCATTTTACAACAATTACAATGTTGTTAATCTGTCACCAGGTTTTTAACACCTACTCTAAGAGGAGCATGATGTAGGGGCAGAGACTCTGCTACCAGTAATGTGTCACTTACTGGGCTGCGTGCTGTAATTTTACTAAAATCGGTGTTATGAGGAGTTTCAAGGACTAGTAATCCTCTGGCTATGTAGTACTCCATATTCATGAGCTCTGTATAACCCCGTCCACACCACTCATTTTAGGAGCTTTCTGCTTATGTACAGTGCTAGTCAGTGGTGTGGGTGAGATTATACAGATAGAGAATTATAGTGAAACTGCAGCAAACAGCCCAGTAAGTGACAGATTGCTAGAATCAGGGTTACTGTCTTTACATCATGCTGCTGTTGGATGGGGTGGCAAAAACCTGGTGACAGATTTCCTTTAAACTGCTCCAAGCATTGGCCTGTTTTTTACTTTCAGCAGATAAAATAAAGATTTTGGCTAATTCCGCTACTGCACCTCTGTAGGGTCCTCTCTGTGTTATTCTCTGCCTACGTTTACTGCAACTCGAAAAGGAACATTTTTTTCCTTATCTGAGATCCTAGAATAGCAAAACACACCCTATGGACTCGTAGGCCTAACCTAAGAAGGCTTGTTCTTCAAAATTATTCTTCAGGGTGGCAGCAAAAGCCTGACCATCACTCTATCATTCTTCTTCATAAACTTCTATTTAGAAAATTTGCAAGCATTGGATGGACCCCATAAATCACAGATTAAAGTCCTGTGGAGGAGACCAAAAAATACTTTGAAAAGAAATACAATATTATTTTAAAAAAAAATCTTGTAATCACCTACCTTCTCACCATTAAAAATAAAGAAATAAATACATTGGGTATTGCTGGGTCCGGAAATATTTTGATTGCTAATATCTCCACAACAGAGAGGCAAAAAAAACCCAAAATGTTATACAGTTCTGTAAATCAAGGCTCACTACACCTTTAGATGAGAGTTGTAGTTTACAAAATGGGTATCCTTGTGGGGGGTTTCTCCTGCTTTGGCACCTCAGGGGCTCTTCAAATGTGACATGGTCTCCCCAATCTATTCCAGCCAAAATGGCGCTCCAAAATGTTAATAGCGCTCCTTCCCCTTTGAGCCCTCCCATATCCAAATAGTAGTTTCTATCCACATACTGGGTCTCATCGTATTCCCGAGAAATTGCACAACAAATTGTTATGTCCAGTTTGTCCTGCTGCTCTTGAGAAAATGAAAAAATTTGGGCTAATGCAACATTTTTGTGGAAAATTACTAATTTGTTTTAATTCTTGTAAAGCACTTGAAGGGTTAATAGCCTTCCTGATTGTGGTTTTGAATACCTTGAGGGGCGCAGTTTTTAAAATGGGGTCACTTTTGGGTGTTTTCTGATAAATTAGCCCTTAAAAGTATCTTCAAATGTGAAGGGATCCGTAACAAAATTAGGTTTTGTAAATTTTTGGGAAAAATGAAAAATTACTGCTGAAGTTTTTAACTCTAACTCTTCTTTAACTGTTCTAACAAGAAAAAAGTTTAAGAAATGAGGCAAAGTAGACATGTGGGAAGTGTTATTTCATTTTTAGTGGTTGTGACTGTTTTATAGGCTTAAAAATTCTAAGTTTGAAAAATGCGAATTTCAAAAATATTTTTTTTTCCATTAAATTTCCATTTTTTTCCCCATAAATAACCGCAAATCTTATTGACCTAAATTTACAACTAACATGAAATACAATCTCAGAATCACTGGGATGTGTTAAAGCAAAAGCTGTCGGTGTAATGAAAAAAAACCTGCAAAAATGATTTTGCTAGGCCAATAAATACAGTTAATGCTGTTGTGCACCATGAACAAAAATCACTAAAAAATGACTGGTCATTTAGCTCTATAACACTGGGGTGTTTGAAAGAGTAAGGAAAGCGTAACATGTGGGAACAATATGAGAAAATGGTGTAATCAGCATGTGTATTTTGTCTCCAGACAATAGTGTCAGATTGCTCCTTTGTGGCCTCCCTCGCCATCAGTGCTGCCTACGAAAGACGCTATAATAAGAAATTGATTACAAGGTATGACTTGCTGAGACACAGAATACATACTTGGGAATTCACCTTAATTCTGGTCTTTAAACTTATTTTGAGTGATGTCATAATTATAAAGAAAATATTTTTTATATACAGTATACTGTATTTCTTTAAAAGGAACCAATCACCAGGATTTTTATATAATATAAACTAAATCCAGTGCTATACTGGCACTATCAGGCTCATTCTATACATACTTGTAGTGGTCAGCTTGGATGTTTTGAAATCCAAGAAAGTAAAGTTTTATAAAATCATCAGCTTCTTGAGTGACAGCAGCTGAGGAAGAGATAATATATGGGGGGTATTCATAGGTAACCCCATGTGACCCGAAAGGGTGGGGCCTCAGCCAACAAAGCTGGATACCAGGTCACATGGATATGACCTCACACTGGTCCTGGAAGGGAAAAATTACATTGATTGTATAATACTTATGCCAATTCTAACAGGGGGAGGGGATAACTATGAAAATATTATCTGATCCTCAGTTGCTGTCACTCAAGCAGCTGCCGATGTTATAAACTTTACTTTCTTGGATTTCAAAACCTAAACATCCAAGCTGACCACTGCAGGCATGTATAGAATCAGCCTGATAGCGCCAGTATAGCACTTATTCTGTCTCTTCCTAGAAGCTGTGAATCCCAAGCGCTCTAATTATCAGTCCCTTAGATAAATGTATGCTTGTACTCACACTTCAAAAGCATCCACAGATAGTTTTAAACTCAGCCAAACGACTTGTAGAAAGACCAGGAGAAACGCTGTAGTTGTCTTCTAGAATCTTGTATTAAGTACAAAGTAAAGGCAGGTGAAAAGGAATAATCTGTACAGGGTTGTAGACATGTCTTCAGCAATGGTTCCTCTCTAGACTAAACTGTGGAGGAAGGGAGGAGCATTCTATACAGAAGCCAACTAAGGGAGGAACATAGGGACAAACTTCATACTTTCTAAATCTACCTAGTAACAATAAGGAATTTCCTGATAGGAGGAAAAATATGCAATGCAAGAAATATATATATACAACACGTTGTTCCCATTCATGGGACACAACAGCACTGGCTTTAGGTTATATACGAAAATCCTGGTGATTGGTTCCCTTTAAGTGTAAGATGCCGTTTTTTTGCAAGAAAAAATTTGTATAAAAAGTGTCTGTGCCTTTTTATAGTCCGGAGCAGCTTCCTGTGATCTAGGAGAACGCTATTACAGCGTCCTCTCCGATCTCTGAGAAAACTGCTGTTTCCTTCTGCCAGACACCGATCAGTATGAGCCTTCACATACTAAAGCTGCTCATCCTGGCTAGCTGAAGAACCTTTCAGGTCATTTTACTGGAAGGAACCTCAAGATGTGCTAGTGTATACACAGAATGTAGCAGAGGTGTGTGATGGTATCTGTGTGTTTAGTTATGTAGCTTAACTGTGTGTGTTAATGTAACAAAACTGTATGTGTGTTGAACTTGCAGAGTTGTATGTGAAACAGATGTGGATGTATGTATGTAGAAGAGCTGACTGTGCATGCAGAAGTGTTTATAATGTGCATGCTGTAAAACTTTGTGTATGACACATATGCTGCAGGAAAAACTAACAATAGATTTAAAAACTCTCTATAGCATTAAAATTAGTTATATTGACCCCTATACTTCTTTACACCTCTAGGGACATTTTAATTAGCTGGACATAATTTTCAGATTTTCTAAATTCTTGGTTACATCCATTATTCTAAGAAATATAGTGTGTATGTACAGCGCATGCATGAAATAAGTATTGAACACATCACCAATTTCTTTTTCGCTCCTAATTGGGAGACCCAGACAGTGGGTGTATAGCTACTGCCTCTGGAGGCCGCACAAAGAACTACACTTAAAAGTGTAAGGCCCCTCCCCTTCTGGCTATACACCCTCCCGTAGGAGTACGGATTCCTCAGTTTTAGCTTTGTGCGCAAGGAGGTCAGACACGCACGCATAGCTCCATTGTTTTTAGTCAGCAGCAGCTGCTGACTATGTCGGATGGAAGAAAAGAGGACACATACAGTGTCCCCAGCATGCTCCCTTCTCACCCCACTTATGTCGGAGGTGTTTGTAAGGTTGAGGTACCCATTGCGGGTACGGCGGCAGGAGCCCACATGCTGATTCCTTCCCCATCCCTTTTTACAGGGCTCTGGGTGAAGTGGGATTTACCGGTCTCCAGGCACTGAGACCGGGCTCCATCTACAGCCCCTGGAGAAGATGCTGGATGGAGCGGAGTACGTCAGGGACATGGCCCTGCTTCCTTAAGGTACTCTGGGTCCCCGTGCATTTGGCGCTCACACCGCAGCATGCTGGGTGTTGTAGTGCGCCGGGGGACGTCAGCGCTGCGGCGCCTGTGCCATGGCCTCATTCAGCTTAGCTGAAGCAGGCACACTTATGGGATCGGCCGCGCCGGCCGCTGGGGCTGCGGCACGGCTGGCACTTGTAGTGCGCCGGGGACTTCAGCGCGGCCTGCGCTTTTACGGCGGCCGCGCTGATAACTACAGTCCCCGGCTTTTTGCGGCCTGTTTCCGTTCGTTCCCGCCCCCGGACCTGCCAGTCAGGAGAGGGGCGGGACGCTGCCCACGTCTAGGATTCGGTCGCGCCGGCCGCTGGAATAGCGGCGCGGCTGGCACTTGTAGTGCGCCGGGGACTTCAGCGCGGCCCGCGCTTTTACGGCGGCCGCGCTGATAACTCGAGTCCCCGGCTTTTGCGGCCTGCTTTCGTTCGTTCCCGCCCCCAGACCTGCCAGTCAGGAGAGGGGCGGGACGCTGGCCAGTGCATCAGCGCTGAGGGCTGGAGTCGTTTTTACATACTCCAGCCCTCACAGTCAGCACAGAGGGGACACTGTTCCCGCACTTTCGTTTGGGAACTCCCTCGGACCGCCCCTCTCCACACAAGCCGGCAGCCATTCTTGCCAGACACGCTGCGCTGCAGAGGGGAGCCGGGGAGACCCAGACAAGGCATTCTGCAGCCTCTTACCCGCTGTTCAGCGGGCGGTAAGCAGCCCTCAGGGCTCACCCCCTCTTGTGCTCGTAGTATTCTTAGTATTTTGTTGCCACAAATACTTTGTACTGCATAGCGCTGGTCGCCCTTTTGGCTATAGACTCTCTCACATGCAGAGAGCCAGCAGCATGTCGCCCGTAAAACGCAAGGGTGCCAAAGCACAGACATTATATGCTTCCTGCACCGCATGTGGGACTTTTCTACCGGCAGGCTCCACGGACCCCCATTGTGTGCAGTGCTCGGCCCCTGCGGCGCTTGCACAGTCGGGACCTCTGCTGGACGTGTCCCAGGGTGTACCACCTGTGAATGCTGTCCAGGTGACAGGAACTGAGTTTGCAGCTTTTGCTGACAGAATGTCTCTCACTATGTCACAAATTCTTGACACATTGCGAGCTAGGCCTGTACTTCAGACCACGGACACTGTGCAATCATTGCCCCCTGGTCCCCTTCAGCTCCTAGCTCCGGGACGGGCATCTACACCTCAGGGTGAAGACTCTGACTCGGACGATGGCCCCGGGCAGCCTAAGCGGGCTCGTTATGACGGGCCTTCACATTCATCTCAATGGTCTGGATCCCAGCGGGATGAATCTATGGGTGATGAGGCGGACGTAACTGATCAGGATTCTGATCCTGGGACCGCTCTCAATCTAGATACACCAGATGGTGACGCCATAGTTAATGATCTTATATTTAACATCAATAAGATGTTGAATATTTCCCCACCAGCTCCTCCTGTAGAGGAGTCAGCTTCGCAGCACGAGAGAATCCATTTCAGATACCCTAAGCGTACATTAAGCACTTTTCTGGACCACGCTGACTTCAGAGATGCAATCCAGAAACCCCACGCTTATCCTGAAAGGCGTTTTCCTAAACGACTTAAAGATACACGCTACCCTTTTCCCTCTGAAGTGGTCAAGAGTTGGACCCAGTGTCCAAAAGTGGATCCTCCAATTTCCAGGCTTGCAGCTAGATCCTTGGTTGCTGTTGAAGATGGAGCGGCACTTAAAGATGCCACTGACAGGCAGATGGAGCTCTGGCTGAAATCCATCTATGAAGCGATTGGAGCGTCATTAGCGCCTTCTTTTGCGGCCGTATGGGCACTCCAAGCTATCACGGCCGGGCTTGCGCGAGTCGACTCAGTCACACGTGCATTTGCCCCGCAGGTAGCACCATTGACCTCGCAAATGGCGGCATTCGCGTCGTACGCGATTAATGCTGTTCTGGACGCTACAAGCCGCACGGCAGTGGCGTCAGCCAACTCAGTTGTTTTGCGTAGGGCTCTGTGGTTGAGACATTGGAAAGCAGATTCTCATTCCAAGAAGTGCTTAACCAATTTGCCTTTTTCTCGTGACCGATGGTTTGGAGAGCGTTTGGATGAAATCATCAAACACTCCAAGGGTAAGGACTCTTCCTTACCGCAACACAGACAAAACAAGCCCCAACAGAGGAGGGGTCAGTCTGGTTATCGGTCCTTTCGAGGACAGGGCAGGTCCCAATTCGCCTCGTCAAAAAAGACTCAAAAGGACCAGAGACGTTCAAATCCTTGGAGGTCTCAGTCACGCCCAAAAAGACCAGCCGGAGGAACCGTTGCCAAAACGACGTCCTCCTGACTTGCGGTCTCCGATACCCACGCCCGCGGTCGGTGGGAGGCTGTCCCACTTTGGCGACATTTGGCTAGCAAGCGTCAAAGACCGTTGGGTGAGAGATATTCTATCTCACGGGTACAGGATAGAGTTCAGTTCTCGTCCGCCAACTCGTTTCTTCCGAACTTCTCCACCACCAGACCGAGCCGATGCTCTGTGGCAGGCGGTGGCCGCTCTAAAGGCGGAAGGAGTGGTGACCTCCGTCCCTCTTCAGGAACAGGGTCACGGTTTTTACTCCAATCTGTTTGTGGTCCCAAAAAAGGACGGATCGTATCGTCCCGTCCTGGATCTGAAGTTGCTCAACAGACACGTAAAAGTCAGGAGGTTCCGGATGGAATCCCTACGCTCCGTCATAGCCTCAATGTCTCAGGGAGATTTTCTAGCATCAATAGACATCAAAGATGCGTATCTCCACGTGCCGATTGCACCAGAGCATCAGCGTTTCCTACGTTTCGTCATACACGACGAGCACCTACAGTTCGTGGCGTTACCCTTCGGTCTGGCAACAGCCCCCCGGGTCTTCACCAAAGTCATGGCAGCAGTAGTAGCTGTTCTGCACTCGCAGGGTCACTCGGTCATCCCGTATCTAGACGACCTGCTTATAAAGGCATCCTCTCAGGAAGCATGCCAACACAGTCTGGAGGTGGCGCTAGACACTCTCCAGACTTTCGGGTGGATTATCAACTTTCCAAAGTCTCATCTAACCCCGACCCAATCTCTGACTTATCTTGGCATGGAGTTTCATACTCTATCAGCGATAGTGAGGCTTCCACTGGACAAGCAGTGCTCGCTACGGACTGGAGTGCAATCTCTCCTTCAGAGCCAGTCGCACTCACTGAGGCGCCTCATGCATTTCCTAGGAAAGATGGTAGCAGCAATGGAGGCAGTCCCGTTCGCGCAGTTTCATCTGCGCCCTCTCCAATGGGACATTCTGCGCCAATGGGATGGGAGATCGACGTCCCTCGACAGGACGGTCTCCCTCTCTCAGACTGCCAAGGACTCTCTACGTTGGTGGCTTCTCCCCAACTCATTGTCACAGGGAAAGTCGTTCCTTCCCCCGTCCTGGGCAGTGGTCACGACAGATGCGAGCCTATCAGGGTGGGGAGCGGTGTTTCTCCACCACAGGGCTCAGGGGACGTGGACTCAGGAAGAGTCCACCTTGCAGATCAATGTTCTGGAAATCAGAGCAATCTATCTTGCTCTGCGAGCCTTCCAACAATGGCTGGAAGGCAAGCAGATTCGGATTCAGTCGGACAACTCCACAGCGGTGGCGTACATCAACCACCAAGGGGGAACACGCAGTCGCCAAGCTTTTCAAGAAGTCCAGCGGATTTTGACGTGGGTGGAAAGCAGAGCGTCCACCATATCTGCAGTTCACATCCCAGGCGTGGAAAACTGGGAAGCGGACTTTCTCAGTCGCCAGGGCATGGACGCAGGAGAATGGTCCCTTCACCCGGACGTGTTTCAACAGATCTGTTGCCGCTGGGGGTCGCCGGACGTCGATCTGATGGCGTCACGGCACAACAACAAGGTCCCAGTTTTCATGGCACGGTCTCACGATCACCGAGCGCTGGCGGCAGACGCATTGGTTCAGGATTGGTCGCAATTCCGACTCCCCTATGTGTTCCCACCTCTAGCATTGTTACCCAGAGTTCTCCGGAAAATCAAGTCCGACTGCCAGCGAGCCATACTCGTCGCTCCAAATTGGCCAAGAAGGTCGTGGTACCCGGATCTGTGGCATCTCACGGTAGGCCAGCCGTGGGCACTACCAGACCGTCCAGATCTGCTGTCTCAAGGGCCGTTTTTCCATCAGAATTCTGCGGCCCTGAACCTGACTGTGTGGCCATTGAGTCCTGGATCCTAGCGGCCTCAGGTTTATCTCAGGGAGTTGTTGCCACAATGAGACAGGCTAGAAAACCATCCTCAGCTAAGATCTATCACAGAACGTGGAAGATATTCTTAGCGTGGTGCTTGGCTCAAGGGTTTTCTCCCTGGCCATTTGCATTGCCAATTTTTCTTTCCTTCCTGCAGTCTGGGTTGGAAAAAGGTTTGTCCCTTAGCTCGCTTAAGGGTCAAGTCTCCGCGTTATCCGTATTCTTTCAGAAGCGTTTGGCACAGCTTTCTAAAGTACGCACGTTTCTCCAAGGAGTTTGTCATATCGTGCCTCCTTACAGACGGCCATTGGAACCCTGGGATCTGAACAAGGTTCTCATTGCTCTCCAGAAGCCGCCTTTCGAGCCCTTGAAAGAGGTTCCCCTTTCTCGGCTTTCACAAAAGGTAGTTTTTCTTGTAGCGGTCACATCTCTTCGAAGAGTGTCCGAGCTGGCGGCGTTATCTTGCAAATCTCCCTTCCTGGTGTTTCACCAAGACAAGGTAGTACTGCGTCCAATTCCAGAGTTTTCTCCCAAGGTGGTTTCTTCCTTTCATCTCAATCAGGATATCACTTTGCCATCTTTGTGTCCGCATCCAGTTCACCAATTTGAAAAGGGTTTACATCTGTTGGACCTGGTGAGAGCACTCAGGATTTACATTTCTCGCACGGCGCCTCTACGCCGTTCGGATGCGCTCTTTGTCCTAGTCGCTGGTCAGCATAAGGGATCGCAAGCTTCCAAATCCACCCTGGCGCGGTGGATCAAGGAACCAATTCTTCACACATACCGTTCTGCTGGGCTTCAGATTCCATCTGGACTGAAGGCCCATTCTACCAGAGCCGTTGGTGCGTCCTGGGCGTTGAGGCATCAGGCTACGGCTCAGCAAGTGTGCCAGGCGGCTACCTGGTCGAGTCTGCACACGTTTACCAAACACTATCAAGTGCATACCTACGCTTCGGCAGACGCCAGCCTAGGTAGACGGGTCCTTCAGGCGGCGGTGGCCCACCTGTAGGAAGAGGCTGTATGACAGCCCGTTCATGTGGTATCTTTTTACCCACCCAGGGACTGCTTTTGGACGTCCCACTGTCTGGGTCTCCCAATTAGGAGCGAAAAAGAAGAAGGGAATTTTGTTTACTTACCGTAAATTCCTTTTCTTCTAGCTCCAATTGGGAGACCCAGCACCCGCCCTATTTGTTTTTAGGGTTTCGTTTTTTTTCGGGTGCACATGTTGTTCACGTTGTTTCTTAAGTTCTCCGATCTAGTTATCGGATTGAATTTGTTTTTGAAACTGTTATTGGCTTTCCTCCTTCTTGCTTTGGTACTAAAACTGAGGAATCCGTACTCCTACGGGAGGGTGTATAGCCAGAAGGGGAGGGGCCTTACACTTTTAAGTGTAGTTCTTTGTGCGGCCTCCAGAGGCAGTAGCTATACACCCACTGTCTGGGTCTCCCAATTGGAGCTAGAAGAAAAGGAATTTACGGTAAGTAAACAAAATTCCCTTCTTTCTAAGTAAATATATTTCTAAAGGTGCCATTGACATGGATTTCTCACCAGATGTTGGTAACAACCCATCCAATCCACACAGGCAAAGAAATCAAACTATAGATGTCCATAAATTTAACTTTTATGTAATAATGAGAAATATCACAAGAAAAAGTATTGAACACACTTACTGAACTTAAATACATCGTACAAAATCCTTTGTTTGTGATTACAGCTTCAAGACTCCTCCTGAATGCAGAAACTAGTCACATGCATTGCTCAGGTGTGATTTTGGCCTATTCTTCCACACAAATACTCTTCAAATCCTGAAGACTCTGTGGGCTCCTTCTATGAACTCTGAGCTTTAGTTCCTTCCATTTATTTTTTTTTATTGGATTCAGGTCAGGTGATTGGCTGGGCGATTCCAGCAGCTTTAGTTTCTTCTCTAAAACCAATTGAGAGTTTCCTTGGATGTGTGTTTGGGATCATTGCCTTGCTGAAATGTACACCCTCGTTTCATCTTCTTCATCCTCATAGCTGGCAGAAGATTTTTATCAAGCATGTCTCAGTACATTTGTCCATTCATCTGTCCTTCAATTACACAATGTTTGCCAGTGCAATAGGCTTAAAAACAGCCCCACACCATGATGTTCCCACCTCCAAACTTCACTGTTGGTATGGCATTTTTGGCGTGACATGCAGTGCTTTTTGGCCTCCATACATGGTGTGTATTATGGCAACGAAAGAGTTCAATTATGGTGTTCTCAGATCATACTATATTATGACAGGATTATCTAAATGTTGTTGAGAAAACTTTAAATTCACTTGAACAAGCTGTTTGTTCAGCAGTGCGAGGTGACATGCGGTGTGCATACAGTCCATGGAGCTTGAGTGCATTACTTATTGTTTTCTTTGAAACAATTGTACATACTGAGT
This sequence comes from Anomaloglossus baeobatrachus, assembly GCF_048569485.1. Taxonomy (NCBI): domain Eukaryota; kingdom Metazoa; phylum Chordata; class Amphibia; order Anura; family Aromobatidae; genus Anomaloglossus; species Anomaloglossus baeobatrachus. Next base: position 435,994,678 of record NC_134358.1, read on the forward strand.
CCAGCTCTTTCTGTATCTTTCCACACTCTTGGATAACTCTTCTGATAATTTTCTCACTCCTTTGTCTGAAATCTTGTGGGGAGTACTTGGTCATGGCTGGTTTATGGTGAAATGATTTTCTTTCCACTTTCATATTATAGCCCAACAGTGCTCACTGGCATCTTCAGTAGGTTAGAAAATGTTCTTATGTAAACAATGCCATCAGTATGTTTTGCATCAATAAGGTTGCAATGATCTTGAGACAGCTCACTAGTTTTACCCATCATGAGATGTTTCTTGTGTGGCACATGATAATGAGACACCTTTTTATAGGCCATCAGTTGAAACAGCTGATATTTTTCACTGAGTGGCAGAGTTGCCTTGTAGTTTTGATACATTTTAGCTGGTATCATGACTTTTTGCACTTCTCTTTCTTTGTGCTCAATACTTTTTTTCCCTGTGTCATTTGTCATAAATTTACTGATGTGTAATAAACACATCAGTAAATATATGGACATCTATGGTTTGATTTCTTTGCTTGTGTGGATTGGATGTGTTGTTACTGACATCTGGTGAGAAATGCATGTCAATAACACCTTTAGAAATATATTTACTTAGAAAATTGGTGACGTGTTCAATACTTATTTCACTTGCTGTAAATATAAGAAGGTATTGATAGATTCTTTGAATATATCTAGAAGAGAAAAATAAATCCCATTGCTCTGAAAACAAATACTATCTTTGACAAGAGCATGTGCTAAGTTTTATCAGAAATTGTGTTTTTGAAATTGTGATTAAGAGAAGTTATCCATGTCGGGTAAAGATTTGAAAATTAGCAAACTTTTCCAAACCGTCTTATGTTTGCAGGATAATGTACCCACCCACAAGACTTATATTACCCTGCAAAAACTTGTCTTTGAATTGTTAATTATCGGCCATATTCTCTTGATTATATGGGGCGGATTTCCTGACATATACTTCTGAAACATGCCAATGTATAGATATACAGTGGCATCAGATGCCCATAGGCTCCCATGGTGGAAAAGCTATACAGTCTCTTTTTTTAATTAGGTGCAGCTGTTGAAATACCACAGCAAACTGCTGTTCTACACACACTTTGGTTGTATACGCATGAAGCTGATAGTAAATGGACATTGCAGATGTAAAAACATCTCTATCTGTACAGACAACCACATAAAGCCGGGGCAACAATGGCCAAAAAACACCATCATTGAGTGAATGTTAGGTGATTGGCTAGTTTTATATTTTGGGTTGTGCTTCTGGAAGGATCACAGCAGCAGATGTGATACATTGTTTAGTTCTGTTCATATGAATTACTTGATAATATACCACTCTCTTCTGTTATCCTTAGCATCATCTACCCACAGAACAAAAAAGGAGAACCAGAATACAACCCTTGTGGGAAATATATGGTGAAGCTGCACATTAATGGTGTACCTAGAAAGGTAATTAATGTTTCCTATTAATCAGTGCAACTTCTCTAAGTCATTACATCGTTCTGATACACTTTACATCAGAGGTGCACAACCTGCATCTCCCCTACCATCATGTCACAGCCGTGCCCATCTGTGCCCGCTGACTGCTCTTACCTGGCAGTTAGATGGGAGCAGGGACGGGTAAGTTCTAATGCTGCACTGGAATTGTCTCTGGGGACCCCATATATATAACCCCATATACACCCCATATGGCTCCTGTGTGCCACTCCAGTAAGAAGGATTAGAGGTGACCATGTATGTCTGTGGTTATCTAAGCATCTCAAGGTACAAAGTAGAGTGCACGCACATGTGAACTCTCTTCCTTTCTGGGGAGCAAGGAGACCCCCTCCTCACTAAAAGTTAGCGTCTGGGTCTGGGAAGTGGAATCGATCATGAGTCATAAGTTATAAATGTCTTGGATTGTAAGAAGTATGTGCACAAGTTTGCTATTTGCATGCAGAAATCTCTGCACCATTTGTGCATCTCTTGACAGGAAAAAGCAGCAGCAAAAATGGTTTTGCAGCCTTTTTCTTCTGTGGTTTTTCTAGCATTTTTGGACACTAAGAAATGCTATAGAGATAAACAATAGATAGAGATAGATGAGAGACAGGTAGACATGTAATTTCTCAACCCCCAACATATAATAAAACATAGGGTCTCCTCTATTTTATTTCTGATAACCAACAAAGGTAAAACAGACAGCTGGCAGCAGATATTATCAGGCTGGGAAGGTCCATGGTTATTGGGCCCTGCCAAGCCTAAAAATACAAGCCCATTGTCGCACCCCCCCCCCCCCCCCACAAGTGGCCCATTACATTAGATGTGCCAACTCTAGCGCTTCACATCAGCCCTTTACGATTGCCCTGGTGCATTGGTAATCGGGTTAATGGTTTGGGGTTGATGTTAGCTGGTATCAAGCTCTAATGTTAGTAATGGGGAGGTGTTTATCAGACACCCCCATTACTAAACTAATAAGTAAAAAGAAAAAAGCACGCACATGAATACTTTATTTAAATAAACACTGCCCCACACTTTTCCCTGCTCCACTATTTTATTAAAAAAAAATTCATGCACATCCGACATAGTCCAGAGATTCCAACGCAGTCCAAAAATGGAAACCTGAAAGACATAAAAATAAGACCCTGTCCCTTGTTCACCAGTTTATTAGAAAACAAAGTTCCCAGGTCCAACATAGTATAGCGTTTCCCACAACGTTCCTCCATTACATAGATCAAAGGTTATCGAGCCTCATATTGAATTTCCATAGACTTTGAGCAGAATCCACTCCTGGTCTGTGCTGCTCTCCGAGAGACCCAGCGATGATGTCAGGAACGTCATCTCGTCACTCTGATGAGCGGTGACATCAGGAACATCACCGCTGTGACTTTCCTGACCTCACTCATCAGAGGTGCCGGGTCCATGCAGCGCAGCGTGAGGCTTTAGTGGCTGCTACTCAGTCTATAGAGCCTCGTTCTCGGGCTCCATAGCGTTTCGTCTACGTAATCAAGGAATGTTGCAGGAAGTGCTGGACTACGTTGAACCTGTAAACTTTGCTTTGTAATAAATTGGTGTTCAAGTGACAGTCTCTTTGTTTTATTTTACTGTTTGTCTTTCAGGTTTCCATTTGTAGACTACATCGGATTCCCTGGATTATGTCAGACTTCCATGTTTTTTTTTTTTTGTTTTTGTTTTGTTTTTTTATAAAGTGGTAAACCTGGGAATGTGTGGGAGAAGTGTTTTATTTAAATAAATTTCTTTGTGCATGTGTTTTTTTTTTTTTTTTTGTTTTGTTTTGTTTTTTTTACTGGGGTATTAATGGGGGTGTCTGATAGACACCTCTACATTACTAACACCAGGGCTTGATGCCAGTTAACACTGCACAGATATTTTTAGGCTGTGAAGGACCCAATAACCATGGACCTTCACAGTCCGATATTAGCTCACAGCTGTCTGTTTGCCTTTGCCAGTTACAAAAATTGGGTGTGATATCTATTTAATCATAAAAAAAACTGTCTAATAAGCTCCACAGGGTGCAGTTTTATTATATGCCTCTGTCGCTCTATTCTCTATCTATCTATCTCTATAAGACTCTTCTCTAATGATTAATATAAAGATCCTTTATTGGTACATCAATTTAAAATATATACATAATAAAACCATTTAAAAAGAGAAAATAGAAAAGCTGGGATGTGTAGGATGCGAAAAACAGACACCAGGGCACAATATAAAAGCATTGTTGTCTGAATCAAACCAGCACATAGCTGTAAACCTAAGATAGGCAGGTATTCACACATACATTATATTTAAATAATGGATGGCAGTGTAATGCATAGGGTAAATAGGTAAACATGTGTGTGTGTGTATATATAAAGACAAAAGAAAGTAAACAGGGTGTGTGAAAATAATTGCTTCAAGTTCTGAAAGTTTGGGAGTCTCACAAAGGGAGAACTAAGCCAGTGCAAACAAATGTGAAGACTATGGTGCAAAATCAAATAACGAGCACTCATAACCATTATGATATGTTTAATACACCTGTAAACAATGCACCAGAATAGCTACTATATGAATGTGCACTTGGGACACCCAGAAGGCATTTCTCACTCGTATTGACAATGCGACTAAAAAGGTTTTTACCGTATTTTCCGGCGTATAAGACGACTGGGCGAATAAGACGACCCCCAACTTTTCAAGTTAAAATATAGAGTTTGGGATATATCGTATATACGTGAGTGTAAGCCGACCCGAGTAATGTCCCCATTGTTTAGTGAAATCCCCTGCTGTAATATCCTGTGCAGTAATGAGCCCATTGTTTAATAATGCTCCCTGCTGTATTGTCCCAGTTGTATAGTAATTTGCCCTGTCCTTAATGTCCTGTGCAGTAATGTCTCCATTGTTTAATAATGCGCTCCTGCTGGTTCCCTTCTTTCCCCTATCATGCAGTTGTTTACACATAATAAAGATTCTCACCTCTCCTCCGCGCCGCGCTGCCTCCAGCTGCTTCTTGAACGGACACTCCTCCGTGATAGCGTGAACGGAGCGGCCGCTGCAGTAATGTAGTCATGGCTGTACTACAGTTTAATGCTTTACGGCGCCACAAAGCATTCAACTGCAGTAAAGTGCATCCAATACACAGGGCCGCCGCTACTGTCAGCGCTTTGCTGCAGTTAAATGCTTTGTGGCGCCGTAAAGCATTCAACTGTAGCAAAGACATGACAACATCCTGCAGCGGCCGCTCCGTGCACAGACGCTAATATGGAGGGGTCTGTGTGCCTGCAGTCTGCAAGAAGCAGATGGAGGCAGCGCGGGCATGGAGGAGAGGTGAGAATATCTTTTATTGTGTGTAGTGATGACACCCGGCATATAAGACAATCCCCCGACTTTTGGGAAGATTTTCAGGGGTTAAAAAGTCATCTTATTCGCCGGAAAATACGGTACTTTCTATGGCTATTGCATGTGCTGCTATCTAAAAACAAAAGCAAAAATCAGCAAGTACATAGCAAGTCGATGAAAGAAAAAAAACGCTGCAAAAATTGAAATAATTAACATGTTGCGGATTATTTCCTGCACGAAATCTGCAAGTCACAAATAAACGATGTGTGCCTGACACTTCAGGATTCTCATTGACTCTGCTGGCATCAGGATTCCCTTCAGGTTTTGTTACAGATCTGCAATGTGTGCACACAGCCTAAGACTGCTTTAGGTTATGTTTTGTTGCATCCTCTTATTGCAGTGCCATTTTTTTCTTTACAGGTGATCATAGATGATTTTCTGCCAGTGGATCATAATGGAGAGTTGTTGTGTTCATATTCTAACAACAAGAATGAATTATGGGTGTCCCTTATTGAAAAAGCCTACATGAAAGTAATGGGAGGTTATGACTTTCCCGGGTCTAATTCGGTAGGATGAGTGTGCTTTCTTATCTTTTCTATGACTTGAGTGACTTGCCTCCTAAATCTTGTAGCTGCTCCAATCCTAAAATCAAGTAGCATATAAGTAAACAGTGATATTTTATACGTATATGAGGGGCTGCTGATAAGTCTTTGGCTTTGTGATCATTCCTTGTTTCTATGCTAACAAATGTTACGTCACATGAAAGCCTTATGTGTCTAATATATGTTTTCAAAATTTTGTGTTTGTTGCTTATGGCAACAGTGTTCTACGAACAAAGAAAAACAAAATGGCGGAGTCTAATGCGATATTCACAGCAACTGAGAGCAGAGGAGTGATAAAATTCTTGTTTCTGCAAGGAAAGTCCGCAAAGGATATTCATGGTGATATGTCGCAGATATTGGGGGATCAATGCCCTTGATATTCCACAGTTCAGAACTGGGTTGCCAAATTTTAAAACGGGCCACTTCAGCACCAATGATGAGAAACGGCCCTGGACGACAGAGTGGTTATTGTTCAGAGATCGTTGATGCTGTGCACAAAGCTCATACTGAGAATAGACGAATGTCAGCTAACGCAATAGCAGACATCATGGGGATTTCTTGTGAACGTGTTTTGTGACATGAGGAAGCTATCTGCAAAGTGGGTCCCCAAATGTTAGACCACACATCAGAGAAGCATGCGAGTTAAAACTTCCCGGTCCGTTTGTCAGTGTTTCTGGACTGATAAGAACTTCCTGCATCGACTGGTCACTATGGATGAGACCTGGATTTATTTTGTATGACCCTGAAAACAAGGAGCAGTCAAAAGAGTGGAGGCACAGTGGTTCTCCTCATCCAAATAAGTTCATGGTGCAAAAATCAGCCACTAAGGTGATGGCGTCTGTGTTCTGGGATAAGGAGGGCATGCAGCTAGTGGACTACCTTCAAAAGGGTTCCACCATCAATGCAAGATATTATATTGAATTTTTAGACCAATTAAAGGTAGGTCTGAAGGCCAAAAGACGTGGCAAGCTGTCTAAAGGAATCTTGTTCCTCCAAGACAAACGCCTCCGCTCACTTCACGTGCGACCACGGAAAAACTGGCAGAGCTAGGCTTCCAGCTGGTTGACCTTATTCACCAGATCTAGCTCCCTCCAACTATCATCTGTTTCCACACTTGAAGAAACACCTCAAGGGTACCAAATTTCACACCATTTCTGATGCCATGTTTGCTACAGATGCCTGGTTTGAGGCACAACCGAAATCCTTCTTTCTTCATCGTTCCTTATGATAGACCCAGACCATGGGTGTATAGCTTCTGCCTCCGGAGGACACACAAAGTACTACACTAAAAAGTGTAGCTCCTCCCTCCGAGCATATACACCCCCTGGATGAACACATCTAGCCAGTTCAATGCTTTGTGTTCAGGAGGTCACACACACATGCATTCTCATCTGATTTTTGATTTTTGATTTCAAAGAGTTGGAAGAAAAGCGGGTCCAACCTGGACTCCCGGCATGTCCCTTCTCACGCCACTGTGTCGGCGGTGCTTAAGGTTGATTTACAAGGCTGGAGCCTTACATGCCGCGCTCCTTTACCATCCCTCGGGCTCTGGCTTGAAGTGGGAGCCATCACGGTTCTCTCTGCTTTGCAGGAGACCGGTCTCCATCCGCAGCCCTTTCAGGACCCTGCCGGACGGAGCGCTCACCCCTCGGGGACCTGGCCCTGCGTCTCATAAGCTAAGTATTGAGACGTTATTGAAGGGTCCCTTGTGCATTTATTGTGGGGAGAGTGTGTTCTGTCACTGTGCTGTGATTTCCGGCCGGTTCTCTGTTTTTTTCCTGAGAACCGCGCCGAGGGTGCCTGCTCGTCGGCCGCATGAGAAAATTTAGGCCCCGGCTTCGGCTGCGGCCTAGTTTCGTTTTCACTGCCCCTGCATGTCAGTCATGCAGGGGGACAGTGCGGCGCCGCCCACCGGCCGTTCAGCTCAGGGGAGGACACTCCTCTCTGAGGAGATGTTTCCCTCCCCTGTATTTCTCCTTGGCCCTCCGGTTCCCGCTCTTGGACTAAACCCCGCCCCCCCCTCCTCACTCCGGCGCCATTTTATTAGCGTTTACACACTGATCGGCGCTGGCTGTTGCAGCTTTGCATCTGTCTGGGGGTCCAAGCTGTGGAATCCGGAGGGCACACAAAACGGTCTGGTAAGCCACAACCTCTGGTTGTGGACTTTATTATACACTCTCTGGGGGTCATTCTGAAGGAGTGTGTTCTTTACTGCAGAGCCTCCACCTCAGCAGCATGTCTCTCACTAGGAGCAAGGCTGCAATGCTTTACTCTATATGCACTGCATGTCAGCTCATACTGCCTGAACCGAGCACATATCCACATTGTGATGCCTGCTCTAACATGGTTGTGCCTCAGCCTGGAGTCTCCCCAGGGGTCCCTCCGGCTGCTCCGGCCCCGGTGGCTGAACCCCCGGCTTGGGTAGCATTGTTTTCTAAAGCCATCTCCCAGTCCTTTGCCGACTCCATGGGAGAGCTGTCCCGGACTTTGCTGACCATGCATCAGCCCCCTTCTCAGGGCGCCTCTGCTGCTCCGACTCGCTCTGCAGAGCTCACAGAGGATTTTTCATCTGTTCCCGGACCCCGTCCTCCTAAACGGTGACGCAGGGACTCTTCTCCTTCCTCGTCCCACGGCTCTGATTCACGAGCTGAATTGCAGGGCGAGGAGGATGCCTTTACTGTGGGCTCGGACGCTACCTCTATGTACCCCATTGATTTATCTGAAGGGGATGCGGATGTTAGTGACTTGATTGCGTCCATTAATTCCATACTGGACCTCAATCCACCAGTGTCAGAGGAACAAGCCTCTCTGGTAGAAAAACACCAGTTTACCTCACCTAAGAGAGCAAGGAGTATGTTTTTTTTAACTACTCCAGTTTTCAGGCCACTGTGACCAAGCCCAGGGCCTGTCCTGACAAACGCTTCCCAAAGCGTAGTTCTGATGAACGTTTTCCCTTTCCACCAGAGGTGGTCAAGGAGTGGGCTCATTCACCAAAGGTAGATCCTCCGGTGTCTAGAATCTCAGCCCGGACAGTTGTATCTGTGGCCGATGGCACCTCACTTAAGGATCCCACTGACCGCCAGGTTGACCTTCTGGCCAAATCTGTATATGAGGCGGCAGGGGCCTCCTTCTCCCCGTCTTTTGCAGCGGTGTGGGCTCTTAAGGCCGTCTCTGCTTCTCTGGAGGAGATGCATTCCCTCACCAGGGACTCTATGCCCGAAATGGTTTCCTTAACTTCCCAGGCTTCGGCTTTTTCATCCTATGCCATGTCTGCCATTCTGGAGGCTTCTCACCGCACGGCGGTGGCTTCCGCTAATTCCCTCGTGATCCGCAGGATCTTGTGGCTTCGAGAGTGGAAAGCAGACGCTTCTTCTAAGAAGTACCTTGCTGGGCTCCCCTTTGCTGGGTCCCGGCTGTTCGGTGAACAACTGGATGAAATTATTAAGGAAGCTACTGGCGGAAAGAGTACTTCCTTGCCACAAACTAAAACCAGGAAACCTGTCCAGGGCAGGAACCAGTCGAGGTTTCGTTCCTTTCGTTCCTCTAACTGGTCATCCTCTAAGCCCTCAGCCTCGTCCACTAACTCAGCCAAGGATCGAAAACCCAGCTGGCGCACGAAGCCGCGTCCTCAGAAGAGCGGAGGAGCCGCTGCCACTAAGGCAGCCTCCTCTTGACTATCTGGCTGCGCCAGCAACGTCCTTGGTCGGTGGCAGGCTCTCCCACTTTGGCGACGTGTGGTTCCAACACGTCTCCGATCAGTGGGTGCGGGATATCATCTCCCACGGCTACAGGATAGAATTTTCTTCCAGCCCGCCAAACAGATTTTTTCTGTCCACTCCCCCCTGCTCCAAAGCCGCCGCCTTCTCTCAGGCCGTGGCTTCCTTGCAGGCCAACGGAGTAATTGTACCGGTTCCCGCCCGGGAACGGTTCAGAGGTTTCTACTCAAACCTCTTCCTAGTGCCCAAGAAGGACGGTTCCTTCCGGCCCATCCTGGATCTCAAGCTTCTCAACAAGCATGTTCAGGTGCGGCACTTTCGCATGGAATCTCTGCGATCAGTCATTGCCTCAATGACTCAAGGAGATTTTCTAGCATCCATCGACATCAGAGATGCCTATCTGCATGTGCCAATTGCAGTTTCACACCAGCGTTGGCTACGTTTTGCAATCGGAGAGGAACATTTCCAATTCGTGGCTCTCCCCTTCGGGTTAGCCACGGCCCCTCGTGTATTCACCAAGGTCATGGCAGCAGTGGTTGCGGTTCTGCACTTCCGGGGATTGGCAGTGATTCCTTACCTGGACGACCTTCTAGTCAAGGCTTCATCCAGTGCAGACTGTCAGCGGAGTGTCTCGCTCACTCTCGCCACGCTTGTTCAATTCGGGTGGCTTGTCAATCTGCCCAAGTCCACTTTGACCCCGACCCAGGAACTTGCGTACCTAGGGATGCAATTCGAGACTCTGCCGGCACTTGTGAAGCTGCCCTTAGTCAAACAGCAGTCCCTTCATCTGGCGGTACGCTCTCTGCTGAGGCCCCGCCGTCATTCCATCAGGCACCTCATGCAGGTGCTGGGTCAGATGGTGGCGTCAATGGAAGCGGTTCCCTTTGCTCAGTTCCATCTGCGTCCCCTGCAGCTGGACATTCTCCGCTGTTGGGACAAGCGGACCTCTTCCTTGCACAGGCTAGTGGCTCTGTCGCCACAGACCAGGAGCTCTCTTCAGTGGTGGCTTCGGCCCCTCTCTCTGTCCCAGGGACGCTCCTTTCTGGCCCCGTCCTGGGTGATTCTCACCACAGATGCCAGTCTATCCGGCTGGGGAGCAGTGTTTCTCCACCACCGAGCACAGGGCACTTGGACTCCGTCCGAATCAGCCCTCTCGATCAATGTGCTGGAAATAAGGGCTGTGCTCCTAGCTCTCGTAGCCTTTCACCACCTGTTGGCGGGCAAGCACATTCGAGTCCAGTCAGACAACGCGACAGCAGTTGCCTACATCAATCACCAGGGCGGGACTCGCAGCCGCCTAGCAATGTTGGAAGTTCAACGTATCCTTCAGTGGACGGAGGACTCCAAGTCCACCATATCCGCAGTCCACATCCCAGGCGTAGAAAACTGGGAGGCAGATTATCTCAGCCGTCAAACCGTGGACAGCGGCGAGTGGGCCCTGCATCCGGCAGTGTTCCGGTCAATCTGCCGCAAGTGGGGCACTCCGGAAGTGGATCTAATGGCATCCCGGCACAACAACAAGGTCCCGGTTTACGTGGCTCGCTCCCACGATCCTCAGGCCTTGGCGGCGGACGCGCTGGTTCAGGATTGGTCCCAGTTCCGTCTGGCCTACGTGTTTCCCCCTCTAGCTCTCTTGCCCAGAGTCCTGCGCAAGATCAGAATGGAGGGCCGTCGGGTCATAATCATTGCTCCAGACTGGCCCAGGCGAGCTTTGTACCCAGACCTGCTCCGTCTGTCCGTAGAGGTGCCGTGGCATCTCCCGGACCGCCCAGACCTTCTCTCTCAAGGTCTGTTTTTCCGCCAGAATTCTGCGGCTCTCAGATTGACGGCGTGGCTCTTGAGTCCTGGATCCTGACGGCTTCAGGCATTCCTTCCGAGGTCATCTCCACTATGACTCAGGCTCGGAAGTCTTCCTCGGCCAGGATTTACCACAGGACTTGGAGAATTTTCCTGTCCTGGTGTCACTCTTCCGGCCATGCTCCTTGGCCGTTTTCCTTGCCGACCATCCTGTCCTTTCTACAGTCCGGTCTGCAGCTGGGACTGTCCCTCAATTCCCTCAAGGGACAGGTCTCGGCTCTGTCAGTGTTGTTCAGGCGGCGTATCGCCCGATTGGCCCAGGTGCGCACCTTCATGCAGGGCGTATCTCACATCATTCCGCCTTACCGGCGGCCTCTGGATCCCTGGGACCTCAATCTGGTCCTCACGGCCTTACAGAAACCCCCCTTTGAGCTTCTTTGGGAGGTTTCTTTGTTTCGTCTTTCACAGAAAGTGGTCTTTCTGGTGGCCATAACTTCTCTCAGGAGAGTCTCTGATTTGGCTGCGCTCTCTTCGGAGTCACCCTTTTTGGTTTTTCACCAAGACAAGGTGGTTCTCCGTCCGACTCCGGACTTTCTCCCTAAGGTGGTGTCTCCTTTCCACCTTAACCAAGACATTTCATTGCCTTCCCTTTGTCCGGCCCCTGTGCATCGCTTTGAGAAAGCGTTGCATACTTTAGATTTGGTGCGGGCGCTCCGGATCTATGTGTCACGCACCGCTGCCCTTAGACGGTGCACCTCTCTTTTTGTGCTGACCACAGGTCAACGCAAGGGTCTCTCGGCTTCTAAACCGACCCTAGCTCGTTGGATTAGGTCGGCCATTTCCGATGCCTACCAATGTTCTCAGGTGCCCCCCCCCCCCCCGCCGGGGATTAGGGCGCAGTCGACCAGAGCTGTCGGTGCCTCTTGGGCTTTCAGGCACCAGGCTACGGCTCAGCAGGTCTGTCAGGCTGCCACTTGGTCTAGTCTGCACACCTTTTCGAAGCACTACCAAGTGCATGCTCATGCTTCGGCAGATGCGAGCTTGGGCAGACGCATCCTTCAGGCGGCTGTCGCCCATTTGTGAAGTTAGGTTTTGCCTACTTCGCAGTTTCTGTTTATTACCCACCCATGGACTGCTTTGAGACGTCCCATGGTCTGGGTCTCCCATAAGGAACGATGAAGAAAAAGAGAATTTTGTTTACTTACCGTAAATTCTTTTTCTTATAGTTCCGACATGGGAGACCCAGCACCCTCCCTGTTGCCTGTTGGCAGTTCTTGTTCCGTGTGTTTTCACCGGCTGTTGTTGTAGACAGAGGTTCCGGTTATTCCGGGTTTTACTCTATCTCTACTTGTGGGTGGATGTCCTCCTTCAGCTTTTGCACTAAACTGGCTAGATGTGTTCATCCAGGGGGTGTATATGCTTGGAGGGAGGAGCTACACTTTTTAGTGTAGTACTTTGTGTGTCCTCCGGAGGCAGAAGCTATACACCCATGGTCTGGGTCTCCCATGTCGGAACTATAAGAAAAAGAATTTACGGTAAGTAAACAAAATTCTCTTTTTTTTCGTAGTCTTCCAGAACTTGGGATACCAATGTAAGAAGTGTGTGGACATCAGTAGAGAGTATGTGGAATAAATGTAAGGTTTCTTCATCCTACCTCGTTTCTTCCTGGGTAAAGCCATAGACTTATCAGCAGCCCCTCGTATACCATTTCAGTGTTTTATATAGCTGTAATATGTTTTCTGTAGGGGGTCTCCATACCTCTGTGTGACCGTCTAGTATTGCATATAGATGTTTTATCTTCAGTCTTTGTGCTGCGTTTTGCAATACATTGGAGCATTGCCCATTGGAAGGACTCTTGATTCAATGTATCTTAGTCAAGCGGCGCAACCTGATTATCCTATTCCTTACTGTGCCAGATTTTTCATAGTTTGGCTTCTAGTTCATTATTTGTCACAAGGGGAAAAAAGAAATCGCTGCGTCCTCACAATTACTGCATTTTTAGGCTATGTTCACACTAGAACAATGATTTTTCTTAAGAAATTTCTTAAGAGTGCACCTGTGTTAAAAAACGCACCTCCGTTTTTGCCGCGTTTTCGGTGCGTTTTTGCCGCGTTTTTGGTGCGTTTTTACCGCTGGTTGCTCCCTGCGTTATTGTGCCAATTATATATGGCAAATAACGCAGTTAGCTGCAGAAAAGAAGTGACATGGTCATTCTTTTTCTTAAGAAAATCTACTGAAAGAATTTTCTTAAGAAAAAAACGCAGTGTGCGCACAGCTAATTTTTTTGTGCCATAGGTTTTGCTAAGAAAGAAAGGTTACAAGAATTTCTCAAGAAATTTCTGCAGCAAAAAGGGACCAAAAACGCAGGTAAAAAACACAGTGTGTGAACACAGCCTTATGATTGTATTTATATTTTTTTCCTTAAATACTTATTTAAGAATTGGTAGATGATCTAATAAGCCTTGTTACAGAGCGAATTAGGATCTGTGCTATCCTTGTCTTTCAGAACATTGACCTGCATGCGCTGACTGGATGGATACCAGAGAGGATCGCTATGCACTCGGACAATCAGGCTTTTGACAAAGAAAATACTTTTAGAATGTTGTACCAAAGGTATACTGACGACTTGTCTAATCATCTATGTTCCTCATACCTATGTCTGTAGATAAAGGACATTCTGTACAAAGGTTTATTTTATTTTTATGTTACATTTATTGATTTTGTAAAGTTAATTAGAAAGTGTGTGACATGTTGGAATATCATATTAAGTGTGGAAATTATGAAAGATGTGATCCAATTAATGGTATATATACACGTCTGTCCATCCATTAATTGGGCGTGCTAGGTACTTTGATGTCCAGTTTTGAAAACCCAGCTTCATATGCCTTACTAGGGGAATCCACCTTTCTGAAACTTAATCTCTTGGCCGGAGGGGGAAAACTTAGGCCTCAGAAGATGGTCCTTCTGTGATCTCCTTTTTAAGGTGTTCAGGTTCGTTAGGAGTCTATTAAGATGAGCAGTTGGATATTATCTAGAATATTGCAAATTGTGAGTGACTGTCTTAATCCAGCAGTCTATTATGACACGGCTGTACAGTGTTCGTTTTCACATACTGGACATAAATTCACACACATACTCGTTAAAATCTATGATGATTCTCACAAGGATTGAGTGTCCATGTGATCCACACAGAGACATGCCCATTTTTTAACATCAGCACAGATGACAAAGGCCAATAGAAGTCTATGGGTCCATGAAAAATATGTACAGCACATGGATGAAATCTGTGTACCGTCCATGTGATACAGACCAGAATTAAATGCATTCAAGAAATTAAAGATTTTTGTGTGTTTTAAAGATATGCAAAGATGACTGATAGAATTTACAGCTATTAATCAATCAAATAATTGAAATTACTGATATGGGATCCCTCTCATTTTTGATGACCAGAAAAGGTAAAACAGACAGCTGTGGGCTGATAGTATCAAGCTGGGGAGATCCATTGTTATTGGGCCTTTTCCAGCTTAAAAAAAATCCTAGCGCGCAGCCTCCCCAGAAGTGGCACGTCACATTATATTCCCCAAATTTGGTGCTTCACCTTGGCTCTTCCCGATTTACTATGGTGCAGTGGCAATTGGGGTAATAGTTTATGGGGTTGATGTCAGCTGTGTAGTGTCAGCTGGCGTCAAGCCCTGGTTGTAATAATGGAAAGGTGTCTATCAAACACCACATTACCCAGTAAGTAAAAAGAGAAGAAGACACACAAAAATACTTTATTTGAATAAGCACTCCCCAAACTTTCCCTTGTTTACCATTTGATTAAAAAAAACCTCATACAGCTCGCTGTAGTCCAACAGATGTCATATCCTTTTTTTGACTATCTGAAAAAACACAAACATACACACACAGAGAAATGAAACAAGACACTTACCCTTGTTCACCACTTTATTCAAAAGTAATAAAGTAATAAAAAAAAAAATTCTCAGCTGAACCGATGTAGTCTAGAGCGAATCCAATTAACAAAGTGCTATGGAGCATTGTTCTGACATTTTGCTTACAGGCAGTTCTGGGTCACGCTGCTCATCAGTCACACACAGCACCTAGTGACCTGGTGAGTCTTGGAACCCTGAACAGCAGTAACATTAGTGATGTCACCACTCTTCAGAGGCGCTGGGTCTCGCGCAGCGTGACCCAGAATTTGATTCTGTGGACTATGGCAGAGCTGCACACACAGGTTTTATTTTTTAATAAAATGGTACATATGGGAATGTTTTGGTGAATGTTTATTGAAATATGGTATTTTTCTGTGTCATTTTCTTTTTACTTAATGGGTTAGTAAAGGGGGTGTCTGATACATCTTTGTTACTAACACTAGGTCTTCATGGCAGCTGATATTACACAACTGACATCAACCTCCTAAACCATTACCCTGATTGCCACCACACTAGGGCCAATTCTGGCACCTCTCGATTGCCCATCAGTGGTATGCCACTTGTGTGGCGGCTGCGGGCTGTTATTTTTAGGCTGGGAAGGGCCCAATAACCATGGACCTTCCCAGCCTGATAATATCAGCCACAGCTGTCTCCTTTACCTTTGCTGGTTATCAAATATGAGAGAACCCCACTTTTTTTTGGTTTTTGTTTTTTGTGGTTTTTTTTTTTTTTTATATCTGGCAAATAGCTGTAAAATGTATTTGCCTATCTATATTTGCACACCGTCAAAACATAATCATTAATTTCATCGTCATACATATTTTTTTTCCATGATGTGTCGCACATATAGCACATGGATGGTCAAAACGTAACGTGCCACATGTGCATTTTTTTAATGGACGTGTGAAAGGGGCCTAAGTGCGTGTCTTTCTGTGCAGTCTGGAAACGGTGATGTCGGCGTTCTACCAGCAACCAGACCGCTGTAACCTTGCCTGTAGTGGCCAGGTGACTGAGCAGCGCATCATCATAAACCATCCAATGATGCGCTGTTTAAGTCGCCGCAGCAGTTGGTGGAGCAGCGACATCAGTGCTTCCTATCTCTGGACAGAGGAGCAGCCTGCACTGGATCCGGGTGACTGCGCTAGGTGCAGGTGACTGTTTGTTTTTTTATTCTCTGTATATTCCATCCCTCGGGGACAAAAATGTTTTGTTCCGACAACCTCCTTAACACTTTGCACTATTCTTAATTTTTTACCTCTAACATAAAGGTTTTTAACAAAAAAAGTGACCCTTTACACCTGGCACTGTGATAAAGACTCTGCTGCAATCATGGCTGGAAAACCTTTTACTGCTAGGGAAAATGTTCCAAGCAAATAAGAGATAAGTTGATAATCACATATTATGTGAAACAGATTGTGTGTGCTTCTTTTAGATTTCACAAAGGTGATGTGCTAATTACTACAGCTACAGGCGTGATGACTGAGGAAGAGGGTGAGAAATGGGGCTTGGTGCCTACTCACGCATACGCCGTCTTGGACATCAGAGAACACAAGGTTTGTTGCATTTTATACTTTCATGTGTCAGAGGACACTGCTGTTTGTGTGCAGTTAATGAGAGCCCCCTAGTGGTACCCTTGTGCTGCACTAATGTATGTATTTAATCTTAGAACCTATAGAAACGATCTGTCAAATAATGCAAATTCACTTATTTATTACTGTAAGAGAGCTACAGTTAGGGCCAGAAATATTTGGACAGTAACACAAGTAGCAAGTTTTTGCATTTTTATATACAAATACAAGATACAGTTATATAATCAATATGGGCTTAAAGTGCAGATTCTTTGCTTTAATTTCAGGGTATTCACTTCCTAACTGGAGTAAAGGTTTAAGAATTACAGCTCTTTAATATGTAGCTGCATTACTTTACAAAAACAGAGAGGCATCCATAGATCAGAAATAAATATATATATATATATATATATATATTATAATATAAATAGCCTAAGACTGACACCCCTGTGCTGTGCCACCCGTAGCGGCGATATGTCTCCTTCTCACCAACCTTTGCCTAATAAAGGGACTGTCTGGACAGTCGCCTAATATCTGGTAATCTTTCTGGAAAGCAGGAGGAAGTGTGTGTGTGAGAACACGCCCTACCAGTGGTGCAACACAAGAGCTTACAACTTATCCACCTGAACACAGAGAAATCCCATAAACCCCCTAAATAACCTTAAGTGCTGAAGCCTCACAGAGAAGACAGATGGTAAAAGTGGGAAGACAGACCACACAGCTCCTCAACACAGTCCTGGAAACCTTCTAAAGCAACAGTCAGTGCAAACGTGTGGCGCTGTCCCTTTAAGGTTTTAAATGTAACTGACAAACTGACACAGCAGAGCCGGCAAGTCTTACTGTGTGTATAGTTGGCCTAACCAGAACAGTAAGGATTTGTTCACATGCAGCATCTTTTTTGTCAGTGCATCTTAAAATGCACCAAAAACGCAATGTGTTTTTGACACTTTTTACTGCTTTATGCCCAATGCATTTTTTTAAGTCAAATCTATTGACTGGAAGGGCTCAAAAACGTGGTGAAAACGCAAAAAGAATGGACATGCTGCATCTTTAAAAACGCAGCCAAGATGCAGCCAACAAAAGATGCCCAGTGTGGACAGCAAAATAGAAATCTCATTGACTTTGCTGGGAGAAGGAAATGCATGCATTTTGGTGCATCTTTGTGACCTCAAAAACGCACCAAAAGATGCCCTGTGTGAACATAGCCTTAGGTGTTTTGGTACCAAAACATAAAGTGTAGCGTGCACGTAGTCCTGGGCCCAATACCCGGGTATTATGGTGTCCAGCTGTTATAATAAGAGACCTGGAGATCCTCTCAGATGAACCAGTATAGCCAGCAACTGCAGAATGGTGACTCTTGGGCACAGGATGCTGCTCACACGTGTCGTGATCCTCCTAGCTAAACTCCAACATGAATCTTCTCCCTATTCGCTTGTGTCTCTGCGGCGGCTCCTTTCTGTTACGCACACCTCTCACTTTCCCTGCAGCTCACACACAGCACCTCCTCCGCTCTCCAAGTCCAGTGTAGAAGTTCGTTGAGATGTTGCTATAGCAACCAAACAGTTGAATGCAGATGCAAAACAGCGGCCTCTTGTGGCTGGTCAGTAACAATGCATACAATGAACAGTAAATAAGTGTTTTGCAGCAGTTCACAGTGGATAAAAGTTAATAATATACTCTCTCCCTCTCACAAATCATCAATTAAAGAGAACCAGCCAGCAGAATTTTCATGTGTAAGGTAAAGCCAGTGCTATACTGGCACTCGGATGCTGAATCCAGGCATCTGTTCAGTTCTGAAATTGGAGATTTTATTACAGTAATATGTGCAAGTAAAGGTACAGCAATGCATTGCTATTTGATTGACAGGTGCAACAGGGGCGGGAATATGGGGTCTGGTCTTGCTATCTATTCTCGCCCATGTCTGCCTGCCTGGCTTTCCTCCGCCTGTCACCACTATAGACTTTAATTTCGACACCTGCTCAGTAGCATTTATCAGTATTGCAGCAAACTCTTCACTAAGGTGAACTATCTTGAGTATCATCTTTGGGAGAACTCTGCCTTCCTTTATTGGACTGATGGATGCGCGATGCGAGGCCGACGCATGCGCCCTCACATCCTCAGCTTTGGTTGTGATCGCAAGAGCACGCTTGATCACAGCAGAAGTGGAGACCGCCCCCAAAATCAACTCACCGGTCTCCTCTGAAGTGTGTGGCTCGTCTTCTGGGTGCAGACTGTGGTCACGTGCAGGGAGCTGATCTTGGGGGCGGGCGGTCGTCTTTTGTGAACGCGCAAGCTCCCACGGTCACTAGAGCTGAGGATGCGAGGGCGCATTCGCCACCCTCTCATAACGCGTATTCATCAGTCCAATGAAGGAAGACCGTGTCTTCATAAAGATGGCGCTCGAGATAGCACTATGTACAGGCTCTGACGTCAACTTAGTAAGGAGTTTGCTGCAATACTGATAAATGCTAAAGTCCAGGCCCCAGAATTAAAGTCTATGGCTGAGACAGGGGGAGGAAGGCTAGGCAGGCAGACAGGGGCAGGAAATGATGCCATGTCACTGACACCCGCAGAGCATTCCAGCCAAATCTGCACTCCAAAATGGCGCTCCTTCTCTTCTGAGCTTTGCACTGTGCCTGAAAAGTAGTTTCCAACCACATATGAGGATATTGCCGTACTCGGGAGAAATTGCATAATACATTTTGTGTTCCATTTTCACCTGTTACCCATGTCAAAATTACGAATTTGGGTCTTCAGCATCATTTTTATTGAATAAAACTTAATATTTCATTTTCACTGCCCAATATTATAAAATTCTGTGACACACCTGTGGGTTCAAGATGCTCACCACACCCATAGGTATATTCCTTGAGGGATGTAGTTTCCAAAATGGTGTAACTTTTGGTGGGTTTCTGTTTTTTTTTTGGGAACCTTGGCAGCTCTCCAAATGCGACATGGCGTCTACAATCTACTCCAGGCAATTTTGCACTCCAAAAATCAAATTGCGTCCCTTCCCTTCCAAGCCCTGCCATGTGCACAAACGAGCATTTTTAAACATATATGGTGTATCCCCTGTACTCAGGAAAAATTACACAACAAATTATGTGATTCATTTTCTCTTTTATGAAAATGAAACATTTGGAGCTAAAACAACATTTTGGGGGAAATAATTTTTCATTTTCACAGTCCTTGTTTTAAACTTTTGTGAAGAATTTGCAGGTTTAAGATGCTCGCCACACTTGTAGATAAATCCCCAAAAGGGGGCAGTTTCCAAAATAGGGTCACTTCTGTGAGGTTTCCACTGTATAGGCACATCAGGGGCTCTGCAAAAGCGACATGGTGGCCGCTATCTATTCCAGCCAATTTTGAACTTTTAAGGCCTCGTTACACGCAACGACATGGCTAACGAAATGTCGCCGGGGTCACTGAATTCGTGACGCACATCCGGCCTCGTTAGCGACGTCGTTGTGTGTGACACTTATGAGCGACTTCTAACTATCCCAAATACTCACCAAATCGTTGATTGTTGACACTTCGTTCATTTTCAAAATATCGTTGCTCGTTCAGGACGCAGGTTGTTCGCCGTTCCTGAGGCAGCACACATCGCTAAGTGTGACACCCCGGGAATGACGAACAGTGTTCCTGCGTCCTCTGGCAACGAGGTGGGAGTGACATTCATGCGGCTGCTCTCCGCCCCTCCGCTTCTATTGGTGGTCTGCTGTGATGTCGCTCTGATGTCGCACGAACCGCCCCCTTAAAAAAGAGGTTGTTCACTAGCCACAGTGACGTCGTTGGGAAGGTAAGTATGTGTGACGCCTACCGGCGATATTGTTCGCCATGGGCAGCAATTTTTCCCGTAACGCACAAAACTACGGGGGTGGGTGCGATCGCTAGCGATGTTGCAACGTGTAAAGTGGCCTTTAAAGTTAAATGGTGCTCCTTCCCATCTGAACCCTGCCATGTGCCCAAACAGTAGTTTTCCATCACATATGGGTTATCAGTGTACTGAGGAGAAATTGCCCAACTTATGGGACAGTCCATTTTCTCCTGTTACCTTGTAGAAATTCAAAATTTTGTGGCTAAAGCAACATTTTCGTAGGAAAAATGTATTTTTCCATTTTCTTGGCTCAACGTTAAAAAATTATGTGATTGCACCTAAGGGGTTCAAAGTGCTCAATACACATCTAAATCAATTCCTTGAGGTGTATAGTTTCCAAAATTGGGTCACTTGTGGGGGATTTCCTTTGTTTAGGCACATCAGGGGCTCTGAAATCACAGCATGGAGTCCGCTATCTATTCCAGCTAATTTTCTGTTCCAAAAGTCAAATGACGTGCTTTCGCTTTTGAGCCCTGTCATGCGCCCACTCGGTAGTTTGGTTTTGATCTCTTTGAGGGGAGCAGTTTAAAATAGTGTCACTTTTTGGTATTTTCTGTCGCGTAAGCTACTCAGTCACGTCAAATGTGATGAGGTCCCTAAACAAATTTGGTTTTGTAAATTTTGGGGGGAAAAGGAGAAATTGCTAATAAACTTTTAATAGTTTATAACTTCCAAACAAAAAAAAAATAAGTGTTATTGCAAAGATGACACTGATGTAATGTAGATACGTGGTAAATGGTAATCACTAAAGGGAATCTCTCAGCTGGTTTTTGCTACCTCATCTGAAAGCAACATGATGTAGGCAAAGAGACTCTTAAGCCTGCTTTACACGCTTCAATAGATCTTTCAATCCATCGTCGGGGTCAAGTTGTAAGTGACGCACAGCCGGCATTGTTCATGACGTATTTGCGTGCGACACCTACGTGCGATCAAGATTGAACGCAAATACGGTGATCGCATACACGTCGTTTATTCCTCATACATTGGACGTTTTGTTGTACGAACATAGTCAATTGAAACGTGTGACAACCATTATACGGTTTTGCAAATCCAACTTTTATACGTCAGAAGCTGTGCGGGTGTGTTGTTGAACGTCAAGTTTTTACACCCATCCCCATACATTTAAATAATCGCACTTGTGTTACGGCTAAATCTCTCTTTAAATGGCATCCTGCAATGCCTTGAAACACTGCCATGATTCATAAACATTATTAAAATCAAGCCATTACCTAGCAAGTTACAAAAACAAGAATGACAAAAGGAAAAAAACAAAAAACACAAACAATTTGCAATTTTAACGCACGTGCGATATTTTTATAGTGGGTTGCCAGATTAAACATGCATTGCAAGCCACTAATAGTCTTGAATGCAACGCACATAGTTCTGGTGTATTTTATAAAACAAAAAAATAACGTAATTGCGTCAATTGATGGTTGTAATTTAAATTTAAAAAAAGGTGCACAATGCATACGTCAGAAAACACATGATCTAAAAGATCGCACACAATATTTATCATTTAAAAAAAAGACTACTAACACACGTGTGACAGCAAATAAACGACCTACGTGTGTTCTCATTAAATCGCATATGCGACCTGGGCGTGTCACATCGCATACGAGATCGCACACCTAATTGTAAGGTGTAAAGCTGGCTTATATCAAACGATGTATCACTTAGTTTACTGGCTGCAGCCATTCTCATATAATCTGAGAGCTGTCCCGCCCACACCAGGCTTTCAATAGAGATTGTACATTAACAATGTGGTGTCAATCACAGGAGGGCGTCTGGACAACATGGCATGAGCCACCTAGTCACAGCAATGATAATCACCAAGTAATTGTCTTTAGATTAAGTAAACAACAGCATGGTGCCTGACAACAGAAGCGCAGTTGATTTTTGGGTTTTAACCCCTACAGCATGCTGTCCTCAGCTTACATAGCACAAGAACCTCCTGACAGATTCCCTTTAATTATTTTGTGTGGTATAAATATCTGGTTTAAGAGCATAAAATTCAGTTTGAAAATGGTGAACGTTTCAAAAATGTTTGCCAAATTTTCAATGTTTTAATAAATAAACGCAAATAATATTGAGCAAAGTTTACAACTTGTCACTAAAAAACACTCTCTGAATCACTGTGATATCTTCAAGCCTTCCTGAGTTATCCTCATAAAGTGACTGACAGATTTGAAAAATGAGTCTTGGTCATTAACGTACAAAGTGGCTCAGTCCTTAAGGGGATAAGGCAAAACAGTCCTTTCTCCCATATAGTCTCTATCAGAAGTGAATAGCAAGTAGTAAATTGTATCAATTGTATTTGCTTATGCAATCTCAAATGTTTTTTAGGGTTATTTTCTAGTGTAATCACGAACTATATAAAGCCATGCAGAAAATGCAGTCCACTCCAGAGGGCTCTGCCATACTGAAGTCAGGCCTTAGTACGATCTAGAGTTCTGTTCTGTGATTTAATTTTAGAAGTGCCTTTTGGAAGCACAGATTACCCCTTCTTGATGTGTCAGAAATGTATGTTACATGTTCGGTCCTGTCGATGAGTTGAGAAGAGGTTGTTTGAGTAGGGGACAAATTCTTTAAGGATTGGATTTCACACCAGGCTAGGTGTGACCCTGATCCTAGAGGTTTGAGTGGGTCAATTATGCAAGTTATATTGACGGTCCTAAGACACAACAGTTACAGCTAATTTTTAGTATTAGCTATTGTTACATGTAGCTTTTCTTAGTATTTTTATTATTATTTTACAGTCATTGCGGTTTCTCCAGTTGAAGAATCCATGGAGTCATTTACGGTGGAAAGGTCGTTTTTGTGAGAAAGATGAGAGAAGCTGGACCCCAGAGTTACAAAAATACCTAAACTTTGACCCACGGACTGCCCAAAAAATTGACAATGGTAATTTTTAATTCTCGTGATAACTAAGGACAAAGTCACTAAGGAGGTCTTCTTGAGACTACCGTAAGGCTGGCAGATGGGAGTCATGATATCACTGCTGGGAAGTTACTTGGTAGGAGACTGCAGTGACAACAGAGGACGTTCTGGGACAGTAGCAAAGTAGGGGTACTGCTTTTAGGGATGGATTGAGGAACCCAATTTAAGGTAAATACAAACCAAGAAACCTCTTGACTTACTATTGGAGGGGCAAACAATACGCTGTGTGGGGCTATTGACACGATCTGTTGATCCCTATTATTGACTTCAAAAGGGTTCCACCATATTGAACATTTTTGGAGTCGAGTCTCGGAGCTGTATGGGGAAAAATAGATATGCGACTGAGGATGAAGGGTTATACTTATGACAGAAAAAAATTCATGATTATTTTGTGCCTTCTCTCTTTTTAACCCCTTCACGACCGCAGGGCAGTAAAATTACGTCCTATTTTAACGTGACTTAACGACCAGGGACGTAATTTTACAGCCTAAAGTTCATTTGATTGCCGTGGCCATAGCAACGGCTTTCAAATGATGTCCCCTGCTGTTTCTTACAGCAGGGGACCTTTGCTTCACCCCATGGGGGGTGACATCGCCACCCCCCATCGACGATCGATGTGATTGGCTGTTCAAATCTGAACCGCCAACCACATCTTTCGCACTGATTTCGGTAAAAATAATGCCGAAAATAGTGCGATACTGTGAGATCCGGCTATGATGTGCTGTAGCAGGTACAGCAGATCATAGGTGGATCTCAAACATGCCGCCCCCCAGCCCCTGCAGCACTGGTTGGAGCGATCGTGCTATGACGCGCAATCGCTCCAATCAGTGTGCAGTGGGGCGGTCTGATCTGCCGGTGGCCGCCTGTGCTGGTCTGGGGACCCTTCCCCAACATGTCTGCAGCGTGCAGCACTGGCTGGTACTAGTGGTACCACGCCACCGCTGCTGCTGCCGCTGCAGTCACGGAGCAGGAGCGGTGAGTATTGTGCTGACCTTGCAGCCCCTGCGCGCTCTTGCGATTGCTCCTGCTCGTGCCCCCCCTGCGATCTCCCCCCCCCCCCCCCCCCCCCCCCCGACATCCCGATCTGCCCCCCCCGACATCCCGATCTGCCCCCCCCGACATCCCGATCTGCCCCCCCCCGACATCCCGATCTGCCCCCCCCCCCCGACATCCCGATCTGCCCCCCCCCCCGACATCCCGATCTGCCCCCCCCGACATCCCTATCTGCCCCCCCGACATCCCTATCTGCCCCCCCCCCGACATCCCGATCTTCCCCCCCCCGACATCCCGATCTTCCCCCCCCGACATCCCGATCTGCCCCCCCCCCGACATCTCTATTCTGCCCCCCCCCCGACATCCCGATCTGCCCCCCCCCGACATCCCGATCTGCCCCCCCCCCGACATCCCGATCTGCCCCCCCCCCCCCCGACATCTCTATTCTGCCCCCCCCCGACCATCCCGATCTGCCCCCCCCCCGACATCCCGATCTGCCCCCCCCACATCCCGATCTGCCCCCCCCCCGACATCCCCATCTGCCCCCCCCCCCCCGACATCCCCATCTGCCCCCCCCCCCCGACATCCCGATCTGCCCCCCCCCGACATCCCGATCTGCCCCCCCCCGACATCTCTATTCTGCCCCCCCCGACATCCCGATCTGCCCCCCCCCCGACATCTCTATTCTGCCCCCCCCGACATCCCGATCTGCCCCCCCCCGACATCCCTATCTGCCCCCCCCGACATCCCGATCTGCCCCCCCCCCCCGACATCCCGATCTGCCCCCCCCCCGACATCCCGATCTGCCCCCCCCTTCCCCCCCGACATCCCGATCTGCCCCCCCCCGACATCTCTATTCTGCAGCTCCTCCGGTATCTCCTTCCTCCTCTCCTCTGCTATCCTTGCAGCCCCTGCGCGCTCTTGTGATTGCTCCTGCGCGCTCCCGTAATGGCCCCTGCCCGTGCCCCCCGCCATCTCTATTCTGCAGCTCCTCCGGTATCTCCCTCCTCCTCTGCTCTCCTTGCAGCCCCTGCGCGCTCCCGTAATGGCCCCTGCCCGTGCCCCCCTGCGATCTGCCCCCCCGACATCCTGATCTGCCCCCCGACATCCCAATCTGCCGGCCTCCCCTGTGATCTCTATTCTGCAGCTCCTCCGGTATCTCCCTCCTCCTCTGTTTCCCCCCCCCTCTGCTGTCCCCCTGACCTCTGCTGTCCCCCCGACGTCCTCTTACCTGTCTTCACCGGCCGATCACATCTGCCTCCATCGCTGGGTCCTTCTTCCTGGGTCTTCTGCTGAGCTGTCCAACTTCCTGCCTGAAGCTGCTGTAAAGCTGTTCCTCCTGCTAAGCCTCTGGGTACTGTGAGTATAACTTTTTTTTTTTTTTCTTTTTTTTCCTCTATCCCCTGTCCATTTTTACACCTCGTGCGTCCCGCCGAGCGCTGATCAGGGATGCAGATAACGTATCTGCATCCGTGGTCAGTTTTCGGCGGGACTTTTTTCCGTATCCCCGACGCTTTTTGTATCGCATCCGTCCCGCCGAGCGCTGATCAGGGATGCACATAACGGATCGGCATCCCTGCTCAATTTTTGGCGTGACAAAAAGCATCGGGGATACGGAAAAAAAAGTCACGCCAAAAATTGAGCAGGGATGCCGATCCGTTATGTGCATCCCTGATCAGCCCTCGGCGGGACGCACGGACTGATGCGATACTTTTTTTTCCGTATCCCCGACGCTTTTTGTATCGCATCAGTCCGTGCGTCCCACCGAGGGCTGATCAGGGATGCACATAACTGATCGGCATCCCTGCTCAATTTTTGGCGTGACTTTTTTTTCCGTATCTCCGATGCTTTTTGTCACGCCAAAAATTGAGCAGGGGATGCCGATCCGTTATGTGCAACCCTGATCAGCCCTCGGCGGGACGCACGGACTGATGCGATACAAAAAGCGTCGGGGATACGGAAAAAAAGTATCGCATCTGTACGTGCGTCCCGCTGAGCGCGGATCAGCATCCCTGCTCAATTTTTGGCGTGACTTTTTTTTTTTTTTTTTTTTTTTTTTTCCCGTATCCCCAGCGCTTTTTGTATCTCATCCGACCGTGCTGCCTGCAGCGGCCGATCAGTGCACTGCGTCTGTGCGTTTGAAAAGTCAAATAGCGTTCCTTGTCTTCTGAGCCCCGCCATGCGCCCAAACAATTGATTTCCACCACATATGAGGTATCTGCGCACTCGGGGAAAAATTGCACAATACGTTTTATGGTGCATTTTTTCCTGATACCGTTGTAAAAAGAAAAAAAAAGCTACCTTGTTGCTGCAAAAATTTAAAAAAAATAAATAATGTTCACGGTTCAACGTTATCAACTTTCAGTGGAGCCCCTGGGGGTACAAGGGGCTCACTAAACATCTAGATCAATTCCTTGAGGGGTCTAGTTCCAAAATGGGGTAATTTGTGGGGGAGCTCCACTGTTTAGGCACCATAGGGGGGTCTAAAAACGTGACATGGCGTCCGCTAATGATTCCAACCAATTTTGCTGTCAAATGGTGCCTTTCTCTTCTGAGCCCCGCCATGCGCCTAACAATTGCTTTCCACCACATGTGAGGTATCTGCGTACTCAGGAAAAAATGCACCATAAAACGTATTGTGCAATTTCTCCTGATACCCTTGTGAAAAAAAAGCTACCTGGTTCAAGTAACAGTTCTGTGGTAAAACAAAAGAAAATTGTATTCATGGCTCAACATTATCGACTTCTGTGGAGCCCCTTGGGGCTCACCAAACATCTAGATAAACTCCTTGAGGGGTCTAGTTTCCAAAATGGGGTCACTTGTGGGGGAGCTCGACTGTTTAGGCACCTCAGGGGGTCTCCAAACGTGACATGGTATCCGCTAATGATTCAAACAAATTTTGCTGTCAAATGGTGCTTTTTCTCTTCTGAGCCCCGCCATGCGCCCAAACAATTACTTTCCACCACATATGAGGTATCGTCGTACTCAGGAAAAAATGCACTATAAATTTCATGGTGTATTTTTTCCTGATACCCTTGTGGAAAAAAAAGCTACTTAGTTGAAGCAACAGTTTTGTGGTAAAAAAAAAAAAAATAAATATTTTCACAGCTCAACTTTATAAACTTTTGTGAAGCCCCCAGGTGTTCAAAGTGCTCATCAAACATCTAGAAAAATTATTTGAGGGCTCTAGTTTCCAAAATGGGATCACTTGTGGGGGAGCTCCATTGTTTAGGCACCTCAGGGGGTCTTCAAACCTGACATGGTGTCCGCTAATGAGTGCAGCTAATTTTGCGTTCAAAAATTCAAATGGCGCTCCTTCCCTTTCGAGATCTGCCGTGTGCCCAAACATTTGATTTCTACCACATATGAGGTATCTGCGTACTCAGGAGAAAATGGACAATACATTTTATGTTGCATTTTTTCCCGATACCCTTGTGAAAAAAAAAGCTACCTAGTTGAAGCAACAGTTTTGTTGCAAAAAAAAAAATTTTTTCTTTTCACGGCTCAACGTTATAAACTTCTGTGAAGCCCCCAGGTGTTCAAAGTGCTCACCAAACATCTAGAAAAATTATTTGAGGGCTCTAGTTTCCAAAATGGGGTCACTTGTGGGGCAGCTCCATTGTTTAGGCACCTCAGGGGGGTCTTCAAACCCGACATGGCGTCCGCTAAGTGCAGCTAATTTTGCGTTCAAAAATTCAAATGGCGCTCCTTGCCTTTCGACCTCTGCCGTGCACCCAAACAATTGATTTTTACCCCATATGGGGTATCAGCGTACTCAGGACAAAATGCACAATAAATTGTAGGGTGCACTTTCTCTTTTCTCCCTTGTAAAAATGAAAATTTTATGGCTAAAGTAACATTTTTGTGTTTAAAAAGTAAAATTTTCATTTTTTCCTTCCACATTGCTTTGGTTCCTGTGAAGCACCTAAAGGGTTAATAAACTTCTTGATGTGGTTTTGAGCAGTGTGAGGGGTGCAGTTTTTAGAATGGGGTCACTTTTGGGTATTTTCTGTCACTTCGGCCTCTCAAAGTCACTTCAAATGTGATGTGGTCCCTAAAAATATTATTTTGTAAATTTTGTTGGAAAAATTAGAAATTGCTGATGAACTTTGAACCCTTCTAACTTCCTAACGAAAAAAAATTTCTTTCGAAAATTGCGCTGATGTAAAGTAGACAAGTGGGAAATGTTATTTCGTAACTATTTTGTGTGACATATCTCTCAGATTTATGGGAATAAATTTTCAAGTTTGAAAATTGCGAAATTTTCAAAATTTTCGCACAATTTCCTAAATTTTCACAAATGCAAAAAATATCGCCTAAATTTACCACTGACATGAAGTACAATATGTCACGAAAAAACAATCTCAGAATCGCCAGGATCCGTTGAAGCGTTCCAGAGTTATAACCTGTCAAAGT
The DNA here is from genome assembly GCF_048569485.1 of Anomaloglossus baeobatrachus. Taxonomy (NCBI): domain Eukaryota; kingdom Metazoa; phylum Chordata; class Amphibia; order Anura; family Aromobatidae; genus Anomaloglossus; species Anomaloglossus baeobatrachus. Next base: position 436,023,321 of record NC_134358.1, read on the forward strand.
GACACTGGTCAGAATTGCAAAAAATGCCCGGTCATTAGGGTGTTTTAGTGGCCGGGGGTGAAGGGGTTAAAGAGGTCCTGTCACTTGCTCTAAAAAATTGATTGAAATACCTTGTAAAACTTTGTTTTACATCTCATTACAGCTCATTCTAGCTCTCCTCTGTCTTGCCCTGCTTCACTTATTTGCTTCTTCTGGAATGATCTATGTGACTCTGCTTGCAGACCAACTGGGCATTTCTTCAGAGTCTTCTCTGGGGGCGTATGCCTTCACATCTCCCTCCCTGACGTTGTCAATCACAGTTTGGCAAAGTCTGAGACTACAAGTGCAATAGATTTGCAGCGAAGCTGTAATTGGCAGTGTCTGAGAGGGAGGGGTGATGATGCAACTCTAGAGAATTGTCCAGTGGGACTCCAAGCAGAGATTTCACATTCTGTGCTCCAAAAGAAACAAATTTGAATATCTCCTCGATTTAAGTAATGCAGCGCAAAACAGAAAAGAGTGGAAAATCGGGGGAACTCATGGATTTTACTCCATTTTGTGAGCAAGTAACAGGTCTATAATCTTTTTTTTTAGTTCTAATATTTTTTTACATTACTTGTTTACTAAATTTACTAGTATGAGGAATGTAGATTTGCCATATTTCAGGCTCTCTAAGACAGTTACACAGCATGTCCTACAGAGGTCACCATACAATCATGGGTTAGGCTTCCAGGAGAGGAATTTCTCCAACTCCACTTAGAGGTTTGGGAATAAAAAAAAAAACTGTCAAGTCACCAGCAACTGATGCCTAATAAATGTAATTATTATTCTAGGTATTTTCTGGATCACGTTTGATGACCTGTGTCAGTATTACGATGTCATTTATTTGAGCTGGAATCCAAGTCTTTTCAAAGAATCAACCTGTATTCACAGGTAGGTGACAAAACAGCCACCAAGGTTATACACTGTACAGTCAGAAAGGAAAAAAAAGGAAAAAAGAAACAGATTATATATATATATATATATATATATATATATATATATATATATATATATATTTACAGTGCAGACCAAAAGTTTGGACACACCTTCTCATTCAAAGAGTTTTCTTCATTTTCAAGACTCTAAAAATTGTAGATTCACATTGAAGGCATCAAAACTAGGAATTAAAACGTGGAATGAAATACTTAGTGTGAAACAACTGAAAATATGTCTTATATTTTAGGTAGCCACCTTTTGCTTTCATTACTACTTTGCACACTCTTGGCATTCTCTTGATGAGCTTCAAGAGGTAGTCACCGGAATGGTTTTCTAATAGTCTTGAAGGAGTTCCCAGAGATGCTTAGCACTTGTTGGCCCTTTTGCCTTCACTCTGCGGTCCAGCTCACTCCAAACCATCTCGATTGGGTTCAAGTCTGGTGACTGTGGAGATCAGGTCATCTGGCGTAGCACCCATCACTCTCCTTCTTAGTCAAATAGCCTTTACACAACCTGGAGGTGTGTTTGAGGTCATTGTCCTGTTGAAAAATAAATGATGGTCCAACTAAACGCCAACCGGATGGAATAGCACGCCACTGCAAGATGCTGTGGTAGGCATGCTGGTTCTGTATGCCTTCAATTTTGAATAAATCCCAAACATTGTCAGCAGCAAAGCACCCCCACACCATCACACCCTCCTCCTCTATGCTTCACGATGGGAACCAGGCATGTAGAGTCCATTCGTTCACCTTTTCTACAAAGACACGGTGGTAGGATCCAAAGATCTAAAATTTGGACTCCTCAGACCAAAGCACAGATTTCCACTGGTCAATGTCCATTCCTTGTGTTCTTTAGCCCAAACAAGTCTCTTCTGCTTGTTGTCTGTCCTTAGCAGTGGTTTCCTAGCAGCTATTTTACCATGAAGTCCTGCTGCATAAAGTCCCCTCTTAGCAGTTGTTCTAGAGATTAGAAGGTGTGTCCAAACTTTTGGTCTGTACTGACAGTGTGTCCACCCATATCCTATCCACCGCCATTAACTTGAGAATGGCGGCAGCTATAAGCATAGAAGTGGTGTCTAGGTGTAGTAAAGGAGCCATGCACTACACAATGAAACCACCTATAGCTCCACCTGGTGGCGAACAACGGAGTTAGCATTTTTATCTCAAACGGAACGAGATAGAGGAAAAAAAAAAGGGAATTATTAAGTTGTAGGGCATCAGCCATTCAATACGAATCGACACCTTGCATACAGAAATGCTATGATTAGAACGTGTAAAACTCTCACAAGGCTGCGAACGTGAAGAGATACCTCATGGTGACCTTCCTACAAGTCATTGGGAATGGTGGCTGCGTGGAGTGGCCTCCACACTCACCTGACTTCAATGGACTTCTTTCTGTGAGGTCACATCAAACATCAGGTGTATGTGACCCCTCCACCAACATTGCAGGGCTATGGAGACGGAGTCGTGGAGTCGGTATAAAATGCAACGACTCCTAAAATATATAATAAATTGGGGTCAGTAGTGCAATGCAGAGTGTAATGAAATTTTTTTTCATAGGAATTTGGGAAACGTATGAAATGTCCTATAAATGTCTTTTCTATTCCTGATCTAAGGCTGCATTCAAACACAGCGTTTTTGCTGCGATTTTTGAGGATACGTTTTTCAGCTGCAAATGCAGATCAGCTTTTTAAAAAACCGCATCACCTGAAAGGATTTTGAGCTCATAAATAATTCTTTCAATAGCAAAAGCAGATTAGAAAACCGCCACAAACTGACTGCTCATTGTGTGTGAGGATCATCACAAAACGCTGTGTCTGAATGTCTTATCTTGAAACCCATTGCCTTTGCTGGGATGCCCGGAGTCACTGCATTTCACTGAATTATTTTGCCATCAATGTTCGATATGTTTGTGACAAGAAAGAAATTGTTAGCAAGACACTGGCAGCAAAAGATAGTAAAGCTCATCACACCGGCCAGTTTCTCCAGGCCTTAGTGGAAAAAGTTCTGCAAGATTAGGAACGCAAAAAAAGAACCGGTTCTTGCCATTGTAACGAACAATGCTTCAAACATAAGTACAATTAAACTGATGAATGAGAGTAATGAACAACAGCTAGAAGAAAATTTAGGATTTAGTATGTGTGAGATGGAGGGCCACAGTGCTGTTCATGTAACTGAGGAACAAGCAGATATTACAACAGAAGAACAGCAAAATGATACTTTAGAATTAGCTGCTTCAAAACACTTTCATATTCATCACATGCGCTGTGTTGTGCACACGCTGCAGCTGGCAATAAAAGATAGTCTGCAAGAGGGACCCCGGTTTCACACATCCGTCTTTTCGCCGGTTTGGCGGATGCGGCGCACTCCAGTACAGTGTATACAGTACAGTGGCAGCTCGACAAACGACGGTCACATGCTTTCATGTGACTGGAGCATGTGACCCGGAAATTGTGGCACTGCCACTGTACTGTATCGTACTGGCGTGCGCCACATCCGCCAAACCGGCGAAAAGCCGTATGTGTGAAACTGGGCGGACATACTGGAAATCTGATTGGAAAAGTGAGGAAGTTGGTTATTGCCCCAAGAGCCCCTAAAATTGATTCCATCTTGAAGAGACGTGCTGGGAAAGGGGCAATTGTTGATCAAGCCACTCGGTGAGGCAGCACTTATTTAATGACTGAGCGATTGCTTGAACTAAAATCGTTTCTTTATAGATATGGTGAACCCTCAAGCAACCTTAAATGAAGGTCAATGGACTCAGGTGGCTGAATTAAAGGAATTGCTTAATCACCCATTTACCGTGACTAAAAAATTACAAGCTGAGGATTTAACTCCTGGCATTGCCTGTCCCAAAGAGGAGGTTTAACTCTAGAACTACTGGACTTGTGACACCTATATAGAAATACATGGTGCAATGTAGTCAAAATGACTACATCAGTAGTTCTAGTGTTAATCGCAGATCGCATTTCTGCTTCAATGAAACGGAGAGAGACACAGCTATTGGAAAGTAAAATTCTTCTGGCAGCTGTTTATGTGGACCCAAGTCATCATATACTGCTTGATGATCAACAGCTTACTAAAGGAAAAGAAGCTGTGAGTGAGGTAGCAGTTAGGATGAGCGGCTACAGGACTGCCAGGAGCAAGAGGACTTGGGGACTGACAGTGCTACTGCTGCCATATCTTCATCCTCATCAGATGAGGAGTTTAACTTTGACAAGTATTTGGATGACATGGAGCAGCAAAGTGTTGCCGCAAGGAAAAAGATTTCACTCTGTCTCCTATAGCAGCAGATTGACCAGATTTTAGTAACATTTTTCACTTGCTCTCAAAGAAATAGAAAAATTCAACCGTTCATCAAAACTGACTGTTCATGAGGCAATTTCTTTATACCCGGAAATTGTTAGAGATGTTGCCCATGTGGTTACAGCTTTGCCTCCAACCCAAGTTACTGTAGAGAGATTGTTCTCTAGCCTTTAAAATTATTAGGTCAGATTTGAGGTCCTCTGCGAAGAAGGATCTGATGGAGGCAATTCTATTTCTTAGAACAAATTCATAGACTGCACAAATGTTATGTAGTATGTTTTTGTTGAAAACTGTTTTTTGCCACTTATACCGTATTTTTCGGACCATAAGACGCACTTTTTTCCCCCCAAATGTTGGGGGAAAGTGGGGGGTGCGTCTTATGGTCTGACTATAAGGCTGCGGGGAATGAGGGTGCAGCGGGTCATCGGCGGCACGAGCAGGCTGTAACAGCCTGCCGTGACCACGTGGGCCCGCTCATTACATATGCACGCCCATCCTCCCGCCCATCATCTCTCAAGGAAACCGGCGCTGACAGGTGGGCGGGGTGATAGGTGGGCGGGGGGTGGGGTGCGTGCATAATTAGCAGCCGGCCGTGATCACCCCTGGCAACTACAGCCTGGAGTGATCATGTGCGGCTGTATTCACTGCCCCCCGTGCATCATTATCAGCGCGGGGTGCAGTGAATCAGTGTACTCACCCGTCACCGTGTGTGGAGCCGCCCCCCTGCAGCATCGCGTCTTCCTGTCTGTGCCGGCGGTCAGCTGATCTGGACACTAGCGGCGCGCACCGCGATGACGTCATCGCGGTGCGCGCCGCTAGTATCCACCAGAATCGATCAGCTTACCGCCGGCACAGACAGGAAGACGCGATGCTGCAGACACCGGTGACGGCTCCACACAGCGGCGCTGCAGCTGAGACAGAGATCGGTGCTTCAGGGAGTGAGGAAGGGTAAGTATAAACGTTTATTTTTTTTTTCCTGTGCCACAGGATACACGCCATTTACCAGGATGGGGGCATTTCATGAGCAGGATGGATGGGGGCATTTCATGAGCAGGATGGATGGGGGCATTTCATGAGCAGGATGGATGGGGGCATTTCATGAGCAGGATGGATGGGGGCATATCATGAGCTGGATGGATGGGGGCATTTCATGAGCAGGATGGATGGGGGCATTTCATGAGCAGGATGGATGGGGGCATTTCATGAGCAGGATGGATGGGGGCATTTCATGAGCAGGATGGATGGGGGCATTTCATGAGCAGGATGGATGGGGGCATTTCATGAGCAGGATGGATGGGGGCATTTCATGAGCAGGATGGATGGGGGCATATCTTGAGCAGGATGGATGTGGGCATATCTTGA